>NC_134433.1:11631622-13020658 GCF_030867145.1 Opisthocomus hoazin | reverse complement strand
CTGGGGATTTCACTCCTTGTACTCTGGCTTTAAGGACGTGCTGTTCTGTGCCATTTATAGTAAGCCAAATGCACAGCTAATTAACCATCAGCAAAAACCTTGCCTAAACAAATCTTCCCAATGGGCTGGGGAACACAGCACAGACCCCTTTGGTTTCACACCATTGGCTCAGGCTGCCTGAAGTAGCCCTGAGTTGTTCCCCAGCATCACAAAATGCCGGAGCATCCCCCCCTTCCCACTGCTGATTACCTCAGACAGAATCGGGCTCCACGCACTGCTCTGCTCACGAACCACCCCCAAACAGACCATCAGCAGGACCCACAGAGGCAATGGTCCAACGCCAGCTTGGCGCAGACCCAGGTACACACCACCCTCCCAGGGTCCCCACTCTGGCAGACCGGTCCCCCAGGACAGCTCTGCACCAAGGCAGCTGCACCTAACATGGCCTCGTGCGCCCAGGCACCACACCATGTTCCAGCAACACTTCTGCACTGGTTCTCGCTCAGATACTGGCTCAGGAGAAGGGGGACCTGCCATCTACAGACTCAGATCTGAAACGAACTGCTCCACCCCAGCCTGCATCATCTGACCAGTTCCTGTCTGTAACTTACCATACAGCATAGCTCCATTATTACAACAACTTGAGAAAGGACATCTTTTATGAGCCAGGGAAGACAAAGCAGCTGGCTTTACCACAGAGCAAATCAACAGCAGCAGAAGGTAAGTAAATTTATTCAGTGCCGTTATCTCCTCTGGACACACAGCACTGTGCAGACAGTAGGGCAGGAGACTAGCTGGGGCTGGACAGGACCTCTGCAGGTCACCTTGCCCAGGCCCTGCTCAAGCAGGGCCATCCAGAGCCAGCTGCCCAGCACCACCTCCAGACCCCTTCCAAGCATCCCCAGCCTCTCAGGGCAACCTGCTGAGAATGGGAAAAAGCAAACCCTGGCTAAGCAGCTAAACTGCAAAAAGCTTAAAAACAAGGAAAGGCTAAAGAAGTAACTGCAGAACACTCAAGTAATCTAAAGGCAGTATCTCTCATGGTAGAAACAGCAACTGTTCACATAACTTTTTTGTTAGCACAGCTATCTATAGTAGACAAGGAAGCAAACCCTGCCACTGAAACAACCTTATCACAGTTATAACAATCAAAATCACACTGAAGTTACTATGTGCAGTTTTCTATGAAAACACCAGTGTAACTTTTCAGCCACAATTGCACATCAATCCATGCTAAGAACGCACCAAGTGCATTGCTTACCATAGATACTCACTGATGTTAAATTCAAAGCCAAAATGCAAGTGGAACAAACTTCCACAGCAACACTGCAGTGCACAGAAAAAAAAAAATCAACCCAGATGGTGCCTTATCCAGGGGCTACCATGAAAAGGCAAAGGGCAACAGCACACTGTGCACACAGCACACGGATGGCAGTACTCCCATTTCAAATTACTGCTGCTGTTAAAATTCCACAGACGAAGGACATTACCAGGTTGTAAGGGTCATGGCTGTCAGTGAGAGGGCACTGGATGATCACACCCACCTTTGAAGACCCACTACACAGCTGAACTCAACCATTCTAAGCCCACCATCCTTATGCCTCCCCACATCTGTTTTGGCAAGTCTCCTTAACCAACCTCATTGAAGACAACCCAGGCTTTAGTGGTAACGCCCTAACTTTTGGTATTATCATGCGAAAAAAAGCCACATACTGCCATTAGAACAGCCTTCACTAGAGCCCACACACCAAGGCAGCCTTAACTTCCCACTGCCCCCCCTGCACCAGCAGGGACTCTCACCACCAGGAGCCCTCCCCAGACCATGGCCTTCCACATGGCTCAGCGACCCAGGGCAACAACCCACAGCCCCTTCTCTCCAAAACTTACTTTGCACAGGCTGTCACTGCAATAGTTCTTCCACTTAAAAACACAGAACTACCTGCATTTGCTTAGAGCCCCCCAGAGCATACTGAAGCTCAAGTCACTTCATGGCAGTGCCATCTAATGAAACTGTTCACACTGTCTCCCGTAAACTTAAGCACACTACAAGTTTACAAGTTCCAGCAAAACCTACCCCAATACTGAAAGTCATACCACCTTCATTTGGTTTGTGGCTTTCTTGGGTCTTTTAACAGACCACATTATCCTTCCTGGAAATAAGAGTTATGTTAAACTAAGAAGAAATAACAAGGTATTAGTGCTTAATTTAAAGACTTTAATCCAAACCATTTTCATCCACAAGGTCCTCATTATACACGCAAAGAGGCTTAAACTGCCAGGGAACAAAACCAAGTAAGCATGTCACTTAAATACACCAGTTTTACTAGCTTTAACTGAGACAGACTACAAATTGTCATGTGCAACAGAAAACTTTATTAGCATTTCAACAGACAGGTGTTCAGCAGTCACATAAGCTTGCATTAACGTTGCATTTAACTTAAGACATCAAAGAACTACAGTGCAAACACAAATACTATTGGCAACCCTGTTGTCAAGCCAGATGGTCAGTAACTTAGCAGCCACCCCTCAGGCGCAGCACAAGGTGGAGGGTGGACTCCTTCTGGATGTTGTAGTCAGAGAGGGTGCGACCATCTTCCAGCTGCTTGCCAGCAAAGATCAGCCTCTGCTGATCTGGGGGAATGCCTTCCTTGTCCTGGATCTTGGCCTTCACATTCTCAATGGTGTCACTGGGCTCAACCTCAAGGGTTATGGTCTTGCCAGTCAGGGTCTTCACAAAGATCTGCATGCCACCTCTCAGGCGCAGCACAAGGTGGAGAGTGGACTCCTTCTGGATGTTGTAGTCAGAGAGGGTGCGACCATCTTCCAGCTGCTTGCCAGCAAAGATCAGCCTCTGCTGATCTGGGGGAATGCCTTCCTTGTCCTGGATCTTGGCCTTCACATTCTCAATGGTGTCACTGGGCTCAACCTCAAGGGTGATGGTCTTGCCAGTCAGGGTCTTCACAAAGATCTGCATGCCACCTCTCAGGCGCAGCACAAGGTGGAGAGTGGACTCCTTCTGGATGTTGTAGTCAGAGAGGGTGCGACCATCTTCCAGCTGCTTGCCAGCAAAGATCAGTCTCTGCTGATCTGGGGGAATGCCTTCCTTGTCCTGGATCTTGGCCTTCACATTCTCAATGGTGTCACTGGGCTCAACCTCAAGGGTGATGGTCTTGCCAGTCAGGGTCTTCACAAAGATCTGCATGCCACCTCTCAGGCGCAGCACAAGGTGGAGGGTGGACTCCTTCTGGATGTTGTAGTCAGAGAGGGTGCGACCATCTTCCAGCTGCTTGCCAGCAAAGATCAGCCTCTGCTGATCTGGGGGAATGCCTTCCTTGTCCTGAATCTTAGCCTTCACATTCTCAATGGTGTCACTGGGCTCAACCTCAAGGGTGATGGTCTTGCCAGTCAGGGTCTTCACAAAGATCTGCATGTTGAACTGCAAAATATACAGAAATTTCAGCTTTAGCTAGTCAATAAAATGATCTTCAACGATTTAAAACACAGGGACTACTGCTGCTATTTCATATTACATAAACACCAGCTAGAAATTTTATTTTACTAACGCTTTCAACAACCCCTAACTCTTGATCAACTAAACCTCTTTCAAAAGCTCAGTACGCTCTATTCTTGCATCAGACTCCTCACGCTGCCCCTCACCAGGCGGCTCCCGGACACCCCCCCCCCCCCAGTGCCCGCCCCCCGCAGCACCTCGCGCCAACCAACTGCGACAGCAGGACTGCGCTGCGGCCCCCGGGCTGTGACTCAGCAACCCGCTTCCGGGGCGGACAGCCACAGCCCCGCCATTTTCCCCGTAACGCCACTGCCTCCTCAGAAGGCAGCGGCTTTTTTCCTCCCCTCAGTTCCAAAAGCACGGTTCAGACTGAGACAAGACTCTGCCCAACTCCTCCCCCCCCCACCCTCCAAACAAAAAACACTGCCCGACAAGCACCCACTCCTGCTTCATACCCGCCTGCCCAGAAAAATCGTCCCGCTTTTCCCCCTCTAACCCCCCAAGCTCTCCCGGCGCTCCACTCACGTCTCCGGCCCTGAACGTCACTCGAGAACAAGTCCTCTCCTCCCTCTTGCAACTATGACCTGCTGTGTGACGCAGCCCGCCCGTATTTATGCGATCTCTGACAGACAGGCCCCGCCCTCGGCAACTGACGTGTCCATCCGCCTCACAAACTAGTCCCAAGGAAAAGACCACTGCTGTGAAAAATATTGGCCTTTCTCGCTCTCCAAATCCTCTTCCAGGGGGCAAAGGGGTCCTGGAGTCTTAGTGTGTGGCCTCAAACTCTTAAAAATCTGCAAATTTCTGAGGGCGCGGATGGATCTGGCGGTGCGGTGATGAAGCCGGTAGAAAGAACGAGAAGCTCGGCATTGATTGGTGCAGCGGTAGGAAGAGGGGGTGTTGACTGGTTGATCCGGTGGGAAGATAGATAGGGCGAGGGTGGTGGCTGCAAGGAAAGCTCTGGAAGATTCGGCCGCTGCTCGGCGCGGATTGGTGCACGGTGAGGTCAGCGTTGTTGCTAGGGGGGAGCCGCCTTGCGGAGGCAGATTTCGGCGGGGAGGGTGCTGCGCGCATGCGGCCTAGCGCTGCCGCACCGACAGGCGGGGTGAGGGCGGGAGGGGCTGCTGGGGGGGCAGCGCCCGGGGCCCGGCGGAGGTGGGGAGGGGGTGCTGCGGGCGCGGCGGGCCTTTTTTATCCCCTGTCTGAGCCCCAGGCGTTGCTTAGAGAAAAGCCTGGCACGGACTGGGGGAGAAGTGCCCCGGACAGAGAGGGGTTACCCGCGGTGCCAGGTTTTTGCTGACCCACAGAGACAGCAGCACATCTGGCTGACCCCCTTCCTGGGGTGGCCTGGATCGCTTATGGCGGAGCCCGGAATAGACTGCAGGGCTAGTCCTGCCCCGTGAGGCTGTGGGGAAAAGCCAGGAAGAGCAATACTGAGTTAGCAAAGATGGATAAAAAAAGCTTATTTAGAACTTTGGCAAGCGTTGGTGGCTCCTGGTGCGTCAGGCTTGCTACAGGCTGCGCGTGTCCCTCGTCATGCGGCCTGTTTCCTGAGCAGGCCCTGGAACCCATTTCAGCTGGCTGACAATTCTTTGATGTGGGGTTGCAAAACAACCCCTCTGATGAAATGCTGACATTTGAAATTCAAATGGCTGTTTACTTGCCTTCAGAACAGGAAGCTTTGACCAGGTTATGGAGCAGCTTCCTTCTGTGAGCTGATGGGGAAATGTGTTCCATGTTAATTAAGCTTCATGATGCCTTTCAGACTGGCTCTTAACTGACTTTACATCATATCTGGAGTACACAAAATCCAGAAGGGTTTTTATATGGTAGTGTTTTATGTGCTGCTAACGCCTTCAGTGAAGCCAGATGAACTCGCTGTTAAATCCTTCACTCACAAAGCATGAGCACACGTGAATGGCAGGATTCAGTACACAGCTACTCTATTTCCCCTTTAAAAAAAAAGAAGACAAAATAACCAAAACCACAAAAAAAAACCCCAACAACAACACAACCCTTTTGCTTTCCTTTCTCCTAACAGGGCTTGTGTCTGCTAGCACTTCTTCGTTTACAGTAAAAAGGAAATAAATCATCCCAACAATAATTATTCACAATGTAGAAACAGGAAGAGTGGAAAATGGTAACTGGAAAGCTCAGAGACAGCTCCATGACAATAACCAACCTTGGAAATATTTTTCGGCTACATAAATTTAGGACAAAAAGGCAGATTTGGGCAATATCGCATTTGGTTTCTTTACGCTGCCAGTTTTGCTCAGTGTTTCCAATCGGTTCGTTTTGTTTGCTTGGTGCCAGGTGACTAAACATTTGCTCCAAGGCTGGCCTGTGTATGCTGTGTATCCCAGGCACTGCTCCAGGAACTGTGTCCCCCAGCCACACAATGCCATGGAGTCCTGAGAGGAAGGCCATGAGTGACTAATATTTACAACTGCGGAAGGCCACGTCTGCTAAACTGGAAATAACCACAGGCTAATCTAAAGACTGGCCTGTGTTTGAGCACATCAGACTTGTATTAAGGATTTTAGTGTGCTTGTCTTTGTTTTTTCATGTCCCTCTGGATGGAGAAGGAGAAATTTCTGTCATTTTTTTCCTTTCTATGTAAACCAGGAAACACAGGAGCCTTTCCTTGGTTTTTTCCAAGTATGGCTAAATCCCATGACTAATCTGCTTTCACTATTGTTGTTCAGTTTCTGTTGAAGTATTCAAATCAACATATCAGAATAAAGTCCCAACAAGATGGGTCTACCATGGGTAGTGCTTTAAACACCTTGTTAATAATGGCTCCTGAAAAATTTGTGCTTCAGGGAAGTGACCTTACCCAAAGCAAGCAGAGGCAGCAACATGCTGACATCAAATGCAGGCTCTGTTTTAAAAACAGTTATGGATTAAATTAATCAATTCCACCTAAAAAGCCTCATTATTTTCCTCAGTTATCGCTCTGTCAAAAGAGATAAACAAAAGAGTTAGGCTTTATGCACACAACTCCAGGCCTAGCAGAATTAAACTAATCTCCGTAGCCTGCAGGCAAAGTACTCTACCCAGGGCACCATTAGCATTTTGCAGCCTCCACTGACTGGATTCGTTTAATTCTCCTAACTATTAATCTGAGATAGCCATCTACATGCCTGTATGGAGCCCACCTCTTTTGTTTTGGGGGGTGGGCTGAATACAGAGAGCTGCTTAAATACATCTTTTCCTGTCCCTTGGCTTTTTCTGTGTGGCAAAGTCATGCCCCAAATGTTACACATTTCATATCTGCACAGATTCTTTATAGTACTTCAATGATAGTTAATATCAAGTTGAAAGCTACTTCTTTTTAAAATCAGAATGCAGTGTTTATATATTGCGGGCCAGATTCTGCCTGATTTTATACATTATGCGTATAGAATAATCTCCTAAGCAGGAATTGATGGCCTTGTGACTTAATTTTACTGAATTTCAGCTTTATCTCAGAATATTGTTACTAAATATTCCACTACCTGAATGATACAGACAAAGGAGATCTGTTTAGTCTTAAATGGTGTGGTAACTGTTGTGGTTCTACAAAGCATATGTATTTAACATGTATGTCACTCTTCCTCCAGTAGCTCTTGGTGAATAAGAATCATCAGGCAGCTGACTGTGATCTGTATATAAATAAATGCAAAGCTGAAAAACCCGAAATCTCTATCTTGTGACTGGCCAGGTGGTTCCAGCCTTTGCCAGGGCACGGGGCCTGCCGTTGGGAACACATTATTTCTTTCTAAGTGGTTTCAAAAGTAGGTCATTGGGCAGTAGTACAAAGCAACCTACTTCCAGAAGAGAAGAGTCGGGGGTCAAAGAAATGTTTCCAATGATGTGTACATTCTAGAACACAAGTTCTGTCTGGTTTTTATGTACACCAATGTCCTAGCAACAGCATATCATTTCTACATGAGCAATGTCAAACGAAGCAATCTGTTTCTCTTTAGTTACAAGGGTTTAACTTGGGACAGCCAACCAGTCAGGCGATTTCAGTGTGTGGAGCAAGTTCAGCGCTGTTCCTTTGTTCACATAAAAATAGAGCTACTTGCCACAGGGAAAAAAACAAGGTGTATTCCTATCTCATAATATTACTCATACCTACTTCAAGTCTGTCTCATTGTGTATGACACAGGATAATTATATTTGCCTGTTTACAGTTGCGGAGATAAATATTTTCCCCCCAAACCTGTAGCACTGCAATAAGGCCTAGTCTTTGCTGAAGTTCCAGCCACAAGACAAATAGAGCTGTGGCATGTTACTGCTTGTCTTTGTACTGCCAAGTTCAAGGGTTACAGAAATAGTGAGTCACAATTCAAAGTACTGTGAGATTGACTGTAACATTATGAGATTACCAAAAAAAGACAACTATCTGAGTTTTGTTTTTTAAGCCTTATGCTAAAAATACCTTAAATAAACAAAGTTTTTAATAAGCTACCAACTTCTGGAGCTGAAAGCTTAAGAAAAACAGATATCCAGATTTGTAGTAAAAACAGGAAAATGAGCAATACTCCTCTGTCTCTCTGTTTGTTTAAAGCATGTTTTGACTTCACAGGACACATGGGATACAGCTTTAAGATCTGTGCTGCCATGATAAACAGGCTTGGGCACGTCCTTCTCTGTAGGTCTAAATGACCCAGAGGAACACATGGCAATTCGCTATGTAAGGAGACATCTAAAGGGCATTTTATAAAGACGCCATCAGCCTAAAATCACAGGTTTCTGCCTGCATGTTATGCCAGTGAAAGCAACAATTAATAACTATTCTAAAAATTACTTGTCTGCATCTTTCCAGCCTGCCTCCTGCCTGTGAGTCTTTTGGATCTGATCCAAGCTGCACTGCAGTGAAGGAGCTCTCTTTGTTCACGTTCCCTCTGCTGCGTCTGAGACGATTTAGCATGTGGCTTCTGGGGTGAGGTTTTTCAGCAGGATAGTAAAGAAGCACCTTGAAAAACAGAAAGACAGAAGAAATAAGTCCTAAAATGCTGTTAGTCATTATTAGTAAGTTCCAATGGAACCTCTCTAACAGTGAACAAAACCAAATACTGTCAAGGCCGTTCTGAACAGCTTTCGTGCGTTGGTTCAGATGTGGTATCTCCTGTACTTTGTCCTCAGATCCAGCTTGGATCCCTTGATGGTGAGGAGAATGTCCAGAATGCTTCCCCCTCCACCATAATTAGACTAAAATCCAAGCACTGACATTTTTCTACCCTGCCCAAACTATATAGTTTTAACTACCTAGTTCTTTTAAATGTGGTGTTAGCTTTACACTACTTTTAGTTCCCTGCTTATTAGATGAAAAGCATCCAGTTCCTAATTCTCTTTAACCCACAAACATGTAGCTGCTTTCATGCTGCTTTTGCGATGAAAATGCCGTGACAGAATCTCAATGCGGCTGCAAGCCAGGTCTGCAGAGCTGAGTCATTGTTATACAAGCAGAGCTGAGATGGCACAGCAAGCCGCCTTTGTACTTTAACATTAAAACATGTCAGCTGTTGAACTTTGAATATCACAAGACACCTAAAGAGAACAAACAGTGATTTACTGGACTTTTCCTCTTGTCCAACCCATCATCTTTCTGAATAGTTCTTCCTTCTCCATTTTGTCTCAGAAGCTTAAGAGCAAAGCATTCTTCATTAAGCTATTGGCTTCGACTAAAGTTTGGCAAACATTTAATCAGATTTGGAAGTAACCATGTACCACTGAAAGCTGTTAACTCTTTGGGCACTGGGAAGCACCTGCCACCCAGGTACACGGACAAGGCAGAATGTAACCACTGAAATTTAGGGCTTGCCATCAGAATACCAGTGAAATTTATCATCAGCCAGAGACCTGCTATAAAGCTCTTGAATGATTATTTATGTGAGATCCTGTTTTGAGCTTTAAGAGTCCTTTATAATAAAATAAGAAACAAATGAAAGAGGAAGGATTTCTTTACTATAGCCTTCAGAAACAAAACTGCATTTTGTTCTTCCATTTTGTCTTCCAGTTCTTTAACCTGAAGTGTCACAGGGGAACAGAATTTTGCTTCTTGAAACACTTTCTACATTTAAAATAAGATGAATGAATTGCAGGGGGATGCAGATATTACACGGACTGTGTATTCACTTCATTTTTCTCAGTAGAACTGCTTTTTGAGAACATGCAAGTGCTAGCGTCTCCTGCCTTGTGGAGAGGAGGCCATTTGTGTGAACAGATCACTAACAAGCTCCTAAAATGTGTTCTGGCTTTCAGTTTAGTGCAGTTAACTGTTTTTGGAAAAGGATAGACCACATAGGCTGAAAACCCCCGAAACCTGCAACCGCTGCTGGCCCTACCCTGCACGGAAGGCAAATGAAGCCATGCCGCAAACTGCACGGGCACGGTTTCAGTTCACGGTCTCCAGTTTCATCTCAGTGACTTTTCCTCCTAAAATATAAGGTGACTAACATGAAACCTAGTGTGACTAAAGGTCTGGGAGTGGCTCCGGTCAGGAGCTACAGATGAACGTGCTGGCATGGGCCATTTGACACATGCGGTGTATTAAAATGGTTCCATTAGGATGAGTAACTAGTACAGAGGTTCCCATGAGGAATAACAGGAAGCTGTAACTCAGCGTCCTTTCCTGTCATCAGAGAAGAGAGGTGCTGAGCCACAGGATTGTTATGCAAGTCCTGGTATGTGCCATCTCAGGAGAGAGCCCACATGCTGGAGTCGCATGTTTTTAAAGCTCTTTTCCAGACCAGAGAGTGCTGATAGCTGTTTCATCCTTGTCCAGTTGCTTTGCTGTATTCCTGGCCGAGATAGGACCCTTTGGTGCCTCTTCTACCCCACCACAGACTGTCAGCTCACTTGTTTACATCTTTCCCAGTTCCCCGTCCTGAGAAGAGCAAGACATTAAGTCCTGTTGAAAATACAATTTTTCTACTATAAAATAAATTCCCAGTCCTGCAACACTGGGCGCAAAGATTCATCCTTGGAGTGATGGGGGTTTTTGCCCCAACCGAAGGTGACTTGGACACCTACAAGTTTTGTACTTCTCCCCTGCATCGAATAGTTGTAGCTGAGAAACAGCGTTGTCTTTCAGATGTTCAATAACCTTTTCTAAGATATTTACTACTACTGGAGATGTGCTTTCACGTTTTCCTATGCTTTTTTTTTTTTTTTAAGATATATACTATCTGGATTGTTTTCCTTTATAACTTTTAAGACGTTGGTGACAGAATCTGTGAGAAGCTGGCTAGTGGGAATCATGTTAGAACCCATTTCTCCGCGAGGCTGCTGTAATGATTTCAAACCTGAGGAAGGACTAACCACGCTTCCGAAGGGCCATCCCGAGCCGCCGCAGTACTGTTCAACAGCAGTCTTGTTTCTAATTGAGGGCAGGTGCATAGCAGAGATGTGGAACAATACACTTTGAACAGCCCCTCAGGTCTGCAGAGCATCTTGACATTCTTGAATGCGCGAGGCACCATAGGTTGAGAATTAAAGGAAACACCTCCTGCTAATGCTTGTGGGCAACGCGCGTTTTGACCATTACAAGGTGTTTTACAAGCACGAAGCGAGCCTGCTTCCCTTTGGGGGAAACCGGCTAACAGCGCGGGGCGTGAATTTTCCGTGATCCTCAGTTTTGCTCGTTCCGCCGCCCCGCGTTGCAGCTGGCAGAGGGGGCCGATGTCGATGCCGGCACCGGAGCGTCCTCCGCGGCCCCGCCGTTAACGGCGAGACCCGGTCCGGCACCCCCCCGCCCCCACCCCCCCCGCCGGCCCCCCGGTCCCGCTGCGCGGCGCCGCCACACTGTGGCGCCCCCTGGCGGGCGCGGCGCAACGGCGCTCGGCGGCGCATGGGGCGAGCCACGGCGAGCAGCGCCCGGCGGTCCCGGCGGGGCAGCGCGGCCGCCAGCTCCCCCGCGGGCGGGAGCCGCCGGCGGCGAGGGAAGGCGGAGGGCGGACCCCCGGGTGAGCCGGGGCCGCGGGCGCAGCCCCCCGGCGCCTTCGATCTCGGGGCGCAGAGCGGGCGCTGGGCCGCCTTCCAGGAGCGGCACCGGCTGAGCTGCGAGGAGGCGGCGCGGCTGCTGCTGGACGCCTAGTGAGTACGGGGCCGGGGCGGCTCTTCCCGCAGCTCCCAGGCTGGGCCACCCTGCCCGGCGGCTCCTTCCCCGTTCGATCGTCGTCCTGCTGGCAGCGGCTGCACAGCAGTCAACACGGGCTGATGCAGAGCTGCAGAGAAGGGGCGGGGGGGGGGGGGGGGGGGAAGGCGCACGCACCACGGAGAAAGTGGCTTTTTGTGCTAAAGCACCCCGTGCTTTAGGGCTCTCCCAGCAAAACTGCCCTTGGGGGCACTGTGCGGGATCTGCGAGGCTCCGCTTCTAAACCTTCACCCACTTCCCGTGCTCCTGTTTAGCAGAGCACAGCACATCATCACTGGGCTGCAGTCAGTAACTGTCCGTGGGAGTGGAAATCTGAACAGAAAAGGTTTTTCCTTTGTATCTGGCGTTTGACCTAGCGTAGTGATTCTGCCAAGTTGCTATGGAGGCGGGAGGGAGACGCACAGGCTCAGGAATTCCTTGATCATGAAGTTCCTCTGCAGTTACAATACAAAATAAAATGCATTTCAAGTATTATGTAGAATCCACTTATCTCTGCTTCTTCCAGCTTTTAAATGGAGGAATATTAGTAACGCTGGAGCAACTGGGGGAAAATTCTAAGAAAATTCAGTTCCCAGTACCAAGAAGGTTGTCTTCTAATAATACGACTCGTTTCTAGGTACTGTTGTGCACAGATAATGCTGTACCCGGGCTCTGCCTTTTCACCTGGACTGTGGCAGGGGAGTGTATGTTTGTATTGCATGCGGAGTGTACTTTACTTGAACTGTTGCTCTTCTTTCCTTTTCACCATTTTAATTAAACCAGAAACGCAATTGCTGCAGAAGACAAAAGCCATTCTCCACCTCACTCTGGCACATTGTGTTAAAACACATCTGAGTGGATACATTTTTCTGGTGTTCTGCAATTGCTCAAAGCAGAATTGAATAATGCAGTATACAGCCCTACTGTTTTCTCGGCCAAAAAAAAAAAAGTATGATCACAAAACCTCTCTGTTGTTTCTCTCTCCAGTGAATACAGAGGTTTGGTCAAACACACGGGAGGCTGTCACTGCGGAGCCGTCCGCTTTGAGGTCTGGGCTTCAGCAGATCTGCATGTTTTTAACTGCAAGTGAGTTTTTTTTTGTTCCCTATTCTCATAGATGAATAAAAGCTCATCTGCTTTTCCAATCAATACCTTAGAGCTAAAAGAAGATGACACAACTGCAGAAGATCCTCTGGGCTGTTTCCGTAGGGTATACCCCTAATTACGTCCTGATCCAATATGGGATTGGTGCTGGTGATTTCAGGTGCTGCTTCTTTGGGCAGGATTTCAGGTCTCACATCCATGCTCATTCAGAAAGTGTCCGGAGACAACTAATAAGTACAGGTGCTCAGCCATCTGCTTTTTATTTCCTCTAAGTGTAGTGTGCTCCAAGCACATCAATCCTTTTTTAACTTGGCCTTCTCAAGTAAACATTACATCTCTGACGACATGTGTTTCAGACTTCAACAGTGTCTGATTTCAATAGTGATCCCCCTTCACCTGCAACTGGTTTGCTTCCAGCTCATGAGTAAACATCCGAATCTTACTCTCTTGTTTGCAAAGTAACTAGCGTTGGCAAAATCAGCAAAGTCTGGTCTGAAAGATTAAATGGATTTCTCAGGGCTAGTTTGGCCTTGTTATGTCTGTTGAGAGTTACAGATGTGAAGAAAAAATTGCATATAATGTTTGGTGTAGGAGAACACCTTATCGGTGTACCTGTGTAGGGTCAGTCTGTTCCATGGGTGTGATAGCCAAACACTACTGATACCACACACTCACTTTTGCTGCTTACCTCTGTGATGCTAACCAGGAGCCATTTTAGCTGCCAGTGGAATTTCTGTTGTCAAGAGGTCCCTGCTAGATCTGATTGCTGTACTACAACTTGTCTGCTGCTCCTAGGAAGGTCTGCTTTTTCTTTTACAGTTGCAGCATTTGCACAAAGAAACAGAACAGACACTTCATTGTCCCAGCGTCGCGTTTCAAGCTGCTGAAGGTAGAGTAAGAATGCAGTAAGAGCATGGCCATGAACACGAGCAGTATAATCCAGTGTCATCCTCAAAGATGCACGTGGCAGGCAGTTTTCTGTCCTAAGTTTGTCTATGGCTGGTTGGGGGAAGTGGCTGAATTTTATGCCGTTTGGTGTGGGTGTATTGCTGCATCTTATTTAGTGAGGTGACTTTAGAGGTCTTGCAGTTCTCAGGCTTGACTGGGATGGACACATGTATATACAAAGCACAGGGGTTCAGAAAAGGAGCAGGAATGCAGAACGCTATCTCAAGTAAAGACATGAAAGTGGTATTTTAAATTTTACATTTCTTAGCTACAGGCCCATAGAAAGTAATTAATACATCTATTTATGTGGAAAACTTACGCTGCTTTTCATTTGCTTAGGGTGCTGATAATTTGACAACATACACCTTCAACACACATCGAGCCCAGCACACATTCTGCAAGACCTGTGGTGTACAGAGCTTTTATACTCCTCGTTCTAATCCAGATGGTTATGGTAGGTAGAAAGAGTAAACTGTGGTAACCAAAGCTAACCGCCAAGCAAACTCTGGATAAAGACTCCATTGGCTACTAACACGACAGCAGTGAGCAGCCTCTGTCTTCAGAGTTTGTTCCTAAAGTGCTAAACATTGGGAACTGCAGTCTGAACCTGTAGCTCCTCCATAAGAAACTGTCTTACCTATGACTTGTGGGCTTCTGCCCATGACAAGTGTCTCATCTAGGCTCCTCGCCCTGACCGCAAGAGCTGGAGTGAGCATTTACCCTTCCCCGAGATGCCCCATCCACAGAGTGGTGCAGGCATCTCCTACACTTGAGCTATGAAAAGCAGGTTTTTGTGTACTCTCTCCTTCTCCAGGAATAGCTCCGCATTGTCTGGATGATGGCACCGTGCAGACCATTGTCACAGAGGACATCAATGGGAAGGAATGGGAGAAGGCAGTGAAGGAACATAAGACCATCAGAGACATGTCGAAACCCTGACACACCCTTCCAGCAGCTGAACTTGGAGCACTGCCGTGGAACTATAGTCTGGGCTTTCCCGGGTGAGGGTTGGCAAAATCAGTCTCTACATTGTTGTTATGTGTTCTCTGTTTCTTAAATAAATCTTTTTATGCTGCCTGTCCCATTCATTTGTGACTTTCAGTTTTCAAACTACCTCTGTTCTGTAAACCACCCCAGGACTGCTATTTTGGTACTTTGCCCTTAGCTGTGCTAAAGTTTAAATCACAACAAACAGAGCAAAGTACAAAAAAAAAAAATCTAATCTTTGTATGGATATTTCCTGTGTTTCAAGTCTGGCTTAGAAAAATGCCATATGTAAGATAATCTCTTGCTTAGGACTTAATACTAACTTACACTGTTTTTTCTCCATTGACTTCAATGAATTGGCCATGGATTTAAAGGGGATTTGAAAGAGCGTAGCAGGCTCAGGTTCAGTAAAGCATAGGCTCAAGTTCAGTGCACAGGTGCTTAGCTGTATGCAAGAGAGGGGCCACTGAAGTTATTCATGTGATTGAGTCCTGTTTTGCTTAAGCCTGGACTTACTCATGGTCTTAAGGCTGAGCACGCATATGCTTAGGCACTGACTCATGGCCAGGGAACAGAGTTCAACACTGTCATACTCGTACAATGGGCACGTGCTTCAGTACGACCAGGAGCTCGTTTGTCATCTTCAGGAGGAGGACGTGCTCACAGCAACAGATCAGGATCTGGTACTTTGGGCTCTGATCTTGACTATGCAATGACTAGCTGTGTAGAGGCAGGAAAGATGCCTCCTGCAGACGTGAGCCCACAGCAATGAATGCATAGGCCTACAGAAATGCTGAGTGTTGCTGACTTTGCTCCACCATGATTCCACGGAAACCCAAATCCCTAGTAAAATGTCTACATTGACTAAGAAATGACACCCTGAAAGCTGCTTCGCTTACCTTTTAACGTAAAGAGAGAGGATCTTTAACTCTTGCACTTGTCATTTACATAAGTGGAACAGCTTTTGAAACATCTCTTGCAATTTTTATCTCTGCACGTGTTCTGTAAAAGACCTAGTTACAGTCTGGGTCTCTTGCGCCTTATTCTTACATCCTGTTGAGACTCTCTGAGTTGATCTCAAGCTCCATGTTCTCAAGCAAGAAGAAATGCTTGTGTTTCATGAGGGACATGCCTGCAACACGAT
Source organism: Opisthocomus hoazin (assembly GCF_030867145.1). NCBI lineage: Eukaryota > Metazoa > Chordata > Aves > Opisthocomiformes > Opisthocomidae > Opisthocomus > Opisthocomus hoazin. The sequence goes on along the minus strand of NC_134433.1, from coordinate 13,004,839 downwards.
GTGTATGAAAGAAGCAGCAGTAGCAGCAAAGATTAGTGCAATTAGAGAAATTTGTATGGTTTCTGATGCTTTATTCATAAGCTTTGGCTTTTTAAAGTTCTGAATGAATAAGACAGGTCTTGTGGTTCTGGTTTCATCTGTGGCGATAGCATGATTTTTGCAAAATCATTCCTGATACTTGCATTTTACAAAAGCACCAAGAGATAGTTGCCAGGTAGTCCTCACAGCTGTATTTTCTTGGGCAAAAATACCTTGTGCCATATCTTCTCCAATGCAGAACACTCCTGCATTTTAGTCCTAATTAGGTTAATCCAAATTTCATCCTATTTAAGCTTCTACAGTGAGAAAATAGGGTAGTTCTTAAACCCTGTTCGTCTCAATGTATCAGGCAACAAGATATTCAGAAGTAAGTTCATACAGCCTATTTTTTGTAGTCTGAAAGAATGCTACACGAAGAATCCTGGCCTCCTGAGCACATAACAGGTGAGTTTTCTTTAGTCCTTGGCCTGGCATGGTCTTTTTTTCACTCATTCTTTTACACTGGAAGTTGTGAGTGGTGTCTCTTTTACAGAAGGCGGAGTGAGTTGATCACCATATAACGTGAGAAAAGCATATAGATGTGGCGAAACCAGAGGAGCTGGCTGCGATGACACCGCATGGCGCTCTAGAAGGAAAAATAGTTGAGAAAGCATTACAAGAACCTTCCACACCTCATGTGAGGGCAGTTTCCTAGGCCTCCTTTGAAGTTCACTGCCGATTTATAGGACAGCCTGTTTTCAGTGAGCAGGGAAGAAGTAGTGAGAGATAGAAGGCTGCCTACTCAGTGGGGCCAAAGGGCAGGGAGAGGCCAGGCTGCCCCTGTGGCACTGGCATTGTGCTGCCTAGTGTTCAGAGGGGTCCTGCCAGAAAGAACATTGTCCGCTGCAGATTGGTGCTGTGACAGTTTCTTTGTCACATAGAACTCTTCCTGTGCGATCTCACATCTGGCCATTCACATGCTGGGGAAGCAGAAACCCGATAGCTGTGTATCTGAGAACTCTTCGTATGCTGCTTCTGATCATAGATGGCCAACTGTAACTTAACTTCATCTATTTATAGTACATCAGCTTAGAAAGATCAGATTTCAGAAACAAAAAACATAAAGGAATAATGCCACCTTTATCAGAGCAGATTCCATATGTAACTCTATCTTTTAGCAGCCTCAAAAGCAGCAAAGCTCTGTAATTTGTGGCTTATCAGGACTGTTTACTGGGCAAATACTTTCATGCTACGGAAGGAGACCTAACCAGATACTGATATAGTGAACTGCGGACTGAATATGTCAGATCTCATGCAGCAAAATAGCTTAAAAAATACACAGTAGAGAAGGGAACTCATAAAGAGCTTTGTACCACAAGTTCACAGGCTGTCTCCATCTTTAAGTTATGATCCAAGGACGCTGTTCCTGGCACACAGTCATGCCATTCTTTGACAGGCCACTCACATGATCAGAATATCAAGTTTGATCCAGTCTCCTTTGAAATACATCATACATCCCTGGACACAGTGTAAAACTCAGTGCACTGTGACTACCGAAGATCTCTGAGCTACAAATCTGCTCAGTGCTGCCCTGCTTTCCACACAGCACGTGAAGCAACCCATCTTGTCCATTCATGTTTTACAAATCACTAAAGATCTTTCATTAACGACATTTATAATCCATGTACATAATTATTTGTGAAGTTCTCTGTGAATATGACACTTCTGACTAAAGTCTTCACAACGATGATGAGCTACTCAAACAGGTTAAGCAGGTACCATGCATCTCACCTTGGCTTGTTCAGTCTCCTCCTCTGTGAGTATGAAGAGAGCATCTCTGGGCAGGAGGCAGGAGATGGGTACATCCAGGACAGAGATGTACTTCCGAAAGAGATTTACTGATTCAAGCATAAGTACACGGCACCCTACACAGAGAAAGAGGATAAATGTTTCGAAACAATATTCTTGTAAGGTTCCCACCTCTCCAGGCTCAGCAGGTCTTTGTGGGCTCCCCTGTATTGCTGGCCATGGGGATCCTTTTTGTGCAAAAGTGGAGCAACTTCTACTTGTGCTTCCACCAGGATTTCTTTGTGCCCAGTGCATGTCAATGACCATTTGTACTGGTTCTTGTTCTGTATGTGGTCTGTCGAAAGCAAAGCTAGCTCTGAATACCAGCAGGTTTGGGGGGTTTTTTTGCTTATAATTTAAGTTATTCCTACACAGTTAGACTCAAAGGAAAAAGCACAGGATGGGTCTCTGAATGCTGCACTGTATCATACCATGGAAATTTAAAACAGCAGTCTCTGGTTCAGCTACGAGAATGAAATTTCCTCTTTATACTCCAATTCTTAGCTACAGAAAAAATATTTACAAGATTCAGGAACAGCTGTATCAAATATGAACTCAGAGAGGCAGTTACACTTTAATAGAGTTCCACAATTCATTGCTCAGATGTTTGCGATGAAGCAGGTGAAGGTAACATATACAAAGATTCTATTGTGTGGAATTTGTTTTCTGTTTTAAAGAGCCCCTTGAACTCAAAAGTCAATTGCTATTTTTTTCACCATGGCTAAATTGTCTTCACTGATGAGCTCAGAGCTACTGATGGTCCCATTAAGTGCCTGTAGCTCTCAAGGGAGCAGGTTTGGGATTTCTTGGGGCTTGGAGGCTGCTGTGATTATGCTCCACACTTCAGACATTGCATTAAAGTTCAACAGAAGAGTCCAAAGTCACTGTTTACAAAGGTGGTCAGATACTCAATTAGATTTGCAATGAGGTTTTCTTCAGTGTGCTCTTAAACAGTGAAATTATACAAAGGAGAGAAAGAACAATGCTGAATTGCTACAAAGGCTGCCTGATGGACCATTTTAGTGTGTGAAGCCTGTGCTTATGTCTAATATTGCTGAAGCTGTTATGTCCTGAACACAAAGCGAACTGGTGGTGCTCAAATACCTCTTGGCTCTAAAATGTAGGCAGGCCTTGTGTCCTCCTAAGGGAAAAGACTGTCCAAGACAGAGGCAGAAGCAAACACCTTTTCCGACAAGAGTAACTACGTGAGGTGGGTTTCTGTGAGAGAGGTGACGAAGCCTCTAATAGGAGTGCTCTGTGCAGATCTGCTAAGGAATCTCATCCCACAAGGACCTGAACAGTCAACTTGCTGCTAACTTCCCCACTGCGGACACGTGGTAAATCCTTCAGTCTAGCCTCTATCAAGTATGAGATAGGAAAGCAAAACCTGCTACTCTTATGGTGAATTAATTCCCTGGAGAGAGAAAGGAAGAAGCCCCTCAAAGTCTCCAAGGTAGAGCATGGTGCTCAAAGACACCCCACTCACACCATTCCTTCCCCAGGCAGGGGTCTGTGACACACCGAACCCAGGAACAAACAGCATGCATGGGACGATCCTCCACAAGTTGCCTTGCAAGTGATTCCTGTCCCCTGCTGCTTCTCAGTGACACCCACTCATTTCACTGCAAAGAAAGGTCTTGCTGTTATTCCAGCCAAAGCCTGCAATGGCAGGACATGGCAGCCCTGAAAGGCTCCCTCCAGCACATCTTCAGGATCTTTCAATTCCTTTCTTTCTTCTCTCTCCTTCAAGAGAAGGATGTACAATATGTTTCAACTTTTCAACAGCCTTTTCCACTCTCCAAAGCAAAACTGGTAACTCTTATTTCAGCGTCACAGCAGGCTGCAGGACCACGCTCCCCTCCCGCTCTCCTTCTGCACTGACCCCGGGACGTGACTCCCCAGCAGGGTGGGCACAGCGTTCAAAGTAGCGATTTTCGCCTGCTGTGGGCAGCAATGGGCAGCGGCAGAGGCCTCAAGGGACATCACCGGCCCTTCCACCCGGACGGGCGCTGCCCCGAGTCCGTGCTGAGCCAGGCACCGGCGGAGCTCTCCCGGGCTCGGGGCCGCTCGCTGCAGGCCCGGCCTGCCGGGAGGTGGCGGTGTCCGCCCGCCGCGCAGGGAGCGGCACCGCGGCCCCTTCCCCGCCGGCACCACGGCCCCTGCCCCGCCGGCACCACGGCCCCTGCCCCGCCGGCACCACGGCCCCTGCCCCGCCGGGACCACGGCCCCTGCCCCGTCGGCACCGCGGCCGCTGCCCCGCTGGGACTACAGCATTCCCGCTGGCCACCTGTTTGCTTTCCAGTGCTTACTGGGGAGGACAGGGCTAGAGCAAACACGGGGCAATGGGTCTTTCCTTTCCTGGGTCCGCTGTGAGCGGACCCTGCGGTGCCACCTGAATGCCTGCTTGCCATGACGGGAAGAGGTGCAGGGTTACCCACCACCAGTCTCTGAAGCATGGGCTGCTCTGTTAACAAAAGGCGCTCTCCCTTTCGTCACAATTTTTTCCCTAGGAAATATTAATTCATGCACTGATTATGCCCTTTTGTTCCCCAAAGCTCAGCAATGAGGGCTCCAAACAACTGCAAGTGATTTCAGCACTGAGCAGCCTGAGCTCCTGGGCCCTCTCGTTTGGACCGGTCAAAGCAATGGCATCCAGGCCCCAGAGAACGAAGGGCACTGTTAAGAGTCTCTGTGTTAGTGATACGACCAGGATCTCTGCGTGCTGACAGCAAAGGCTGCTCTGCCTGGGAACGTGAGATGAAATGAAGCAGGGAAGGAATGTACAGTCCAGGGAGAGATGGAAAAGGGTTCAGAGAAACAGGCTGCTCCCTGCCAAGCAGGGAAGAGAAGTGCTGCCATTGATGAGTCTCCTCCTGTGACACCAGCAGGTGAAGCTTTTCAGAGCCTGTTGTCACTGTGACCTGGGCAGGATGGGATTAACAGTGTAATACAACCTCTCTAGGTTGGCAGAAAGGGCAAGATCAATATAGCCAGTGGATTAGGCCTAGAATAGAAGCGCATGAAGCCTGCAGCCTGTCCAGCTTGGCTTTCTACTTCCAAATCACTTAGGCAGCAAGTATGCCTAGAATGAGAAGATTATTAGCAGATCTGTGTGTGCTAAAGGCTTGCATGGCTCCTGACAGACATTTGCACCCCAATTCTTCTGGAAGAGCGCTGGTTACGGCTGGATGGGGCCAGCAGCAGGGGTGGATGCATAGCCAGCAGCTGTCTCGGCTGCCTGAAACAAGCCTATGCGCTTGTGCCTGGGCTGGAGAACTTGATTACAGATTATAAAAAGCCTGTCATGTTTATGCTGGCTAAAGGCATTAGAAAGCAAAGCAGGATATTTAGGGTGCTCATTTGCATATCGCTGAGGCAATGCAAGGCTTAGCCGGCTTTTGCATTTGCAGAGAGATTTTCTGTGGATTCCCTGATCACACGGGCTTACACAGGTTCCCCCACAAACAGTTCCCTCTTACCAACAGGAGAGCAGCACATTTCCATGGCCTGAACATGCCTTTCAGCTCTAGCCAGACAGCCTCAATCCCAGCATCACTCTTGTTTCATTAAGCCCCTCTGATGCACAGCCCTGCTCGCCTGCCAGATCGAATTATAAATACTGGGAATTTCAATGAGACTGGAACTATATTTGGAAAGGCTTAGCGTAAGCAGCAGCATGGGAGCTCCCCGTTCCTTTGGTGTTTGTAGGTCATGTCAGATGTGATGTAATCAGAGCAGCAACGCTTTCACATAGCTTCAGGAGTCTCCTGATGCTGCTAGAGAAATGGAAATGTTGTCTACATGTGGGTCTGTTTCAATCCAGAACCAATCTGAGGCACAGCCCGTATTTGGGACCATAGTGTATCTAACAAACCTGCATGAACAGCACATGAAGGTGCTTCAGTCCAGACAAGCCCGGACACCTAGCAGTGACATCTCCCACTGCAGTTCCTTGTTCTGTCTCTGAACTGCACACAGTATACACAGAGCTCGTTGCTGCATCCCAAAACTGAACAAAGAGAAAGTCCTAGGAAAGAAGCTGGCGTTAATACTCCTCTTTCATAGGTGAGGGAACTGAAGAGACTAGAGTCAGAACTCAGTTAAATGGCATCCTGCCATCTTGGCTCATGCTCTCCCCACCAGATCTTCATCTACAACTTGCTGCTAGCAGGGAATTAAAACTGATTTGATGTGACACGTCCAAATCCTACAACGATTTGGGAATGAGCATTGAAGAAACAAAGTCTGGATGACTGCTGAGGGTGCAGGATGTTGACTGGGTGGGCCTGGTTGAGCCACCTTCCTATGCTCTGTCCAAACAGCTGACAGCTTTGTGCTTAAACTAGTTCCACAAACCTGTCCCCAAGTCAGGCACTGTTTGCTAGAGATAAGTGCTGCAGATCTACTGTGGGACAGCAGCTAGAAAAGAAGGTCAGGAGCAGCCTGCTTCTGTACTTTGCTTCTTTCTTTCCCCTACTTGTACAGAGGGTTTCTCAGAGATACTTGCTCATTTACGGGCGGAAGAAGCCACTCCAACAATTTGTTGTGCCAGTGCAGATTTCAGATACCTTTCCCATACTGACCACGTTTTGATGAAAGCTTAGCCTGATACATGCAACCATTTTTGGCTGAGCTGGGAATGGTTTCTGAGGCCCTCATCACAAAAAAAAACAAAAGAAAAAGAAAAAAAAAGGCTTATAAGATGTGACCAAAAACTCTGAAACTGAGCTGAGGGACCTGGAAATAGCACTATATTCAAGCAAGACAGGAAGAGGCACAAGCCAGACACTGAATCACACCACCGAGACAGGACAACCCCAAAGGACAGAAACGTGACTGTAGAGGAGCCCAAGCTGGTAAACAGCTGCAGGGAGATAAAAGGGCAAGGAAAAGTTCAGCTGTGGGGTTTCATTTGCATTGCAAATAGAGGTGAGTTATGCAGATGAAACCCTGGACAGAACATTCATGTAAACTATTGCCTAATGCCTGCAGGGTCATGGATGTGTAATGTGACATACCTTCAGGTAACTTCCGCTCTGAATGCAGGTACCTGTGAAGGAAGAGATACGTGGGGATAAACACTCAATGAAGTCACTTAAATCCTGATTTTACAGGTATAAATTCCTTTTCCTCAATCCTTTTCTCTTAATACACACACACGTTTACAATGGCTAATCTTACACGGAGGTTCAGGAGCTGACACTGGATGCACGTGTCAGGCAGTGGTAAGCCTCATTCCCCGCACAATTCTGCCATTGCCTTCCTCATCCTGGCTGCTGGGACACAGCACAGATAAGCTCCATAAACCCGACTCGCTCTCAAAATTCTCATGTTGCACTAAGGGAAACTGCAAGAGGTTGCCAAAGGCTTATTCACCTCTGAGAGCACTGGCTCTTTAAAGCCTTGTGTCTGCTGACCGTGGACATTGCCTCAGCGGCAGCTCCTGCTTGGGGACCAGCTTCCTTCTTTCTAACCAGTGCTGGTTAGTCTCTATAGCAAAAATGCATCCCTTGGAAACAGAATGGGTGAGCAGCGCAGGAGATGTGAACAGTGATGGTACTTCCATCAAGAAGCGTAAGCAAATGACCCTGAGAAGGTGAAGGCATCAGAGGGTATTAGCTTCAATTCCTTTTTAATTCTCTTGTTTTTCCTTCTCTAGCCTGTGGTTCACGGCTTCAGAGCACTTGTGCTCACATCACCATTCTCATCGCCTCCAGCTTTGGCCCATGGCAGGAAGCAGGTCTCCAGCAGATGGCACTCAGAGCTGTCCCACACCCAGGCTTGCTCTTCCATAAGAAAAAAAAAAATCCAAACAATGGAACATTTGCAAAAGGAGAATGGAAATAAAAAAATAAAAGTTATTTAACCCTGTGTAATATTTAAAGAGATTTTTATCATCTTGTAGTGGTGTATTTAATGAAGGACAATGTGAAAGTTCACGTGTAAATCAACCAGGATAAAACATGCATTATATGTAAACTGTTATGTTTCTCCAGTCACTTTCAAACTAGGATTATCTCTGACTATTGGTTAAGTTCAAGGAAAAGGATTAGCTACACAGGCGTAGACAAAATAGGAAGCACAGAGTAATGAATACCCAAAGCAATTCAAAGCAAAAGTCAAGCCAGAAATGCAGGTCACGGCAGAACTCAAAACAGCAGTCAGAAGACACATGCCTTAAATAGATTCTCCTGCCAGTGGTCTGCTCTTCTCCAGAGCCAAAGATCTGCAAGCAATACCATTTTCTACTCAACAGTGGCCTTGTAATACTGACTTGGCCACCTTCTACCCCACTACTGAAGTCCTACCATTCTGACAAAGAGCGTTAAATGTTGCCTTGTAAACATTATCAGCAATTTTTCAGGGATGGTGTGGGGGGAGGAGGAAGGTTTAAGTATCTCCAATACTGTATGCTCTGCTCTTCTGCCAGTGGTTTCTCCCCCCACAACTAGAATCTGGCCACCCAGAGAAGTGATTCAGCACTTGGTAAAGCGAGCAGGGTGGGAACTTTCTAAAACAAGCTTGGAGAGATAAAGCAGTGAGTGGTTGTGAAATCTGGCTAACTATCCAAAGTCCTAGTGTCTGTTCTGGGTGTGCTGCTCTGCCACAGAGGGACCTTCAAAGCAAAGGAAACGATGTGAAGAGCTGCTCCAAGAGTGAACTAATAATAACCATCCCTGGCCACTAGAAACAGAAGAGAGGAGAAATCCAGTTCATATGGCAATGTGTCAGCAGGAGCAGTGAGCATCTTCAGCAGGGAAGGAAAATTCGATTCAGCAGCAAATTTAGGGAGTTTGTGCTTGTATAAAGGTTTAAGGAGACACAAACTGCGTTTTGGTTACTGAAAGGTCCTCAAGGCTGCTGCCAGGCAGACCTGACACTGATCTGGTAGAACGGGCGTGAAGAAACTGTTTCTCTCCTTATCCTTTTTGTCCTGAGCCAAATGCTTCAGTACTCAGCGAGGCTCAGTGCAGAGCCATGGGAATGGGCTCCACCCCGCTGAAATGCTGCAGAGGAATTGCAGCCTTGCTCATTTGTATTTCTCAGGCAAGAGATGGCAACGAACTGTGGCTGCAGACAGAGAGTGAGAAAGAAACACAAAACTCTACCTCCTGTACACGTTCATAAAACTAGCCAATCCTCTCCCAAATCAATCTTCTCACTCCCATCTCCACCCTGCTGTAGCTGTCTCCGTGGGACACTTCCAAGTAGGGGAGAGGTTGCAGATCTCTGTTGTTGCCATTTTGGGAATGTTGTTTTATAGATTGGACTTGCTGTGGTTTGGGTGAAATGAAAGAGTTTGGCACAAAATCTCAAAAAGTCAAACACAAACAGACTCTTTTTCAGGACCTTTTGCCGTGTGTTTTTTTTCCAGAGAGACTTTTCATAAATTCCTTTTAAACATCAAGTGATTTAAGGTGGCTTGTTCCCACCCACCCACCAAGTGCCAGAGGCCAGCTGATTCCAGGGCACCTCTCCTGGCACCCTCTTTATTATGCCTGTGGTACGTTCAGATCCACATTTGAAGGAAAGTGGGACCCTCTGCAATGAAGAACTTCAAAAGGCTGTGAGATGTCTGAAGGCACCCACCATTTCTGCACTGCAAGGACCCAGCACCGTCCTCTCCCTCAAGGACCAGCTGCTTTGAAATCTATTGCTGTCTGTGGCTATCGGATATATCTGCTCAGCAAAAAGCCTGAAATGGTCCAACAACCCTCCTCCCGCGAACTGCAGGACTGAGCTACCTCCCAGATTCCCTGTCTTTATCCAGTTACCCTCACGCAAAGCTGTCAGCAAAGCGAGTGGGCTAGCCCCTAAGAGGCACTGACCACTGATACCTCCCCATGATGGCAAGAAGGAACAAGACAAGATGGGGCTGAAACCTTGGTCTTGGGGAACATAGAACTCCTCGGGGGTAGAAGCAGGACTGACACTCTAGTGGGTGGATTACAGTTTTGGTGATGTTCTCTTTGACAAGAAATTGTTCACGGAAATCAATGACTTCACTCTCCAAACAGTCTCCCATGCCAAAGGCAAAACCCTTCACTGAACTGACTGCGCTGGCTGCTGTAGAGCATTGGGGAAATACAATTTTGAAGAGCATGGCAAAGAATGGATGTCTTAAAGATGCATTGGGGCTCCATTTAGGATCCTAACCTCTAATCTGCCCAATGAATCTGATTAAACAGATGTGAAGGAGGAAGAACAGCCAGTCTCCTAGGAATTACAGAAACATTAGAAGGATATACTTGCCAGATGTTGAATGTTTGCTATCTGGAACTCCTCCTCCCTCCCTATCCAGACTTTCTGGCTCCGTTTCCATGCACTCTGAACTACACCATGTAGCAACATGCAGTTCATAATACACTATTCGGGCACTCTGTACTCACACGTATTGCAGTGGCAAAAAGATGGTTCTGCCAGTCAGAAAAAAAAAAGGTGCTAGCAGCCTAGTGACGCTGGGAAGGACATTCCTTGAGGCTGTTTCTTTGGGAAAAAAACTTCTTGGTGGGGAGAATCCTTGCAATGCTGGTGCCCTGTGCTCAACTTCATCCTAACAGCTCTCAAGAGTATCATGGAAGGGCACCGGGAAGAATAAACTTAGTCAATTTAAGGAAGGAGGGAGCAGGACAAAGGAATGAGATAAAATCTAGGACAACGTAGCCAGCTATGGGATGTGTGCCAGGCATGGGGCAGAGTCCTCTGAAGGGAAAGGACAGAATCTCAGAGGGTAAACAGGGAGGACATTTCTGCCTTGACCTTATAGGGGCAGTCTGGGTGCAATCACAGCCACCACTCATACGTTCCCCCTGGGACATTTAAGGTCAATAAAACAAAACACCAGAAGTGAGCTGGACTGTGAAAGGACAGACTGACACTGGAACCTGTTATTTCTTCAACACTCTTCTTTATTTTGCATGGAACCTAGAACTCCCGCAGGGGCTCAACAATCCCCAACACACACATCAGTGACCCAGGAAATCCTTTTCCAAGACAGAGCAAATAATAACCAGTTTTGAAAAAAGAATTTTCTGGGAAAAGGCAAGGGAAATACAAAACAGAACCCTGCTTTAAAAACATAAATGAGATGCCACTCATTTGAAATGTGCGGGCTACAGCTGCTTAAAAGGAGTGAGAGATCAGAGTCCCATTCTAGCCCCACACTCTAAGAAGACATCAAATAAAAATGGTAGATGGGATGCCATTCACTATCATCAAGCTAATCACCCAAGAAACAGCTTCCTTCCTGCTCAACACGTCTTTAGAGACCTGGCCTTGGAAATTCAATACAAGCAGAACTGTGCTTTGTAGGGATGTAATGCAGTTGGTGGCTTTTGAGAACTGTGCCCACCGAGTCTGGGATTCGGCTGGACAATGCCCTGTTCATTGTTTTGATATACTTATTTGAAACTGGCATTTAATCAATCGTCCTCTTTCAGCAAGCCTCAGTGCAACCCTTCTGCACAATGCTATGTCCCATGGCATTCATAAATGGGGCATTCAATAGTCAAGCTGCATCATAATCAACTCAACAGTGATACAGCACTAAGCTCCCACGTATCACCTCTGCACAGTCTCATTTACAACCGACCACCGAGTTGGCGAATGTTGAGAAACATCCTGCAGGATTGAGAGGTGTTTTTCCAAATGGAATTGATGAGAAAAGGCTGAGCTACTGATGCTTTGATGTAGCTTTTTATATGGTATCATTGATATAAGTTTTATGGATGCAGTTGCTATAACAACATAATGCACACTGGTTAAATATAGCAGCTCCTATTTTCCACTCAGTTTGCTCTGCCCTAAGCAGAGAAGGACTATTCTTTTCTGTTCTAGCTGGGATGAAATGGATTTGATAGCTCACTAAAGAAAACAAGTGGTACAGTCCTTCCTCCCCCTCACAAAGACCATTCCTCTCCATCCTAAGCAAGCAAGCAAACAACAAAACCAACAGCCCCCCATTTGCTAGGCTGTTGCACAAGAGGGCTTGTTGAAAATCAAAATGCACTATGACTCATGCAAAACTAAACCACCTCAATATTACATGTGATCTCAGTGCAAACACTATCATTTCAAAGTGCAGGAAGGAGAGATTCTCAAATATTCCTGTCACGTAGTGTTTACCATGCTCATTACTGTAGTGCCTAGTGACTGGCCAGCTGCTGAGAAGGGAGTAAAGTGACCTTGATGTCACTCCAGAGCTGTTCCTCCTTGTGGACACACGTACAGGATCCAGCCTCTCTTGGCCACAGGGAAAGCTCCTGTTTTAGGGGATAAGACAGAATGATGTTGCCAAATCAAGGTGACAGGGAAAGAAGCAGAGCTACAGAGGACTGCTTCCAATTCTCCCTTCTTTGCTATAGTGGGATTTTCTTAGGTTTGGGCTGTGTTTTTTTTCTGTCTGGAAGCCAGAACTGAAATACTCCCAGGGGAGACTGAAATCAAATAGCAATTTGTGTTCCTCTCCCATCCTGTTTTTTTCTTACTTTTCCCTCACAGAAGAACAAATCCACCCTCAAACCTTGGCATTTCACAGTCCCTCCCAGATCTGAAGCCTAGACACATAGCAGCAGCTGGACTCCCTGCAAGCTGTCAGGAGGAAGGTTGCTGCGAGGGGAAGGGCACATTTCTTCTGAATAGTTCCTGCTCCTTTGAACATAACCTCTGTTCCAGACACTAGAAAGAATATTTATGCCCTTACCAGATAATACTGAACATCTGCTCAGCTATGACCATTTCCTGAACTGTTTTGTTCCTTGAAGCTGTTCAATAATTTGCACCTCCTGAAGCAAGGAGTTGTGGAATGGGTCACACAGCCTGTTCTAACCCTACTCTTGCAGAAAGTAATCTCTTAGGCAGTGGGCAGAAGTCTATCTCCCAGAAGTCTATCTCCCACAGACTGGGAGCATCCAAAAGAGCTGAGGATCACTGCACCAGCCTCCTGCTTCATTCTTTCCACTTACAGCCACAGTGGAGGCAGAAGCCTGCAGTCCTTGTTTAAAGATGGTTAATAAATACATTGCACTGAGATGTGGAGGGGCGAGTTCATTTGCCTTTTTCTTGCCATGTAGCACTGGGGCCCCAGGGGCAGCAACCGCTGCTTTGCAAAGCTCTGCTGACAGGGAGGTACGTGAGAATCCTCAGCATATGCTCCCAGGGCTCCCTGTAATAGCCAATATGTGAGAACTCATCAGGGCACAGAAAATCAGGAGTGATACAGTCACGCTCTACTTCCTCCATGACACAAACCGAAAAATAATGAGGGCAAGCAAGCCACTAAAAATAAACTTAACCTTTCAGTGGCCACAGCATCACTCCTGCCACATGCAGATGACTGGGCCATCCTGCTTATTTCTGCTGATTCAGGACGGGAAGAGAGACAAGACGCAAACAGCCCTTAGTTAATGGGAGCTGCTTATACTTTGGTGTCCGTATCGGCGTGTATCTCATCAGCCCAGGACAATGTTCTGCTGTAGGCTAGGGACTAATGCAAAGGTCTGAGTTCAAGGGGCTTGCAGATAATGAATACTTCCGAGTAGCATAGTCTGAGATGAGAAGAGGGTTAACATCCCCACTGCAGGCACAGGAAACCTAAAGTACAAAGGTGGGAAAGTGATTTCTGCACAGCCACAAAGTGAGACAACAGTAGAGCTGGGATCAAAATTAAGAGTTTTCCTTAACTTTCTCACACATAATTCAGCTGCTAGCTTGTTTTCTCTGTATCTCTTCAGGATGTAGGGAGACACCCAATGATCTGCCGTCCATTCCTATTTGCAGGCCATACAGCAATTGCCTGAGCAAACAGAGGTCCAGGCAGCTGGAAGCTCTCTAGTGCCTCTGTGCCAATGGAGAGAGCATCGGTCATCAACCTCTGTTCCTCACTCACTCCTCAAATAACACTGCGCCGAAAAGCATCTCCCCACTTAGCCCGAACAAACACACTGCTTGCTTTAACTCCACCCCCTTTCTTTCTGCTAGGCTGTTTCAGAAGTTTCTGGGAAAAGTCATGATCCCCTCTAACACTGAATTCCAGCCATCAGATAGCATCAAAGACTGTCAGCATCTTCCCAGAGGAGCTCAGCAGGTCACAGTACTGGTCCTGTGGCACTGCAGCTTTCACTAGGCAAGTGAGAAAGGCAAATCACTGTGATGTTGTTAGCAAGAAGAGCCAGAGAGTTATTCGAATTGCACAGATGATTCAGAAAACAAATGGGTGCTAAAAATACAAGATATACTTGCAAAGAGTTCTCCTCCTGTCTGGGAAAAGCAGGGGCAGCTCTAGAGGAGATCTTTCTAGGACACAATGAGGTCTGAATGAGCAGAGGTTAAAATAAAATACAGTAACTGCCTTGCCAGCAAAATTTCGGTAGTTTTAATACATGGGATTTTTGTCTAGCAACATTCCCACATCACAGCACAGACAGGGAGAGAGGTTCTCAAAATGTAAAGAATACAGTGTTGAAGGAACGAATTGTCTTAGGAAGACTGGTAAATAGGGACAGCTTCAGTGAAAGAGCTATGGCCTTGAGTCAGAGAGGTAAATTCAGGTACCTGGACAGGATGGCAACATCCTCTAGAACAATGGTACAGAACTCTGCAAAATCCAACTACCACCAGCTCAGGCATCACCTGTTCACACACTCTCCTCAAACCAGAGTGCAAAGTGATCTGCAGCACATGTTAGTGGGATCAAGGACAGGAAGAGCAAAGAGGGCCCAGTGAAAGGGAGACTGGCAAAGCACCAGCAGACGGAAGGATGCAGTAGGTCATTCACAGAGCTGTGACAGTTTCTCCAAACAGTATCGTGTCCCACAGCCCAGCACGCAGTTATATCAGTGAGGTCAGCACTGCTTTTGGCTCTAGCTATTAGTTTTCTGCTTACACGCAAGCACCACATCCCCCCGTAACACTACAGTGAGGCATTCCATGAGGCATGCAGAACACTGTACCTTAAAGCGGTGTGAAGAGCAATGTGGTTAGCATGACCACTCACTCCTCCCGCATCAAAGGTTACCACCTGCAATAAAACCACAGAACAATCATCATTCTGAAGGAGGAGGAGACTGTGCAGTTACCAACTTTGACATCTCACACAGCACCTTCCCAGTCCATTGTATCTAAAGAGTTGGTTTTGTGTTGTACAATGATGCCTCGTGTGTGAACTCATGCTACACAAATATAACTAAACAAACAAGACACTGGAACTAGATGGCTACACAGTCTTTAACAGCTTGAACAACAGAGAGATGACAAATACCCTGTTCCCACTGGCAGGATGCACTTGTTACTTATTACCGGGCCAAAAGGTTACTTTCAGAGTGATCTGTTGCAAACTTGTTCCTAGCCCAAGAGGTCCAGCTCTATGAATCACTCTCTCCTGGATCTGAGAACATACTAGAATGCCTGCAGATTCCAGGGTGAAACTATAGTTTGTTGTACTGTGAATCAGGAGATACTGCTTTAACAAGAGCAACACGATCATGTACTACTGTCCTGATTGTAACGAGGCTTCATCACAGGATAACATAGTGATAAAATAATCTGATATGAGAATAAGCCACTTTAAAGAATCAGCTGACTGTACTTTTTGTACAACCAAGTCAGGCTTTTTGCTGAATAAGAAGATCATATTGTTTATTGATTCTCTGCAGGGAGAAATGGGTACTTCATAATGCAGAAGTAATGTGTGAACACAGCCCTAACACATCACTGTCCAAAGCACAGGATACCCTTGGCTCCCTGCCCTCAGACCTACCAATAATGTGTCAGGGGTGAAGCATCCACCCTAAGGGCTCACACAGGACAGTGAAGTGGGTACTTTAAGGCTCCCACTTCCAACCTAGAAGGCAAATTGGCAGCACTAAGTGTAGAGCAGAGAGGGTGTGTGTGCTGGTAGGCTTTCCAGACGGTGCAAGTGACAGTCCTTGGACAGCCTAAGGTTAGGTTTTCTCTCTGGGAGACGCCAGGCAGCAGAGCTCTCCACAGCTCCCTTCCCTATGACCAAGAAGAAATCGTAACCTCCCCACATTTCAATCAATGTCTGCTTCCTTGCCAGCAACAATCTCTCTTCAGGTAAGGAAATGCTACTGCCTTGCTTACTCACCACAGCTCCCTTCTCAAAATCTATCTTATATGCAGGGCCTGAAGTACTGGGTTAAAGATCACGGGAAGATCAAAAGCCACCCTGCCCGTCCTGCAACTTGCTACTCCACCCTCCAACAGGAGAGGCCCTCTCAGACACAGGGGATATTGTGTAAAGAGCGAGAGGAAACACAAAGACAGTGATAAGAAATACTTCAAACCCCACAAACTCTAGACAAGCCTGCTTATAAACCCATCCACCCCATACAAGTCCACAGTTAGACTTTCCACTTTGCTCAGCGGCTGTGACAGTGCTGTCACCAAGCAGCGGGGTTATTCATTGCTGGCAGGAAGTGGCGGGACCCAATTTGGTTTCGTTCAGGTATAAAGAAGAATTTTCTGGTGAACCCCTATTTTATAAGGAGAAAAATTATGTCTTTGGGTTTGGCTGCTTTTGCTGTACATCAGCATTACCTAAAAAGCTTTCCGCAGGGACTGCATGGTCTGGCATGGTGTTAAGCCCTTGCTAAGGGTATCAGCTTTTGGAGCAGCTCATCTAGGAAAGACGTTGTTAAATTCTGTACAGCTCAGGGAATGAGCATAGCACCCTGTATTTTACAGATAAGAAAAAACATGCTCTGAAGTCACTCCTACCTAGAGTGGCACTTTTCTACAATGACAACGTACCCACTCACTGCAGGCAGAATAAATTCCTATGCAGGTGAATAACAGTGTGAGTCTGCTACGGGCTAGAGTTGCACTAAACCTTTTTACTAAATGGGGACAAAGAGAGGGTTTGTCTCTTCTGCCTGGTCATTTATTTTCATGTAACCTGTACAAACACAACATTTTTAAGACTAATACCCTGCTGTCAAATGTGGTTGAAATTAGGCAATGGGCTCTAAAGTCTTTTGAAACATGGATGTGCACACACATACAAATACAATTGCATTATTCTTGTTTCCTTAGGAAACCAAGCTAAAAACCCCAGGCAAGCCAAAACACACATTTTTCCTTCTACAGAGGGTGCAAGAGAACAAACCAGAAGACCAAGATAAGGGACTACAGTGAGTAGACTACATAAGCTAATTGTTGTTTTGAAAAAGCTGGCTCAGGCCAACTGTCGGAGCACAAGGCTGAGTTAGGAAATATTCTTGACATTGAAATTATCTGTTCAGAAACACCTTTGGAGCTTTTTCTTCTCCACAGCTGTTTTGAAATAGGAGCTGCTGTTCTTAGTGCTGCTGGGCTTACGTAACATCTGAACCAGCTAAAGAGATTGCATGGAATTAATTTTCAATTGATGTTGTCTAATTTACTTTTAGGACATTTGCACCTGAATTGCCTATCTCTTCAAACACACAAATTTGTAAGTACAGTTCCGAAGGTATCTGCACACTGACCTGCCCACGGTGGCATTCACTTTAACTGCAAAGAGACCACCTTTGAAATATTTGCCCTTCACCTTTCAAGATCCATCCCAGCACAAAAGCTGGCTCTGACACAGCAGCGATGTCCCACCCATCCAGCACATAGCTTCTAGGTCTGTTGTCTAAACAGGGCACTGATTCCACAGCATCACTGTGGTGCTCGTGACCTAAAGCAGGCAGCAATCACATGTAAATATATTCCTTTGGCTTCAGGGATTCATTTCATTGATAACAAATCTGAATTTCTTTTCTCACACGCTGAAGATATTTTCACACGGGAGCATTTGCTTCTTCCACATGGTGCAGTTAACTGGTGTGTTCGCTTTTAACACACAATCTGAACAAGGCTGATGATGAAATCTAGCAAAAAATCAGGGCAGGATGAGAAAACCTGAACATCTTGAAACTGTCTGGGTTAAAAACAGGCTTAGCCAGTTCTGGGAGCAAAAGGCTGGGATAGGAAATATACTTGATGTGGAAATTATTGCTCATTGAAATCTTTAGGGCAAGAGGGAGTTCCCTCCCCACACCTGTTCTGAAATGGGAGCCGCTGCCACTGGTGTTGCTGGGTTTTCTTCTCGGTGACCTTGGTATTCAGGAAATGGAGCTTTCACTAGTGGAAGCCAGAGCAACAGCCAAGACAAACAGGTCCAGAAATCCCTTCCGGATGGGGGACAGCACAGAGGAAATTACTCAATTGCTAGCAGAAGAGAAAACTCCTGAGAGGTCTGGAGTCCATGCTCCCTTTACACACCACGTGCATCGGAGGAAAAAAAGCACTCAAAGCTGTGGGTCTCCCTCACTCTTTCTGGTGTCATCCAGCACTTCAAATAGAGCACACATCTGCTCAAGTAGACTGGTGGGGATAGAAAGGTCTCTTTCCATTTTAAGAAGGGCCATCCCATAAAATGCCAGGGCAAGCAACTCTATTTCTAATGGCCTTCCTCTGAGCATCATTTCATAGGCCTGACTTACACTTACAGAGGCCAGTGACATTCAAACTCCCTTTGAGTGTCTTGTGTGTTTGGAGATGTCTCTTGTTGCTACTAAATCATGGAAGCTAAAGATTAAAAGAAAAGGACAACTGCATGAAAATGGAAAAACTAATCACGATCAACATCCCAGTGTCCACTGGGTTTGAGCTGCAAGTGTATACGTTATGCACCAGCTCTTAAAATGAAAGGTCCTGGGGGCCTCCCACTCGTGCACCCCAAAGCACACCTGAGGAGACTGCAATGTAAGGGAGGAAGGGAGGAAAAGGGATGCCAAAGTCTGTCCCAGCTCCACTGCCTCCTCTAGCAAACTCCACATGCTGCACTCCATATCTGGTGTTCTGTAAAAGCACTTAAAATCCTCTACAAACATCACACATTCAAATGCTCCCTAATTTTAGGAGTTCAGAGACCAAGATCCAAAACTTGAGAGCTGAACTCACCCTCTCAGATATAAGCTCCAACTTGAATGCCATTTGTAGAAGGATCTGGCTTTCTAGGCTGATTTGGAGCTGACCCAGGGTAATGAGACTCTTCCACAAACAGTTGTATGAATGATGTTTCCATTTATCCGTAGCAGAAAGGAGCTCTAAGAATGTGGCATTGCTGAATTCTGGTCTTGGCACTGCATCTGCCCCAAACACAGTCTGAAGGCCACCTCCTAATCCAAGCTCTGCTATCCCCAAACCTGAGATCCTGCAGAGTAGGATTTCATAATCTAGAGCCTGTCTGGGTCTCACACAATACTATGTAACTTCTGTTATTACACACCAAATACTTTCTAATCTGGATCGAGACAGACTAGCCTTGGCTGCCTCTCCCAGCAACACTGGCTTTTGCTTATAAATCCAGCAGGCAGCAAATAATTTCCAAAGACTACAAATTAGTTTTGGCTTTGAGTACACCAGCCATTAATTTCTGTGTCTGCAGTATTTAATGTAGAGCTTGGATGAAATATGTCCCTGTAGCGCTCAGAAAGATTGAGTTACTCATGGACTTCCAGGGCAATTGAGGAAATGAGTAACTATGCAATGGAACAAAACCATGTGACTCTTTGCCTCCCAATCTTTCCTTTCAGACATGTTGGAATTGCAGCCTGCTTCTCCACTGTCAGATGACACACATGTTCTGTAAATAAAAGATACCATTGTCTATGCTATGACTACGGGGACAGCTGGGGAAAGTTTTCCCACTGGGGTAGCTAAAACAATACATGTCTTCCCACCATGATAACTTCATTGAGTTAGCTTGTTGTGTTTGAAACCCTGATAGCTTCAGTTTTGACAAGGCTCTTTTAACATGTTAAGCCAATTCTACCAATTTCAACATTACTGAAAAATAGACTCAGTCTACCTTTCAAGGCAAGGCCATCATCTTAGGACAGCAGAGATGCTCCAGGAGTGGCTAACAGATAGCAAGCTCTGAAGTTTGAAAACGCAGAATGTTCGACAAAGGTAATTAGGTGCTTGCCTTGCCATTGTTGGCAAACGAGGTCTGCTCCTAAATGAGTGGTACAGCAAACCTCTGAGACCTGTGTGATTACTTGGGTCACTTAAAATAATGTAAGTTTACAGAGCAGTTCATAACCACCATCCCCGAGAACCTGCTTCAGTTGCCTTTGGTACTGCTGCAGTAATTTGTCCTCACTGCTTCTCAGCGAAGTGCTGAGGGGAACGCAGTGGGCCCTGCTGCAGTGTTCCTTGTCACTACAGCTACACCCGACACCCGCAGCGCAGCAGGGAGAGAGTACTAGTGACTCTGCAGGCTTCTTGCTTTGAAAACCCCGCACTTTATTTTTCAGTTTATGCTATGTTAGTGGCAGACTCCCACCTCCTCCAGCACAAACAGCTTGAGTTTCATTTTCTCTGAGGCAAATATCCAACCCCTTCTAACCATCTAGGGGAGTTCTAATGTTTTCAGAATTTCTCCTGGGATTCTAGTGCACTTGTCCTAGTGCCCATGAGAGCCACAAACATGCAGTACAAATCCTCTTGTGTTAGGAGCTCTCAGATTATATTAAAACTTCTCTACTCACGGGGCCAAAAGACACAAAAGGAGTCCAGGAAAACTGCATTTGTCTCTGTGCACAGCAATGAATTTAATGGAAAATTAGCCTCAGAATCAACACAAAGTTGGATGCATGATGCTGGTTTTGTGCTCATGGGGCTTTCATGCTACAGGAGATGTTGTTTCTTGTTGTGTGAATTGCTGAAAGTCTTTATGAGTTTTGTGATTTTGCTGCTAATCAGTGTGTGACAGTGACATACCTGGAGCAAGGTTCAACAGGAAAGAACAGAACACAACCTTTTCCATGCTCAGGCCCTTACACCTGTTCTGTCAGAAAAAAAAAAAACCCAAACTACAGCAGTGCTAGGAAATCTCCCTGATTTAATATGCTTCAATCCCAACCTACAGACCTGCTAATCTAGCTCTCTAACGCATGCCTGACAATGTACTTCAAATCTAAGCCTAAACGTCAGTTTAAATCCCAGATGGGGTCTCTTCATCAATGAAACCCAGTAGCAGGGCAAAATGGTTTCTTTAAAATGTAGAAAATGTTGGAGAAGGCAGTAAAGCAAAATTCCTCCACTGTTCATGGAACACTGGGAAGCAAAGAAAGATCTCCAGGTAGAAAAGGTAGATCCAAACTACACCATCATCCTTTTCTATATTTTCCAGTGGAGCAATTCTATTTGTCCTGAACTTCTAGCAGTTGTTTGCAGTGTTTGAAAGAAGTTTAAAATGACCATGTCTTACTTGTCAAGACACAGGAGCTGTACAAATACTCACAAAAAGCCTTAAAGTACAAAATGCAAAGTTGCTTTCACTTTAGACCTGAAATTCAGGTGGGCTCACTCAGAGATTCTTCTACAATTCATGAACCCCAAGATCTATTACAGTGAAACTTAGTAGTTCCAACAGTTTGCAGTTTTTAACCACTTTGCAGCTTTTACTTCAGTGAAGGCTGGTGGCGCTACAACCCAAAAGAGGCTTCATAAGATCTAGCTAGAGAAACGGATAAACATTATAAAGCAAATATTTCAAAATTAGTTAATTATACTCCCTCCCTGTCCTAGACTATCTCACAGAGACTCCAGAAGCAGAATCCTAACTTTAAAGCTTTCAAATAAAGCTTTCTGAGGGAAGGAAAAAGCATAGAACACTAGCTTAAAAGTATTGTGGAAATTGCCTATGCTGTAGAAAGTTTCACATTACCAGGTTGACGTTACTGGCTTCTATGTGCTTCAGCACCAAGGTGGCGAGGAGCTGTGTGTCCCATTCAACAGCAGGATTATCTGGAAGATCCCTGAAAATGAGAAGAGCAGGAAGTCACTTCACTGCTGAGAACTTTAGAAAGACGATGGTAGAAAAGAGAGATCCTCTTATCAGAGAATGAAATCAAGATAAAATTATTTACCATATAAAACCACTGAACCTTACTTAAGAGTCTTACAAGCTTGTATATTGGAGAGTTGAAAGGGAAACCACAGTTCCAGCACCCTCCTCACAGATTTGCCAAGGTCTCCCTTTCTTACCATTGAGGCAGACTTTCTGACTGCTTTGCTTTAAGTAACATCTATTTTGTTCAATGCTCCTTGCTCACTATTCATCCCAATCAAATTTCTTTCTCTCTTTATTTAAAACCCCTTTTAAAACACATTTTCCTGAAAGACTTTCCAGTCACAATCTAATGGTGAATTACATATGAAAAGCAACAAGCAAACTCTCATTTATACAGGAATAACACATTAACCTCAACCAGAGGACAACAGAGCCATAATCACATTGCATGGATTTGATAGTAGTTCTTCATCTGTTTATTTTACGCTTTGCATACCAACTGGGTATACCAAGCATTCCGTGATTGAATGCTCTGCCTGGGTATTTCAGACTGCAGGCTTCTAGGGGCGGGGACCATGAGCCAAATGCAAAAGAACACCAGACAGCCAACAGAATGATTCCATATTTACACAACTGAGAGCTGAATTTGACCCCCCAGTCATTATGTTTGAATGAAGCCAAGAAAACAAGCTTGCAAAGTTAAAAAGGTTATTAGTAACAATAGGATAACACGCAGCTGCTAAAGACCAATAATGACATGTTAAACTGGTCTTTTTCTCAGACCTTTTCCCTCCTCTGATAGTCTGATAATTGCTGAGGGGGTTTAGCAGAAAAGCGGCTACACAGCCTTCTCACACAGACACGTGGGTTTGGATCTGAACTGATCCAGCTGTTTGCTGCTGAGAGCAGGGGCGCTACCTCCCAATGCTCCTCGGGCCTTGTTGACTCCCCAGACAGCAGGACGAGAACATCTGCAAAGAAACATCAGCAAAATGTCTCCTTGGCACATTCCAAAGTAAAGCTCAGCCTGGGTCGTCATGAGAGGTCTTCTGGCCACAAATTTTCCCACTGCTGTTAACAGTAGTAGTAGTAGAAGGAAGAGCCTAAAGTACAAACTGACCATCAGCATTTTACCCGTCGTGTTACATACTCCTGTCCAGTACAAGTCAAAATAATGTGCTATTAGAAACCCCAGCAACAAGGGAAGGTGTTTCTACATTTGTGTACACATTCTAGCTATGGTCCCTGTAGCGGTATTACCAACAACAGAAATTTTTGGTTATGTTTGCAATTCCCTCTCATATAGACAGCACCCTTGCCTGATGTATAGAAGATATTTGAATTTCATCATAGGAAAGATTCTTTGGTACATCTGGTGGCTGTCTCATCAATTTAAACCTGCATTTCATCTGCTCAAGACAAAAACTTTCACATCTCATTTTGAAGAGGAAGTGGCCCTGTTGACCCCAAAGGCATTACAAGTCCCACCATGACACAGCAAGCTTTAAGTGAAGCACATTTTAAAAATACGCTTCAGCTAAAACATCCCAAGCAACATGCACACTGAGTAGAGTCTAAACGCAAGTCTAACAGTGCTTCAGTTGTTCAAATGGTACCTTTGAGGTTATGTCAAGGCTTAATCTGATAATCTTAAAGAAGTAAATTAGTAAATTAGATTCTTCACTGCCACTATCAAACATCATCCCCTTTTCGGACAGGGGTTAAATGGAGCTGTGGAGGAAGTGAAGAGTCCCACTAAAACAGGAGGGGTACTCCAACAGTGAGAGGTTAGAAAAAAAAGTAGGGCTTGGAATTTATGTTGTTCAGGAGGTTTTGGTGTCATAGCCACTGCACTCAGCTTTATTGGGCTGTTTCCAAAAAGGTTGCCGGGTAGTGGAGCAGGTTTTAACTAGTTTAGACAGATAAAGATCACCCTCGTTCAATGGAAATGAACAGCTGGAGGCAACGGTTTAGAATCCCTGGAAACAAAACAATCTGAAGGCATGAGCAAATTAACTCTAAGAACACTGAACTGATTAAGGCGGAATATTCTGCAAAACATTCTGCTTCTACCCACTCACTGCTGGCTCATGAATGACCACTCGCTCCCAGCAAGGAAAAGGAATTCTTTTTCTTGCATAATATCATTTGTCAGGCACCAAAGACAGAGAAGCTGATCTTGCCAAACAAGACACACATGTACATAAGCACATTTATAACTCCTTAATACCCATGATGGCCCGCTGAAGTATTCTTAGCTCATTCTGCAAACATGAAACGTGACACACAGGTTAAGTGACATGCTCAAAGTCACCCAGAGCAGTCAATAGCAGAATTGGCAATATATCAGTCTAGACTGCTCCAGGAAATTACTTTTTTTTTTTTTTGGTAAGAGTTTGTATAATACTTTGTAAAATCAAAAATTTAAGAGTTACCATGATAGTAAGGACCCCACTGAAAGCATGAGACCAATAACTTTCTGCCTGTGCTCTGGATATCTATAATTGGGTCCAGGTAAGGGTGAAAAGGTGACTGAGAAAACCAAGTTCATATACACCATATAGCAATGCACACAGGACACATTCTTACAGGAGGTCTCTACATGCTCTAGGAATTTTGCAGGGGCATACAAACTTTGGAAACTGCTGTAGTTCACAAGATCATCTATTCAGTACAAAATATTTTTCCTAATATCGTAAATCAGTCCTCATCAAACCTGAAAAGTCCACTGACTTGTTGCACTATTGAAATAAGTTGCATTCAGTATGTTTTTACCTTCAGGACTTTGTATCAGAAACATTCAGCATTTGAACGGTTAACTCCACACTGCCTTTCTGGCTAAGGCTGATAATGCCTCTGAGCTCAAGGTCGAAGAGCTGAGATAAAAAACTATAAAGGAGTGAAAATTAGCACATTCCCTGGAGCAGACTGGAGCTTGTCCCAGTAGACACGGTTCCCCAGCCCTCCCCCCTGTCCTTTCCCCCAGAGAGCTCCTTGCTGCTGCTGTCAGTCACTGGGACAGATCAAGATATAAATCCCGCACTGGAGAGGCCTCCCAGGTCACACTGCTGGAGAGTGCTGGTGGGAAGGGTAGAGGGGTTTGGTCACTTGGCCTCATTTCCACCAAACTATTACGGTCTGGAAGTGATGTTTATGGGCATTCCACATGACTGATACTGAATGCAGGTGGCTGCTTTGGATGCAGCCCTTGTTCACCAGGGAAAAATAGGGAGATGCATACAAGAAGCAAAAAAAAAATTATTTTAATGGAATAAGGCTCAGAAATGTTGTTTTCCCAGCTATTTTCAGTGAAAGCCATGCTGTGCACTGTACAGGGAATTCACAGCTGTGCCAAAGGATCTATAGACTGAAGAGAGAGAGAAATTGAGAATTATGGTGCTGCAGTTGCCACGGTATGGAGTAGCGTCTGTCTCTCCTCACTGATTTCAGCAGGACCAGTCATGGGACACATTGTGTTCCGAAAACAAAAACCTGTGCCTTTCTATTTACCCATCCACTGTTGGCAGTGAGAACTGGACAGCACCCCTGGGTTTCTCCTTCTCACCCCCTTGCTTTCCTCCTTGCCAAGCTGAGGAGACAGAGCAGACCCTGGCACCTGCAGTTCCCCTTCCCAAGGTCTGCATAGGAAGAATGTGGTGGATGTCCTGGATATCTTGGCCCAGACACCAGAGAGCTACAGGAGGGCCACAGCAAATCACATCAGCACATTTAACCAAAACCCAACCTTGCGCAGATCTTGCCCAGCAGTCTTACAGCTGGCTGAATGAAAGAAATGTTAAAAATCACTGCCTGATGCCAGCTCCTCTTCAGGCCTCTTGCCTGCTGTGGGCTGTGGAGCGTGGCTCCTCTTATGCCTCAGCCTTGGCCATTAAAACACTGTGCATGTTGCCAGTAACGTTATCCCTGCCAGCAGCCCGGACAATTTTGTAGGGTCATCTTTCTAGGAACGTTTGTGCTCAAGATGGTGAGATTCTTGTCATTTGGAAGCTCTCTTCTGGCCAAGATAGAGATTTAAAAACCTTCACACTTATATATTGCCAAGTTACACCCTTCTTACATGATATATTGCTCAATCCCTGTCCAATTTTCCACTGCTCATTTTCCACAGATCTTTTAGCAACAGCCAGTGCATTTATACGTACAATCTTCTTTCAAAGCCTTCCATGGAATTTATTCTGCTCATGAACTAAGCTCTCATGACTGCTCTAAAGGTTATGTTAAACTAAACAGTTGGTCTATGCCATGTCCACGTGGCTTAACAAACAGCAAATGGGCTGTCCTATAGGGGACACTTGCAGCTAGAATAACCTTGAGATCTGTTCCTCCTGAAATCTGTTGGACTGGGCAATCCTCGGGCCCCTGGGTGCACCATGAAGCCGTGCCTCTCGTGATGTGACAGTCACTTTGATGGGGACCGGCAAGTGCCCTCTCTGCCCTCACATGGAGCCTTTACAGGTGGCAATAGGGAAGGGAGCGGAGTGGCAATAGGGTTCCTTCTAGAAGATGTTTAGGTCTCCATTAATACATTCTGAGACACCAGAGCAAAACTTTCAAGGTACTAATGTGATTTTCCATTCCACTACACACCAAAAGGGTCCAGATGAAAGAGCTTTCCCATTTCAATAAGAAGCCTTCTTATTCTGCAGCATGACCTTAATCAATCCAAAACTAGGGACCAGGAAACATTTTCTTATAATTTCTCCTCCTTATCCCTCCTCTCCCCAACAAATTATTTTATATTAAATCAGCACAAAGGTCGGTACATTGATGGTGGATTACAGAGGAAACAGGTGAATGGCTGTGCACAAGGTTCTCAGCTGAGAACAATAACCGCAATGTGTTTGTTGGAACAAAGGATGCCCTTTGTATAGTTAACTGTATGAAATGAACTTCTGGGCAATTGAAACTGGATCAAAAAGCAAAAGATTCCACAGAACAAAATGACGTGAGTGCACAATTAGTGAAAAAGCCACATGATGACTACAGGCCATCGGTGACCTTTATATCATAGCATCAAAGTAACCGAAAAAATTGTGTAAACAGAAATTATTTCATGCTTACTAAAGTAGAGCAGAGAATTTTTATTTTTGAGATTATGCTAAGATAAGACAAGACAGACTAGCCCTAGATCTTGAAGCAGAGCCTCTAAATCCTTACATTAAGAACTGTTTATAAATTTCTCTTCCTATAATGGCCAATTGCAGACAGCAGGGAAATATTGCTGCTAGGCTGCATGTACATCTCTGATTCAATTGAAAAAAGCCCACTTACACAAACGATCAGCATCCTGCAACACCATGTTATACAGAGAACAGATGCTGTATGCTTACTGGAATGTGACAATCTACAATTTAGGAGAGAAATGGACTAAACCAGGATGCTAACTGTCAAATGAAAAGCCACCTACGACAGAGAATCTCAAGCTGAAATTTTTACACCAGCAGCTTCCTCCGTCTCCTCATAGTAAAGACACCTAAATTATTCTGAGATTTGTATTTTAAGATTGGAAATAAGAATCTTAGGTTTTGGTGTAAGTAGAGGGTTAAGGAAATGGTGAATATGTCAGCAACTGGAATATCAAAAATAAAATACACTTCAAATATTTCACAAAAGGAAAAAAGCAGAACGGACACAATCCTTTTCTCCCGTCCTTAACTTTTGTAATGTGTAAGTTTGGACCTACTTAAAATAAATTTCCAGGGTAAATTAAAGAAATCTAGCTGCCAGGTAAGTGCTGATGTCACTAATGTGGCCATACCAGGCAGAAGTCATGTGTAAAGAGAAAGAACACAAAGACAGAGAGTGCTCCGTTCAGCTTGCTCAAATGTCCAGGCAAGCTGTGCATGCTTCTCCACTGAGCTACGTAAAAACACAGTGCACCTCTGACAGATAATATTCCAAGTACCTCCATAACTCCCCAAAGGTAAATGGTAATTAGATGTCTAGGGAACAAACTTTTTGACTTGGGCATGATCATGTGTTTCTGTTCAAGAAATAAGCATCCTTTGGGTTTAAATTCAAAGGAATTATTACAGCACACAGGACTGCTTGTTTGCAAAGATGCATCCAAATGTCCCTGTACTCATTTATTTTTTTAAATGAATTATTGATGATTTCTCAGCAGAGTTTAATGTCTATTCACAGAGATGACACAATTGCTTATCATAATTTGAAATCTGGTATTCATTTGACGTCTGTGCCTCAGTGCCTTGTTGATAAATTACAGCACAAAGCTCTGTAGGAACAAGTTCATATTCAATGTCTCCAAACAAAAACAATTGATGGTGCCTTTCAAGAACAGAAACGCATAGAAACTACAGCAGCTAAAGCTAGCTTTAAAAAGTAACTTTTAAAAACTAACTCAGAGAGGGCATCTGACCCTGCTGTGTAAGACAGGAAACAAAATTCAGCTCAACTAACTCTGAGTTAATCGCTGATTTAGTCACAGCTTTCCTATCTTCCGCTCTTCACACCTCTGAAACGGAAATAATTGCATGTTCACACCTATGTAAAGAAGTTTTAGATCCTTCTAAGAAAAGTGTTATGTCTGTTCTCCGCTTTCTAGACCGAAATCTAAAACACATGTCTTGGCAATTCTGGGTACTGGGAACCCCCCAAACCTGTCCTTTACTCCTTGCATTGTCTTCCCACAGAATATGGAATCAAGTTCAACATCTTTGTCCTGACTTGACGGCTTGGCCCAAAACATAGAACAGGCTGTGTAAAGCTCCAGAATGATGGATACGGTGAACAGCTCTGCCTCTGTGGTGCAGGGGAACTCTGCAACAAGGATAGCATCTTCTCAAGCAGTTAGGACTTCCTCAGGGGCTGGTGCCAAACAGTGAACGGACTCCCAAATCATGTGTCATCACAAACCGCTTTGCTTTCAGCTGCAAATACCAGGAATACTTCCTTGGAACATATCCTTTTTAGCAGAAACACAGCAATACTTAAAGTTTAAAATTCCCCAGACTCTCCAGAGCACACAAGAAAGCTGAGATATTTGGGTCAAATGTTATCCTAACAATGGAGACCCTGTTTGCCAAACCACACGTTTGGGTTTGGGTGTGTCACCTGCTGGGGACCTTGCTTTGGTCACGTAGTGGCAAGGTGTCACTATGCAATACTTCAGCTAAGGAACATGATTTCTGGTAGGGTCACACTGGTGGGAAACAATATTTCCAGCATATGTCTACAACTCCTTGTCCGATCCTTGGTCTCACACAGAAAATCACATCTGTGGCTGCCATGCACTTAGTATGCAGCACTGGCCCAACGCTATGCTGCAAACATATGACCTGCAACAGGAGAAACAAGACCTGGAGTCTCACGTGCAAGCATCACACTCCATGTGTGACACCTTTATTATTACGGCGCTGCTGGAACGTGCTCAGGAACTAGTGCGAAGAACACGTCAGAATCTGTGTAGTCATCATCACTGATTGATCAACCACACAACGCAGTGAGCACTGAACACCTTGCTGTCATGCACAGCTTTGAATTTAGCTGCCAGAGGAAGGAGTGGCCCCCAGTTCATTCACTCCAACCTACGCTGAGAAGCCCGAGCTTGAATTTAAGCAGAAGCCCGCAACGGGTTGTTTGCAAGAACCACGCAGTGCCATGGGGTGTATCTGGATCCTTGGTGAGACTGGTAGTAACAAAACAATGAAGTTAAAGTCCCTGAAGAGAATTCTTTAAAAAGTAAAGCAGTTCCCCCTTACCTTTCACCCTCAGGTTGGGTACTGGTTTTTATGCTACCTTTTATCCCCAACTTTCATTCATGTTTGAGCTGCAATCACTTTGCACGCACACTACGTGCCAAGCCAAGGCCCATTACAGCCCTTTGTCCCGGACAGCCATGATGTGACCAGACTACACAATGTGCCCGCCAACTGAGTGGGGCCCACAGCTCCCACATCAGTGACACATTTTCGGCCAGCCAGAATTTAGCCTTTTCTAGCACAACCAGCGGTTTCCAGCACTACAGACTGCCAACACTTACTTGCCAAGAGCTGGGCAAGAAGCCTCCCTTTCATTTCAGAGGAGCTGGACTTCTGCGTGATCTGTTGGGGGCCATTAACAGACTTCACTGAAAACATCAGTCAGAGGCCAGACTTAGCAGTCTCATGAGGTTTGGGGCTGCCATGCTGAATTATGAGTCAGCAGTTCCTCCTCTGGCCCACTGAAGTGTGGTTTGGGCAGCAGACAATAGTGCAGTGTGAAATGAAGTCAATTCCGCTCACATCTTGCAGAGGTATGCAGGAAAGTAGACCATTAAAGTCCCTACCCAGTTTAGGAAAACAGGAATTCACCAACCTTCTTCTGAGTAAAAAGTGCATTTCTGGTATTTGTCCCAAATGACTGACAAATAACAGACCTATTGGCAACATCTGGCAACCTCATCTGTAGACCTCTAATAAGAGAAACATCTTCAAACATGCAACTCTGGGATCTTAGCGCAAAATTGCTGGGCAAAGGTACATATGTAGCAGGACTTCAACACCTCCCTAAGGCCGAGAAGATGTTTGATGGAAATGCTCAGTGGAGAGCTTGAACAGTGCAGACTATAGCAGTTTGTGGCCTTGGGGAATTTTGCTCCACATTCCCAGAACAATCTGCTCTTGTCTATGTCAGCTCCCAGAGGAGGGATAAACTGATCTGAAACTAAAAAAGGTGGACGCATCTCTACTCACACCTAGCTCCTTGGGCTCAATTACTTACCACTATAGGATGTCTCTGGCCACTCCGCTATTTCTGACAATAATAGGGGAAGAACACACACCACATCTCTCCAAAAGCACCATCTGTACTACAAGGAATGAGCATCATTAGGCCTGTATGAAATAATCAGGCAGTTCCCAGAATAGCTCTTAGCACTGCTCACTTCCTCATTATTATTATTGGCTTTGCCATAGTGCCTAGGAATTCATCTGGGGCCCAACAGTCTAAGTTGTCCTGAAAGAGAACAAGAAGCCCAGCAACCCCACAATAAAAACTTATGGTTTAAAACTGAAATACAGATCACCAGCAAAACCAGGACCCTGAGGAGCAGACCACAGGACTTCACTCTTTCCTTACTCATTTCTTTTGTTTAGTAAAATGATTTGAAAAAAAAGAACAGTGCAGCAGGGCAGAGTTTGGCACAGGGTACCTTAACCCAGGCACCAAGAAGCCATGTCCAGCTAACACGAGTCCTGGCACCATGGGTTCAAGTAGGACAGACCTCCGGTTTCAAACTGTTGGGCAGGAGGCCCCACTCTTCTGGCAGAAGAGCAGCAAGCGGGCAGGTGGAAGTGGAATGTAGTGTGTTCTTCCTAGCTAGGTTTTTACTACAGGAGTGGCACATGAAGTTCCTGACATGCATCGTAACATGCCCAGGACTCCACAGTGGAAAAGGTACAAACCCAAGAGGAAGGAACAGAAAGTCTCTTACAGCAGCCAGCAAAATCCTTCAGAGGCAAATTACTGAAACACCACAATCTGTATATACCAAATAAACCTAGCACCACTTCATCGCAACCTTAATATTAAATCTGTTTGCTCTTGGAATGATAAATACACCACACTACATAGACAAAAACTGCAGTTCTGATTCTGGCCCGGGTAAGTCATACAGAACTTTGCAACTGACTTAATGGCATGGGCCAGAGCCTCAAAGAGAAGGACAGCCAAAAGCATAATTGCTCCTACCAAAGAGATTGACCTTGGTCTATTCCATGCAACAAATAAACTGCTGTCAGAAACCTCAGGAGAAAGCTTGTAGCCAAACCAATCCCTCAGCCACTTTAATTAATCATCTAGGAAGAGAATGCACAGAATAGTCACTTCATGTACATTTATTTCTCATGCCAAAACTTATGTAGATACAGATGCAACTTCAGCAGAGATCTCCAGAGGACGATGGCCTGGTTCCAAATGCAGCTTCCCATGTCACAACATTCCAGCTTCCCTGTACCAATTCCATCCAGAAAGCGGTTCCCTGACTCCTCAGCCTCCCACAAACAACCGCCTCCTGCAATCCATTTGATCTATGCAATGACATGGGAGCATTACTTCTCGAAGTCATGGTGTACCCACCCATGATAACACTGAGGTTCTGATGCCCTGAGCTCTCTAGCTGGGTGCAAATTCTCTTACTCCCATCCAGTCACTTCCTTTTGTAAGACAGCTTGCATCAAGCAGTTAAACACCTATCTTAACTGTGAGCTTGATCCCACAAATTTCACTGACATGCAAAGTTTCTGCTCATGCAAACAATCCTCTTGCAGGCACTGTCTTGCCAGCCCCATCCATGTGAATGCCCTATTTACATGATTACATGAACAAGCTCTAGGCCAGGCCCTGCTCGCTCTCTGCAGCCGGCAAAAACCCGCACTGGCTTCCAGGGCAGCCCAGCCAGGAGCTATGAACTATGCTTGGAACTCAATTTGCAACAGCTAAGCAGGCCTCAACGACAATGAACAAAATGAGTACAACAACGCAATGACCTTTATCGTGCAGCCTTCCTCCCCTCCGCTCTCTGATCTAATGGGAGCGTTATGCAATGGTTTTGCTATAGCAACAGCCGGAGCGATCGGCAGTAACCCGGCTGCTGCCTGCTCGGCTCGGCTCAGCTCGGCCAGTGGTGCCGCGGGGCTGCAACGCAGCCGCCGAC
The DNA here is from genome assembly GCF_030867145.1 of Opisthocomus hoazin. Classification (NCBI taxonomy): domain Eukaryota; kingdom Metazoa; phylum Chordata; class Aves; order Opisthocomiformes; family Opisthocomidae; genus Opisthocomus; species Opisthocomus hoazin. The sequence goes on along the minus strand of NC_134433.1, from coordinate 12,972,452 downwards.
CTTTGGCCCAGTAGCGAGCCTCCCGCTCGCCCAGCAGCGCTGCCGGCCTGCGTACGGTGCTCACAGCGCGGGCGAGCGGGAGGCTGCTGGCAGCCGCCAGCCTCCAGCCTCCAGATGCGCTTCGAGGACCAGAACAAGGCTGGCGAAGGCTGGAAATAATTAACTCCTGCAAGAGGGGGCTTCGCGCTCCAGCAGCTGCCTGCAGTGGCCCAGGAGACAGGCCACCGCGCAGCGCGAGTGGTGCTTCGGCCCCCGACACCACTGCAGGAGACCAGGCGGGGCGAGTAAAGATATCAACAAGCTTTAAAGAAGGGAACAGTTATCTTTTTTTTCTTCATGAGTGGCAGACGAGCGAGGATAATGAACTGGAGCTGGGAATGTAACGTCCTCACCAAGCACAGCGTGCTACGAATTGCACGTACCCGGGTTGCATGGGGGTGCACGGCCTCGCCCCGTGGCACAGAACCCGGCTGGCGCAGCATCCCAGCCCTGGGCTCTGGAGAACCTCACAAGTACTGGGGGCACAGGGAGAACCTCGGAGACAGGGAAGCTGTGCTCTACAGGTGCGTTGCTAAAATGGTTATTATAATCTTACAGCACCATACTGTAAGAAAAAGTTGCAGCTTGCCAACCTGCAGCCATGCCATCACAGTACCAGCAGGACTACTACTTCAGCACTTTTACAGCATTTATTTCCACACACTAACAGATGTTCATTAACTAACCCCCCTGTGAAGCTGGTATGGGGAAGTAAGCAAGTAATAATCTCCACATTTTATAATGAGAGAATTAAGAGCTAAGTTAACTCTCCCTAGAGAGCCCGAGGCAACAGCGCTGAGTCAGGGGCAGAGCCTGGGACCGAGCTTTTGAGTTCCCGGCACGCAGCACGGCCGCAGCCCAGCGCTGCATCACCCACGCTCACTCCAGGAATACATTTTACTGCCTGGGGCAAAGAACAATCCATTTTTCAACAGGCCTCTTATATGTGCTCTGCAGAGCCTCATGTATTCCTGGGTACTTGGACAGAGCAGAAAACACATTCACAGTTCCAAACTATGCACCATGGCACCAACATCATAGGAGCTGCTTAAAAGTACCCACCAAAACCTGTCGATGGTCAAAGTGTTGACCTCTGCATCACGTAACTGTGCTCTGGACTGCATTGCTATGACACAGCCCTGGATGACTGTTTCTAGCAATATTCTTCGCCACTTTTCCTTATGCACATGTTATTTAGGAGTAGTCTACACAAACTCATGTCTTGCCCTAAAATATTGCATTCTCCAGTAAAACCTCATTATCCCCAGTAAGAGGTTATATGGATTTCTTTACTTTGCTATGATGACAAGATCATTGTAACGAGAATGGTCCCTGCAGATACAGCACTGAGAAGCAGGAATGCCTTGGTATCAGAACCCCGTCTGACAGCTAGATCTTCATCCACATTTATGGTTACATCTAAATATAAATGTTTCATAAAAAACATTGAAAGGAAATTTGTTAGTTCTGGCTAAAAATTTAAGAACTGAAAAAGTTTGAATGAAATCAGTGGCTCAAGTCTCATTTTTGAAGAAACAGGATCATTGCAATAAAGTGTTCTTTGCCCCTTACTGGTAAGACTGGCTGAATTCTCTGATATTCTTGTATGAGTTCTGCATGCAGTACTCCCATTCAAGCCTCAATCTATTTGCACAAATTCTGCAAACCCTTTACTTCTCTTCCCTGCAGATCAAACCTCTGTCTGCCAATGTTTCTTGCAATATTATACAATGTCTTCTCCAAGGCAAACGATAAACCAGCCTTGGCAGCCCATCATGTGGCTGCTTACAAGAATAAGAGAAATGCTGAGTATTTGGCCTATGAAACAGAACTACAGGCAGAAAATATTTATGACAATGCTACTGTTTAAGTAAGAAAGACCATAATTTATTACAGATGTGACCCTTCCTTCCAAAACGAAAGGTTTAAATATTGCTGATGCTGTGTAATGACATGAAGTAGAATGCACTTAATGAAGACTACATCCAAATTATATTGTGAATTGATTCCTTTCATACCCTGCCATTTTGCACCCCAAAATAAGCACAAATTTGGCTTCTTTCAAGCATTGTTTGCCCGACCTTTCCATGCTCAGAAGGCTTAAAAACTGATGTACAGGAAAACATTCATCCTTCATCTGAAAACAGACTCCACATTTACACATTTAACAAAATTCAGTTAAATATTAACTATTAAAGAAGAGAAAATTACACATAACTCAGAAAAGAGTTGTTAATCTTACAGTCACAAAAACTATAAAGAATGTAGAAAGTATGTTCAGGGAGGGAAGGCTATATAATGAATTATTTCAGTGCAAGTAGTAAGTGCAGAGAAATAGACTGCAACATTAAAATGAGAGTGTGTTGAAATCACTGTATAAGGAGTATGCAGGTAGAACAAGATAGTTAATATGTGACTTGTTAGAAGAGGGGGCATGACTCGGCATGGAACGGTAATCAAACTGTTTTAATTTAATGCTTCAGTTGGTACAGAAGGATCAGATAACAAAATACTCATCCCAAATCCCATTTCAGTTTCTGAAGAACTATTTCAGTTCCCTGTACTGCAGTAAAAATATTTTTTTGTTTTTAATAAAAACTGATTGAAGAAGCTACAGGAGGCAAAAGATGCTCAACGATGTCCAGCAAAGCATTCATTTCCCTTGTTACCGATCTCTCGTTCAATAAAACAGATTATGGGTCATAAAACACCATCCACATTTCCAAAATCTAGTGTACATTAGGAAAAAAGGTGGACATGTGACAAATGAAAACATACACTTTCCATTTGCTTCACCAAGTTCTGCTTCCTACTTTTAAAAAGTTGATGTTGTATCACCAAAACAGCTATGCTTCCTACAGAACAAATTACTTTGACATATTGAGTATCCTCTACACCATCTTACTCACTATAATGAAAATATCTATGTATTTTTTAACAATTTGTTAGCATTACCTACCTCCTAACAGAGTATCTTGTTCTATTCCTAGTTGCTGTATGTTGCGAATTCTGGATTGTTGGCACTCTTTGTTGGTGGGTTAAACAAAATTCCTATTTGGTGTTGGGGTTACATGAAACGTACTCCCAACGTAACAAATGTCCCTTTAAGGAATTTATTCTTTTTAATAGTTTGCTCTAATCTGAAGTACTGCACCCACCAACTTCTAATTCAAGCTTACACTAGAACCAAAAAACTTTGCAATTTCATGTATACTGACTGAACTAAGGCCAAAGGGAATAAAACCATTTAGCTTTCACGTGAACTCAGAAGAAGAAAGGCTTCTTTGGCAATATAATTACAGAGCACAGATCTTCTAAGAGGAAATGAACTACAGGGATTTATATGATTAGACTTTTTTTTTTTCCCCTTTCCTTATTATCGATAGCTAGAGCTCTCCTTCACTCACCCCGTCCAGTCTGACAGCATACAATGAGGAAATTCTTAGCAGGCAGGAACAGGGACTGTTACAGAGAGATGTTTCAATGGGACACTGTTATGAAGTAGAATGCATCAAAGATTTTTTCACAAGGCCCACCATCCTCATTTTGTGTATCTGCAGCTCTAACACCTTCCTGAAACTGATTAAAGAAGGAAGCAGCGCCTGTAGCCCCTTACTAGTGCTTTCTTTGCCTGGCTTGTTAGAGAGATTATGGCCAAGCACATACTGTGCTGTTTGGAATCTGTGTGGTCCCAGCCAGTCCAGTTTCGAGTATCTCGTCCATCTTGGTTGTTGCTGCTGAGGAGACCTGAACAACACTTCAGCTATATCAAGAGCTTGTTTGTACAAGGAACTGAGGCTCTGTTCCATCCCATAACCTTTCCAATATCCAGACAAAGCCGGAGTAGGCAACTGTGAAACACTTCACGCTCCCACATTCAAATGCTGGCAACACGCCGGGTTGTGGCAGGCAATACTCAAGGACAGTGACTAGTTTACTTAGTCATCTTGGTAACATTGTAGTTGACCCGGGTTGACCAGATCAGTGTGACTTCATCATCATAAACAGAAGGAAACAATTGCAACAAGTGGCGGAGCTAATTACTGTAGGTTCCTTCACTAAACAGACTTTCTCAAACTTGTGTGTCTCACGTTCATGACCTTTGGCCTGCCTAAGCATTCAAACCATTCTGTGTAGATACCTGTGACAACGAAGTAAGTTCCAGCTGTTTACTGTGTACCATAGATCTCTATATATTTATTACCTACACAGCCCCTATGGTTCACAAGAAGCAGTCAAGCTAATAAACACCTATTTACATTGTGTCAGTGCTCTAGGATCTCTACTGCAAGTCTGCTAGTTACAAGGTACAACGTAAAGTGCACGTTCTACCTATTAAGTGTGTTTACACTGGTTTACCTTAAAGCCTCTCTTTCTCTCGCTCTGTACAGTAAGGCAGCTGTGGAGATCATCTGAGACACTAAAGCAAATGGTCCCCTGATGTAATCATAAGGGAGCTGGAGGAAGGGCATTTTCAGCAAGAACCTTGACAGCAGAATCTGCTTCTGTTTAAGCCTGACTTGCTCTCCTAGGAGAAGCAGTATGACAGAATGTTTTGCAAAAGATTTGCATTTATATGCGTGGCTCAGTCCTAAATGTTGCTCCTTGTCCCTACAATAATTACACCAACTGCTCAGTGGAGATGTTTTCTAAATTGAAATAAATAGAATCAACACAGACTTGAGTTAACTGCACTGTCACACAGCATGAATAAAACTCACTGATGGATACTCTTGGCTAGCATTCAGCAGGGATTTGGTCATTGCTATTGTTATGCAAACTGCATTTTAAATGGTGTGCTAGCAGTTTAAAAATCCCACTTCTGTCTAACGTTTATGCACTACTGTTACCAGTAACTCCTAGGATTCCTCAAGTAGAGGTGCATATTTACCTCTGTCACACAGCACAAAGGAAGAAAAAGAAATATTTCAGAAAATAGGTATGTACAGCTGTAAAACCATAACACCAACATTTCTCCAACACCAGACCATTCTTTCTCATGCTGCCTGATGAAGTGCTACAGTAAAAGAGACTCCTGGACCTTCACTTGGTTTTGTAGTTTACATATCCTTTAGATGATCTGACAAAATGACTGCCAAACTTCTAAACATGGTCACTTCCTTTATCATCCCAAACAGACAAAGGTTGTTTCAGTTCACTGCTAAGGCACTGAGGCATGCACAGGTCTCATCTGATTACAGAGAGCCTGTAACGCCCCGAGGCTGTAGAGACTGTCAACACAGCTGTCCCTGTGTGCTAAGACAAACGTCCTGCTGGGCAATCTCGGAATCAGAATGGAAACACATCTTCTGAAATGGATTAGGGGTAAGGACAAGGACTGTAAATAGGCCAGGCAGCCAGGAAAGTTTATAAGGTATTATTAAAGGAGTTCTATTGAGCTGTTAGAAAGTGCCTTGACCCTGGTGCTGTTTTGCAAGTCTAAGCATTCTTAAGTATTTTATTTCTCTTGTCACCTGTTGCTAGCAGAAGTATATCTAAATTAACGTCTTCTGAGCCTGTCTTGCGTTAGACACACAAGACCACACAGAATATGTAAAAAGCTCACAAAGAAGGGAGGTGCAGAGATCTGCATGCTAATGGCATAATCAGTTCTTGCAAGGAAAGCAGTCTCGCTGCACCAGCACAGAGGGGCTCTCGCCTCCCCCATCCAGCTGAGATGCAGTGCTCACTCACCCGGGCGCAGGGCTGTGGTACCACAGCAGTACTGCTCTGGGGACCCTCCTGAGCTACCCCTGCCCGGCCACATCCCTGCAGAGCAATGCACAGACCCCTCCTGCTCACCTCAGGGAGCACGATCCTTGCAGAATTTCTTGTTGCCTCTGCTGAATAACAGATGAATAGAGAATGCTTTAACAAAAATGTGCCACTCCGCTAAATCTTTCATTAAAAGATCTCCAAGACTTCTCAAAACATGTGACACAGCAGCCACATTGCCCTCCCTTTGAGGTACAACAGCCATAATGGACATCCTTGTATGGGGATAATGTGACATGGAGAGGACAGAAAATCCTGGCACCACTGCAGTCCACAGCAAAACTCTGCTCCTTACTGGAGCTCTGCTCAGGAACTTGTCTCTTCTGACACACTCTGCAGCAGAAGCAAACTACAGCAACCCTGTCTCCCAGTCTGTGTAAACACTGAACAAGTCCGTCTCCTGAATTCAAATCCCGAGGGTTAAACATTCCCAAATTATGGCCAATACAGATCATTTTAAGGCCAAACTAGTCTGGGCTACATTGTTTAAACATTAAGTTCTACAGGTTTCCTTCTCTAATATCTCTTTTTAAATTATTTTTAACTGATTTTCTGGTCATCTGTGGCCTAGAAAATGATTGATCCAGAAGACATCTACTCCAACATCTGGGCTTTCTTTAAACAAATTCACAAAAATGATGAATCTTCTCCTACGTAACACTATTCCTTCCTATGTCCATGCTTTTGGTGTTGTACTCATGACTAGAGGCTCACGCACTCACATCTCAGCATGTACATTATGCTGGATAAGCCAAAAAAACACATTTTCAGTTGAAAGCTTGCCCAGACATCTAATATCTTATCACTGAAATCTGAAATTTTCTTTTGCTCTGAGTCACTGATAAAAAATTTACTTCATGGAACATCTGAAGTGGGGGGGGAAGAAGAAAAACAGCCACGTAAATCAGGCTCTCTAAAAGCACTGTCAGTGAGCACTTCTGTCCCTATGCCTTGTCTCTCTCAGTTAGGCTGCTCAAATGGCCAGTGATTGTCTCTGACATTACAAGGACATGGTACGGGCCCAACGCAGTGATGATCCCTGCCGAGGATGTGCTACTTTTCTCTCCCAAAGAAGTTTCATGGATGCTAGGATCAGCAAAATTCCTACCCACCTCTGCCTGAAGTGCAGGACAGGTTGATTTCAACTCCCTCATTTTAAATATGTGATTTAGTTACTTCAAAAACAACTCTATAGCTAAGCATAGAATTTAATTTTTACAGTTTATTGTATCAGCAAGCAGGGAGTATTTTTCCCCACTAAATGAATTTTTATTCATGGTTTGTGCAATTTTGAGTTGAAATGGAAGCTGGAGCTCAAAGTCATTAAAATAGGATTTAATAATTGTTTTCTAACAACTTAGTAAATTCTATTAGAATTTCTGGAAATACATGGAAAAGCTTACCAAAACATAGCATTAAAAAGTAACAGATCTAGTAAACAAAGACAATATTAACTGTAGTTAAGGAGATAAAGCAGTTGGTTTTGGAACACACATGCTCTTCAGGCATCTAAAAAATTAGCAGAACAGACTTTCACATCTATTTTTATTCACAGACCACAAGACAGAAAAAAGCTTTCCTCCTTCAGTTCTGAATGAGCTTCTTAACTCTGAATTACCTAGTTTCCAAATTAGGTAAGACGAGACAACTAAAATGGAGTCGTCGTGCACTCTAAAAAAAGTCTAGCGATTAGTCAGAGACCTCCATCAATTCAGTGGTTTTACTTTCTCTTAAACATTGGCAGGAAAAAGCATACTGCCTGCCTCTACTTTCATGTAAGTTATGTTATTAGACTACTTGAAGCTTAGTTCTTAGTACAGATGGTCATAAACGAACAGTAAATCACAATGTTGTATTTTAAACCATTTAATTTAACATAATAAAATATTAAGAATTATAATAAATTTTTATCCATTCTGCTCCAGTGGCTTTTGGTTTTGCAGTGGAAAAATCAGGCTTGCAAGCTAATTAATTCTTATGATTGATTGTAGTTACCATCGTTGTCACAGATTTTTAAAGCCGTCAGGGACCACTGTCATCACTCTACTCATACAACATGCTGTGTAACAGCTCAACAGATCTCATCTAACGAATCTCTTCCCTATGTTGATCCTCCTGTATCACTATCAAGCCATGTCATGGATAAAGCAAACAGCTCAAGCATCTTAAACATCCATCATCAGGCCTGTTTTCCACATCTTTCATCATTCTGGTGACTGTTTCCCAAGTATTTTCCAAATCTCAACATCCTTTTGGAAATGCAGATTTTATACCAGGATACGGAACTAGAACAAGAGACTCCCATACAATATGTGAAGAGGCAATAACATCTCCTTACTGCTATCCATTATTCCCTTGCTCACGTAATCCCATCCACATTCTGTGTTCTAGCTATGGCACTGGGAGCTGATGTTTGACTGGCTGCAGTTATGCCCTAAGAGCTTCTTTGTGTCACTTCATACAGTCAGCTTGTAAGTGTGCCCAAGAGTTTCATCTGGGTGTACTTCAATTACTAATTTTTAACAAAGAATCACTGACTTTTAGTATTTGACTGTAAATGGCTATATACATTTGTCAATACAGGCACTTTCCCATAATAGTTTTTGCTATTTATAATTCACTAGGTTGCTAATAGGTTCCCACTTTCAAAAACTGGGAAATACATATGCACAGGTGAAGAAATTTGTTTAAGTGACACACTGCAGTATTCATTGAGCTAGGCTTGGCTTAAAACAAAGGAATCTTGGCTCTCGTTTCCATGTTCAGGTTACTGAATACACTGCCTCAAGCAAATGAGTGTGCACTAATCACTTCAACTCCTTCATCTGTTTAAGTGCAGATGAAGGAGAGGAAACAGCGCAAAGATGCAGCATCAGCAAATTGGACAGGTACCTCCTGCAGCCGTGATGTTCATTTTACTGGTACAATAAAGAACTGATACACTTGGGTTTGCCCTCACGTTCTGCTGAGAGGACAAAAAGAGCCATTGGTCATTACCCTTCCACTGCTGAGCTGAAGCACGTGAACTCACTCGTATGGATTCAGTATTTGCCCTTGAACTGGTGTGGGCTGCATTTGGCACTCTGCTTTTAGATCAATATATAACCCAGGCGTAATCTTATCTGGCAGGAACAGGGATATTGGGGGGAGGGGGAGGAACACAGCCTCTAGAGGTGGGGAGAGCAGCTCTTCTAAATGTTAGTGGGTTAAGAATAGAAAGGTCAAATGCCTGCCTTATCAGAAGGCCCCATGTGCAAACAGGCACCAAGCTGCAGCAACCAGAGCACAAGCTGGGTATAAATGTCGGGCATTAGTTACTGCAGCTGCAAACACCAGAAGTAGAATGGTGGAACTGGGAAACCTCTCATGACACTTCTGGTTAATACAGGTCACTGGGAAAGTCCAACCGCCAAGACTGGCTGGAGATTACTTGAGTATTATAGCTGCTGTAGAGCCAGAGATCACTTGTGAGCTGTGTGAAGGCCCCAGCAAAGGTACTGTGGAAGGACACTGTGAGTGTTAACAGAATGAGCCACTGTAGGAGGGGGTATGGAACGCGTTGCTTATCAGACATCCTGTGCTGGCAGAGCACTGCTCCAGGTTGCTTTTGCAAGAGCATGCCTGTTCTGCTGGAATAAGGGTATATGAGGATGGAGATAAAAAGTCCTTCCTTACCTCCTTGTAGATACCGAGAGCACTAAATGTAGCAGAAGCTGTATGAGGACTCTGTACTGAGGGTCTTCAACTCTGCTTTACAGTACTTCTTTGAGCATAATGCATAAAGGATCGGGATGGAATACGAGACGAGGCAGCACAGGAAAAAATGTATCTATCTCCCTTAAACACTAATACATTTTTAGCCCTGTTCTAATTAATCTCCTTATTGGCATCCAAGGAAAGAGGCCAAAAGTTGTATCATGTTAGTCAGTAATCTTGCAGATGCAAGCAATCAACTTGAAGCAACAATGAAGTGTACCAACACTCACTGGTGTATAGAGTTACTCCATTATGAGTAATATTGCGTGGGATCTGTGTCTACAGTTTGTTCACCAGTGCTTTCAGTGTGGCGCCTTTTGCCTGCAAGAATTTGTCAATAAAATTAATCAACCAACCAATTGCCATTCTCAGAAAAGATCAGCAGTGAGCAGCCATGTTTGAGAATATCGCTGTTCCCTCTCTCCTGGTACAGGGGCTGCCCCAGAAGAAGGCTACCTGGCTTTGGGAAATAGATACAGGATAGCTACCCAGCACGATTCCCTCCTTACTGCAGCACAAAGAGCATTATTCTTGTCAGCCTGTCCCCAGCCGTAAACAACTATCAACAGACAGGGCTAATTACTGGTTAAAACACTAAGAAGAAAAAATAACTGCAAATAAACCAAGACTAAAGATATTTTGTCCCACAAAAGGGATAAACAGGGTTTGTACTCATAGCTTAGAGACCATATTCTAACTGTTACATAGCTACTTTAAGTGGTAAAGACAGAGTTACATTGAAAAACAAAAAAGAAATGCACCCATATGAAGCCATTGCTCTCTGAAAGATGATTTTAGTTTATGTTTGTTCCACAAAGTGACTACTCTGCAGTTAACTGGATTTGCCTCTAACTCCAGCCATAGGGGAGAACATCATAACTTACTTAAATTTGTAGGCTGCATCCTTTATGCAGCAGAGCTCCTAAACAGGCACAAATGGCTTATTTTGTACACCAGCATTACTCGGCATCTGTTCATCCCGCAGTTTTCTGCAAGCATCTGTTCATTCGCTGACATACACGCACTGCTCTACTGCATTACCAGCCTCACTTTCAGCCTAGAAACTCTCGAGTTCATTCATTTGAAAGAGCACAGATATACAGCAGCAGACATTTTTCACACACATGGCATTACTGAGTGCTATTCACAGTTGCTGCTTCAATCCAGAAGCTCCTATATTTTCAGTGATAGCTCTGATATGCTAATGATTTGTGATGTTTTCTGAACTCTCTGGGGGAAGAAAAAGACTGTATAAAAATGTAGGATGTTTTCCTTTTTATTCACAGCAAGAATGACTTTTTTATCCTATGAGTCACATCCCAAAAGCTTCACATGGCTGACAGCCTCAAGAGATGTAATATACATTCTGGAGAGCCACTACAGGAGAGAGAGAGAGTCTTTTCCATCTCTCATTTCTTGAGCTAAGAGTTTAATTCAACTTAATTCAATTTAGCGAGTAAGGAATACAACCCGAGTCTTCCAGCAACATAGTGACATCTTCTGAGTCGCTATGAATTTGAATGAAATAATTCAACCTATGGCGATTCTCCTACAACCCCTCCTGGTTTTGTTATGTAGAAGGCAATTTTCAAAATGCTGCCTCAGCTTGGATGTTTATTGTGTGTACGTGTCTGCCTGCTACAAGTCCTCTCTGTGCCTCTCAGTCAGACACGCGCTGTCGTTTTCTTGGCTCTCCGTCACAGATGCCAACAGTGTAAAAGCACAAGGGTATTACAGAAATACCAACCTTCTTCCTCCCCGTTTAACATGTTCATATTTCAAAAGATGATTATATGAGCACATTTATTGCAGCTGAGACTGTTTAAAGATTCAAAGGCATTGGACAACTAAAATGTATAGCCTAACATGACATTAAAAGCAAGTTCAGGAGAGACTGTATGCAATTTTCTGATCTGTATTGTTTCTACGCTGTCATCATTTTGAGGGATTTGATATTCTGCTCTTTGGTTTAGACCCTAGAATGGCATTTGAATTTTTACCATAATAAACCTTCTCAACAGACTTTGCATTTTCATTATTCTGTCCATGTAAGCCACAAGGATATTTTTCGTCCCTAAATGTCCAATCTGCAGGGAATGGTTGTGAAACGCCATTATTTCCAGGAATTGCTGGCAACCTACTGCTGTCTGTTTTTCTCAGTATTGCCTGCATTTTCCTTGTTCAGCTTTAAAAGCCAAACTTGGTTTGCAAAAATGTCTGGGTTTCTTGATGCCAGAACTGAATAAAGACTAGAACAGGACAGAACTAGATGGTTTTATTATGCTGAAAAGCCATTAACTCACATTACAGTCTGTAAAACAACAGGAATATAAAACTGGAAATAGATGCTCAGCCTTAAATCCTATTACTCAGACATTTTCCTAGATGTTACCAATAGCCTTTCTAAGCCATCACCTTTACTTGATCCCTATGATCAAAACCAAGTAGATTTTTCTTGTAAGTTGTAAGTACTTGGCTTTTCGTTATTCACTAAAGTGAAAATAATCTGTAAAGAAAGGCAGCCTGAATTCTCCAACCTGCATGATGTCTGCTACAATTTGGTCTTCAATAGGCAGAGGTAAAGAACACAGACATCTATCCTTAGTTGCCTAGTAAAGGAATACACTCCAGTGTATGTGTTCAAGAAAGCTGGAAGATGTGAAAAATATTCTGGATTATTAAAATCTTTTATCAGTCGCGATGGTCCAAAAGTTATAATGGAAAACTCCCCATCTAAAGGTTACCTGTAGGACCACACTGTGATCTCAGCCACCCATGGCAGTAGCTTCAGAGAATGCAAGGGAATTACTCCAAAGTTATTTTGGTAGGACCAAGATCAGAATCTGACCACATCCAAACAAAAACCAAACAATGTTACAGGCTATAAGAACGATCATCAGTAAATGGGGTGTAAAAACAATGAAGAGCTCTATGATTCTGATGCACTTCAGTGACTGAACAGATTCCAGCCCTATTGCTCCTCCTCTCCAAAATATCTTGGACTTCATTCTGTGTTCCTGAGGCACTCCTGACAGACAGCTCTAAAAACTTCTCTAACAAACTTATAACTGCCTGAGCTTTCTCAGCTAATAGTCTCTTGCATTCAGTTTGGGAAAGCCATAACGTACGGAGCGATGTCTGAGGCCTGCTTTCTGGGAAGAGGAAATCGACCATACACGATGTCAACCGAGTTCATTCCTAAATGCAAACCACATTGGGCTGTCGAGCACGATAACAAAAACCTGCTGACCTAGTTTCCTGCAGAACAAAATCCTCTGTCTTCCCTCCTCCTGTGCCAAACCTAAATCAGATCTCCTTCTTTGGAGAGAGAAATTAACCCTTTGAATAGCAAGGAAAACACTAATAATGATCCCTAACACTTACACAGTGTTTTACACCATGAGAATAGTATGTAAACAGTAATTGGTCCATCCCCACAGCTATGCAGAAAGGCAGGATTATTAGAGGATGAAAGAAAAACACAGAGGTCAGAGACCTTAGCAGAATTCAGCAGAGAACTTAAAATTTCTCTTCCTTCAAAATTATTTTGAAGTGAGAAGCTCCATGCTCTAACCACTTTGCCTGGTAACCCTTCTACATTTGCTCTATGCAATATATAAAACCTTCATCCATGACGTGGCAAAAAAATAACGGCACAGCTCAGCTTTTTGAAAAACTGCATCAAACCGCTCAAGAAAGGACTATTGTTCTTCCCAAATTTTGCAGTGTCAACTTGCGAGTCCATTTCTGGTAGATGAGAGCTGACTGTATTTGCTCCAAGTGTTTGGCAAAAGCATTCACTTTTAATGGCTTCACTTCCTCAGTGACGCAATGTTTCATTTGAAGGGATGCCTGGGGGAACTTCAAAATGGACACAGAATGCAAAAATAACAGGGCATGTCACAACAAACTCAGCCAAGAAAATACAAAAGGGAATTCTCTTGTAGGATGCTTCAAAAGGCGGGCCTGGGTCATGTTGCTGCAGAGCGGCACCCCACTGCAGTCAGCTAGAAGCATTTGGGGAGCCTCAGTTCCGAGGCTGCTGAGAACACCTTTGCTGGTTCACACAAACACTGTCAACTGGAGGAGCTTTCAGTCACCTGCCAAATAGGGTTTTATTAATGGGAAGAGTGGAGATAACAAATGCTGTGCCTAACTGCTATATAGCTTTACAAGCAGCCTTTTACAATGAGGTGGCCAAAGTGCAACCTGCAAGCAAAACTGCTGATGGAGCTCTGTACTGCAGACAGAGCTTTCACCATCGTTGTAAGAAAGCAGACCCTGCAGCAAATACAGTTTCATCATGCACTGCTCCCTTATGAACTGAGATAGCTCTGCCTGCACCCAGACACTACCCTGGGACCTGAAACCTCTCCATCACCATATGCTCCGCTGGCATCTGTCTCATGAGGTGCAGCAGCCAAGCTCTGCACAGCAAAGCTTGAGAGCCTCTGCTACACAAAGCAGCCTAGTTGATTAACACACCATTGGAGAAAAGACTGAAACAGGAAAGTGATAACTAATAGGCATGCTAGCAGTACCATTTTACCTGTGAAGCTGTTACTGTCACTCTTTCAATCTGCGGGGAAGCTGTTAAGAGAGCACAGGCTCACAGAGCAAAGACAATGCTTAACATAGCGTACCCTCCAGGGAGTTTGGAAGTGAAGAACAAAGAACCTGGATTTGATAGCTCTGCAAAGGTTGTTGTAATTACGTCTATTCTCTGAATGCTGCATCTTCACAGGTAAACTCCACAAAAGCTTCTGCTCCAACTTTGAAATGAGGAACACAAAAGTCTCAGTTCTCACAGACTTATTACTAACATTAGTCAGTGTCAGAAACATGATGATGGAAAAAAAGCATCTTATTCATCATATCTGGTCCCAGAGGGGTTATGAGTTGTATACGGTTATTTTATTGACACAAACAAGTTTTAACTTCTATTGTCTTGCAGAGGAAGAGCAGGCTGAATTCAATTCTGGCTCACGCATAGCTGCAATTCTAGCCAAATCCCAGCCACACAACTTTTATTACTGGGAGGATGTCAGAGGCAAAAGACACAGCTGGATATTCAGATCCCAGACTGAGTTTTGCTGTGCTGGCAGTTTGACAAACCAGCTTTTGATCTGTATGTAAACAGAGCCAATCTGAACTGGAAGGTCATTAAGAGAAAACACATTTTACACAACATCTATTATGCAGTTGCTTTTCCAACTTTCCCCACACTAACATTTTTTTTTAAAAAAGACTTTGTCTCCTCTTGTTGACAGTTTCAATCACAATTTGTGGTCCTCCTGAAGCCAACAGCCAACCCCCACTGACTTTGATGGGACCAGAAGATGGCTCTGAGGAAAGAAAGAAATTAAGATGTCCAAGATTCTACAGCTCCAGTTCTACCACCTATGTAGAAGAAGAGGGTTGATGTAGACCCAAGAAACACGTTGTATAAAACCACAGAATTTGTAAGTCTATATCCTCACAAAAATTTCACTGAGTCTTTACAGTGTCTGCAGTCCAAATATTGCTATTCCTATGAAAAATAAAATAGTTCAGTCAACATGAAAGTAACTCATCTACTCAGAAGTGATGTCCACACAGGAATTTTTTTTTTTGCTATCCCGACAATGTCTTTTTATATAAAAAAGCCAGAAAGGTCCCCACTGAATGCTCTGCAATTATTTTTTTGGGGAGGTGAAATTCTTGGGTATTTCCTTCACCTCATGGTCCTGTCCCAAAGGCCCCAAGGACACCCTACTTCTGCAGCTCATCAACTCAACCCTTTGAGTCTGCCATAGAAGGGGATGCTTCCCACTCATCCCTTGGGCACTGTAAGCACTGCTTCCTATGTTCTCTTACTAGCTGCCAGCATAGGAGATGCCTTCTGACTTCAATGGGAATTTTGAAAACGAGCTCAAGAAATGAGAATTATATTGCTAGCAGCATATTGTGTCATTTAAAGTGATCTGACAGCCTTTGACACTATGCCTTGTAATTGGAAACATTCTGTTCTTAACGAGCCTACTAAAAGCCTTGCTCACAAGGCTCAAATATTGATTATTCCATACATTTTCTAGTCTGAACTAGCAAAGTGAGATGAAGAGAACAGGAATAAACCAACAGCTGGTTTTAATGTCATGAGGTCTCTGGATGCACTGAAACTTCTCACCTCCCAGAGACTGAGGCAACTTGGAGGAAGTTGCTGCAATTACCTCCAACTGAAGTGTGAGTACAGATACACACAAACTGCAGGAGCTACCTAGTACACCTAGGATCCTGACCTGTAGGGAAAACAGGAATCGAGGTAACTGCTCTTCTCTAGACTGAATCCCAAAGGGAAGTTTGACCAAGAGAGGCTGCAAACCTCCTTCCTCTGTTTTCCAGCACAGTAACTACTTGACATGCAGAAAATGCAATTCCATTGCAGATGCAACTGGATGATGTTTCCAAACCATTTCATAGCTTCAGATCTCACAGCTTTATTTTAACTGTGGCACTTAAGTTTTTGTACTGTAGCTACAATTAAAATAAGATTATGAGAACACACAAAGAAACCACACTGTTCTTGTGAACAAGGCGTTTACGCCCAATCCTCCATTATTGTGAGAAGACTTTAAAGAGTGTTCCCAGGAGAAATAAGAATATATTTTCCCTGAGTAAGCTGGGAGGAATGCAGAGATTCAAAAGCTTAAGCCGAATCCATGCTAGATTTTTTTCTGTTTGTTCCTCCTCTTTGATTAACTTACTGTGACTATTTGGTGTAACTGTTACTCTTTAAAGAAAAGAGTTGACCATTTTCTCTTCTCTGACAGAAGACCGCAGTCTCCTATAACTAACAGCAAGGCATTTGCAGCTGCAGGTTAAAATGAGTGACTAACAGAGATGTTGCTGGGCTATCAAAGCAGGGAACCTCCTGGGGTCAAAGGGGAAACGCCTGTCATTCTCCATTAGTTCCTCAGGGTATCTGTTGGCGAAACACACTGTATTGTTCCACTGTGCAACTGGCAAAATCAATAGGTTGTTATAGTTTGTAATGTTTAAAAGGTGACTCTTGGGCACAACTGCTGAAAATAGCTTTAATCTAACGACGGTATCTTTCTATGTTGGCAGCCTACTAGCATCCTGAAGGAAATCCACACAAAATATTTTAATATGAAACCCCGAATTTTATACTGGAAACCAGCAAACCCAAAGACACTTCCTTCTGCATGGACGCAAGTGGTCTAGTTACAAAATCGCTCCCGTCACCATATCTGTGTTACCAGGAGACGGCAAAGCTGGGACACAAACCACCCACAAATTCAGGATGGGTCATTCAAGCTTTCTTTGCTCCAAAGATGTCTCTCCTTAACGTACGTGAAAGCCTTTTGAAAGCCATCAATAAAGGAATAAAAGGCATTTCTGAAAGTATGAACTAAGAAAGAAGAAAAATATGACTTCTAGTGGATTTCCCTGTTCTAGCGCATTTCCCTGTCTTCAGCCCTAGCCAGTTTTCCCAGACTCCTGAAACACAGCTATAATGCACGGCCTTATTTCTTTTCTTTCTATCAGCTTACCAGTGCTGACGTTTTTTAAGTTGAATCAAATTTGGATCAGCTTTGGGGGATGGCTGGGATCCCTACTCTCATATTTCATGTTTTGAGATCAGTATTTCATGCTTTTTATTCTGCTAAAATGATCTCGAGCATTAAAGGTACAAATCTCAATGCTTAGTATTTTGATTCGATTTCCATAAAGACATTTTGTCCTTTAGCAGTACTCCTTCACTTCCTCCTGCGTTTCTTCAGAGCCCTTGGCTTCTCTGGCCAGACTCTTGCTCTTAATCAAACCCTCCTGTGACTTCACTGATGTAGTTTGACAGGTCTCTGTTGACATCTGAAGGAGAATCCCTGAATGTTTTGAAAAGCACCATAGCTCATTGCTCCACAGAGGTAATCTGGGGGACATGCCCCCTTAGCACTGAATGGATCATTTTCCCTTTCACTACAGACCCTTCGCTCTTATTGTACAGCAAGGAAGTTCATTATGCTAGAAAGCTGAGAAATGACCTGGTTCACAGAAGCCCCAAGGGAAAAAAAGAGCAGATTTCCTCATTGAGGAAAATATCTAACTTAGGACAAAACAGCTACATCTAACTTACTGCAATAATTGCCGTTTTTTCAGAAAGCAGCTTTCCTGGAGGGCAGAGAGACATCTCAATCCCCAGAAGAATTTCCTCTTCAACTATTGCATGGAGAAACACTTATAAAAGCATAAGCCAGAAGGCAGGCTTTGATATAATCCTTTTTATAAAGTGTTCTGATGTCCTAAAATAGCAGCATGAGCTGTCATGTGGTAAGCATTTTGGAAAAATTATCTGTTTATTTAGAAATGTAAATAAAAATCTGTGGCCAAATATTTTATTCTCTTCTCAGAAATAAAACAATTTACACTTCAAGAATTATACGAAATAGGAGTGAAATTTGGCTACAGTGATTACACTAGCATCAACATACCCAGCTGACTGACAAAGGCTTCGGATGTTCTTGTAATGGTAAAGTGTGTTAGTACTCAGGATGATTATGGGTATGTCTGACCGATTCAAAAGATGTAGGTTGATTTCCCTGTAACACAAACTGAATGCGCGACCAATTTACATCTAAGATTTTCTGGTCCCACAGATACCATTCTTAATTAAAGAAAACTCTGCAAAATATAAAGGCTTTTACAGCATTGCTGGGATAAGTAAGATGAAGAGAATCCCACCGCTCTCTACTGAAATACGCAGTTCTAGAATAAATCATGGCAGCAATTTTAATCAGCACATAGATCAGCTCTTTAGAACTATCAATAAAATAAAATGTCAAACTATAATAACACAACGAACTCAGGAAGACAAAATGTAACTAATTGCCACAATTATACCAGGAGAATTAAAACTATTAAATATTGATCCAAAAATAGGAAATACAAGAACAGGGAAAGATGAAACACCAGGGAATAATATCACATTTCTGATAAGAAACACATCAGAGGATAAATACATTTTTTAAAAATCCCATTCAGCCAGATGACACAGGTCTGAACATGAGCGAGTCAGAAACTGGTGTGAAATCACTGAGAGCTTTGCCACCAGACTTGATTGAGGCCAGGATTTTATCTCTGCACTTCTCCTGGTGCCCTCAGTTTTCAGGCAAGCTTTCTTAACTGCAGTCCATATTCTCACTCTACAGCTTGCATCTTCAGCTTTCATGCACTTAGCACCATGCATTCTAACCAATAAAGCCATCAACAAACCACCTAAGTACAGTAAAACCAAACTGGATCAATGGGATACACTTCTTAACTATCCGTATATACGTTTCTAAATTCTGATGAAATGGTTCAAATTTCCAGTTACATACTTCATTCTCTGAAGGGTATGAGTGTTTTTATATATTTCTGATCATCACCATCAGACATACACACAAATTACTTAAGGACATATTTTTCCCATGACCTTGCAGACTCACTTCTCTGACATGGGGTGCTTGTGGAAGGAAGTTCATTAGAAGTTTAACTTGAGGAAGTGCAATAAAGCCTATTTACCTATTACCAAGCCAAACAGCAAAGAATTATTTTACGAAACAAAAAGAAAAACATAATTTGAGCCTCTCTGCAGCCTCACAAAAAGCTTGCAGATAGCTTGTGGTTCTGCACGGGCAGATGTCCTCTCTCTTGTGCATTGTCTAATCAGAGCCCTTTTGGACTTCAGGGAAATAATAATAAAAAAGCAAATGGAGTGGAAACAGATGTAACATTATTTGCAGTAAGCCTTTGTACTGTGAATGGAAAATTTTCTAGTTTACACAAATCTCGGCTATTATTTTCTTTGCGGTGTAAACTTGAGCCAAATATTTTCTGTCAAGTTGAAGATGCAAACAGTCAGGTTTACTTTCTGTCCAGTACAACCGTGCACAAAAGCTTCAGAAGTTGCAGTAAATGCCTGATATTTATCTTTCCATGAACCCAGAACAGATCTAAGGAAAAAAAAGAATAATTTAGGCTTCCTTTTTGCTAGTTCTCGTCTGAAAGTGAAAACAGCTTAGAAAACATCTCTTGTTTACGTGTAATGTTACAGAATAGCAGACAGCCAGAGCATTGGTAGATGTGCCCAATGTTAATGGGAGCTTAACTAACTCTTCATTTTAGATCAACCAGATACTAACTCCTGGTTTTCCATATACCATGAGAGAGCATTTTCTAGCTCAGCAGCATGTATTCACAGATTACTTACTTACAGATAGCTTTCTCAGCTATAAATAAATTCCTGACAAAGTACACTTACAAGTCCAAAACCATGGCAATGACTTGTGATCTGATAACTGGTTTTGGAGACTAGAGCACCTTCATCTCACTGTGTTCTCGGGACCAGACAGGGCAACAACCAAGCAAATGTGTAGCAGTGCCAGATCAAAGAACAGCATCCAAAGCAGCTCTTACTTGAACATTTTTTCTCTTCACATTACTACTGACACATTGCTTTCTACATATCCCAAAGAGTAGCCAAGAGAAACCATCTCTGTGTTTTATGATAATGCACAACTTGCTTTTTACTTGTTTACAAGCTCTCCTCTTGCTAAGCTGAACCTTGTCTTTGCCACACATCTCAAGCGCAAACCAGTTACTCAGACTTGTTCTTCTGAAGATGGAGGGAGTTCTGCCCTGCTCTGCAAGTACTCATGTCCTTTAAGTGGACCCTGTGCCCATAAATTACCAGAACAATTTAAACTTTAAGCTAAATCTGGCAGCAAAGTCAAACCTCAAGAACAACAGAACTTTTGGTGAAAATGGATGTCCCTTTTTGTTCACAGTGCAGTGACCCTTCTGCCACCACAGAAACATCTGGCATCTGATTTACCTACTATTTCAGACATATCATTGTAGCAGATTTGTCAGTTGAGTTAGTCTGTGTTTGCATTAGAGGTATCTATACTACTCATATTTCAGCTATGCTTGTTCTACCTTCACTACAGATCTGTAGAACATACAAGTCTTTGTGAAAATTAAGCTGGTATCATGACACAGTAGATAAAACAAATTATATCTCATCTTTACAGCTACAAAAAGTTCATTGATGCAGCACATAAGACAATAAAAATGTATCAAAAGCACAGAGTTTACACTAACATTTATATCATTAATGAAATGACTTCTATCTTGCATGAGTTTCAGACCCTACTCTCTTGCTACTCCTCCCTCACCCAGCAGCAGGAACAATTGTGACAGTACAGAAATTAACTCTGGACAATACAAGTCCTAGTTCTGACCTGGGCTGCTCCAAGTATTAAGCCTAATGCAGGAATGGTAACAAAAGCAGACTGTAAAATTTCTCTCTCCCAAAAGCAGCTGTTCAGTTGGTATAGTGTTGGAGCTATGAAAATTGCGTGACTCGGGACACCTCTGCAAACCTGCTGCCTGACATGTTTTTCACAACTAGGAAGAGTCCAGTGCTCGAATCTAAAATAGTCTGAAAAGGCTGTCTGCACGCCCTTCTGCTCACCTACAGTAACTGGACAGTAACTGGGTGCTGCATGGTCACGCATGCCCCTTTCCACTCCCAGACAGGCCCTCTACAGCAAAGAACATTTCTGCAGGAGATTCAGGTGGACCTCCAATCTCTAGGGATGAAACGTGGGTACAGTTTGGAGCCATATTTGCGCAGAAGATTTGAGTTGTTTTCACCTGAGGTAACAAACACAGTAACAACCTCAAACACCCACTGAAGAATCAGTGCAAAGAAATTGTCTGATAGACTGAACTAGTCCTGTCCTAGGAATCCTGGTTATAGTTGAGAGAGTCATTGTTTCAGGCAAGGAAGGGCTTAATAAGGAATTGGGCTTTAACACAGATCTCATCATGTGCTGACTGACTGAAGCTTTCTCTTTACAAGTTCACACACAATTCAAGATGCCAATACCTGCCTGGCCAAGTGAGATTACAGAGCAAGTCAATCACCTTGCTTTTCAGATGTATTTCCCCTTTTACATCTTGAAAATTCTACTCACTCACTTGTAGATCACGAAAAGAAAGAGGAAGCAGCATGACTCAGCTCCACACTACAATGGCTGGAGCAGATCCAGACCTAGCAATCCTTTGGGCTTTCCTTACCGCAATACAAGTCTGCAGCTTGGATAATGTAAAGCATCCAGTATTTTTACAAGACACGTTAGATGGGCAGCATGCCAGCTGCAGTCCTTAAGCAATGTGCTAGTTCTTTACACTGATCGAAAATTATCTTCTGAAGAGTGTAGGAAGGGAACAAAAGAAGCCAAAGGGCTCAGATTTTAGAGTACCTATGCAAGACAAAATGCTGAAGAACTGCCTCCCGAACTGTATTCCACAGACACGAGTTTACATAGAAATCTAGCAGTAGATAACATATTCATTTAGCAAGTTTCACATCATGCCATACTGGCAAATATTTTTGTATAATCTGTAAATTACAGGAGTCATAACAGAGGCACAGGAAAGCTACTGACCTTAAGGAATTCAGGAACTTTGAGTAAGTTTCAAGAACCCTGAGTCTCAGTGCTTTGCCTAAACCACTGGAAAATAGTACTCTGAAAATTAGCTAGTCTAAAAATTCATTGTCATACAGAAATTATTGCTGATTCCCTACCATTTTGCTAACACCTCATCCATAGACGTTTTCCATAAAAAGTATCCACACGGTGAGTTATTGCAGAGCAAATAATGCACTGTAAACACACTTAACTTCACTGTGTAAACAAGCTCTGAGCAAAATTCAGCAAGCACTTCCGTTCACTCCCTGAATGCTCAAACTTGGACAATTTGATGGTTATCTCATAGCAATCTAACCTCGGAGATAAAGACCTGAAATCTAAACCTGATTCTTAGAACAATGTTGTACATTCTAGTCCGTGCCCAGAAGCTTTGGGCAACAGGATGGATCTGTCTTTTCAGGCACTGCATTCACTAGGGGAAATCATGTATCAGTCCTTACTTACCTAAATATGAGCAATACTAGTAATGAAAGCAATAAAGAGGCACAATCCAAGTTATTTCTCTGAAATAGCCCAAATCTTCCTACAGAGTGGACCAAAGTATTACTTGCAAAAAGCAGTCTGTGTACGCTGAGGATGACTGAGCAGTATCGGGAAATCTGCTAACATAATAACCAACCTCGCGTTGCCTTAGAGCATGAAAGGCCAGTAGGCTTCTGGGCTCTGTGTTAATCTCCAAAGACGGTTCACTGAGCAGACTTTATTCTTAGCAAAGCTAAGCAGCTTTTTTACTTTCCCCTCCCCAAAACGTTTTGGGCATTGTCATATGATTGTACTACCAAACCCGAAGTTATCCAAAACCAGTTCACGAGAAGTGAACGGAAACAACTCTCTTCATTCCAAAAGAAAAACAACTCCTATGCTGTTTTCCTAAGTAAAAACAACTCCTATGCTGTTTTCCTAAGTGAGATGAAAACTTGGAGAGAAACCTAAAGCTAAAAAAAGCCAAGAACTCAAGAAGATTCATATTCTGGACTGTGGGTTCTATTGCCTTAGCTCAAGGGAAAATATGTTCATGGGAAAAGGGCCTGCCTGGAGCCAGATTTTTTTCAACTCTGACTTTTCTAGTTGGCGTGGCTTTAAATCAATATGTTGCTATTAAAGTTCTTTCTTCATAAACAAAAATATTCTTTATAGCTTGTATAATAGTTGTTTACAATTGAAGGAACCACTTGTACCATGTTTCCTAGCCACCAGTATCCAGTTCAGCTACCATCAACCCTAGTCAGACAATAATCAGGCAATTTAATAGGCCTTTACAACATTAGTTCTGAGATTCACTGATTCAAATTGTTAATTCACCTTCCCAGAAGAGAGTTCTTGAATTAATCCCAAAACAAAGAAGTGTCAGCTTTATCACGTACTTTTATATCTACACACAACTAAAGAAAACAACATCACACCTGAGAAAACCAAAAATCTTGTATGGCTTAACTTCAAAGAATCTCACTATCATGTTATTATGGACTGTCTTTAATACCACAATTCACTTTTGTCTTTAGCCAGGACTAAACCAGGTTATAACTACAACAGAATTCCACACTAATCTTGTGAAGACCAGCCTACAGACAAACCTGCCACAGCCAATTCAGAGAATTTGTAATTGTATAACACTGCAACAAGTGTAACAAAATGTGACCATGCTGCCCAAACACACTGTGCCCGACCCCAACAAGGATGGTTATCATTATTTTAAACATTGTACCAACAGAGCCTAACCCAGGGATTATGATCCTCATTATGCACTCCAACCGTCTTCTGCATTAGATTTATGTTAAAAGTTAAGGAAAATATCTAATATGGTCTATTTTTTGAGATTCCTCAAGACTTATTAGAATGACAGAGTGAACTTTGCCCCCTATTTAAAACTGCAATGAAAATTTGCTATAAAGGAAAACTGGTTACCTGTGATCAACGACTGTGACATCGGAAGCAGGAATCCCCAGAAGAGAACAACTCTGTTCCAGTTCTTTCTTACGAATCTCTCCTTGATTGTAATAGTTTCCTGAAAATGCAAACACAGAAAAACTGTCTAACTTAGTTTAGGTTAACCTGGAAGAATTCCTCTTTTCTTTCTCAAAGCATTAAGTGCGAGAATCACACATTAACTAAAAGGGCAACATTTGAGGAGCAGACACATTGCAGGGACAAACTCTGTAGCCTTTACCTGAGCAACACACAGCTTAGCTCAGGATAAAATGCTGAGGCACTGTTCTGCCCACCTTGACTACATTCCTCATGGTTATGCACTCAGTGTGGCTTGCCACCATTCATAGGCTTATTTGGCAAGGACATCAGAAATTGCCATATTTAATCAGATCAGTGGTCCAAACAGCCCAGTGTCCTCACCCTAAGAGTGGCCAAAGTTAAACGCTTCTGCCAAAGACATGGGAGATGTTCCAAACAACAGCTGTGGAATAACCTCCTTGGGAAACTGCTTCTGATCTCCTGTTTGATTACCAGATGTCGTCTTCGTTCAAACATCACCATTTCTAGCTTTTCTGATTTTTTTGTTTGGGCTTTTCACTTTATTTTGGTATAAGTCTAATCCTCTTCTGAACATTACTAAACTCTTAGCAAGATTTAATGTCTCTTTTGTGAACAGGCTTACCATGCTTTGTGGGGGGAAAAAAGGAGTCTTCTAATATGCATATACATGGACTAACTGCTTACAGATGATCTGAATGGAAGTTACCCATATACTACACAACATTTGAGTGAGATCTTTACATAAACACAGGAGAAAGTGCCTTTGCAGTGAGGTAACTAAAAGTTGTTACTGCTGGCATATTTCCAGGTTGCCTCTGTGAAAGAGGTTAGTGGGATCTTGGTTCACTTTTTAAAAAACAAGCATTCACAACAAATCAGTAAGAATTAATCTCCTCAGAAAGGGCCAAAGAATCACTCCTCCTTCACTATTAGATGTGCTGCCGCGAACTCCCTCCTGTACTCTTAACAGCACACGCCCACAGAGCCAAGATGAACAGCAAGTCCAAAGTACTCGGAACAGAATTGTTGAGATAATACAGGGAAAGCCTGTCCCGTGGGGTATTCTTTCAGTGATTAAAATTTAGAGTATATTCTGGGCCAATGAGCAGTAGTTGTCATGTAACACTAGAAAACTGCAATAGAACACAGTGATGGAACTAAAAGGATTTGAAGAAATGAAGAATTCGATCATAACAATCTCTGTTTTAAGACAAAGATTTTTCAGATGTCTGCATCATTCACAGAGGAAATTCAGGCAGAAACTAATATGGCAAGATGGCAAAGAACTCATAGAACCAAAAAAAGAAAGAAAATCTAATTTAGATAAGGCATTTGGGAAAAGTTATAAAAGCCTGAGACCAAAAACTAGCAGGGAAACGGGATTCATTATCTTAAAACACTGCCTCCTTCTCCACAGAATTATTTTCTTCTCATCTTGCCCTGACATTCCCTTGTTTTTTCTTGGCATCAGCCGAGCAAAGTCCATGCCAGAGCCACGATGGCCCCTTCCAGAATGTTGCCCTGTGCAGGGCAGTACTTGCAACCCAATTTTAACTTTGAAGTAATAAAATTAAAAAAATACAGCTGAGTATTAATGCATGATTCAAGTCTGTACTCAGCTGTCTCGAATTACACCAGCAGTTTTTATTGTTGTGGGTGTGAGTCATCTAAATCTAGCATTTCTCTCAAGCAGTGCAGCAATCTGAGCCTTCACTAGCAAGCTTTGTAAAACTTCCAAGGAGGGAAAGAGTATCTAGAAAAAAAACAACCCTCTTCTTGCAGACTGGGAGTGAATGGTTTTAGGAGACGATGACAATGATTATCTGTGGGTTTGCCGAGGAACACGTCAGCTTGGTAGTCTGCAGCTTAGGTTGCAAGTTGCAGCTTCAGCAAAATTAATTAAGTGTGCACCTTCACTAGACGGATTACATGAGTACAGCAGGACTTAATTTAGACTGATTTTTTGCATGGCCATTTATGACTAGTGCTTCAAGATAACATACTTTTTGCTGCAATGCACTGTAATAGCTGACTGCAGGTGATGTTTTATCCAAATAGTACCACTGTTCTCAAAATACCTAACTGCTACTGAACTCAAAGGAACAGAGCCATGTTCCACAGCTTGAGAAATGTGTCAGGACATCAGGAACATAAAAACGCTAACAAGAAAAAAATGGGCAGCTATTGAGAGCAAAAAAGAGCTGAATAGCTGATGCTGTTGGACCTCATCCATGGAGCACTCACAATGGAGAGTCAGCTACTACAGAGAGCAAAGCACATTTGTGCTGAGCTATTATTTCAATCGAAGATTATTCAGTGTGTAAAAGACAGACTTTTTTCCTGCAGTGGTGCAATTCTAATTCATTTCTAAGTCATCTTGATTGATAACTGAAAACTGCAAGTAAGACAGTTTCTAAGTAATGATTGTTTCAGTGTTACAATTTGCAGAGTCTTTGATGAACTCACTTGTCATCATCAATCATACAAACAATGAGAGGATGAACCATCTGAATCACCCGAAAGACTATTAAGAGGCACAGAAAAAATCTATTAGCTCAGTGAATGTACTCTCCTATACAGGCTGCTAGTTCTATTACAAAGACGTGCAAGGGAGTACACAGAAGCATCCAACACACTGAATGTTTCATGTCACTGAACAAGGAGTAAAAAAAGAAAATTTTGCAAAATAAACAGAAACACAACACTCCTTTGGAAAGTTCTCTAATAGCAGGAGTGTATTAGTCCCCAGAACTGAAATGGCAGAGTTGCATTTCAGTAATCTCTCCATAGCTGTGAAAAAGCCAGACGGGATCCACAGACCTTTGTCCCTCAGCAAAGACAACTGAAAGCTCTGCACCAAATCCTGAACAGGAGGTACAGAGCGATCAGTGAAGGCACTACACTGCTGGACTTCAGCAAGAGCTCGGTCCCGTCTTCTCGCCTAGATGGTCTGTTATGACAGAAAGCTTTGAAAACAAAGATCAGAAAAGTTGGCAGTGAACTAGCTGGAGCTTTCAAAAATACAGAAGGCCCCTTTCCCAAACGCAAGTAGCTCTCAGTGCAAGATATAAATGTTTGTAGCCTAAGATACTCCTCTCAACAAACATGAAAATATGTCTTTAGTTTTCACCTCAGGCTCATGGAGTCTGGTATAGCAGTACAGTGTGAAAGATCAATTAAAACAAGGTTGTTTCTTATGCACAAAAAAAATAACAACATAATAACTGATTAGGTATCAGTACTGCAGGAAAAAATCTGGAGCTTTAGTAGATCAGGAGAAGAATAAGAGACAAGAGTGCCCGCGCTGTGAAAAATTCTTGTCCTGGGAAACAGTAGAGCCTGTGACAATCTTTCCATGCTATTCAGCCCCAGAAAGGCCTCAGCAGGAGTATGGCTTCCAGCTTTTGATCACTGCACTTCAGAAAAAGATGTGAACCAATGGGAAGAGTCCAAAGGAGAGCAATGAGAATGATCAGAGGTTTTGAAAACATGATCTATGAGGAAAGATTGCAAGAAATAGGGTTGTTTAGTCTGGAGTAGATAAGAAAGAAGAGGCAGATAACAGCCTTAAATATGTAAGAGGCTGCTACAGAGGGATATGCTGATTTCCGTGCTCATGGCAGATAGGAAAAATAAACAGACAAGCTTAAATGACACCAATGATTCAGGAAAAAGTGATCTGAAGAAAAGCTAATGCAGCACTGACACAGACTGCACAGGTCGAGGAACCTCCCTGGAGGCTCCAAAGAACAAACCAGACATTTGTCTGCGGCGGATGAAGACGCGTTGATGCTGCCTTTGGGTCAACCAATGGACAAGATGACCTCGAGTTCCCTTCAGGCCTATTCTTCCATGACTAGATTGTTACTCAACTATTATTTTTAGATGTGTTACAGTGAATGTGTCATTACGACATCAAAACTGTATCGGCCAAGCAAGTCCTCTACAAGATGACAGAATTACAAGGAGATGCAGAACGGCTGCGCTGAACAGCGCATTCCCGCAACCTCCTGATGCTTCCGCACTGGCCTGCGTAACCTCTGCGTGAGGTCTGGCTACCGAAGGAGGTTTTGCTCCGCACCTCGAGGTCCAGATACAGAGGGAGGTTTTGCTCTGTATCGCAGCTGCTGAACCTCCGCAGACAGCAGCGTTCTGGCCAAAGCAGCCCACGCGCGGCAGCTCTCCGAGGAGCGCGGAATGTTGCGACAGCGCGCCACGGCATCGACCCGCCGGCGGACGGCACGGCAGCTCCTGCGCCGCCCAGGGATTTCGCAGCGGTTCCACGCTGTCACGGCAGCGCAGGCCTGGAGGGCCGTCGGGTTCAGCACAGCAGCGGCATCACGTGTGGTATCACGGTGACGTCACGCACCGCGTCCCAGCCGAGCGGGGTCACACCGCTCGCTGCTCCCAGGCACTGACGTCACAGCGCGAGGCCACACACGGGAAGGCATCATGGCGGCCTCCCCATGACGTCACGGGCGGGGAGCTCGGCCTCCGGCGGCGGAGGGCCTCGGGGGTGGGAGCCCCGCCGCTCCCGGCGCGTCCCCGCTCACCTGCGGAGCAGCACAGCACGGCGGCGCGGGCGCCGGCTCTGCCCAGGCCGAGCACCGTGGGGGCGAAGAACATCGCTTCGTCATCAGGGTGCGCCGTCACCAGCAGTGCGCGGACGCCGCCGGCCCGCGCCGCCGCCCTTCCCCCGGGGTAGGCGCGAGCCCCGGCGGCCCCGTAATGGCGCCGCAGACGGCGCGCGCCCCCGAGCAGCAGCGCCAGCAGCAGCAGCGCCAGCGCCGCCGGCCCCCAGCCCCACGGCCCCGGTGCCATGGCGACCAGCGCCGCGCCCCCTCCGCGCCGCTCCGGCAGGAAACGGGGGGGGCAGCAGGAAGGTTCCGGGGCACGAAAGGGTTCCCCCTCCCCCCCCCTTCACCCTCTTTTCCCCGCCTCGGGGCGGGGCCGCTCGGCTGCTGTGGAGGAAACGTGCCCTGGGTCCGGTTCTCCGGGGCTGCCCGGCGGGAGGGGCGCACCGGGAGCCTCGCCAGGCGTGGCAGGGTCCCAGCCGGGGAGCGGGGCCCCGCGGGCGGGGTCTGAACGGGGGCCGTTGCCGCGGGGAGGTGAGGGGGTGGGTGAGGAGCAGCCTTCGTTGTCCGGGGCCTGCAGCGCACCGCCTGGCCCCGCAGGTACGCTAAGAAATAGTAACTAATAGTGGGAAAAGTTGAGGTTTTCAGCGAGCAGTACCTTTTATCCCTGCGCTGTGCGACTGTGGAGGAGACGCGGGTTAAGGGATAGCCCAAAAGCAAGAGGAGCTTGGCTTCAGACGTGTTCTGCTGTCTGCAAACCTGCTGGCTATCCGCAGTGTGGCTGCAAGGGGAAAAAAAACCCGGTTGGGTACGTCTAGAAGTGAAGTCAACCACTGGAGAAGGTTGCAGAGCAAAAGGAGGCAGGAAGTAGTAAAATAAACATGAAAAAGGCAATTGGATACACGATGGCTTGGAAACTTTGCTTTTCAAGGCGAACAGGTGATGTGGAAGACAAGCGCACTAGGTCAGCAATGGTGTTATGTTAGCTGGGTGGGTTTGAAGAAGAAAATGGTGAAAACCATTCAGAGGAATTCAGTAGCTGACGAGCAGCCGAGGCCTGAATTCTCGTCTTCGCAGACTTTCATTTGGACACTTTAACTTCCAAGCGAGCAGAGGCAGCCATCAGCGTGTGCGAGGATTGGAGACGGCCACCACTTCAGCCTGGCGACATGTCACGTCGCGTTGGCCTGGCACTGAACTGAGCGGAACTCAGCTACCATAGGAACTACATACTTAGTACCACACGTGTTTTATAAGTAATCCTGTTTACCACAGGGTGATCCCGGGCTTTATCAGTCTGAATAAATAATCGTGTGGGCACACGTCCTGCAAATGGGGGATACAAATTCTCACATTTAATAGAAACCGTAACCATGAGATAATTTAATCTTGCCTCATGGTATCTCTTTTTTTGCCCACAGTAAGCCTGGAAAGAACTCTGTGATCTGAGCCCACCTGGAACTCGGTATTCGCAGGTAGAACGCCGTGCGGATCTGAGATGCCTGACCGCGCCGCAGGGAGCGGCGCGCACCCCGCAGGCGGGGGAAGGAAGGAGAAGCCGCTCGGGACGTGAACCCTCTCCCGCGCGCTGCAGGAGCCGTTCGGCGCCAGGGGCTGAGGCGCGGCGGCAGCGCGGGAGCCTGACGGGGCCCGGGGCGAGCTCCCGCCCCGCGGCTCCAGAGGCCCCAGGCACCGGCACCCCCGCTATCCGTTATTATAAATCTATATCGGCTCGCCCGTGAGGCGGTGCGGCTCTCCCGCGCTCAGCGGCATCACCGGGAGAGCCGCCGGGCCCCTCGGCAGCGGCGGTGAGGGGACCCGCTCGCCTCAGCGCCGCCGCGCCCCGCGCGCGCCTCATGGCGGCCGAGCCCCCCCCTCTCCTCGGCGGGGAGGGGGAGGGAACCCGTCCCCGCCGCACCGGCCAGCGGGTCCTGGAAGGAGCATAGCAGCCAGCGCTCTCGCCACCCGGCCCGCCCGCGGCTTCTCGAGGGCTGGCGCTGCCTGGGCCGTGCCGCACACCGGCACAGAGCGAGTAAGGGGCGAGCCCCCACGGCCGGTAGAAACCAACGAGCGGCGGCACCGCTGTTTGCTCGGCAGCTGCCAGGACCTGGCGGGAGGGGGCGGAGCCCACCGAGCCGGGGGAGGGGAGGCAAGATGGCGGTGGCGGTGGCGCTGAGGTTGAGGTGAGACGCCGCGACCGCCCAGCCCCGCCGGAGCTCTGCCGCCCGGGCCGCCCCAGCGCCGCGCCGTCGGTAAGGGCAGGGGGCCCGGCGGGGCGGCGCGGGGCGGCGGCGCGGCCAGGGGGGGCAGCGGGGCCTAGCGCCTCCGCTGTGAGGAGGAGGAGGAGAAGGGGGAAGAGGCGGGGGCCCCGGCCATCCCTTCCTCCTCCCTCCTCACTGGGGAGAGAGCCGCTCTCGTCCCCGGGGGGAGGGCGCTGGGGCCGGGGAGGGTCTCTGGGGGAGCCGCCGGGGGTGGGGGAGGTGGGCGGGTCAGGTGCGGGCTGGGGCGGGGGGTGCCCGGTGCCCGCCGGGTTTTTTTCTCCATTTACGCTGTTTGTGTGCGGGAGGGTCCGGGGGGGCTGAGGGGGGTTGTGGGGGGGTGGCCCTTGCGGGGAAGTTTTTGGAGAAATCCCAGAGCAGCGGTGTGTTGGGTGTTCACCCCTGTTCCGTAGGTAGGAGAAGCGCAAGTTTAAAAAAAAAAAAAATTACAAAAAAAGGGCCGGTTCTTGAAAATCGGCCCCTGGGACGCTGGGCCAGGAGTGGGTTGGTGCCTGGAGATGTCCTTGGCTTCAGAGCTCGGTGCTGAAGCTGCATCGCGGCCGCCTGCCCCAACCCCGCGGTGGGGTTGTCAGTGGTGGGGAGCTGCTGCTGCTGCTGACGCTGAGTTATTCATTGAGGACCTGTAAACATCGCCGGCTTCTGTCATCTGTGGGCTGCTGGAGAGCACAATGGAAGTGGCTTTTTCTAGAATTATTCTGACTTCATGGTAAAGAACTTTGTACTTACTGATTTTTCTGTACTTAAAAAAACCTGAGGGTATCAAGTTGGTTGCAGTTCGACAAGATTCAAGACAAGTATATGTACTGTTAGACAGGCTCAAGTAAGTAAGTAGGTAGTCTGAACAATGTATTGTCCAAAACATGTTTCTTCTTCTTTCACAGATACGGTCTTAGCAAGTGTTTTACTTTTTCATGAGTGTATATATTCGTGTAACCTAAGAATAATAATAAAAAAATAAAAAGGACAACTTATTACAATGAGAAGGGGATGTCTAGTTCTGAATATTTGGTTTTGTGGCAGCATTCCTGTATCATACTGTATTTTCAGGTATAGTACTACAGATATGAACTGCTGGAGCTCAGGTATCCTAGGCAGTATGATTTGAGGTGAACAAAAACGGTGCTATTATAGAACCCACTGTTATTGTAGTAAGTAGGATGGCCGTGGGCGCAACTTAAGTGTCAGAGTAAGTGGACGCATAGCATTGTGTCACTGCACATGGGGACCATGCAGATGTGTTCCAGTTTTGCACTGGAATTTTATTCTGCAGAATGTTGTTGTTCCTGATTAACTAAACAACCTTGACATTTGGAAAGGAAGTATGTAATATTGGAAGTGGATTTCTAGTTAAATGAAATGTAGTGTCTTGTGTTGGGGGATGAAAGACCTTCGTGCTTATCCCAAGGATTCAAAAGTTCAGAGGAAACAAGCCAACTACAGTGACCTTTTTTGCAAAAGCATGGTTAATTTTTTCTTGGCATTGCTTTTCTGTGTGATATAGTATCAGCTGCTGAGGAAAAAAAACAGTTCTTTTATGCTTTATGTGCAGTATAATTTGCCCGTTTAAAATACACTGTTTGATACTGGTCACTGAAATACCTAGACTTGTTACTGAAACATGGGAAAGAGCAGTGTTTTGGAATATTCTTTCTAAGAGTTACAATGTGCATTTTTTAGTGTGTGGAGTGGATATTACAGGAGTGGATATTACAGTTGTTGCTTCCGGAAGTGTTACTTCTCTCTAGCTTGTTAATTATTGTGCAAATCAATTAAAAGTAGCTCTCTAGGTTGAAATTACATGCACAGAATCAGAGTATGTTCACTTTTTGACATTGTGCTGCTGCTGACTTATTTTAAATACAGTTTATCTCCTACAGCCACTCATTTTACTTGCTTTCTGGGAATACATGTTTTTCATTGTGATCTAAAGGGATCTAGAAAACTCTCTCTCAAAAAGTGTGGTAGGGACAGTGTCTACAACTTCCTTTCAATTTCCCCTGTCTAGTCCGCTTCCACAGTTCTTGTGGTGCTCTAGCTGCATCTTATAAGTTACTTCATTTTTCAGTTGCAGCATGAGTGAGGGATGCTCACAGGGAAGGGAAGCTGACTCTGCTTCTACTACTGTTAAATGCATAAAAGTAACTGAAAAAGTCTTCTGTATTAGAGAAAAATATTTCCTTTTTTTCTGCATTATGTTCTTAATATTGGCATTTAACTTACTCTTTCAAAGTTCTCAGCCAAAGTTTAGGTGAAATATTTTATTCCTCTTTTATGCTTGCCTAGAAAATGGTTTTAATGGTTTTCTTGCACAATCAAAAATTCTCTTTGGAGTTCCTAATGTGCATAGCTACTTAAAGTCAAGATTTTAACAATTGTTTAAGGTGGGAGGGATCTATGCCTCATGCAGGTGCACTACAACACAGTACAATCTTGAGAACAGACTGATAACCAGACAGTGGTTTCATAATGCAAACAAACATTTCCTGGATGCCAGTCTTGAACTCTTCAAGTCATTTGTGTTCTTTAGTCAAATCTGAATCAGTGTTTCGGATGACAAGGTATTAACTGAACGTGTTACCTTGTCTCTCTGCTGTAAAGGTTCCACATAAAAATTTTGACCTATGCAGGACTGCTGTCAGTAAATATTTACTTTGTGCTGTTTCTAAATTATGCAAATAGCCAGGAACATGCTGAATGTATCTTCCATTTTAGTTTTTCACTCCTTCAGTGATTCTCCATCTAGTAATGATGTTTTGTGATGTTCCCTTCCTCTTCCGTGCTGGTTCAGTGTTTATCCGCCATCTGTTAAATGACTACCGCAGTCTGGGCCTACTGGGGCTCAAGTCTAGTTAGTTGGTGTGCATAGAGAGAGCTCAGTCTTACCTTGGAGCTATGTTTCCTCCCAGCATCCTAAGAGAGATTTCTGTGTCCTTGAATAGCTTCACGTCTAAACCACTCGTGTAATGTTGCCGCTCCCAGACTGATTTGATGTGCAGGTTTTTTTCTTCAGGCTTAAGGAGGATGTTGGTCTATGTGGTTTTGAAGTCAATGACTTCACCTGCTTATGATTACAAAGGGTATTGCAAAATTAAGACACTGTGTTGGTACAAAGATGCATCAGCCACCTCTGAAAATTCATATTGTTCATAAGTCTTAGCAGTAAAAAATTCAGAAATGTGGTTTTTATGCAGACAGATTATCTGGACAAACTCTTGACCAGAACTTAAAAATTCTGTGCAAGTCGAGTGACTAGTCTTATGTTAAAACTGAAAATGAAAATACATTCACAAAGATCACGAGGGAAGGAATACCTGTAAATGAAAAAGGATGAGGTAAATTATAAAATATGCTAAACTATTATTTTTATTTTAATACCTTCTCTTGTTCCTTACATTCTGTTGTGCCTTATGCTGTGCACCAGGGAAAGTGCATTTGATTAATTCTCTTTGTAGTGTTCGTGAAGTCAGAGGCACGCTTGTCCCATCGAGAGTTCAGAACAGCTGCAGTCGCGTTCCATGGCTGCAGGGCACAGGCCACACGCTCCACATGGAGCATCCACTGGGCTGTTGCTGGTGGGGTTCCAGGGCACAACCTGGGGCCGCTCTGAAAAGCGGATGCTGTCCTAAATGGAGAAACCTGCGGATTCATGTCCTGGTTGTCATTGTTAGAAAGTTAAGCCCATGTAAGTTCCTTACAAGTGCAAATGCTGTTCAGCAAACTAGATACATATAATATATATAATATAATATATATAATATAATATATTATTACAGTTCAGCTGTATTCTTCACCTCATTAATAGTAGTTGGGGGGGGAAGAATTAGTTTAAATCAAAAAAACTGTATATACTTGGTTATCCACTGTAGAGTTTCTTCAACTATTGTTTCTGTTTTTATGCTATTTGAAATGCTGTATTGACAGAGAAGGGTGTCTGGAAGGTGGGAATTCTGCCGTATAATCAGTGTGATTTCATGGTTTAGCTTTCTTGGAATGTTATTGCCAAATAGTTTCTTAATAAATGTGGTCACTTGTCTGTTCCATTATAGCCATTATTTGTATAGGTGCTGATGTTTCACTATGGTCTCAAAGATCAGACTTACACATATCTAGAACTTTGGAGTTCTGGGTTGTTTTTTCGCAGATATAAAGGTTTACTTATACCATTCATAGTTCAAGATCTGTTCCATTCTTTGCCTTTTTCTGCGACCTGGAGGCTGTTGCGTGACTCTCAATTGGAGTTATATTTTTATAGAATGTTGCATTCCCTATGAAGTAGAATATCTCAAACTTAATCATAAATGTAATCACAATAAACTTTGTTTCCAGAAGGCCCTGGTGCGTTTCCTGTGGAGTGTCTGAATAGACCTAGGCATTGCTCTTGCGTACAGAGAGAAGAAAAAAAAAAATCTAGACTTGATTTTATCTGAACCCAGTCAACTGAGGAGAGTGATGAGGCTGATACTTAGTTTGTCCTGAACCCCACGTTATAGTATGTGGTTTCTCTTATAATACATTGTAGCTTGTGGAGCTATGGGTTTATTCAGTATGAATTACTCAAGTTTTTACTTCCTTTTCCAAACCAAAGCTGCCTTAAAAAGCTGCTACTACAGATATGCTTTTGATAACGAATGAACTACAAAAAGAGACTGGAAACTTAAAACCATGACCACATAATTTCTTGTGTGTTAGATGATGTCAAAAGCAGTTTTACCTGCAGACAGATGAACAGTGGAGGAATAAATTCGTGTGCAGTAGCTGTTTTTAAAGTGCCTATGTTTTCAGTCCGAGAGGGGGAAGCAAAAATTGTTGTTTTGAAATAATATTTTATGCATAATGTATGATACATATGAAGTTTGAGATAATCATGGTTATTTCTAAATCATAGATGAAATGGGAGGAAATAGGTGAATTTGAGTAAACCTCAGTGAGTTGTTGGACAATGACTTGTGCATGAGGATGACTTGCCGAGGAAGGTTGTCGTAGTTCTTGTCACCGCTGTTTGCATAACATCTCTTGAACCTGTTGCATGCTACAAACTGGTACATCGGAGGGTGCTTGGGTTGGTCTGTGTTTCACTGTATAGTTTTGTGGGTGAAGTTTGAATGCTTCAGTTGGTGTTTCATAACCGCTTGAATTACCCCTGTGACAGGGATGGGGCCCTTCAAAAGGGGCCAGGTAGATGTCTGGGGTTTGGGAACTGCGGCAGTTATCTCAGAAAAAAGCAGTCTCCCCTTGTGAGTGAGAGACCTTATCTGTGCAGTGTTTGGATTTTGTAGGGTTTGCTTTGGACATTCAATTCTGTAGATTTAGTTCCTGGTCTTTGGCTAATGAATTTTTTTTTGTGGTATACATTAACTGCATGCTATTTGCTATATTGGGACAATGAGGAACAAGAATCTGGTGTTGCTGGGAAAACCAAAATAAGTTTTAAATGTCTTCAGGAAATAACCTATCTACTTTTCTATGATACACTGTTAAAAGCAGAAAATCTTGTAAGGTTTGTACCCTTCTATGATTTACATGATTGCTCAGTGGTACTTTTAGTCAAGGAAATGTCTACATCCTTATTTTCCATTTCTGAATGGAGGCCTTCCCCTACCTCTTTTGGATAGTTTTGGTGTTATTGTGACCTCCTTGGCAGAAGAGAGCTGAACAGGCTCCTTCACAATCAGTAAGTGCTATTCCTCGATAAAACTCAGAAGAGATGGTTTCCTCCCTCAGGGATTCTCTGTACCCTGTTGTGTGTTAGCGTGTTCACTGGTGAGCGGATGCTGAAGACATGTACTCTTATTTGAAATGTATGCGCTCACCACCCCGTGGGTGGGGTTTTTTGCGAGGCGAGTGGGTAGCTGGTTAGAAACTTCCCAAGATATTAATGTAGTCTTAGTTTTTCCTGTTATGATCCCCCGTATAATACAGCAAAGTTCTGTATAGCCTGGATCTTGATATCGTGCATTAGGAACTTTTCTTTAAGCTCGTAAATTACAGGAGAGGTTAAAATAGAATTTCCTGGAGAAGAGTATCTTGTCAGCTGAATTTGATCGACCCCATTTCGGTAGAGCACAAATTCTGTTTGTATTTGTAGTTTCCTAGCAGGAGAGAGAGAAACTGTTATTTCAAGATGAAGTATAACAATGTGATCCTGAGATGTGGCAACAGTTTGGTTGTAAATTGCATATGGAAGTGAGCAACCGATATTTACCTTTTGAAATGGCAGTAAAAATAATTTTGAAGTACTCTTTTAATACTTGCTTGATATTTAATGGTCCAAAAGCTACAATTTACGTACTTTAAGGAGCTGGTAGTCTGTTAATGGAAAATCTTTTTCTATTAAAGTTTGGAGTATAAATTCCTATTTTAATTTTTTATCCAGCCTGATGCAGATGGAAGATTCTTGCTAGTATAGAGTAAATGTGACATCTTGAATTGATGGCTGTAGTGCTCCTTGACTTCTGTCACTTCTCTAATTGGCTGAATTAAAGTATACCATGCTACCATGTCATATAGAATACGAGTCAGACACTGTATAGCATAATCGTGAGTTAATGCTTCGGACATTCAGGAAAAAGTCAACGTTGTACACAAATGGAAATTTCATGGTGTGAGAAGGGACAAATTCAAATGTTCGGCTTTTCTGGGCATCTTTTTTCAAATGCCCCCATATTGCTGTTTTTATGGCTTGATTCATATAATGTTAATTAATGGAGAGAATGTTAATTAGTGTTACTAGTAAAACGCACCCTTATAGATGTTAATTTTTTTACTGTATTTCTAGCGGGGCTAGAAATAGCAATTTTTACGTCAATAACTTTGTGAGTAGACAGGGTGCAACTATGTGAGATTAAAGTTCTCAGGATTTTATGGTATATTTTTAATGTCTGTCACAGAAAAGGAAATGGCATTTGCACAAGCGGAATTGTCATGGAAAATTCAGCAGTTAGTTGTTCTCAAGTTGGAGAAAATATGTTAATTGTTTCTAGTCATTCTAATAGCATATGGCCATATGCTTTCACTAGGA
This sequence comes from Opisthocomus hoazin, assembly GCF_030867145.1. Taxonomy (NCBI): domain Eukaryota; kingdom Metazoa; phylum Chordata; class Aves; order Opisthocomiformes; family Opisthocomidae; genus Opisthocomus; species Opisthocomus hoazin. The sequence continues at coordinate 12,934,480 of NC_134433.1, read as the reverse complement.
GCTTCAGAGTATTCTGCAACATAAACTGAGTGGAAAAAGATTAAAGAAAATGTGGAAGAGGTCCTGAGCTTTGAGGATGATGTCTGTGTTTTGCAAAAATGAGAAGCACAGTATTCTGGAACGTGTTTAAATAACCGTTACTTAAATTGTCTTTAATTTCAATGTTGACCTATTAACATTTTTTGCTTGTAGCATGCAAAGAACCTTTCATCTTTTGGGGAGTATGCCCAGCAGATTTTCATACTTATAAGCACACCTGTAAGCTTGGGTATTGTAGTTGGAATATGCTTCCTTCAGTCCTTGTTTTAAAGCACAGAATTATTGTAAATCTGATCAGACATCAACCTTCTGGTAGGTTCTTGAATGAAAATCCTGTACCTTTTAGGATTGTCCTATCTGATGGTCCGTCAGCTAATTTTCTCACTTACCGTCCCATCCCATTCCACAATACTTAGCAGAACTTTGTATAATCAAATTTGAAGGTTATCATAGATCAGTTTGAACCCAAACTTTTTTCTTTGTCACTGGATTTTTTTCATTGTTGTTTTTCTGAATAACTGTCGCATGACTGTGGTGATAATTGGACATTAAGGCAGTGACTGAAGGACCGATAACTGCTCTTGAAGTGTCTAGGGCTTTTTTAGTTAAGACTTCTAGACTGCTAAGTCAGTCCTGGCTTGTAACAGTACCGTTAACGTTCCGAGTATTGGAGTTTTAGATGGTAAGTAATACTTAGCCTTTTACTGTGTCTATTAGTTTGAACAAATATCTTTTTACATGGAGGTTGGACCCATTAAACTATTTTTAGAAATGTGTTGGAAATGTACATGTTAGTATTTTCTTGTGTGGCGTATCCCCAAGATGCAAATTTGATGTTTTTGCTTGAGTGCTTGAACAGATTCACGATTATCTGACAAAATACAAATACTACTAGGAAGATTTGTTTTCCGCATATACTTGAAGGGTTTTACTTATGTGACTCTCCACTTGCAATTTTGTGTTACTGTATGTGAGTTGGAGCATTATGTTTTGAAGGTATGGACACAAGTCTGTAATTCATGAAAACTAGTTATTGTAATTTAATAGGTTGGTCCTTAAATATGGCCTGTTTGTTTTGGTTTTTTTCTCCATGAGATTGTTTCATTACCTTTTTATAAAGTGAAATCACAGAAAGAATTATTCACGAGTATTGTTATCATGCTTTGGATGAAGCCTTCCTAACCACTGCTGAAACAGTCCCTTCACTCTTCATTTTCTCACCAGAGTAAACTTTGAATAAATATCCCTGAATTAATTTTGTGATTCACAGTAGATCCCCTGCGTAAGGCAGAGCCTTCCTTGTTCTGCCACAGGTTAGTTACATCAGAGCTCAATTTACTAGGGCTGCTGTTGTAAAAACAAAATCCCTCAACTCGGTTTAAGCCTTGTATGACTGTAATCTAATTCTCTGCACTCTTTATATCACCCTTAGTTTGCTCAAAAACAAGATGAGGAAAATTCCCAGAAGGATGTGAAATTTAATTATCAAATGTTGGTTAAATACTTGAAGATGGCATGAAAATTTCTCTAAATGCGGAAGTGTTAGCTTATTTTGTGTACGTGAAGAAAAACTGAATCTACCCATGAGACCAGTCTTTTATCCGTGAAGCTGGGTGTGAGAGCAGGAGATGGGCTATTCCGGTGCGCGGGGCCCTGGTCCCACCAGCTGGCCTCTTGACCTCCTCCCTTCTGCTGGTGTAAACATTTGTGTGGCCGTGCGTTGACCGGTTTTGGGGAACAGGCCTGCTAAAAATAGTCACAGTTTTTAACCTGTTGTATTTTCCCCAGTGAAGAACAGCTTTTCTTGGGCAGTGCTAGCTTTTGCCTGCTTAAAGTGCTGCAAGACTTGAGCCTTATTTCTGATTCAGTCAGTGGCTATTTCCTGGGGAGTCTTTGATCGATTTCTTAACCCTTCTGTGACTCATTTTCCCGTGTGTATAGTGAAGATAATGTGTACTTCTGCTTCTTTCTGAAGCATCTTGAGATCTGGAGATCAAGAGAGATTGTTCAAATTAGTACTGCCTCATAGAAGCCAAATCTGGAATTATGCTATGGCTGTTGCTGTTATAATATCCAGTTCTAAATGATTTGTAACGTAGTCAAAATTCTCCGCATATGACAAATGTGTGAACAGTAGCTTTTTAGAGGAAGTCTGAACTGAATCTGTTCAGTAGCTTGAGCTAGCCAAAGAGTAAAACATTGTCATACCTTTAGAAGTAAACATTGTTAAATTATTTCCTTGCCCAAGAAGCTCAAATTAACACAGGGCTGAGTATCTATTTACAGTTCCTGAAACTTACTTAACAGTTTCTTTTTTGACTCTTTGCTCCTACTTCTTCTGTAATTTTTTTTAATATTATCCATTTGACACTACTGGGTTTCCCTATCCCTAATGTTTTACCACAGAGCCTGGGAATGTCAGTGAAGTGGGACACTACAGCAGAATGGACTGGATTCTAAAGGAAAAAACAATAAATATTTCTTTCTGCCCCTTCTAGCTGTCAGTATTCAGCGAGACAGACAGTTTGACATCCTGGTTGGCAGCTGTATGAAAGTATTCGCAACCTGACTTTGTCTTTGTGAGACGTTTAAGGCAGGAATCTAAAGTCTGTAGCAGTTATTATAAATGTTTATGTCAGAAACCTCTGAAATTAGCAGAATAAACATCAAAAGGTATGAAAATACTTGTCTGAAAATAGAATCTTGCTGTCATTGACTGAGCAGAGTTGGAAGTTGATTTCTTCTGTCGTACTTTGTCAAGGGTGCTGAAAATGAAGATGAGCAGCCTCCGTTCCGGCAGAGAGGAGGGAACCAGTGGCAGGGATGGAGAGGCAGAGAGAGTTAATAGCGAGGCGCTTTAAAGGAGGATTCTGACTGGATTTGAGTGGAGCTAGACTAAGTTCGTCGTGACTAATGCAAGGATACAGCAGCGAGGAAAGCCCGGATGTGATCATTTACAGTCTACACACACAGTTAAAATTTTATGCAAAAAAACCTGCTGTATTTAAACATAATCTGAATGTATGGAACTTGGAGAGGTTACAGCAGGAAGCAGGCATTGCCCTCACTGACCAAGAAATAGATTGATGAAGAATAATCGTGTGTCTGCTGGATACGTGCAAACAGATGCTGAAGAGAGAGAGGCAGATGCATTTAGATTAAAGGTCATCAGGTTGCCTGCAGAGAAAGAAGAGCTGAAGTCAAGTACTTACATCCACAGTTGCAGAATTAAAGCAGTAAAACAGGGAAAGGTGAGCAGAACATTGGTGGTAATTCTGTAGGCGAATATTGGCACAACTCCCCCTCTCCACTATGGCAGAGAGCATAAACAAACTCATACTATGGGAGACTGGAAGGTAAGATGGGGTCTGCAGGGCATGTACAGAGGTCAAATTAGGAGAGCGTGCAGGCTCATGTAAATGTAGCAAGAAAAGGAGGGTTGGAGGGAGGGAGTATTGTACTTCAGTGTCATTGTGTGTGGTGTTGTACTACAGTGTTGATTTTGTCTTGAAAGAAATGAGATCCTACGCAGAATCCCCATCCTTTAGTTCCCTCCCCACCTTGTAATTGCCATGCAACTGTGTATTTTCCTTTACTGTTACCGCCCTTATCTCTTCCTGCTGTTGTGTCAGTTCCCTCAGGGAGGAAGAAGAATGTACCCCCACCATTGATAACTTCATTTTTTCTTTTTTTTCCCTCTCTTCCCACTTCTCTTATTGAACACAGTCATAACCTCTAATACTGTTTCTGTTGCCTTCCTCTGTTGGCAGCTTTTCTTTGTTTCACTTTTTTTGAATATTGTGGTGCTACAAACATGATCGTACTTGCAGTTCTCAGTAGGAAGGCCGTTAGACTGAATGTTTTAATATGTATTATGTAAAACTTGTAGTTTGTGAGATACGGTGTTTAAGTTGACATTGCTGGATGGATGAAGGATGTTCATGCTTGTGTGCTGTGCCCGCCTTCTCTCCCTCATCTTTCCACATCTAGCACAGAATCGGGAGAGGTGGCCAGGACCTACTGTTGCTGGTGGTTGTGAAAGGTTCTTATATCAATTGAAGGTTTCAAGACCAACAGACCCAACACAAACGTGACAATCGGTAAACTACAGTTCTTGTGAATGGAAAAATAGCCTTTATAGCTTCATACAAAGTGAGTGTGGATTGAACTTTCAGCACCTGGGTTAATGATCGACTTGTTGGTTTGACTGAATATTGAGAAAATAAAGAGAAGATGTATCTTGACACAGAGAAAAAAGAAAGGGCCTGGAATCATGCAGTAGCTGGCCTTTGCGCATGTGTGATCTTTCAAGTGGTTGTTCCCCTGATCCCCTCTGCATCCCCAAATTCTGCAGATCTGCCTGACTGTGGTCAGCATGTCAGGGAAGGGAGCAAGAACAGGAGGAGTATTTATGGATACTTTCCCAGAATCCGGTGTGCATTTCTGGCTCCCTGGCCTCAGAATGGGTATCACGGAACTAGAGAAGTTTTGGAAGTGGTTGACAAGGAACAGCCAAGAAGATTAGGATTCTTCAGCATGGAAAGGTGCAGCTGAAGGTATATGATAGACGTCTACAGAATCACATGTGCAACAGGAGGAAAAAAAAAACAAAAATTGGAAATAGATGTTTGGTCTGTTCCAATGCCAGAACTAGAAATGTTAAAGGAAGGTAGTGGGTCCAGAGCAAACAAGAGCTAGTGGTTTCTCATGCAAAGTGCCACTAAACTGCAGAAGTTCTTGTAACAACCAGTTGTGAATGCTGAGAGTTTATACTAGTTCAGAAAACAGCTGGACAAACCGATGGAAGAGAAGGCCATTAAGAAATCTTAAACAGAAGGGCTCTGACTCAAGGAATTGCTGAGCCACGAGGAGGGTGTCTGGGAGCCCCTAGAAGGTTGGAGAGTTTGTTGGTAAGGCACTGATAGGTGCTTCCTAAATGCCTGCTGCTGGCCATTGTCAGTCACAGCATATTGGGCTAAAAGAGCTGTGATCACATCAAGTATTACTGTCTTTATTCCTCACAAAAGTTTTTAAGGTGTAGCAGATGTCCGTATGTATAAAAATCCAGTTAGTCATCTTCCGCATATTCATGAGGACTGCATATGAAGATACACGGCTGGTGACGTAGCACAAGTTAGGGCATCAGCAATTCATCAAACTAAAATTTGTACTTTTGTAACCTTAAATTGTTTGAGCATCCTTATACCATGCAGCCAGTTGTTCATTTAATAATAGATGTTCACCAGCCTGTGATGGGAGTAGTTTCACATCAGTAAACGTTTGGTTGAGCTAACAGTCAGCTTTATGCCATAGTTTTCCATGGACTTTCACTGAAGTTGAGAGAGAAAAAGCAAAGGTTTTTCTGCTGTAGCTTGGAGGTAGGAATATATTTGAGTGTTCAGGTACTATAGCTTGCAACTAAGTATCACAATGTCTATTAGCTAAAACTGCTTGCTTTCTGACGTTTTTTCTTGATTAAATGGAGTACATATGACTCAGACCTATTAGACCATCACATAGTTGGTAAAGATGTACTCTAATGAGTGCAGTATGAATGATGAAGCATAATACGTATTAATGGTGAAGAATTCTGTGTTAGAACTTGTCACTTGGATATGAATTATAGGTACTGTAGTAGATATATAGGTACTATAAAGAACACAACTAGTGATCTATAATATTGCTTTGATGAAGAAACTGTAGGTTTTTCTTTTTTCATATCTGAAAATCAGGTTTATGAGTTAAATCTAAATTTGTCTCACTATTCTGGTAGTCCAACATGTAAAGCTTGCTTTGTTTGATGGAGGGGTGGGGAAAAAACCCCAACCAGAACAGGAAAGATAAAATAAGTCAGGTAAACTTTAAGGTCTGTTTGTGTAGCTTGCTGTGTCTGGTCCTTTCCTGAGCTGATTTTGTCTATTGACTGTTAATGGAAAATGCAGTTCAGAAGTATAACTTTACATGTGATGTTTGTGAAAGGCTGCAGATTAATGTGCTTTGAAATGAAGCTATCTAGGCAGGGATCAACAGTTACTTTATTTGAAGGTCTGATATGTCAGCTAGGCTCTGGACCAGGGGTTGAGAACTTGCTACAGGTCTGATAGAATTCTGTATTTGATACGTATGCTCCATGGATTACATCTTTTCAGCTGTCAGAGAGAAATATCTTGTGTTTAAGAAAACGTATGTCCTGCTTTTTTGGTCAGACCGTGGTGTTTAATCAATGTCTTCTAATCTTTAGCAGCTGAAATGATACACAGCTTTGTAGATGCTCAGACTTTGTTAATGAACTTGTCTGGATTTTCTGAGTATTTAAAATCTTCCCCAGATCAGTGTGGATTTCAGTGTTCACTGTTAATCTGTAGCTGGAGAATACAACAGAGGCAAAGCGGTCATCGAATGTCAGCTAAGCAGGGTTGTTTTAAGGCTTCATAGTATATGAAGCTTCTGGCATCCCATAGGAGACAAACTATCCTGTCAATTGAAACGGCGTTTTTTTCCTTTGTGACTGCCTCTTTTACTAACTACTTTTGTCAAGCTGCTGTTAGATGGTAATAGTATTTTAGGGCCTGAGTAATACACTGTGGTTTAATGAACTGCAGGTGGCATGGACTCAAGCAACCCTAAGACTACCTGAACCTGAAAGTAAGAGACAGTTCATAGAATCAAAAACTCTGTAGAAGAAATGAAAGTGAACTTCACGTTGGGCTAAAGAAATTTACTGTAAATAAAGACTTCATCTATAGACTGTTATAACCTCCTTAACATCTATTTAAAGTGACCTACTTTTCTTTTAAAATCCTCCTAATTCAACTGGTAACTGGTAAAATGATGTATTCTGACAATATAATCCTCAAATCTTTGTGTGGACAATGCTGACATGTCTCATTTTGAGCCCATTTAAGACCCGTTAACATATTTCAGACTAGAGTAACCTATTAAATAAAAACATCAGGAAAAAGCTTTTACTGGTAATGGTTGTTTTGCTTAGGTGACTATGGCTGTAATGTATTGTGAGTACATCTGGTACTTCAGTGCTTATCAGTGATCTTTTTTCCTTTAGGCGGTTTCCTAGAAACATGATTGCTTGCTGGTCTTGATCTCACAGCTTTGTGAAGACTTCTTCTCTGATAATGTCAAGTTCAGGCTACCCTCCTAACCAAGGAGCATTCAGCACAGAACAGAGTCGTTACCCTGCTCACTCTGTCCAGTACACCTTCCCTAGCACCCGGCACCAACAGGTAAGGGGACAGAGGGTTACAAATTTAGCAAGAGTATAATTTGGGTGTTTGCTGTGCCAAATGGGATTTTATTTTGTTTTGTAAACCAATGCATTACAAAGTCATTCACATTTGGAAACAGTCGAGTTGCAGACAAATATGCCCAGTTAAAACTGATGGAGAAGTCTGTGTGACGATGTTGCTTGTGACTTTGGAGTTTGGCTCTTGCATTAATGCTGATGGGTCTACTTATTCAAGTAGCTTGGCTCTTTGAATGAGGGTCTGACTATGGTGTAAGTTCTGGGAACGATCATCTGTAGCCATGTGCTGCTTCTTGGTTGCTTCTGAAGTATTAACTTGAAAGGACATAATTGCCTGTTGAATTATGCCTTCCTGCGATGCTGTAGCTGAAATATTAAAATCCCTGACTACCACTGACTGCAGTTTTGACTTTTTGAAGCTTTTGCTGGTTTTTGGTTTTGTTTTTTTTATTCCTTTTTTACTTCTTCTTTCATGGTAGGTAGACTAGTATTAAAAAATGCTCTATAAAACTGTGAAAGTTTCCTAAATAAAACCCTACCACTTGTCAGCTTGTCAATATTTCTTATTATTTAGCATTTGTAAGTCTGCTCAAACTTGCAAAACTCTTCTTTGGAAATAGACCTGTCTTAAACACTGTCCATTGAGAATCTTGTCTCCTCAGTAGGTTGAGTGTTTTTGATTCTTACTTCCTCTACTTTTTTAATGTTAAAAAATCAAATGTAAATAAACGCTTGAAGTGGCAAAGGAAATGTTTTGCCTGCTAAGAACTGCTGCCAGTGTTGCTTTAGTTGTGGGATGGTTTGCTTTGTTTTCCCTTCCCTTCCCTTTTTTTTTTTTTCTTCTCTGAAAGCATTCTGCATTTTGCTTCAAGTTTATATATGTAACTGCTTTTTTACTTTTTTTTTTACAGAAAACTGTAATGAATGAATGAATGAATATAAAATTCCTGGGCTTATCATTGGTTTCCTGTAGTTTGAATAAATTCACTAGGGATTGTGTTCATCAACTTTTGTTGCAGTTTTACATTAATTTCTTAGTGTTTAGTTGTCATACTAAATTTGACCAACTAAGTGTGTCTGAGTTCATATGTATTGCTAGCAATAGTTTTCCAAGAATTTGCAAATGACCTGTCTACAGTTAATATACATTTAAGATGAATGCAATGTTCTGGGCCTAACAAATCCTTTGAGAGACTGGGCTCTTGGGGCATTTGTGGGTACTAAATTTTTATGGGGAATTAATCTCATATTAAGCCCAGGAGCGTAACTAGTGAACCCGTAGTCATCTTTCCTTCTTCTATGTAAGGAGTATTGGGCTAGATTATCTGTAAACTAGATGTAGTTCTTGACAAAGTCTGTGTGCAAGGTGTAGAATGTGAATCTGAAGTGTAAAAACTTGTGTTACGCTCTGTTTTTTTTCTGGAGCAGCTGCACTAATGCTTCCAACTAGCTGTGTTCCGCTAGCGAGAATTGGAGGAATGGATTTCTAAGAATCTTCCACTTGGTCATTTCTGCTGAGCGTTTATTCTGCCATCCTGTGCTTTCTATGGCGTGGCAGACTGTGGAGGACTAGCTTTTGGCTTTAGAACAGCTCAGGTTTGCCTCATTTTAATGAAATTCTCCTCTTGCTACAGATACTTTAGATGTTTTGTTCTACTCACATGTTTGTAAAAGGAAATCCAAGAACTGGAGCTTTTTGGCTTGCTCTATATTTATTTTTAGATAATTTGTAAACACTAAATCTTATGGGTAATGACCTACTGCGTGTCTTGTAGAGCTTCTCTTCGGTCAATGCCAGCTGCACATAACTTTTGAAAGCAAGTGGTTGAAGGCATATATATACAAATAAATTGTTTTGTACCTCACTGATTATAAATTATATCAGTCAGAAGGTACATCTTGTCTGACTCTGAGTCCTAATTAACAGTGTCTGATATAAAAATGTCTTGAGGTGATAACAGAAGGAATTGCCTTGGGGTTGCTGAAATGCATTCTCAGTTTACCAGTGTAGTTGGATGTGCAAAATTAATTTTAAAGGATTTTTTTTTAAAGCATATTCTTCTGCTGCAAAGTCATTTGTGTTTTGTTAGAAGTTGTTAGTAAGCTAGGCAGAATTCTTAGCATAAATATTTAGTCTCTTTAAAGTTCACTTAAAACTTAGAACTGCCATTTACAAACTTTATTTTTTGAGTTGGAATAAGGCTGTGGTGATCTGGTCTTGGTCTGTATTTAATAACTTTGGAAATGATTCTTTGGTGACACCAAATGCTTTTGATCCTGTCTTCTGCACCTTTGTTCTTGTTAACGTCAGAAGTGTGTTTCATTTAGGAGTTTGCAGTTCCCGATTATCGTTCGTCTCACCTGGAAGTCAGTCAGGCAACCCAGCTCTTGCAGCAGCAGCAGCAGCAACAGCAGCAGCAGCAACTTCGGCGCAGGCCTTCCTTGCTTTCTGAATTTCACCCAGGCTCTGACAGGTGAGGATGCTGGCTTTGAAGTATATGAACAGAAATCTTCTAAGAGTGTGTGCTTTCTGTGAAGTTAATTTGAACTTCTGAATAGAAAGGGTTTTTTGAGTTTTACAGTTTTTTGCGTAAGTATTTGACTTTAGTAATCAATGTTCCATTGTTGTAACAGTGTCAGTCTCCTGCATTTGAGCGTTGTAGCTGTTGTGTAATTCCTCAGTCCCTTTGGCTTAATGAATATATTTGTGTCACAGACAGGAAGTGACAGTCTGCTTCGCCTTTCCCACACCTCTCCCAACAACACTGGAAGTAAGCTTCTGACAATCCAAGTGCACACTGCAAGCTTTTTAATGCCATTTAGGCTGAAAGTGCGTAAAGTTTATAACTTTGGATAACTTAGTCTTGCTGAGTAGAAGTAACAAGTGCAAGAATTGTTACGGTGTAAATACTACCTGTTGTATTTCCTAGATTAGGCTTGCTTATTCAACAGATGGTATCTTTGTGGCTGGACAAGTAAGAAACAACAGAGCTAATTGGGTATTGAGTTGTAAGAATTGTAAAGCACTGAAATGTGGCACAAAATGGACTTCTAGGCACAGAGGACTAAATCAGAGTGTGTACTACTTTTGGCAAGACACTCGACAACTTCATGTCATTTATTCTAAATACCCTTTTTGTCAGTCGTGTATACCACTCCTGTCTCTGTGTAAATAGATGCAATGGATCTGGGGTCCAGTAGGTTAACTGAGGATGCCTATAGTGGACAACTACACTGAATCGTATGTTGTAATTTAGTTTCAGATTGGAAATATCTTACATCTCAGTGAAACAGGTTACTTCACAGTGGATGTTGATGAATCTTCAAACGTACATTAATATTACTGTAAGGCTGATAGGTTCAAGAAAGTCTTCAGACATACTAGAACATATATTTGACTATATACCTGGAGAATATTGGATCTACTTTGAAAACCAAATTTAGAAATTAAAAACGCACTATAGATCAGAAGAAGATTAACTGGATTGTAGTAAGTTAGCAAGAATATACTTCTGTTTAGGGGAGAGCTTACACCTCAGTTCTTTAGCGTATTAGTATGCTGATGTACAGTTGTAAGCAAATGTTATTGCTTGTAACTGCTTTTTTTTTTTTTTTCTTGGACTCTTAGTAAGTATATCTAATAGGAGCAAATCTATGTGCTGGATTACTGCTAGCAGTTTATTTTGGCTATAACTGAGGTATTTGGTTCTGAACAAATACCAGTGATGAGTGTTATGTAAATACTGGTCTAGCTTCAAATCTTGTTAGAATATTCCCAGGAATAACTTGATGATAGTGAAATTTGGGGCTTGCATATTGCCTTCATCTTTTGTCACCAAAATGCCAGTAAGGCTCTGTTTCAGTTCTGAGAATCATAGTAGCTTTTAGAGTTCTCAAAACTTCAGTTTCTAGCAGAAGTAAATCCTGCCCTGCCCCCCCCACCCCACCCCCCACCCCCCCGTAAATTTATAGAAGCTTGTTCAATAGTTCTGGCAAAATACAGGAAACTACTGTCATCTCTTCAGTGGCACTTCATAGGAAGATGTTGAAGCATATGAGGTTATTTTATGGACATCCTGTGCATTGCACTGTAAAAAAGCTAGCGATACTGTTCTTATGCATTTTTCTGAGAAGGAGGAGTTTTCAAACGACTCATGGATTCAGTCAATGACTGTTTCTGTCATACAGTAGCTTTTTAGTAGAGATCAAATTCCAGATAGACTCATGGCTCATTTGAAGCATTCTGTGTGTATTTAAGAATTATTTGACTGCAAAAATGAAATAATGGAGCTGTTGTGGTCATCTGTGTTCAGTGGAATGTAGTACTGTATTTATCTCATGGATTTTTTTTTGTTTATAATTTGAATTAGAGCTTTGAACAATATCACTGTAGCAGTGGTAAGTTTCTTTAAGGGTTTGTAATGATAGGCATGCATTTAAACAGTGTCTTTTAAGATTCAAGTTAACTTTTTCAATGGATTTTAGCTGTTGTGTTTTTTGAAGTTGATACTTAAAAACATTTGTCTGCCCTACTGTTTAGAAGGAGCTTCACTAAATTGCATTTCCTGAATATTTGAAGAGGGCTGAGGAACACCAAATAGTGTTCTTCCATGGAGAATGTGTATTTTTATAGTTTATCTCTTCTGTGTATTAGGCCTCAGGAAAGGAGAACTGGATATGAACAGCAATTTCATCCAGGTCCATCTCAGACAGATCATGATTCACTGGAATCTAAGCGACCACGTCTTGAACAAGTCTCCGATTCCCATTTTCAGCGTGTCAGTGCAGCTACTGTCTTGCCTTTAGTACATCCTCTGCAGGAAGGGTTGAGATCTGCAGATATTAAGAAGGTAAAGCCGTTTTCTATTATGATGCTGAAGATGTAACTTCCTATGTTGCGGTGAGCTAATAAATTTTTTTTCTGTTAGGTAATTTTTTTATTAGTTTAGGTTCATTCTTTAATCCCAGAAATGTAATTTTACACATTGTTACAAACTGTGGTCATGAGTCAGTGTTACTGTTTTATAAAAAAACCAGGAAGATAAGTCTACCTTAAACACAGTAAAGAGACTGGAGTACTGACTTGTCACTACACTCTTCAGTCATTCAAACCTCAGTTGCAAAATGATTATGGGATAGTGCATGAAATAGTGCTGCTTTTCATTTGAAAGCTGATGGCAAATGCATGCAAGTCCATTTTTTTCTGTAATTAATATCTGTACTGAATGGTCAAAGTACTCCCCTCCGCCTCCTCTTCCTTTTAAGCATATGACATGGATCTGCTTATTTACATAATACTAATTATACTTGTCGCTGTCTCATTTTGGGTAAATCTAGGACAATCTGGTTGTGCATATTTTCTATTGTAGATACTGAATATTGATTAGAGCAATTTGTATAGAGCAGACAAATGTCTCTTAAATGAGTATTTAGTACCTTTTCTCGTGCACACACAAGCGCACAGCCTCACACACCACGAGGTGGTGCATAGTGGGTGTGACTTCTGAAGGTGAGCGCTCAAGTCTCTAAACTCAGACAATTTAAAGAAAAATTTCATCATATGCTAACAGGCACCAGATTTTTAAGAAGCTGATTACTTATCTTGCCTTCTCTCTACCATTCCCTTTATCATGTGAATAAACTATCTGTGAAGTAAAGAAAAATTGTGATAGTGTGTGATTTCTTAGTAACTTGCTCTGTTCTGTAGCAAAGATAAGATCAAAGGGGGCTGGAGAAACTGAGCTAAGGCATGCAATGTTTACATGCTTGCATGTAACTGGATTTTTATCCAGACACTACATATAGAAATGTGCTGTCTCAATTTATAAATATAGCCCAGTATTATCTTGAGGAGAAGTGGCGTTTAGACACGTCATCTTTCAGTCAGATTGGCTTGAATGAGGGATGTATTCCTGACCTAGCATTTGCCAGCTGGGTAGTCCTCAAACATGGTGGTCTGAGGACATAAACAAAGACAAGGTACTGCAGTGCTGATGTTAGAACGTGAAGCATGTTGAAATATGTTGTTCAGAAACAGACAAAAAAAAAACCCTGAAGGCCAAAAAAATCAAAGCCAAGTGAATAGTGACCGATCCTTTCTTAAGTCATTACTTCTCTTACCTCATGTTCAGTTCAAAAGAACATTTGTAACCACAACTAACTCTAGATGTACTTTATCAGGCTGGTCATGGTTACATTCAAGAGTATCCTCATCAATATATGTGCAGAGTATTGAGGATTGGCTCTCAAGTAACCCTTCCTCTAAGAGTAAAAGATACTGTTTACGTTTATGGAGATATATTTTTAAAAGGGAGATGTTTTGGTCATCTTTTGGTTGCAAGGTAAATATTGAAGTGTGCTGTTATTTTTAAAGGTGGACTTTGAAATTACGGTATCATAAATGGGCTGTCAGTTAATAAAATAATCAGAGCATTAATAAACTGAAATATTAAACTTTGACTTAGGTAGCTTCTCAACGGAGATATAAAGAACTGAAAATCCTTTTTAATTCATGCATGCTAATTTGGTTACTGAACACTCATTCGCATGTTATCAATATCACTGATTTCTCTCAATCTCCTCTCCTGTCCTCCAGGACCCAGCTTTTGGGGGAAAGCATGAGGGACCATCTTCTCCAATTACTGGTCAGCCTTGTGGGGAGGACCAAAATGCTTCACCTTCAAAGCTGTCAAAGGAAGAATTGATACAGAGCATGGACCGTGTAGATCGCGAAATTGCGAAAGTTGAGCAGCAAATCCTTAAGCTGAAGAAAAAGCAAGTAAGTATAGCAGCCACTGCTGTTGTTATCTGCCAGTGAAAAAGGTGTGGAAAAAATCATTTGTTGATGGTGGTGAATATTTTGGTTACGTGAACCAAACGAACAAGTTAGAAAGGAAAGGTTACGTATATGATTTTGCTAGAACATTTAAATAGATTGGACATCATATAGTTTTAAACATTTTTGAAAAGAGGAGAAAACCACATAGGAGCACCAACAGTAGACGGCTTTGTATTTTAAACATTTGTTAGATGACTAGTGAAACAAGGGCACTGTGACTGTAATTTCAGCTTTACAGATGACTGCTGGGTGAGGGGAGGCTATCGTCTTTCTTTTGCAGTCTGTGCAAGGGATTCTCCCCTTGCACATGCGTCTCCAAAACCAGAGCTTGTACAAAAGTCCCTGGAGCATCTGCTTGCACAATGGCAAGTGATCCTAACGTGTGGAGCTAAGGTCAGCCTGGGGGAAAGTGAAGTAGGAGGGGTGCAAGTAAACAGAGACAGCAGAGAAATAGAGGAGGAAATACCACTTTTTTTAGTACAATCCTGGCTATGCTCTGCATCCGAGAACTGCACTTCAGCCACTGAAAGCAAAGGAAATGTTTACTGGCAGTTGTTGTTGCCTCCCCAGTAGCTGTTGTGGTGAACTAAACCCCCCGTTCAATCTAGGCATCCATTATTCATTGGCAAAAACAAAGTCCTTGTCTCCTTTTCCTTTTACGACTTTCAAAGATTGAGATAAAAGTAGTGCCAGCTTTAAGGTTGTGTTTTGAGTTTTTTTTAAGTACGAACTCTGTAGGAGATTAGAGTTATGCTATGGAGTTTGGTAACTTGTAGGTCCAGGATAAAAAATAGACCACTCTCCAGAGAGCAGTATGTTTTTATGGTCTAGAAGCATTTCATTACATCTGAATTTTAATGACCAGTAAAGTGACCTTCAGCAGAAAACCAAAAAAGCATGTCACTAAGTACCTGGCTGTGTGCTAATGATGCTCATCTTTTTGTTTGTTTGTTCACTTTTCTGCAAGATCAGCAGGTACTAAACATATTGTCTATGAAGGTTCATTTGTGCATGTTTGTACTATGATTCGGCTTAAAAAAAAATTATGCAGTTGCTGTTGCCTGCAATAATTGCACGTGTTTATTATGGCATTCTGCAAAAATTTTGGATTTTGATTTCTTATGCAGCAATATAGCACATTCTAGCCAGTGCTGTAAAACAGGATGGATCCCTAGTGTCAGAATTTTTTTGTTGTATGTTTGTGGCAAGCATAGATGAAGGATATTTACAATTAAAAAATGAAGATGGCACTGAATCAGATTTATTTGATGTGGAAGTAAATCACTGCAGTGTAGTAGCTAGGAAAATATTACAGGTGTTTTTGCTTGTTTGGTACTGTAACAATCTTGGAACTTCAGTCTGTGTGGAGTGGTTTATTTCTGCTGTGAGGTGTGTTTAGAATGATGTTCTCTGTGGATTGTTAGAAGGACTTTTTTACCTTTTTAAAAAATAACACAGTAATAATAAATACACTTGAATATCTACAATGTAGAAAGACATCTCTGTAGATTACTTCCTCTGTAAGAAAGCAGGTTTGGTGTAACTGTTCTCTAAAGCTGATATTTTTGTTTAAAGTTAAATAGTGATAAATTACAATGCGACAGTGGCTTTAAATGTCAAGCTGAAACAAGTCTGATTCAATGCAGGTGAGTCTTGTAAACAGTTGATTTGATTACCAATAGTACAAAAAATAGTCTTGTTATCGTCTCTGTTGGCGTTAAAACCATTTCATTCATTCCTTGTCAGTTAAGAAGAGAAGTAACAGGCAGTGCTAACTGTTGATCAGATGCATATTTTATCTCTGGTGACTAATTACTCGTAAGGATAACATGGTGCGGATGGCTGATTTTCTTTCTTTTGTCTCTTAGCAACAACTTGAAGAAGAAGCTGCTAAGCCTCCAGAGCCAGAGAGGCCTGTCTCCCCTCCTCCAGTGGAACAGAAACACCGCAGTATTGTCCAAATTATTTACGATGAAAATCGGGTAAGAGTGCTTTTCGGTTGACTGAGTATAGCTATAAGTCTGACCCAACGTGTTAAAATTCATTATGTTTTAGTTCACTTCCATGGGGCAGTTTTTGCTCCTCCTCTTTAATTATTCATTTACCTCTTTATAACAGAGGCACTTGCATGACATTTTTATTCTTGGTCACAGGATCCTTCTTCTATCTTATAAGCAGTCTAGGGAAACACATCTATGGGTCTCATCCCTAGATGTCTGTGTTGAGATATATATCTCTGTATATCTATCTATACACGTGTATATATAGATAGATGGATACGTTTGTGTGTATGTATATAGATAGATAGATATAAAAAAATGCTTCAGAAGTTTATCTTGAATTCTCTTTTCTTCACATAAATACTGACAGGGTTGGCTAAAGACCCACCATTTAAATTAGTTGAAGGGGAAAAACTGCGTATGTTGTAAGATTCTGTGCTGCCTTCTTAAACCCTCACTTCTGGCACTCAGGAGTCGGATAAATGAGCAGATATGAAGAAGTAGTATATAGGTGAATTGTGAGCTTGTGTTGCGTGAGTTGTGATAAAAGTGCAGGAGCTCAATAATCTCGCCAACAGTAGCAAAGTGCTTCTTGCCTGTTTTTTTCCCTGGTAGTTTCAGATTAGGGAGTTGGACATCTGCTGGTTTTGAAAGAATGATCTTTTGTGAGAGTGGTATATGTTTGTTTAATTTCCCAATTTTATTTTGTAGTTTAGAGGAACAGCTAACTTCTACTACTATAGACTATTTTGAAAATTTGAGATGGTAAAAGACTGCAACGCATTGCTAGATTTTATACAGTAGGACTGTGTCCCAAGTCTTCCGCACAGCCTGTTCTCCCCCTCCCCCAGCTCTCTGTGAAACGTGATGTATTTACTTAGTACAGGACATTAGGACAATTACTATGTTATAAAAACTGATGTAACCAATGTACAGCAATATGTTTACTTCTGGTTATGAACCAGTTTTACTGTTTTAAATCTCTTTCACACTATTAAAAAGTATTAAAATCATATGATCACCTTACAAGACTTCTTCAAGCTCAGTTGCATGTTGGGTAGTAGGCAAAACTATGTGAATCTGAAAACATTTTAGTGGGCTGCTGTGCAACTCTTTCTCTGCTAACTGTGGTTACAGGTGGGTTTTACAACAGAATTTTGAAGTTGCTATTGCATTCCCCATTTTGTGTATGTGCAGGTAGGTGGGGAAACTTATTTTTATGTTGCCTGAGATGGAGTAACTTGCATCAGTGTATGGTCGTCTGTTAGCTGCTTCTGGCTGTGTAGCTCTTCATATAGTATTCTGTATACAAGGAGAATTACCAAGCTTGATGCATTTGTGAATCCGTTTAGCGCTTGGTTTGAGTTCTCATATGAGGAATTACATGGACTGTAGAGTGGCAGTATTGATGGGGCTAAGTACAAATAGCGCATGTCAATACTCACCGCCTTTATTTAAAGGGTTGTTAAAGATACATTAAGTCATTTGTGTACGTAGCACTTGTTTGGTATCTTTTCTTCTGTGGTTGTATAAGAAGACAGTCCCCTTGGCAGCTTTCGTCTTCAAACCATGCAGTTTAGGAAAATTACTTTTAATATTCAACTCCTATTGGCTAAAGTTTAGCTAAAGTAATAGGGCTAAAATTCAGTTTTTAATGTTTTAAGACCAGAAAAAAACATTCTACCACAGTAATATTATAATATTTCCTTGGTATATAATTATTTCGTACAGCTGTGAGTTCCAAAGAATTTCTCAAGATCAAAATTACATGGAAAGAGGTTAGAACTTAGCAGAACACTTTCTAATAACAACTCCTTTATGGATTGGTTTCTCCTATATTTTTCTTTGCAGACATCTTGGGACTAGCACATACAACTACTGGGGGGAAAGAAGCAAATTTGAACTAGTGTGTTGGATCATTTCAGATAGGCTTGCCTGCTGACAAAGGGCTTTGGAAGATCGTGCAGGCTTGAAATTAATTTGTGAAAGCCAACTAACTGTCTTATCCAGTGCTGCTTCCTTTAAAGTCAGAATTATTTTGGCATCTTCGCCTAGCGTGAGGGAAGGAGGACCTTTGACGTACTTCTGTGTGTGTGTATGTACACATTGATTTACACTCCCACACTTGGCAGTTGGAGAATTTTAGTCTCTTAATTCCATTTTTCAAAGCTAGCTATACTTTGGTTTACTGGACACCTTTCTTCCTCTTCATAAATAATACGGCAAGTAATTATTAAGCGTGTGCTCTTTTTGAATGGCAGAGGTCAGTTTCGGCTTTTATGCTCGATCAGTTTCCAGTCGTGGCGGTCAGAGCAGTAACTGCCCAGTTCAGGTACAAGTTTCTTGATTTGCCGAGGTGACATTGCAGAAGTAGGGTAAGAAGGATATAGTATGGTCACACAGCGGTTTAGCAGCTAACATAAGTGAAGGAGTTCAGATATGCTTTTGACACTAACTTCGGATGATTTGCTTAGACTATACAAAAAAAAAATCTTATTTGCAGAAAAAAGCAGAAGAAGCCCATAAGATTTTTGAAGGTCTTGGTCCAAAAGTTGAACTGGTGAGTAGTGGGTTTGTTGTTTTTTGTGGTTTTTTCCCTTTTATTCTGTTTTCTGTGTTGCCAGTGTTGCTTTCATGTCTGTAATCCTGTTGTGGCAAACAGATATAGTTCTATGTTTATGTATGAAGGAAGCGTGTGTTTAAACGCCCTGGGGAATTGAGGCTGGAGTGGACTGATCGGCCTCACAAGCATAGTTTTAAAATAGATTTGAATCTGTTTAAGAGAACAGTTTGAAATATGAAAAAAATTAAATGCTGTGATATGCATAAGTTAATTTTGTGTTGAATATCTTCTAGTCCCTTCATATTGTTGCATCTCAGATTGAGTGCACTGTTGGCAGAATACTAAAACATGGTTAAATATATTGCATATACTTTTAGAATGACATGCATTGAGAAGTAATAAGTGTACCTTTCTAATCCAAAACTGTAGCCACTTTACAACCAACCGTCAGACACAAAGGTTTACCATGAAAACATCAAAACGTAAGTGCTTTAATATTTTGTCATTATGCCATTCAGGGGATCTAGACTTACACATTCACTCAAATTTTTCGTTGCTGTGATTTCCAAATAGGTTATGTGTACTTTAACCATAATTAAAAGCTTCCACTCCATGCAATTTTTCAATTTCATTGTTGTAGAACAGTGCTGCAAGACATGAGTTATATGTACTGGAGGCAGAGGGAAACAGTAACTTTTCATCTTAAATTAGACAAAAATAAATCATAAAACTTAAGATGGTGACGCTTGTGTTTTTCAAAGTCTAAAATACCAGATTTGACCTGGATATGTCTAGTCAACTTTTCCTGAATTTACTGTTCAAATAAGTGTTTTAAAAGTTACTGCTGTCAACAAACCATAGGAGGAGTCCTGATTTTTTTTTTTTTTTTGTATTATTATCTATTTATTTATTGACTTAACCATGTACTCATTTTCTGTCATGGGCTATGAGCAGTGTTGTTGCATGCTACACAACTTGTTACTTAGGGCAAACCAGATTCAGTGACTTGAACTCAACTGGTTGTCTTCTCCTGGAAGAAATGTGGATTTTGAAGAAAACTAGTTTTTTGTTTCTTTTTTAATATAGAACTTGTTTCTCAAATTTGTATGAGCTATGGTTTTTTATTTCACTGAAGAAAATATTGTTTATAAATTGAAATAAAGTTTTAATAGATTCATTTTTAAATGTGTTTAAGCTTATTCGTACTCAAATTTAAATGTCCATAAACCAGACCACCGTCATGGTGCTTTTTTGTTGCATCTGATTGCTTTGAATGTCTCAGTTCTGCAAAGATGGTGGTGAGCTCATTTTTCTACAGGAAGTCATTCATAACATAGAACAAAATCTTAGTTTTTACGTAGCTATGTCAAACCAATATTGTTTTCATTCTGTAGCAAGGTTATAAGATACCAAAACAGTGATGACTCCATAGCAACAAAAATCAACTTATTATGAATATATGTATTGCTACGAGACTTTGGTGAAAATAATTGCTGAATTGTAACAGTCACAGAAGTGTGTATTGCTTGCAAATCCTCCTTGAGGAAATCCCACCCTGTTGTAACTGTGAAGACCAAGGCCTTTTCATAGCTGCTTTAGGACAGTAACTGGGAAGAAAATGTTTACTTGCATATCTCCCTTTGAAACACAAATACTGGTGATTTTGAGACAAACTTTACTGCTGTGGCATGACTATCCCAGTTCAGATTAGTTGAAGAACATTACTCTCTTTGTAAGATTTGTTTATTTGTAACCAATTTCTGTTCTACTAGTTTTTACAAAAGAAGAAATAAGTCATCGGTTTCAGATATAAAGAAATGCATAGTGAGTTATGTGCATATTACTAAGTGCTAGAACTTTTACTACCATTTTATAATATTTTGTAATTACAGGAAAAAATCCTGCCGATGGCTGTCCTTTAAAAACTTCTCTTGAAAAAAGTACTTCTTGCTTCACTCCTTCAAATGTAGCTGTATGGCCATTCCAAAATAATTTTTTTGGGGGTAATATATTGTAAAAAGTCTTAACTTCAGAATTCAGTTACAAAGGTATTTTTTTTTGTTTCCAAAACATAATATCTTAAGCCAAATTTCCTCATTTTAGCATATTATCTCTCCTGTGGTAAAGGAGAGCACCTAGCTTGAAATTGGAAGCTTTTGTGTCTCAACTGGTTATTCCAGCCATGTTCAAGAGTCTTCTTCCTGATAAAATACAGTATTAGTTAGGCGTTTGTTTCATCAGGAATTTTCCCTTTATTTTTCTACCCCTGAAAATATTTTTCATAATAATGTTCTGGCACCTAGAATCCACATGGGCTGCTTTGAGTAGTTTTGAAGTGCTTGATTCTTATGTAGTTCACATTTTTTTCCAATTTTCTTTTCCAGAAACCAGGTGATGAGGAAAAAGCTAATACTATTCTTTAAAAGAAGAAATCATGCAAGAAAACAACGGGTAATACTAACATGTGTTTGTAAAAAGAGCACAATTGGTTTTCTGTCTGGATCCTAGACGCACGTTCCCACATGTGTCATGAAACTCCCATTGATTAGGAAAATAAGATCTTCAGCTAAAATTCTGTTGATTTATTGGAAAATAAGCTGCAGATTTATAACCGGTTTGTTGATTATTTAACTGAAAACCATCCAAAGTACTGTCAGGAAAAAGCCTTTTTTCTTTGCTGTTCTTTTCTCAAAGAGTGTGAATGGAAGAGACCCAGTGAAAATCTTGAGCTGTCATGCCTGGCCTCTCTCTAAACTTCTTGTCTTGTATGGTAGCTATAGTATCTGAAAGAAAATGGGGCAGATCTCCAATTAGAGAAGTCTGACAAGATTTTTAATCAAACTTGTGAATGTTGGATACCAGTATTAGTTGGCTTTGTGCTTTCTCTTGCATGCTGTTGTAGCAAGTGGCATGTAAAGTCAAAAGGCTCTTTTGGGTGGTGTCAGAGAGATCATTTGTCAGAGAGATCATTTTTGTTATTAAGAGCAGCAGAAGGTTCTACATCAAATTGGAAGATTCCACCATGAAAATGCGATGAAGTATTTTTCTTCTTACAGTCCTAGTTTTTTTTTCTGTAGGCGTAGCTCTCTACATATTGCTGAGGTTGAGGACATATTGCAATTATTCCAGACACATTCTGTTAATTAAAAATTTTAAATAAATTAAATAAAAATTTAAAAATTAAACCAATTCCATTCATTAAAAGCCTGATACCACAAGATGTGAGATTTCTGGAAGGCAATAACAGCACTTACCAAATACCATCGTGATGTAATCATGAAGCAAAGAAATAGTGTGTAATATTCAAAATCTGCATTTTTATATCCACTTCCTCACCTTCTTTCTGCTGAAAATTGGGTATATGCAATCTTCAAAATGGATAGCCACTAGAGCAGAAAAAATATGTCGCTTCATTCCTGGAGCCTACCCATGTTATGTGTACTGATCACTTAGTGTATTTGTGTTTAGTTCAAGGTTTACTTTTGGAATTTAACAGGAACAGAAAATCTGTCAACGTTATGATCAGCTGATGGAGGCATGGGAGAAGAAAGTTGACAGGATAGAAAATAATCCACGCAGGAAAGCTAAGGAGAGCAAAACAAGAGAGTACTATGAAAAACAATTTCCAGAAATCCGGAAGCAAAGAGAACAGCAAGAACGATTCCAAAGGTATTACCATGAATTTGGAATATTCCTATAAAATACCTCTTAGGACTTAAGTTTTGAAATTATTTATAATAAAATTAGTTCAGCTTAATGATTAAGTGTTATGTTCATTGCTTTATTCCTTAAAAAAAATATTATTGTATCATATAGTATGAAGTAAAATGTTCTTTCACTTGTTCACTGTGTTTCATGGCATTGGCTCAAGTTTCACTTCACATCCGAAGGATCTTCAGGACTGTCATTCTTGTATATCCACTGTCTTACGTCTTGCCCTGTCCTGTCCCTCCCTGTCAGCTTTGTCAGTGGTGCTAGCCCCATCGGTTTCTCTGGGGCTTCTTCAGTGATGTGCAAATTGTTCTTTTCCTATCCCACTTTTCAGATCTGCTATCAAACCCCATACAGAAAAAGGGCTCATCAAGAAAAGCTAGTTAGGTGGTGGTGCTCGGTGAGACTATAGGGTTAAGCTGCTTGGATCAGATGCGCAGAGATTTGTGGAGCTGGTCTTAAGATAATTGGAGCGTCAGCAGCTTTGTACGAGCCTGTTCATTTTGGGTCTACACTGTAATTTATACTTAGTATTTTTCTGTCACTGGGTGTCTGTGTTACTCCTTTGTTTCATGGTCCCTATATTCTTTAGCCTACACACTCAAAAATCATTCGACTTCTTTAACAATTTGATTGATCTTTTGTTGTACTTGCCACGTAATTTTATTCCAGACATTTTTGCTTCTTGAAGTATGCAAGCTGTGACAATTAAGTCCCTATTATTTAATTTTAATCTATCAGACATTTGTTGAATAGAAACTGCTCAAGGAATCTTAAAAGGAATGAAGTGCAATTCATTTGAGAGTTCACTTTATCTACAGTACTGTAGGTAGTGCTTTAAATTAGAAAGGTCAAATATGATTCGGTTGTGTTCGAATCATTATCTCTTCTAACCATCTGTCTAAATCCCCTTACTTCATAAAACATAGGAAAAGCGGATAGTTTGCAATCTATCATGAAATCTGGAAGATCTGGCTTTGTGGAATCAAGAAAAGAAGGAAAGAAAGTAAATTCTTAGAATGGAAAAAGGACTCTCTATAAGAAGCTTTTACTTTAAGGATGTATCACGTCTTTGTACTTGGGAAGGGGCTGTCTCTTTACGTTTTATTCATGTTCTCTAATGTAATAGTATCTTTGTCTGTAGCTGTGCTTGTAATACTATTGCCATGTAAATACTAAAGTTTTTTGTCAGATTTCGTGCAAATTGATTGGTTCAGTAAAATCTTCCAGCAAATGAAGACGTCTTGGCTAATTATCAGTGATTTTTATCTGTGAAATGCTTTTTGACCCACATGCTGCATTATATTATTATGATGTTCTTAAGTGTAAAGATCACCAGCTGAAAAATTCTTCCAAATTACAGCTCTCCCCGTCAGTTCAATAGTTAAGAATCTTCCTTTGTTGTAATGAATCTCAGTGCTTTATCAGTAACTTGACCAAATTGATGAAAGGCAAATTTTAAGTGCTCTTTTCTTCTAAAAAATAAAACAAAAAAGCTGACTTTCACAGCTGATCAGGTGTACTAATTAAGATGATGATTTCTGTGTCACTGATGAACACTTCTCATACTCAGCAGAAGCCTATTAATGTATCTTGAACGCCTCCTTGCGATGGCATCTGTGGTAACACTCCGTTTTGATGTTGACTCAGGCTTGCCCTTCTTGCTGAGCCTTGCAAATTCACCTGTAAAACTGAGCAGTTGTTTGAAATTGCAGCACATGAACAGAGTTTGTACTCTGATGCTACTTAAGAAAGCACAGTCCTAACTAACTAATTTGGGAGACTGGTAACAATATTTTAAAGAATTTTGAAGGTTGCCGTTGTGTACAAAATCTGAAGATAGAGCTATTTTCTACTTTATCCTTACTACTTCTTTTTTCCCTTAATTCTAGAGTTGGTCAAAGAGGGGCTGGACTTTCAGCAACTATTGCTAGAAGTGAACATGAGATTTCTGAAATCATTGATGGACTTTCTGAGCAGGAGGTGAGGCTATTGTCTGTACTTTGGTATAGAAGCACAGCAAATGACTCTATAGCCTTCTGTTGACAGTGAAAGGTCCCTTTCAGAGTGTTTGTTTCTTTGGTAAGAAACCTTTTTGGGCTGGTTTGAGAGAGTCTGTGTGAAGTTGGCTTGAAACAAGTCTTGCAAATACTTTTCTTTTAAGGGTTATGTTTCCTAATTGTATCTGTCCTAGACTTTTTCTCATCCGTCTGTGTTCATTGCAGGCTTGCTACAACCCAGTTTTTTACAGCTCTAACACATGTGAAAACTCTTCCGTTCTAAAAGCCTGCACCATTCTAGTTTTTCATCATTTGCGACACTATTTCCTTTAGCTGACTGTGTAAATGCCCATTATGATACCAACAACTTCTAGAAGAGTTAACAAGTGGACAGAAAGAAGTTTCAAACTAACTGTGGATGTATAGTGTGGTGGAGCTTTTAAAGAGTTGTGTAATTCAAGAACTGTAAACATTAGTAGCAACTTTTTGTATTCTTTACTTTTTCTTTTATTCTTTGCCTGTAGAATAATGAGAAACAAATGCGTCAGCTCTCTGTCATTCCTCCCATGATGTTTGATGCAGAACAAAGACGAGTGAAGTTTATTAATATGAATGGTCTGATGGAGGATCCCATGAAAGTTTATAAAGACAGACAGTTCATGAATGTCTGGACCGACCATGAGAAAGAGATTTTTAAGGAAAAGTAATGGGCTTTTTTATATTTTTTTTTTTATTACGTTGCAAACGACAGTTAAATACCTAACCCCCCAGCAAACATCAGTTAAATTGGGACTGCTGAAGCTTTTGTGCAAGAATACTTGATAATGTTCCTAGCTGGATGAATGAAATGTTGCAAAAGTTTTAGGCTTTTCAGCTGAGTAGACTCACATGCATTTAGTCCTTAGATAAGAAATTATCTTAAAAATACTTTAGTTCCATGATAACATTAAAATGAGAAGACTAGGTATAAGATCTCATTATATAAGCAAATAGCTAATTTTAAGTGCTTTGTTTGAAATATGCACAATTTGAAAACTGGCCTTTTTAGACTAATTTCAGTTGTGTAAATCAAAGGTTTGCTGATGGAACAGATTATTTGGAAGACTACTTTGCTTATTTGATCATGGATTATGGTGTTAAACTTAAATAATTTCTGATTTATAAAAGGTTTGTCCAACATCCCAAGAACTTTGGTCTAATTGCTTCCTACCTGGAACGAAAGGTAAGACCTTTTTTAATGTAAGTAGAGCCTGGGGTGGGATCCCTAACTTTCCAAATGTAAGTTATTTATCCCAGCATCGTTTTCTCTTCCTGGAAAGAATTGTAAATCCAAAAAAAGTTACTGCTTTAACAGGATTTTATGCTTGATCAGTAACACAATCTGTGCATGCAAACATCTAAAAACAGTTAGTTGAAATGACACTAGTGACAACAATAGAAGAAAATGGCAGTTCCTTTAGTTTTGGTCGAATTTTCTTTCTGAAGCAGGTAAGCTTCTTTAACTAGCTCACTGTTTAGGTAAGGACGTAATTGGCTCTGCTAGGACATTGTGCTCACTCCAAGAAACTTTGCCACCACCTTTCAAGTCAGTGGGATCATACTGCTGGCTGAATTAGTCTTTAGAACTAATTTTAGTCTGCAGAACTGGTGTAAGAAGTAATGGAGAATTAGGATTTGTTAAGACTTAGAACAGAATCTTGAATACATACAGCTATTATGATAAATAGAAGCTGTCAAACTTGCAAATTGTCTAGTATAGATTAAATCATGCAGACTGAAGTAGCTGAGGGATATTATAAATACATGAGACTTGCGTTTAACACTGTAATTTTATGCATAGTTATATTGTTATATTAATGTGTGAATTCACTTCCCTGCTGAGCAAACAAATCTAATAGAGTTTTATTTTAGTCTAGGGGCTGAATAATTTAAGCATTGAAAGAAATTAAATACTAAAAACATATTTTTTATAGCAATAAAACCTAATATTTTTTTTGCCTTTTCACTTTAGAATGTTCCCGACTGTGTATTATATTATTATTTGACCAAGAAAAATGAAAATTATAAAGCCCTTGTGCGAAGGAATTATGGTAAACGCAGAGGAAGAAACCAGGTACCTTAAATTTAGTTGTTGCTTGAATATTGTTATTTTATTGTTTCGTATTTAGAATTGTCTTACTGTCTGATATAGCAGGTATGTTATATGTGGGAGGGGGGACACTTTACTACATTGTTGCCCATTTTAAACATAAAGAATCCTGACCTCAAGGGTGCTATTGGTTAGTTTGTTTTTAATTCTGTGGAATATCTTCTTCCTTTGCACGTTTGTGACTTGTTTCAATATGACAGATGATTTTATTTGAGGACCCTGTCGTAGACATTGAAGTCGAATCTGTCATTAAATCCTATGCTGGAGCCAACAAAAATTAGGTTTAGCATGTGACTTGCAGTGGAAAATATATAATCACGTCATAATATCAATGTTTGTCACAAAGCAAAATTAATAGTGAACTTTATTTGGTGGTCAGGCTCAAAGTCAAACTGGAACTTAATAGCAAGAAGAAAGAGATCAATTTAATGCAAGGAAATAAAAAGTTCTGCTAATTCATGCAGTATTCTTCTGGAAGTTTTGGAAGTCTTTGGTGGGGAAAAGAACAGCATATTATGTACAAAAAAGCATGTAGATACATTTGGTAGGCTACCAGGGTTAATGTGAATGTTGGAAAACAAAAAAAAAAAAATTAAGAAACAGATATTTAGTAAGTACTGAAAATAGAATGGCAGTTATGTCAGTGACGAGGTTAGGTAAGAAGGTCATATATGAAATAAAGTACATGAGCAGAGAACTAGATGCAGCAACCAAGCATGCAGGTATTTTGAGTTTGTATCCTTAAAATGAATTTAACAGCTGGTAACCAGGATAGATACAATGTGCTGAATAAGTACCTCGCGCTTTGTTGGAACTGCCGTTTGACAGTGGCAGGAGGGGAGGGTCCTCTCAAATTCAGGGTTTTAGAAATCCACAGACCTTAAAATCTGTAGCATTGTGGGTTGACTTAGTCGTATCTCAGCAGTGGTACTACAGAGAAAATTGTTCAGACTTTGAGGTATTGTGACTGCACAAATCTGTGCTGAACTGCAAAACAGCAAATTAAGTAAATATTACACTTCAGGATATGTGATTCCTCTTTTCAAATGTAAGTTTTCTGAGAGTTGCAGTAATTGTGTTTTTTATAACAGAAAATTGCTGCAAACAGCTTCAGCTGATAAGTTGATCCTGTTCACTAGAAACAGTCATCATGTTGTGCTTTTATGGTGCTGTTGTACTTAAACCTTTTAAATTATGGTCTGGTGTTCAAAGAGAAGAGATCATGTCACAGAAGACTGACTTGTCTGTACCCAAAAAATTATTGATTGTTCGGGATAAGGTCATTTTCATTATGCACAGGATTTAGCTAGAGCTTCTACTGTGACTAATTGTGATGGGAGAAAATACTGGAAATATCCTGTATTTTGCCAGAACTTCTGTTAGATTTTCTAAGCCTAATAATGCTTTTTAATAGGAAAAGTGCATTGTTGTGTGACTAGTGATGGTGAAAGATTCCAATTAAAGTAGGGATATATGGCAAATACAGAGAAGATGGAAATAAACGAGGTTGTCCAAAATGTTGACAATCGCTGTGGACACTAAATGCAGATAATGCTGCTGTTTTAAGTGGCTCAGTTGGGTATAAAATGAGATTGGTGTGATCACAGTAAGTATACACATGTTGAGCGATATCTTTACCATGTGCTGTTCTGCTGCAGCTGTTCTAAGAGGTGAGGAGACAGAACTGGCTCAAGCTGTAATGCATTGTAACTGTAAGTTTTGAGATCTTCAGAAGATCATAACTGTATATTTAAATGTCTTTTAAGATTGTTAAACTTCAGAATATTAGAACTGGTAGAATTTAAAATTTAGGTGAATTTCTCAATCCATGAATTGTTTGCTTTCCTTAGATAATGCATATAAACCAGAAAGATTTCAGTTACAGCCCTGTGCACAAGCACATAGATTTGTGAACTTAGCTCACTGTGAAAGGAAACTCATGGTCCTCTGCCTGCCTTTAACTGCTGCCTTGAATACTGATTTATATGTGAACAACTAAATACGTGAGTTGGGGCACTGAGGTTGCTGTCTTTGTTTGTTCATCTCCACTTACTTGCTCTTTGAATTTTAGCAAAGTTGTAGGTTTTAGTTGCTAGTTGTTGATCCGCATAAAGTACTACAGGAGATCACTAAACTTTGGGCAACTGGTAGACAGGCTTAATGTATGCTGTAGGGTGGGGACGCAGATAAGTGTCAGACTTCATAGATCTGACGAATGCTGAGGTGTACTTGCAAACTCACAGAAATACTCTCAACAGTCCAAATGGGAAATTTTACTATTTCTGGAAGTTTAAATTCGGAAGTGTTGTATTCGTAACACTGTAGTAAGGAAATACCTGGTGCCAAAAATCATATTTGTATTTCTTAATTTTATTAATGATTAATTAGCAACATCTACAACAGCTAGTAAAAAAGAAGTTGAGAGTGTTGAACTGCCTTGTTTGCCAGGATTTTTATCTTAAGGTTGCAGAATGCAGTACATCCCCCTTCTCCCTCCCGCACCCCAGCTTTGTTTGAAGCTGATATTTTTCATATCTCTGAGTAGCAACCTGAAACTTCCTTGCTGATTAGGAAACACAAGTCATGTAAGATTTATGATGTGTTCCAAGATGAGGTTATGCCAATAACAGGTGCTTCAGCTTAAACTCGTAATAGTTCATATATTTTTGTAAAGTAGAAGGCAGGCAAGTGGAATATTGCAGTGGAGAAGATATTAATCATGGTAATGATGTTGAAATCCTTCAGAGAATGTAGTGAGTACAACTTGACTCAGGTTTCAGTGCGGGGGCTTTTACTTTAGAGAAGCTGAGTGCTAGATTAAGGCATGTCAAGTTGTGAAATGTCAGGCTTACTGAATTCTGATATGTTTTTGTCCTCAAATAGGTCTAGGAATGCCTTTTTATAAAATGCTACCTGCTGCTCACAGAGGCAGCTGAACAAGTGCGTCTTAAACCAAATGTGACTTTTCAAATGAAGAGCGAGTTTTTAACATAGTATTGGAAGAAAGCATGGCTGCAAGATGCTTTAGCATTGATTATAGACAATTCCTGAAATAACTCATCGAAAGGAGGTTTTTCATTGAAATCTTGCAGCAAAGCAGTAATCCGTAAGGACGATGTTTCTGCGGTCTAGCTGCCTGGTCAGCACAAACGCGTGTCTGTGGCTCGAGCCGTGTGCCTTTGCAGCAGGTGGCACAGTCCGGTGATCTGACTAGACAGAAATTTGCTGTATGTCTGTGACGGCCAAGCGCACCCAGCTCGCTGGGGATTACCTCGGGTGACCCCGGTGAGATTAGAACGTTGTATGTGAGATGGGCAACTCTGCTGTAGGCAGCTTAAGTGGCAGAATGACACCATTTCCTGGAATAAACACGTTGCTGGGTCAGGCAGCCTTTGCGAAAGAGCTGTGTGATGTCGGTGCTGGTGTGGTTTTTGTCCTTTTGAATTGCACCCCGAGTTAAAGCCCGTCCCCTTCCCTGGATAGTAAAAGTTTTACTGAACAGATGAATGTGCAGGTACGTCGCTGACCGAGGCTTCAACTGTTTTAAGGTTTGTGTTTAACCTGCACTTGACCTATTGATTGTGCATGTTAAATAAATTCACTGAGATAGAGAATCCTGTTATTTACAAAGTGTGATGTTAAGTTAGTCAGGCAAAGAGAACAGAGGGTTTTCAGCAACTGTTTTGTAAATAGAATATATGCAAAATACAGGTTTTAATTATTTTTACTACTTACTTTCTTCTGAAAATGCAATTTTTAACTCCTTGCTTTTGAGGCCAATCTATCTAGCATGATGGAAATAATTTACATCTGACATCTTGCTTGAAGGAAGTAATGCTAGCATCTTAAATGCTAATAATTTGCAGCAGGATGATAGTGGTTAGTGTTTGGGTTTTCTGATCCAGTTTATATTATTAAAACGTCAAAAACAAGTCTTTTTTGTGACTGTTTACAGCCTCGGTTTTGTTAGTGAAACAGTGACACCTGCTGCTACACTTACGGGAAGGTTGGTTCCTCTGTGAAAAAGAAAAGCCAATTCTGAGGAATTTTTCAGTGGACTGTAAAATCTGAGTTAATGAAGTCCCGAAACAGCAGTCTGGGAGATCTCTGTCCTTGTCATTCCATGAATTGCTAAGTGTACTTTGGGTATTTATTTGAAAGATAGCTTTATATAAATATTACAGGTATTTTGATTTTTAAAGTTGACTTGCAGAGTCTTAACAGCCAGTAAAGAGCAAGTCGGTTCTGCACACACCAAATTTGAGTGGAGAACGTCTGGGTATTGCAGATCTTCTGAATGGGCGTCTTGATTGATGGAGGTGGTTCGCTTGACCTGTTCAAGTGCCTTCTGTGTGAACTCCTGTGCATGGCTCCCTCTGCGTGGCTGTAGCTTGCTCCTCACCCTCTCTTATGTTCCGTAGTTTCTTAAGAAGACATATTTAAGGCAGAATGTAAACTGTAATCATGCGTTTGAAATAACCTTCGGTGTTTTCAGAGAGGAGGAAGATCTGCCTGCTATAACCTTGCCTGCAGCCTCAGGTTTTCTCTTCCTGTTCTTGCTGTGTGGTGCCTGGTGCAGAAGGCTCGGATTTTTCTGTGGCACTCGGAAGAGCACCTTGTTACAGATACCGTTCGGTGGGAACAGGCAGTGTGGGTTCAGCTCTAGTTGCTTGATGTGGGTTGCGGCTTTTGAGGCCCATCAGGAGAATTCATTCGTTTGCTGTTTGCTTCATGTAAGGGTTCTAGGAATTTGGGGAGCGGGTTACGTGAGTTATTTAGTGGCAGCCAACTACTGCTTGGTATTTTAACCTGGAAAGGAAGTAATTTGCAGGCGAGCTGTGGACAGAGAAATTTGGCAGTGTTGGAAAGCGAGGTGTTTTGGCCATGTGCAGATACAGCACTGTGGATGGCGAAAAGCAATATTTAGACTTCTAAATATATTTAGGGAGGATAATAACACTAAACTTAAGGAAATCTGTTCTGTAGCCACATTTGATAGACCTTTCCTAATAATACTTCCCCTCCACCCCCCCCCCCCCCCCCCCCCCCGAAATCAGCAGTGTCATTTTTCTAATGCTTTTTATTAAAACATCACGGGATATTTGGCTTGGCTTGTCTAATATTAGGCCACTTCTAACAGCAAAGTCAGAGAATGCCAAGGCTGGTTTTTTTTTCTGTGTGAGACAAGGAATTGCAAAAACAATGCCATAGTTTTTTCTTACATTGTTTTCGATTTTTTTTTTTCTTTCTTTTTTTTTTTTTCTTTAGCAGTGGTAAGGGACCATGCTGGTACTGCTGTGTGATCACATTAAGTAACAGAATTTTCTTCCCTTAATTCCTGTATGAAGCAGATTGTATCTTCTGGAGAGTTTAAATCAAATTTGTGTGCTTTCTAAAATGAGATATACCCTTGCACATAGTACTCATCTGGATTGCTTTGAAAGATAAGGAGCAAGAGTCCCTTAGCAGGGAATGCGTAAATAGTATTTTTGCTGTTTTCCTTAGGATAATAATGGGTAGCAGTAATTACTTTGTCATTTGTCAGTGCTTGAGTGGTTGTAAAAGTATCATCTCCATAAAGACAATAGTTTAAAAAAAAATTCTAGGCTATAGTTTCCTTTCTGTAAATTCACTAGAAATGTAAGTCTAAAACTCCTGACTGAATTTTTTGAGCAATTTCCTAGTTACTAATGATAGTTTTGAGACGGTGGCTTAGAGTTGGTCATGTTCATGCTACAAGATCTTCGCCTACCAAGTTGTGAGCTATCAGGTTTCACTAATTTAAAATGGACAACGTTAAAAATAAAATTTGAGAGGAGCAACACCATTACTATGCAAGATGTCGGTCAGACCTCTCTAAGCACTTTTAAAACGTAGTTGTTCATTTTTAGTGTGGCACACAACTGCACATATATGTGTTGACACATGTACATTATCATCTCCGTGCTCAGTTTGCAAAAGCCTGTACCTCCATGGAGTTTATAAGACAAAATAACATAATGAATGGGGTGGCTGACCTGAAGAAATGTAAGAGAAAATAAATTGAGAGGTACTGAGGATACACAGCTGATACGTAGAAACTGCGCATTCTGTGCAAAGGGGACGTCTGAAATCTGAGAGATAATACCTGGAACATCATGTTCGTTATGGTTTCAGGGTGCAGATGGGTGTTACAGTTTTTGGAAGAGGTGTTTTACTGTTACATTGACCAGTGTGCAGTGACTGTGACTTAAAATATTTGTTGGGAGAAAAGGCAGCATTGGTGTTTCTGATGCTCTGAGTACAAGTTGCTGCACCTTTGTGTGATCAAGTTGTTATAACATGTAAATCCCGTTTCATTTCAGCAACAAATTGCTCGTCCTTCTCAAGAAGAAAAGGTAGAAGAAAAGGTAGAAGAAGAAAAATCAGAAAAAGCAGAGAAAAAAGAGGAGGAAAAGAAAGATGAGGAGGAAAAGGATGAGAAGGAGGAATCTAAGTAAGTATACGTACTGAAAATGCATTAATTTGCTGCTCTTTTTTGCAAAGATCAGAATAGGATTTGCATTAGTCTGACAGTGAAATCTGGACTGAAAACTGTTCCTATTTAGGTTAGGTTTTGTGCATTAAACAGTTTTCTTGGACATACCGATTTCTCTGTCTTGCTAAACTAATCAGTCTGGTAGGAAAAGCCATGGGATTATTTTTTTGCATATCTAATAATTTTAATATCTTGTTGGTTTGGAGTGGTTTTGCATATGTTCTGTCACAGTGTTTGTATTTTCTTTAAAGTTGATAATATCGTGTGTCTATGGTATTCTCTAGCAACTCTAAACTGTGGGCAGTAAGTGAATTTTCTTCCACTAAAGGCGTCATTTGGGTCTGTGGAGTTTTGTGGTTTGTTTGGTGGTGGTGGGTTTTTTTTGTTTTTTGTTTTTGTTTTTTTTTTTAATTGATATTTGGGAATAACTGCCCGTAATGGCTTTCTGAATGTGACTGAATTGTATTTTAACTACTCCCAGAGAGAATACCAAAGAAAAGGACAAAACTGAAGTTGCACCAGAGGAAACGGAGGAAAGGGAGCAGGCCGCTCCTAGGGGCCGAAAAACTGCCAATAGTCAAGGTCGTCGTAAGGGCAGAATCACCAGATCAATGACAAATGAAGCCGCACAAGCGAATGCTGCTGCAGCTGCAGCCACTGAGGAACCACCACCGCCTCTTCCACCCCCCCCAGAACCTTGTGAGTAGCGTTTGTAGGACACCTGGGGACTATCGAGCTCTTCACTCACACGAGGCTGTTCTCTGTGCATGCAGTGCACTATTTCTTTTCCCTCTATTTAGTATTACATCTTTATTCTTAGGCCTGCTTATAATTTTGTGACTGTGTGGTACTGTTAAACTTCAGGAGTGTAACTTCATGAATAGTATGTGTGTAATCAGCTGACTCTGTTAGAACCATGTGAGGGGTTAAAAAAGGGCAGGTCAGCCTTTCTGGGAGAACTACTCTTTAACGATGGATCTGCAGAGATCCAAATGTCTTTGATACAGATTGACTTACAGGCTGTAGCTCACAGAGGTTATTGTTAAATAAGTAGGCCTCATATTTGAGTACTTCAGGGAGTTTCATAATCTGAAATAGATCCTAGCGAGTTGGTTTTGTTGTTGTTGTTTCTGCATTAGATGGCAAGAGACTTCTTTAAAATAAAATGCTACTTTCCTGGCACATACATTTAGAAAAGACTGCGCTGTCTCTGGCTGCGTTTCTGAAAAGACTGACATAATTTGTGGTGGTGCAGAAATACTAGCAAACAGAATAGTAAATAATTATCCAGGGTGGTGGTGCAGGTTTTTTTGCTTGCAGTGCTCTGCTGTGGCAAAGTTTGCTGTTCAACTGGGTAGTTACAGGCAGCTGCTATTCTAGAATTTGTAATAACTCTTTTGTTGTTCAGATATTCTGTATATCCTAAAGAGCAGACTAAGTGCACAAATTAGCTCTTGTTTAACTGTAAAGGTCAGAGATTGTGATAGACATTCTTGCTCAGTTGATATGGTGGGTTTTTGTCAGCAGATAGACTAAGACAACAGTGGTTTTTGCTTTTGGGTTTTTTTTTTTTAACCCGTTTTTGTAGGGTTTTCTCGAAAATCCAAAATAGCTTTTCAATGGATCAGATACTTTATAGTGCCCTACTTCAATTGTTTGTTAAATTGTTTGCTGAAGTTGTTGAAGAGGCCGTGTTGCATGCTGTGCATAATGGCAGATTTTATGAAAAGGAAATGGAGGCTGTTGCAGCTTAAGGTCATTCAGAAATTTAAACAGAGTTATATCAAATCCAGAGAAGTGAATGAGGAGTATTTTGTATTGAATCATACTTAGTTTCCTGCTTGTTTTTGCTCACTCTTCATTTTGGTTTCTTTTATTTTTTTTCTATTTGTCCAGTAGGACACTCAGTGAATACAAGAGTAGTAAATTTCTTGATACCCACTAAGCAATAAATAACCGTTTCAGTCCTTTCACAGTCTTTTTCAGCAGTGAAATAAGGTGGAACTAGTTTATAGCAAGTTGGATTGCTGCTTTTAGTAGTTGATGGTAATTATTGGCAGTTTAAATAAAATTGAAGTGATAAATAGGTCTAAGTTACTTGCAAGTCTTCCTTGACAGATAATTATAGTTTTGTTGGCAGAATAGTTTTGAACTGTTTGCTCTGATGAGATTGTGGTGGTTTGTACTATATCTCTAACTTGGTTTAATGGAGACAGACTACTTTCCACTGACAAGAGCAGTTTTCCCAAGTGACTTGAACAAGCCGTAACATAAATAGATGAGTTGACTATGGGATGCATGATTGGTGCCATAGTAGTGAATCCTGGTCTTTTCTTTGATCAGTGTCTTTGTTTCTCTTTCAGCTTCTGCAGAGCCTGTGGAGACATCCCGCTGGACAGAAGAAGAAATGGAAGTTGCTAAGAAAGGTAAGCCTTGTAAAGCTTTTGTCTTCCTTCTGAATACTTCTATTTAGAAAATTACAATAATTTACTGAATGGAAGTGCTGTGATTTTTTTGCAACACTAAGCTGAATGAATAATTTGACATTTGCTGTTGTGTTTCTTTTTTTATAAAAATCATTTTTTTGAGACTCATGTTGAGTTTTTTTCATATGGGCTACTTAGAACTGTTTGATGTTGTACTTGGTCCACAGAAGTCTGTGAAACAGATGTGAAGGTATGTGTGTGATACGTAAATTTTCGAAGTAATGTGTTTATAAGTTAGAAAAAAATCCTTTTGTATGACATTCTTTTCATAGAAAAGCTAATGTAGTTTTTAACTTGTCTAGTCATTTGGCACATACTGTTACCTGTGAATTTTATGCATAAAATCAGTATTTTAGCAGGGGTGTTACATATTAGCCACAGCAATGAGTCAAGTGTGAAGGCTTCATAAGCAGACATTTGGGTTGATAGAGCTTTTTTCGCCCCATAAGTAGTTATCAAACACATTGCCATAGTGAGAATTCTCTTAAGGACAGCCATACCTCTGTATCTTAGCTTCCCATAGGCATTGCTGTTCCATTTATTTGGATTTGGGTAGCTGAATTATTGATACTAGTAAGTATTGGTTCTTATTTGTTTGAATAGGCCTAGTGGAACATGGACGCAACTGGGCAGCAATTGCCAAAATGGTTGGGACGAAAAGTGAAGCTCAGTGTAAGAACTTCTACTTCAACTATAAAAGGAGACACAATCTGGACAGCCTCCTCCAACAGCACAAACAGAAGGTGAGTGCAGTGGGCACTGAATATTTTACAGGGGAAAACTTGACATCTTTCTGAAGTCATTCATCATGCTTCACTAAGACTGTTTTGCAGTCACCACTTGTTTCCTTTTCTACTTGTTTTTGTGTTGTGACATAAATCTCCTAGAAAAGGTGGCTGATGCTCACTGACCTGCGACACTAATCACTTCTTGCTTTAAAATGCAAAAGAAAATTTTCTGTCAGATAGAACGCTCAAGCGTGAAGAATTCTGTAGTGCTCTGAAAGCCATGTTCCTCATCAGTACACCAGCAACTATGGAAGTTCAGGCCATTGCTATAGAACAGTTACCTTGAAACACAATAAGCACTAACCTTACAAAACAGAGCAAGAGAATCGGTAGAAGACCAGGAACTGAAAGTTTTGGGGCATCTAAAGTAGAATCCTGAGTGCTGGAATCCCCTAAACTGCAGTGCTATCCTAGTCTTCTCTCACTGAAGAGCATCGGTGTTGGTCTTCGCTGCAGTAGTTCTGTTGTCCGCCAAACATATCTTGAGACAGTGATTTGTTCCCAAACTTGTTTTTGATCAGGAGCAGCGAAAGCTGGCCTGAAATTGAGAGGGTGTTGTTGTGAATGAATCTGTGCTAAACAGAGATTCTCTGTCTTTCATTTCAACCTTAGATTCATAAATGAGAATGCATGTAATAGGAAATAATACTTGCAGATTTTCAGTACAATGTAAATGCCGTGTCTTTCTCAGTCTTCACGAAGGCCCCGTGAGGAGAGAGATGTATCACAGTGTGAGAGTGTAGCTTCGACTGTGTCGGCTCAGGAGGATGAAGATATTGAAGCATCTAATGAAGAAGAGAATCCAGAAGACAGTGAAGGTAACTTTTCTGGGAAGGAAACTTGCATGTGCACAGAAAGGGACCTATGTTTTGTGCCAATTATATGCTCAGAATTCATAAACAATGAATCAGAGAATATGGACAAGTGCTTGGGATGTGGAAGTTTGTTTTTTTTTTTTGTTTTGTTTTGTTTTTAAGCTGCAGTCCG
Organism: Opisthocomus hoazin; assembly: GCF_030867145.1. Taxonomy (NCBI): domain Eukaryota; kingdom Metazoa; phylum Chordata; class Aves; order Opisthocomiformes; family Opisthocomidae; genus Opisthocomus; species Opisthocomus hoazin. The sequence continues at coordinate 12,897,141 of NC_134433.1, read as the reverse complement.
TGTATGTAATTCATCAAATTGTCCTTTTCAATAATCAGTCAAAATTAATCACTTGTTTTGCAGATGGGTAGGTTAAAATTGGTGGATCCTTCTTGCATCTATTAGTTTAACAAACATTTTTAAATATTGATGTAGTTCTAAGGAATGAAGATTCCTATCACAAGAAGAGTGGAGTATAACATCTGTGTTCTAGATGTTACCATAGTTTTTCATAAATGTTTTTATTTATCTAAAAGCTATTTATAATATGATGGAGGTCATGAACTAGGATAAAAAGAGAAGGAAGGTTCTTTACTGCAAAAGTCAATATTATTCTTTAATTGGTATCCAGTTGTTGATGCTGTTTACACCTTTCACAGAGTAAAGATGATGTTTTCAGGAAAATCGTGGTGATTCACAAAGGAAGTAAACTAAAACTGTTAACTTACAGCAAGAATTGCAAGTCAGCATGTCTATAAAATGTAACTGATTTTCATGTAAAATCAATGTTTTGCCACTCCCGCCAGTGATGCCTCTAAAATGTGTGAATTTAAATCATTAAAACTGTGCCTTAGGCGCTGTGAATGTTAACTCTAATCTTGTAATAAAGCTGCATTATATATGGAAGTACCAAGTCTCTGACATATATGCACAAGAGTTTACATGGGTGGCTCTCTAAGATCACAGCTAGCGAAGTAGTCTTATTTCTGTAATTCCAGTCTCCCTCCTTAACCTGTATCTGCTGATTTTTGATTACACTCCCTGTGAGAGTCAATGCTTCAGGGCAGTTGTCTTGTGTTTTGGGACAGCAGACATATATTTGATTGTTCTAAGGAAGTAGTTCATTGAAGCATAGTTAGATTTCATTAGTGTTGAACCTTTATGCCAAAACCTTGTGGGTTTTTTTTTTCCCCCCAGGTGCTGAAAATAGTTCTGATACAGAAAGTGCTCCATCTCCAACTCCAGCAGAACCTGCTAAACCAAGTGAAGAAAATCCATCTGAGAGTGCTGCTTCGAAAGTAACCACTGAGGCAACAGCAGAACAAGAATCTACCATTAAACCTGCAACCAGCACGTCTCCCTCCTTAACAGCCCAAAGTGTATCAACAGCTGAGAGTCAGAACCCTGAGCCACAGGTTAAAGAAGAAATAAATAATGAAGCAGAAGAGCCTATGGAGGTTGACAGTAGAAGCCATCCAGTTGAAGCTAAGCCTGTGATTACTCTTCCAGTGCACACCAAAGTAGAACCTGTAGAGACTGAAATGAGGCTACCAGAGAATATCCAAGTGAAAATAGAGAGTGATACCAAAGAGAGAGATGTGGAGAAACCCAAGGAAAAGTCAGAACCAGAGGAAATGGACTATAGTCTGTCACAACAAGTTAATACAGCAAGACAAGAATCCCATTCAGATAATGATTCAAGTGCCACCTGTAGTGCTGATGAGGAAGTTGATGGAGAACCTGACAGACAAGGGTGAGTTTAATTGTTTATTATTCAAATATTACCATCTTTAAGAAGTTGTTCAGCAAAACCACTTTTTAAACAGTGATCCAAAAAGTGTAATCAGTAGTGACATTTTTGTTATGAGTTTCTACCAGGGAAAGAACTTCTAAAGAGTCTTTGCTGAAAATGCAACAGGGGGAAGTGTTGATTTAAAATTTTGATGAAAAGCCAAAAGAAGGGTCTTCTAAGGCAGAGTAAGGGAAAATTCCATAGTGATGGACTGACTAGGTAGGTAGGAAACTAGCACAACTACCTGGAAAGCTAGAGAATGAGAGAAATCAAGCCATTTGGGATCCGTTCAGAGAATGGGAATTGTGTTAAACACTTATCTGACAGCAGCTTACTGAAACAATGAAAATGTGCCAAAGCAAGAAAAGAAATTCAAGATGCTCCTGGCATGAGTTTCCATGATAAATGGCTGTGTGGTACTTCTGGTGGGGAGGGGAAGATCTTGCTGCTGCAGGATTTTCTGATACACAGATATTTAAAAATTGGTGACCAACTAAAAAAATGAAGTAAATAATGTGGGGAATTCTGTAAATGCCCCGATCTATCCACTAAGAAACTCAACATTGATTGTGTAACTGGATCTGTACTAAACTTCTTTGTTTTGGTTTGGTTTTGTTAGTTTGTTGCTGTTACACAATACTTACTAACAAACCTACACATTCAGAAGTAGATTTGGAATATTTTTTATAGTGTGATTGGTTAGTGTGCAAAAGTACATGGGCTCTCTATTCCCTTTAGTGAAAAACTGTTTGAATGTAGATCCAAAAATTTGGGGATGGAGTTGTTTTAATCGATTCTTGCTATCACAAACTCAGTTTAGTAGAACGCATCCAAAACTCCTTGAATTTGACAGGGAAAACAGCCTGAACAGATCTTTTAGAAGGAGATGAAACTGACTTTAAAGAAAAATAATCTAGGGGCATAAAATACGATTTTTTTCATTACCTTTTAGCATTTCACATTTATTTGCTTGTATAATCTCTTGAGTCCTGTAGTCAACTACTGTCATTGAGCCATGTTACATCACTCAGTAGAACTGAATCTCTTGAAGGCTATTAATAATAGAGTAGTGGAAGTATTTCTCACTCTTATTAGCCAGTGTCCGTAAATTAACAGGCAAGTGCCCTGAGAAATGGATGACCTGTACATGGAAAATGGAAGACATGTACAATGTCTTCATGCAAACTTCCTAGTTCCTGGGAACTTGGCCCTGAACGCTGTGGATAACCCACATGAGTATATAGGGCTTTAAATGGACAACACTGCATGTGTTTGGAACCATTTTATCCTTTGAGGAATGGCTGACACCACTGATGATATTTGAAGTCTTTTTTAAGCATTCTGCTGGTGCGATTCGTTAGTAACTATAGCGTAGCATCGGAGCCAATGCCAGCTCCCTCCCAGTGGTCTTAGTATGTGTGCAGTGCCAAGCATAGATGGTAAATGTCAAAAGTATCCAGTATCCTTGGTTCCCTATGTGCTCTTTGGAAGAGTGCAGTTGACAGCGTTTCTGCACTTTCTTGCCTCGTCAGACATCGTCTTTCCACTTCACAAATGCATTAGCCCTCCATGTGAAAGTAGTCTGTTTATACTGCTGTTTATTTTTTCCCTCGTGGACTAAATACATCTAATGTTTCCTATCTGTTTTTTTGAAAGCATTCTCTGTAAAGAAGGTTGCGTTCTTGCAGTACCATGCATATAGAAACAATATATGTAAATTTCTGGTATTGGAGATTCTGAACAATTCTTTTGGAATTTCTCTATATTATGAAAATACAGCAGCATTTGTTGCCTGTTCTACCAGATGTGCTCTGAGACAAAACATGACATGATGCTGGTTTTTCATCTACTTGTCCAGTGTGTTAAACTCTTTTTTTGAAGTTGAGAGGCATACTTTCGCCTGTAAATTTATTTAAATGTTTAATCTTGGCCTTTTTGGTGATATTTTTCCCTTCCTTCTATCTCCTTTTCCAGTATCTTCAGCAGGGAGTCAAAGCCCTCACTGTTAAATCCCACTGGGTCAATACTGGTATCATCCACAATAAAGCAAGGGCAGATGGACCTGCAACAACTTCACCACCGAGCTGCTGTCATACCACCTATGGTATGGGGTGTTTTAAGTGACATTTGGATGAGTATCTGTTGTCCTTAAAACTAGTCGTAAGACAAAAGCGGAAAAAAAATTTGAAACAAATGAAAAAATACACAATTTGCTTTGTTATACTTTTGAGGGGAAAAGTAAGTTAAGTACAAAAAATTACACAAGTAATAGCTTAAAAACAGGTGTGGACTATTTGAAACACTTGTACATGGACTACAGCCACTGCAGTGGAGGCTTTGAGCAAGGTGTTTACTTTAGTAAGTACCTGTATTAACGTACCTGATATTAATACCTTACTCTTCTTGTAGGTTTCTTGCAGTCCCTGTGCTGTTCCTGTTGGAACACCAGTGAGTGGTTATGCGCTGTATCAACGGCACATTAAAGCAATGCACGAGTCAGCGCTGCTGGAGGAGCAGCGCCAGAGGCAAGAGCAGCTGGATATGGAGTATCGAAGTGCTGTAAGCCCTTGTGGCACTTCCAAGAGCCCTAATATTGAGTGGGAAGGTAGGCATTTTCACATCTGTCCTGGAAATAACCCTGCGTTTTTTGTATGCCTCTTACACTGCTGCCTCATTTAAGAATGAATGTTTAGTGTACTGATAATTAACTATCGCTTTTATACTTCAAGTTTTTTCAGGGTTCTTTTCTCTCTGACAACTTTAACCTTCACAGGAAAACCGGTGGCCTATATGCCTTATGCTGAGGTCAAGAGAGCGATAGAACAGGAAGCACAAGTGCAAAACACAGCAGCAAGGTCGGCGTCACCATACAGGCTATCTCCAAGAGAAGTCAATAAAGCCTCTCCCCAGCCTGATATGAATGCAGCTCGCTATAGTGTCCCACCAGGTAAATATTTTGTTATGTATGATAGCGATATGTATTCTTCCTTTGGAAGCTGCACTTTTGTGACTTAATGTAGTATCAAATTCCTCTCTAAACACTTTCTGAATTAACAAAAGCAGATAATAGGTTGTTTGCTTTGTGTGCATGTGAATAGATGCTCGGTATTTTCCTAGCTCCAGTGAGGCTGTTTTTTTGTTCTTTATTGCTGCATCAGCTGTGTAAGGTGTATTTTATGAAGCAAACAGGATGATCTGAAAAGTGTTAGATCAGCATAGGGACAAAGCCATCAAGAGTTTTTCAGCTTAACACAAGTACTGTCATGTTTATGGGTGGCCTTTCTTGTGAAGGGGGGAGTTGGGGAAAAGAGAAAGCTGCTTCTATCCTTGACATTAGTTTCTGACTAATTGCTTAATGTTATAGTCAGAATGGTTTATGAAATGGTGAAATACCTGACAAATCTTAATTCTGAAACTTGGATTATTGCGTTTCTCTTCAGAGTATGATGTCATGCTAAGAAAAGACAAAATCAGGGAAGCTTAGATTGTACTCGACTCAGCTGCATTCCTTTTAAAGAATAAGGAATTTCTTTAAAAACAGGAAAACACAGAAAACTTGAATGTACCCTGGGCTATTATTTTTAAAGCTTAGTTTTCAGAGTCTGCAGTTCTACAGTGCAGCTTTTGCCGTTTCTTGTTGATCTAAGGTTAAATATTCTCCTGTCAGTTTCTATGCATAACATACATGTGGACATAGTGAATTTCAGAGTTGTAAATATAGCTATATAGCTTTTGGATATTGTGAGGGAATTCTCATCAGCGATTCAGATGAACTGCGCTATTCCTGATTTTCTTGTCTCTCTAACAACAAGCAGAGCTGAAAAAGACCGTAATGTTTCATGTACAATTTTCCCCCAAGTTCTCCAGCCAGCACCTCACCAAGTAATAGCAAATATACCGGAAGGAGTCCGCCTTCCAACAACCAGACCCACCAGACCACCACCACCTCTCATTCCATCCTCCAAGACAAGTGTGCCGTCAGAAAAGCCTTCCTTCATCATGGGAGGCTCAATCTCACAAGTAAGAGAATTATTATTTGAAAACCTGTGCTTGCATCAATTTTTTTCCCTTTCACCAATCTTCAACATCTTGTGCTCGGTTATGTGAGCACAGCATTAAGACTTAAGATCTATACATGCCACCACTAAAAATCCAGGAATTGCAGGTGCCTTATAAAATGGAACATGTTGCAGTTATTTACATTTAGTAGCATGGCTGAGGATGTCCAGTTTAAGTGAACTGCATCTCCAAACTAATAGCGACAGGACACTCCGGGTGTTCTGCACTTTGATACTTTGCAGTGGTGTACTGTAGTGTTTTAAGATAGGAGCATAGTCGTGTTAGTATTCTCTTTTAAACATAGATGTGAATCTTCATTCCAGAAACGAGAATTAACATATAATATATTCATTACTTCAGGGAACACCTGGCACTTACTTAACATCCCATAGTCAAGCTTCCTACACCCAAGAGACTGCAAAGCCATCAGTGGGTTCTATATCTCTTGGGCTGCCAAGGCAGCAGGAGTCAGCCAAATCTGGTAAGAAAAGAAAAGCTGACATATGTTTTATATAGACTATTTAATAACTCATAATTAAACAAAAAAAACCCCAACCTTTTTCTTCTTTTGAATAGCTTCCCTGCCCTATATCAAACAAGAAGAATTTTCTCCGAGAAGTCAGAATTCCCAGCCTGAGGGACTCCTGGTCAGGGCACAACATGAAAGCGTGGTTCGAGGTAAAGAAAGTCATACAGATTAAGAAACTTCGTCAGAGCCTGAGGAAACGGAGAGAATTTGTAGCTAGCTCCTCCTGTCTGCGTGTCTCGTTTAAAAACATTTGTTTCAAGGCATGCCAATTTCAAAATTAAGTTATTCACTAGAGTATGCTCTACTCTGCAGAGCAATACATGTAAAATGTTCAAATACATCGAAAGAAAAGAAACTAAATACTATGGATTAGTGGTTTCATATGCTGTAGAAGTCTTTTATTCTTTAAAAGACTATGTTCAAAGAGGAAATAGTTTTAACTGCCTCAAATGCATGCTGTTAAACTGAAATTTTCACTGTATCTGAGTGTAAACTAACAGTTCTCACTAGAGTTTTTAATTATTTCAAATAGAGTAGCTACATTTTTTATTCTCTTATTTATCAGGATGTCTTATTATTTCAAATCAGGTACCACAACAATACAGGAGGGAAGTATAACACGAGGAACTCCAACCAATAAAGTTTCTGTTGAGACCATTCCTTCTTTGAGAGGCTCCATAACTCAGGTATTTTTCTGCTTACTGAGAAGGCTGTAGCAAAACAGCATGTTTAAACTATCACAGTGAATGTATTTGCATGTCTGGAAAAGTAAATTAATATCACAGAGTAGGAACTGCCTCAAAAAAAGAAATTTTAATACAATCAAGGTGGTGAAATCCCACTATTGCTGGTCAGCATTACCATAATTTCATCTTTGTGTATATGAGTCTTCAAAATTTTTAAATAAAACCACCAGAGCCTTTGGTATACCTAACTGAAAGCTTATTAGCAACTTCCATGAAAATAGCACCACACTCAAGTTGAAATACTAAAATCAACTGTAATTGGTCTTGCGCAGATGCTATTTAAAACCATAAAGGTAAATTAAGCCCTTTTGTCTCATCATTTTTTAAATGCTGCTGTTTTGGTTGAGTTGGGATCTCTAGTTACAGAGAGCAATCAGAACAATTTCTTTTCTGGGGAGGGTAGGTTTCGTTACTTTGGATAGAAATAAAACCTAATGGCCCTGGAAGTATATAGTATATGCTGTCTTCCCCCAAAGTGGTATTATAGGGTAAATGTTCTAGGTCCTGAAATAGTTTTGTAATATTTTACTCCCTATTCTTATTTCTATAATTTTTGACAAGGTAGTGAGTTGCCTACAAGTAATCTTACTAATATTGAGGTTAAATGTCTGATAATAGAGGCAGAAGTTTAAGCTACACTGCTTGATAAAGTAATTTGTTTTCTAGATCTCAAAAATGTCCCCTTCACTGCTTCCTGTTCTCTTAAATACACATGTTCTGAATTATTTATGATTGATTTAAATGCAGGGTACACCAGCTCTGTCCCAGTCTGGCATAGCAGCTGATGCGTTATTGAAGGGAACTATCACCCGGCTAGCTACAGAAGACAGCAGCCCAGAAAAGTGCCGAGAGGAAGCTTCAGCCAAAGGCCATGTTATTTATGAAGGCAAAAGTGGACATATTTTATCTTATGATAGTGAGTATTTGTATAATCTACTTGATCAAGGTCAAGGCTGCAGCAGGTTCTGCTTTATAATCCATAGCTGAAGTGTATCTGCTTTAGAGTGGGCAGGTGTAAACCTCATTCACTGGGGTGCCATCTGGGAGAAGTATTGACCTGCCTATGGTTTTGAGGGTATGAGTATTAAAGTGATGCAGAAATTGTGCCTGTGTTCTGAAGAGTCTCCTGTACTGTCTATTTTAAAATATAGATAAATTATTTAATTTCTGTGCCATTTATTTCCAATTTGTCATGGAATATTGCTTCGGCAGGGAGTTGGACTAGATGACCCACAGAGGTCCCTTCCAACCCCGAACATTCTGTGATTATTGTTTTGAAAGGTTAAACAATCAAGTTTAAAATTATCTGTATTAAAATCAAAAGAAATGTATCATTTGACTTTGAACTTCCCTTGAAATGCTAATAAATGAGTAACTGTTTGAACAAGTAAATTTTTTAATAAACCATAAAAGATCTTTCTAAGGTTGAGAATTAATGTTAAATACTATATTGAAGTTGTGTTGTTAAAGTATTAATGACCTGTGGTCTCATGAAATGTAATGCTCATGTGTCTTTTTACTCTCTGCGTTTACTAACCACGGTATTGTAAATTTTGCCAGCTATTAAAAATGTTCGTGAAGGAACAAGGAGTCCAAGAACTGCTCATGAAATTGGTTTAAAGAGAAGCTATGATACAATGGAAGGAAATATAAAGCAAGGAATGTCAATGCGGGAGTCTCCAGTGTCGGCACCACTGGAAGGTAAAAACAGCTGCTTCCAAGGTGTTTTGTGTTTTATCTAAACTGTACGCACTGATGTAAGTGTATTTAGAGTTATTTTATGGAGCAGACTAAAAGCGAAATTAGATTTAAATATTACACTATTAACCAAATCCATGCAACAGCCACTACAATTATGGGAGTATAACTGGAGTAGATACTAGTTTTTGTTTTGCTGCTGTGTTACCATAATTGGCAGTAGTTCAGCCAGCACTTGCTCCTCTCAGTAGATCTGACATCTGTAACTGACCCTTCACAGTCCCAGGGGTTGTCGCAGAGCTCAAACCACACTGAGTCATGGCAGGGTGGGCTCCATGGACACGCCCATTCAGTTAAATACTGGTCTTGGCCGCATGGCGTCGTAACTCGGTGCCTCATTGGCATGACCTTTTTGTATTCCTGCAATAAACCACTTCAGTTATGCCAAGCAGAGGACTGGCGCAGTTGCTGTATCCTGCGTCAGGGCATGTCTAGTTTTTTTATTTATTTAATAAACTGTAATCAAACTAAGACTGCAAAGGTCAAGTCAGGCCATTATATAAGTTTTCTGATTGTTTTTTAAAAATACAAACGCAATATTTATAAAATACAAATGAAAATATTTCATGCCTAAACTCTGGAGTCTTACTCTTTCAGTGCATTTCGTCCCATCTTTGGGTAGCCCTTCAAGACTGTTTTGTGTACATTTTCATCAGATGGAACAACGTGAATAAGAGGTTTCTAGGCTGTGTGTAGAAGTTCAGTGTTGCCTTTACGTTGCTGCATTTGGCGCATCTTCTGGCATATGAGATGCTGCTCTGATACTTTTAAGCTGTATCTCATCACTGACGTGTTTTCTGTCCTCAAACTGTGGAAAATTGTGAGGTTTTTGTGGGGTTGATTTAGATTCCTGTTGTAGGAACAGTAATTTCGACTCTTCCCAGATGATTCAATATGAACTTTGATTAATTTAGAGGATGCTGAGGTATATTTTGGGGGTATTTTTTTCTTTTTGCTCCACTTCCCATCATGAACACTTTTATTTACTGGGTAAGGAAACTGAAGTGGAGTGTAACAGAAGCAGTGACTGGTTTGGGGACAAGAATTAAATTTAATTATGAAAAATACTTTGTTTTCTAAATATGTTAAAACCTGCAACAATGTAATAGCATGAGTACTTGACTTCAAAGATACTTGGTTTTGGTTTGTTGGGTTTTTTTTTTAGGGCAGGATGGTGTTTATAACGTGTTGATGCAGTGCTTAGCATACGGAGGGCAAGCCCTCTGGGCATTACTGTGTTAGAGATGATATCTGTCATGTATGTAAAAGGAGGAGGATTTTTGTTGTTTGGTTTTGGGTTTTTTTTGAACACTTGTTTAATTCTCTAAATTATGTTCATTTTAATTTTAGGTTTAATATGCCGTGCACTGCCTAGAGGTAGCCCACATGCTGAACTAAAAGAAAGAACAGTATTGTCTGGCTCTATAATGCAAGGTAAAATATTGCAAGTTTAGAAGGCAAGCATTAATTACATCCTCAGAAATCTGGATTTCTGAACCGTAAAACTGTTCTTAACAATGGTAGCTGTGTTAAAGGTGGAGCTTATTTTATGAAGTTTTCAGAGCATAAATCAGCAGCTTTCTGATATGCTGTGTACAAAGCTAGTGTGTGAACATAGCATTTTATTTCTTTTTGGAAAGCAGACTGTTTTAAATGTGAATACTTGGTAATTAGCACTTTTTTGTAATGAACGCTAGCAATTCCCCAGACCTCTGAAGATGTATGCTACTTCCTTTATTTCAGCATCTGAAATAACTTGTGATGCTTTCAGTAATGTATTGAGTACTTCTTTGGTATTATTTGTGGTGAATTTTTAGTCTTCAGAATATATTATCATAGACTATAGAAAAATGAAGCTCCAATATTATGACATGGAGTTAGTTACTCTATTTATGAAAAAAGAGACTTATAAATACCGGTAATGTGACTCTTTCTTCCTATAAAAGGCACACCAAGAGCAACAGCTGAAAGTTTTGAAGAAGGGTTGAAATACCCTAAACAGATAAAGAGAGAGTCACCTCCCATAAGGACATTTGAAGGAGCCATTACTAAGGGGAAACCATATGATGGAGTCACTACTATAAAAGAAATGGGTCGTTCTATCCATGAAATCCCAAGACAGGACCTGTTAAGCCAGGAGAGTCGCAAGACTCCTGAAATGGTGCAGACGACCAGGCCAATCATAGAAGGCTCCATATCTCAGGTAAATGTAAACAGCAGTACTGGACTCACACACTTGCTTACAGACTCAGTAGTGAAATCAGTTCAGGATATTTGAATAATGACAAGTGGGGGGGTGTCATTTTGCTGTAAGAAAGCTACCAACTTACAAAGCTTAAAAATATTTTCTCTGTATTAGAAAAATCCTGACACTTCACCTGTAGGGAACACGCAAGAAAACGTGAGAGAACTGACAAGTAACAGTCACTAAGATCCAGTTGTATTCTGTGCTGATGTGATAGAAGCAATGAACTACGGTATCATCAATTTGAGTTTTTTAGCATCAGTGAAACATGGGCAGGATAATCTTACCTGATATTTTTCTCCTTTTCAGGGCACACCCATAAAATATGAAAGCAACTCTGGCCAGTCTGCCATCAAACACAATGTAAAATCTTTAATCACTGGACCAAGCAAGCTACCCCGTGGAATGCCTCAGCTGGAAATGGTGCCAGAAAACGTGAAGGTGGTGGAGCGAGGAAAATATGAAGATGTGAAGACCGGGGATGCAGTACGTTCCCGTCACACATCAGTAGTCAGCTCTGGTCCCTCTGTTCTCAGGTCAACTCTTCATGAAACTCCCAAATCACAGCTGAGCCCTGGGATTTATGATGATACCAATGCTCGGAGGACACCTGTGAACTATCAGAGTCCAATGTCCAGGAGTTCACCTATGATGAATAGAGTTAGTGAGGGTATGTTATTCCTATTCAGAGTAAGACAAGAAGTTTTAATAATTTAATTCTAAACTTACTTTTAAACTGGCTTCTCTAGATATCCTACTTTTTTTATTCTGATGGCTTCTGTCAGTTTGGAGGGTGGCGAGAAGGAATTTTAGAAGGCTGTAAGCTGATAATTGAAATAAGAAATAAGTCTCCTGTACTATAACATGGAGGTGGGAAGGCAATTCAGTTCCAAATTGCATTTGATTGTGGATCACCCTGAAAGTGTTGTCTGCAAGGGTACTGTTTTGAGGGCAGAGGCTATTCCTGAATGATAGAAGTATCTAGATGAGGAAGATAATATGGTGAAGTGCAAGCAGTCTTGGGATTTAGATTTTTCACCAGAAATAGTTTGTGATATAAAATATTCTCTGTGATTTATTGTATCAGGCTGCAGATCCTCTAGAACGTTGCTTGGGAGCCACTGTATACTTACAGCTGAATTTTCTCTTGAAAAATATGCATTTTATCAATTTAGGGTTTTCATTGTTTTTAGGTGGAATATCGTCTGGGAAGCCAGCAAATCATGAAAGGAAAAACACCCTTACTCCGACACAGAGGGAGAGCGTGCCAGCAAAATCTCCAGTCCCGGGGGTTGATCCTGTAGTGACTCACAGTCCTTTTGACCCTCATCACAGGGGAGCAACACCTGAAGTCTACAGGAGTCACCTCCCTCCTCATTTAGATCCTGCTATGCCATTTCACAGGGCTCTGGATCCTGGTAAATATGTTTGTGTTGTGTTTTTTGGTTTTAGAAATTTTGTATACTTTGCACAGAAAAAGTACCTTTAAAAAGCAATTATCAATGGCTAGATAAAATTTAGAAGAGGTTATATATATACACTGTTGTGATCTGATTTCAGTTTAGTGGGAGGCTTAGTATCTAACCAAGAAACTTATTAAAATATTATTGTGTAATAATGTAACTCTCTTTTAGAAGCTGTTAGGTTGCTTCTGTTTTGTTATGAAAGTTCAGACCGTATTTTTAAAGAAGAATTTGTGAAATATATAAAAAGCTTCCAGGAAAGCTATGCAAAGAAGGATGTGGAGGATGCTATATTAAAGTGTAATCAGGACTGTGATTCATTCTTACTGAGGGATTATGAGGTTATCCTCGGTGATATTAAATATGGTAGACTTCTTTTAACCTATCCATCAGTCCACTTCTGTGAGGTATTTTAACCGTCTTTAGGTATTTCAGCCCTTTACATCTTCAGAACTTCAGGATTTGTATTTTTAATCAAGTCTTTTCTCTAATGCGTATCTCCAATCTGGATTATTTAGCTTTTTCTGTCTGCATACTCTGCATACAGTACATAAATTCAATAAAACATCAGTATTAAAATGTTATTTTAATTCATTAGTTACTGTCTAGAGAGAATTGATAGCACTTCTCATTGAAGCTATATAAACATCTGCAACTTTCATTAACTATCACTCTAAATCTTTTTTTTCCCCTCCTTCACCCTCAGCTGCTGCTGCTTACCTGTTCCAAAGGCAGCTCTCACCCACCCCAGGCTACCCAAGTCAGTATCAGCTTTATGCAATGGAGAATACACGACAGACAATCCTAAATGACTACATTACCTCACAGCAGATGCAAGTCAATTTACGTCCTGATGTAACGAGGGGATTATCTCCTAGAGAGCAAACGTTAGCTCTCCCATATGCAGGAGCAAGAGGTATGCCTGTGTTTTGTCTGATGTTGTTTAAAGTGCGTTTTGGATATGTGGTGTGGTTTGGTTGATTGGTTTGTTTTGTTGCTGCTTACAAATAGATGTGTTTGGATGGATGGGTGGATGCATGTGTACGAGCGCGTATGTACAGATGTATTCACAAATGAGTTGTCATACACCTAACTGTGGATATAAAGGAAAACAGTATGTAATCAATATTGTTAAAGGGAAGGCTGTAAGACCTACTGGTGTTCAAGAAGCTGGACTGTTTTATGCTAGTTTAAATTGATATTCAGAAACATATTTAACTCATCTTCAAACTTCAGAGAAGAGAATTATATCAAAATGAGAGCTTCCTCAAAATGAAAATAAAACCAACATCTAAAAGCGTAAGGTTTGTGAAAAACATGGTGATTGTTTAAAGATGTTATGTTAGAGAGTTAGCAAATGTGGGTGACCTGTCACAGGGTGGGGAAAAGCCTATATCAGTCTGGACATTGAACAGCAGCAGGAAGGAGCTACTGAAAGTAAAAAGACATCTTGCAAAAGTGTAACTCCTCGAAGAAAGAAAATGGCAATCTTGAGAAGTTAAATAGAAGACCATAAAAGCTAAAAAAATTGAGGAATGATTTTTAAAACCAAATAAACTACTAACAACTTCAGATACACCAGAAGCGAGAAACATGGCAGAGAAACTGTAGGAACTGATAAATCATCAAAACTCAGAAGTAATGCTTTAGAAGATAAGGCCATTACAAAAAAGCAAAGCAACTTATTTGCAACTGTTCCCTGTGGAGAGATCTGTATTTCTGTGATGGAGATTTTCTTTATGGGACGTGAGTTTGAAGAACTCTTTCACGTTGAAATGCTGAGCAAAGTCTTGGAACAAAATAGTAAAATGAATAGTTATGAATCCTTGGGGTTACATGGCATCCTCCCAGGAGTTACAAACTTAACAGGAAATAGTCAGTCTACCAGCTCAGTTACTGGATATGAGAATCTGTCTATCGATTAAATCAGTTTTGGTAGTTATTGGTAGAATGGAAGATAGCAAATGTGAGGGAATTAGGCTGATAGGACTAATTATCTCAGGGATAAGATAGAAGATCTTATAGTGGTTTAACTGGTTCGAAAAGAAAGGATAAGTGGTTTTTGTAGCAGGAGAGGTTATGTTGGTGTTCCAGTTGGACCTGTGCATTTCAACATTTCGTTTCATTTTATGAAAAGGGACTGACTAATGTTGGGTAATACCATTTTGCTAAAAGATGGCATTATTGAGTAGAGGTGAAGTGTATTTTTCCAAAGGGCAGTTAAGGGAGTGCTAGAAATGAAAATTCTGACTTGGCGTGTTCCAAAATTGCTGATTGCCAGATCTAAGAGAGTCTAATCAGCTGGAATATAGTTTTGCACTTGCCTTAGTCTTATCTTTTTTCCATTAAACGTTCACTGCTGACCATTATCAATTAACAGAATATATAATGTGTGGATCATTGGTCTATCCTTGAACAGCCATTCTTACGTGTGTCGTCATCTAACAGGAATTATTGACCTGAACAATATGGCTCCCACAATCTTAGTGCCTCATCCTGGAGGAACAAGCACCCCACCCATGGAGAGAATCACATATATCCCCGGTACCCAGCTTACCTTCCCTCCCAGGCCTTACAATCCTGCTTCACTGTCACCAGGTAAGAGCTCTTATGATTTGGTGATGCCTCTAATCATCTCACATGCTGAGAAAATGGACATCTTTGTTTAGCTTTCATTAATGTCATGTTTTGATGTTTTCTCAGGTGATGCTTTTTGCATGCACTTCTCACTTGGATAGCAAAGGTTTTCTTAATTATATCCTTTATAGTTACATTAGCAGCTGAAGGAGCGCTGACAAATTCAGAATTTGCTTCATTCTGTCAGGTCTTTGTAGTCGTTGATTACGATTTCACTAACCTCGTATTACATGTGTTGAAGGGTGGAATTTGGGTCTGTAAGCTGTCTAGTTTCTGACTGCATAGAAACCACTTTAGTAAAAAGCTGTTGAGCCTTCCACTGTCACTGTATGTTAAGCTTTTGTCTTCCTAGATAAGTGGATAGTCTTGAGTGGAATGAAAATGTATTTGGGAAATTCTTCTGTAAGTGGATGACAGAATATATTGGCAAGTGTTTACATCACATTATGTTTATCTCAAGTATCTCTTTTTGCTACTTCATTTTACCTTGTGGACCTTCCAGGACACCCTACACACCTGGCAGCTTCTGCAGCTGCAAGTGCTGAAAGGGAGCGGGAAAGGGAGAGGGAGAAGGAACGGGAAAGGGAGAGGGAACGTGAGCGAGAGCGGGAAAGAGAACGAGAACGAGAGAGGGAGAGAATAGCTTCAGTCCCTGCTGAACTTTATCTTCGACCAGGTGAGTGCGCGTTGCTACATTTGGATCAGTTGTCTTGTAGACTAACTGCTCATTTTCTGTAGCCACTGTTGGCAACATGCAGCTTATTAACAACATATTAGACAGTTTGGTTTTAGTCTGCACTTTAAACAGGTTTCTATTACCTGTCAGTTCTGGTCATAATTGCAACTTCAGCAAGTACCAGGCTGCTTGATCTTTCTCTCATAGCAATGGTGTGAATCCCAGTTACCGCTAGCACAACTTGCATGTCATTTAGAGCATTGTAAACAGAATACTGCCATTTAAACCTTTAATACATACAGTCACATCTAGAGTGGTGGAGGCAACTGGGGAAGGATGTGGAGGAGATGGCATTAATACATAGTTCTGCATTGTTGTAAGAGTGATCTGTATATATTTTTTGTTTGTTCCCCTCCACTCTGTGTTGTGCAGGTACAGAGCAGCCTGGCAGACCTGGCAGTCATGGATATGTTCGGTCCCCGTCTCCTTCAGTTAGAACCCAGGAAAACATACTGCAGCAAAGGCCTAGTATTTTTCAAGGAACCAATGGGACAAGTGTAATCACACCTTTGGATCCTGCTGCCCAGCTACGTATCATGTATGTCTCTTAAGTTACTGTTGCAGAGATATCTGTTCTAATATTTGAGCTTATTAAAAATTGCATTTTGCCTGAGGAAAATACTCCAAGATGAGGATAACGATTATCTGATTGCTCTTGAATTTATCAGAGGTGATCTAATGCACTTTCACCCAGTCCAGTTTGGATAGAAATTAGCATCTCAAAAATTTTGCTTTGTTGTACACATGGTATGGCTCTAGGTCTTTTTTCACGTGATATAATTCAGAATATTCAATGTTTGCCAACAGGCAGCTCACTCCTGGAGCTCCCTCTATTACTCAAGGGTTGCCAGCTTCCCGTTACAATACTGCTGCTGATGCCCTTGCAGCACTAGTAGATGCTGCAGCCTCTGCTCCTCAAATGGAAGTTGCCAAAGCAAAAGAGAACAAGCACGAAGGAACCAGGATAGAAGAGAATATGGGACGGCGGTCAGCTGTGGTTACTGAACAGCAGCAGATGGAACAGAAGACACTGGAGGTAGAAAAGAGGCCTGTCCAGTGCCCATATACATCTGCAAATTTTTCTGGTGGCAAGTCCCAGGGACAGTCTTCATCAGTAGTCTATTCAGAGGCTGGTAAAGAGAAAGGACCTCCTCCTAAGTCCAGGTACGAGGAAGAGCTGAGAACACGAGGAAAGACCACAATTACTGCTGCTAACTTCATAGATGTGATCATCACTCGACAGATTGCTTCAGACAAGGATGCACGAGATAGGGGCTCTCAAAGTTCAGATTCTTCCAGTAGTTGTACGTATCTTAGTAACTATCTACTTCTTTGCTCTCTGTCTTAGCCTTTTAGGGAGATAATAAGCTGTGAAATGATTCTGATTTTTAATGATAAAAAGCTCTGCACAGTAGAGACACTTCACAAGCAAATACAGTTTTTGCATATAGTGACTCAAGATTCTCACAAAATCAGAGTTGATTGCTTTGTTTGGATTCTATGCTACAACATGAAATGCAGGGTAATAAAACTAACATTATCAGAAGTCAGGAAACCTAAAATTATTTTGTTTACATTGGAATACTGCTTTATGGAAATATTTGTTTCACTGGGGTTATCATGAGAAAAAGATAGTGTTTTGACTTTCACTGGTGTCATTTTACTGGAAGCACTGGTATTGTTATGTATAGGCAACAAAAATATTCTGTGATATTTATACCTTATTGCACAACCTTTGCTTGATACTCAGTATCCTCCCAACGGTATGAAGCTCCTGGAGATGCCATTGAGGTGATTAGCCCTGCAAATTCGCCTGTACCTACTCAAGAAAAACTACAGCCCTATCAACAAGAGACACCTAAACCAAGCCAGGCAGAGAGTAAGTTCATCTGCGTATGCCAATATTCTCACAGTTATCTTGCTTACATTTACCAGCTCCATGAACTCATAGTAAAGTTCAAATATCTCAGGAGTCTTTAAGTGACTGCTTACCAAATTCTTAACTTTTCAGAAGCTTTTGTTGGAAGTATATTGTTACTCTCATCTTTGGAAAATAATACAGCAAATGTATTGGAACTGACATGTGGCATTAAACAGAGCTCCTTTACATAACGGAGCTGATTCAATAAGAAATTTGTTTTCAATATATTCTTTAAAATTACTGCATATTAGTGTTGATGCCCACAATTTTTTACCTACTAGTAAAGCTCAGACTATTACAGTAGAGTTGGCAGGTGAGAAATGAGCTGAAAAGCACCTGCATTGTGGAATGAAGGTTTATTTATCCCTTCTAAGTTGTAGGGCCTATATATGGAGGGGGAAGAGATGGTTATCACACAGGATACCTAAAATCTAATGCACAAACACCTCATATTTTAAATTTATAAGCACAGGACTTTCAAACCTTGAAGCTTCAGCAATACCATCTTAAAACGGGCTGATCTTTTCTTCAACTAGGTGACCCAAGCAGGCAGTATGAAGGGCCGATTCACCGCTATAGGACACAACAGGAACCCCCTTCACCCCAACAACCTCCACCTCCCTCTTCCCAAGCAGAAGGGATGGCACATGTGCCCAGGACCCATCGGCTTATCACCCTTGCAGATCATATCTGTGTAGGTTTATTTGCATGCATCTTTTCAGATGTGAAAAGTTGTATTCTGATGACGAAAACACATGTGTTGGAACGTAATACCAATTCTGTAATTATTAGTTTTACTTGCAGTTATTATACTACAATAATGTGTCTAAACTTGTAATCATCTCATTTGTTGCAATTGGTCTCATATTCATCTAGTTCATGAGTACGTACGCTCTGGACAGTGTCTGACCATGATCTCTTTTCTGTTTTTTTGGCCGCAATCAGCAAATTATTACACAAGACTTTGCTAGAAACCAAGCAGCTTCTCAGGCCCCTTTGCAGCCTCCCACCACTACATTCCAGAATTCCACCCCTGCTCCAACACCTGTTTCTACCCGGGCAAAGACATCAAATCGCTACAGCCCTGAGTCGCAGTCGCAGTCTGTCCACCATCAGCGGCCAGGTGCTAGAGTGTCACCTGAAAATCTGTCCGACAAGTCCAGGGGAAGGTAATACCTGTATTCAGTTAAACTACAAATCTAATTAATGCCCAAATATGATATTTATAAAAAATAGCAAAGTAATCGATGTAGATCAGAAGTAGAGAGGTATCTTTTGGTCTTTAAGATCTGTCTTGCAGTTTTGACAATAACTTGGCTCCGTAACAAAGCTTATAACTGTTTTCCCTTCACTTCTTGTGCTTAATTTCTAGTTTTTGTAGGGGTGAAGATGTTTCATTACATAGACCTTATCAGGGTTGTTATGAACAAATCAAAGTCAGCTTTTTGAGGTTGCCAAGCATACTAAAGCATGTAACGTATATAACTAGCCCCAAGTAGTTATGTAACAGCTGGAACACAATTACATGTGTTAACTACTGCATTACACACATTAAGAGTACTTATCTGTCTCTGAATTATGGATGTAGACCTGGAAAATCTCCAGAGAGGAGTCATGTCTCTTCAGAACCCTATGAGCCAATCTCGCCACCTCAGGTCCCGGTTGTACATGAGAAGCAGGAAAGCGTTCTTTTGCTTTCCCAGAGAACTGAGCCTACTGAACAGAGGTACGTATAAAACCGAATTTTAAAAACATTATTCTTGATCTGCGTGCTGCAAACAGTATCTTTAATAAAGAGCAGTTTAAGCAATCTTCCTCTGGTACCACAGGCAGGTTGTTGATCCCTGTTGATCCTTTTGCACTAGCATTCAAAACTCGGGACTTTGGGAAGCCTGAGTGAAACTTCATCTGTATGTGTTCTGCCTTAAGTTTCTTGGTGTAAGCAGTGTGTCCTATGTCATATCTGATAGAAAACATTATAACTACACTCCTTGTGGGTGCCAGTTCTATGAAACTGAAGTGGTTTTTGGAAAAGGTCCATTTTCTACAATTTTTATTAAATAATTCAGGCTTCTCTTGCCTGATTGCTTTCCTGGATACTGTCATAGTGAGGTGTGGGGGAACTCAGGCTTCCAACATGCATGATTCTAGCACAGCTTCTCATATGAAAGATCACTAAGCTAAGGAGCTTGATTTCCAGGAGGTGGGAAGGTGGGGTGTCGGGAGGCCCGTGCATTGGGCAGCCCTGTGTCCCAGGGCCATTTGTCAGTCTGCCAGATCTGCAACATTGAACTACGTGGGATCCCTGGCAGACTGTATCTCTGCTGGTGTCTTTGGACATCTGGCAGATGCATGCGGGAATGGGTGTTTCTGTCATTTGCTTTGCTGCCTGCTGAAGAAGGAATAGCACCCAACATGCTCACCACATACTTATTTAAGGCTCATGCTGGTGAAGTTGATTCTTTTTTTCTTGTTACTTTTCCCCTCCACTCTGCAGTTGCTGGCAGGGTTGTTGCAGTCCATGATGGAGGTTAGCTAGTCGCAAAGGGATTTTCAGGATCATGGCAGGAAAGACTGCACTTTTTAGAATTTTAAGGATCTTGGCCTAGGAAAGCTAGAGTCTTTGTCTTTTTTACTTTGTTTTAAAATTATTTTTTTAAATTTGAATATGGGATGGGTTTGTTTGTTTTTTTTAATTAAAACTGACTTGCCACATTGCTGCTGCTTAAACAAACTAAGTATTAAAATATTAATATTAAAGTATTCGAAGTGCCACAGTGAACATACAGTTGGTCATTTTTATCCACTTTTGAAAACAGGGCAAGTTGTTCATGATCCTGGTGTTGGCTTAGATTTTTCCACCTGAATTTCTTCATGCTTTAGTTGTTTTGGGGTTGTTTTTTTCTTAGAACTCTGTAACTAGAGTACTACTGCTTTTATCATCTTTGTAAATAGCCTAAAATTTGCATATTTTAAGATCTGAAGATAAAATGCACCTCTTGTCAGTTTGACATTTACTTCAGCAAATTTTTTATGCTAACATGACAGAAGTTATGTGCAGAAAGTGTGCCAGCTACTGTGAATGTAAAATTGATAAGGGGTATGAAATGCAGAACATGGATCCCGGTCTGATTTTGTGCTATAGAGCAAGGATGGCTAACTTCAGCTCTTGAGCCAGACTCCGGTCCATAAGGTTTCTACAAATGCCAGAAATAGCGTATTTGCTTGGACCATGTGCAGTGGGGTGGGTGAGCAGACTTCAAAAGAAATACATCCTTTTTAGTGGCATACTGGGGACAAGAGTGGGAGGAACGTTGTAAATAGGAGGAGCAGCTAGGATGAGTATTTGGCCTTCCAGCTTAAACATTTCATCACCTACCGATTTGCAGTGTGAACTTCAGCCAGCATGCAGTTTGCAAGGCAGAAGTAGGCACCCCTGAGATAATTTGTAAGTGTGCCAGCTCTGTACCACTCTCCAGCACAGACAATGACATGGTCACTTTTTCTGTGAGCTGTACAATCTTAAACCCTGTTACCTGGATAAAGCACATGTTTTCGGAGAATCAGTAGACTTGTTCGCAAAAAACAGGCTGAGGAGAGTCCTAAAGCTCGTACAAATGTTGGCAGTTTCTACCTGACTGCTTTTGGAAAGATTTGAATGTACGTCTTGAAAAATGGTCTCTCTCTTTGACACATGTTGGTCTTGGCAGGACTGACTCTCGCTCTCCAGGTAGTATAAGCTACCTGCCTTCGTTTTTCACCAAACTTGAGAACACTTCACCAATGGTAAAATCCAAGAAACAGGAGATATTTCGAAAGCTGAACTCGTCTGGTGGCGGTGACACTGATATGGGTATGCAGGACTTGCTTTTTCACTGAATATTTACAGCTTAAGCTTTATGTGACTGCCATCCACAGATGTGCTAATCTAAATATGTTTCAAATAACATAGGAATGAATATAAATCTGTGAACATAAAAACATATATAATAATTTATGACCAAAGAAGTGGAATATTGATAGATATTTATTATTTTTAATGCTGTTCTATGTAGCACCGTCATTTAAGCTTTTTAATGTTTGACAGATGGAAATGGTTTCTGAAAACTAGAGAAAAACCGCATAACTAATGAGTTGTTGAAACCTGACATTCTAGTTAACTTTGTGTCTGTACTTTGCTTCATAGCAACATTAACTATTACATGTTTTCGTTTTTGGAATGATGCCTTACAAACTGGATGGTTTGTGTTTTCTTGGTCGTTATGATTATGGCTGTTAAAAAGATGTATTTTAATATCGTTTCAGTAATGGATAATGACATGGTGGAATATGATACTAGAACTCTATTTTTGGTTTTCTCCTAGAAACTTTAACAGAACTTTGTATCAAAATTATCAGTAGTAAGAGTTTAAGCTGTTTGAACTCAGTACCTAATAGAAAGTGTTTATTTGCAAGTGAATGCTCTTGCACTGAGCAACAAATTCATCTCTTTCTGAGAAACAAGGCTTTGTCAGTAAGGGTTGCAGTATTCTTGTTATTTGCTCTCCATTGTATGCACAGTAGATTTTGCTCTGTGGAAAATTTTATGTGCATGCTTGGCATACAGACACGCTTTCCATTGCTGCCAATAATCTTTTCATTTATATATCGAGTTCAGTGTTACTGTTGTTATTGTTGAAAATCTTTATTCTCAAATTGGACATAATGCAGGTAATATATGCAGGGTTGGGGGGAGTGTTCAGCCGCTCCAAAGTTGTTGTCGTCATTTATTTTTTTTAATACATACAAATACTCAGCCTGTAAGGTTCATATGTTAAAATATGTATTTAGTGAATCAAATGCAAAAGTCATTCTGCTTCCTGAAGTAACATCTTTAAAAGAAGACTAGCGTTGACCATATAAGATAGTTTTATCCTGGTATAGAACATTTTCCTGAGAAGACATAAATGCACATTCATCTCAGGAGACTGAGAAAGAAAAAACAGAACACTGAAAATAGTTCAAATGAATTGTACCTTGTGCATTAGGACTAGCGGTGATCACTTGTAGTGATCATCAGTACTAGAAAACTCAATGAAATGTTGTGCTTTAATTGCAGCAACTGCTCAGCCAGGGACTGAAATATTCAATTTGCCAGCAGTCACTACCTCAGGTAAGATTTTCAGTACAAGAAACAATATGTTTCAGAAAAAGTAAACTAATGTAATATCTTTCATTTGTATGCTTTGGGGAGTCCAGTAAATGAGGAAGACTATGAAAATTTAAAAAATAATATCCTACATGAAAATTTGTTTCCTATATCTTAGGGAAAAGCAAAATGACCAAAGGAAGGTTCAGAAAATATTTAAAAAGGGAAATTAGGCAATTTATGTGTTCTGCAAATCCTACACAGAGGTAGAAGCCATGAAATTGGTTAGCATCTCACTCAAATTTAAATACAGTGTAGTTCAACAAAACTTGAGCTTATTAGTTCATCAAATGTAGTTTACTTTATAAACTGGTGCATTTAAAATACTGATAATTTTTTTCTATGATAAATAAACAATAAACCCCCACAACTTCCTGTGAGACAGGGAAATTAAACATAGCCCATAATTTTACTTTGTTAAAAGAGGCAAGTGTGGCAGAGAAGTGAACTGAAATGTGGGAAATGAGAACTGTCAAATCTGAATCTTGAGTTGTACCACGGATTGACTTTACATGATTTTGGCCAGTTGCGCCCCCTTCTGGTACAGTGCTTCTGTCTGTTATATGGAGAAAGTACTGATCTCCATTAATTTAGATGGAAGACAAGCTTTTTGGAATAAACATTTGCTATGTATCACACTTCATAAGACAAATTAGTATGGATCATTAATGAGAGAAGTATTCTTCTGGTCTCTTCTCTTACAGCTGAATAATAGCTGCAGATTTTACTTAATATGCTATCGCAATCAGCATGCTCGGCTTCCTTTGCTATTAAAAAAAGAAAAAGTAAAATTTACCCTCTTGCAAACAGTCTGATGTTTAGTGGCACTGATGACGTAGCTCTTTAGTGTCTGCTGGCATGTCTAACTTTTGGCCATTGTGAGCTGCTTTGGAGCATGTAGCTTTGCATTTTAAAAAATCTCCCTTTGGGTTTTTTTATTTCCACCTTTCTACCTCTCTCTAAAATCTTTCCCGTATCCCTTTGTAATTTCTCTGAGAGATGTTTTTTGCCTCCCCTCCCACCTTTCCCTGTATGTTTTCTTTTATCTCCCAGGTGCAGTCAGTTCTAGGGGTCATTCCTTTGCAGATCCTGCCAGTAATCTGGGTCTGGAAGACATTATTAGGAAAGCATTGATGGGAAACTTTGATGACAAGAGTGAGGAACACGGAGTTGTAATGTCACAATCCATTGCGGTAGCACCTGGCGGTTCCAGTTCTGCAGTATCAGCAAGTAATGAGACACGTAGAGAAGAAGCTAATCCATCACCAAATTCAGGTGAGGTATTGCAGCTCCTAAATATTTCATGGTCGTAAAGAAAAAAAATAAATTACGGGTTTGAATAAATTTGGTGTCACTGAAAATCACTGTCTTTCCTCTGGAAGTCATAGAGATGGTGTTTCCGTTCCCTCAGGTGGTCCTGGCTTTCAGAACGGTGCTTCAGGAGCATTAGCCAGTATTTCTTGGCGAATGACAACACGGGTGAAACAGGGAAGAGAGAACAGCGTGTATTAGATACCTGAAGCTTCTCAGTGGTGTGATGAAAATGCATGTTAGTACATTACCTATAAAGAACATGTGACAGTGGGAACTAGCTTGAACTGAAAACATCTCCCTTCCCAAAAATGGAAATTGAACTCCATTGTGTTAAGAATAGAGATTTTCTGGCAGTAGTCTGATAGAAGACTAACCTATATGGTCACTGGTTATAGTAAATCAGCGTGCCAGAAGGCACCAGCGTGAAACTGCTGTTTGCTCCTAAGTGATATTTTCTAGAAACAGGCTAAAATATAGTGTAACATTTTTGTTAAAATCTGTCCCTGCTGTTTCCAGGAGGGGGAGTTGGCAAGCAGAAGCTAATCGGCAAGTCAAATAATAGGAAGTCTAAGTCTCCGATTCCTGGACAGGGATATTTGGGAACCGAAAGACCTTCCTCTGTCTCATCAGTACATTCAGAAGGGGACTACCACAGACAGACTCCCGTGTGGGCCTGGGAAGATAGGCCTTCATCAACAGGTGAGAAGTGTTTCACAAAATCACAGAATGGTAGGGGTTGGAAGGGACCTCTGTGGGTCATCTAGTCCAGGTGTGATATTTGTACAAAGGTTGGATGTAGACGTACTATAACTCTGGTATATTGGTCAAAGATTACAGCTTATAAGAATTTTCTGAAACAGATTTTCTGCTAGTTGTCACAACCAAAACCGTATCTTTCAGATACAGCGCTCTTAGAACAGCTCATGGTTTTGACTTGGAGAAACTCTCTTTGATTCAGGTTCGACACAGTTTCCTTACAACCCGTTGACGATGAGGATGCTCAGCAGTACACCGCCGACATCCATTGCGTGTGCCCCACCGTCCATGAGCCAAGCAACCACTCACCAACAGAACAGGATATGGGAGCGAGAGCCTGCACCACTGCTTTCAGCACAATATGAGACTCTGTCTGACAGTGATGACTGAACTATGCAGATTTTTTTTGTTTTTTTAATTTGCGGGTCAAAAAGAAATCTATTTTTGACTTGTGCCCATAGAGACTTTCCAAGAGAGCAAGGGCCACATAATGAAGAATTGATGGAGAGTCCGTTAAATGCCTTCTGCACAGGCCATGTGTTGGAGGATCATGATCAAGAAGGTTGACTTACTAAAGATAAATATGTAAAGAGTTTTTAAAAATGTGGACTATTCCTGTTCTACATCTATTTGTAAAGAAAACCATAATGTCTTTAAATCATTCTTCTGTAAATAGAGAGTACTTTTTGCAGTGTTTTTTCCCTTGCTATAGTATCTGGTGTACTTATGTTCAAATCATTGCATAAACCTTGGGGGTCATTTTGTAATTTTTTTTTAAGCATTTTCTCCAGTGTAGAGTACTCTTCATAACCCTAGCCTCCCTACCAGCCTAGCCTCCCTACCAGCCTAGCCTAACCATAACCCTAGCCTCCCTACCAGCCTAGCATCATTGCCCATTTAATGCCGTGTCACCTCTTGCAGGCATTGTGCTTTTATATAATTTTTTTTTTTCCCTAGACACACTTTCTCAGTGGTGTTAAAGCTCTTGTGAAAATGTTGATTTTTAAGACTGACCCCTTAATGAATTCTGTACATTAACATAGTCCGGTTCGCTGGAATAAGATGATATATTTCTTTGAATTTTAAATTCTGCCACATTGTAAATTTTTGGTGCAGTTGGTTTTATTTAGCAACACTGCAGAAATATTATTGCATGGGTATGTTATGGTTCATTTTTAAAAGGATGAAAAAAAAACAAAAAGACCAGCTTCTGGAGGCATACCTCACTGTTATGCACACTGGGAATTTTAACTGTGCCCCAAAAACCTATCTTAGTGTTTTCTGTTTCTGCATTGTATGCAGTCAAAACAGGCTACTAAATTTTACTGTCATATTTAACCACAGCAAATGGCTTATCTGAACAGAGGCTCTGGGTGGGTTGATAAATCCTTTAAGAAGAAAAACCTCTACACCCCAAGTTTAAATAAAACAAAATGCTTTTACAGAATAACTGAGCAACACGAGTCAGCTACTTGGCTTCTGTTACAACCAGTTTGAAATAGGTACTGTGATTTTTACCTTCCTCCAGTCTGATTTGAAAATCTTTATGTAACAATTATTTTAAAGTCTGCATCCCAATCCCTAGCCCTATAACCAAGCTTTTGGTGGAAGTCCTTACAAATGCTTGGCTTAACTCCTAAAGTGTGCAATACTTGTTAGGGTGATTTTTTTTTTATTTTTTTTTTTAATTGTATATGGTACTAGGAGAGCCTCCTTAATCATTCATCTATCAATGCCTGTTATGATATGCTTGTAGCTTATGTATACTTAGATACATCTGATTAGTGATATCAGAGGTTGTCCTGACATCCATCCTCAAGAGCATCTTATTTTTTGCTGCACTGACCTCAGGAAGTGAATTTAAATCTTCCGGAGTAGGAGGACTGATTTACAGATAGCATGGTCTGTCAGATTCCAAACTGCTTTTGCATCTCATTGATGAACAGCCTTTGTCTTGAAGTTATTTTCCAGTCAAAACATTTTTAATTTAACACTGTATTTGTGATGGGTTGTATGGAAGGTATAATGTAGCTGTGTAACCTTAAGCCATGTAAGCTCTACATCGTATAGAAGGACTGTAATGGTCCAGTTACAAACAGGAAGAAGTACAGAACTATTTATCGATAGCAAATTTACTTTAAGTACTTAAGAGGAAAGCCTTTTTACCCCAAGTGTGGGAAAGAAAAAAAAAAATCCAAAGGAACTCATTTGGAAACTTGACACTGTGTTGCAAAACAGAATTATTTTGCTACTTTTTTTAAACACTGCTGCATCAAAGTAGATCAGTTAGCAGTCTTAAATCTTCTTGCAGTCTCTAAGAAAGATTTTTCTCACCCTTCCATCCTTTACCCTTCTGGCTTAAGGTAGTGAATTTTTTATCCTGGTTGTAGACCTGCGCTCTTATTTTAACTTTTTTGTTCCCACAGCAAGATATACTGGAAAACAAGTTGATCTGCCCTTTTTGTAGATTTAAATTTGGAGTGGAGAGTTAAGTTCCATTCTAACACTTACTTGTTCTCACTTTCTTAGTGTAACAAATACAAGGTGAAAGAGGCATGTACAGACAAATGTTTTTGCTAACTGTACAGTAAGTGTAGCATGTTCATTGCAAAGCTTCATGTTGCTGCTGCTGCAGCAAGATATCCAAAGTAGGATAGTCACTTTCTCCTAAGATACAGCTCAAGTGGCATTTGCACATAAACTGTTGCTGCTTTTTTTGTTTGTTATCAGAGTTCTAACTTCTCCAGTGTAAAAAAAAAAAAAAAACCAAACAAAAACACACCTCTCCAGAGCCTAAGTTAGGGTTTACCACAATTCCAGTAATCTTCAAGTATGGAATTACATCTGACCTGTTTCAAACAGGAAGGTGTTTGTAAATCATGTTTACAAAGTGTAGTTTACTACAAATTTTTAACTGATTTCTGATCAGTGTTTTCACAATGCTTTCATCTTGATATGTTTTGTGATTCTGATATGAAATCATTTAAGACTTGAAAAACCCATGCATCATAAAACTCAACTTTTTTCCACACAATGTCTTCAGTAGACAGTGACTTCTGGATTCAGACCAATCAATAAAGGGGATCAGTTCTCCATTTGCTTTTCCTGTGTCTCCCTCTCTTTGCAGCATCAAAACACTTCCCTGAGGGGGTGCTGCAGGGTTCCCCGTTACCACTGCTGGAGTGTCTAAGGTCTGCCCCTGAGAAATCAAAAACTAGAACTCTGAAGACGACTGGTTCTGATGCGTTAAGAGACTTTATGTTAGTACAAGCATGCCTGTAACTAACAGCCACATTTTGAATTCCTAGCTTGCTGAAAACAAAGCTGTATATGCAACTTAAGTTTTTCCAGCTTCAATGGACATCTACTGTAGAAAACCTCTGTGCCTCTTCTTAGCTCAAAGTTAAGCAGAGCTGAAGCCACTGAATGCTGCTGTAAGTAAACTAATAGTGATGCAATTAACATTAAGGCTTATAGCAACCAGCTGAAGTTCTTACAAATGAGAGGTTAAAATAATACTTGGTTAGTGATAGAATTAGTTAGTTCTATTATCCTAGCTAAATATGGATTTGATTACCTCTGGTTTAATTTGCATTTGTCTTTAGCATTAGGCTTTCCTGGAGGGCAGACCTGAAAAATTCTGTTGTATGAGCAGGCTGTCCATACTAGATTCACATGAAGGCATGTATCTTACAAACCTGACAGTTTGTACATACCATCTTTTCCAACAGGAAGCCTCAGCATTCTAGCACTGACCTGTCCAAGAAAGGAGGACAGCTTTGGCACTCAGCGTGCTCTTGACTGGGGTAAGGTAGCCAAGTGGTTTATTTCTGCCAACAGCTCTGTTTCGGTAACAGTCTCCCCCCTCCTCTGAGAGTGCATGTTCTGTCTCTGGATGCTAAATGCTTTGAAGAAAAACACTTGATCTTCAGGCAATGTATTGGAAAAGGACATGGAGCTACAGCTCTGTCATAGTACGGGTACGGTCTGGGAAATGCTCTGTTGAAGTTAATACACACTGAACTGTAGCGCTGACACAAATACACTCCTTGACTTAACTGCAAGTATTCATTCCAGGCTAGACTTGCGCTTTGCTGGCAGTCAAGACAGAAGTTAAATCACTAGCACAGTAGGTCATTAACCATCGACTACATCACAAATTTATATAGTTAATATTTCACAACTTTATTTTGGGCTAAGTTGTTAGGCAATACCAGCCCTTCTTGTTAAGCAGTCCTTAAACTCCTCCTTGCTGCTCCAGAATTGCACCAGACTGGTCCCAGGCTGCTGTCACGGACCAACCCTTGCTGCTGTCAGCCACCTCAAGGTTGGACTCTGTGGCCAAACTTATTTGGAGCCTTTTCTCCTCTTGGCCAGCTCAGCTAGTTCTTCCTGGATATGCTGGACAGAAGCAACATCTCCTTTCTGTTGTGCCTGTTTGAGAGCTTCTTTGTACACTTGTTTTGCTTGCAGAAAGTCTTCTGTAGCAAGAGGAAAAAGTGGCATGGCTAGCCAACTACATCGCCCATTTTCAGAGTCCCCTCCTGAAGCTAAGCACAGGCAAAGGACGTGCATAAGACTACTTGGAACACTAGAAGAACTAGGGAGGTTCAGAAAACATTCAGCATAGGGTGCCAACTACAAGAGCTAGCAGCAGTGATGACAGGACAAGATGCTGCTTCATCAGTAAGGCCTCATTGAAACAAGTCTGAAGCATGTCTTATGTCCTTTTGGAACCAATCACTATAACACAGGACAAGAGAAACTAGATTCCCTGGCACCCTTTTGAGTCCGATGCACCAGTACTGCATCTTGGACAGGATCCTTAGCTGCTGAATTCAGTTTGAATGCAATACAAGTTGCCTACACCAAGTCAGCAGACCTACTGCTTAAAAATAGTAGCACAAAAATAACACTGTAGTTCAATCCTACAGTACAGGTTTCTGCAGTCAGCACAAGCGCAGTGACGCAGGCTGGACATTTATGTACTTACCTTTGTGCATCAGAATTGCTGCCAGGTTATTCAGCACCATGTGCTCCTCAGGGTGTTCAGTCTCCTTTGCCAGCTCAGCTGCCCTCTTCACATAGGAGTATGCCTCATCGTAGTGCCCCTGAGCATCCAGTACAGTTGCCAAGTCATTCATCAGCACCACAGTCTGCACCAGGACAGAAAAGGAAGCCTCAGAGCAAGACTTGTGTAGAAGTCTGGGGCAGCAGGAGCACAACATTCCTACCCCGTCACACTAATAAAAGTCATATATCCCAGAGAACCTTTCAGTAAGAAAGTGTCTCATATTTATATATCAGCATGCTGCATGCTCATTCTTCCTGGCAGGAAAACAGAAGCTAATTTAGTGCTGTGTACATCTGATGCCAGCAAGGTTGCTTTTAAGGCTGCCTCATTCCCTAGGAGATCAGCCTTTCTTTCCCTAGTAGTCCAACTACCATTTTACACGTCACCTGTGGATGAGTCTCTCCTTGAACATCATT
The DNA here is from genome assembly GCF_030867145.1 of Opisthocomus hoazin. Lineage (NCBI taxonomy): Eukaryota > Metazoa > Chordata > Aves > Opisthocomiformes > Opisthocomidae > Opisthocomus > Opisthocomus hoazin. Next base: position 12,866,807 of record NC_134433.1, on the reverse strand, counting down.
TGATATCTGCAGAGCCTTCTCATACATTTTTTGGGCCACTGGGAGCTGGTTAATGTTTAGCAGATAGCGAGCATAGGAGTCTAGGCTCATCCCAAGCAAGAGATGCGTGTTGGCCTTTTCTTCAGCTGCAAATAGAGAGGAGGGGAAGTGATCACTTCACACGATCAAGCATGAGTCTCCATCCTACAACAGCAGGAAACTCATGCAGTGCAAAGACAATGAATTGACACAAAGATGGTGCTTAGGCAATATGGAAAGCAACATCAAGTACAAGGAAATGGGGAAAAAGATAATGAGAGAAGCCTTTGGCAGACAAGGCACTCCCACCTGGTAAGACGTCCTCAGGCAAGTCCTTTTGTTTGGCAATTTTCTCCTCTAAGGTCAGGATGCAGAACTGGTAGCCAGCCACAGCTAACTTGTGCCTGTAAAGTACAGCTCAGCAAAGCAAGGCTCCTTCCATCCCTGAAGGGCTGGATGTGGACACCTGCAAGCCCTCAGTCTAAAGGGCCTGTAAGACAACTTTTCCCCTTCACCAGACCCTTCTTGCCCTCAGTGCTCTCTTCTTGATCACAGCCTGGGCGCCCTCTCTCCAAACAAGGCCAGCTAAGCCAACCCATGCCAATACTCCGTTGGAAAATGAAGCTACAAGTTACCAGCCACCAACTGCTTCAAAAGCTGCCTCTCCTGTGAGGTGTGGATTTAAGACTAAAGAGCAACATCCTCTATGGCTACTTCTGTCCTAAGCTCAAGATACCTTCAGTAGGGAACTTACTGTTTCTGAGCAGCATAGATACTGGCCAGCTTGAGGGACATCTCAAGGATTGCATTGTCATCCTGCCAGAAGGACACACACAACACAACTGTTACTCTTCTTGTATCTTCCCAGTAGAAGCATTACTTTGCCAGAGAACAAGTTTAGACCTTCAAAATCCCCATCCTGTTGTCTCCAGAGCTGCCATCCCCTAAGAGAAGTTCTTGAGAAGCTGGCAAGCTCACAGCTAGTATTGCCAGTTTCCAGTAGGAGGTATTACAGCACAAGAAACAGACCAAAGAATTGTTAAGACTTCCCCCTGAAGCATTTATCAGAAGAACATACCTCCTTCGTGTCCCCTGCAAGCAAATAGCTCATGCTTGCTTTGTAGAGCTTTTCTGCCTGAAATGAGAATTTTGAAGAGAATGCTGAGGAACGATGGCAGTAAAAACAAAAGATCTCTACCCTGTACAGAGGCAGACTACTGAGAGAAACCTGTCTTACAATTTGTGGCATTTACATTGTACGTCAAGACCAGTCAGAAGTGAAGGGCTAACCAGAGCCCAGTGGTACTGCCGGCTAGTAGGGTCCTTTTAGTTTTTAGGACTCCTGCACCAGTCAAGAGTTTACCACAACTGTGTGCCTTTAGGGCTTTCCTGGATTCTCCTTGGGACAGTATCTAAATGTTTGACTGTGGCATTTAAGAGTAAGAAGTATTCCTTCCCTTGCACACCATGTTGGAGCTCAAAGTTTAACAGTGAAACTGTGTTTCTTAGCAGTGCGTGCTCCATGGGACTGCAGTCCCAAAGCAAATTATCATAGAATCATAGGTTGGAAAAGACCTCTCAGACCATCAAGTCCAACTGTCACCTCAACACCACCATGCCTGCTAAACCGTGTCCTGAAGTGCCACAGCTACATGTTTTTTGAACACCTCTGGGCTGGGGACTCCACCACCGCCCTGGGCAGCCTGTTCCAACGCCTGCCAAATTATTCTGCTTTGAACTGCAAGATCTCTGCCTTGCAACTCCCAGCACGCAGCCTGTCACAGCATGCCACCCCTTCACGATCTCGGGCACCACAACACTTTGCAGAAGATGTCAGCCTCTTAAAATTCAGAGGAGGGGGGGGGAACCAATCCAGAGCAACTCACATTCTCCAGCTGCCCCCGCATGAAGGCCACGTTTGCCATCTGGAAGAGACAGGCAGTGCTGAAGCTCCACAAAGGCTACGGCCGCTAACCTGGACACAGCTGCTTCTCCTCCTCCCAACGGCCCCGCACCGGGCACTGCCCGCCCCGCAGGGACCCCCCCTCACCATGCTGTAGGTGTAAACGATGGCTTTCCTGTTCTCCGACTGGTGCGAGAGCCGCAGGGCTTGGTGCAGGACCTGCTCGGCCTCCCCCAGTTCGCCCTTCATCACGCTGAGCTGTGGAGAGACGGGGGGAGGCCGAGGGCAGCCCGGGCGGGACGGGCCCCGCGCGGAGGTCACCGCCCCGCGGGGGACGGCGCCTCACCTTGGCTCTCTTCAGCAGGAGGAGAATGGCGTCCTCGCCGTCCTCCTCGGCGTCCCTGGGGAAGAGGGAGAAGGCTGCGGGGCGAGGGTGACGGGTGACCGCCGCCCGCCCCGCCGTCCCGCGCAGCCCGCGGCCCGCCTCACCTCCCAGCAAGGCCACGGCACCCCCGACCGGCCGGGCCCGCCGCCCGCACCCCCGCCCGCCGGCCTCCTCCCCGCGGGCCCCGCCGCAGGGCCAGGCGGGGCGGGGCAGCGGGAGCCCCGCGGGGCAGCGGCGGGCGGCCAAGCGGCACAGGGCCCGCCGCACCGCTGCCGCCAGCATCCTTCTCCCCCGGCCGCGGGCCCTTTAAGAGCTCGCCCTTATCACGTGATGCGGGCCGCTGCGTCATCCGGGGCAAAGGGCGCCTGTCGCTATGGAGACGCGCCCTCATGGCTGCGCGGCCGCAGGTAGGCCCGGCCCCGGGGCCGCCCTCTATCCCAGGCCCGGCGGCTCTGGATGGCTCCGCCGGGCTGAGGGAGCCGAAACCCCCGGGGAACGAGCGGGGGGCGGCGATGGCGCGGCTCCCGCTGCCGGGGCCTGGCAGCCGCCGGCCCTTCCCTGGAGCTCCCCCAGCGCGGCTCGCGGGCCCCGGGGGCAGCCAGGCCCCTTGCCGCGGCGGCGGGCGGGCGGTGCGACCTCCTCCGCCGGGAGCTGGCTTGGCCCAGCGCCGGGGCGCCCCGGGCCAGGGCATCCTCCTGCTGCCGGCTGTATCCTCCCCCCCGCCCCCCTCCACGGGTCTGTTTATGCGGGGGGTGTCTGCGAGACACCGGCGCGGTTTTGAGAAGCGCTTTGTTCCGGGAAAGCCTAAAAAACACCGTCCAAAAGTGGCTAAATATGCGCTTTGCTTGGCCTTGTTGCAGGGTTGGGATGGAGTTGTGCCCGGATAATCCGTCCCCATTTGTGGGAGCTGCGGTGACCTCCGTGGTCTCCCACTGTCTTCTGTCTCGCTTCCAGGTGCGAGGCTGGTGCCAAGGAGATGGACAGCACCTTGCCCGCAGTAGCAGAAGAGCTTCTGAAAGAGATCAAAAGGGCTTTTCAGGAGACTGCACACGGTACGTAAAGAAAACCAGAGCCGTCCCAGCAGGCGGTCGGCCAGCAATACTGGCGCTGTCAAACCTGTGGGTAGCACTGAGGGCTGGCGGCCTCTCCTTGCTCGCATCTCCTGCAGACTGTCGCGTGAGGGGTGGCCTTCACTTGCAGGAGTGGCAGAGGGAGATGCTGAGGCCGCATACCTTTTCTTGCATGCTGTTTAAAGGAGGGTATTGTAGAAGTAAGTATATTTGGGCTTCCACATTTCTTTTTGGAGTTAATCTCTGTGGTTCTGAGTGTATATTTAATTGCTCTACTAGATACAGCTTGTCTGGACACAAAGGGGTTTGAAGCACAGGTAGTGAGGAGCAGCCCCCTTCTAAAAGTCAGGCCCTTCCAAAGAGCAGACCGGGCTGGACACTTTTTTGAACATGGGACCCAGGGCCGTGCTGCTTGCTTAGAGCTTGTAATGTAAGTAGTTGCACTTGAGGGATGACAATTTATGCACTTCCAGGTAGGCACTTTGTTGTGCCTACAGTACTGCTGCTTCTATCGACTCACTGATTTCAAAACTAGCGTTGAAAGGGAAATCTTCATAAAAATGGTCACATTTCGTCGCTGCCTGGCAGAGGGTGTGGTGTTGTAATCCCAGGGCAAAGAACAACTTCCCCGTTGCTTGAGAGAAGCAAGCATAAGCCAACAGTTAAATCTGGGCCAATTCTAGCAGCTAGTTAAGAACAATTACCTTCACTGCACTCTGGATTACTAATGTAGTTCTGTAATCTGTGCTGAAAGAATAAACGTGTTTGTGTTTACTTGATAAGTAGCACAGAATGGTTCTTCCTAAGGAAAACGTCTATTTAGGGAATATTTTAACTGCACTAAAAACAACCAATTAAACACTTAGAGAAGTCTGTTTGAGTACTGCATTTGAGTGGGAAACGGGCAGAGACTAAACTGTCGGAGTGACCATGTTGACAGCTTTCTGGCATACCTGTGGTATGGCTCCTGTCAGGTTAGAGTAGATCCAAAATCTACATGTGACTTTTTGAAAGAGCTTTATAAATCCTGTTGTAAACTAGGAAAAAAAAAAATCAACATTCCTTTTAAGGAATACTTCTCCTTAAAGCACCAAGTTAGTACGCTGGGGCATAACTACAGAAAGAAACTGATCAATCGCTTTGAAGAATTAAATTAGAATAAAGTTGGAAAAGTCAAACCAGCAGTGTAAGCCATGGGGAATATTTTGAATTGTTGGAACAGAGGATTTTAAAGTCAAAAATCCTGATCTTCCTGTGGAATACAGAGATGTGGTAGACTCTGTCCCATCAGTGATAACAGAAAGATCAAATTGGGTGATCAGAGCCTCGGCTGTTAGCTACAACAAGCAGACTAATTTTCTTAAGTGTAATTTTCCGTCTTAACAAGAAGTTCTAACAAGTGAAGACATTATGTTTCTGTGTGCTGTATTAAAAGCTATAAACTAGTGACGCCCTGCAAGACTATGTTGGGAAAAGAACAACATTTAAAGAGTTTTGATGCCAGAGTTTTCAGCTCATGCCAAGAGAGTTTCAGGGAAACCAATATATATATTTTTAACCAGCTTCTTAAAGTGACAGAGTAAGATGTTGAGGCTGCATGCCTTTTGCTGCATGCTTTTAAAAGCAGGATATTATAAATATATCTTGGCTTTAGTGTTTCTTTTAAAAATTAATCCCCGTGGTTCAGAATGTATATTTACTTGCTGTCCTTGATAAGTGCCTTAGCACTACCATAGCAGATCATGTTGCTGCTCCTTGTTGCTTTTTGGTGGCTAGAGAGGATGGCTACAGCACTGCAGTCCTGTGTGGCCTCTGGCGGTACGTTAGGGAGATGTCTCTCACAGTGGGGAAGTCTGGCAAAATCATAGAATGGTTTGGGTTGGAAGGGACCTTTAGAGGCCATCCAGTCCAACCCCTCTGCAATGTACAGGGGCATCTTCAACTCAATCAGGTCACTCAGATCCCCATCCAACCTGGCCTTGAACGTTTCCAGGGATGGGGCATCTGCCACCTTTCTGGGCAACCTGTGCCAGTGTCTCACCACCCTCATGGTAAAAAATGTCTTCCTTATATCCAGTCTAAATCTACCTTCTTTGAGTTTAAAACTATTACCCTTAGTCCTATCGCAACAGGCTCTGCTAAAGAGTTTGTCACCATCTTTCTTGTAAGCCCCCTTTACGTGTTGAAAGGCCGCAGTAAGGTCTCCCCAGAGCCGTCTCTTCTCCAAGCTGAACAACCCCAACTCTCTCAGCCTTTCCTCATAGGAGAACTGTTCCAGCCCTCAGATCATTGCTGTGGCCTCTTGTGGACCTGCTCCAACAGGTCCGTGTCTGTCCTATGCTGAGGACTCGAGGTGGGGTCTCACCAGAGTGGAGCAGAGGGGCAGAATCCCCTCCCTTGACTTGCTGGCCACGCTTCTCACACTTCGTTTTCTTTTTATTGCAGTTCCCGATGACCTGCTGCTGGGGTAAGTATCTTTTGCTTCAGATCTTGTCCCAAGTGTCTTGCTAAAGGGCAGCTGATAATCCACTCTCATCATAGTACCGCTGTTTTTTTCCTGTGCTTGACCAGTACGTATTTCTCATGCAGAGTTGCTGCATGGTTTTGCTGCTAGTGGAAATGAAGATCCAAAGAGACAATCTCAAGGATTTTTCCAGAGATTCATGAAATTATCTCTGTATTGCTGAATCTCCTCTGATGACTTGCTGTAATGTGGGTGACTTAAACATGCAGAAGCCCAGGGTGTTTAACCTGAGCTCTGAGTCCACCTTCAGATCTGGAATGAGTTTTCTGTGAGAGTGGACTGTGTTTCAGAGCGACCCATGCTGCTGGAGTGCTGCATCTCTGCTGTGTTCATATCATTGTGAGCACAGCAGCGTCCTGAGATCCCTTCTTCTGTTGGAGTCATGGGCGTGTGTGATAGAAAGGGAGAAGTGAATGTGTCATCTCTCTGCACAAGAAAATTGTTAACTTGAAGATTGCCCTGAGCATTTTCTTCTGTTTAAAAGTTGTCTCAGGTCAGCTTCTTTGTCTTTGTGTTGATTTAAGCTTGTGAATATTTCAGCCATTCCAAGTCTCATAAGAGATCCAAGTTTCACAGCTTCCACAGCCCTCAGTAACTGGTGTTGAAGGTAAAGAAAAGGCACCATCACAGCAAGAAAGGCTTTTCAGATTCATCTTTACCTGTGTGTTCCTGCCTGCCTGTAAGTTACCCAGGAGAGGAGATCACCAGGAAGCTTTCAGGCCTGGATATCTTTGAGTCTGAAGTTATCTAACATAACACTTGTGAAAGGTATGCGTGCTGGCTCCCTCTCCTGGGACCACAGTGGCCTTTGAAGGGTGCAGTTATATTTGACAAGTCTCGTAACTTTTTGTTTCCTTCTTGTCATAAAAGAAAAGAGGAGGAAAGAAATTCCCTTGTTAAGTTTAATAATGTTTGGGTGGTAACTCTTGGCAGTCAGATTTCCATCAATTCCCTGTGACCAGCAGCTCAGAAGTATTCTGATTTAATTTCTGAATCTCTTCCAAATCTCTAAAGTCCTTGAATTTCTTTGGACATTCCTCTTACTTATTTCCTGTTAGACTGATCAAATTATATACATGAAAAAAGAATTTCCCAAATTTGAACGAGTTACTGAAACTCATTAAACTCAGCCCCCTTATAGTCCCAAACCTAATCATTGAGGAATGTCTTGCATTGAGTGTTCCCCCACCCACCTCGTCTCAGTCCTCAGATGAAGCCAGTCCTTATTGCCTTGAGTTTGTGCAGCTGAAGTTCTGATCTTCCTGGAAGAAGTCTGTCTGCTTGGCTAGTTATCAATGAGATTGTCTCAGACGCGTAGGTCAGCCGTGCTGCAGAGACGCCAGGGCTCTGCCTTGGCTCTTTGTGTCTTCACTGAAGCTGGAAATGTTCCTCTGCTTTCTTCTGTTCTCCTGCTGATATTTGTACTATCTTTTCATCACTGCTGATTTTCTTGCTGTTGACCATTGTAACTAATCTAGACTAGACAGACTTTTCTCACCAAATAATAGGTCTGTAAAGTTAACTGAGTTGCCCCTGAGCTCTTTGGAACACATTCAGAGCAGCTGGATATTCAGGTCTAGAATAACTTTTAAGCCTATGGGCTGTCTGGACAAAAGGCTAAAGGTAGATGTCCATATTTGACATGCAGCTTATTGTATACCCTTGCACGACATCAGATATAAAACCCTCCTTGCAGGGATGTGCAGACAGGGAGTGTGTAGATGGAAATTACTGTGCCTTCAGGACTTGCAGCGCTTTGGTTTTCCACTGGCTCGTGTGGAATGTTACAGCACCAAGCACAGCAGCAGTCAGACACCAGTATGTGCCTCTGTGGTGCGGCCTCACAGCCCTGAGGCCGAGGAGAGAGTTGTGTAGAGGCCATGTTTTACAGGAAGCATCTTTACCCCATCCCAGGCACTCTCTGATCCATAAATGCTGTGCAGTGGTGCGTCCCTGCGTGGTGATACATCCTGCTTGGAAGGAAAGGGAAGGGAAAGGGTTTTTAGGGAGAGTGGAGTGACATAAGGCATGTGCTGTCCCTGGGTGTTTATCTGGAATAAATTTGCTCTCTCTGAGCCCTGCTGGTAGCTGGCTTACAGATGTAAAACTACTACTGCTATGATGGTCTGTAGCTTCCTGTTGATGCAGTTAGATGGGTAGAGGAAGAATAATTTATACCTCAGTTGTGACTGTGATAGAGGAGATGTGATCACTACGAAATGACTCATTTGTTCTCCAGGGTTTAAACCAGTTGCCCTGGGAGGAGGAAGGAGCCCTACTGCTGCATTTCCTATTGCTCAAGGAGCTATGTATCATCCTTGCTCTCTGCTTGCTCTGAGGCACAATGGGTGGGCTTTGACTGGACGTGGGATTCACGACCAGCTGATCAATAATCTGATCCAGAGCAACTCATCCAGGACTGCCTGTATGTGCAATTAAGGTGTCCCAGAGCACGAACCCCTTTTCCCCTTAGCATTAGCAAGTCTGCGTCCATGTGCTCTTGCTTACCTGGTGCTGCCCCCACTGAAATCCCTGTTTATGCTCGTTGTGCTCATGTGACAGTTTCACAGTTTACTGCAACAAGGATAATTCGGCTGCATGTGTGACACTGCCTGTTGCCGGTAACCTCTGTTGGATCCCCAGCACTGCGCATCCCCCAGGATTTCCTTCCTGCGTCTTCTCTTTGCCAGCATGTCTTGCTTTTGCTGCCAGAGGCGCAGTTTCCCCTGAAGAAGACCTAGAGTATTTAGGGTGCTGGGCAGAAGCAGAGTTTCTGGTTTTAAAGTCTAGATTCACTGTTTGATAAATTGGTTAAGCGCCAGTACTCTGTCTACATGGAGTTTGTATCAGAAGAACTATGGGAATTCTAACAAAAAGGCTGATGAGATCACTGCAAGGACAGCCTGTGTCTCTTGCTTCACCTACTTCCCTTTGCAATAATCAGTGGTCTGTAAAGTGACTGTGAAGCCAGAAATGCCGCTCAAAGATAACTCCTCGCCTACATGGCTAACACTGTGTCACAGTCATAGAGACTGACTAAAAAAATCTCACTTCTATGTCTCTGATGCACTTTGTGTCATTTTAGTTCAGGACAGGAATCACTTCATGTCCTGTTTGTGCAGCAGGCAGCCAGCATAGTGTTTGGGTCATAATGCTGAAGAAGAAACACATAGGCTGTAATGTCCTGTGTAAGAAGAATCTTTAAAATGTCTTGTAATTAAATCTGAGTGGGATTTCGCAAAGAAATGTGGGACTGTTTGGGAGCAGCCTGGAAATTTAGAAGTTCTCTTAGGAATATCAAAACCGAGCTCCAAATAGCTGGCGGGGTAGAGGCTGTGTTTAAGGACTGAGCCCTGAGATTTTCTCAGAGGGACAGGGCATGGATTGCTGGTCACTTGGTGAAAGCCAGCAAAGCTGAGAATGACAAATACACTTCATTGCTTGGTAGCGTAATTAATGGAGCCGTAAGTGGTGGGATTTTGAGAGGCAATGGGAACCTTTGACTACAGGCGTTCTGGACTCCATAGGGCTAAATCCTATGGATTAAGGCTAAGCCAGGTTGTCTCCTTATGTGGTGTGGCCTAACTAGAGACACATTCTCTTTCAGGCTGAAGTTCATATTTGGCCCATCTGCTGTCCCAGCTTTGGATCTGGTGGATCAGCGTTCTGTCACCCGAGTCATGTCGCCCAGCGGAAGGACTGCCTACCAGGTACACACTCCTCTTCAGTTTTACTTTCTGATGGTTTCCAGTTGACATGTGAGCCAGTGTTCCTAACTTGGAGAACATGGAAGGGGACTTGAATAAACACGGAGAGAATGTCAGTGTTTTACAAACTCCCGAAGCGATACTGGAGAGCAATAGCCACAGACTAGAATTAGAACAGCATGGTACACTACTGTTTTCTTGGTGGCTCCCAGCCAGTCAGAGACAATTTCGTATGTGTTTGTGGATATCATGGTCAGAAGGAAGTTTTCCAGGGACTGCTAATTTTGCTTTATTATTTTCATCCTATCCGGCAAAGGCAGTTCTTCCTTTTGACAAGCTGTGTGGAACAGAGTGTTATCTGCCATCACTGCATTTCTTTCCCCGTTGCGCTCCAAATCCTGTGTCCTGAACACTCTTGACCTCTGCTTGGCGATAGGATCCTTGCAGCCTGGGAGGAAGCAATGCAGGCCAAGTCCGTGGGTTTCATTCCAGTTCACTCTAGCCAAGTCTGTGAATCACAGAAATATCTTCATAAAATGGCATTTTAGAGAGAAGAGCTCACCTTAGCCCTAAAGACCAAACTCCTCATACCACACAGGATCAGAGATGGAGCTGAGGCTCATGAGGTGAAGAGAGGAGCCACTGGCTCTTCCTTCTGACTTTTCTGTGGTATGGACAATTCCTTGCTCTACTGTGCCACAGCACCAATGGCATCTCTGTCGGGGACAGGCTGTCCGTTCTGTGAGCCCTTGACCAGCTGCATCCAGCCCATGGGGTCACAGAGTCAGAGAGACACTGTGTGCTGGGCCCTAGCTAAGGCGGTGGGACCCTGTGCCCACAGGATTTTGGTGGAGAAGCACCCAATTCCTTCTACTTAGCACTACTAACCCCCTCAGCTAGCACAGCCCCCTCCGTTGCTGAACCTGGTGCTGTGCTTTATCACACACCAGAGAAGGAGGAATCTCTTTGCTCACCGCTGCAGCAGCCAAGAGGAACATTTCCAAATATCCTCCCTGCAAAGGGATTTGTCTCCTTCACTGGAGGTGCTGAGATGCTTTGGGGTCATCTAGGGTAAGAGAAGAGCAGTGAACCAGGCCTGGGTAATGACAAACACTTTTCAAATGTTCAGAGCTTGCATTGCTTGATTTGCACATGGAGTGTTTATCGCTTCTGGGGCCTTGGAGAGAACATCAGCCCCTCCAGGGAGGCATGATTCATCAACTCAAGAACATAGCCTTTGATTTTAGTTGGGGGCTTGCCTGTGGATATTTGGTAAAGCCTAAGAAGCCCTGCTTCCAGGACCCTTAGACAGCAGGTGCCTCACTAATTGAATGCTTAAAGGCTTTTTCCTTTTTTACTGTTGTTTGGATGCATATGCCACTGGGCAGAGAATGGTCGCATTCTCCTTGCAGAGCTTTGGCGAACCGTGCAGGCCAAGGCAGAGATTTGCAGGCTGGGATGCACAGTCTTGCCTTAGCACTCTTTTGTGTGAAGGATGACGGGGACTGCTTAGAGCCTCCGGTCTTCCCAGGGAGCCTAAATGGGTGCTCACAGCTTTTCTGCTGTGACAGAGTTATCTGCATCTTAAGAGGCCCAATATTCATCTCTTAGATGCAGGAAGCCTCATGAGACACAGAGGAGTTCAGAGAAGCATGGCGAGAGGGCTCTGGTGTGCTGGGTGCTGCCCTGACACCCTGTTCTGGTCTGAGCAGGGTCGTTGCTGAACAGTGCTGCCTCCAACTGCGTGTGCTGCAGCGAGGCAAGCACCCCTCCGCGCTGCCCAGTGGGAAAGAACCCAAGAACCCCTGGACAGGTAGGTCAGGACTCGTCACAAGGAGTTAGTGTAAGACAAGCCCAGCCTTCAGCCAGGCACTTTGTAGCGGATGGGGATGATGTGAGCGGGCCCCCTGCATCACCCAGGGTCTGTGCCTGTGTCCTCCTCGCAGACAGGCTGCAGGAAGCAGACCCTGCCTGCAGGTCCCTGTGTGCTTCTGAGCAGCATTCCTCTTCAGTGGAGCTTGAGTGCTGATTAAGGCCATGCTGATGAGTTCATTAACAGAGGAAGCTGAAGAGGTATTTTCTCTGGGGGTGTGAGGCTCATCCCATTGCGAAATTCTTCCTCAGCACAGCTGTCTGAGGTGCAGAAACAAAGAGCAGAGCCTCCTCTGAGACCGCTGGCTGGAGCAGTCACAGGAATACAATCTGGGGCAGTAGAACCCAAAACACTGAGTGGGATACTGCACGTCAGAGTAGCTGGGTAGCATCACTGGCTCTTCATTCACGTGTCTGTGTGGTGTAGACACGTATCCCAGCTGTGTGCCCTTCTCCCTCAGCAGAGAAGCATGCCCAGTGCCGTGGGGAGAGGGGGCCATCCATGGCTGCCTGGACACGTGCGCGGTCATCGCTTTCTCTTATTCCTCAGATAGTCAGCTCTGCCGTTTGCTTGCAGATGTGGTTGAACTGGAACGTGAGGTGGTGCTTTGACACAGCTGGACTGGAGAACTGTTCCCATGGAGGCTATGAGGCTGGTCCTATTGTGAAACTCCTTGGATCGTCATAGCCAAATCTGAGATGTTGATGCTTCACAGGCTGAAATGCTGTTTGCAGTCCATATCACCCAGTACATCTTAGGTACTGCTTCAGGGGAAAATGGCTCTGCTCAGACAGGCCCTAGGACTGCAGCCTGTAGTGCAGACAGCTCTTGCCCTCAGGAAATGAGGTGGGAGAAGAAAGAGCCCTTGGTCAAGTGAAAGCTATGATAGTTCATTTAATGGCTGGGCATTAATGCCATTGCTACTTAATAGAGGAGTAGCGCCAATGGGGTATTCAAGGGCTGATGTTACCTCAGAGTTGTTAAATTGTCCCAGAAGAGCTTGTATAATGTCTGCCTGTGCTGCAGACTAAAGCCAACCCTTGTAACTCCAGGTTAGGGCTAAATAAGACTTATCTGGTGCAGAGATGGTGAGTGCTGGCTGGTGGTGGAGCTGTGCTGGATTCCGTAGAAGTGTGAAGTGGTGAGCAGGCAGCAGCTGGGGCACCTATTTGCCACACCTGCGTTGCAGAAATGTTGTGAGCTGTGGGAGTGGAGCCAGTTAGCAGGGGGAGAGGCATTGCTTTAGCCCTGCTGCCAACTGTCACTTGCATTGCTCACATCCCGCACTTCTATTGGGTTCTTCTTTTTTATGTCTTTTTTAATTAATTTCCTAGAACTGTATGGCAGCCTGCCCGGCCGTGACGGACTTGAGCATCAGGTCCTGGCACAGACTGTGGTGCTGCCTAGCTGTATGCTGGTGGCAGCAGTAGCTGCCGTGGTGCCACAGCTGACCCTCCTGTGTCCCCACACGCTGGCAGGGACCCCACCACCAAGGTGATTTTTCCTCTCTGTGGAGCCAGCAAGTGCCTGGAGATGAAGGCAGCAGAAGCAAATCTCATAGCATCTCAGGGCCAAGAGAACACCCCAGTGCCTGGCTTGGCTGCAGCTGGTCAGAAACAGAGGCACCTTTTTCTCTGGGTTTTTGGATTTTAAATTCTGCCTTATTAGGCAGAAGCTGCATTCTTGCCATCTAGGTCAGGACAGAGGAACACTACACTCAGCCCAAATCTGGCAGTGTCTGTGACTTCCCCCCTTCCTCAAAGGAAAACACTTCTGAAGGAAAGGCACCATCGGAATACTTCATCTTGGAAAAAACAATCAAAGGGACTAGAGAAAAACAAACTTATCACAAGTGAAACAAACTCAGCCTGGAGTATAAGGAGGGCTCAGGGTAAAGGCCAGACTGAAAAAAGAATGGTTTACCCTGAAATAGGAACGTGAGTCTTGTGTCCTGAATGTGCTGGGACCAAGGGGGATTATGAGGCATAGGTGCTTCTGTGTGAGAGCTTAAACTTGTGGGCGTTACCTGTGGGGCGAGGGGTGCAGAGAGAGCGCAGGGGACAGGGGAGGGCTCCCCTTGCAAGTGCAGCTCTGGGCTGGGAGCGACAATTTCCTCTGGAAGGGCTGAGGAGTGCCAGGGGAGCAGCACTCTGCAGAGCTCCACTGGCTTTTTACGTTTTTTGTGTTTATCTTTGGATTTAGGCGTGCCGCAAACCCAAACAGATTCTAAAGCCTGCTATGGGAGAGGAGTGTGGTGTGGCGTCAGAGCCCGGGGGCTTGTGTGCAGGGGAGGTCACTGCTGGTGATTACGCCCATGCAAATCCCCACCGTTCTCTGGAATATCCAGGAAGAGTCAGTGCCAGCCGCTGAGGCCAGAGAGCTGACACAAAGCAATTGCTCTCGCTGTGGCAGATATGAGACACATCATGGCAAATACTCTCTGGTAATTGTGTTTTGGCCACGGGGTGCACTCAGTTTAGGCCTCAGAGCATTAGTGAAGTCCAGGCTATTGAGCGCAGGTTTCTGCTTAAAGTCTGCGAGTGTGTTCTGCTCCTGCAGACCCTTCCCTTGCAATATGACAGGGCAGAGCAGTTGGCTGCTTAAAGTAGTTTTTGTAAAGATATTGTCCAGTCTTGAAGAAATCAGAAGAGAAATAATCCATAGATTGTCTTTCCTATACCATGCAGTCGGCTCCAGCAGCTCACAGATTGCCCGTCAGCTTCTCCATGCTGGAAGCAAATGCTTCCCTCACCGGGCTGCCTGCCTCCTGTGCCCAGGGTGCAGAGGGAAGACGCCTCGGTACCAGCCTTGCAGAGGAAGAGCATGTGGGAAAAGGAGGCAGTGCTGTTCCCAAACCAGAGGCGGAGCAGGGAGGCTTCTTCTCTGGAGACTTCAACTTTGTTTATTCAGGCAAAACTGGATTCCAATAGCTGCAGCTGGTTTTGGGAACAGAACAGCAAGAGCCTCTGCAGCCTTCAGCCACTGGAGCTGGTTAGAAAAAGCCTCACCACGAGTGCTCATTGCTGCTCTCCTTCCATCCCCAGGCCCGAGGTGGCTCTGGATTCACAAATGGGCTTGCTGTGACAAGAGAGTCTTCATCATCTCCAGCTACCCTGTGTCTGCCAGCACTGGGGGAGGGAGCTCACTGGGGGGGCTGGCAGCTCGCTGTGCTGCCGGCTGTGGGAGCTCAGGGAGGGAGCTCGGTGCTACTGCCCTTCTCCTGATCGCTTAGCAGCAGACAAGTCACAGGAGCTGAGGTCTGCTGCAAGCACGGGAGCACGTACAGGAGCACTTCTGCACACGTAGGGCGAGAAGCGTGTGGAGAATGTCAGAAAGCTGAGGAGTTTCAAGCTTAGATGGGTCGCTGAAGTGTTTGGGGACACTTGTATCGTGGCACCTGGTTGCCAGGTGCATGCTGTGAGTCATTGTAGAGAGGACATCAGGCCAGATACAGGCTAAGAGAGAAATTAAAAGTGGATGCTGTCTCTGACTTCTGCTTTCTCTGACTGCTTTTGTTTCAGGTCCTTGGGAGCTCAGGCAAACTCTACACCTGCTACAGTTCCTGCCACTTCTGCACGTGTCCTGCTTTTGGTTTTACTGTGTTGCAGAAGAGCGAGAGTCTTCTGGTAAGTGGTCTGCCATAACTTGGGGCCAGGACAGGGAGCGGATGAGAAAGCTGTGCTCTGCTCGTTGAACCTGAGCAGCCTGAAGCTTCCAAGGGAGCAAACACATGAGCGTTGAGTTGGCCACGGAGTCTGTGT
This sequence comes from Opisthocomus hoazin, assembly GCF_030867145.1. Lineage (NCBI taxonomy): Eukaryota > Metazoa > Chordata > Aves > Opisthocomiformes > Opisthocomidae > Opisthocomus > Opisthocomus hoazin. Next base: position 12,851,566 of record NC_134433.1, on the reverse strand, counting down.
CTGACCCACTGCATAATCCGGCCTTTGGGAGTCGCAGTATTTGGGTGGAGCTAGGCCTTTCGAGGGCTAGGGAGGGCTTTTGTTCTTAATTTCTCTTTACTGTTCTGACTTTCAAGAGACGAATAATCCCTGGTCTCTTGGAACAAGAGCTGTTGCTGCTAATGGGATTGCCACATAGACTCTGGCTGATGAAGTGGTGTGGTTCACTGGTGCCAGTGAGGCAGGGCTCGGGGTAACCAGCTGGTCTGCTATTGTGGGGAGGGCATCAGGAGCCAGGAACACTTTGCTCTGTGTCAGATCCCTGTGTTACGTTATCCTGGTGGCAGAACTGACCAGGGGCAACTGGAGCACCAGTCTGTGCCAGGGCTTGGCATGCTAAGAGGCAACCATGTTCCTGGGAGGGGTGAGCACTTCATTAGACCTGTTCTGGCCAGGACTGATTTTTGTGGCTTCCAGATAGAGGGTGACATTCCTGCATTGCTCCTGCTGTCAACTTGGCTGTGCTATTGTTTGCAGTGCAAACATATACTCGCTGTCTACCTCAGTCAGGCTGTGGGAGCCTGCCAGGAACTGACTGTCTCTGAGGAGCAGCTCACAAGCATCTTACTGGCTGAGGAAGAGGATGAAGGATGAAGGACCTGGATCACATGCAGGTGTGCTTTCTGTGTACCCTCCCGGCTGTGTAGCCGGCATTTTTTGTAGCTGGCTGTCTGTAGCTGGCTGTCAAATGTTCATCGTGGCTGGTAGGTTTCTTCCTGTGCTGCAGCCAAGCATGACATGAATTAGCAGCCTTGCACTGACAGATTGATTAATTAATAAATGTTAAGAAACCTGTGTTGACTTCAGTTTCATTTATTTAGGCTATTCTTGGGATTTCTGAAGATGTTTGAACTAATCTGTGATATTGCGTGTTTGTGATGTGGGCATACAAACAGTCCAGCAGCTCTCTTAGTGATGCGTTAAACCTTCTTAACTCTGCTCGTGCTTTAACTAACCCCACCGCCCTTCCAGTGTGCCGGCGTGCCTTTGTGGAGTTGGCCTCTGACAGAGGGACGCTGTAGTGACTCTTTGCAGCTGGCTGCTCAGAGCAATTTCAGATTCATCATTGGTAAAGCCATACCAGGGATGAGGGCAGGGACCCCTCAGCACCTCGAGACTGAACAGGTCTGTGCTTCCCCTCTTTGGAAGCATCACTCTGCTTGCTGTGCTTTTAAACTGACCCATTGCAGAGAAGCTGTCCACCTCATGCTGGCTGTCCACATCAGACATGGGGGCAGGGAGACTGCTGCTCCCCCATTCCACGCACCAGCTGGTGAGCTGGGAACCAGCTCCCTCCAGCTCTGACGCTCCCTGCCCGTGCTCTGGGATTGGGCTCCTCCTCGAGTACAGCGTAGCCTCCTATGATAGACCATGTGAACGCAGCACCACAAGAAATAATGAGGCACAGGCTGAGCCAGGTTGTGTGGGTGTTAAGTTAAGCATTCTGTATGTAAATAACTGTTACTGCAAATACAAAATCTGAGCAACATGAGGAAAACACATCCATCCTACGTACAGCAGAGCAGTAATGAGTGACAGCTGAATAGCTACAGCTGCACTCGCTATAGAAAGTTCCTCTGCCATTTTCACTTCACATTTTTATAGAAACCTTCAGAGCTTTTTTTGGGGGGGTGAGGGAGGTGTCCTATTTTTATTTTGCCTTAAAATGACTTTGGCTCAGATCCACGAAGGCATTTAATGTGCCTAAAGGCCACAGTGACCGGGGCCGTAGTTAATAATGGCTAACAACCCGATGGCACAGTCATACTCGGGAAACACCACATCTGTCTGCAGGAATTCTGGCTCGTAAGAGGCGTGTGAAAGGTAGCGGCAGTGGATGCCGAGCTGTGGCGCAAGCTGCCACATAGGAGCAAGTGTTCTGGGACCCTCTCTCTGTATCGCAGCGCTGCGCGTTTCAGTCTAGAGCTTGGTTCATTTTCAGCCAGTGAGAGGGGAGAGATTGCCTTCTTTGTTGTGAGGATAAATGTGGCTCACACCCGCTCTGCAACACTGCCAGACCTGCAGGTGAAACCCTGCTTGTTTCCAGCCGTGGTTGACAGAAGGAACACAACCAACGATCATACAGAAGGGAAGGAATGAGAGGAGGAGAGAGTCAAACCCTGCCCAAATGGCGGGAGGTGGCTACAGGTGTTAGCTGCATGTTAAAGCAGGAACATGTGGGACAGTAGCTTTAACTCTTCAGATTCATCTTGGAAATGCCAGTATCGGAGATACCGAGCTGTAGCTAAATTTGGATGTTGCATAAACATGTCCAAACGCGTTCAGTGCTGCTGGTGATTCACCAAGGTTTGGGGCCGGCTCTTATGGCTGAGCTGCTGCACACAGGGCAGCGAAATCCATCTCGCCTCAGGAACCGTCCTCTGGCTGCATGGTACCCGCAGCTGCTGCCTGCAGGTCACGCCAGCTGGCACAGCAGATGCTGCAGGAACAGGATTGCTTCAGATCAGTTTTTCAGCTGGTTTTACACCGTATTTATCACTATAGACACCACAGAAATGAAACTCTTGGGGGGGTCTTCTATTACCTCCCTTTTAGTGCAACGCAGTTAAGAAAAATAGAAGGCTGATTTCTGTATGATTCAAGTACAATTTATCAGGGACAAACTGCTCCAGGCGTCACAGTCTGCCCACTGGACCTGTTCCTCAGGCGATGGCTGTTTAAACTTCCTTCCCTGCCATGGGGCTCTGAAAGGCCTGCTCCCCGTCTCTGCCTCCCCGCAGGAGTTACCACTGAGAGCCGAGAGCCACGTTTAATGCACCTCCTTGCACTCCAGCTCCTCACGGGTTGCATGGTGATGCTGCTGGCATGGAGTGCTTTGCAGAGAGCTGGTACCACTCCACCTCGCAGGGACCTTCAGGCAAGAGTCCTGTTTGTAAAAGGGCCACAACGTGATGGCAGGTCTGAACTAGCCAAGAACAGCTGTCTCTGCACCTCAATCGCCTTTTGGGCATGGAGGAGGGAGGCTGTTTGGTGTTTTTCTGCCTCCCCTCCCTGTTCCTCTCCATTGTGGAATGAAACTGCCCTGCAAGACAAAAGCCATGCTAGAAACACTAGGTCCTTCACAGCAGTGCACGTGCTGGCACGCAGTCTGGAGTAGTGGAGCTCGCACTTCAGAAATTAATGCACCGTTCTTCCTACTTTTGTCTAGTTTTGCATGTCACACTTAGTATGAAATGAGGCACAGTAATTACCAAGCTGTGGTTGCTGAGAGGTATTGACTTGCAGTGCAAATTAAGACTGCTCCGCTGCTGCGAGGGCTTTGTCCTTACGAAGGGCCAGGACGCCGAGGCTACCTGCAGAGGCCAGGCCAGCCAGTCTGCAGCGCGAGCCTCACCCCAAAGAGCTTGGCCAAAATCAGGTCGCAAGTCAAGGCATTCTGGTGCCCCAAGCAAATTAGCTCCCTCCCAGTCTCTTTTGCTACTGATGCAGGTCAGGATTAAAAAATAATTTAAAAAAAATCACCATTAGGAAAAAAAGCACTCACAGCTTCTGGGGGTTACTGGGCTACAGAGGAAGCCCAGCAAGACCGAGTTTTAGGAATCAGGAGACCTGCAGCATCCAGCTGCCACAGCTAAAAGCTGCACTTCTGGAAGCACTGCAAAGCTGTCAAGTCTTGACTTGGTAGCAAAACCCTGACTGTGGAGATCACGTCAGCGAGGGAGCGTCTGCACTACCTTGGTGACACTGACTCGGGCTACTAGGGCACTTCTGCCTTTCGCCGTTTGATAGCTGGAAGCAGATTTGAAATCAAACCTGAAGCATTGGTCTACACAATCCTGTAGACCAAAGTGATTCAAAGGTAATGAGACTGCTGTTCCAAAACTTCAGTCAACTCTTTTCTGCATTTTTTTTTTCCTCTTTCAGTAAGTAGAGCTTCCATACTGGGGCCAAAAATAGTTGGCCAGTTCTGATCTTGTTTTCCCATGAACACGGTTACATCCCTCAGAGCCTGGAACGCAGATTCAGTTTCACACCAGCAACTGGGCTAAGTAAGACCTTTTCCCATCGGAGAATACTAGCTGCATCAAACAATTGATGGAATAATTAGGGTATTACCAAAGTGCTGTCAAGTATGGACTTAAAGAACAACCCAAAACCAAACAACAAAATTATTACTCCTAAATGAATCACAAGATTTAAAAAATATAATAATAATTAAAATAAAGATCCTAGGACTTGACATGAGCAGCACAATTGGGGAAACACCCCCAGCAGGTGGGTCTTCCACAGTCAATGTCAGACCTGGAAAGGAAATACAATACGATCACCAGCACAATGCAACCTGGGTTTACAGTCGAGGGTGAGCTGCACTCAGTCTCCCCGGTCAGGTCATTCGTCTGGGGGGCACGATGTTAATTACAAAAATAAAACAAATACAGCTGCATAACTGCATAGTGGTCATCTCGGAGCACTCCTCTAGGAGTTAGCTGCAACTGTTCACGGAGGCACGGGGAAGGGTAGTGTCAGGGACCGCAAGACCCTGGGAGCAGGATGTGCAAGGTCATACGGTCACAGAGGCTACTGGGCAGTTAATGTTGGTGACAGTCAGGTGCTGGTTGTTGTCAGTGGTGCACTTGGGGAAGCTGTCCGTCTTACAGAGGATCTTGGAAATGATCTTGCGGAAGGTGTAGCGGAAGTCCCTGATCCTGTAGGCATAGATGATGGGATTGATGACAGAGTTGGCATGGGAGAGGATGATGGCCATATACATCACCCACTCAGGCTTGGATTTGGAGAAGTCCTCATGGAAGAGAGTGATGCAGTTCAAGATATGCAGGGGCAGCCAACAGAAGGCAAAAAGTCCTACAATGATGGCCAGAGACTTGGCTGCGTGGACCTCCTTCTGCAGCGTGGTCCTGGAGTTGCCCATCAGTTCGATCTGATGCAACTGTTTGCAGGCGACCATGAATATCTTAATGTAGATTCCCAGCATGATAACGAGCGGCAGCAGCACGCAGCCAAAGAAGTTGAAGTACACCATGTAGCTCATCGTTACCACATTCTCAAAGAGGCATGAGATGAAGCAGCCATGGTGCTCTGTCCCGGTGTCAGCCCCTGTCTCGTTGGTGGCGTTGGGACAACCACTCATGGCTTTATTCCAGCCCATAAGCGGAGTCAGTCCAATTCCAAAGGACAGGAGCCACAGCACAGCGATGAGTCCTCTTGCCCGCTTGCCAGTCACCAGACTGTTATACCTACAGCATCAAGAACAAAACCAAGATAGAGCCATTCTATAAATGAGCGCTTGTGAGTCCCCTGCAGTTAAAGTCATCGGCGTTTTGGCTAATGCCACAACAGCCCCACCTACACCCACACGAGAACCTCACCTCTGTGATCACTGAAGGGGTAAAAAACGTCTCACCTGTGCTCTACACCTATGCTAAGTGATTTGGGGATGTGATTCACTTACTATTCCTGAGAGGTGCTAAGCACTGCCCCTGCCCACAAACATCCTTCAGCAGGAGGTAAGGACTTGGAGTCTTAAAAAAGGCTTTATCATCCCGTGAGCCTAAACCACTAACTACGAGGAGGGCAAGCACAGAGGGAAGGCTCACTCTGTAACCACCAACTTATTCTCTCGCTTTAAGCATCCATTACTGGGCACGCCAGGGCACGTTGCTGGGCTACATGAACTTCTGGGCTGACTTATTACAGCTGAGACAATGCTGGCTCTCAATTCTAGACTGTAATGGGTAGCTAAAGACTTAACCAGCAGCACCACACACGTACAGCCTTCATACCGCAGACAGCTTGCTTCAGCTTGGGCTGCTCTGATGCCTGCAGCAATGCTGACTTTCACTGGAGATCGCAGAAGTCCCATAGTCCTGTCCCATGCTACCTCGTACGCTAAGGTGGGAAGTACACGTGTGTGGAAACCAGGGATCCTGCCAGTTTCCCAAACAGTGCAATTGCTGGTTTACACTTGCCAGACTGCAGCCCACGCGAACTTGTTGTGGCTGGGTAACAAACACCCTGAAAGACCTTTCTGAGCCAGCATCTGAAAGCAACTGCTAATGACAGATTGCTCAGGAGAGTCACGAGTTGGGGGTTGAGTCTCGCACCCAGGTGCAGAGCTGGGAGCCAGGGTCGCTGGGCTCTTCTCCCCATAGTTGATGTCCCTGCTTTGTGTGTCCTCCATTAGCAGTGCTGGTGCAGGCAGCTTCACTTAGCTCCCAGGGCTGTGCCTCCACTGCTCGTGCATGTCACCTGCCGGTTCTGTAGGACACACACCACCGAGACGTCCTGAAGCCACACATGGACTCCGACCTGCAGCTGCTGAAGCCATCAGTGGGGTTAAGCCATACAGTCGTGTGCAGCTGCTGCTCTCAAACGTTGCTTGTGCTCTGCTGACCCACCATAACTGGTTGTAAAGATCCAGATTTTTAAATAAATGCCTTCCTTGGGCACCCGCTGCTCCCATGTGTGTTACAAAGAAGCTCTGCGGTGGCCCAGGGACAAGCTGATGCAGTGCTGAGGGACGCAGCACACCTTTCCTAACCCCAGGGGCTGGGTGCCTTCATGGCCACGAGAACAAAGGTGCCCCTCCAGCCCCCAGATGCTCAGCAACGCAGGCAGAGCTGGAATCTAAAGCAGCAGAAGTCAAGCTGGTTTGGGTGCAACCAGAACAGGTGCCAACATCAAAGCATCACTCGGATCGCTCTTTGGAGATACGAAGTGCTCAGCGACTGCCAGAAAGACAACATGAGAAACCCATTACTGTCCTCTCCACGGCCAGTTAGCGTCTGCTGGCTGATACATGTTCCCCCCCTTCCCACACCCTTCTCTCAGCACTTGTTTATTCTGGCTTGGCTACCCTGCTCCTCCTTTCCTAAGAACGTTTGTTCTGATTTTCTTCCGGCCCGTGAGGCAGGGGAGGGTTTTATTCCCACAGAACCGCAGCTGTGCCTGTGAATCACACTGCGGTCGCCTCCGTGCGAGCCCTGTGTCCCTCTCCTCCTGCAAGCTACGAAGACAGGAGGGTAAGTGGGGGCCTGCCAGCATGAACTGGGCGGCAAAGATGGGCTGGGGGGAGCCCTCGTCTCCCTCTGCGAGGCTGCAGTGAGCCGGGCTCACTTCAGGCACGGCCGGGGCTGCCCGGGAGGGTGCGGGAGCAGCAGCCACGTTTAGGTGCTGCTGAACTGTGAGCAGACTCCATGGGATAGGTGTCTAAGGGCAGGTCCGGCCACCGAGGGGTTTCTGCTGCGCTTTTCTCTCATGATTACCAAGTCCCGCTGCTTCAGAAGATGAGAAATTATCAGACAGGGCATCAGTGAGGCCAAGCCCATTGCTTTCAAAACCCCGTGTTAAGTTTTCAGGAGCTGGCCTGGGGTTGTGGGACCTGAAAACGTTAAGATTTGATTCAGAGCAAGTTCCCAGAAATCCGATCTCTTGGCAAAGTCTGAGTCTCGAGCTACAACATTGGCCAAGCTCAGTCAGTGCTGTGGGAGCACCGGGAGCTGCCGCTGACCTACAGCTCTGCACGTGGGAAGCGAAAACCACAGCTCCTTGGCTTCTGCTATTCACGCTCAATTGATCTCTTCAGTCGTGTCTCTGCTCCCTTGCTCATGTCACATCCCCAAAACTGTTGTAGCGAGAAGGTGCAAAAGGGACCAAGGTTCAGACAGAGCCACTGAAGATGCTGAGCATTCTGTGCTGCTGAAGCGGGCTGTGCACAGGAACACAACCGGGGGCCGCCGCGCCGCTCCGGGCTGGTGACATTCGGTGCTGCCTCCCGCTGAAAACACACGGCCCCAAATAAGGCTTCGTCCGCCTGCTCTTCGCCTCAACTCTGCTGCACGGCTTGAAGGTTTACAAAACCAGCTAAGGAGCCACTTAATTTTCCAGTGGCTGTAAATGGTGGCATGTTTATTCTAGTGTTGCTCGCTCTCCCCCAGCACACGCAGCAGAGCTGCAGCCAGCACCATGTCTAAGCAGGGGCCCCTTCTGCGAGAAGGAGGAGATGGGAAAACGCGCTGCGGTCCAGCTCCGCAAGAGCCCGAGCTGGGCAGCGGGGAGGAGGTGGCAGTCATTCAGCTGCAGACAGTTATTCACAGTGAACAACGCACTCCTTAGATTAGTTCTTTGTTTTCGTGGGGCTGCATTGCAAATTCCTGCCAACATCTCTCTGTGCAGTGGGTTGATCCCGGGTGACGACGGTGGTCGCTGCCGTGACTGCAGAGATGGGTCTGTGCCAACGCCTGGTCGCTGAGCTCCAGCCAGCAGAGGCCAAGGTGAAATTGGGGATAGCTCGAGGCTCTGAAATTGTTCACTAACTACCTTGTTATTACCTTAATACACCTATTTGGTAGGACACTGTCTTAACAGAAGTTAAGCACATTCTTAAAAATGAAGAAGTGCATGGCTGTCACCAGCTCAAGGCATGAAGCCACTCGTTAGTGAGCCATCGCACACAGCTGCCCCCCCTCCCCCAAACCACCATTAAGAAAAGTAGGCACGGGCCGTGAGACGACGGAGACCCAAATTTTTTCCTAAGCTCTACAGAACATGATCAGACAGTGAGGAACCAACAGATTTCCACAGCTCTGAATGCTCCAGAAAATGCCTTCATTTTCTTTTAGGCTTAATATTGTTAGGCAAAAAGCTATTAAAGTAAATCTACTCACCTAAGTCTGCTCAATTAATGTATAACAAATATTGAATCTCCTCTAGATTTCTTCCCAGAGGCATCAGATGGTGCTTTAATGTAAATAAAAGCTGAATATTTTAAAATGATTTATTGAGATTAAATAACGTGGCAAGGCATTAGTTCCTTTTACACCACCAGGGAAAAATCTCTTTACAGGCATAATCATCATCCAGCAGCTAATTATCTCAGCTCCCACCCAGTGGACATGCTGCAGAAGCCCCAGTGCCATCCCCACTGCACCGCCATCGTCAGCCGATTCAGGTTCCTATTCTTCTGACGTACAGAACTACACGGTTGCCACCAGTGCAGCGCCACGGTCACACAGCCCGGGTCGCAGCGGGGCAAATACTTGAAGGGCAATTCAGCCGCTTTTACTGCAGGGCTCTGACCCTCTGGTGTTACGGTACGGAGGTGCCAGGCTGCTGGGTCTGTACCTGCTGTGCTGTCACCAAACCGGGCCAGCGGCAGAGGTGGGACGCAACACAGCTCTGCTGCTAAGGCTGGAGATGTCTCCTGAGCTGGCCCAGGGACTGCAGACGTGTCCTTCACCCAGAAGACATCACTGTCACCTGTGGGCCCTCGACTTTGGGCACGGCTCAGCGAGGTCTGCAGCTTTTCTGGAAGAGCATCATGGCAGCCACCACGGCACCCAAGCTGCCCGTTAGCGCAGAGGGCGGGAAGGCTGCAAGCTGAGGAGCTGCGTCAGCATTTGCCACCATGTGCTCATCGGCGCCATGGCGCAGGGTCGACCACGCAGCCCTTGCCCTGCCTGGGGGCAGGCAGGCAGGAGGTGACCCGTTTGACCATCACCTGCAGAGTGGCACGATCCCCTTACATTTGTTCACCATGGCAGCCCCGTTCCCAAAGTCCTTCCCTACCCTCCTGCTACTGGGCCACTGCTGGAGACACAAAAATGAGCCCCATCGTCTCTGCTGTGGCCCGCAGACCTGCAGCTGGTACCTGGCAAACACACTGTGGGTCCTGGCTCTTCAGACCTCTGCGGTCAGACATTCCCCTGCCCAGGCATTTTTGCTGTCCCCCCTCCTCGTTGGGTGCTGAGTAAAACCCCTGAGCCTGGCTGAGATGCACCTTCTGGAAACAAAAAGATGGTAGGAGAAATCCAACCCCCTCGGTCAGGCTTCATCTCGCCAGCAGCCCTCAAAAAGCTGCAGAGCTGCCAGGCTGTGCCTGCGAAAGCTGCACACGGACACCGGGTGCGTAAACGATTCTCTTCTGTGTGCAACGCAATGCTGAGGTCACAGCATTAACTTTCCCATCAGGAAAATTTTCTCTTGTGATGGAGCATCCCAGGCTTGCTTAGTCTGAACAAGGATTTTCTCTGCGGCCTTAACTGGGAAGCGCCAGGAGGGTCCCAACCCTTGTTCTGGCACCCTCGGTGCAGATGAGTGCAGGGGAGCGTGCTGGCTCAGGCACGGCGTAGCTCTAACCCTGCTTCGCAGCGCGGTCGGCCTCGCTCCACACGGTCCCGGGCAGGGGCGAGCCCGCGGCAGAGCTGTGGGTCAGCAGCAGCCACCCCGCCGTCCCTGCACCCCGGCCCGGGGTGCTGCGCTGCTCGAGGGGTTTGGCCCAGTTCTCCCCCTGCCAAGCCCCTGCGCAGGATCAGCCTGGATGAGCAGTTTCAGTGTTTGAACCCCAAACTCACAGGGATCATGCGCGGGGGTCACACGCGGTGGGATCAGTGGGGCGACGCAGGCGGGACGGCTGCGCAAGGGATGCTGCAGCCCGCTCGGGTCCTCCCTGCGCTCCCAGTGCCTCCCAGCTCCCAGACTGTGGAGGGAGCCCTGGGGACTGGTGCTCCCCACCGCCCTCCCTGCTTCCCTCCCCGTTTCGCCCCGTGCCCAGGCGGGCGGATGCAGGGAGGTGAGCAGATGAGAGTTTGCAGAGCTCGGACGCCGCAGGTGCTCCGATACAAACAAGCAGTGATAATTTATATGTTTCTATTTTAAGCGTGAAGGAAAATACACAGACCCCTCCATTCACAAGGGGAGGGAACAGTCTGGCTGCCAAGCACTGTATCCTTGTCATCTGCTTGCAGCTGTACTTCGCATCTTGCTCTTTTTTTCTTTTTTTTTGGAGTTATAACAGCATGAAACCAGCACCATTGCTGCCGTTGTGTTTGCTCCATGCACAGTCATGGAATGGAGATCACATCCCAGCTGAAATATCCTGGCAGGACATTTTAAATGAATCATAAATTGCACCTTAGAGGGGGAAAGAAAAAAAGAAAAAAAGAAAAAAAGAACGAAAGAATGAAAGAGGAAAAAAGGAAAAAAGGAAAAAAGGAAAAAAGGAAAAAAGGAAAAAAGGAAAAAAGGAAAAAAGGAAAAAAGGAAAAAAGGAAAAAAGGAACTGTGCTCTTTAACCAAGGAGTTGGCAGTGAGAAGGAGAAATCTGATTAGCGGTTGCGGTATCAGCCGAGGGAGCAGGACCTCTGCGCCTGTCCCTGTCCAGTTGTAGACAAATCACTTCCTCCCGCATCTCTCCCCGCTGTGCACAGGGGACCGCAGCAGCATCCCCCGCTCGCTCTCCCAGCCTTCCACTGGAGGGGTTCCTGCAGACACCCAGCACCCACGTCTCAGGTGAGCACCCAGGGGTTACTTGGCGGGGCAGGAGGCATCGCTCAGCCCCTCCGTTTCCGACTGCCTGGAGCACCGCTCCCACTGCCTGGTGCTTTCATGGGAAACCTGGGCGGCTGCAGCGGCTCGGCCCCGTGCACCCACCCAGCTCTGAACGCGGCTCACGGCCACCCTCAACCTGCCACGAAAAGCTGAACGGGAAGAAGGGAGCGCTCCCAGTGCTCCCAGTGCCGGGAGCACGCACCCAACGACAAGCACCCCACGCTGCGTAGGCAGCCCCGGGTAGCACCCGGTGAGTGCGACCAGCCCTGGCAGCACGGAGCCCGGCCGCAGGCTGCTGCTGAAGCCTTGTCTTCGAGAGGGGGGCCGGCTCGTGGGTGCTGCGCTGGGCTGAGACTGGGTGCTCGGGAGCCCAGCCTTGCCTTGGCTCCCGTCCTCACGGAGCGAGGAGGAACTGCTGGCCTCTGGTGCCGTCAGGTTCCCTCTCCTGCCAGAGGCAGCTGACCAGCAGGGCCGCAGGCTGCAAGGCTTCAGCTTTGGATGTGGAGGATCACTAACAGGCTGGAAAACTTTAGACTGGAAAAAAAGACTGGAAAGCTTTAACTTGCTTTGCTGGTGTGATATGGCATTTTCAGCCGTAGGCTGAAATAAAAACTAGAGGCTTTTGAACTAATCAGAGAAAACAAGGCCAGTGTGTGATCGGAGGCTGTCAGGGGCTGGGGCGGCCCCAGACCCATCGTACTGCGTGTTTGCTCTCTGAGAAACAATTCCACCTGGGAGCGGAGTCACGGAGAAGCAGACAGATATGAGGCAGAGCAAGAGGCACAAAGAGCAGCACAGCAACCGGGATGAAGCGGTTCTGGCTGAAGATGAGCCCTTGGGTGGACACTGGCCAGCTCTGCTCCCAGAGGAAAGCAGGGACGGGGAAATGTCTACCAGGCAGAAGTAAACCTGCTTGCAGCCCCAAGTTAACGGCTCCCCAGTTATGAAGACTCCAGATTACTCTTCCCAGGACAAAACCCGCTTGTGCTTCACACACAGGCGTAGCGATGCCTCTTGGGATGAGCAGGGGGTACGGAGGGGAGCGTTCCCCACCCCTGGGTGCCCGTTTGTGCTGGCGTGCCCCAGCCCACCGCACACAGGCTACAGCCACGCCAGGTCCTGCAGCCTGCGGGCTTGGACTATCGAGCGCCCGCAGGTTCAAAGCCCTCTCAGCAAGATATCCATCCCCATGTGCTTATCCCTCCCGCGAGCTCCTCCTTCCTCGGGGTGGAGGCAGAGCAGCTGGGAGAGCAAAGGCAGCCCCTTACAGTCCCCAGCTCCCGCCTCGCCCCAGTTTGTCCCCGCACACCCCTCCTGGCACCTCAGCCCTGGCACTGCCAGCACAGCGCGGGCTCAGGGCAGGGGAAGGGCCGGAGGGCATCGCGATTGCAGGACCAGGGACGTGGGAAGGCGAAACACAGCAGAGCACAGTTTTGGCCCGAAGCACCTCGCAAACGGCACGTGTTTGGGTCATCTGGAGGATTAAGAAGGGAAAGTGCAGCTCAGGCTGCTGCAAGGTGGGGAGCGGTGGGAGGGGGCTGCAGGGCTCTGTGCCTGCTGAGCACCGACAGCACCTGCGATGTGGATGTGGGAGTATTTTTCTCACCCGCAGGCTTTCACGGCAGCCTTCAGCCAGGCGGGAATTTGCATTCGCGACTCTCGTTTCTGTCCACAGAACCTGGCCCCAGCCAGCTCTCGCCTCTGACGGGGTGAGAAAAGGTGATTGAAAACTGAACTACGACACACGGTATGAGGGGGGCGCGGGGCGGGCTGCGGGCTCCCTGCCCACGCTGGGCAGCCCCACGTGCCTGCAGACACGCCTGATGCTGCCGGAGGTGCGCAGAGCCCCGGGGCCCAGGAAGGAAATGAGCTCAGCATGCCGCACGCCAGCTCTCGCACTCCGGCAATGCCAAAACGTAAGCAGCCGCCCCAAGAGGCCCATGTGCAGGCAGGGGTGTGCGATACCTGCCCGCCCTTCACGCTCCATAAGGTGTTTCTGAGTCCTGCAGCACAAAAACCAGGTTCTCCCCACCCAAGACTGAGCAGCCTCACCAGCCTGCAGCCCTCCCGAGCCCCTCCTCCAGCAGCACCCTCCCTCCAGGGCTCAGAAGCCCCCCATTATCTGCCTGAGGGTGCCTGGGGCTGAGAATTTTTGTCGTTCCAAACCTCCCAGAGCGGTCAGACCTCAGACGCGCAGCTCGCTGGCGGCTGGGTTAAAGGCGGCTGGTAGAGGTGAGATAGGAACTATGATTCACGCGAGCTGTTTGGGTGTGATCCTGCACGCAGAGCAGCGGTGCGACCGCTACCCCTCCCACACACCCGGTGCCGTGCTCCCTCAGATAACAGATACGGGTGAGAAGATGGCTGATCTCTGCTGCATCACTCTTTCTGTAATGAAACGGGTGCTGAAGCCCTTCCCAAAGGCCCCAAACCACTGGCCTCTCCATCCGTCAGCCCCAGCAAGTCGCTGCTCATCTGCCTTCCCCGCAGAGCCCTGACCGACCTTCCCCAGGGCTGGTGGATCTCGCGCGGGCAGCACCCAGCTGGGCAGCACCCACCCACCCGCACCCCGTCCCAGCGTGCTCCGGCAGCTCGAGGAGCCCGTCCTGTCCTCGCCTCCAGGTTCGAACCAGCTGGCGACACGACATCCAGCCCCTGCGTGCCAGCTACTCCACCGCAGCCCAGCGGGCAAACCTCATGGAAGAGACCGGCAGCTCCGAGCACGGGGTGGGGAGGACGTGGCCAACAGCCACCCCTACAGCACTGCGCTCCCGGGAACCGGGCACTGGGGTTTGGGTGGGAGGGAGGTGAGCGCCGTGGCGCGGAGTGATGGGTGCTGATGCTCCACACCACAAAGGGGTGCGGGCAGAGCCCCAGCTGCGTGGCACCGGTCCATCCGCACAGCCGGCTGCCGCAGGGACTGTGCTCTGTCCCTCATCCCCGGCGGGTCCAGCAGCTCCGATCACGGTGCTCAGTGACCGCTGGCTTTCCCAGTGCCATGCCAGTGCCCACATGGCACCAAAGGGTGAGCGTAGGGGCACAGACACACACCCACTGGTGTACGCACAGGTTATTTGTGGCCCATGCCCAGGCCCGATGGCAGCCATAGGATTAGGAGATAATCCGCTCTTTGGCACGTACAAATTCCCTGAGCCCATCGCCGGACTTCGCAAAGCCATGAGAGCCGATGGGGAGGGCAGAGGATGGACACATCTGTAGACACAGCTGGTGTCACCGATTCCTGGCATCCTGCGGACCAGCGCTATCTGTAACACAGCCCCAGGAGCCCCAGCACACCGTGACTGCCCGTCCCAGGCAAGCGCCAGGGCAGAACACTCCGAAAAGGCTCAGTTTTGAGGTCTGTGCGCATTGCGACGACAAACAGCAAGTTCATATAAATCCTAAGAACAAGCCCATTTAATCGTAAAATAAAACAGTTTGCTGTCATATCATTTTGTCTTAATATATTTTTCGCGGATAGGTCAAAGGGTCTTACTTCTGGAGCAAAAATCTGCTAGATTTCAAAAATTGCTTTTTTTCCATCTAAAAATTAACCTGTAATTTTTAACAGATTGAGTTGACCAAGACTGAAAAAAGCTCCCAAACCCAAAGCTCTGGGTCCTGGCTCAGCCCAGAGATCGGTGCCCTCAGCTGAGAGCCTGGACAGGAGGCTTTCAGCTGCCGCTCCCTGACATCCCTGCTAGCCCCCAGCTTCTGCAGGAGCTGCCTCAGGGTCTCAAAGACAATTAATTCCCTTCCTGATAGGTTTTTGCTTTTTGGGAGGGAAGTGACCCCTGAGATCTGGGCTCCCCAGTTCAAGAAAGATGAGGAGCTACTGGAGAGAGTCCAACGGAGGGCTACAAGGATGGTGAGGGGACTGGAGCATCTCTCCTGTGAGGAAAGGCTGAGGGAGCTGGGCTTGTTCAGCCTGGAGAAGAGAAGGCTGCGAGGGGACCTTATCAATGCTTATAAATATCTCAAGGGTGGGTGTCAGGAGGATGGGGCCAGACTCTGTTCAGTGGTGCCCAGTGACAGGACAAGGGGCAACGGGCACAAACTGAAGCAGAGGAAGTTCCGTCTGAACATGAGGAAGAACTTCTTCCCTCTGAGGGTGATGGAGCCCTGGCACAGGCTGCCCAGGGAGGCTGTGGAGTCTCCTTCTCTGGAGATATTCCAGACTCGCCTGGACGCGGTGCTGTGCAGCCTGCTCTGGGTGACCCTGCTTGGGCAGGGGGTTGGACTGGGTGACCCACAGCCATCCCTTCCAACCCCTACCATGCTGTGATTCTGTGAGATAGGGGAAAAATATAAAAATTTGAGACAGGAACTTGAAGGAAACCAGGCTGCTCACAACTAAAAATAGCTGCGATTTCCCCCCGCCCCGGTTTATGGCCGTGAGGGCACACACAACTATTCCTCATTTTTTTATTGTGCTTCTATGTTCAGAGTCCACTGCATCCAATGCCTGGAGCGAGCGGCAGCCCTGCAAGGCCCACAGCCAGGCGAGCAGGCACTGCCAGCCCCCGGCTGCAGCACGAAACCCCCCTATGTTCTGCCCAAGTCGAGCTCAGCCGACACAAACTTCCTTACAGATGCGACAGCTCGGTTGCTCAAGCCACCACACCAGCCCTCCTGCCCGCAGCACTCGGCACGTTTGCCAGGTTTGCTGCGTGTTAAGTTTGTTAATTGATGGCACCCTTGGCCAGGAGCAGGCGTCTGGTGGACAGGGGAGACAGAGCAGCCACCGCTCCGGAATAATGATGCCTCCCGTGCTGCTCGGGTCTCAGGGTCGGGCATCGCATGCGTGAGCCGCACATGACCAGCTGTGAGTTCAGGTGAAGGGCAACGCAAGGATTTCCCTTCAGAAAGGAAATGAAGCAAGAGCAGTAGAAGGAAGCTCAGCTGCAACTCTGTGCGTCATTGAAGCCTAGATGGCACACAGAAAATGGCAGGAGAACATCAAGGCTCTGAAGAGGATTTTCTCTCCTCCCCAGTGGCTCCAGCCCTCCCTCCTGCCATAAATACCCATCAGTTTGCTTTGCTGAGGAACAAGCTGGGAGCTGAAAGGAATCCAGAACAATTCTTTCCTGGAGAACAGAGGGAACCCACTCCTCTGCAGCAGCAGAGCACAGCAAGGGCAGGCAACCGTAAAGCATCAGCCAACCCACCTCACGAAAGGGCACCGCAGAGCTATAAGGACCATAAAAGAGCAACAACGATCCAAATGGAATTTGTCCCCATGACAAGGAAAGGAGCTGGGCTGTTGCCTTCATCACATCAAAGACCAGAAGGGCAGCACCAGCAGCAGATCCGCACACCACCACGAACGGATGGGGATCCAAGCGTGGGTGCTCTGGCTACAGCGAGGGCTCAGCAAGGTGCAGGCAGGGACAGCGCATGGTCACGGGTGTCCTGTTCTAGTTCATGGCAAAGCTGCCCGGGAACAACGGTCCTGCACTTCTGCCAGGGGCAGAATTGAAGACGGGAGAGAACTAAATCCAGGGAGGGAGAACAAGCACCAGACCAGCTCCGATCCCATGGAGCTGGGTGAATTTCCCCTTGGCAGGTCTCAGCTGGGGTGTTTGCCAGGCAGGCAGCAGCAGCACAACGTTCACTGTCCCGCAGGAGACTGCCAGCCGGACCAGGGCACACACAGCGTGGTGCTGTACAGCAACCATTCTCCTTTTGCTCGTTAAATACAGATACCCTGCTCCTTCCCTGTCACATTTGTTTCAGACTTCTATCCATACCTACAATTATTAGCCATGCCAAAGGATTTTGGTTAATGCAAATAAAAGGGAAAGATTTTATTCCACCTACAAATCTTCTTTGGCTCGCAGCTGTGGGGCTGTGGGGTGAAATCCGGCCAGCGAGCGAAAGCCTAGCACCGCCCTTGTGCCAAAGGCTCTGCCAGACGGATTTACTGCTGCTGAGAGATGCTCCATTGCCTGGCTGTGACATCCTGCTTGGAGGAAGCGCTGTCGGGGAGCGAGATTTTGGGCAGGGGGGGTCAGGCTGGCAGATGGGAGCAGGGACGGTGCTGTGGGCCTGGGGGGCACAGGGATGGGCACAGGGATGGGCGACAGCGCTGCCCCTTCAGAAGCACCGGGGTGCAGGAGGGGTGTGGGAAGCCAGGCAGGGTCACAGCGCGCTCGAGGACAAGAAGCTGCATCCTGGTGCGCTGGCCAGGGGAGCCGGGACCCGGGGCAGGGCTCAGAGCCACAGCTGCACGAGCGGGGCCGTGGGGTGGGGGCTTCTCCACAAACAGCAAATGTGTCAGAAACAAACAAACAAAAGGAGAGTTTCAAGGGACAAAAAGAATTCATGGCTTCAAGTCAAATTCAGCAAATATTTTTAGCCAGAAGAGGGAGGGTTCCAGAACACCACTTCCAAATGTTACAAGATTTTTGTTCTGCAGTCGTCTGGATGAGAAGTTGTTAGTTCCTCTCCAGGCAGGATGCCTCCATTTCACAAGGCAGCACAGAACATCGGAAGGGTTAAGCAACGCCAACAAAAATCTGCCAGGTTGGTCGGGATCACTTTGTTTCACTGAAATCTCCAGACATTGCTCTTTCAGTTTGACTGAAACAATTTTCCTCTTCCCCACGGGATTTTTTGGTTCAGCCACAGAACTGAAAAATCCATTATTGGCCTGGCTGTAATGCAAACTGCTCCTGCACACCCCCAGCCTGCAGGCCCACCCAGCCTCTAGTGTGCTTAAACAGCCCTGAAATAGCATGAAATAATACGGCACACGCAGCTCTCCGGGTCCCTGCAGAGCTTCCACAGGGAGCTGGTGGTGGACTGGATGCGACAGGGACACTGCTTTGCTCTGCGACAACTGTGCCATTTATTATAATCGTGAGGTATGGGCGGGTACAAATAATTTCCTTCAGTGTTTCATACTTCATGGCCTGTTATCAGCCTCTGCGCTCGTCTCCAGAATGAGCGTTTTAGTGAGAAAAACTTTTCCTAAGGTCTGCGTTCCTGCAAATGGATGCCCAGCTTTCCCTTTCCGCGGCGCAAACCTCCTCCCAGCAATGGCGCGCGCGTCTGCCTAGAGCGGGTGGATGGGCAAGGTCCTCGCCCCTCGCCGCTGGCAGCACTGCGAAGCGTCTCAGGAATAACGATGCTGAGGAGACATCTCTAATTAAGCCTTGGCTGGACAAGCCCAGTGCAGTAGACAAGTGTTTCGCCAGCGTAGTTTTATAACCTCCTCTGTCCTCTTTTGATCTTGGCTGCACAAATAAAATCAGCCTTTCAGTACCAGTCCCGAAACCTCCCATTGCCGAAGGAATGCTCTGTCCCTTACCCTGCACTCGTAGCACTGAGCAACCTCCCCTCCTTTCAAAGTGGTTTTATTCACTGGCCACCTCTCAGAGCAACGAAATCGGCCTCAGCGCTAAGACCAAGTTTAATCCAGACTTCACACCTCAGACCAGCCTAGGATGGGACTCTGCATCTCCATTCACAGCTGATGGGGCTGTGTGTGTCCAGCTAGGGAGCACCCCTAGGAATAAAGATCTTTGTGCAAATGGAATAAAAGACTCGGAGACTCAGCCTAAGACGGGGTGAAAAAGCAGTGTTGGGAAAGGATCCCACAGCAAGGCAAAACTGCCCTGGGATTTCATCCCACACAGGTGTATGAACCAACCTCCTGGAGAGTCAAGGAAACCTGCTGGAGACCAGGACTGGGAAAAAAAAAAAGAAATGAGAGAGAGGAGGAGTGGAGGAAACACTTGCTATTCTGTCAGTTGGCAAAACCATTTCCCTTCTGCAACCACTGACATGATCCCCTTGGAGCCCTTCTGATCAGCTGCTCCTGCCTCAGATTCCAGCCGAGCAGAAACCGATCTCGTAAGATTCAACGTCCTCAGCCAAGCGCTGCGAAAAGCACTCGGGTACAAAGGAAGAGAGCCATGATTAACAGCCCATGCTTGAGCAGCTTGCTTGTGGCGGGTGGGGTGATTAAACTGAAACTTCAAAACACCCGACCTGCTCCCACAGCTGCTGCTGTGCCGCTAGCCCCCAGCCCGAGCAAGCCCCGGACGAACGAATGAAAAAGGCACCAAAGCATCACCCGGAGCCAGCGCGCGCCCCAAGCCCAGCCGGGTGGCCGGGACCATGAGCAGCCAGTTCCAGAGATGCCAGCAGCAACCTGGACCGCTCTGCTCCTGCTCCCTCCTGCGCAGACGAGGGCTGCGGCTCGGCTCCCGCTTACTCTACGGCTTGTGGAATTTCCCTGCTCCGTGCTCCGATGACACACGCAGCCACTCAGCTTACATGCACTTCCACTACCAGTTTTTGTCATCTGCCTGATGACTAATTAGTGTTTGCTCAACGTATGGGAGCTTTGCAGTGCAAGGTGCCAGAACGGGGTGAAGGGGGGGGGGTTAAAGTAATTCTAGCATGAATTAATCTCTCGTGCAAGGGAGATACCAGATGTGAGCAGAAGGTAGGAAAGCTGCAGCTTAGGGAGTTCAGCTGAGGTCCCTACTCCAAATCCGCCCTGCTCCCCCACAGCCTCCGCTTCTGCCCAGTCCCCTGAGCAGCCGGGACTCCCCAGCGTGGCTTGGTCGATGGCTTATTCTCAGGGAGGGACAACAGAGACGCGGAGGAGACCGAGACTAATGGACTGAGGTCATTTGTAACGTGGAGCCGGGGTCTGGTGCTCTTAAGCTGAAGGAAGCTGCTGCACCAGCTCAGTGCTGAAGAGCCTGTAAAATCTCTTCAACACACTTTGCCCCACTCTGCTGCACCATCCCACGAATCAGAAGGAAACCAGTTTATGGCTTTGATACTGTGCTTGGATGAAAGGCTGAACTGGAAAGTTCTGCTGTATGAATCCTTTCTCCTTCCCTCTGCTCCTCTCACAGTGCACGCACAGAGCCGACACCTTCTGACGCTTGCTGACCTACAGACTCGCTCGCGGTAAGCACTCAGAAGGAAAAGGCACTGAAATACGGTTTCAGCACTTGTAGATGCAACAAATTGCACTTTCGGTTCTTTCATTAGGTCCCTCTCAACACTGAAAGTCAGCCCAGTTTGACTCTCATCCTAGCTGAAAAGGTGAAGTAGGTAGAGAGTCATATTCACATCTATTTAAGATGACTTTCAGCCTTTCTGAAAGTATCATGACCTGAGCTCAGGAAGAGACAAGACAGAACAGCCTGCAAAACCGCTTCGCTGATAGGCTGGAAAGCAGAAGAAAGCGTGGTTGCTCCTATGTTTGTTTAATTACCTGGGAGATACCGAGACACCACAGTAATGGGGGCTGTATAAATACCTACATAGATTAGCTATGCCGAGCTCCCCCCAGCAGCCACTGACCCTCCCAAGCCAAGCACCCTCCCGAAACTGAGCTCCCAGGCGGGTTTTGAAGTCAGAGGCAGGACACTGAAAACCCGATCCCAGTCCTGCAGCGAGTGAGAGCAAAATCTCTGGTGTTTTCGTCACCACCCGCAAGCAGCAAACCTCTCACGGCAACACGAGACGTTCCCGCACGCTAAGGCAAGGAAGGTCACAGCCTGGGCTGTCGGGGAACGCGGCTGCCTGCGTCCGCTCCAGTCTCTTACCTCAGTGGGATCTTAATAGCCAGGTACCGGTCGATGGCCACCGCCAGCAAGCTGAAAATGGAGCTCTGGGTCAGCACCAGCACGAAGCAGGCGAAGAAGAGGCAGCTGTGAAAATCCACTTGGAACCCGATGCTGATAGTGATAGCGAAAGGGATGGCCAACAAACCCACGGCGATGTCGGCCACTGCCAGCGACACCAGGAAATAGTTGGTCGCGTTCTTCAAGGTGCTGTTGATGGCCACGGCCCAGCAGACCAGGACGTTGCCGGCGATGGACAGCACAGCGATGATCAGCTCCAGGACGATGTAGGTGGTTTTCAGCGTGTCCATGGCGAGAGCTCGAACCGTTCATCAGCAGAAGGTGCTTTCCCCTCTCCCCGCGGATCGACACCCCTGTCCGGGCTCACGGGGAGGGGGGGGGGCGGAGGGGTGCGGCGAGCCCCGGGCCGCGGCCCCCCCCGCCCGGCCCCCGGGGGGCATCCAAAGCTGCGCTGCTCCCGCCGGGCCCCGCTCACCGCCCGCGCCGGGGCCGGGGGACCGGACCGGACCGGACGGGACGGGGAGGGGAGGGAGGGGGGTTCCCGCCGCCGGAGCCGCTGCCGGTGGCGGCGGGGCTATTACTGCCGGCGGGGGGAGCGGGGCGGGGAGTGCGCGGCGCCGAGCCGATTGGCCGAGCCCCGCACCGCGCCCCGCCGCCCGGCCGATGGGGAGAGGGGCTGCAGCCCGGCGGGGGGCTCGGCCCCCTCCCCCCCCCCCAAGCCTGCCCGTCGGACACCCCCGGCCCCCCCCCGTTACCCCACCGTGGGGGTGGATCCCCGCGAGCAGCGCCCCGAGGAGAAGGGAGAGATTTCCCCAGCCCCGTGACGGCGCCGGGGCTGCGGGCAGCGACCACGCAACGCGGCGCTTCCCGGGGTCGGAGAGTGGCACAACAGCAGCGGGGAGCGAACGCTGTCACCCACGGGGCTGCAGCCGTCGAGTTTGGGTCTGAGGAGCTTGGGAAATGTTAAAACCGGATGCAGTTACTGAGGAAAGGGGCTGTCCGCACCGGGGGGGTCTTAAAACCAGCAGAGAACACATAGCTAAATAGAATTGTAACTCTGACTTACCTTTTCATCACAGCTTTCGTGCTTTATATTGCGTTCACCATCAAAACACAACCAGATCAGAAGTTGAACTTCACACCAGCTCACAGCATCCAGCAGTACTAAATAATCCAGGACAGAAACTAGGAAAAAATCGAAACAATTAAGCAAAATAAACCTCCCTGTAGCAAACAGAAAGTAAAAGATATTGCCATTGTTTTTTTTAAACAGCGGTAGAAATGAAATCCTGGGGAAGGGAAAGCTTTCTAGGGATCCAAAGTTAAAGCAGAGCAAAAACACTTAGGAAAAACAGGATTGAAACGATTTCTATGAACCTGGCATAAATGGAAACACTCCCTATGACCAGAAACCCTCTGGATCAGACAGACAGGAGAAGGAACTCCCAACTTGTATTGAATGAAGCTGTTTGTTTCAAGGCAGACATCTCGGGAGCAGAATGCTCCAGGATGACTAGGATGCTCCGGGAAAGCCACGTCCATGGCATGTTGAACTCAATGGGGACGTACAGCAAGGTTCCCTCTGCCCTTGTTAGACAGAGGGATCTGGATCTGGGGAGCATCGCTACCGCTTGCCCTCCTGCATTTCGTATCCTCCAAGCGCTTTGTCGGGGCAAAGGACCGATTCTCACGAAGGACAAGCACAGATACCTGCGGCTCAAACTTCAGTGTCCGCCTGGGACTGCACGGGAAGGAACGGCAGAGTTCTGAGGAGAACTCACAGCTGCTGGTACGCAGCTCCCCCACATCAGGCTGCTCCATCTTTCATAGCACTGGCTGGATCCTGAACTTGCCTACACTAGTTTGGTTTATTTGTTATTTTAGGATGAGTGTAGCTTCCCTTGTGCAGAAGCTGTTATAGTCATGTACACAACAGTAAACTATCATGGAAAAGCACTTTTTCCCCCAAAGCAACGGATTTACATCAGGGTTTTTACACATGTTGTCTTCCTAGCTCTAAAACATGTGCCAACAGAAGCCTTCTACTGCTTTATAGCACTTCAATGAAATGAGAATTAACTTTTTGCGGTGGATGCATTTTATTAGAAAAGGATCTGCTTTTGTGATCATGGAAGTACTTTTTACAGGCTGATTCGAGGGAAATTGTGGTTTATCTGGTCAGACACGGACAGAGAAACCATGATTTCAGATTCTGGTGACTAGGTTGCTCTGGGCAAGGTCTTGCTGTGAGACAGGTAGCAAGGCACTGTATTATAAATTTTGCCTTACACAGAGATTCATGGCTCTCCAAAGCAGCGAAGCCTTTGCCGAGGTCCAGTGGTTTATTCTGGCATGAACTGATACAACTGGACTTGTTCTGAATGCAACTTAGCTGCAAGTGGAGCCAGGGACAAGCGTGCTCAGCTCTGTTGTACCAAATGTGGTTAAACCCTGCTGGCAGTAAGAGAGGGATGAGCCCATTCCCAGCCAGAGATACCGCCCCTGCCCTCCAGCTGCATTCTTTGAGCCCCGTTTTAGAATATACAGCATTGAACACCCTACCATTAAATACCAATTGAATGTGCTGGCCTTAAGTAATGATCTGAGCAGGCATTATGAAACTCTGCAGCTCTTGTGGCTCTGGGGATGATGAATCTATAGGTCATAATGTGCATATTTATATACTGAAGCCTGTAATGGAGCAAGGAAGTCACACGATTAGCAAGGTAAACATAGCCCAAAGCTTACAGCTTGTGGAATCCATTCAAGAACCAGAGCGTAATAGTAACATGGCAACAGGTCACTGGAGCACCGTTGGGAGCTAAGATGTCCGATACAGAGACAAATGAATCATCATTACTATTATTTTCCTGGATTCTATTTTACTCTCGGGCTTTGCCTCTCAGCACTCACGGTGGAAACAGCCCCAGCCCCAGTCTGCTCCTTTCAAGTGTAAGAACTAGTCAGGCTCTTTTGTTCAGAGGGAAACAGATTTAAACAGATCCCACATTCTGAACGGCGATGCAGTGGGAGACAGCCTCAGCATCCTGGTGTGGCCGTAGCCCGTGTCTCTGAGGTTTGGCAGAAGCCTGCCAACCTCGTACGTGCTGTTCCTTCTGTCGCTGCAGTCCCCGGGGGAGCAGAGCGGTCACTTTGGAGGCAGCACGTTTCCTGCAGCCCTCTGTGATCTCTTTGGTGTGAGGCCTCTGTGCAGTCTCAGGCTTCAGCGAGGACTTCCCTAGCAATCTCTTGTCTTGACACCTTCAGCATTCTTGGCCCAGTCACAAAGGACTGGTGAGGAGCCCCACTAACACGCATCTCTCTGTACACACTGGACAAGGGGCCCAGACAGCCCGCAGGGCCAAGTCTATAAACGCAAAGAAAAGCTCCTGAGTCAGCGACTGCTGAGATGTTCTTGTTGGACCTGCAGCCAGATTTGCCATCTCAGTCACTAAGCACGCGTTAAACAGAGGAGTACCAAGCACTGGACTGCGAGTGTCTCTGTTTCAAAGAGGCACAGACATCTTCTGGATATCAAAAAGGAAAAAAAAGGACGATACCAGACAAAAAGTTCATCTGTCTTGCTGCTACAGGCACATCCATGATATGGACTTTGGCAGCCCTCCATCGACGTGCGAGAGCCGCGGGGTTAGGTAGCACCGGCTCTCGGGTGGTAGAGAGCACTAGCCCTGCACCTCGTGGCTTCCCCAGCAAAGCAGCTGCCGGCCATCCCCTGCCATGGAGAGGCAGCTCCATCCCAAAACTGCCCACAGAGGGGAGACTGGGAAATACGGAGGAGAGGCATAGACAATCCTCAGGGCTTTCTGGACAAGCCCTGTTTTGGAGTACAGGCTCTTGCACAGTCCCAGGCCCTGGCATGTGCCCTTCTATGGCTGTGGAGGCTCAGAGGTTCTCTCTGCCTCCACACCTGGTCAGTACACCTTAGTACAAGCCTTCACACACGTCTCCCCAGCAGGCACTCGCATTTCTAACTCTTTCCACTACTTGTCTCCTCTGCAAGGACCGTCGGCAAAGGGAACGGCTGGTGACAGTGGTGATGGTAGGGATTTGCAAGGTGGACATGAGGAGCTGGACAAAGAACCAGCTCCTGTCTGTCACGCAACAGATCTCAGCCACAACTTGCTCAATAGAAACCATCAGCCTAGCAGAACTCGCACTGCCTTGTGAACCGCACCCCCATTACCACTCAAGTCTTCACTAGTACTTTTGAGCTGTTTTGCAGGACAAGACATAGCTTGTCCTGACCCTGACTCCAAGCAAGGATTCCCAAGACACAATATAACCTGTAAACCATGCAGCAGGGACAAAAGCTCTCTTTCAAAGTGATACTGCCAATGACGGCTGAACTACACGCAGCCTACGCAAGCTGGGTGAAGGGAACATGATTTTTGAGGCTAACTTGGTACGCAGGCAGGTGAAACAAGCACTCAGCTCTGCCTGAATATTTATTGCCTGCGTTGCTGTGTGGAGCATTAGCATGTCAAAGATTCCAGATGAGCTCTGAAGTAAACAATGATGGAGGTGAATGGCTAAAGGTGAGGTTTGCCGCTGTATCGCTGTAGGCGTTTTTTTCTGGAAGAGGCTGGGAAAGGAAAGCAGAGGGTGAAATTCCAGAGAAAACTATTTCCACACTGGAGACTTCACAGTAAGTCTGCAAAACCCTTGGAAAACGGAGAAGTTACAGTAAGAAGGTAAACTGCAGAGCAACAAACTCGGATTTTCCTAGTCCCCAGAGCCATTGCCAGATAATAAATGTATATTATCCTGGAATTTAAAACTGGTGCTTAAATTATCTGCAAGAACTCACCTTGGTGTGTGAATTCTTTATAAATTGTTGGTTATGTCTTACACCTTTCATTAGAAAACAAAAAAGTCACCACAAGACTGAAAAAAGTAAACTATAAACAGCGGTGAAATGAAAAAGGAAGGATTTTGGCTGGGCAGAGGCAAGGGTACAAGGATACCATTTCAAAAAAAAATTTAATGTATCTCTGTTTGATTTTATTCACTAACCACCTTCTATGATGAAAAGCCAAGGGCCTCTTCCAGCAGTATTTTTAAATGGAAGCTGCAGCTCAAGCCATGGGTGTATGAAGCCTTACAGTGCTGAGCCCTGGTTGCAAGGTCTCAACTGCACAGGGCTCCCAGTGGGTACTGGGCCCAGTTGTCTCCATGTTGGTGGAGGAGCTGGTACAGCCAATTCCCCAGACAAATCAATAGGAAGCGTTGTCACGTTTCCAGGCCAGTATCAGCAGTGGAAAGCCCGGGGTGAAGCTGGACAGGCAGCGATGCCATTTGCAGCTCAAACCACATTAGCTTCATCCACAGCTAGAGCTGCTTCTGGGGCTAAACCTTCACAGCCTCCTGCCCTGGAGAAAACAAACTCACCAAGTGCCTCCCCCACCAGCCCAACTCAGAGCGTCACTCCCAGTCAACACTTCACAGCAACAATAAGGAGCAGCGATTCTGCTCCCTGCCAAACCCTGACAGTGCTGGGGAACGTGCTCTCATCCCAAGCGGTCAAGGCCATTCTGCTTTATGTAAAACTGTGACATTTGGAGCTCCAGATGAGTACGACGAGAAGACTTGTATTAGCGTAACACAACTGCTCTGAAAATAGAATTATGCTCAAATTCTAGAGAAAATCTAGATTTAATTCAAAGCCTTCAGTCTGTTTTCTCTGTGCAAGATAACAGATATTTACAAATATTGGTTCTATTACTGTTACTATGACTATCTCCAACTGCCAGAGGAGAGCTATTGCATCCAGAGAAGCCATGAGCCTGTCGTGTCTTAGGTCCCAGCCAGAGCTCTGGAAACCATCCTCGACCTCTAACCACTAGCCTCCCGCCACAGGCAGGTCCATGTGGGGCACACAGGGGTTAAAGCACAGCTTGCCTGTGACAAAGGGAAAACTGCAGAACACATGCAAAAAATTCAAACCAGCCGACGCAGAGGTAGGGACCAGCCTTCCTGTCCCACTCTGGCTCCACACTCAGCTGCCAGCAAATACTGAATTTGCACTCAAAACCTGTTTGAACCCCAATATTATTATTGCAGCCCCTATTGTATGGCTCCATCGCAGAGACAGGAGACTCTTCTGCTTTGTCCAGTCTCCATCACTATTGGCAAAAATGCGATGCAAACCTAGTGCTAAACACTGTTAAAGCCCAAGAACTCGGTTAGCGCGGTTTCCACCCTTGCAAGACTTCATCGGAAACCCTCCCAGCTCTGCAGCTAGGAAAGCAATGTCTTAACCACAGCTGAAGGGAAAGAACCTGGACTGCGCCATCCCATGGTGTATTATTTATTATTAATGCTACTAGCCCCTTGGCAAGCTTCAGACTGAACCCTCCCTTCCCAGAACAGCTCTCCAGGGCCTTGGCAGTACAATTGCTCTCAAGGGCTGAGCTATGCATTTATTATTATTAATGCTCTGCTATTCAGACCTGTTGGGTTGTCTGAGCTGAATACTAGTTGCTGCATCACAAATAAGCAAGAGGCCACACTCACTGCTTTCACTGTAACTGCCCTGGCTGTAGGTTTGATTTTGGCAAGGAAAAATCACATTTTATAACTGAAAAAGCCAAGCAGAGTCACGGTGGTAGTCTTGCTTCCTAGGAACTTGATCCTGTTAGGAGAATGCTGAGTGTGTCCTACTGAATCACTGACTTGAGGAGTTTGTTCGCTTCGTTGCTGGAGAAGAGGGTGGGAGTGGCTTACTGCGAGAGAGAAGGGACAAGCTGTCTGAGGAGACAGAAATTACAGCACCTCAAGGTGGAACAAGGGTTTGAACTGCTATATACTCTTTCTTTCAGCCCAGAGAAGTAGTATAACGGAGCTTTGCACAGAAGGTGTACAGCTGTCTGTGTGGAGCAGGTTAGAAAAAGCACTTGCTCGCATGTTAATTCTCTTAATCTTGTTACTTTCTCTTTAACCAGCTTAGACTCTTGATGGGTGGGTAAGGATAAAACCTCAGTCATTGCTATGTACGTAAGGGACAGCAGTTCACATTCTAGATATGCGAATAACGTTACCCACACCGGCATTTTACAGCTTTCGTTGTCTTCCTGCTATGCTCAATGAAAAACACTGATTGCCCCCACAATTGGACTGCCATCTTTTCTGGGGGACATTTACTTCAGTGTCCTACTGTCCAGAGTTTATGGCTGTAGGTTTCAAAAACTATACCTGTGAGACTTCATCCACCTGGTTCTGGCCTTTGCAGCCCATCACGTGTCCATCTGGAAGATTTCTTATTCTACTTGTATTGCTTATGCTTCTCCACTATGGCTTATATCTTTCAAGCACATGGATAACCAGGATGATTTCTTAACTAATACTCACCTGCACCGATTTCCTGTCCAAACCTCACTACAGCTATTGCAACCTAAAAAGAGGAGAGATACAAAGTCTTCATTTTATGTACACTTGTGACACTGGTAGCTGGACAACCCAAGAAGATGAGGCAAGATGCTTGCCTGACCCTGGAAGCTGCTCAATATGGGGATCAGGAAGGAACTGCTTCCTGCAGCTCACATCCCTCTCCCTTCCTCCTGAGCCACATGCTCTTTAAAAAGCCAGACTGAAAACATCGCTATTCTGAACTACAGCAAAACAGAAACTTCTGCCTTTCCAGGAAAATTTCTGATGGTGATGGTCTCTGGAAAGCATGATGTCTCTGAGGATTTTGAAGTCCGGTGACCCTGGGAAGACCTGCTAGGAGTCAGAATGGCCACTCAAAGCAAACAAGCAGGGTAGTTCAGAAGTTAGAACAGAACCATGATCTGAGACCCCATCTATTCAGGTATCAGAAGCCTGAGAATTTTGGGTAAAATGAGCATTATTAATGGCTAAGGGGAGACATGTAAGGATTGGCTCGGAGATGGGGGGAGGCTGAAAAATACGTTAATAAGCTTTTCCTGAAATGAAGAGTTTCCTTCTCATCACATGTCATGGAACCACAAACAGGTTCACATAGGCTGAAACCAAGTTTGTGACTAGCACACCTGCCTTGGTTCCTGTGGAAGGTACCTAACCGTTTTGGGAATGTGAGACTCCTTGTGCTCATTTGGGGCTTTAAACTTTAGACTACACTGTCTGCGTTGTCTTCAGCTTCAAATACAGGTCAGGTCATGGCACTCTGCTTTCATCTGCCTCTGCCAGGGGCTTCAGCTGAACAAGGGCATTAAAATGGTGGAATCCATGTTTGGAGCATGCCTGTGTGTTCACAGAGAAGTCTTGGTTCATGATTGTGTCAGAGGCACTTCAGAGGCACTGTGGTGATACAAACAAATAAAAACCTCCCCATCCCAGCCAGAAGAACGTGCCCCAGTCAGGGAGGGAATTATTCTTTCCACCCCAATCAATGTTCTCTGAGCGTTAGGAGACACTTAGCAATGAAAGCACACAAAACAGCACAGCACTCCTGAATCTTGTCATCTCACCCCACCTACAACCAGCCACAAATAATCCTAGGAAAATATTGGCCTCAACTCTCATTTTCAGTCTCTTGCTGAACCACTTGCAAACAATATCTGCATATATTACTCACTGACAATCCCCACAGAGAATCCAGCTTTTCCCAACAAATAAATCCAAGCATCTGGAGTATATTCTGAAAGAATGGAGACCGCACAGCCTGGAAGCATCGAAGAGCTTACTTCAGTAATGGAAACACCAAGTCCAGCAGTAAGAGACAGCAGGTCTTTGGAATGAGTTGTTCCTAAGAAGAATCTATTTTCTGAAAGAGAACAAGGAAATTCACAGGCATTAATGGTTGCAAATGCCTGAATATAGCAAATTCTGACAAAAATGAAAACTGTCTTACATCCTTTCCAAATGTAGATCCTGATTGCTGGGCTGTTAATTTTTGCTGGCTTCCCAGCATGTACTTACCAGGGCAAAGGCACTGGCATAGCTTAGCTAACCTGCAGAAGTCAAGCAGCAGCGCAGTGGATCCATTTTAACGTGAATATTTTTTATGAGTGGTTGTTTGGCCAAAGCTTTGAGTCACAGTCTGCAATAGCATGGCTTTGTGTTTTGTAGCAATTACAGCTCAAGCAAGGATTATGGGGACAGTTTTTCTGAGAGCCAACAAACAGAGATATCTTGTTTGATCATTTGTTTGAAACCAAAGCAAACATGAACTGA
Organism: Opisthocomus hoazin; assembly: GCF_030867145.1. Lineage (NCBI taxonomy): Eukaryota > Metazoa > Chordata > Aves > Opisthocomiformes > Opisthocomidae > Opisthocomus > Opisthocomus hoazin. Next base: position 12,821,432 of record NC_134433.1, on the reverse strand, counting down.
AGTAGCTGCGATAACAGGTATCTTGCTCCCCACTGGTATCTCCATGCTATACAAAGAACAGATTAACTGACAGCAGTGTCTCAGGAGATTCACATCTCTCTCTAGGCAGAGCATGGGACTGAGACTCATCGTGTGCAATCTTTGTTCACTGGTCTGTAAGGCAGAAAGCATTTTTGCTTTTCCACATCCCAGGACTCAAGAGTCTATCCCCGTAAAAAAACTGCTGGGTGCTACCAGACATGAAGGATAACATCCTACAAGCATACCAAATAGTTTAATTAGTGGAAAAAAACCCTAAAAACCTCACTTATTGCAGTTACTGCAACACGCAGACAGAAATTACCAACTTTATGTCTCAGCCAGGATCTGGCTGGGTCCCGGGAAGATGGAAATGAGGTCATCAGTCACACACAGCTTTGAATGCCAACCTGTAACCTGCTCATGTTACATGATAATTTCTACTTGTGTCATAAACACAGGTGGGGAGTCTGGATAGATCACAGCTTCCCTGAGCAGGGCTGGACAACCAGGATTTCACCCTACTGGGACTAAACATTACAAAAACCAATCTGGTCTGATTATTAATTAGTTCTTTTATAATACTGCGTATTAACTCTAGCTTGTGGTTGGAGGCTGTATAAACTCCTAGCAAATACAGCTGTTGTCCCAAAGAGTTTATAGCTAAAAAACACAAGGACAGACAGAAGGACAGAGAAAACAGATCAATGCAGGACTTGGAAATCAGACAGACAGACATGTATGGCCTTATTCTGAGGTCACACAACTAGCAAACCTAAGTATTCAGGGTTCTGCTTTTTATTCCTAAAGCACAGTGTGAGCTGCATTCCTGGTGATGGTGAGATTTCCAGAGAGCAAGACCGGGCTGGTTCCGAGAGTGCTTTGCAGAAGACAACTGAGGTGCAAATACTGCAATACTCCCTTCTAAGCGAGCCACAGTTAACCTTCAAAATAAAGTGCAGTGGCAGCTTGAAAAAATTAGGGACTCTAGGCTGCCATTTCACATGGTCATACTTTGTCTAGCAGATAAAGCTACCTAGATCAGACAAATCACCAAAACAACATTACTTTGCCTGTGACATTGCCACAAGAAAGGATCAGCCCAGCATTAAAAACCCAGGGCTGAAACACAATACTTAGGTGGGGAAAGGCAAAGTAGTTTGGATTACGTAAATAGGAACTTTTTCCCACAAGGTTTCATCTATGCAGCTGGACACAAACATACCTGAGAGGCTTGAAGAGATTTAAATGCCCGTTTCTGGTATCTTCTTGTTTTCTTTGCTGACTCAGCGATTTTGATTGTTCTGGTATTGCCACTACGATCATGAGATAAAAGCAGCCCCTGTGAAAAGTATTCCGAATTTGATCTCAGCATCTTTGAAAGCTCTGTACATAGATTGGATAGTGGCTGCAGCACAGCATCGATGGGGCTGAATTCCTCAGCAGTAAGGGCAAGGCTCCACAGTCCTCTTTGTGCAAGCTGGAAAAAGGAATTCTATCCAGGGATTCCAGAATTTAGGAAGCCCTCCTTTACTCCATGGAGAGCGTTTACAATAAATGTCACCATAAGCGCCATTGCTTGGCATTCTGGTTTTCACAGGGAGTCCTTGTTTTTGCCCTCCATAACTCAGCCCTACCTGAAATTCCAACACAAGCTTCATTTTCCCCAGCAGTGTCACTGGCTGGGTGGTGATGTTTGATCTGCAAGATGCGAACTCAGTCAGGATGCTCTGGCTTCCTTTCAGCAGATCAACAAGCTGTTAGTCCTCTCTGCAGCGGGCAACAGAACAGTGCCAGGTCTGGTCACTAGCATGCCCCAGGATTTCAGTCTCTTATGGTTTGTTTCACAGAAGAGAAGAGGAATCTCTTTCCAGAACTATGCACATGCTGTGCTCATCCTCTGCATCGTGTGTAATGCCCTGCCGCTGTCTACCAGGTGGCCTGTGCTCCAAGAGCTGTAACTCAGCTCGCCTCTTAGCTCACTGGTGACTTATTTTTATACTCACTGCAGTCATGAGTCCTTGCTTCCACTTCTTGATGACGACTTTCTTAATCCTCTAGTCATTTAAGAGCTCCTAACACAGAGACACATTGGTCTGTTCTTTCCTTGCCTTTGCACTAGGATGATTTCCTACTGTCTCTTCAATACACTGGTTTCAGAAACTAAGACATCTCTTTCACTCCTTTATCCTGCTGAAAGGCATCCAAATGCATATAAGTTGCTTAAAAAATGGAACTTGGTGTATTTATGAAAAGAAGATTCTGACCAAATTTTCTTTGCTACCAGTGTAGCAGAACCAGCAAACCATGAGTATCTTTTTAAAACTCTCCTGGAAGTCCTGCTTCCCAGCAGACTGCAGAAGAATCTGTTTTGCATGTAGATATTTGAAGTATTACAACAAACATCAGAAACAGAAAAAGATTTATTAGAAATATTACACAGATCTTTGCATCATACATTTTAATAATGTTAATCTTTAAATATTAGCATGTCCAAATCTGGCAATGCCTACTATATACATTCTAATGTGCTCTTTGTATAAATTAGATTACGAAGTAACATCTGTACCCAATAAAGCTAGAAGTACTTGACTGTCAGAAGTGACTATCCCATATGACAAACTTGAGCCTGGACCAATAATCAATAAAAACATTGTGTCCAGCACTGCCCAGTGGAACTTGGCACACGTATAAGTCAAAAATGTAGAGACCATCAGTTGAGAAAAATGTTAATTGCAGTTCAGTTATAAGTTTGATTCTACACCATACTGGTGAGCGAGTCTAAATGGCACTGGAGTTGGTAAAAACCAATATTGTCTAGCATAGTAGAAGTTATTGCTGGGTTTAAAAATGTCTTAATGCTCAGTGCCCTGAGTCTTTTTAGGCAAAAGCCCTCTTCTGACAGGAAAATGCATAATCTCATCCCATACAGACTCTGCCTTTTATCAGATACACACGGCCCAGCTCGGCAAGCAGCTGGCCCCATCAGATACTTCCTGCTGGAAGACCTGGTACCACAAGCACAGGAAGATGAGGGAGGTACAAACAAACTACAACCAGACGAGCCAGTGCTCACGTTTTCATCGCCAAGCAAGCGGGAAAGGAAATTCAATGAAGCCAAAACATAGATTTTTAAGAGTTCCAGGTCTGGAAGAAGCAATCATTCTGCCAGTGTGCACTTACTTGCTTTGGACAGACAACTTGCACATAACTGGCTGCACACACAACACAAGAAATATTATAGAGAAAACCTGTAAAACCCAACCTCAAATTACAAAAGGAAAACCTGCCAAAACTCAGAGAGAATGTGTGTCACAGAGGAAACTGGAGAACGTGCGAAAGTCAGAAATCATTCTGCTTAGCGCGGCTGCCTTGCTGCAGCACAGAAAGAACTGGGAAATCTTTGTCCCCTTTGCATTTTCGTGACTGTCACAGGCACAGAAAGGGGAACCTGGCAAAGGCAGCAAGCTCTATGCTCTCTTACCTCCTCATCTTCTGAGATCCACGCTGAGCTGTGCTCTTAGGAGAAATGTCACTCAAGATGACAGTCAGTAAGGACTCTCAAGCTGATGTCCTTTGCTGTCCACAAAGGCACACGCATGTCCCCAATATGCCCCTCTCCTCATATGCTGAACTTTCACCCCATCCAGTTTCATCTCTTACTTTCAGAAACAGTTCATCAGTCTTTCTACAAAACCTTCTTAGACGGCTGACTCTGGGCTCACTTCTCAATGCCATGAAACAATTCGTACATTCTATCACTCACCAGAAATTCCGGGAGCTAGACTATGTACTTTTCACATTTAAATCTCCTTTCCTCTCTAACAGCTACAGTACAACAGTGACACGATGCGATATCCCTCCATGGAACTTCACTGAAATCCCCATCCCAACCGTTCTCCTCACGTGCTCATCGAAAAACAGCTATTTGGTTTCTTGCAGTCAGACAGACTACCCAAACACACACAAACAGGCATGTGCAGGTATGTTTAAGAGTGACTGTACATTTAGGGAGCGTATGGCGACATGGTGAAGAGATCTCTGCCTGCATCAGGGAAAGATCCATTACTCCTACGAGGGAAAGTCAAAAAGGATTTAGGCAATTTAGGCAAACTATTACTGGTACAATGCGTTACACCATCTATGTCACATCATCACGTGTTCCATTTTAGGATGTTTTCAGAGGAGTCTCAGAACTTCTATGAAGACTATCCTTATACCCTCTAGTTTAACTTAATTATCAAACTCTAACTTTAAAGACAGCTAGAACTTTAATTTTGCAGTTCAAATTTGAGATGTCTTACAAGGCCCTGTAGATTTTCTGAAAATCAGGCTGGTCTGCAGCATCTTGTGTAGGATAAATTTAAATTCATATTCAAGTTTTAAGGCAGCATGAAAAAACAACAATAATTTCTGAAAATCCAGGTCTAGAAATGTAACTGTGCAAGGTTCAAAAGGAAGAAAAAATATGCAATATCGTAACAGTTAAATGAACAAATAAACAATATTCTTAATCTCAAAAAATACCATCAGAGAGCATCTCTCAAAGTACCAACATTTGAAAACTAGATGTTTTGCAGGTTTGAGGACTGGAAACATTGAGCATGTGGTAAAACTGAATATCTTCTTCCCTACTGACAGACAGCTCCTTGTTCTAACTCGTAGATAAATAAAAAATTTAAGAATATACCACTAGAACAGAGTAGTAGTGGTGTTTGGTCCATGCTACTGGGGGGCATGGGAGAATAAGCTGCAGAGAAATGACAGAAACATTGCTTCGCAAAAATAATTTGATAAAAGCTAGTAGATCAAACAATGGTTTGTAAGGTTAGAATAAGTCTTGGAGAAACGGATTAAAATAAATGTCACAACAGCGCTTGAAGCAAGTGATACTGACTAGAGAACATACGTATTTTGTGTACATCTGACAGTCACATGGAACACATGCTTGCAGTGACCAGAGGGTTAAGAGTATCTTTCTTTTTTAGATCAAGTGGAGCCCTCTGACTTTGAAATGTTTACCAGATGCTGGGAATTAGAGCAATTTTTCTCATCCCTGCAAGTGCCTGATCCAAAGCCCACTGAGGAATATGGAATTTTCTGTGTTGACTTCACTCCGCTTTGAACTGCAGCCCGTTGGAGAGAATTGGGATCTCTGCCAATGGACACCTCAAGGGAAAAGAGCCTGCTGCATCCACAAGGCACTGGAGCTCTGCTGCGTGACTGCCTTCCTAAGTGAACTCTGCTTAGCAGCTATTTTCCTCTTCCGTCTTACCATATAACATGAGACTTGTATCTGAGAACACTGAGAGCAACTCATCCTATGTTCTCTAGGGATGGCAGACTGTATGCTGAAAAATACTGGAGAGTTAATACAATCTAGAAAGCACTCTTGCAAAGAAATAACTCTGGCCAGCATTTACAACTGCTTTCTCACAGTATAGGATGACACACAGAGCGCAAGGGCACCGTAAGTGCGTGCCACTGTCACACAGGCTCCGACTGGAATTAGACTTTCCTGGGGTTGGTGGATTAGAATAGATGGCAGACTAAAACTAAGAGCAAGTGATGCTTTTCTCCTCCTGTGAACTAGGCATACACTGCCTTCCTCCAACTTCCGTTCAATACGGCCACTGTTATCTATCCCTTAACCCTGTATTTTGCTGTGAGAAAACCCAAGTCTGAAACAGGTTGTTTATTAATTAAATAGTATTAAAAAACCAAACAACAAAGCACTGTGGGGAAGCCAGAGGCTGAGATCAGCCACCTGCAAAGCCCCGGAAAACCTGAAACCAACTTTCTTCTGTGAAATCGCTTGTTTCTATTTCACAAGCCTTTTTTCAGGAGTTAAGAGCAGTGAGCACACGCTATTATTTTTTGTAAGACAGAAATGATTCCTAGCTCACTATGATTAACATTCACAAAGCATCAAGTCTGGTCACAGGGTTAAACATGCTAACTAAACAACAACTTTCTTCTACCAGCACAACCTAAAGCAGCTAGGCAGCCTTCTATGAGGTCCTGTACAAAGCATGCTCTCCAAGATCTGCTCCTAGAACAAATTAAGCAGCCTGTTTGATCCTGTTATCCTGGGAGACAAACAGAAAATTTAACTTAATGAGGTGAAATAAGAGAAATCGTATAACAGAAATTATACAGTATCTTTCAGACATTTGACTAGCAGTATTATTGAGCTGGAAAGCTATCCTCTGGCGCCTTAATGACTTCCATGACACACAGAGAGGTTCCAGTTAACATTCTTTGTAACTTGTGGAGTAAAGTTGCAACTTCCATTGGTACTAATATATTAGTGTGTTCCTTTCCAGGGTAACATCACTTCCTAGCATGTAACAGTGCCCTATGGACTACATTTTCTTGGACAGGGCACAGGCTATCTCAAGATTCATGTCTCTACACAGCAATTCTGTGTCTGTGCTGACTACACAGGATCAACACAGAAGAAAGAAGTTGCTCCACTCAATCCACAAAAATATGAACTACTGAGATGTCACTGTATTGCTTAGAGGGTCATCATCTGCTACTGGCACCTTGCAAACTAAGGCCAGTAAATTGCATTTGCAATATTCCTATGACAACTGTGCCTGTACAGTCAGCTAGGAAACTGAGCTCTGGCTTCCTGTAGTAATCAAGTAATGAAGATGTAGTAATAAAGCTATTTTTCCTCAAGGAGATTGCTTCTGTTTGATCTGAAATGAAGTCCCAGCACCTAACAGGGTCTTTTAGAGTTTTTTCGCTAACTGGTGATGGAACAGAGCGTAGTTTCTGAGTTACAAATGATCCTGCTATTATCCTGCTTGTTAAGCTATGACAAGCAAACTAGTATACTTCTTGGGTCAGCTGCATGAGAATAACTCAGGTTAAGGTTCTACACACTCTGGTGCATCTGTCATGATGTTTTAGAAAATATATGGAGGCAAGAAAACAACATGTATTTGGGATGAGTTAAGCATGTTTTGGCAAGACGAGCATTTTTGTGAGCTTTTGTATTAATATTCATCTCCCAGCCTCCCTTGAGTGCCAGCATAGTCCACACTGATTTAGAACTTCATTTTGTAGCAGGTCTTCTGTTGGTGGAGTCTGGTTTGAGGCAAACAATGTTTAGCACAAGGGATCCTCTTCAGAAATATCCCACGCGTGTTCAAAAATGCTTTGCAATTTCCACGTGTGAGTAAAATTGCAGACAAATTTGTCTGGTATAGATGGACAATGGATATTTATTTGGTTGCAGTCCCAGATGTAATCAAAATTATGGAAGAGCTTTCTTTCGAACTAAGAGCTTCGGTTGGTTGTAGAAGAGGAGCAAGCGGATTTTTAAAGTGATCAAGTGCATCTGTAGCATTCTTTGTTCTCTACCCCACTTCTGTCCACCTCTTGCTCTGTATCTCAGGTCTCAAAGTACTTGTAAATCTGGGCGACGTACTGCATCACACTCTGCCAGTCTGGCCGGTCTGTGTACATCATCTCACTGAGTTCCTGCATAGGACAGACACATTGTCAAAACCACCACTAGGAACATCACTGGGCCCTCTGAGTAGCTGTGGCTATTGAACATTACTTCTGCTTCCATTCCAGAGCTCCTTAAAGCCACATACAGTATAAAGGCCCATGGGAATGATCCACTGACCTAGTGCGATTCTGAAACTCATTAACAAAATAGTTAAACAGCCACATGCATTTTACATTCTGAGATTTCTTCCATTTGCAACCAAAGACCAATTCTCTGTATAACTTCATTTAAATTGCTGCTTCTTTGCATGTCTTTGTTTCTGTATTTAGCTCATGAACCCCATAATACTTTCTCCTTCATACTAAACTTATCTCTTCCTCATCATACTGTTGGTTTTTGAAAACAGTTTAATAAACAAAATATCCTTCATTTCTTAAACCACTAAAAGGAAAGAAAATTGTCTAACAGGCAAGTCTGCCCATGAAAATAGGAATCATCTGGAATCAGCCTCCAGGAGGAGGATATAATCAATACTCTCATTTCAATACTAGATGACCTCCAGAAGTTCCTTCAAATTATATCAATTCTACAATTCTACAAATTCCTTCTGGAAGCTTCCCTAACACTATGAACTGTCAGAGATGGTGGTGCAGCCTTCCCTAGCACCATGTGAACATTTTCAGTGCAAGCTGACTGGCCACATGGCAGCAAAGGCTTTGGAATGGTGTATGCAGCAAATCTTCCCTTGCTAAAAGAAGGTTACTCACCAGGCTGGGTTTGATGCCTACACTTTCAGCAGCTTGAAATGCTAACAGCAGATTTCTCTTCTGTAAAAATAAAACGAAAGTTCAAAAGGATTATCATCAAAGTATGATTCCTGAACCCTACCTTGCATCTGGTGAATCACTAAGTTTAAATAAGCAGGTGTATCTGAAGGCCACTAGATTCAATACTTTCACATAGATACTTTTTTGCCTTAGTAAGGTATGCTCACAAACATGTTCTTTGTCTTTGAATAGCTCATCTACTTTTGCCCAAGCTACAGCCCTCTGTGTGTGACACATGGGTTCCTGTGAAACTGATTACAAGTCTTTATCATGAGTGAAAGGTTTCTGAAGAGGTGTTAACTAATATAAGGCATTTCTGTATATGGTATAATTCCTATTGTAATAGATACTAGATTTCTGAAGCAAATCCAGTAAATCCAAGTTCCTCCCCTTTGTGAAGGTCTTAATATATTTGGAATGTGCTGACACGGTTTGACATTTAGATACATTCTGTCCAAGTAGTTCAATAAATGATTTGACTGCCTGCTGATCCAGCACTCAATGTGTGCTGCTAACTCAGGAGTCCAGAAATGCTTTAACCTTTCAAAAGAGATGTTGTCTTCATGTTTATCTGCAGCACTCAGTTCAGGCCACTTGTCACTAACTCTTTATTCAATAGTCCCTGCTTTTCTCTCTGGGAGCTCACTGTTGGTTTCCTTCCTCTTTTTGCCCAGTCTGTTTGCTTTGTAAGCTCTCAGCTGACACTTGTCTCTTACTGGTGCTCCCATCTACTTATTTTGTATCAATCAAGAACAGTATCTTGCAACACTGTGTCTCCAGCATATATCCATTAAAATAGGTAATGTGCACAGCAAATTCTGCAAATGGTGTAGGAGCAGGTACAGCAAAACTTACTTTATCCTGGCTGTTGAGCTCCTGGTAAGGAATATGTGCAGGCAAATATGTGTGCAGGAGAGCGCAGAAGGCCAGCCCATCACTCCAGCTGCTGCTAAAGTTCGTAATATCAATATTCTGTAAGAGAAAATATGAACCACCCCTGAACAGAGCTACACAGCAAAAAAAACCTCCAAACACTAGTTTTTATGCAATCATGAAACAAAAACTCAAAGTATTAAGGGTATATATGTTTATATTTTCCATTCTCCCCTTCTTTTTCATGTCAAGTGGAAAGATACCAAGTAGAATTGCAAATTTGCAAAGTCCTGGGTAACAGATTATTCAGGAGTTAAATGTTTTTCACACCAGGCCTCAAACAGAATGACTGTCTCCAATGTGCTCCAATGTGCATGGTGAGAAATACCATGCACAGCACATGCTGAAGCTGCAATTTTCTTGTGCTGGCAAGAGGAAGGACTTTATTTGGTCCCTTTCAATTACAGAATGGCAGAAATATGATTTCTCCAGCACCTACCACGGAAGCCACTGACATTTTAAAGTGGTGTTTTGTAATTGATTTCATGCTTCCTTGTCTCAGGATGTGTAACAGAGGGATTTGTAGAACAATGAGGCAGTGTAATCAGTCTATTTGGCCACTGTTATCTTTCTGATATTACACAGCAGATACATACTTTAATGAGAACGTGTAATTTAAAATTATGACTTGATTCAGCCCCTTATCAAAAGTGATATCAAACTGATGAAATACTAACATAGTCCTCAAGCCCTAAACAAAGAATGTGCTTACATGTATGTGAGAGGGAGGCTCAAACTTGGCAACAGCTGAATGGGCAGCTTTCCAAGAGTTGGGCAGATGTGCCCAGTCATTTGCATGAATGCATGTCTGCACTCTCATATTCTTCAACGCAGCATCTTTCATCTGCACATCACAGAGCACTTAACAAAAGGCAGATAAAGAATGGGAATTCTGAGATATAGAATTTAATCCTCTACCCTAATTCATAAAATGAGCCATAAGTAGTTGAGGAGAGAACAGAGGTTTCCTGATGTTCACTCTCCTACTAGCATAATCACTGACAAATTAATGTGGCTGCATCACTGGTAACAAGTGCAATACAAGATCCTTACAGAACAGAAACAAACAGAAACTTTTAAATCTTGTCTTCACGCATTTCCTAACTGGACAACAAGGCTGAGTTTGCTCGAGGAAGCAATGTTTCAGGGGCCATGGATATGTTCATAAACACCCAACTGAAACCCCAGAGCTGAACTAGAAAAATCTCTGACTTGTCTGTAGCAACAATCCCACCACTGCCAGCTCCAAGAGCAAGGTAGGGAAAAGCAAACATTTGGAAAGAAATAGTTTAATATGGTTGTGAGGTTAAATGGTAAAAAACCATCTTCCCTCCCCCTGTTGCTAGATGGTGGGATTCTTCTTTGCTATTCACATAACTTTTTACAAGGGTGCACTCAGGTGCACAGAGGAAACCCAGTTTCCCTACTCATGACAACTGAAGTCCAGAATGTGCTATGTTCAACAGGTGGGATTAGAATGATTACAGAAACAGATATTTTAAAGTCAGTCCATTTGTACAGAACTCCTTTGAAATACAAAGATTACTGAGGGTACAGAGCGCACTTGGGGTTCTTGACAGGGATTCTCTTGTGAGGCACAGCTGTAGTTAAACATAAGCTTGTTCTGGTCCTGTGAACAAGATGACCTTTCTAATGCTCTTGGTTGCACTGACTGGCCATACCAGCACACTAAGGCATTCTCATAGCGAAGTTTTGCCGCTGTAGTAGCGGCTGTAGTTCCAAATACCAGCTAAAAGCAAAACAGTGAACTAAATGATATTGCTTAGAAAAGTAACAGCTGCTGGAGCATGGAAGGCTCCAGGACACAATGGTGCCGCACCACCTCTCTCGCACTACGGCAGGTGTGGAGCTACCCTCAAATCAGTCTCGCCAGCTACATGTCCTGTGTGCTGAACTTCAGCTCAGGCCCTCTGCCACTTCATTGTCTTTATTTAGCTATTTTCTGATTTCTTTCAAGAATCCCCAAAAGACAAAGCTTTTACTGCACCTCTCACACAAAAGCTAATGCAGACACACTAAAACCCAGACAGGAAGTATTTCAGCATATGCGCTTCGCTTACTCACTGATAAGTTATCCAATCTGGACTTTGTCCAGTCAGACAGGATTTCAGATTAGTAATAAACATCCATAACTAAATATGATTTAAATTGAATATTTCAGGTTAAAATACTCTGGGTGTAATAAATCTACAAACCTAATGGGCTCAGAAAGCAGACCATCAGCAGCAGACATTACTGCACTGCACCAGCTACCACATTGTCTTTTGCTCTATTAACATCTGTCAATGGAGATAAAAGAAAGAGCGATGTAGTGGCTGAATACCATCACAAGAAAAAACCACTTCACTCTGAAAGCTGTCTTGGCTTTGCTTAATCCATAAAGTCGCACCATGGAAGTCCAACTCTGCGTTACGGAATTGGCTGAAGCCGGATTACTGTGCTTTCTTGATGTTTCAGACAAACAAGTTACTTAGTATGTATCAATCTGCAGTTAGTGGGAAAGGACTGACTGCCAAATTACAGAAGTGTTTTTACTGAGGCCAATATATTTTATCAGCAAATAGCCTACCATCAAATGCCAATATTCTCATTTTATATTATATGACAAATGGAAAATGGAGGTCGTTGCCCCACTCTGCCAAAGGCCACGGAAACTGGAACAAACAAAGCCTTAGTTAAGCAACAGATCTAGAGAAAAAGCAAGTCATGTTTGCGTGGGAACATTATATCCTATCGTCGTTTTCATGACGCTGTTGTAAGAGACGAGATACAAAACAGTTCCTTCCTACAGTATTTCATCAGCCCAGCACCAGTTTGGTAATTTCACTTGTCTTTGTAGTTTTAACTATACCTGAAACTCTCCTCCTCCTCCCATTTAACAATATCCAGAAATAAGAAGTGCTAATGTCTACAGTAAAATCAGAACTAGGTCCAAAAATCCTCACATCTCCAACAGCATTGTCCAGCCAGTCATCTTCAGTAATTCTTGGATCCACGTCTTACAAACAAGCTAGAGTTAAAGGATGGGGTTCTTCTGACAATATTTAAATCACAGATGAAATCTACCACAAAGTGGTGTGTCATGAGCAACAGAGAAAAACTCAAATATGAATTTTTGTCCTACATGCCAACACAAAATCAATGTTCAAAGGTTCAACTCAACTGTTCAGGTAATAGTACAGCAACAAACACTTAGACATACTCCAAACCACTTAGTTGTCATTTTCACATCCAAAAAGCACCAGTGAATTGTGGATTTTTTCCTCTAAACAAATGCATTTCCATTTCCTACATGGTATAAGCCCCTCTTTGGCATTTCATCTTTGATTCTGTGTTAACCACTTTTCAATTTGGGATATAAGGTTAAGATAAATAAAAAGGGATCTTCTGTGTTTTCCTACACTGCAGCTTTACTTGTAACACTTCCCCACTACACCACACCAAAAGGAATTAAGTCAAAATAGAGGCACTCCAATTTCTTGGAAGATCTCTGGCTCCACTGAAGCCAGAAGAAAAAAAAGGAAAACAATTTAGGGAATTAACACCTTGGAAACTATCCACTTCCCTTGATTATTTTGGCAGTGGAACCTGTCTCAGTCTTTCTGCCACACCTCTCTATTCCTCAAAACACAGCCCATGAATATGTGGCAGCTATTTGTGTACATGCTGGTTGTTAACGGACACTTCCAAACTGCAGGATGGAGAGTTTGGCAATTTCTCTGTCTCCCAGTGTGCTTACAGCAGAACCCACACCGCAAGCACTGAAAAACTGCATCTGGCTTCTCATGAGACACCTAGAAGTTAATCTATATAGGATGGCACCCTTTAGGAGAAAGATGCCCCATCAGAATGTATGCAGAATGAATGCAAGGGAGAAATATGAAAATGGAATAGGGACTGCAGTTCAAACTAACTGGTCATGCTCATTAGGCAGGGCGAAAAATTTGCCATCTCATGGTCACAAGTACCCCAATGTCTATCTTCAGCTTGCCATCAGTGGACATCTGCACCAGAGATTAACCCCTGGTCCATGGGTGCCATAGCTTAGCCCTGCAGCACTCGGGGTTTCTAGCTTCCTTTGGAGTAGACCTATCACATTCATGTCATGCAGCATTTAACCTTGGTCTTCCATGGTGCTGCTAAGAAAATAATTGGGGAGGTGGGAGTGGCTTAGTTGAAAATCCTGAAAGAACATAAAATTCGGGTCTGAAGAGGGGTGTTTTTATAGCATGATGACATAACCATCTTTAGATACCCTGTGTGAAGTGGCAAAAAGGAGCATGGAAAGATGTGAGGGTACAAAGTTTGCTGTGGTAGTGCTAGAGTACTATGTAGAGCAGAAAGGTCTCCAGACAAAACTGTTTCCAGTGTAGTTCCCAAGCTTCATGTCAGTCAAAATAGTTCATTCACTTCAAATGAAAGCTCATGAGTGAGCTACTACACATGCACTGGGAACATTAAATGACTATGATCTGGAAGCACACCAGGGAGCACAGTTATCTGAAAGTACCAAAGTAACCAGTATGACTCGTTCCTGTGAATATTAAAGACAGTACCCAACATGAAGTTAAAAAAAATATCCAGGCAATGTTATTTAGAGAACAAATCTATTATCTATGATATTAGTGGCAGGCCAAGTCTAAAAGACACTAAACACCTGCAAGTCATTAACCTTAGCCCCCCCCCACCCCAGGAACAGGACCTTTTCTTGCAGATAACAGAGCACTGTGAGCGCCACGGTAAAGACACACAGTGAAATCAGTGTGATCAGTTCTCACTAAAAACAATTTACTGTTTATCTGAGGAAAAAACAACCACCCCATTAGATTTCACTAGATATTTGACTCCAAGTCTTCAGTAAAAAGCAACAATGACATCATGCACTCTTCGTTACAGCCTGAGTATGTTAAAATACTGACAAAAGATATTCCCACTACAGAGATGTTTCTGTGCCCACAGCAATAGCACTCTGAGTCATAATTTTCTCTGTAAGACCCAGAATTATAAATTATAGACATGAATCAGTTTGAAGCTAGCCTGGAACTCTGTGGAAGAAAGCCTGCAATAAATATGACCTTAGCATTGCTCTTCCCCTCCTCCCCACAGCCATACAACATGCCCTCCTGCCTCTCAGAAGTCATTGGCACAGAACAGCGCACCAGGAACATGCCAGAGTGGCTAATTACTGAAGTTCACTGCATACAGAATATAAACTTAAATACTGAAGACAGAACTAGTTAAAATAAATATACTGAATAAACCAAAGGGAAATGCCTTGTTTTTAATAGCAGCTCCCCCTTAACCAGCTCAGCTTTCTGCAATCCTTCCCGCTTATCACTAACCAGAAACCCACATCTCCTCCACAGACCAAAAGTTTTACAGCTCAGTGTCTTTACGTTACTATATTTAGACGCAGACACCTGAACAGGAACCTCCTTTTCACGAGCCACATCTCTGCAAGTCTGAACTCTGACCTTTCTAATGTAAAATCTGATAAAGGTACCTTGAAAGGCAACTTCCAAAGATTACCTACACGCACCCATCTTTAACAACAGGTGCATGAAACTGCAAATCTCATTTGGATTTATTACACCCTAATTAGTTGGGGACACGTTAGCAGGCTTCAGCCAAAGAGGTTCTATCAAAGGATGAATATAAGCGCTGAGCTTTGCATAGGCAAATTCTAAATACTTCCTAAGCAGCAATACAAGTGAAAAAGGGCTCCTTTCAGCACAACCTAATCTCCTGAGCAAACAAAACACTGAAGTTCTTCTAAAATGCTCCAGCAAAGGTATGAAACATCTGAGCAATCTACTGAAAATATGGGTGAATTAGAAGTGTGGTCAGGTCCAGTTAAGACGGAAGAAAGGTATGAGTGCCTAAAATTAAAGGCTGCCTGGATTCTTCTGTAATTACAGGGTGCAGCCAGATGACTTGGACAATTGCACACAGCTCTTTTCATTGCGTAGCTGCAAGTCTAAAGCCATTTGCATATCACATTTAGTCAATCTACTACCAGCAACCTTTCTGAATTCTCTTACAAATCTTTTTCTCTTAAATGGAATACACAATAAAGTAATGTCTCTTGATTGAATAAAAAAAATCCAGAAAAACTTGTGGAACAGCAACACTGTTTATTGTATAGAGATCAAGTGGCTAGCCAAGATTGGGAAGGAAGCCAAATGACCTCCTATCCTCCTGGCCGCATTAATATCCCTAGTTCAAACGGTTCAGGCAGCTGCAGTCTCCCTAAGCATTGCTCTAACCTTTCTTTGAAAGTTTGTGTTTCTATCCCCATCACCCACATTTCTAATGCTTCTACCAGCCATGTCAGTAAGTCACAGAATCACAGAATGGTAGGGGTTGGAAGGGACCTCTGTGGGTCATCTAGTCCAACCCTCCTGCCAAAGCAGGGTCACCTACAGCAGGCTGCACAGGACCTTGTCCAGGCGGGTCTGGAATATCTCCAGAGAAGGAGACTCCACAACCTCCCTGGGCAGCCTGTTCCAGTGCTCTGTCACCCTCAGAGGGAAGAAGTTCTTCCTCACGTTCAGATGGAACTTCCTGTGCCTCAGTTTGTGCCCATTGCCCCTTGTCCTGTCACTGGGCACCACTGAAAAGAGCTTGGCCCCATCCTCCTGACACCCACTCTGCAGATATTTGTAAGTATATATTAGGTCCCCTCTCAGCCTTCTCTTCTTCAGGCTGAACAACCCCAGCTCCCTCAGCCTCTCCTTGTAGGAGAGATGCTCCAGGCCCCTCACCATCCTCGTAGCCCTCCACTGGACTCTCTCCAGTAGCTCCTCATCTTTCTTGAACTGGGGAGCCCAGAACTGGACAGAGTGCTCCAGATGACGCCTCACCAGGGCAGTGTAGAGGGGAAGGAGAACCTCCCTCGACCTGCTGGCCACACTCCTCCTAATGCACCCCAGGATCCCATCGGCCTTCTTGGCAGCCAGGGCACACTGCTGGCTCATGGTTAACTTGTCGTCCACCAGGACACCCAGGTCCCTCTCCGCAGAGCTGCTCTCCAGCAGGTCCACCCCAAGCCTGTACTGATGCATGGGGTTGTTCCTCCCCAGGTGCAGGACCCTGCACTTGCCCTTGTTGAACCTCATCAGGTTCCTCTCTGCCCAGCTTTCCAGCCTGCCCAGGTCACGCTGAATGGCAGCACAGCCTTCCGGTGTATCTACCACACCTCCCAGTTTGGTGTCATCAGCAAACTTGCTGAGGGTACATTCTAACTCTTCATCCTGATTACATGTGTATGAAACAACGTAGCTCAGATAACACAAAAGGCTATGTGAAAATGCTGTTAAATTATGTAATTACAGCACAGTGAAACGATAAGGAACTGATGCCAGCTCTTTAAGGTTACCCCATTTACTATATCCCTTTTTATAAGGAAAACCCATTTCCCATCACATTCCTAGGTTCTGTTTACTCCTTGCTCCACTGCTGCCACAAGTGTTTCCTGAGGTTCATCGTTTATCATTCGCTTCAGTAAGTGTGAATTAATGAGCCTTCTTAACATGGACAAGACACTAGAAAGAGCTTATGACCTTATTTTTTTGCAAAAGGGTCAAACATCATTTGACTATGGTAGTCACATGGAGCAGGGACATTTAAAAAGAGGAAATTTAACAAGCCTATTGTCATGCATCTTGCACAAAGATTTTTCTGCTCCCAACTATTTTAGTCTCTCAAGAGCCAGAGATCTGAGAAGATACCAAAAAGTCAGGCATGTCCAATTTTCTTCATTACCTTTCCTAGTAGAGTCAGACTGGCAAGAATGTAGCAGCACGACACTCTCTACAGTTCTGTGCTGACAGCAAGCGCATCTAACAGGATTCATTCTAAACTGATCTGTGCACTCTTCAAGCTCAGCTCTTACTTCATGAAGTACTGAGGAGGTCCACGACCTCTACAAGGCAGCTTAGTTCCGGGATTTTGATTACAAAAAGAGATGCAGTGCTGCTATAAGTAAATTTTTCATAAGAATAAAAAATGATAGTACCACCAAATCGGAGACATTTAAGGTAATATGTGATAAAGTAGTTATGTGACCTCCCATTTCCTCTGCTTGCAAGGTGAAAAACAGTTACTACTGACACTGAAATCATCACTAACTATACATACGAGTAGACTCCCTAACAAGCCAAATACCATCCACTTGTGCCCATCATGTCTACTGCTCCCAGCACTGTGTGGACTGGCAAACATTTCACTATACTTTGTTCACATTTTTAAAGTTTTACTTGTATTTTAACACATAAAGACCGACTTTTTAAAATGAACACAAATTCTGGTGAACAATGGTTAAGAGTAGTTGCTGGTAGAGTGCTCATAACACACAATGAATATATTTGAACCTTTCCTAGCAGACAATATGTGTTGTTTTGAATGCAAATTACCCCACAACAACATTCTTATTACTCAAAGTCACCTACTTCAAAGGTCTCACTAAAAGCTAGTAAAGTAACACGGGTCTATACATATTCCTCATTTTGGGTCTTAATTTGTCATTTTGCACACCGGCTTTCCCTTGAAACGAGAGATAGAGAGAGAAAATGTACAATGCTGAGTTCATAGGGAGCTGGCATTTTATTACCCAAACATACAGGACCAAATCAGAGCTGGTATAAGCAGAAGCAATGTTATGGACAGCTCTGGGCCATTTCAGAGATGAGGTAATGGTGATGAAAAGTTATATCTCAAGTGCGAGTGGGTATTTCTGTAACTTACACCACTGTCACATTCAGTGAGTTGGTAAAACAAGTGTTGGTTATATCTGGAGAGGCAGAGGTGGATTACCCAGCAAGACCAGGAACTAACAAATTCTCCTCATTGTAATAATCCCATTAGATACTGACAAGTTCTTATTTTTGCTATGCATCTCTTTTCTGCTCTTCAGTATAAATGATACTTTTTATGCTCACCTGCTGAAAGCCAGCTGCCTGCTTGCTACACAACTAACACTTCCACCGAGTTTCTCACCAACTCATACAAATGACACCACTGCTGAATGCCACAGAGAAGAAACAGACTGGGCTCTGTTCCTTCATTCCCAAGGCTGCAAGAGTGAAGATGCAGCAGCGTAGCTCCAAGGACCACACAGATACTCTGGGGACGGAGGGAGGGAGAGCGGGGGAGGAACTACTCCCCTCTGTGTCCAAGACAGCAGCACAGCTACTTCCTGCCCGGAGCCCTGGTGCAGAATTGCTAATGACCACACTGGCTGCTCCCACAGCGATTTCTAAGTATCTGTATTGAGCATTCAGAGATTAGCGATGTCCTGGAATTCCTGGGTGGATGGGCAGGCTGCAGACTGCAGCAAGCTCATGGTAAAGGAGGGAAAGAAGATGGGGGGAGGTCTCAGCAGCAAAGGATACTCACGGAACAGGCAGCAGAGCTCAGCTCTCTTCCAGTTAAATTCCGTTTGGAGCGTTTCCAGCCAGTGACCAATCAATTCAGTGTTTTCACTGATTGTCATTGTATCCAGGCAACACAAGGAAAGCATCTTGGACTTCCGGATGGATAGAATGTAAATGCTATTTTTAAATTATCTAGCAGGATAGAAAGTTATGCGTGAGAGCGCTACATGGGCATTTATTTTATCCCTCCAATCAAGAGACTTGTATTTGTTTACAGGATAAAGCCCCTCGTGAAAAAAGGTAGAGCTTGGCTCAAGTTATTTGGCTACACTGGGGAAGCACGTTTATGCACTGGCATCACTGTGAAGAGGGATTTCACATTGGTAATCAACTTGATTATTCTCAACATGCCATGATGTGGCTGCTGCATTTCTTTTCCAGACCAAATCCTGGGTCCAGCTGGGACATACAGAGAAATTGCATGTACACATTCAGCTACAAGTGGTCTTATTTAGAAAAGGAAAACATTTATTCTGAAAAAAAAAATTGGGAATATCTTGAAATTTTAAGCCTGTATTTTTATTTATTAAAAATTCTCAAAATTGTCCTTTTCATCAGAGCATCTTTCCAAATATTACTGAAACTCATCATCATCCAATGTTATGATATGATGATCTATGTTTTAACAGCTAGGGAAATCAAGGCAATGATATTATGCAAGACTGCCAAGGTCACAAAGATGGTCCAAACCAGACTTGGGAAGCGGAATTCCTGACCAACTTATTGCTATTATCAAGACTTCAATTTTTGTGTAGATAGGAAAAGTCTGTCTGAAGTCAACATCCTCCTCTCTAGTAAAAATCAGAGAAACACACAGTGTGCCAGAAACTTCATCCATTTCTCAGAAACTCACAGATTATACTAACTACTTCCTGGGAAAAACCCATTGCACATATACCCCACTTCTAAATGTCAAAATGCTACAAGTACTGTGGATGCAGAGCTCTTAGTAAGCATGTGCAGCCTCTCATACCAGAAGGGACATGTTAGCATATGGTATTCTAGAATGAGTGTTACTGTGCACCAGACAAGAACTTTGTTGCATTAATGGTATTGCTAAATATTAAGCCAGACAGCTTTTTCCTGCTTACCCAGCAGGCTTTGACCACCAGCCTCTGAACTCCTGCACACAGGTTGGTGTGGTAGAAGGGAAATCTCCCAGTCCTCCCCAGAAGAGAGAAACTCTGCCATGAATGCTGCTTAGAATGAATGGATGGCTGCCATTTGAATCTGGAGAGATTTTGTTCAGTGTTTTATTTCACCCACATCACACATGCTGGGAGTTATTTGTTTTGCTGTTGATCTTCAGCACACAAGATCACAATACTTTCCAGACTACACACAAACTGTGTGTAACAGCAGATGGGATTTATCTCCCATCCTTGTTGCTTGAAAGACCTCACTTGGAACAGAAAACTGGCAAATACCTCCTTGGTGTTATCGCTGAATTACAGAATGCCACTGCTTACTAGTTCTCATGACTACTTAAATATTTGGATAGAAACCTGGTTAATGTTGATATACCAGAGAGATGGATACAATTTGGAAACATATTGAAACAGTTTTATGCTACTTGTTGATACAAACACAAAAGGAACACAGAAAAGGGTAAAAGAATCACTCCCATACCCAAGCGCGCATCTTGTGATTAAGAAACAACTGGGCTCTTTTACGTGTTTCTTTCGGACAGTGCATAGCTGTGCTGGGATTCTCAAGGCTTTAAAACTAAGCTCCATTATATTAGTGTCAAAGGAAGCATTTGACCGACTGTTTTACGAGCCAAGTACCAGGAATTACATTCTGCCCAGGTTCAGAGGTTGAAAAGGTTGATCCTGGGGTTTGTCCCATTCAGCTCTGAGTCTTTACTGGAACTGCCAGCCTGAGCATCAACCCTGAGGACTGTGATAGCATTTGCAAGAGTCTCTGTTCACTCTCCGTGGTCCCAGATGGTGCTTAACTGAAGTGTGAGTAAGGCAAAGTGCTCAGTCGAGACTTAACACAGATTGAGACAGTAGTTGCTTAAGTAGAAAGATAATGTCAGCTACCCACACTAATGACGTACAAAGAAATAACAGACTTCTTGTTTCTAAATTTAAACCTTAGTTTCCAGAATAAGGAAGAAACTGTCAAACGCGGACATGTTAACGTACAGCTGGCCATGAAGGAGCTTTTGAATCTCCTATAAAGCAGATCCCCACAATGTGCAGCCCCAGGAATACACCTGGCTTGATGCATCAGCAGTCAAGAAACAGCCATCCTGGCTGGCTGTCCCAGCAGCACAGAGTGTCCACCTCCCTAACAAGAATGCATTGGTCCCATGACCACAGCGAATACATCATGTCCTCATCAGCCTATCTGCATCCGTACGTCTTTGGGCCACGCTTAATCTGTGCTGGATCTCATCCAGCCAGAAAATGAGTCAAAAAAAATTGAGAAAAATCAGGGGACATCATCGTGGAATAGGGCTTGAGAACAAAGAGGATATGGAGGAAATACTGTCTAGTAAAAAAAAAAGGAATGCAAATTCCTGTGAGAAAAAGAAAGCCACAAATTCATAAACAAAAAGCTAGCGTTAGTTTGAGTTTAAACTGAATACAAAAGGGTAAAAAGTTTTGTTAAATCCACTGCCAAACCACTAGTCAACCAGTCTCTTGCTATAATTACTTGCCAAACAGCAAATACGACAATAGCCTTTATTTTTCTCCCTAAGCTTTTGCATCTTTACTACAAGAAGAATATAGTACTATGCAGAGACACCAACTTGTACGTAGTCTGACAGACCAGCTTTACGTTTCTAGCAGTAAAAGCATTCGGAATTACATTTAATGACTTTTAGGTTATGTTCGGAAGTAATTTGTTTCCAATTTCTGTATCTCAAAGCTGGAATAGCCATAATAGTGAGAATACTTCAGGGTAGGGGTTTCTTGTTTTTGAATAGCTGGGGTACTATACAGGAAAGGCAATTTTATTAATACATGCAGCAAAGGCAAAGGTTGGAGTACTTAGACTCCTCTTGATGGCAATCTATATTTCTGGAAACTATGTAGGCTGCAGTCTCCATCAGGATATTTCAGCAGAGCCCTAAAACTATCTGTGTTTTAAAGGGCAGCTTCAAAAAACAATTCACCACTTATGAGGCAAATATTCAGAATGGTTGGGCATACAGATATCTGTATTTTGCTAAGTTAAACTAAACAACACAATGTCAGAGAGTATCACCCTAAAAATAGTTCCTACATACTCCTGAGCATACTTTCTAAAATTGCACAGTATTCCTGGGACCTACTGCAAAGTCAAATAACTCCGAATAAGGCATGGAAACAAATAAATAATTTTCTTCTAGCTTTGCTTGTAGTTGCTAGAATGTTTTATGTAGAAAATAAAGGAATTATTTTCTCCAACAACTACTTGTACAACATGAAAGGTACGTAAAGATTGCTCTGGTCAGTAGTTTCTGCATGCTGTTGAGGTTCCTCCATATGGTATGAAATTGGATCTGAGGATGGCCCTGCAAATACCACTAAAACCAACACCAACATATCAGCCATCTCAGACTGGTGTCAGCGCTAATAGGGAGCACTGCCTCTTCTCCGGAAGATGCCTGCTGCTTTTATCCATAAGCTGGTGTACTGACACTGTCATAGTCAGGGAGATGATATAATGCAATGGCTTGAATGCACAGGTCAGGAATACATGAAATATAAAAATCTCCAGAGGTATAGCTGCCATTTCCCTTTGTCAGTTCTAGAACGTTCCTCGTCTCCTCCTATTTAGCATTCCTCTACTTCAGACAACCGGACAGACATTTACTAGAAGAGATGGTGATTCTTCAATAAGCAGATCCCATATGCGTTCTGTTAAACCAAATATAACTTTGATAAAGAGAATAACAATGATTGTTCATGGGAGAAAAGAGTTGGTCTCAGATTCTCTGTTCCTCTGTGCCACAGGATGGATGTACAGTGGTTGGAAAAACATCAAAATAGTTCTTTTCAGCGAACCATATTCATTAACATGGCAGCAATTCCCTCCCCTCTATGGAGAGGGTAGATGTGGCAGAAACAATAATCCTCAGTTCTAATGACCATGGGTTAAGTGCCTCTTGATGTTCCATGTTTTCACAATACATCTGTGGATAGTAATAGACTTAATCTAGAGAGGTTTGGCCCCTTGACAAATGGTCTCCACAGAGAGCAAACAGAACCAGGGCACTTAAATAACACCACAGTCACTAATGGTATGATTATGGAAGGTAATGATAATGCAACAAGAATTACTCTCAGCAGCTTCCAGCAGTTACAACTCTTAGAAACAGAGCCTATTAGAAAAGAGACACCTAATTTCTACTTCATACTGTTGC
This sequence comes from Opisthocomus hoazin, assembly GCF_030867145.1. NCBI lineage: Eukaryota > Metazoa > Chordata > Aves > Opisthocomiformes > Opisthocomidae > Opisthocomus > Opisthocomus hoazin. The sequence goes on along the minus strand of NC_134433.1, from coordinate 12,798,371 downwards.
TATGATGTATAATGATTTTAAATAGATAAAAACACCCACAAGACAACAAAGAAAAAGCTATTTTAGCATAAATAACTTACTCTCAGCAGGCTTTGTGGTTTAAAGGACTTGTGGTAATTGAGTTCCAGAGCCACAAAAGCAGTTCTCAAGTCTGGTCATCTCATCACTCTACATTTTACACCATGATGTCAACAAATTCAGAGAGGCAGAAGGAACAGTCTGTATATGTCTGGCAAAAGAGATCACGTGCCAGTGCACAATTCTTATACGGAACCATACATTAGATTAGGGTTATTTTTCTAAAAGCTGGAGATCTTCCTCAAGGAAGTTTCGCACAAAGCCACTGAGCCCAAAGCCTTACTTCACTATAATTCATTTTACTGCTGAGATTTGTTTTAGCACCTCCCCTACTTAGTTATTCAAAATCAATGGCCAGAATGCCAGATAACATTCATCTAGGCATTGAAATATGATAACAGAAATCATACAATGATCTTGCCACAGTTTATGCAATCCTACTTTCATATTCTTTTCTCCTAGTCATTAAACTGAACTTCCACTTTACTTTCATTCCAGTGATTCTGTTTTCGTGTTCTAAATAATCTTTCTCCTTAGTGTTCATCTTTTTGATATCAAATCACTGTTTAAATAGGGATCTTAGAAATGATGGATCAGATTAGAGAAACATAGATGCTTTCATGTTTCCCCTCAGTTACTGTAAACTCTTGCAATTTCTTTTTTCAAAAAACAAACAAAACCCTCTAGGCCACTATTAATTTGTGTTGCACTTTTCTCAACTCCCTCCAGTGTCCTTCTCTTGTTTTATGAGATTGCCTCCTGGGGAAGTTCAAAGCCAGGGAATGTTCCCACTGTAGTCAATGCAAGGATATATGCCAGGAGCAGGATGTAAATTTTTATCTATAGTATAAGCCTTCTACTGATTAAAGCATTTAAAAAGCAGAGCCTTGTGTGCTGGTCCCTAGGTCTTATTTCCAGATACCTTCCTGGGCCATTAATCCAGCTTTCCTCAGGGAATCTGGGACATGGGTAGTAGCTGCTACTGAGAGTATCAGTTATTTTAACCGGTTTTGCTCACACTGTTTAATGAAATCTGGTGTCTTCCTAATTTAAACAGAAAGGAATTTCCCTCGTTCTCACCAGCTCAGATCAGGAATGCTACTAGACCTCAAAGGCAGTACACTTTGCCACTGAAAAATGAAGTTAGGCAGCCAAGCAGTCTTTTATTCTCTCATTCCACTGTGTCATGGAGCCAAAAAAAGTTTGCATCCAAAGTTATCTGTGGTTCTGGGCTTCATGTTTGAAAGAACATGACAGATTACACTGGGATTTCCACAGATGATGCCTCGCAGACAGGGAGGGGTATTACGGAAGGAAAAGAAGTCACGCACAACATCAGGGTTCTGCTCAGTGGAGTTTACTACCTCATTCCCACCATTGCAGCAGCTAAGGCAGGAAGGAGGATGACGTTCTTCACTCCACTCCAGTTCTTTGTACTTAAGAATGATAAAACCCCCCTGTGGAGCTTAATATCAGCCTTATCGTAAGAGTGCAAGGGTCTGGGAAAAGCAAATTCAAGAAGACTTACTGAATGCACCGCAAAGAGCGCCATGGGAATCTGAGGAAGGATATCCAAGAGATAATGCCTCTAAATGAAGTAGTGAAGATAGAGAGGCAAGACTCTGACCATAAATCAATATAGCATTTGTCCTTTGGTTCATCTGACTAATTTCTGCCCTGAGATCTTACACTCTGGGCAATAAGGCCCCCCACTACATCACAGTATAAACTTCTCAGACTCCTGGATTATGCAGTGTTTGTCAGTGCTGTACACACTTGTTCTCAAGAACTGCTGAAAGCTCATTCTGCTGCTTTAGAAAGAGTAAAACCAGAGGACAGCCACCAACACAGAACAAGAGCCTCATCAGAGCAGGAACCAAAACGACAAAGCTTTTTCTGAAATATGATCTGGAGAGTCACGTAGCCGCAACACTCCAGCAGCCATATATAAAGGAAAGACTTCCACTGTCCTCTGAAGCAGGGACATACTTTCCTCCAGAGACTAATACTAAAAGGAAAAACAAATAGACACAGATTGCCTTGCCTATCTCCCAGGTGGCCTGCTATCCGATACACGGTTCACTCCACTACTTGAGTTCAGCTCAGAAAAACAAAACTCTATTATGCCACAGAGGGAATACTCTTGGTGCCAGTCTGGTACCTACAGAATTGGAACAGGCCTCTATTTGCAAAGCCACATAATTTCTAAAAGCAATACATTTAGTCCAACTTGGATGTAATCAGGAAAAGAAAACTACAGGCTGACTCTCAGAGAACACTTCTTAACAGTGAATTTGGAGTTAGACTGTTTTAAGAGAAGTGGAGGAAGCTCATCCTATGTGCCATTTGAAACCAAAAAGCGCAACACTGTCAGGCGACAGTGTTACTCAAGAGATGGGTTTGCTAGCTTAACAGAAGTTAGACTTGGAAAAGCTGTATTTCATGAATCATTTTCTGAGGACTGGATGGGAATGTTTCCCCACACCTTCAAATCCAAGACCAGGAGAATTTTAGTAAATGAGATATAAAACAACACCACCTAAAGCATACAATTTCAGGGGACAGCAGTGTAGCCTTCTAGGCAGTATCACAGAACTGGAGGCTAAACGCTAACCCTGAATCCTGGCTTTATTCTTTCTAAGGTGTGTCTAAAGTCAGGAGCTTTCCCTGACACCTGCCCTTCTGTGAAACTGTGCAAGCAAGATGAATATGCCAGTGCTGAGAAATGACTCAAACTTTTATAGGTCGGTTTACTTAAAGGGAAAGCTACTGTCTTTTGTTCCAGACTTCTGCACCCTGCAGCTAATGCTTCATAAAGAGCTGGTTGTGAAGAAAAAACATATTTTATTATTTACTTTAAAAGACAGACTCTGCTTTTATTAAAGACTTGCTCCAGGGGTGCATATCATGTGGTGATAACTGCTTTTGTCCTCTGCTAAGTAACAAACAATATTATTCTTAAGAAAGAAAAATCTCAACTTTGTATCAAACCAAGACTATCCCACACACCCAGCATATATCACAGGATGAACTGTTGTCTACATTTGCCTTCTACAGCTCACAAGCAGAACCAAAGGCCTAACTCAGCTGAAAACACGAGCCAGAGCTTGACAAGCACAGCAATGGCCATACAAGAGCTAGACAAGTCATTACACCTGTTTAACAGTGTCTCATTTCTTTGCAGAGGGATTGTCATTCTCAAGCTCTCTCAAACTCGCTTTGTAAAATCCTGTTAAACTGCAGCAGATTAGAAAGAACAGGGCCCCAAGCTGCAGACTTCATTCAGTCAAGGCCACACAAAGAAATATTTCTTTGGTTTTACAGAAATGACCAATGTAAACACTCTCACAATAGCATGTCACCCACAGAAGCTTACAGAAAATAATACTAGAATGTAATTTCAAAAACTGATGCCAGATTGAAGCTGCTGTGCAAATACACTCTGTTTCTCACCATCAGTGACCTTTGATGCATATTTTGTGTTTTGTATATGAATTGCTTATGACAATGTAATATTGGGGACTGCAGTGTTAAATCAGAAGGAAAAGGATGGAAGCACCTAGTAGGAGTAAACACGCAAAAAACCAGCAGACTAAAATACACATATTTCTTTGAACTATAAGAAAGTGATGAATTACTCTCCAGAGAAAAGTAAGGATGTACCTATTCCCTTACCTGGTAACCTTCAGTCTTCTTTTGGCACCATTTCAATAGAGCATTCCTCTTTGAGCCACCATACTCCCGAGCCAGGGCTGCCAGCGGGTCCTTTCTCTCCACACTAATCCATGGAAGCACAAGAGAGAAAATAAATGTGCTTTAAGTCTCTTATTTTTTACCAGTGTGCAAATAATATCTGTCTGACAAAGTAGCAGGGCAGCACAGAACATAAAAGTAAACCAAACCATAATAGCTTCAGAGCTTGCATTCTGTATTTGCCTCTGGGTGAGACAAATTCAGCTGGTATCACAGCAAACAAAGAGCTGAAAAAGCAGCAACCTATGGATATTCAAAGGCACGTGTTAACCCAGCACTTCTGATATTATTCTCATCAGCTTTACTTACAAAATTTTCAAGTAACCTCTTTGCTTTACATACTGAAAACTAGGATTTAGGGTGCAGAATTGAAAGAAACTATCTAAAGAATCTGTAACACAAAATTCCCATCCAATTAAGCTGCAGTAGAATGAGTTCTTGAACAAAATGAAAAAAATGGAAGCTGTATTTCAGTCAAGACCTCGAGGACAGTTAAAGGTCAACAATCAAAACATCTGTATTGTCTCCACCCTACAGCTTCTACTGTTGGAAATAATGGTGGAGATCAGAGGAAAATACATATGTTTTTTCTCAAGACAGAAGAAAATCATGTGTCCAGCTTTCCCTTAGACCTCAAAGCTTTTAGTTTTTAGCTCCAATATAATGAGGGTTGACCACTTGCACACATGATGGAATTTTTGTATGCAACTTAGGGGCTCCTGAAAGCTTGCTATCCTCATTTTGTCACGACAGCTCATCTTACAGATAACTGTGGTTATTATAATCTGAATTTTGGTATCTGGATCTGACACAGCCTGGTAATTCTGAGCTGGACAAACTAGCCAGCAGAGTTTCCACTGGACACAGGGGTCCACCAGATCAGAACACTCATCTCGGTGCCAGGTAATGCTGTCAGTCTTTCCGGTGCGCTGTTTTTCCCAGGAAGCTGAGTTGGTACCTTAGTTTGCTTTGGGGTTTCAAGCTGCTGGGGGTAGAGGTAAGCATTCTGCTGCTGAAGGTCATAGGGGGTTTGCTCAGGGATTCCAGGGAGGGGCTTTTACGGAGGTAATGGTCTGGTTTCAGCTCTTCATTTCTCCCCTTCAGAAGCTCTGTGGGAATTAAAAAAAAAGCTGTCAGTTTGCAGTCTGAGGAATTTGATTAATCACTGTCCTGCCACCCAGCACATAATATGTAGTCTGTTGTTTTGATTCGAAACAAATGTACTCATTTGTTCATTAAATACACATGGGGCTAGGAAACCTTGAGCAGATTAGAGGTGATCATAACAAGGAACGGCTTTGATGATTTCAACAGTACAGACCGCCTGGTTTCCTGTGATTGATACTCCTGCTGGGGGGTAGGGACCTCAGGTGAATGAGGGGAAATACCAAAATCTACAGTCTTAAGGTTCAAAAGCTGATCACCAGATGACTGACCAGCCCTAGTACAGTAATTTCTTTTCGGCCATTAGCAGACTTGTAACAAGAAAGCCTCCTGCCTCCTGAATGCAAGCCCAGCTCAAGGCAGCAGTAAAAGGCACTTCTCACACAATACTTGGCGTCCTATCTGACAGAACTTTGGGAAGTCTCAATATGTTCATAGCAGATGCATCTATATTTTTATTACACATATTATGTATTTCATATATATTATGACATATATATAGATGTATATATTATACATATATATTATGACATATATATAATGACATTTATATATATAAAATCAATGAAATTAGTAGCCGCAGAATCCAATGTTGATAAGTTTTTGAAGAGAAGCGAAAGAGATTATAGAAATCAAATTATCTCCCCATGCATATCAGTCATGAGGTAGAACAATGTATAACACAGGGAAAGTTGGCTGCTTCGTTTCTGTAGACAAACTGTCAGCAAGCCAGGATCTATGGCCAGCACATTATGAGCTGTTAGCAGAAGTTAACAGAATGTGGAACACAGCTTTTTCTCCTCCTTTTCAGTTACTTCCCTATGTTAATTATCAACTGATGCCATATCACCTAGAGGTGTGAATTCCTTCTTATCTCAGCTTCAGCAAGGCTATTATCATCGAATCAGTCCTAAATTTATTTTCAGCAGTAACTGGGGGGTGTCTATCAGCAGTTGCCAGATAAATACATCCCTCCAACAGGCATGCAGCTGCCCTTGCTCTGGCTCCTCAATTGCCTAAGGCTAAATTAGTATTTGCAGCTGCCAAGAGCTATAGGCATTTCTGCACTTTATTTCCACAGCATAAAGGGCTGCTAAGTTTCTATCTATTAAGAAGTCCAGATGGCAAAGGACAGAATCCAGTCCCAGGAGACTGTCTCCTTTCCAGCAGCTTGATTGTTGGCAAAGCTTTGTTACATGAGATTGCATACACCTTGTTCAGTCAGGGTCATCCTTCCTTCCACTCACCTGTCCCTTCTTTGTGTGCACCGTAAACCCGTAACAGACAAAAAATAGCACACAGCATACTTTTAAAAAGTTTTTTGTTGTTTTTCCACTATATATTCCAAATGTATATGACTATTATAGCTCCTCATAATGTTAGATTTATGGGGAATTGTCTCAAGTGTAAACAGACACACCAGACAGGCAACGAATAAATGATTCTTGGAACCATTTTAAACTTAAGAACATTCTGCTTAGAGAAACAGATCTACTGCAAAAGGCACATCAATAAACAAAATCCAAACATTATGAAGCAGAATGTAGATTTCTCACTAGTCTGTAAAGATAGAGAAAAAAAGCACTATTCAATTGTCATTAACATAATTTGGACTGGCTAACAGCATGGTCTCATTACGAAGTGCTGTGTCAATCACTCAGGATGCATTCATGCACAGCAGAGAAAAAGAAAAGGAGAAAGAAGGATCCCAGACAGGAATAAAGGCTATTGGAAGATTCTGACTAGGAAGAAAAGAGGATGAAGATGAGGGCCTATTAGGAGACATTTGGAAAGAGAAACAGGATAATAATAGTAAGAAAAAATATGCAACATGATTAAAGAAAAATCACATTCCTTTAGCACTATCTATTTGCGCTATTTAAAGAAACTTTGTGGTTACTGGCTGGAATTGCACAGTAGTGCCTGAAGTGGTGCAAGTTAACAGTATCCAGTTTTGTACTTTGAGTCTCACTTGCATGAGTAACGTACTTCCTTTGGCTTATTTCTGGCTGCTAGAGACTCCAGGACAGTACCAGTAAACCTCTGATTCTAAATGAAAAGATCATAACCAAAGATCAGCATTCTCTGCAAAGTAATCCATTCTCCTCTTCTACGATGCAACATTTGGGTCATATTAAGCACTTCATCCTGCTGTGATACTGGTCAGATGGAATCAGCCAGAAGATTATTATTGTGGAGACTACTTCACTCTGAATTTCCTTGGGGATATTTTTTAATTCAGTGTTGTTTGCACAGGGCTTGGATCAACTGCCTTCTAGGATTATTTAGATTGGAACCAGAGCTATTACCACTTTACAGTGAGTAAGCCTTTGCTGTGGATTACTGGAACTAAATTAAACCCAGGTACAAAGAGAAGCTGTAAATACAGGAACTTGTTAGATAAGCAACCATAAATTTTTACCATACAATGGATAATAAAGTATCTGTTGATTTCAACGGATTTTCACAGAACAATTGTCTATGGGTAATAACAGCAATTATCCCTGGCCTGAGGTAGGATATTTATTATTAAGGACTGGCATTATATTACACATTTGACAGATTACTTCACTCTGCAGTAAAGTGGTAGCTATTAAAAAGGTCTTATGTTCTGTTTAGGATCACAGTATAGTCTCATGCAAGACATTTTTTGGAAACCAACTGATACAAAGAAGTAAACTCTGCCTGTTCCACTGATAACTTCCACTTGCTTAGCATTTACTCCTGAAGAAGCCAGTAGCACAGACATGATATTATTTGTTTATGCTGCCATCTACCCTATAATCTGTTTCGCTGTTCAGATCCACTACTCATCATCTTTGAATGACGGAATGGGAAGCTTAAAAGATTATCTGAAGAATCTAAAAATGAAGACAGGTTCTAATTTCTCTCTTATACCAGAAAACTCTTGCAGAAAATCCAGTCTACTAATGAAGAAGTTGTGACTGATTTTTTTTTTGTCCCTCCCTGCAGTTTCACTGAGGTTTCACTACAGGAATATAATATTTCATCTTAAAAATTCAATAATCTGTTGTTAGTAGCTTTGATTCCAATGCAACAAACACATTCAGGACTAGATAATCAAAATAAAGGGCCCTAGAGAAAATGGGAAACAAACACTGGTAGAAAAGAATATTAAATGACAAGAGAACAAAAGCAAAGTGTGAAATAAAAACAAATGCATCTCCTGAGAACTCCCAAAACAAACTATTTCAAGACCAAATATGACTGCTCCTAAAACAGTCACATCGGTATTTGAAATGTTTGATGTATTTCAAATGAAGCTCAATTTAAAAACAAATAAACCCTCAAAAGACAGTGCTTTGGAGTTGTTCCAGATAGATACATGTTGAACAAAATCCAATCCTCTCCAGTTCCACAGCATGGATTAGAGAGGTGCCATGGATACTCTGGAATAAAGGCGGCACATTTGTGTTGGCAAACCGTAATAAATGAGCTATTTTTCAGTTTTTTAAGGCTACTGTCAAGATGGGAATGGAAACACGACAAAATTAATAAACTCTCTAAAACAAAGACTCTGAAGACGCTTTTTCATGTTTGCTTTGACCATATGAGAAGGGGAAAAATGGCCCAGGCGGAGGCCAACAGTGAATGACAAGCTTTTGCTACTGAAAAGAGGCAACATTTGTATGTTTACTGCAACCTACCTGCAAGAGGAAGGTCTGAAAGATCTGTATGTCTGGCAACACCCTTGCTGGCTGGCTTGGCATTATTATAAACAGAATGTCTCTGTGAAACAAATAAACATACAAAACAATCTCTGTGAAACAAACAAACATACAAAACAATTGAAAAATATTATCCACGATGCTTAAACAGGCAAGCAGAAAGATGTTTCTGCTATTTCAAGACCACAAAGTAGGTGTAGGGATACAGAAACCTTTCCACAAGGCATCTGCTGTACCTAGAGCTGGATAAATGGTTGTGAAAAATAAAAGGACAAACGGACAATATTTTTAGCTGGTAATATATTGGTTCCTGAATTATTTCACATTTCTATTTGGACCATTTTTTCTCTTGCCGAACATAATCTAATGTCACAGACCCAAAGTAAAAATGGCTGTTCCTAACCCTGCCTCTGTGCCCAGCACCCCAAATCCTAAGTTGGAAGGATTCTTGCCTCTGCAGCCCCAGCATCAGTTTTCAGCATTAATAACCCCTCAGCCAGGCATTAATAGAAGGTTCCCAGAACTCTGTTTAATCCCACACTTTAAAATTCCTGTGCTGATTCTTTGAAGGAAATGTGCTCACACATTTGTTTAGTAGTCTTTCAAAGTCATCTGATTCTTCCAAACACTCACCTAAGCACCCTAGCCTCACAACTGTTTTTTACCCAGATTCAGAGAGGAGTATCCTGTTGTAAGTCTGGTGACTACCCATTCAAAACACATACAATGGCTTCTCTAGCCTGGAAAGGTTAGCAGCCTGATGGTATGCCACCTTCAGCACGTGGAAATCAGGAAGCACAGTGCATTTGCTCCTCCATCGTTCACAAAGGCAATATTTCCACTAACATCGCACTACAGATTTGAAAATTGCTAACAGGAAGTTAATTGACTGGTGCAGTGACATAAGTACTACATTCCAGAGCAGTTATGCTTCAGTAGGAAAAAAACCAAATCATAAGAGCTCTTCATTCAGCACTGTATGAGCTTACTGGAGAACTGGGAGCACACATCATAGAAACCTATTATCCCATGTCTCTCAAGTCACATGCCAGCTACCTAGTTTAGTACGATGTTTCCTGTAACGCTCTCCCAATAATCGAAACCTATTTTCTGGTCAACAGTGATTGAAGTTCAGAACTGTATTCCAAAGAGGTCACATCCGTCCACTGAGACCTCTAAGCTGAAGTCAAAGTCACTTTGATCCTTTTTGTTAGTATTACAGCATTTGATGTTTCACAGCAATAAACAGATCAGTTTCCCCTTCCCCTTATCAACATATGCATGTTGGCATGCTGAAGCTACGCCACACTGTAGTAAACACTGTATCTACCCATTTTAAAACTACAAGGATAGAAAGAGTTCCTTGTACCTGCATGGGGGAAACAGCAGCTGCTGGGGCTGTCCTCACTGGAATTCCACTTAGAGGGCTCCTGGGGACCTTGTGAACCGTGATATTTTGTCCACTGCCACCTGCAAGGCAAAATGTGGAAACATTTGCATTTTAAACCCAACTATCTCCCTCTTGTCAGAACAGGAAACCACTGGTGTAATGACATTCCACAGATACTATTTACGTATCAAGCACTGACAGAAAACATCCATTAAGAAGCAAGCAGCAGCACAAAATGGCAAAAATTACCTGCTTACTGCTAGAAAAATTATTTACTACAAAATACAGTTTTCAAATACCTGAGCATCCTAAGTCAAAGGATTTTATCAGTGACTTCACAGTGGCTGCAGATTCGGACGGTGTGGGAGATGCTCTGCTAATGCAGACTCCTTGCCAGCGGTTGGTTGTGTCTGCCTCTAGAGATGCTACCTCTTCAGCTATCAGCCTGCAATCAGAAACCACATCAAAGTCAGTGGCAACAGGAATTGCAAGCAGAGATTAAAGCTCTTCATACGTAGTAAGACAAATCCAATAAAGCACATCTTTTATTGTAACGCCCAGAACATGGACCACTCATCAGAATGTTCACGTTCTTTTCTTGGAGTGCCTGTCAAACATTAAATCATTGAGTCAATAAAACTTTTCTGCACTGTTAACCATATCATCCCCATTCCCCATCCTCACACAGGATGGAGGATTAGCATAGAAAAAAGCAGTTTGATGAGACTCGTGAGTAATCATCGATAATTACCTGAAGATGGGCTTTCAATACAGCACAGGGGCCAACGGGCTACTGTGGTCCTCAGTGTATAGTGAGGAAAGTAACCAAAGAGAAAGATGTTATTTTACACTTGATGTTTTTACTTTTCGTGACCACTTCTGGAGTAACTATTACCAGTTAAAATGCCACAAGTGAAAACAAATAACTGTACAGGGTTCAGGTAAGAGCTATAAAAATTCTATCTGAAAATTACTTCATAATGAAAAACTTCAAAAACTCAACTCTTACAGCTTATCAACAAAGCCACTTACTGAACAAGTAAACCCTCAATCACAATCCATAAGCAGCTATATGGGGAATAAAACTGTTAAGTGCTTCACCCTAGCAGACACAAGAATACCAAAATTCAGTGGCTGGAATGAAGACAGACAAACTCAAAATAGAAATAAGGCTCATATTTTAACAGAAAGGATCACTAAGTTACTCCATTGAAAAATTTTGAAGTCAAGATTAGGTGCTGGACTTACAGGAATTAGTACAGGGAAGTCCGCAGCTTTGTTAAACAGCAAATGTAATCATACAGTAGAACTGTTGCTTCTAGCCATGCATTTTACAGATCTGGCTGACATTGTTTAGCACTGACACTATACTTACCTGGTAGCTCTCAGGTAGATTTCGAGTGTAATTACCTAGTTTTAGTTAGGAAAGCTGCAATTAAACAACAAAGTCTAGTCATGTAAAAAGAGAGTATTTATACCTTACTTTCCTGAAATTCTAGCCGCTTAAGAAATGCATTCTGATCTACAGGTTCTGAGGTATTACCACTTTTCTTCCCTACTTTAAGTACAGTAGACACCAATAGCTACCCGAACACAAAACCAGAAGGCTGGAGGACTCCATCCAGAAAGTGCCTATGAGGTTGAACAACTTCTGTTGAGCTAAAAATAGAAGTCAGAGTCTTTTTCTTTCCCTTTCAGCATCACAGTCGACAAAATGCAAGTGACTAAAGGGTGTCAATAAATAGGAGAATAAGAATGAGTCATGTTTCTATTTTTGGCAGAGCTTAAGGAGGTGCTGTCTTTAAGCAGACATTGGCTATTTCTTTCCTAATTCATTCAAGCTCCTTATGTGGCAAGGGAGCCTTCAGAGGCAGATGGCTAGAGAAAAAGACATTTCAATTCTATTCTCCATTTAATCCAATAAGGAGGAAAGGCAGACTGGATAAAAATCACTGAGCTCTAAGGGAGACAGTGTTTTGCTGACTAACTTTAAGTTCTACCCTCAATTTTTGCTTCTATGGCTTAATAAAGCATAAACAACAAATCAACAGGTGACAGCATCTGCACTTTAGTTATACTAAAACACAAAAGCTAAAGGAGTCCTGCTTCTAGTGAAGTATGGAGGAAGGATAGCTTTCTACCTCAAGATACCAACCCACTCAATGCAATCCATTACACTTTCAAGAATTAAACAGGCCACTATGCAAGAGTTCTGTCTAGTTATCCAGGTAACAAGGTTTGTGGAGTATTATCAGAGTAAGAAAGGAATAGCAAACGCCTGTAGACCAACTGGCAAATCTTGAGAATAAAGCAAGTCACAGGGATGCTCTAGGCAGCCATCATTTCATTGGTTAGGATTTAACTCTGAAAACAGCTCAAAGCTCACAGACTAGTCTTCTCAGTCTAGCCTTTAATTGTAAAAGGATGCAAACATGTTAAATAAAGTTAGAGTAATTAGACCAGCCCCTATGCCACAGAAAAGTCCATCAAGAAATTATATACCACTATTCTGTCATTGTACAGAGTAACTATGACAATTCAAGTGCCAGTTCAAATTTTTTTAGGATGTTTACTGTAATCTGAAGTCTGTGTATTTGTAATAGGCTTCTAACGCACCCTGAAACAATCTCCTACATTGAACACAATCACATCAGAAAACTGAAGCGTCTCATGTTGTAAACCTTGGCATGAAAGGTATGAAGAATAGCGCCAAGACCTATTTGCTTCAACTAAAACCACACATGCCAGCCAACAAGCAATGGAGAGTTATGAGATTTGGCAAGTACCTTCCATTTTTAAAGAGAAAAATCTGTATGATAAGGGGATGCAAGTATGCGTACGTACATCAGTTTCTTAATAGAGAAGCAGAAGAGTAAGGGCTTAACTTGCAGTAGCAAGTTAATTCAGGAAGACAGTATAGGAGAACATGACTTAGAAAGGTTAACGAGCCATAACTTCAAACCAAAAATGACTCCTTGTGCACAGAATTTATTCAGCTTAGGCCATCCAAGAAGACTAAGCAAGCTCTGCTACAAAAAGGATGTATTTGAACAAAATGTCACCTACTGCTGTATGCTTTCCTTGAAACAAAAATGAATGGCTTACAGACAAATGCTGCAAGTGCAGCTGGCTTAAGTGGAGCAGCTCCAGGAGGAAGCAGAACACTTCAGCCAGAGGAATTAAAATGTGCAGTCCTTTTCACAAAACCACTGCCTAGTTTCATTCATTCATTCGTGAGGGAAGTAGATGCAGTGAGCTTTTCTCATATGGCAAGAGTTTGTCTCCTTGTTTTCTAGGTTTGAAATATGTGGGCCACCAACAAGGTGCAAGTCTTTCTGTGCTTAATGTACAGATTTTGGCAACCACAGCCTTGAAGTGTTTGTGAAATTCCTAAACTGCTCCGATGACCTCTTTATTACAGGTGGCTTAGGACCACAGAACCATATTTTCAGAAATAATTACTCTGCAGTCTAGTCTTTGACACAATTCTTGCCACTGTTGTGAATCCTCCTGAACTCCAAGGACACAAAGAGACACACAGCTACCGATGCACAGAACAGAAGAGAGACCAAGGGCAGGCAGCAGACAACTCTAGACACTTAAACATTTATTTGGCACTTCATTATATATTTCTTAAACATAAAAGCCAACATTCAACAGCAGCCAGCACAGAAAAGCAACACAAGTGTGCATATATGCATACACTCCAGTAGCACGGCACAAAGGTGAATGCCACGCCAAAGCCAGGACATCCCGTAGAATTCTCTACTAGCTCAGCCTGCTCCAAGACCAGGCCCTTGCTAGATCTTCACATCCAGGAGGAAAGGACGGGAATCCCACAGCCAGAACATGAAATTCCAGTCCTGGATCCTGATGATGTCCTGGTAGATGTGTTGACTTCTGAGTTTCTCCTTAGCATCCAAGTAAAGCTCTCTCCAGGTGTCTCCAGCTGCAAAGCTGAACTTCAGCAAGTTCTCCCTGATCACCATATGCTTCAGGGAAGTTAAGGGCATGAGAAAGACTCCTTTCTAAGAGGATATTTACTAGGGGCTTGGTATATTCATTTCTTTTCCTTCTGATCTCTCCATCTGCAATTCTCACAGCCAGAACAAACCTCACATGGGACATTCACTGTGAAAGTCACAGCACAACGTGCTCCTTGGGCACCATCCCACCTCCTAACACACACTGAGTCAGACATGCCACCCAGTGGCGAGTGCCTTGTCAATATAATATTAAAAATCTGAAACCAGCAAAGCAGCTGATACTGAATAAATAGCTTCATGTTTCTATTCAGTTTTCCTGCTAGATTCCAGTAATCTGTCACTTGAGTTTGTGTGTGTATGTGTACATACTGACCTGTACACATACATGTATTTAGACACACACATAGATCTATAAATATAATACTGTATGGGGAATTTAATGTGTATGTACATTCGATTTTACAAATTAGACAAACACACTCAGTTTTATTTTTTGCTTAAGCTTAAAATGGCATGTGGAATTTCTGTTTCAGGGCAAATACCCCCATTCCTCCAAAAAAGCCCTCAGTTATTTCAGTTCCCCAAATCTCTGTGATTATTTCTTATGGCCTAGTTGGCTTTAGACTAATTCAGAACTTCTTCCACCTCATGGAGTCTTCTGAAGAGAGAAGCCTTCTGAAACAAAGAAATGCCCATGGTGAGGAGGTGGACCTGAGCAGCATTCACACTTTGTGATACACTTGACTTTTGCAGGGCAGTAAAAAACTGGAGGTGTTTTCTCAAATTGAAACTTCCCTTTTTCAGCTGCAAGTCGAAGGTATGTCCTGCAGTGTCTCACAGGCCTGGCTATACATCCATTCAGGGCTGCGTTAGCTGGTAGACATCAGGCACCTATGGAGATACAATCAGGGAAGTTATAAGTAGCAATACAAGGCCCATCCTGAGTTACAGCTCCATTTTACAGTTAATCATCCCATCATCACTAAATAAAGGGGGAGAGGGGAAACTGCTGATGGTATTGCTAGGACAGTTGAAGGAGTCCCTTAACACTCCACTAACTCAGCTTTGGGACGTGATGAGCAAACACCACCACAAAATACAGAGAAAAAAAAACATGTGTTGCTCCGATAAGAAAAAAAAAAGTATTTAAAGCCAAGGAACCAATTTCAAAGGACAGGGATGGTCATGTTCCTGGCTTTCCTCTCCTCTAATCATTTAGGACTATTCATTCGAAATGGATGGACATGAACCATTCCAGGCAACTAGAGTTGCTCTGCCTCAGCGTTTCTGTTTCATGGTCTTTACACCAAAAGGGATGGAATCATCTCCATTCAGTGTTGAAAAAATCCAACTCTGAGAACTCACTAACTAGAGCAAACAAACAATACTTCCAGGACCCTGCTCTGACATTCTAGTTTGCTGACTTCCAGTGAGTACAGAATGAACTATTAGACCTCTATAAGACAGAACAGCTGCAAAACACAGGCACAAATGAGCAGCACATCAGCACATACAGACTGACAGCAGGGTTTAATACATATAGAGTACAAGCTTATTTCCAGGAGAAAAAGCAGGTAACACTGCCATGCTGTGGCATTTGAGACTTTAGGAGGAAGAACAGAAGCAAATTAGTGGGATACATCACAGTCTTCACTTTAGGCTTCCGTTTGAAGATTTGGTTAGTTTTTTTTATTATTCTAAGAAGTCGCTCATTTAATTACAGATAAAATTTCTCTGTTCTCTGAGTACTACTCCCAGCCCAACTGTCTTCCCTTCATGTTCTTGGTTCAAGGCACATAATGTTATAGTGCTAAAATAATTTTAAGAACTTGAACGGAAAGAGTCAAAGGCCTTGAAACTTTCACTGCTGCTAAACAGTGTATTGCCAGAAAGGCTTGGAAATGGGCATGCAATGAAGCCAAAAAGGGCCGCCCGTAATTTGGGTACTTTCAGCAATAACTGTCTTCCTTTGTGTTACAAACTGAATATAGCAATTTTTTTCCAACAGTTAAATATTTGATCCTAGAACAGCTACACAAATTAATTTCTTTCCAAGGTGAGTGTTCTGAAAAGATGAAACTTGATACAGGATCACAGCATAATTCAGGTTGGAAGGGACCTCAGGAAGTCACCTGGTCCAACTTCCTGTTCAAAGCAGGGTCAGCTATGAGGTCAGACCAGGTTACTCAGCATCTTATCCTGTCTGGTCTTGAAAACCTCCAAGGATGAAGGCTATATCATTTCAATTTTAACCACCTGTGAGGAGACAGATACACAACAGTGGATTGTAAGCTTTTGCATTTTACTGCAGAGAAATAACATTAATTAGGATGTAAAATATCATAGAAGACTGTCTGAAACATGGGTTAATCAGTTTGTAGGTTTCAACCAGTACTAACTTGGGACAAGTTAACTCCTCTCCTCCTTATTCCATTTGTTTGATGCTGGTCAAACCTCCCCCCACTCTCAATCATAGAATTAGACATTTAATCTGTGTTAAAGATGCCTTTGGGAGGCTCTTACCTTCATTCAGATGAACTCTGATGACCTCATCAGGATTTTTTCTGCATGTTCTTTGGTTGTTCCTGAACCAAAAATGACTTTTTGTCTGATTAGAGGAATGTAACAGTGAAATCAAACTTGGAGGCAGGAACTCAGGCAGCCACAGGCAAACATTAAAATGGCAGGAAGTTGTCGGAGATAAATTGGCTTCAAGATCAATTTATGAGGTGGAGTCTAATGACCCTCAAGAGATGGCTGAGATTTTGCCAAAAACCTTTGAGTAGCAAGCCATTTGGAAGGTACTTTTTCCAATCAGAGCTCAAAAATCAGAAAGGAAACTTTCACTAGGGACTGTCAGATGTTCAGCTAAGTGCACAGCTGCTCAGCATTAGCACATACGAAGAATACTTTACAGACTGTGTTACATTATCATGCTACAAACTTTCCACCAGTGCTGAGCATGCATTAAAAGTCACCGCAGGTACCAAAACCTACTGCCAAATCTAAGCAGTAGCATTTGTGAAAGCTGACTAAAAGCAACAATGAGAATATCCCCAGAACTTTCTGG
This sequence comes from Opisthocomus hoazin, assembly GCF_030867145.1. Classification (NCBI taxonomy): domain Eukaryota; kingdom Metazoa; phylum Chordata; class Aves; order Opisthocomiformes; family Opisthocomidae; genus Opisthocomus; species Opisthocomus hoazin. The sequence continues at coordinate 12,781,241 of NC_134433.1, read as the reverse complement.
GTGAAAGAAGCTGAGGTGCTGGGGAAGACAGTGACCTCCGGAATGCAGAAATAACTGGGAGTGTAGAACTAGCTCTCAGCAGGAGCTTTGGCGACTTCACGAATTTGTCTTATAGGTCAGCACAGTTTCAATATTTCAGTGTTTGGCTGTTGATCACTGGTTTGTTCAGACAATGACTTACATAGCCTTCATTACCACTCAGTACAGAAATTTTGCACTCTCTGCATGGACAGTGAGAGTCATATTAGTTATACTTAAATTGACAGATGCAAAATTTGGTCTCATCATCTGTCTTTGAAAGAGAATAAATATTGCCCACTGCAGACAGTATATCTGGCTCCATGACCAATGCAATACTCAAAGCAAGCTATACAGATAGTCAACATGGCGCAAAGACAGACATATATCTGTATGTATGTGAAGGAGAGGGAGAGACAAATGCCAAAACTGACTGAAATACGTGTCTGAATACCTTCTTCTGGAACTACGTATGTATGGATTCTGGGGATCCAATTTCAAAAGCAGTATTTACAGCTCAGACTTCTTATGCCAAAAAGCTTACAATGCAGCCACGTTATTGGAAGATAAATATCTCAGTCTGCAAGTTAGCAAGTCATCTTCTATTCAGTTTACGTATTATCAAATACATCTTCTTAAAAACCAAAAGAATAAAGAGGGGAAACTACAAGTATATGATTTCTGCCCCTATATATGGACCTCACTCTAAACAAGAGAAATTTCATTAAGAGCAAATTAGGAATGGAAACAGACCCCAGAACTTAAGTACTGTCTGGTAATCATTTTGTCTGAATACATAGTCTGTAAGAGCTTTTCTTTGCATCCACTGGGGACTCCGATAATGAAATTGGAGCTTTAACACTTTTCCTTTATTTTTCTGAAAATGAGTATTTCTGTTCCTTCAACCCAGGAATTCTGGATACACCTCCGCACAAAAACCCTCCCATCTTTTTACTCCCATCTACTGTACAGCTGCTGTGAGAACTGCTGAATGGAAAACAGTGAGCAAATATGTGCAACACAGAACTGGACTGTTACTCCACCTGAAAGAAGTGACAGGATTCACCATGTTCCTGTTGCTGTTCTACCAGTGGCCATGAATCTACTAGGAGAGAGATTAAATGGAAAACTCTAGAAGAGCAAAATTAACACGGCACACATTTTCAGTAAACAGTACCGCTGTTTGTGTTATTTTGTCTCGTTGCTCCCCCTGTATAAGTTTTCATCACTGCAGCTCTGCTGGCTCTGTGTCAGTGCAAAAAACCAGTAGAGCACTGTCTGTAGAAATTTTGCTTCTTCCTTCTAATATACCTTTTGTTTTTCCATCTCTTCCTACTTAGGAGAATCAATTATACTATGATTTTTGGAATGAAAGGTGGTACATAAAAAGTCACGCACTGCATAAAAGCCACATTGTAAGGCATTTGTACTAGTTCCAGATTCAGTTGTAAAAGTCACTTTTGTTCTTACCATGCTTCCATCGAGGGAAGCCCCACATGTACGGCTTACCATGCTGGAGTGTATCTCCAAATGGTTCACAATTACAGTTCCCCCTCCAACCGCTGAGACTACAGCAATTGTTTCACAGGAGGGTCCATTGCATGATGAAGTCACTTCCGGGCTAAACGCAAAGCCAGGTCACAGCCCAGACCATTTAACACAGCCAATAACATAACAGGTTTCAAATTAAGGACAGGAGAGGTGAGATGAGGAATACTAGTACTTGCATCGATCGCTCAGTCAACAAGTCTCAGATCTGCAGAATAATGAAGTCCAGCTAGTCCTCATTTTAATTTGAACATATACAGTCCTGGACTGCTCTCAGATTGAGTAATTTTCTTCTAGATGTCCCACTGAATGTATGTAGCCAACCAACCATTTCACAGATGGTTCAATACAGCTGCACAGAGAGTTATGGAGGCAATAAAACACAATGGAATACCATATTGAGAACAAAGCTATAAGAGGATATTGGCAACTGTTATTACTTAATACTTGCTGATCAAAACCTTCATGGCCTAATTGACAGAACTAGATCGCCAAAAAGAAAAAGAACAGAAACATCTTAGAATAAGAGACAACAAAACCTGTCAGAAGAGTTAAAAACAGACAACATGCACACCTAAGCCAATGAATAGTTATTGACAAAGCACTGTTTGCATGCATGTTAGAAGTCACAGAGATCAAATCTTCGCCTTTGTAAGTAACCAACCTGTTGCTGCCCTTCACTTCATCCAGCTCCTTCTGCAGTCTGGCACTCTTCTCCTCTTCCTCCTGAAGCTTCCTCTTCACAACACGGAGCTCCTGCTGGGCTTCACACTTAATATCATTGGCTACAACCACGGCAGTCTGCAGATCAGCTTGAAAACGCCTCCACTCTTCTGTATCTTCCTAGAAAGAGCAATCAGAACCCCAAACTGTTTGCTGTAAAGTGCATCTACTTGAGCTGAGCACTCAGTTATTGATCTCTCTTTCAGTGCTCACAAGTGACCAGGATTTCACCACAAGTTCAGGATGATGCCAAGGTCAAACTAAATACTTACCTCTCTACACAGTACCAAAGAGATTGCCAAAGAAGAAACTGATGCTAAGCTCTTCGCTACAACACAGAAAGTACCATCAAAGCTCTTTCTGTAGCTATTGACCATTCAGACTGGTGATACTACTACAAGCACTGTCACTGAAGAGCTCATTGCTACCAACAATTCATGAAGCAGGAACAGCTGATCCAAAGTAGCAGAAATTCACAGGTGGAAAAAGCAAAAGTAATTTGCAAAGGATGTATTATATTTTTCCTTCACAGGCAAATCAACAGCTAGAAATGAGTGAAGAGAATGGAAAGTGAAGGATGTAGAAAGAAATTTCTACAATTTTTCTAGAAAAATACAATGCTTCTCTCAAATCCAGTACAGCAGTGAAAGCTCAGCTTAGCTTTATCATGGAGTCTAAGCCTTACCTTCATTTGCTTAGTCAGAGCCTTCAGCTGCCTCTCTGTATCTTGTTTTTGTTCTTCCAGCTTCATTGCTTTAGCTGGGAACAGTAAAAAAAAGGAAGACACTACTAAATACACAAGGGCAAGTGTGAAAAGTGAAAACAGGACAGAACAGCGTATTTGGTTTCACTTCCAAATAGACCAAACTGAAATTGATACTCTGTCAATGGATCAGGAATGGAACCAACAGTAAATTTGTTACTCAAACACCTCTGAAACAGGTCATTATTTTAAGGCATTAAACCAGATTTCATCTACAGAACCACATGTGCAGGATCACTTACTCGACACACACACCCCGGAGCAGCCGCTCGTTCCACCAGGTGGCAGCAGCCTTTCCACAGCGTGACAGCAATCCCGACTTCGCATTGCTTACCAGAGGTTTTTCCTAAAACCTCTTAAAAAGGCCAGCAATTCCAGCTTCTGGAATGGGCAATACATCCTTCGCTGAAGAATGAGGCTGGGAGACTGCCTCCAATTCTTTTAACAGTTAGTGCTATAGAGATAGTGTGACTTTTGTGCGTGGACAGAAAGGACTGGCCAAAATTGGAACACTAAAGTGAGGCCCTCATCACACAGATCAGGACATGCCTCCTCCTCACTGTTGCAGCCATAACTGAGCCCCCTGAATAAGTTCACTTAAATCCTTTCTTGAGCTCCACCTACTTTCTAGGTCACTGATGAGCTGGTTATTGTGAAGTTTTATAGCACGATGTTGTTCCACCTGGTCCTCCAACTCAAAAATGGTCTCTTTCAGGTTTTTTATATCTGCTTCATTCTCTGATGTTTTTTCCTGCAGCTTCTGGCTGGTTCTGCTCAGTTGCTCAGCCTGCCGGTCACACACCTCCTTCAGCTGACCACACTCACTCTCAGCCTGGAAGGGAGGAAAGAAAGCTGCAAGTCTGTCTATTTCTTAAGAGATATCACGCTTTTGAGATTTTACTGGGCATCTCGTGGACTTAAGAACTGAACCTGTGTTTTAAGCATTCTATAACCTGAGTTTCAATGAGAATGAGACAGTTTCAGGAAACACAGATGAGCTATGAATGTCAGTTTTCTTCCCTGGTAATAAAGATAATAAAATAAGATGCTACAAAGGAAATTAAGTTTTCTATACAATGACAGTAATTCCAAACCAATCTCTGCAGGTAATGAACAGAGAGGAACTGTATTCCTGGAAAGCTCCCCATCTATTTATGTATCACATTATGAGAGTGATATCACTGCCTTAAGGCCAACACGACAATCAGTTCGTCCACATTAACAATTTTGCTGCTTTCACCATATGCATTGTCAATGGAGTGTGAAAACATACATAGTACAGCTAGCTACTGCAGATAAGTATTTCTGGCTATAGGACATCTGGAACGACTCAAGGGGGAATCTGCTGCACTTCAGTTTGTTGGCTCAGGCCCACAGATCAATGCTTCCAGGTCTGGGGGGAAATCTGAGTATGAACAAGTTATGGAAAAGCAAAGTGCAGGCTGCCAATTCAGCAAGCAACACTGGCACAGCCTGACTGAAGGGCAGCCTTACAGAAGCCTGTGGTCTTGTTTGGGTGTCACAAATAGCCAGCGATTCAAAACAGCTTAATTTGAGGGAAAGGAAGAGTAAAAAAGAAGGAAATCTGTGGTTTCCAAACCAAGCACTAGAAGTTTGGTAGAGCGTCTGAGCCCTCAGCAGTTTTTCATTTATCCTTCATAAACTGCAGCTCCTGTAAGCACTTGGGAGCTTCTTCTAATAACTGCATTTGCTGTGGTCACTTATTTAAGCTGAAAGGACATCTGGATTCTCCAGATCACTCAAATCACAGAGGTGCTTTTTGGCAATGCTTTCTTCCTCTGCAACTAGCCAGTTTTACCATTCTTCTCATGATCTCTTCCCCGTACAGGAAAGGCTGCACACACTGACTATCATTCTTTCTGCAGCAGAATAATCACTGGCTTGTGCTTTAGTAACACTTGTTCCATGACACTTCACATTGCAGCTCTCTTCTGAATATTCAGGATCAAACAGAAAACAGAAACAGTAACTGACTTAAGCTTGCTTGGAGCAAAGCTACAAGATGAGGAGAGAAAAACTGTTCTTAAAAAAAAAAAATAATATTTTTTTGCCATTACTTTACCTATTCTAAACCAGAATGAAAATAATCTCATCCAGAGCTTGACCATGCATCATTAGTCATGCTGCTGTAAATGTCAGCTTCTCTGAGCATTAGCTCGTGTCCTTGCATTCTTAGGACCAATGACACCTATAGCTCACTACTAATTAATCATGATTAATTATTCAGAATTTAAAATTCACTGCTAACTACTCATTTTCTTCTCTCCATCTGGATTACCAAGAAATTTTCACTAATATTTGTTCACATAATATCCAAGTAATCTTTTATTGACCTGTTCTTTGCTCCAATTTTTATAAACACAATACTATGAATTACCATAGTAAATTCTACAGAAGATACTAGGCGAAATTAGTTTTGAATTTATAAATGCAGCTATGCTAACAGTTATTCTTGGAAAAATACGCATATAGCAGCAGAAACTGACAGTATCATAAGACTCCAGTTTCCATTCAAAACTAATTCATGCCACTTAAATCCTGGAAACTTATAATCAACAGCTCAATAACACTCTAAAGACCAACAATTACCTATTTATGGAAGGACAGACAAACAACCATTATATTTTACAGCTGTTACTGCTTTACCTTAGATAGCAGACCCTGAATGTGCTTCAGTTCACTGTTTGCTTTCAGCAGCTCTTGTTTAAGCTCAGTGCAAGATGCTTCTAACTGGTCCTTTTCTGCATGAGCTACTTTCAGCATCTCTTGCACCTCAGAGTTGTCAGTAGTACACCCCATCGCATTGATTTCTGCAGCCTTTTGTTTCTCACTCTCTAACTGAGTTTTGAGAGAGCCATTCTCAATTTTTAGACCTTCTAAGGCAATTTTACAGTCCTCCAGAGTTTTTGCCACTGTGCTGTTGCTCTGCTGTTCCATTTCTAGAAGTTTAAGCAGCTTCTCATTTTCTTCTCTCAAGCTTTTAATCACCTGCTGGGCATCTTGATGCTCCCTTTCTAAGCTTCGTAGGCTGCTGGTTAACTGTTGCTGAATGTTGAGCAATTTCTCTCTTTCAAATTGTGCTTTTTCAAGAACTTCTGCACATTTCTGTTCCAGTTCAAGGACTTTCCCCTCCTGAGCTCTGCTTTCTTCATTCTTGGATCGCTCTTGAAGGAGAGTCATTAGCTTCTCATTTTCTTGGCTCAGCTGTTCTGCTTTATCCCTATGTTGACGAAAGGAAGTTTCCAGGAGAGCTTTCTCTTCCACTAGCTTCTCATTTTCTGTTGTCAGCTCCTGCACCATTTGCTGCTGATCCGACAGCTCCTGCAAAGTGGCTTGTAATTCTTCTGCTGTGCTGTGGTGATTCTCCTCCATTTTTTGTATTCTCTCTGTAAGCGATGCAACAGAAAGGTCACTAACATTGTTTGGAGAACTTCCTGTAGTGGAGCATTTGGAACCTTTGAAGTGGTTGCTGTTGGAGGACGTTGGCCTGGAAGGTACATCTGCTATATGTTCAAAATCGGATGCATCGGGTGACAAGGAAGCTTTAGTTACATCACTGCTGGAAGAACCTGAATTGCGCAGTGCACCCCCATTCACACGCTGCCTGTGCTCATCCACTTCACTTCTTGACTTATTTTTTGATGGGCTTCCAAAACTGGATTCTTGGGTAGTTGGGGTTGGGAGGCTGCTGTCACCTCCACTGCTGGTTGTTGTGTCCGAGAGGGGAGAGTTCTCTAAATAAAGCAATTTTTCTTTCAAAACACGATTTTCCTCTCCCAGGCTAGCAAGCTCTTTTTGAAAAGTCCTGTTTTTTTCCTGAAGGGTCCATATTAATGGATCTATGTCAACAGGTGATACTGTTTCTAAATTTTGGTTGGAAGCACCCATTCCTTCAGCATTAAGTGACCCCTTCTCTTTGCATTTCTTCAGTTCACAACGGAGTTTGGTAATTTCAGAATCTTTTGTTTTTGCTTCTGCCAGGAGTTCTTTAACCTGAGATTCCAGAACAGCCTTGTCACCAGTTTCATTCTCTTGCTTGGACTTGCTAGAAGGGCGCACGTGTTTGGTAGGAGTCAGTGTTCCAGAAGAGGTGGGGCTGGGTTGTGTTTTCCTAGTATTGGCCTGACCACGCAATACAGCTCTCTCTCTGGATACAGACGATGATATTTCCCGGGGTGCTGGAATACCTGTGCGCTTTGCAGCTGAAACTGTTCCTTGAAGAGAAAGAGATGAGGCAAATTTAATTAGTTCATAAAGAAAACAAGTCATAGGACAACAACACTAGAGCAGCCTTGGAAAAAACACCTGAGTGTTTGAATAGGTTTAGTCATGACAGTGTGTGGATTCACGTTTCAAAGGCTTGTATTATTTTGCATTTCTTCCTCTCCTACCCCCCGCAAAGGAACAATCTGCTGAACTTTTTCCCAGTATAATATAATATTGAGATGCTGCAATACATGAACTGCAGTCCTCAATACCAGGACATTAATTATTTGAAAATAAAAAAAATATTATTTATGCTGCTTTGTGAAATGCTGAATTTAAATCTATTAATTCCTGGGGAAAAGTTCAGTAACTTAAGAAAAGATACCATCTTTGAAAAAATGTATTTTTATCACACATGAATATTTTATCGCGCATGAAGCTAATGTATTTGCATTATACTCCATTTATGCAGATCTTCATAAACAGGTCTTATGTTGACTGCAGGTTCAGTGAAATACAGAACTGTCTCCTGACACTTCTAACAAGGACAATTGTGTTGCTGCAGCTTCTCGCAGAGACGGACAAGAGACTTTTCGTGTTATAAATTCCCATCATCTTACAAAGGAAGAGCAAAAGGAGGTTAAAAAGTTGATGCTGTGCTGTTTGGTTTTGGTGGGTTTTGGGGGTGGTTTTTCCAACCAACTTAACAGCAAAGCATTATGTGATTACAAGGGAAGTAAAGTTTCTGAGAAGCCAACTGTCATCTTCCAAAGCTCTTTTTTGGAATATGGGACCATCAGTACTGAAGAAACAATAAGAGCCATCCTAACCATGAACGTATTAAGAAGCTGGTTAAAAAAAAGCAGCTGGTTCAAAGGGGAGGCCGCTACAAGTGACAACACTATGAATTTAAGAAATTCCTTACTCAGAAGGAAAAGCCCTAAAGTCTTGAGTTATGGTACAATAAAGAGATATCATCTGATGTAGCCACATAAACAGGACAGACAGGACACTTATGCAAACAGAAAGGGCTAGTAATCAACTGTTTGCAAGAAACATAAGTTCCAGAAGGATTCTGGGGGGAAATCCTAGAATCAATTACATCTCCCCACATTTTGCATGATCTCTTTGCTGATACACATGTGCAGCACTCACAGAAAATCAGAGGGCAGTTAAGACCAAAGGGGGAGCAAACTCCCTGCCTTACACAGCAAGCAACTTCATAACCCTCCCACAGCATTTTTCACACTCAGGAAATTCTCGGTGCAGTGAAGGGTTAATATTAACACCACCCAGTTTGCTCAGCATCTCTTTTGAAGAATGCACTAGGTTTATAAACCCCACACAAACAGGAGCCCCTCCTCCTCTCTCCCAAACAAACAGGCTCTGCAGCAGGCACAATAAACACCCGGAGACAAAGAGCAGCTGAAGAAAAGACCCCCGAACACAGAGGCCTGTGCTGGGGGGAGAGCACAGAAAGGGCTCTGTGATGGCAGGGCCACGATAAGGCCAGAGACAAAGGCTCCAGTGTTTATGGGAAGAGATAGCAGGGACTGTCCGGCTGGACAGGCAGCAGCCCACACAGCTCCATTTAGTCATCTACAGCTGGAGGCGCCGACATACCAAGGCAGCTCCGGGCTCCCAGCGAAAAGTGCAACGCAAGCAGAGATGGGAGTTTTTCCACTGCAACTCGAATGGCCACTGGTGCAATTCCAGACCTGAGAGCTCATTTCACTTGTCAGAGCTGCTGAAGACCCCCAGCTCTCTGTTCATCCCATTAGTGGACCCGAGGGCTCCCAGCTGCCAAGATCTGGCACCTGTAAACCACATTCACACTGAGCTCTGCAGACAAACAAAGCTTTTAGTGTCGATGCAGCTAATGCCATAAGATGAAGGACAAGAGGAAAACTGAACAGACCGTGATGTGATGCATTGCTGCCAGAAGAGAAACACCAGCTCAGCACAGCTCCTCCAGGCGAGAGAGCACGAGGCCTTGTTTGAATGTCTCTTGAACATAGTCGGATAAGTGTCCAGACTAGAGAAGCAGTATTCACACAAGCTATAATCATACTACAGATTTACGATGTAAAATATATATTACAAATGGCCACAGATGTTCTTCCATGGAGCCTAAGGGGTGGATGTAAAGCCTTCTGTTACGTCCCGGACTTTTATTCAATCTGAACGTGTTTTCTACCATTATAATAAAATTTTATGACAAAGCAAGTGCCCCAAATTACTCTTTTTTTTTTTGCAATGCCCAAGCTAGTGCAATGACATGACTATCATCTGATCAGCACATGACTGGGTAGTGTTTTGTAAGCTGATTGGGCATTATTATATATGTTACAAGAAATAATGATGCTGCTACACACTGGTACAAATTGCATGGCACTGAGAAAACCACATTTTCCTAAGAGAAATGTGGCACTTCTGGTAGCAATGCCTGTGTGCTTCTAATTGCCACCAGATGACAACTGCAACATGATCCTGAGCAATGGAAGATATATATACATAAGGATAACAATTAAGGATATTTAACTGGGATTACCTGTACTTCACCAGCTTACTAACAAGTGCAGACTCTGAGCTTACTCAACCTGTCCCACGTGTTTTGTAAGACTCCACGCTCTGCCGACTTGCTCTGTCATAAATCACTAAGCATTTGCTATCCATCAATAACCATTAACCAACCTGTTTTTTTCATGACACAGAAGTGTTATGTATTTTTCCTCTCTCCACTTTCCAAAACAGTGCCATGCAATACCAAAAAGCCACAGGGAGTCCAGAAAAGAAATAGTTCTGAACACATGTGTATGTTGATTAGAAAGCACCAAAGCAAGTATAGGTACCACTTTAAAGTCTATTTTATGGGCAACTCCCCCTCTGAATGACCTTGAAATCGAGCAGCATAGCAGTTATAAACAGAACTGCCAGCCCCACAGCCAGAGGCACTCACTATGCAGAAGCTGCATTTAGGGCAGTACAAGTCACTCTGGTGACCTGATTAGCTCAGCACCCCACACTGGTCATGGTCCAGGAGAGACTCCAGACGGACATGTGCCTGCTGAACCACAGAACCCAATCTAGGGTTGATTTATGCTGCTGCTCAAAGTGGCTGGAATCACACAGAACTTCACTTTCTAGAAAGTGCTGCTTGTTTTGAGCAGGGAAGAGAAAAAACAATCCACCTTGCACCTCAAAGCAGACATTGGGAAAAACCCCCAAACCATTAAACACCCTCCTGTTTGGTCAAAATGGTGCTATGGCACCTCATTCCTGTTTTCACTGTTAATCCACCCTGCCCAACCTGTTAGCTTAACTATTTGCTTGCCAGCTTTAAGCACAACCTCTTTCCCACTGTCCCACACATCCGAGCTGACGTTTGTCTGACCAACAGTATATTTCTCATTCCCTTTGCATCATACCTAACCTCCCGTTCTCCCAGTCCCACACCCACCCTGCTAATGGGCTCAGCTTGCATTCCCCCACTTCAGAGGAATTAGGAATTACTCCTGAATTACTCCACAGTTATTGCCTGAAAACCTGTTTTGCTCAGGCTGAGGTCACCTCATCATCATGTTCCTTGCCCTGGCATCCAGTAAGAACTCCTCCATTCTGAGTATCAGCCATACTATTCAGGTGTGAGGGATTAGACCTTAGCACATATATAGAGCTTATAATTTTCAAAGTGCTTTACAATTAACAGGTATTTAACTCAAAACCTCTGAAACATCATTGTTAATTCTAGGTTACAGGACAGGGAAGCAGGGAGAAAAGAAATACCTCACCCAAGGTCACAGTAAGTCAGTAGGGATCAGGACACTGGAGCTCCTGGCTGGCAGCCTGCTGTGCAGCTTTATTGTTTGCACCACTTTCTGCCAGGGAATGCTCACTGACTTTCCACTGGTGTCAGAAACAAACTGGGACTTTAACAAGATAAAAGTTGACCCCTCATTATGATCTTTAGCCAATTTAATCCCATTTTCAGCACAGCTACAATGTTTTCCACAGACAGATCAGGATCGCTCTTCAGTTTTTCCACATAATGATCTTGTTTTGATCTAAGCTCTCAGCACCTGTCACATCAGCTCCCACATGGGCATCCACAACCAGAAGGAAGTGGACTATGGAATGGAGAAAATCATTTCCCAGTTCCCCAAGGTGGAACATGGAGGGCTGCTGTTCAAAAGTGAAGTCCATGCAGTATGGCTAATGTAATTACAGTGCCAGCAGGGTAACGGTGGGTAGGGGGCAAATATTTTACCACAGTCACAGGGGGAGAGGGGGGGGCATGCATGACATTTTGGGATGAAGATTCAGTTTAGCTGCCTTCACACTCCATGTGCTCCGAGATACATTATCACTGTCTTCCCAGTAAAGCACTAGCCTTGAAGCTGTATTTATTTTATTTGACTCTTAAGTATAATTAATAGTTCAAATACCTGTTTCTGCAATCCCCGAGCAGAGGAAGAATCTCAGCTGGGAAGTGACTTCATATGACCACAGAACCAGCTTTGGAAACATTCCAATTTCTGCCTTGAATCTATTTTTTCAAACAGGAGTCACTACAAGATTATTTGCCTCTGGCCTTTGTGCCATTTGTGTCCTCCAATCCGCCCTTTTCTTAATCCTCCCCTTCATCAACATATTAATAACCTAAAGGTTAATGCCATGGGCTGTTGCTGTTCCAGGGACTGCATTAACAGGAAATGTTCAAGTTTTATACTTTCTTCCCAAATTTTAATCCTGTCATATCAAACTAAAAACAATAAAAACATTTTCTTCAACATATTTAAAAATCCACGTTAAACTATGGAAGAAGGAATTACTAAGTAGGTAGTAAGCCTCCTGCATGTAAAGTTCATCTATGTAATTTAAGCATGCTGATCTCTGATTCATTTCAGAAAGCATTTCAGTCTTACATGACTAAAACATGAAGACAGATGCATCTTGGGTGTGATGTTTTTAAACAATGGATACCTTATTTGAATTGCAAGGGCAGGATAACAAGAAATAAAAGCAAGCTATTCATAGCACTCCGCAATGTTAAAGTCATTTGTTTCAAAAAGGCAAACTGTTGCCTGCAGATAAGTTTGTACTCTCATGATTTCTGCTGCTCTAGAACTGTCACATCCCTCATACTAGCTCCTGCATTTGCAACAGATCAGCTATTTCACTGCCTTGTGTCTCTTTGCCATCCCTCCCACCTCAAAAAGGGATAGTGAAACAAAAGAGACAGTAACAAGAAATTATGGGCTAACTCCTAGCCTCCCTATCAACACAAGACTGATTCTTCCATTGTTCTGGAGTTCTGTTTCCATGTGCTAAGATATTTTAATAAATTTTGCCATCTGAACAGAAGTCCCAAGCCTTAGATAGAAAAGTGATTCCTGCAACACCTTGAGGGAAAGGTTAGTATAAATCAAGGGCAAGCATTTAGCAGAATGGCTAAGTAAAGAGAATATTATTAACAGCTCATGCTTGCACAGAAAATAAGAAGTTATTAAACCTCCCATACAATTTTACTGTACTCTATCACATGTGATTTAGCTGAAATAGGTCCTTCTTATCAGTTTTGGCTTTCAGCTTATCCTTTGGCTGTGACTTTGGTAGATTATGCACTCACTCAGGCTTTACCAAGATCTTGCTAAGGATCCACAGCAGCAGTGGTAACATACAGCAACAGACAGGTAACGCAGCCATGTATTCATGTGTGCTCAGTCTTCCCTGTGTAAGGTCCTACTACTATTTTAGCCAGCTTGGAGTTTCTTAAGCAAAACAAATCTGGGTCACAGATGTACCTTAATCCCACCTGGTTTATTACACCTAGTGTAGGAAGCCAAAATACATATGTCTAGTGCCATTTCAGATGTCCTTCAGGTATATTTAGAATACCTTCACTGATCTGAAAGATTTGACAGTACCTGTGGGAGACCTGTCCTTTGCTTGAGAGGCAAAGAGCAACTGGGATGTCTGAAGACATCTACAATGGCACTAGACATTGAACTGAACAGTCACAACAGATTTACAAGCTGGCGTTACAAGGCAGGTAATACCACCTTTTATATGCCATTTTCAAGATAACCCCACTACCTGAGTACCACTTAAGTGATTTCCAGCCACACAGTGAACAAATGAATGCATTCATATATGATGTCATGATATCGTTGATCTGAATTTAGTCACAGCCGAATCAGAAAAGATGGTGTTAGCTTTGAGACATTGCATTCTCTGTTGATTCCCTACAATAAAGTAGCACACATTAGAGGGAGCCTAGCCATATTTTCTGTCTTCTTTTGTCAGCTCAGAGTAAGGTTTAAGAACCTAATTAACTCGGTCCTTGAAATCCATTTTCCAAGAGTGACTAAGCCACTAAGAGCCCAACACTTAACCAAAAGCCCAGGGGACTTGGCAGATCACTTTCACCCTGCTTCAGCATTACTCCCGAGGCTGATATTGAGACCAATTGATTGAAGGGGAAGTAGGAATATCCTCTGGGAAATGATGACTATACAACACAGAAGAACAACTGGTGCATATTTGACTCTTTTTGAATATTTTTGCATTAAAAGATTTCAGATTTTTGCACAAATATTTACTTCCCTGAAATGCTGTATTTCTCCCTGCCCCTTTTTTTCCTTTAAGCAAATGAAACAGCTAAAAGACCAACTTCCCTGCTAACCAGAGATCTTATGATATCCTAATTAACAGGAAACACACGGACACATGTCATGGTACATAAGGAAAAGCAAACATAACTGCTGAAAAGTAGGGCAGATACAACAGCAACCTCACCCGTGCTGCTGTGCTCTTTCATTCAGATAACTACACAGAGGCAAAATCACCCTACACGTTCTGTCACATTGTTTAATGCTCCTATCCTTACACCTCTGGCCTCATTAACAGTAAGACAGTTTGATAAGAAATACTGAATGGATGTACATGACTAAATCAACTCATGAAGATTATCTGAATCAGTTTTAAGTGCTGCTTGGGAGTTAGAACGAGAGTGGGACTGGATGCAGAAGGCCGATTTTCAGAGATATGTGCCAAGGGATGCAGATCAGCACCTACTGTTATTTTCAAAACTGCTTAAGGTGTTTAGAACTTCATATTTGAGAGTGAAATGTTGAAAACTTCTGGTCTACATCGGCTTTGGTAAAAGCCAGGATAAAGAATGACACCATTATTCTGTGTCAAACTATTCAGCTTGATCTGCTTGATACACACAGGGGATGAGCTGAATGAGTTAGCCGTCAGCATTTTTGTGACCACAGTGTTGGATACTCCTTTGGATAATCCTCAATAACTCAGAAGAGCATACCATTTTCCATATCTTTTAGGATTGTCCTGCAGAAAGACAATGCTCTCTGCTACCTGGTCTTTATATAAGAGTGAACAAAGCAAACCTAGGCTTAGCCAGTCATGGTTCTCCTGAATGAGTCTGTTTGCAGAGTATTAGTCATAGAGCCAACACCTTTACAGGTCAGCAACTCTTTGGGAAGGTTCACTTGGACTCCACCTAGCTTTAAAAAGAGACAAGTAGATGGCTGCAGAACAAAGGTGGTTTTGATAATCTAACACTAATTATATAGAAGCATTTGATCAAATAAGGCCTTCTACTTCACAAGACTAAAATGTAATTTTAACAACTCTTTCTGAAGAATTTTAATGGCCTGTTGGACTGTCTGAACTGCCTGACTATATTCCCTGTGGAACAGGTACCATATGCAACAGGAGGAAAAAGCAAAAAGACTTTATGTAAAAATTTTGGTCTATGTAATCATTGTAGGCAGTGTAGGGAAGCAACTTGGGTACTGATATTTGGCACAAAGGAAAACAGTAAGAGACCAAAGAGAAATAAAAACTATATGACAAAGTATTAGGGAACAACAGATAGACATACTTGAAAAGTTACACTACCAAAGAAAGAGCAGCAATAAGCAATCTCAGTCATTCCTAATTTAAGACTTCAGAGACCACTGACATTAGAGCTGAAGACTTTGTAAAGGTTGGCTTATTTTTTGTTTTAACTAGAAGATATGAGTCTAGAAAACCGGGGTGCAATAAGCACATGAGAAAAGGCACTATTTGGTTAATTCAAAGACTAAGTCATGACAAGACTAGCTGCCATCAACTTAAATTTGCAGATTAACTACTCGTAGGACATTCTTTTGAAGGGTGGCCACTAGAAGAGACTCACCCATGGTTGGAACGTAACCCAGTAGGAGAGACAACCTTATATTTGAAGTGATCCCTTCTATCAGAAGCATCTCCGTTTAGTTCAAGTTTTAGCATTTAAAACAAGCAAAAATGTACAAGTGTACTGTCCAGCACTCTTAGAATCCACAAAAGTTCCTATTTACACTGTCCCCTTCAGTAAGTTACATAGCATTTTTAGAAGAAAAGGTACCTCTACTGCATAATTAAGGAATTCCTTAAAGATAAATATTTTCAGCTTGTTGGGTTCATCCTGATCAATAACTGTCATCTTGTTCCTTCCTAGACAGAAAATCACATTTAACTCTTAAAAACACTGTTAAAATGCAAACAGAAAAAAAATCAGCTCTTTTCAGCATCTGGTGGCTCAATTTCACATTGTTACAGCTCAGTGACATTACAGTGGAAACAAGGTTGCATTCAGAAGGTAAATGAGATGAGATCTGATCAAAATCCGGTTCACAAAGTCTCATTGTGAATTTCAGCCAACTTTCCTCTTTATGGGCCTGTTCACATACAATTCCTCTCTGAATAACAGAAGTAGTTATTTACCCTGAGAGACATGCCAGTGTCCATACAAAGCAGTTCCTCTGAACATTTCTTATGCAATTTACTTGGGTTTTCTGAAGGTTTGCTAAGTCTCAGATGAAAACTCAAGCTTGGATATTCAGTCTTGAATACAATAGAGTTCTGTACCCAATACAAAACCAGTGCAGGCTGTACTGTAAGAGTGAACTTTTATTCAGAAGTCTAAGGACCAAAGATACATCTGTGAAGTACACAGGTAAAGCTAAGAGGAGGCAAGAATCATTCTATGCATATGTATCCTTAGCTAGCATGCCCAGTCTTTGCTTTCACAAATACAAATTTCCCTTTCAAATCTGTTCAAGAGTCAAGAAGCACCCAAGGGGCTTCACTGTGCCATAAGCCTCTGGCACCAAGAGAATCATGAGTGTACCACTGCATTCACCTCTAAAACGAGGTGTACAAAAACCCACAGAACAACAAACGTATATCATGTCTGCCAACGTGGGTGCAGATTACAAGTGTAACTGCAGTCTGCCACTGGGCTGCTTTGGATTTCTGGAGTGCCCAGCAACCTGGCAGAATAAACATTGAGACATCCAAAGCAAATGGTCCAGCAAATGTTCAGAGAAACTCTGTATCATACACTTTGTGGAATGCCCCCCCGGTAAACTCCAGCCTACTTTTTCAGGAACCGTTAATACCAGTGGGCTTGCCAAAAGCTTTAGTCACCTGCTAACTATATCCCTTATCTACCCCCTAAAAAAGAATGTCTAAAACTTTCTATAGGTAGCATTATTCCAAAATTTATCTGATGGAAGTTACAGAAATCCAGAATTTTTTTTTTTTAAAATAAAGTCACCCTTACTTGCTGCTTCTCCAATTTTACAATTTCTACAACCATCATAGCTCATGACTAAAAAAGTAAAATTTTTATCTCTTGAGGTCCTTGACTCTATATACTTGTGCCATTAGCACACCAAAATCATAGGAATTTCTGTGCACCATGACACTTCCTGATTTTGTTTGTTCTGGAACATTTCCTGCCTATGCACCTGTCAAAATGAGATGAGGTCAGGTATAATCATCTCATACCTACAGAAAAATGAATTTTAAGCCAAACTCTATTCTGGGTTTGGTTTTTTTTGTTTGTTTGTTTTGTTTGTTTGCTTTTTTATACAACAACTGTTAAAAAAAACCACAAGAAAAATATCCTTTCAGTGAACAGAGACATAAGCCTCTGGTGTTTCACTGAAATAAGGGATTTTTAGTTTGATCTGGTCGGTAAGTTTGGGATTCCCTTTGTTCTCCTACCTGCTAGTTTTGAGGCTTCTGCTGTCCAGAAGGTGGTTAGTAACTGCTTTGGGAGACATCCTTGAGGTTTACTAAAACTTTCCCCGGGAAGTTGCTGTTCAGAAAAAGCAGTGCATTTGCTCTGAGGTAAAAGGAGGGAAACTAATTTCACAACTCGTATGGTTGTACTAGGACTATTCCTAGGATAAATGACTGCTAGCTGGAGTAAGAATCCCAGGATTTTCCTTGATTCTGGCTTGCAGACAAGTAGATAACTCTCCTCAGCTCAGAAAACTGGCTCCCAGCTAATCTAGCCCAGAAGTTCCTCACTCAGCCATTGCTGGCTTAACAGTGGTGACAAGAGAGCTGTACTTCCATTTCTCAAAAATGCAGTTATACAGCTGGAATACCAGTGTTGAGTGTTTTGAGAAGTACAGGAAACGAAAAAGCAAACAAAAAACCAATGTTAAATCCAACCATAAAAATTCAGTTCATAATGGTCATCAGAGTACCAAGTAGACACATTCCTCCAGGTACAGTGCACATACAGCGGCTGTCACAACTGAACGCTAACATCTGATCTGCGGCTGGAAGTTGATGAAGAAGAGTTACCCAAAACCTCCTGGTCCAAGAATCCAATAGCAAAGAAAAGTGAAAAGAACCCTTCTCCTTCCAGACCAGGTGCTGTGGATCACTCCTTTAAGCTACTAAAATCTACCTGACATCACATCTATAAGTACAAACAGTAACCAAAAAGCAATTTTAAGTGGGGAAATACTTAATATCAACATTTTCACAATTACAAGACAATTTATTCAACCCATTTATTTAACTGCTCATGAGGCCATGCTGTGAATTGAATCACAGAACCAATTTGGCTATAAATATATTTGCACTTTCTCCCCTTTTTCTGCCTTTTGTTTACTAAAATGTGATGACCACATAATAAACCCAGTTTTACTGTCGTTTCCAGCCTGCTTCAGTGAGGGGGCGGGGAGACAACTGCAATTTAGTTTTCACGGCTCATCCTGAGCTTTAGCTCTGCCTAGTATAGCGATAAGGGAGCCAGCTTGCACTGTCCTGAATAGCTGACACTAGGAACTGGGCTGAAATCATTAAAACTATCAACACAGGATGAGACACATCAAGAAATGAGACAGAGGGGGAGAGAGGAAGAAATCTCATAACATAATGAGATGTTTATCTATAAAAAGTTGCCCACTTCAAAGGAGGAAGAGCTTCTACTCCTTGGATAAAAAAAGAGCTTTTAATTAAAAGATCAGTCAAAGATTTTCCACAGTCAAGCAGTCTCAGAGAAACTATATGTGGAGGAGGCTGAGAGTAATTTCTAACATGATTAGTCCATTCTGCAAACTCCACAAGGTTTTATGAAATCAGCATTTCTCAATATCTAGAAGATAAGGATTGTGGAAATAGCCTCAGTCCCTCAAAGAACACTGTCTCTTCCCTTCTGACGCCTCCATTCCCACAAGCTTTTACTGAGCAAAAGCCTGGAGAAATACTATTAGAGCTTTATGCCTCCCACCTCGGGGCAAGATCAATCATAAGCCTAGGACCAATGGACAGTCAAATGGATACTCAGCTTTGGGTTAAGCAAAGTTACTGCCACGTACTTTAGGAGGCCTGAAAATACAACATGAAATATTTATGTACTTTGCTTTAACCAGCCAAAAACAGGCTGGCTTCTGCACACAACCTTCCATTATACAAAGGTTTAAAAACCTTTGAAGATTTAAATAAATTGCACGACTTTTCTGAAGAACTCCATTCAAGGAATGTTATTGGCAGATGGGGATGGATCTGACGCTACTGCCTTATCCCTTTCTGTCATTAGAACACCAGAATTATGGCTGACGTGGCTGACATTACGTGCTCTTAGGAGCAAGACTTAGACCACTTCTGTTTGGTCATATAATTTTATGCTTTTCTTTTTGTTGTCTGAGAAAACAGGATTTTGACATTTCACCCTCAGGCAGGTAAAACATTACTTTTTCTCTACAGGCGCCAATTTGGCAAGTATTTTATCGTGTTGCAGACAGACGGAACACCAGGGCCACTGCACTCTCAGCAAGATGGTGCTGCGAGCTTTCTCCAAGCAGAGAATACCAGTTCCTGCAACGACTGGTGCTCATGGAAACTCAGTCTCAGCCCCACTTACCAGCTGTTAATTGTGACTAATGGACCTTACTGCTGAGCTGGTTCTGTTCTGCACAAGCACAGGGAATTACCACTGCTTTGTTTCAGGAGTCAGACATGTTTTTGTCTATGAGAGTAAATATTCAGATACACTTTTGAAGGTCTTTCTCTTCCCTGTCTTGCACAGAACTAGGTTCCTGCCAACAAATTTATCATTATCCACACCCTTGTAGAAACAACCCCTACAAAAGCGATTACATGAGGCATAATTATATGCTATTATAAGAATTTCTACATCTTCAGTATAAAAGCGGCAATGTCAAAATGCAGAAGACCTTTAGGGTGTGATAAATACTGAAGAATATCCTTCAGATGCAGGGAAGAAACCACGTTAGCATTTTACTTTGTTCATGTTTATTTAAACAGCTTTCTATCCTTAGTACAGAATGGGATTTCTCCAGTCAGTTGGACTGGTCAGAGACAGTTCAAATAGTGATGACCAGGAAGACAATATGCTCAGTTTCTACCTTTTTCTCTACATCATTTCAAAAGCATTACCTTGGTGTGTTCGCATTTGCTTTCCATACTTCTACTGAAACAGCTGTGTACTAAGATGCCTTTGCACAAGCCTATCTAAAGAAAATCATTAAGGTAAAAGGCAAAATGACCTTTTACCTGTAAAAGGTAAACAGGTCAAAATTAAAAGGCTGTAAGAAAATCATATGGCCTTATAGGTTTGTCTGCTGAATTCAAGAATCCTACTGCAATGTCCTGAGGCAGAAGCTGTGTAGAAGGGCAGTGTCCTCAAAGATGAAGAGTTTGCTCAATAACCATTTTGTCTTTTTTTGAAGTAGCCTTTATATTTTCAGGTATCATCCCAGTTTAGAAGTGGAACAGATCATTGAAAGCAATCAAAACATAGCTAATTACCATTCATAAAATTATCCTGAATATTGATCCCCCGTCCATGGCAAAGAAACACAAAAGAAGAGTTAGGGATAAACTACAATTCAGTAGGGGAAGAAAGAAAAGTCAGCCAGCATAAGTGTAATATGTCAAATGACTGCACGCTGTCCCCAAAGCCCCTTTCTGTACAGTAATAAATATGACTTCACTGAAGTTACTGGTAAAATTCTTACTTGCTTCAGCAGTGTCCTACTTTCACCGATTTTTAACAGTTGGCACCAAAGCGTCCATCAGGACAAGAATGAGGGGAACATAATCCTGCTCACAGGACATCGATGCATTTACTTTGTCCCTAATATTCTTCCTAATCAATTGTACAAATCCCAATCAAGATACAGAAATTACACAGTTCTTTCATCTTAGCAACAAATGGAAGAATATATGTCCTTGTTTCTGCCAACACATCCCCTATGCTTGCTCAGAACTGGACCCTGAAAACTCACGTTAGCCTTACATTTTCCCAAGGGTCTATTTTCCCAGTCAAAAATCAAACTCACTTGTAAGAACTTTAAATTTTCTTGTTCATAGAAATCTAGAGCTTGTCAGTTGTGTGCCATGCAGACTGATTAAAAGACCAAAAACTGCAATGCTGATATAATTCTATAGCCTGAGAGAACTGATCAATGAGTATAGATCATACAAGGACCAAGTACTCTGCCTCAGAACATGCGATCCATATGTATTGATGCTTATGGAAAAACATTACTGTTCCACGAAATATAATAGACAGAACTTTTCAAGAGAAATCTGTGAACACATGTCTACTTTGGATTATGGGAAGAAAACAGTTGATGTATGAAAAATCTAGCAGCGTCTATTATTAGAGATCCTCAGTTTGATACCATCTTTAATCATCATGTTCAAATTGCTTGTAGATACAGCATGGGAAAGTATCAAAAATAATGAAAGTATAAAAGATTTGTCAATTCACTAGTGGCAGTCTGAGAATCACAGAAAAATCAAATTAAGTCCTCTTCAAGCAATTTTATGTCAATGAAATCAGAGAATTACTTTGCTTCAGTTTTAGAATTTCATGTTGTTCTGAAAGCTACGTTCCCTGTGGAAATCAGGAGATATTATGAAGAGTAAACTAGTAAAATGCAGGAGGAATTTAAAAGGGAATAAATAAAAGAAATTACTTTGCTGAAATACTAATAGAAGCTTCAAAATACAGGACTGCTTCTAAAGAAAGTCATGAATACCTCCACAGCTCTGGCAAGACCAAGGTGCAACACTTGCTCAAATTTCTTTGGCTAGCTTTATAACTTTAAGATCTTGAGGAGCCAAATATAACCCAAACAAAAAGAAGTAAGCTTTACTTTTTCTCCAAGGCCAGCATTATTCGCTCCTCCTCTCACCCTTTTCCCTCATTTGAGTCCTTTAATACTGTGTCAGAACCCACACACAACCACAACCACCCACTGGCTATTTCCTTATCACCCTGCCACTGGCAAGCCAACTGGAGCACATTAGCTAAACTAATAAAACAATCTTCAAGAAAAACAGCTTTTACATTTACTGTCATATTAGATCTACTATCCATTGAGCCTAACACACCACCAGCACTAGGGCAAAAGCATAGTGTGCAGAGCTCTAACCATAAGACAAGCTCTTGCCGACCAGCTCATTCAGTAAGATTCCCAGCAGAAGCTCCCTGCCTTCACCCAACAATGGCTTTAATTTTCATCAGCAAAACAATCTAACACAAAACAAAATGCATAAACCACATCCTGCTGCCTGCCATGCCCTAAAAGTTCTTCTTGTAAAAGCTTTGGTCCTGCCCACAGAGAAAGTACTCCCACTCAGCACATCTTCCCAGCTGATGCTGAAAACTGCTGTCAAGACCCTTGCCTTAGCATAGGGGAACTTATTGATCTCTTCCACTAATTTAGCATTCCTTGGCCTCTCATCTTGGGATCAAGGGACCTCTGATGATCACTCAACTCTGCCTCAAACAGATAATTTCAGAGGCAGCAAGTTAGTCACACTCCTGACTAAATTCCTCTAAGAGGCCAGTCCAAACTGTGACATAGTCTCTTGGCTGTACTCATTTCATTGGCCTGCAGAGCAGAAAAGACTACTGGCATTTGACATCTGTTTGTCGGTATTTCTGAAACGATTTAATAATGTCAGTCCAGTCAAGTCACATCACACAACTAATCAACAGAGCTGGCCCTAACTGGCCTTGGAAGAGAAGCTTAAGTCAAGTAAAAATTACCCTCCAGGGGAAAATAAACTTCTTCAATACCAGTTTAATCAGCAGCGTGTTACTACTCTGAAGAATGAGAGCATTTGTAAAAGCCCCGTGCAAGAACGACTCGTGGGAGGAAGAGGTGACTAAGGAATTAAACTATCCACTAGAGAGCAAATTGTGGTTTGTTGGCTCCTCTGGGAACAAAAGGTCTACGGCTCGATGCCCGAGCTTGAAGAGGACATGACTTGCTGTCGGTATTTCCATGAAAACTGTTATGTGATTCATTAGCTTTGCTGGCCCCTCTCTCCTCCCTCCCTTCCCCCACACCATCATTAAACTCATCTGTTCTCTTGAGCTTTTGCTTGGCAGAAATGGCATGCTGACATGTAACAGTTAAAATGAATGGCTCCCATGTTTAGAAGCAAGGAGAAAGGAAGAGAAGCAGATGAGAGAGACTAAAGAGAGCATCCAGAAAACATCTGAATACACACCCTGAAAAAAAGAAAAACAGAAATCACAAAAAATTATATATTTCTACAATACCATTTATCTCGTGTGTCTCTATGTTTTACAAATTATATGCTACACTGAAGAACCCCTTCCTCATATATAAAATGAAGCCACCTCTTAGGACAGGACAAAACAGACATAAGAAAACAGATCAATACTGGCTTAGTGTATGCACTGACATTTGATATTCTCATCCAGGCCATGTAAGCATGTTTTACAAATAAGCACAGTCCCAAAAAAAGTCTAACCCTTGGATAACCCCACCCGTCACCTTGTTCCAACTAGAGAAGTTAACATTTCCCATTCAACTGCTTCTTTCAAGAAAGTTTTTGTATGTATTGAGTCATTTTTTCCACCTCTTCCCAAAGATATTAATCATCACATCACCTGCAGATGTTTAGAGGACAAACAAAACCCCACCATCACCGTGTCAACCAGTGTCAAAGAATCTTAGCACTCCTGTTCATAAATACAGGCTGCCTCACTGTTTCCAAGGCAAACTAATGCTTGCAAGGCTTCTTCTCTCAATAAACACTGGTGCACTGGACAACAACGTATTCTTCCACGCAACTCCCACAAAATGTTCCCACTATTTCACAGGTGCTCTGGCCTGTGTTTTTATATACTAATGGTTCCTTTAGCTTCAGGCAGCCAGTCTCAGAAGCAGAAAATTACTGACAAACTGCAGAAATATTCCTATTGTTTTACATCTTTCTGTACTACTTCATAGGTGGTGTTATTCTAATACCTCCTCATGCTTTATAAATATGAATATTGTGAGCACTCAAGTACATCAGGAAAAGTGGCCACTTACCCACTTTGCAAGCAGGAGAGTTTTGGCAAACAAGCAATGCAAACTTGGGTCACACACACCATGGAAGTTCTTACAAATGATTGTAAAAATGGTTTAAAATAAGTTCTAAATTGTAAGTCAGGAAAAACCTATAGAATCTAATATTGTTACAAGCAATCTCCTAAACTCCTTTTTAGACATTTTTACACTCTTAGCAACATGTAGATTAACTTAAAAAGAGATTATATCAAGCTGTCAGTTTTGTAAATCTTCTGTTCAAAAGATACCCAATTAGTCAACAGCAGATTACTTTGCAAAAAAGATGCAATGTAGGATGTCTTCCCTTTCTCTGCCGTCACTTCTCCACAACCCCTTCCCTCAGCAACCTATATTTCTTTCAGATTCCCCTGTATTAATGTGTGAGCTTCAAACCGCTCAGCTTGGGGACAACGATTTCCTTCCTGTTCCTTGACAGCACTGACCAGCCCACCCAGAACATGGGGTTGTCACAGCTGTATCTTTGTATCCCAAATATTTGAGTGTTAGCTGTAGTCAGGATCATTCACACAGGCACTGTCAGAATAAAAGTGTTGCTTCTGGGACCTGTATTATTTTATTTAGTTTTGAAACTAAAATATATCTTTGCCATAGAACTGTAGCCTTGGCAGCCAAAAGCTATGCATCCCCACAGCTTGTTACTCCTATTTACACTTAACAGGAACACCTGTTAAAGTATATCACATTCTCATAAGTATATGAAAATAAGTACTTTAAGTTATAACCTATATCTTAGGATCAGATTTTTCAAGACTTCAGTGTCCAGGTCAAAATTTGATTGCTTCTTGTTAAAGCTGGAACATAAACTAGATCAATAAAGAGGCCCATTTCTGGGTTTTATTCTGGTTATTCCAAAAGGACCAAGCTTAGAGTGCCAGAGTTATTCAAGATGTAGGTATTCCTGAATGAGAGTTGAATTAAGTTCATCCAAGCAGAAACAAAGCCCAACACAGACACTTCTATGTATCACATTCTAATGTGAAAAACAAGTTTTTACATCCTAGTAAATCAAAAATCAACACAAACTCTGCTTTAGATGCCTTTACATCATTCTCTGACTTGCAAAGCCAGAGCTCTCACGCATAAGGAATATGTTGTCAGGATTTACTGTCAGCAGCAATGTTCCTGAAACTTTTTTCACAATTAAACAGAGTTTTGACCATGTAGTTCAATACAAAATGCTCTGTGTTTTTCAGTCCTATTCATACCTTATGAATAGTGAGGACATTAAAACAAGACTTAGTACAGCCAACACCTAAAACCAGAATAGTTTCAAAACTGTTAGGTGCAACAGAAGCATAACCCTTTCCCCTTCAATAAAAAAAAAAAAACACAGAATAAGATAGAAAACTATGGATGAAAGAGATTTTCAAACCCCACAGAGTCTGCACACTCATTTATCATCTACGTTAATAGTAATAAGCTGTTCATATCCCACCACTGGCCTTGCAAAATCACAGTCAGTTTTCTCAAAAGATCAGAAGTTAGCAGTGTACCTCCCCATGCCTTTATCCATCTCTCCCTTAGTTTATCATCAGTATTATCCCTCCTCAAATGACAGTAACAAGCTTAGTTACAACAAGACTTCTTCAGCTGCTAGCGGACAGATTCCAGGGCCTGGGGACTTAGGCAGCCATATTTTCCAGCCTAAAGTTTAACTTTCCCTTAGGGCAGCATTTCTTCTGGTGACTGGATACTCCCAGCTTTTGTGTTCTTCGTTAGCCTGCTGATTAACATACTGCTAGAGAGTTCTCCACTACACCTAACTGCTGTTCCAGCACTCACTGGCAGATCTATTGTGAGATCCTAGAGCAGCAATGCAGCCTTGTCTGCCTCTCGCTTTTTGTCACAATACTGGAGATCGGGTACATATGTATTTGCTTTTAAAACAATAGCTACGTATCTAATCTGAAGTTATAAAGAAACCCTGATCAAGCAATAACAACTTTAATGGAATTTTGTGAATGAAATTCCCATGGCAACAGTAAGAAACAGAGTGCCAGGAAATACAACTGATTCCAGTTTTCTGTATGTTAGAGGGTTCTAAGCTCGAACAGAAACTAAAAATCAAACAGCAGAAATCAGTGGGTCTCTTTTTCCCTCATTCAGCATTTGAGAAACAAGCAAAATAAAAAGGCAACCAAAACAGTACCAGGGCATCAGGAACAAATTACCAGCCTTCCTAGGGTACAGCACAGACATCTGGCACAAGGGCAATTTGATATACCTGATACCAGCTCTTGGCTTTCTATAAAATCTGCTACTGATTTATACGCAAAGCACCACACTTCGGAAAGGACAATGGTGGGAAGACCTTCCACAAAGGCATCATTTTAAATTCTAAGGCCTGGAAAATTTCAGGCCTCAGGCCAAGAACAATGGTAAAGGCTAACACAGCCAAGCTGCAGATCCTGACAAGTTGTGTGTGCATCGCTAGATAAGCTTTGTAACTTTTCAGCTGCATCATACAGGCTATGTAAAACAATATCTGTCAGGCATTAATGTCCCTCCCTTGTAGGCATTCTGTTCCAACCAGCAAAGGATTTCTTTCAGCAAAGCCTCCCTAAGGACGGTACTGTGATCTCGGGTACGGAGCAGTAACAAACAGCGTTTACAAGGCACAAGGCAGACAGCAGTAATTTCTCTCGCAGGCTCGAAGCCATCAGCATGAGCTACAACAACAGCCCCCGTTCCCGCGCAGTGGGACTCTGCGGTCAAACCCCCCCGAGACCGAGCCCCAAGCCCCGTCCCCTACAGTAACAGCCCCGACAGCCGCGGGCAGCAGCCCCGCCGCTCCGCCCGGGCCCTACAGACCTTGGTCGTGCTCCTCCGCCCGCCCGGGCTGGTTGCCCATGGTCGGTCACTCCGCCGGCTCTCCCCGGGCTGCCCTAGGGCCCCGGCGCCGCGCTCATGCCCGCTGTCAGGGGCGGACCTGCCTGCCTCCGCTCTGAACGTCTGCGCTTCAGTCAACTCCAACAGGAAAAAAAAAAAAAAAAGGCAGCCAGCCCCTTCCTAGTTCCTGGCTCCGGGAACAGAGCCTGCCGCGGCTCTCCCGCCTCCCTCCTCACCGCACGGCGCTGCGGGGCCGGGCCGCGCGGGCAGCGCGCTGCTGGGACAGGAGGCGGGCGGGAGGGAGCGGCCCAGGCAGAGCGCGCCGAGGGAGGCGGGGTGCCTGGCGCGCAGGGCCGGCCGCGCCACCCAGCGGCAGGCAGCGCGCAGTGCGGGCCCGCGCCCGCAGGCCCCGCCGGAGCCCCGAAGCAGGGGGACTCGGCCGGGAGGCGGGAGCGGGGCCTCAGCGGCTGCAGAGCGGTGAGGGCCGGAGGCGGTCTCAGGCCGCACACCGGTAAACTTCAACACACCGCACTGCAATGCGGCGGGGAGTGAGGAAGGGCAGAAGGACCCGCAGTAAAGGCAAGGGCGGCCAAATGCCTCCAAGGCAAAGACAAAACCGCCTTTATCCCCATCCACAGCACCCGAAGCACGCTTACCATAGAGCAAACGGACCCTGTCCACAAGTCCCAGTACACTGGTGAACAGAGACACACGTGTCTGGTTAAGCACAGCTCTCGACTAAGCTGTCAGAAGAATTAGGGGACCAAATTTCAGAAATTCTCAGCATCTTCTGATAACTCCAATACCTGAGAGATGCAGAAATGCGGACTGAACCCCTCTGAAAACCTGACCATGGCTGTGAGCCTAAGCCCTCTGTGAACAGTCCTGTCCATCAGATCCATTCCGATCTCCTCTGGGGCTGCTCCTGGGTAAGCCCCAGCATCCCCAGCTCTTCTCAGCCTCAACCGGTGCTGGGAACAGCCAGTAATTGCAGGTACACACCCATATTACAAAAAACAATGTACAGGATACACTGAATATTATTAAAACCTAATTTCTCTTTAATGAAGTACATGGTATTTTATTATTTCTAAAAAACTACTAGCAATTTCCAAAATTCCCCTCATGCTAGTCCCTCACAGGCACTGAAAAAAAAGCCCAACCAAAACTGATAGCCACCCCCACATCTAGAAGCTGCAACCACAAATATGATGTA
Source organism: Opisthocomus hoazin (assembly GCF_030867145.1). NCBI lineage: Eukaryota > Metazoa > Chordata > Aves > Opisthocomiformes > Opisthocomidae > Opisthocomus > Opisthocomus hoazin. The sequence continues at coordinate 12,753,196 of NC_134433.1, read as the reverse complement.
CTGTATGTCTGTCATCAGTATTTTTGCCTGACTTGTACTGCCAGAGCAGCTGCACGAGGCAGGCCTCCCCACAGCGACCGGCCAACTGCCCATCTTTCAGCAATGGAGCCATGATGAACATAGGCAACAAAAATACCGAATGACTCCAGTGATCAGTTTCCATTACATGAATAATTACCAGAACCATCTTAATGTCTTAGTTGCAACAAAAGTGTTAAACCAAGAAACAATAAAATATGTACCCTAGGCTCAAAACCGATGGAAAAGAAAACATACAGAAATTAAGCTAGCAAACTGTGAATCCATTGTTTCAAATAAAAATATGGTGATCATTCAATATGATAGAAGCAGAATTTTGCTAATATATCAGTGTAACAGGTTAAGTGAGTTAGTCTTAATTTTTCATTGTTCTTGCTCTGAGACTTTATGGATGAAGCTAAAAGTTTTGATACAGCTGTCTACATTTGGATGACATTAAACAAAATTCCTGTCTACTTCTATCTTATGACATACCGAGTATAAAATGCTTTGTTTAATGAATAAGCCATGTAAGTTCTATAAAAAATGACCATTGGTGGTGCATTCTTTTTCTAAAAGTCATCTTACAGTCTTTTAAGTCTTGTATCTTATTAGGTTGGGTACTCAGCTTGCCCTTCTCAAACATACAGATACAAATGTCCTCCAACTGCTGCTGAAACACAGCTCCAAGACAACAAGATTTTCTCGTATTTTAGACTAAAGAGTAACTTCTGCTTTTCTTCAACAGGATCACCAGAGGGATTGCATTAGCCAAGATAATCTCTTAGGTTGATAAAAATCCTGACACTGAGCATTTATTATTTCAACACCTGCTTTCTATTTCTGTAACACAAATGGGAATAGTTAGCAGGGTCCCAGTACAGCACGGGGTGCAAGCCTGGAGTAATTATGAAATGTAATCACTGAGAGCAAACACACCTGAAATGTGAGCACCGTAGAAGAGTCATGACTGGAAGAACCAATCTGTTATTCTTGATAGTGGCATGAAACGCAAGTCAGAACATTCTAACACCATGACAGGGAGAATGATGTCAGGCAGAAGACTTTTAGCACAAGTCCACAAGGAAAGGTAAGGTATGAATTTTAAACTACAGCTATAGCCTTAGCAGAAATCACAGATAAAAGATTACTGTTTATGGAGCCTGCAGCTCAAACTGATGAAAAAGAAAAAGGAATAATGGCAAGCATCACTTCTAGCGTGGTGACTAGGTAACAAATTATGACATATGCATGGCTAAATCTTTTGGCAACTATTTATTATCTGACCATTTTACATTATTTTCCCTTCCTCCTCAGTAATAAAGGTATAAAAATGAACAGTTTAACCTCTAAAGTAGATTGGCCGGTTTCTTCCTAGGCATGAAGGTTGACTCACCCCTTTGCACTATCCACTTGTGGGACTGCCAGTAAAACTCCACAAACACCGATTTTCTATATAGTGAGAATGGGAATGAATTACTGAAGGTGTGACATGCATAATTCTTTCAACTCACTAGTCAAATGACAGGACTTATTTGAAGGCATAACCTTTCCTCAGACCCTACTCACAACACAGCACATTAATTAGCATAACTTCTGACAGTTCAAATTGTAATCCATCCTCAAAAGAAAAAGCACAAAATTGCCACAGAATTATCTCAGATTGCCAATACCCAGATAGCTGACAGTCTCTTCAGAAGGCTAAGGCCTAAAGAACATACATGCTGAGCAGGACCTTCAGGGGCTGGACCTTCTGGCAAAGACTGACCTAAACTGAATGGCCCTAAGAGTGGACACTGACCATCAATACCAGCGTTCACACTATCATGCCCTACTTCTTCCATTAATGCTAAAGATTTTGAGCACTAAGTACCTGTGTAGGAGGGAAAAGAAATCTATAGGGATGTCTATATCCTGCATAGTAGTGGACTCCAAAGGATTAAGAATATCAGGTCTACACTGAAACCCAGAAGAAAGAGCAAACTTATTTTTAACCATGCTAAAACCATTTTTTTGTTGTGTGGATACTTGGTGAGGTCACAGTTAAGTTCATGGCACAGAATTGCAGCCTTCCAGGAACCCATCTGAGATGTAGCTGTCAATCCCTTCCTCTTACCTTACCGTATCAAAATCTAACATGAGCCAAAAGCTGCTGAACAACACTGCGGAAAAAAAAATTATGAGGAATGCCAAGCCCTCTCCTGATACGCATACTTGTAAGACCAGGCCAGCTTTGCGTTCCTTTCTTTAGCTCCCTCCCATTCCTTAAGTGCAAACACAATGGCACTCTGCCAAGGTATTTTGGCTGTGATGCATTTAGGCCTAGAGAATTTGTGCTGAGGATCATTTGTCTTCAAACCAGCTGAAGTAAAGCTGATAATTAACCTAAGGCAGGTAGTCAACACAAGGTTGTGTTGACTTTGCTGAAAAACTTCACTAAAGTCTGAAAAGAAATGAAAACAAACTGAGAAATCATACATTTGTACTATTCCACACCATCCAAACACGCTCCCCTTTCTGTTTAGGTATCCCTAGCAAGGCTTTTGTCATCATCAGTTTGCTTACAGCTGTAATGGATCTTCCCTATATGTGTTGGCTTGAGCCAATTAACTGTCAACAATTTAATGAGTTAAGCCATTATAGTCTTTAAGATTTAGCATTTCAGTATCCCTACCACACACTGAATCCTCTTAACTGGCTCAGGTCCCAGGGTGGTAAACATGTGCCAACAAAGTCATTCTCAGGGGAATATACAACAGAGAAAAGGGTCTCTCACAGATTTTAAAAAGTTGCATGCAAAATCTTAGAATGTGTTAATACAGATTCAGTGCAGTAAATGTAAATTGTGCAGTAGATTAGGGCAGCAACAAAACTGAAAAAGGTACATGCTACAGACTGTGCTGTCAGCAGAAGTTAATTCTTACTTGTTTAGTAATGCAAGATTACTGTAGACAGCCTGTGAATGGCTCAAAAGATACTGCTATCCTTAACAGGATCAGGAATCAGAAATCCCAACAGAGAGTCACTAAAATGCATTGCTCTCACTCCATTCCCCGTTATGGAAGAAGGTTCATACAGCAACAGCTAACAGAACAATAGACTAATTATGTCAGTCAACCTTTGTGTGCTACTTTCAGAACCAGAAGAAAGCATCCACTGATAGATCTCTGTAATTCAAAGAATCATGGGTCTGAGATCTCAAACCAACAAATGTCAGAGTTTAATAAGACCACGGCTACTTTTTTCATTAAAGAACTACTGAGCTCCTTCTGCACTACTGGAATAAGCGCCTTTTCCAATTAAAATATCCTCCCAGAGTAACAATTATCAAAAGGGAAGAAGAATCCTGAAGAAACATCATGCGAAGCAGTGCCTGTTCCAAGCCATTCTAAGATGTACAAGTGTCTACGGATAACAGAAATAAAGAGCAAAGATTAGAAGAATGTGAAAATTTAACATGGCAACAAATATCATACAGGAACTTTCTCAGCAAAGGCATCAGAAGCAAATATGTGCATTTTAGTATGCAGGCTGCTGCAAGAAAAAAAAAATCAGCGTAATGACAAACAAGAGAAATTTGACAGATAGCTGCCATAAACTGAATCTAGAATGCCAAATTTGATCTACCTCAGTTCTTGAGCTTTCACTTTAGAGGTTAGTGGGTGAAATCTTCTAAAATGATGCTGAAACTTAGTCTGATTACTTGATACCTGGGGAAATCACAGATAGAGAAAATATTTTGCTAAGTAATGTCAAAGAGGTTAAGATTCAGATTCACGTTTGCACCAATACATTACAACCAACCATGCAGATATGTGTAAGTGTGTGTAGATGTCAATACGCATATCTAGCTACATGTAAGGCCATAGATGTAAATGTAAACATACATTTCCACATTGTTATGCATGTTAAATTCCTGCAGCACTTCTTGCCTATTTGAATGATGTCTTGACCAAGTCTTTTTTTTTTTTTTTTTGAGTCTTTCTTTCCTTTTTATGTCAGGTATGAAGATGGACTCGCCTTCTTTATATGAATGAATAATTATGCAAGCGATCTCTCTTGTACCTGGAAAGAGTAGCAAAATACAACTAGCTTCCCAGATGAAGTTTTAAAGCACATTGTTCCTGGGAAACCCCAGATGAGATCAGTCATCTGGTTTCTAGTGAAGTCTTGTGGAACAGAACGCAACAACCTCATTAGTGTCTCACACTTGTCTATCTTTCACAAGAAAAATGAGACAGTAACGAGACCGAATGCAAAGTGCAGCAACCTTTCTACAAGCCTACAGTAGTCTTTTGATGTGACAGATCACAAACAGCAAGGCCTGTCAAAAACTGATGTATGGGAGAGTAAAAGGACCCCAAGGTCAACAGAGAGCTGTCCTTCAAAAGAAATCACTTTTCTTTTTCCTGTTCTAATTGGGGTACATTAGCATTTTACAAAGAATTAAACTGTCAATTAGATTTTTTTCAAGGGTGTTTTTTTTTTTTTAAAGAAAGCTTTTATTAAGAAAAATACTTTTCTTTAATTTTCTGATCATGTAGAGAAGGCTTCTGGTCTGGATTAGCTTCACATTAACCTAAATGGTTACCCCACATCAGAAAGTGACACACACTTGCCAAGCAGAGAAGTTAACATCAAGAAGAGAAGCAGTAAATTTGACAGATTCCATATATTACTCAAATAGAAATCTTGAAGTGACAATTCTATAAATGCACAGGAAGCTCTGAAATCTGTAGTCTGCTACATTTTCAGTTTTGATGGGAAAGAAGCATATCTAACAAGCAATACGTGCAATAAAACCATACACCAGTCTGCCCTCTAAAATCATCCACAGTTGAACTTCTTCAGGTTCCACAAGTGGCACTCCTACTTCCCCAGCTCTAACACGAACACTGGTAGTGGCCAGTTAGCCTCATTCAGTTACAGCCTCTCTTTTCTGAATATCATCACTAGCAACACAGAAAAGCTACAAGCAAGTATGTTTTAGAGTGAAACCAAGATTTTTCTTTTTACATGAACTACATGGCAAACAAACAGTGACGGACAAATGGAATGTGCTCTACTAGAACTAGGAAGGCATAGAAGGTATACAGGTATCATATCTAGTCATGGGATGTTAACTCTGACTATTGGGCAGGAAGGTGAGTGACACTTCACAGAAAAGCTCACTAAAACAGAGGCCCTCCTTACTGGAACTGAACATGGTTCAAATCAAACTATTCCACAACAGAATACAATCTTCAGATCCTTCTATAGCCTTCACTGATTATGCCAGATTTCTGGGTATTTTTATTTGACTGTTTAATTTACTGCACTTATTAAAACAGCACGCTTTGTACAGCTTCATTTCTAATGCTGGCAATGTCCCATTCTGGATTAGTAGCTTTTGTCCAGGTAACCCACAGTTCACAGTCTCAGCACTAGATGCCTAGGAGATAATTGAAACTGTCAATAACTTTGAGTTTGCCTCCTCTATATTGGTGTATTAGCACTGTCACCACGCATTGATGTTCATCAACTTAGCAGGCATTCACAGAAAGCAACACACTCTTCTTGTTACTTTTGTATGCCAGTTACTGATTTTCCCATTTAAAGCATAATAATAAATGACCATTTCTGATGGAGCACAGGATGACACAGTAGGCCATTCCTCACATTCTTGCTGGCACCTTGGCTTCTCCCGGCCTCCATAGATACAACATATCCTATCATTGTGAGAAGGGTCTGTCTTCTAACATGGTTTGAGCTTTAGAGAGATCCACTGCTTGTCAGTAAAATATCCAGGATCTCTATAAATAGTAAGTTAGGCAATTATAACATTGTTACTGACACTTTCTACTATTTCTAAGGCAAATTCAGTAGGTCTATAGATTTAGACTTTACTTAGGAATAAATAAGCTGATGAAGCAGCCTGAGAAAACAAGTACAGCTATCTGTTATTGACATTTCGAGGATAACCAATACCTATACTGGATAGACATGGAGCTGGTAGAGCTTAATATAAAAAAAACAAAACCACAAAATAGTATGTTTGTGAGAAGTGGGGATACCTGAATTATTCTCAATGCTTTCAGATTACGTGGTCCCAGCCCAGACTAATCACACATCCTGGCTGTATCACTTTTCTAATGTCCAGCATAAGACTTTTCTTGGTTCCTGTCAAACCTAACAGGTAATAGCTGCTAGCGCTGAAATAACAGCAAGGAAGTACATCAGCATGATTAAACTAGACAGCCTGGAGGGAAATTTTCAGAAAGTGCTTGAATTGGGAGTTTGTAGGGAGCGAGTGACAGAACTGAGAGCAAGGATTTGTAATGACTTCTAGGATTCACTGAGCAAGTAATTTCACCTGTCTAAACCTCAAATTTTCCAGTTGCATACCGGTACTATCATGCAATGCTCTTCCTAAGAAGTATTTGATCACAAAAGAAACTTTAAAATTCTCCCTGAAACTGCAGTATTCAATGTTATTTGGCTTGCAAACCACGAAGGACCAGAATCTGAAAAATCACTGATTTCCTATAATCCTGAACCTTAGGGTGAAGAGTCCTAATTTCTCATGAAGGTACAAATTCTCTAAACATTTTAAAATAATTTATTTACTATATGGCTTCATAGATTAGGTGATTTTACAAGTGCATGCATTAAAATAAGCATTTTTCAAGATCAGTGACCTCTTCATTCTGTTTTACAATTTTTCCAGTTCTTTTTCATCTACTGAAATATTAAAAGCAATGCAAGAGCTCTATAAGTTTGGTTTTAACATCAAACCAAATTACTACTTCAGGACAGTACATGGAAAAACATAACACTGTGGATAAGGAAGCCAAATCAAATACATTTACTTCTCCCTGTGTGTCAATTCCCATTACTTGGGATTTCAAAACTGCCAAGCAGTTACAAAGCCAAACACCACAGCACAGAACTTCCAGCCAGGATCCATCTCCAGTTCCATTTGCTCAACTCCACTTGCCAAGAACGGAGACATGAGATTGGCCTCATCTCCCTTTAAGTCTCTTATGATTTACTGCGTTAGCTTCCAACAAGGCGGACAGGGGTAGTTATGTCAGCAAAAGGCTAGAACGAATAACTTAAACTCCACCGAGGGCAGCATAAAGACAAGGCTGTTTAAACAAGCAATCTTAATGTCAATTATTTATTATCTGCAGCATTTGGAACACATGCTACTGCTCCAGGTCACACACAAATGTTGAACAGTCACACCCAAAGAAGAAACAAACCTAAGCTTTTTTTGTTTCCATACCTTGTGGGTTTTTTTTAGTTTTGCTTACACAATACCATAATACCAACTGAGTACCACCAGAGTGTAGTCAGAACTAATACACTATCATTTCAGTAAAATAATCAAATTGTTCACTTGAATAACAGACAAAGAAAGTCCAATCTAAAAAGCACAAACAAAGCTAGAGGGAAGACACGATGTCTGCAGTCAAGACATGAAAGGAAATTGCAGAACTGATGAAGGCAAAGAAGCCAAGGAAAGTGGTTTCAGAACAAAATTTCAAGATTTACACAGTTGGCTATATACACAAACATCTGCATTTCTTAGCTACAGGAGCGTTCTTGCTTGGATTAGCTCCGCAGTCAGTTAGCGTTGCAGTATAGTCTTAATCACAATCAGGGACTATTTGGGATGTCATTTCAATAAAAAATAGCAGCTGAAACAATGTTCTTTCCTATTCTACTTAATGTTCCCAGGAACATATTGTGCCCTCTGTCACATCCAATTTTTAATTTTCCTCTTAGCAACAATATACTGAATTATAAGATGTGTATTGGTATTTTTTCCACAGTGTAACAGTCTAAAAGCAGCATCCAGCTTTGTAACCTTGCTCACTAATATCTAGCACCTTTCGGTGGCCATGATAGCGACACACATTCTATAGATAGCTCCACACTTGGACCTTTTTTCCCCAGCATGAATATTCCCATTCACACTTCTAACAAATGCTGATGCAAAGCAATATACAAGGTTAGATCTAATGATGTAATTTAAATTGGCAAAACAATACCCAGATGTAATTTGACCTCCATAAACCATTTTACCCTTTGTATTTAAAGTAGTCATCATCATAAATCTTATCTCTCCCTCAATCCCAGTAATTATACATGCATGCAGAAGGGGGCTCTCTATTCCAGTGCTAGTATTTTTGTATCTGACATATGTATTCCATTCCAGACTCCCTGCAGAGCTGTTTCCCTGGCTGCATTCCCAGAATCCTATGCTGCATCATCCGCACAGGTTTTCTTCTCCCCTCATTACTCCTTCCAAGCATCTTTTGCCAGCGTCATGCCTCTTTATTGGCTGGTGAATCTCAAATGCCTTTGGATACAACTAGGCACTAGTAAATTTGAGGATTTACACACCGATTAACTGCAGAACAATATCCGTCTTTGGGTTACTGCGAAGCATTTATGATGTTACAAGACACATCATCTTCTTCTGGGGGTGGGCAGAAGCATACAAAGACTTTTATTTATTTATTCAGAAATCCCTTTCTGGTTAGTAACATTGCTCTGTTACACAGCCAAACCCCACAGAGGCTGTGACAAATAGGGAGGTCATGGTCAAATTTAATAAGATCTCACATTCCCTTGGAAATGCCACCAGGGAGCAGACAAAAGCAAGCGTTTGCTGAGCTCCTGGGGGAAACCAGGGCGTTTGCACAGAAGCCCTTGGTATGCAGATGGTGTCGCTGCCTTTAGAAACTGGCTTGGATTTGACACCACCAGGAACAGGCTGACGGGGCCGAGGGAGAGAGCGTGCCGCAGCGCAGCTTAGGAGCACAAGCTATGCAGGAAGACGCTAGGGCTGGCTCTTGGCTCTCGCGTCTCTGCTGTGTCCCGGGAACAGCCCGTTCAGCAGCGGGGGAAGAGACAACGCTGTCGACACACGGCGACAACGCCAAGAAGCGGTCACACCGACGGACGGCGCGGCGAGCCCCCGCGCCCCGAACGCCACCCCGCCCAGGCCGCGCCGGGCGCGAGCCGCCGGCGCCACCGCGTGGCCGCTCGGGGAGCGGCGGGGGCGGGGCTCCCCCGCGGGGGCGGGGCTCCGCAGCACTGACCCGTGGGCGCAAGCCAGCAGGCGCAGCAGGTCTGTGCTCAGTGTCACAGCAGGTAGCTACAGCCGCGTTACCAGGGGGTGACAAGGAAAAACTCCGGCAGGACCCTGGTAAACCAAGCGCCGCTCACAGCACAGCTCACACGAAGTAGCCTGTCTTTCAGAATGTTTGTGTCTACCTGTGCTGGGCTTCAGCCGACTCTCCGCAAGCTCGGAAATGGCTCCTGTTGTGATGGTCTTCTTCAGTCTAGAGACTCCGGAAGCTGCTGCCACCCCTGGTTTTGTCAGCATGTCGTCACTGCTTGCCCGCTTCAGCTGCAATACAGAGATCTCGTGAGCAACCAGCAGGTTAAGACCTCAAATATTCCCATCAAGTAGTTCAAAATGCAAGGTTCCTAGCAGAAAAGGAACATTTCCATAAAGTAACCCATTGGGAATATTGCTTCGACAACCATACAAAACAGCTTTTTATTAGTTATTTGTATTTGTTTTGCATTCTAGATTTTTGTGAAGTGCGTTAAGAGATAACACTGTTTCAAGAGTGAAGAACGAAAATGGGAAAGATCGTTCAAATAAGCAAATAATTGAAAGGCAGCAGATAGCTTACAGGAGTGGACTACAGGCAATTCTTGCTCTGAACAGCAGTCATCGTATTTCCTCACAGGTTTACATTTAGTCAGGCATTTGGGCCTGTGCAGGTATGTGCTAGGTGCAGAGCCTGACACACCAAGTAGGTCAAAGCAGCAAATAACTGGCACTTCCTGAAAGGAACTGCTGGTTCTTGCCTCTCCGCTCAGGATCATGCAGTTTTGCCCCAAAGCAGACCTTAGATCCTCCGAAGAGGCTTCCGAGCTATTCCAATAGCAGGCAACTGCCAGTCCCTTCCCGTGTTTGTCAAACAGGCATCACCAAACTTTGTGGCCTCAGAAACTAGGTTACCTGACACGAACAAAGACCATGCTGCAGACAAAGCCAAAATCTGAAAATCATTTAGCTGAGAAGCTCAGGTTGCCACAATAAAATGCAAGAGCAGACAGAGCAAGATCTAACACAATTACCTGTTGGAAGCCCTTTATCTTAAACATGGTATGATTTCAGCTATTTATCCTCCTTGTTTATTGAAAAGCAGTAAGCAAAGATGGCTGATTATCTCATGGCGGGACCTAATACTATTTGTTTTACTAGGGACTGTAGGACTCAGTAGAAGAGAAACTGAAAAGTCCATTCACAAGAAAGCATTTTGTTCATGTGACCACCAAAGAAATTATTCGCAGCAAAAAAAATTACTCGGTAAACCTCACTAGACATGAGAAAACAAGGGACCATCATTGCTGTGTGGTCTTTTTTGGGAGGGGGATTTCTGGTAAAGCAAGTCTACTCTAAATGCATACTCCAGAAATCCATGCAACACAAGCACAATGAACTGAAGATTCAAGGAAAAACACTGAAATTATGTTGTTTCAACAAGCAGAAGTAGCAATTTATCTCAGAACTTCAGTCATCTGCTTTCCATTCTGTGTGGCTTCACAACAGCCTGTACACCTCTAACAACAGCCTCTAATTTCAGGAAAAATACTTCAGGCATTATAAAAGGCCAAAGCTCTGGAGACTCTCCCTAGAACAGTATATTTTTCTATCCTTTTCAGTTTGTGGACACCTAAACTCTTTTCACAAATCAAAACCCACTTCCTTTGAAGTTGTCCAGTGACACCCAGGGGGTCCGTGAGCCACAGGCTGAAAACCTTGAGTTAAGTGAAAGGGAGAGCACACAACAAGCACTCTCCCTATTTAGTGGTTCCTGAATGCAAAATATTTATACAAAAAGAAGTCTCTGAGCATCAATTCTTTCTCCCTTTCGTCCCCCCACTTGACCCCTAGTCTGTGGTTTCCTGGACCCTGTGAGCATGCAAGTTTCAATAGCTGAAGTGTTAATCTGCTCCAGGACACCAAACAGCTAACATTTTGCCTTCTGGCAGAGGCTTTGTCAGCTCAGTCTTAGGAGCAGACTAGAACAATCTGACTTTCTGGCCTTTAGAGACTTCTGCAGTCGCTCTAAAGTAATTTCTTTGATGTGCCCTCTTCTACAGCAGCAACTATGGTGCCTTTTTCTACCCTGTTTCCTCAAGGAAACCACTTTGATGATCTTGCATTTGCAGATGATCAACAATTTGAAGATTTTAGCTATAATTGGGATGAAAAGCCTCTATGTTTATCACCATACACAAATTAATCATATCAGATTGCCCAATTAATCTCTTCAGCAGCATTTCTTCAGAGATGCTTGCCTCAGCCATACAGCACATACTCCAACAACGAACATAACCTGCCTGGAGCACTAGACTGAAATATCCTATTGAGAAGCTGCTCAGAGCATCTAGGAGTCTAAAAAGTAAGTTAAGTAAATTAATCCTTCACTCAAGAAACTGTGATGATTAATGAAGTTTAGATCTTCTCTCTATTAAAATGCTGTGCCATGTTATGTAGTGTTCACTTAACTTCACTACTGGGAATAACTATAACCAGGAAGCCCATTGTCCATTTTCATCACAGCTACCTTGGTCTGGATTTGGGCAACAGGTTATTTTTGTTTGCTGGCTGCAAGGGTACAGATGCAGCAGCATTTCAGGTGTATTACTCCATTTTCTTAAAAACACTACTTGGACAGAATTTTCTGCTATTTTTGAAATGTATCTGTATAGAAAGATAGGATTCATCAAATGTGTTTGTTCCATTGCAAGTAGTCTTTTGTTAATGTATCTTGCCTTGAAGGAAGAGGCACAATGGTTTTTAGGAATTCTGGAAATCCATTAATAAGTCTCTTTCAATTTCTTTACATATGTAACAATCAGTTGAACTAAGAATTTGCTATTTACTTTTCTCCATCTTCAAAGTTAAGGCAATTCCCTCACACAGACAGTGCAAGAGAACCCACTCATATCTTGTACAGATACAGTGTCTCCCCCATCACATGCAAAATATTTTCAGAAATATGCATTAGTCTAACATACAACACAATTGCTTAATACAGTGGTCGAGGCCACTCCAAGTCTCAGGGTATAGTAACATTCCAGGACTGAACCAAAGTTTTAACCTGGAACAAGGCTATGATGCTTGCACAGTCCCTACTGGTTAGTACCTTGCTAAGCCGAGATTCAAAGGCAAGTGAAGTCGAGGACTTGGATGTCTTCATTCCTGTTGAGGTGGTGGAAAGCGATTTTCCTCTGTCAACCCCATGACTCCCCTGCTTTGCCACTGCACTCCAAGGCCTGGCAGTACTCTTCATTTTCTTCCCAAATAATTCAGTCTACAGACCTTAAAACAAATTTGTAAAAGAATTATATATACACACACAAAAATATAAACTGTTTTTATGTCAGAGAGAACAGACATATTTGGCATCAGTTTAGAGAGCTGAAAAGGCTGTGCTAAACTTTATTCCCTCTCATACACATCAAAACTCAGCCTAGAGAACCCTTCAGAGCAGGCTCCAGCCAATTCTATTTTTCATACTGACCTGTAACATGAAACACCACAGAAGGCACACTGACTTTTGTTGGGACTGTGTAAGTCAGAGACCTCTATTAGCCACACCAGAACACCTGCGAATGCTCAAGCACAATTAAAGAGTAATTGGAACACTGAACCCCCCATCAACCGAAAACAACCTTGAATAAAAAGAAAACTACTTCTCTTATTGTTAAATCCAGCATCTTCAACTGAAATAATACTCAATTTTAAAAAGTCACATGAGAAGCAAGTTTCCTCATTTGTATGGAAAATGTGATATCTTTAACTTATCAGTCTTCTAAAGAAGAAGCAGTTGACGTTGCCACAGTAATAAAGAGATGTTTCACAACACCGAGATTTACAAAACATGGTAAAAAATATCAACTTCCTTGCAAACAAAAATCCAGATCCACTATTCCTCAGAGATAAGCTTATGCAAGAGAGAAATCCTGCCAGGAACCAGCAAATAGACATGAATTCCTTTTTTTGGATGTAGCTGAAAAAATTTAATCTGCCAACAAGAACAACTGGTCTGTTTCTCTCAGCAGGTAGACAGCTGCCAATTAAATAGCTAGCTCATCTCTTGTAGACCTAAAGCCATAAATTTTCATCAGCCTTTGCTCAATCCAAACCAGGAGCAGAACAACATAATTAGTTGGATTTTTAAAAAGCAAAAAGTCCCAATAGTTTGGGCTGTGAGTGGGAGGGAGGGGAGATTGCCCGATATCTCCTCCTCCACTTCAGCATGAGCAACATTTTTCTTCCAAAGGTTCATTTTCTAAAATAGACACAGGATATAACTGCGTATCACTCTTGTGTAGGCAGAGGCTAACTTGCTTTTTATCTGTCAAACAGGTAACCAAAAGATGTACAAAGAGATCATGCCTCAACTAGGGGAATACACTCGCAGTAAGCACACGCTTTTTATCACACAGGAGTCCAGCTGGGCCAGTATGAACTTGGACAGCAACCCTTTGACAGAGATGCTGAAAAAATTTCTTCCTGGCTGAGTCAGTAGAAGGGCTTAGATCACATTTTATATCTTGTAATTTGCTTTGTACTTTATTTCACATTCACAAATAAGAACACTCACTGAACTCAGGGGAAACAAATCTGTTTGGGGCCAAGCTGTATTCAACACTGACAGCATCTTCCAGGTGCCACAATGGTCTATTTAAGGAGTGTTTTGCTGCACAGAGGCAGAAGGGACTGTCAAGTGCTCTGCTGCTGTCTTATGGAGAACAAAGCTAACAAGTGACATCTCCTCTATTTATCCTTGGTGCCTCTTGCAGGGAGGGCTGTCTACTTTCTCCACATCTCTAACCTGTCAGATAGATAAAGAAATAAAAAAGTTCATAGTTATTACTTAGTCATTACTCCATTAAAATTCTTAACACATATAGCGTGGAGCCATCAACTGATCTCATTAGAGGAGAAAGCAGAGTAGTATTTGTCGATGATTATGCCTATCACTTGGCTCCTTTTTTAAAGCACCTACAGATATGTAAACTATATTACAATAGATAATAATGTTTAGCATTCCCACAGTTCATGACCTACCTTAGCAAGCTTCAGTACTTTACATTATTTAATAAACTATTTTTTAATGGGCATACTGTTCATCTTGTATACATGAACAAGCAACTACACATGCAAACTATCTTCCTGATTAAATCTCCAAATTATGCAGATTTGGGGTTTTGTAGATCCAGTGGTTGCACGTGCATGTTGCTTTATTATACCCTCTGGATGTCTTCATAACAGCATCTTATACTTTCCTGCCTTAAGCTGTACAGTTGCTTTCCTGATACCCTAAAGAATTTAATTTTGAGTCATCCATGGGATTTTAAAGTTGCTGTGGAGTGATATGTTCATTAGACAATGATGTTAGAAGTAAAAGGAAGAGGTACTTAAAGAAACAAAACAAAAACCACAAATCAAGAAATCCATCCAGTAGCCTAAGGCAAACTGGCTTCTTCACGTAATGATAGCTGAATTATGTACCATATGGATTTAATAATATTTTATTACGCCAAGCAGATAAAACTAAAATTGAGAAAAGTATATTTGGATTTATTAGTATTTATTAGTTTTCCATGTATTTGTATGGGAATCAGCATTTGTAAAAGATGGGGGTAAGGCTTCTCATGTATTTGGCAAACCTGAATCTACACTGTAGATAAAGATTTCAGTCTCTGAAATGGGATACAAATATTTCCCACAAGCCTTATATGTACTTCAAAGAATAAAGCCAGGTTACACACATCTTAAGCTGCTTTCATTCCTAGGTAGGTGACACACATTTGAGTTGTTAGAACTACTGCTTCAGGAGAAATACTAAACAAAACTTCTGAGCCAGCAGAAATGACTTTGAAAGTAGCCAACCGTGGTCATAAACTATCCTCGAATGAGAGCTTGGGAATGGGATCACCACTAACTTAGCAGAGCTGAACACATCTTGGAAGACTGTCCCTTTCCCAAGTCAGGATGGAGGTACTATGTATGTACTCATATTGTAACTACTATAACAGGATACAGTTCAACACCGTTTTGGACACCACCTTCCAAGCTTTGGGTATCTGCAGTCCTGCATCTGTGAAACTGCCACCAGGCAATGGCTTCCAGTGGCTTTAGAATATACTGATAGAAATCAGTCTACTATATTTTAACTAAATATCAGCATTTCCTTCTGAACGGACACCAGAGGGATTATGACTTTACCTCCAGGCTACCCATGTAGAAATCTGGAAGAGAAGCAGCTTTCCACAAGAGATGCAACCAAGCTGCTTTTGCAAATACAATGACAAAAATCACCCGTCTTACACCCATTATGTCTCAATATGTTTCAGATGAGACATGCTTCTGTGCTCACTCTCTCAGAAGATGACTCACTTTAAGCAACACCTGGAGCACTATGATTTTATTTTTCATTTCTTTCTTCACATTTCCCAGGGAACTTTTTCCTAAGCAAACAGAATTCTGCTGTCCATGAGATTCTGTCTGTCTTTGGCATCAGCCAGAGGTGGTCACTAGCAGGCCACAATTAAATCACTGTAGTATTCCCTGTTTGGAGCTGTACTCTGAAAACATGTAGAAATCGAAGATGAGAAGCAGCTCCGTGTTGAAATAAATGGGGGTTCATACCAACAATACGTTTCTTCAGAACAGCAAAATCAGTTCTATTGCCAGTCACTTCCAAACTGCAGGGGGGGTTGGGTTTTTTGTTTGTTTTTAAATCTTTTACACTCAAAAGCACTGGTGTCTGCACACCCCTCTCCTCTGAAACTGGTGCTGCAAAGGAGACAATCAGAGGGTTTACAAAAATGTAAAGCTGGTCCTGACAGCTTCTTCTCTCAGTAATCCTCAGAATTCCCTGCAGGCATCAGAGTCTTTAAAAATTCAGGCCATGCTATATAGTTCATCCTTTCTCACTGGTATTTTCAAAGGGTATTTGGAAAATTTTGATGTGGACTATTTTGGCAGCTGGTCAAAGTTTTACAGTAGAAAGTCCAGTTTACTTGACATTTTACTTAAAAATTGAGAACCTAGACATTTCTTTATTAGCCAGTCCACATGCATTTATTAATAAAAGCCTTTAGAGCTAGCCTAGAATTATTCGCATTTTATGGCTAGAAAAACTGGATTAAAAACTTATCCTAACTCTCACAGGTAGCAGCATCAGCAGAAACAATGCTAGGTCTCTTGGATCTTGAGGCTTGGCTACCCATCAAAGGAGTAATTCACCAGTCCTGTAGAACGGATGTCTAGAAAACACATTCTGCTATTACAGGCTATTTTATGCCAAATAACTAATAAGGATAGGTTTATTTGAGTGATGACAACCAACATTATTTCACAGTCAAGAAACATAGCAGTTACACTATTAAGTAAATCATAATTATTGGCATATCTGCAGAAATGAAGTTACATAAGACAATCCCTGATGGGGGGCTAGAGATACAAATTATCTGCACCCCATGTACTTTATACAATTGAGGTTTTGGTGCTCATGTCTGTGTGTAGTGCTACTCGTCCAACAGGACAGTCAAATTATAGCAGAGTCATTCAAGTTGCTTTGGGAAAATGGATGAAAAAAAGAATCACGAAAATTCATCACTAGATCTAAAGAATAATGTACCAGATGGAAGGTTCACCGAGACCTGTGAATGCCCAGCACTTCTGAAAAATGAGGTCAGAAGTACCAGCTTTGAAGTTAGGACTCAAGGATAGAAGTCTGACTTCAGCAGGTTAAAATCCACAGTGCCCAGTGTCATTTTCCTGTAATTTAGTTACTTTTCATTACATCAAAATGTCAGACTATTCCAGAACCTTTATTACATATTTTCATGAAATCAAAGCAAAGTTTTCTTCTGTATTTTTTTGGGTGGGTATTTTTTTTGTTGGGGTTTTTTTAGCATGTAAAATCCACATTATGCTGATACTATTTTCCTTCCAGCCTAATCAATCTCTGCTATTTTCAGACAAACTATCAACTGGAACAGAAATATTTAACAAGTTCACTAAACTGTAAAGCATTTTCTAGCGGAGTGTAGGAAGCTATATGGCAGCATAGCCAGCTGGGCTAAAACAGAATTCTGTTCTGCCTTTCACATCAGTTCACTTTCAACAACAATTTTTAGGCTTGACAGATGCTTCCATATGACTCATCTTGATTTCTTAGCTGATATCAGGAATTAAGCCAGGGTCACAAACAAGGGAAGCTGATAGTTCAATAGAGTAATTGGTAATTTCAAGATAGATGGCACAGATAAAAACTTATTTGGAGATAAGACCAAGTTAACAATTAAAAAGAAACTGTTTACTCTTTTGGTCATCTTTAGCAGCTTTCCTTTGGCATCTGCTCCTTTCAGCTCAGTGGGTAGTATTTCTGTATCTAACATATCCATCCTCTCTTTTCTCTACTTTCTGTTAGCCTCAAAGACACTAAAAACAGAGTATCTCAGTGCAACCTTTCTCCACTACTCCACCAAGTAGAGACACTTGCTGGATTTTTTTGCTGGTACAAAGCATAGCTTTCATTAGAATTGGATTAAAAAGCCCACCAAAAAAAAAAAAGACACAGAAAAAACACAAGCTGGACCACCTCCTTTCACCCAAACACAACTCAAAGGAATGGACAAGATATGCCCTTTTCCCAAAACCTCATCTCTAAGGCTCTTCTTGCTTTTGCTGGCCAAAGAAAGAGAATAAATTCTAAACCTGATCCCAAACACTGAGCAGCAGTTTCCTCTGGTCTACCTCAGCAGACTTGCTTTCCAGTCTCATTTGCAGCTCGATTTTCATGTTTTGCTGGTAAAGTACGAGGAGACAAGACATCACTTGGGAATTTTCATGTCCAGACTGCATGCTACAGCAGGGCAAATTCTGCTAGTTTTATGCAAGCCTAAAGCAAAGGTGGTTTTAGGGGTTTGGTTGGTTTGGGTTTGTTTTTTGTTTGTTTGTTGGTTTTTTTGTTTTGGGTTGTTGTTTTTTTTTTAAACACATTCAAGAGCAGAGAAAAAGGTACTATAATAATACAGATAGGCAGTTACAGAATCCAAGTGCTTTTGCAAGGAGTTAAAAATGTTGATAAATTTTAGGTATAAAACAAATACATAGAAATTAGAAACATACATGCCCAAGGTCACCCAGCTAATCATTGGGAAAACACAAAATAAAACACCAGTCCCAGGATTTAACCATCAGTGTCTCTGCTACAGCTCAAGCGTCACATCTTCCAAACCTTCATTGTACTAAGGTTCATGAAGATTTTATCCTCATACAAAAATCCGTCTTCTGGGTTTTGGTTTTCTTTGCTTTGGTTTCTTCATTTAATTGCTCTTCTGTAGCACTCAAAAAAAACCTCAGAAAAGCACTTTCAAAATGGCATCAGATGAGAGTTTTCTTTACAGGCCACATGGCTCCCTTCCTCTACTGTACAAGCAACTACTGCAGAGCCAGATCCTTTCCCTTCATGGTATCAGATGGAATCCCACAGACAATGGAAATTCCCTTGCATCTGCCAAAAACAATGTTACTTTACCGATGGTTACAGTGGTAAGAGAATCTCACATATTCGTTTTGTTGAAGGTGTTCCTTAATGTGTAAGTTACATCAGGAACAGCCTAGGTGAGGATAGTTCCAGCTAGCTACAAATGACAGGTTTCTGGCCATCAGCTCAGCTTCCAAAACCATCCCAACAAGACCACCACAGTCCAGGTCAGCAACTGCAGAACTCTGTCTCAACACTGCTCAAAATCACATCCTCTTCCCACAGCAACCATTAGGGTCACTGATGACTTTTCCAGGTATAGACAGACAAGAGCAGTGCAAAACCTTCTGCCTACCCTCCTCCACAGAAGTTCTCCCTAGAGTTTTGGACTTGTGAAACTTTTATTCTTAGTTAGATCCCATTAAAAAAAATGAAGAAGTTACAACAAAATCCTCATGTGTACACATGGACAAAGGATTTATTTAGCGGCATTTCTGTTGTTCTTATTCCATATTATTGGCCAATTATAAGAGAGGAAAACAGATATCTTTACTACTTCTCAAGACAAAATACTCAGAACTGTTATCCAGCACAGTGACTGATGTTTAAAAATCAAGCCAAAGCTGTACTTTGAAATATGTGGGAACATGCTCCTCCTGTAACTTAAATTACACTGTTTGTACATGGATATTCAATCTCCTCCCCCCTCACACTGATTAGCTAACCAGTCACCATTACACATCTCAGAAGAGAAACTATGCTACCTCCTTCTGACCCCTGATCTTATAAAGAAAATGGGGATAAGGAAACAAAAGCCCCAACCTATCTGTAATTTTTTGCTCATTAGCCTTCCAGAAGAACAGTGGCAACTACCAGCTGGATGGTGTGATACCAGAGGAAGCTATGAGGAACTGCTTTGTGCTGGCTATCAGTAAACAATCCACTATGCTTCTCTGGTTTAAGTAAACACATTGTCTTGATAAGGTTGAAAGGACAGAAGACTGATGTGACCTTTCACTCACTCCAGGGCAGAGATCTAGACTTAAACGCGGCAATTCTGAATCACGTTCATCACATTACTGATGGATGCACATGAGGAAAAAGACATCATCAGATGGGTAGGGTGGCAACACGCATTTGTAGGGAGACAGGCAGGCAGGGGCAGCATATTCTCATACTGGGAGAGTGTACATGAAAGCGTGTAGTGGCGGAATGCATACACAGAGGTTACACAATAAATTGAAAATTTTATCAAGTCACATCACAACTACACCTAGGAAGTGATGCCACGCTATAAAATTTGGAGAATGCATTTTTATAAGCTGTAGTTCCCTCGTTACTTCAACATATGACAAACAGGGAAAGTATATCAGTTTACATAGTGCTAACAGCCACCCTCTGGGGACGTAAGTCAAAGGAAAGATTCAGGGAGGGTAAAAACGATGCATTGATTCCAAACGTCCTTTTTGAAGTTACAACCACGTTACAATCGCAAAGAATTAGGTCACTGCGGGCTTTCCCCAATATGACTCTGCCCTGAATAGATGGGTTTAATTTATGTTCAGTATATTGCAAGTTGAGAATAAAATGTTTTAGAACCATTTCAAGGTAGCTACTGCTCATTAATCCAGGTTCTTTGAACTACTTGTCCCAGTGAATACAGCACAAAGCAAGTGACACACATGGTTAACACTTCATGTTTTGCCAACCCACAAGAAGGAAGAAAAGAAGGCTTCATTTTAGATAGAGCAAGAGCTATATAACTGCTAAAGAAATTAAGAATAATTACAAGTGGTTTGCCTGATAATTACCTGTCATTACATTTTTCTGTAGCGTAGAGGGTAGATACATCTACAAGAAAGAGAAAGAACGATTGTGTTTTTTGGAATGGCAGGCAGAGGCATACAGCATATGACTACACAGTAATCCTGACTGGTACACGCACACAGCCTGGCAGGTTCCCTGTCCCCTCAAAGCACGGAGGGATGATATCGCAGTCAATGCGCTAGCTTGGGATTCCATCCGATTCTATCCTCAGTTCCAGCACAGATTTATTGTACCACCTCAGCCATGTCATCTTTCTGTGCCTTAGCTTTTCCGTTTACAAAAGTGGGATCATAATTGTTCATTAAACAGCACTTTTATGAAGACACACATTCATATGTCTTAGAAAGTCCACAGGAAAGAAAAGTAAAAATGAGCTAAAATCAACATCTGTCACACAGCAAGCAAGTGAGCAGCCCCACAGATTGCTACATGCTGGGATGTTTCCCTGACTCCCATTTTCCATCCATCACAATGCAGAGGAATAATTGAGATCTGGAAGCTATCCCTTAAGGAGATATTTATCCTCCATTCAAGCGCAGAATAAACTACTTAAAGTTAATAAACTGGCAAGTTCTGAACATTTGAGTGACAGTGTGAACTTCTAACCAAAAGGGTTCTCTGCAAAGATGAGGACGTAACTCCAAAACTGCAGAAGAAACTAGAGGACTTCTGCATTTTAAAAATAATCATACCAAACAGGAACAGAACAAATTTAGGCAACAGTATCAACAATTTACAACTGTGACTTAGGGGACCACTGATGGCTAAAAGGCCCACCTTGTTGGGATACATAATGAAATTAAATTGTTTTAGAAATGAACTAGAAAGGGAAGGAGCAGTATACACATCTGCATGTTAAAATGAGGAAGTCTTGTGTTAGTTACCTGTCAAATTGTGCAGACAAAGAACACAATATTTCAGCAAATCAAGCATCCTCTCTCCAGCTGAGGTTACAGGGGCAGAAAACACTTCATAATTTAGAAAGGGTAGAAGAGGAACACGCAAAACAGCCCCTTTTGGAGGTGAGGCAGAAGGGATTAGTAGGGGACATCTAGAAGACCTTGATCTTTGTACAAGAGAAAGGGGTAGAGAATCCCTGTTTTGAAACCAGTTCTACCAGTAATCCTTTACTGCTACACATACAGGTCTTAATTAACATCTCTACAACTTTGCCATATTGCATGCGATGTAAATGCTATTATTAATACTATTGTCCACAGTACAATTTTAAGGGCAACTGTTAAACTGCTATAATTAAAGGGTCCTGCTGAACATCTGAACAGCTCTTTGCTGTAGTGTTGTAAGAGGGGACCCGTCTGGCGTGCTCCCCAGTGCCTTCACTGATCCCCTGCAGAGATGCTAGCTGCCAAACCTATTTACTTAGCAGCTTGTTCTTTTCTGCCCTTTCTTGACCAGACTATGTGAACATGCAGTAGCAGAGGAAAGTCTGCTTGTGCTCCTGCTTTGTTTAACTGTTGGGAGCCCAACCTTAAATTGCCAGAGAAGAAAGCAAAAACAGAAAAAAAATGCGGTAGCCAGCTCTCGCAGACTCACATGGTGGGCTTTTTTTGCTGTTGTAATGGCTTTTAGACCACCCCCAGCCCATTTTCAGCTAATGCAGAATTGTTTTCTCTGTACATTGTTTCATGCAATTTAGTTTTAGAATAAGATACTATGAAAAAAGTGTTGTTAAGCAACTGTCCTACCATCTCTTCAATGTCTTCATAAATTGGACCTTAAAACTTTGTTGAAGTACTTGAAGCTCGACCAGAACCCCCGAGTGCCATACTCAACTAAAGCTGCAGATGTTTAGCCAGTATCTCTAAATGTCCAGAAGCTAGTTCTGAAAGATTATATTTTGATCCTTTAAAGAAAAAAAGTCAACAAAAATCACTGTTATATAAGAACACACTACTGATCCTAGAACCCTTCTAGAGATAACACAGTTCCCACCTTAAAAAAAATATTAAAATACTTACAGTAAAAGCTTGTCCTCTTTTCCGCATTAAAAAGAAAACTGTCTCCTACTAGCTTCTGAGAGCATGTGCAAGCCAGACTGAAAATTCAGGGCTTGAGTGCTTCCCTGAGAGGAAAACCACATTGCAGTGAGACACAGAGCTGCTTCAGAAATGATTCACATACGGAAGCAAGCTGGCTTCACCAGCGCTTTGGCATTCAGCACACACACGCACACACATATGCACACTTGCTTACTCAGGGGAATGAGAAATACTATATTTTCATCAAAGCACGAAGGATTTATGCAAGAAAGTCATTTGTATCTCACCTCCAAAACACCAAGATGCTTCAGTCTGTAAAGCAGACGTAGAGTTTCTTTCAGTATCCCATGATTCCTAACAGCAGAACCAGACACTGGGAAGAGCATAAAACCCAGACTAGTCTGCATGATCCAATCAAGCAAAACCATGTGGTACCTACAACATAGCAAGGGCAAGGACGTGGCCATAGAAAGGCAGCATTTTTCAGAGGAAACCACAGAAGAAGCTTTCAGGAGCTTTTATGTTCCACGTTAATAATCTCTCCCCCAGAGTGCCAGCAATCACAGCCAGGACACCTTACGACATTTCCCTTGCGTCCATAATTGCTTCACAAAAGTGGAAAAGCGTGTGCATGCAGTGAAGGAAGATACATTAAGAGAAAGGCTTTTACACAAGAACTAACTAGAATCAGTCCTGAGTGACTTCTCTTGAACTGTCCAAGAAATGTCAATCTGTTTAGAAGAGAGCAAATAAAGGACAAGACCAAGCAATGCTCAAGAACGTTCCTCTTTCTTAAGCTTTCTGAAGAGAATTTAGTGTCTGAAAACAGGAACAAAAGGGCCAGAGGTCTTAATGCAGTTAAAGCAGGCAAAGATAGTATCAAGCTAGAAGAAACAGAGGGGATGCATAGAGAAATTGAATCCAAATCTAAATTTCAAACACAGAAACCTAAGTTGTTTAGAACCGGGCTTTTTGTTCTCCTCTGTTCAGAGAGGGGGCTGTTCACACTCTGATGTCTCTGAACTAAGACATTCAGACTGTGACTACAGATCAGGAATTCTCTCCTGAACTGCAGAGAGGGATCCTTCCCCAGCAGTTTGAACCTAGTATATAAGTAATGTTGATGCTACGGTAGCAGTCTCATAACAGAGAGATAGGAAAGATTTACATTAGCCTAGAAAGAGTTGCTGCATCTGAATAGTTCAACCTTACCGCACCCTCTGGAACTTCTTATTGTGCCAAAAGGGCTTAACCGAAGCTAATGTTATGCCAAGAGTAAATTTATGTTGCAGTTCAGTGTTGGCACCACTACTGCTATTGTAGAGTAACCAAACCCAAAGGTACAGGCTGAGTCCAAGCTGAATCCCTTCTGAAGGTTATGGATTTGGGATCCGACTTTCTCGTGATATTCTTGAGAGTACTCTTGCCTTCAGATCTTAAAATAACAGAACAAGAAAAAGACCACACCATCACTTATTTAGCATGTGATAATTGTCTATGTCTGGCAAGTCTCAAGCATACATTATTAAAGTCCCCCAAACATTCAACCATTCACGCCAGGAACCTATTCCAGGTTCACCAACATGCGCAGTGCCAAACTGTCTATCCAGCCTACTTTGCAGTTTCTTCAGTCCAGAGGCCAGGCTGTGTGATCATAGGTAGAACTTATGCATTCTGTGTTTTTATACAACTAACATTTAGAGTTTTTGAGATTATTCACAGCTCAGATAAGAAGGCAGTACTTCATCCTTCATATTAACAGAGTTCTTGCAGATACTGTGATCTACAAGCGCTGTGTCTCCTCCCCAACGAAGTGACACTACATTCAGTGATGCATGCATAGACAATGAGGCCACTCAGGTACCCAGTGGATTATGGACCACCTTCAAAACTGAACAGATACAGCTGAAAAACACTGACTCAGAAGCAAATGACCACAGGTCCCTGGACCCTGAACTCATAAGTGGGAGGGGCTTCAGTTGCATACACCGCGCTGAAAAGCTTCTTTGTCTGAAGAAAACAAATGCACTTTTTGGACTGCAGCACACTGCCTCTTTGCCATTGTTGGTGAGTTCATATGGACTCAGTGGGAGAGCAGTGTTGTCAGCTCAATACGTTTTCCTAGCCTTCAGCCAAGAGAAATAAAGAACTGAAATGAGGGGAATGAGGAGAGGAGATGAGCTTTTCATTCGCAAAGATATTTTTAGGCTTTGATAAATATAACTTGACCAAAGCCTAAAAATGAAAATGCTTGGATGTTAGGAGACAGTCACAGCATTTACATGCTTCAGCTTCAGTAGACAGGCTAGAATAGTGGTGTACAATTTCCCCAAACCCAACAAGACCAGACAGTACATTTGTTTATTTAGAGGTTTTCTGGTAGCATTTATTGCTATAATTATCTGCTCTCTTTACTTAGACCAAAGAATTAATCAGCACAAAACCTTCTGAAATGAGAAACTGCCTTTCTGTTTAATGAACAAAGAGCCCAGAAACAGACAGCTAAAATGAGTTGGCCATGCTCATAAAGAAAGCCTGTGGTCTGTCCAGGGCCTTAACCATAATTACTTTCACACAGCCAGGATGAGAAAACAATTTGAAGTAATGATATGAAGTTTTTTAAAGAATCTGCTGGGTTCTCACCCAGCTGGTAAATTTGGGTGACAGACAAAATAACAGTGAGCGTATTGCATGCTGCTCAATCCTCTAGCTCCCACGACTCTGCAACAAGTTATGAGGGAGTAAAACCAACCCCCCCCCATCCATACACCTTTAAAATACTGCATCTGAGGAATTTAAATGCTTTATGTTGCAACCTGCACTGCCTGTGCAATTTTACAAAAACAAATATGGACGAGAGACGATTTAATGGAATGGGCAAAGGCTAGAATTTGTAGTGGCATCACTCATCTGAAGCAAATGCACAGAAAGAGAGTGTGGAAAAAAAAGAAGGTTCACACAAGGAACGAGATTTAAAATATCTTTGCATTTACAGATATTTATGCTATGTTAAACTGCTTTTGTGCATGCGACAACCTTAATTACAAAGGGGAGCAATTCTATAAACAAGGCTATTACGTCAATAACAATGTCTTTTTAAAGCAAGTCTCTAATTCAGTTATAAGGCCTGGAACATTACTGTCTGGAGTTGTAAAACCATAAGTAATTACAAAGGACAGTCCACATCAGACAGTGGGTATTAGTGGAGTCAGGCCATGGCTTTCGGACAGCATTTACTCCGTGCTCTCTTCCTTTTTGTACATAACTGATACAAACTTCTTTATTTTCTCAGTTCCACTACAGATGTCAGGAAGTTCAAGCAGCTAGTGGACGTTTGCAGAATGAATCATGGGGCATCACTTTCCATTTCAACAAAAACAACTGTTGTCCAGTGAACAAGATGCTGCTGATCGAATGGGCTGATATAAAGAGTGGACTTCTGGAACTGTTGCCAAAAAAGCTCCACCAGTGCAGGAAAGCTGTGTGTTGACTTGGACAACTCAGATTCCGCTCCCCCCCCCCCCCCCCCCCCATTCTTAGGAGACTATTACACAATTTCATGTTCCCACTCATATACCTGAGGGGCTCAGCCTATGGCACAGCTACCAGCTTTGACATGCAACTAGAAAAAAAAATTTGTTGCTGGAAGAGACTAGAATCATTAAATTTGTAAAAAAGCAGATATGTTTTGTGGAACACAGAGTGCTACTATAGGAGACAAGAAAAACAGCTTCCTCTGTTGCCTACTGCCAAAATTTCAGAAGACCAGACAACAACTTTAAAATTTCCAAGGGAACAGCCACTAAGTCAAAAATAGAATTAGGAAACTGCCTGTTTCAAAAGTAAGAGTCTGTAGAAGGCGCCAGCATTTTTCAGCCTTTCTGTCATTTCCAAGTAGAACACTGAAGAGTTAACACACATCTATCTACCAAAAAAAAGCCAACCCACAAAAGAAGGCAAAATGAGGAAGGAAATCTGTGTGGTGAAGGAATACTCATTGCATTTCATGTATTTAAAATAAAGTATCTGATCACTTTTGCACACATATATCCAAAGTTTATTTTTCTCTGCAATTTTCAAATGTCTGCACTTTCTTAGCCATTAAAGACACAGGAAAAAACCAAAGATAGCTTTACTGCAATTACCCTTCTATTCAAAATGCAGATAAATCTAAGTATGTGAAAAAGGCAATACTCAGTGCTCTTCGCTGAAAGGGGAAGAGAAGACTTTCAGCATTTTTTCACTTAACTGATTTTTTTTATTTCAATGACTAAATGAAAGATTCAGGGGAAAGTGAGTATCACCATTCTTTATTATTCCTCACCATTAGTTTTCTGATATATATGTTATAATGTGGCATTCATTAACAATTCATAGAGAATTACCACATACCAGTAGCACAGCAAGCTTTTACTACCTACACAGGGAAAATACTGCACAACGCTACTTGCTCCCTTTGCTTATTGTCCAAGAAGGATCACATGCTGGAAAAGTTTGCATTTTATCACCTAACGGGAGAGGAATTACAACAGGTATCCATTAGAAACGCTAAGTAGCCTTGAACAGAAAACCATTTCATCAAATTTTTGCTGATCACTGACAATGGAGAGCTGTGCAGGAAAATTAAGGACTAGAGAAGATGTGTGCTGGAGGCTGCCTTAGAATTAAAAAACCCCAACGGGATGGTGGAGGAATGCCCCACTGCTTTGAACTTCATGCATTTCAGGGTGATGAAAATAAAAGACCTGAGTTGTCAGCTTTGTTTCAGAGGGCCTTGCACTGGAGCTGCTGACAGCCCCTGAATGGAAGCAGAACTGCAGGGTATGCCTAGATGAACAGAGTGCATCAGAGGGAGCCCAGCAGCAACAAAAACTAGGACAAATTAACAGAGAAAACTGAGGAAGCACAAGAAGTTCAAGTCCCAGGAGACGAGCAAGCCCTCTAATGTAGATCAGGATTTCAGAAGTAAAGCTATTGGTAAGGTTTGATTCCTCATATAGCAATGTCTTAAAGTTTCCATCCTGCAGTTTCACAGAATCACAGAATGGTCGGGGTTGGAAGGGACCTCTGTGGTTCATCTAGTCCAACCCCCCTGCTGAAGCAGGGTCACCCAGAGCAGGCTGCACAGCACCGCGTCCAGGCAGGTCTGGAATATCTCCAGAGAAGGAGACTCCACAGCCTGCCTGGGCAGCCTGTTCCAGGGCTCCGTCACCCTCAGAGGGAAGAAGTTCTTCCTCATGTTCAGATGGAACTTCCTCTGCTTCAGTTTGTGCCCATTGCCCCTTGTCCTGTCACTGGGCACCACTGAAAAGAGTTTGGCCCCATCCTCCTGACACCCACCCTGCAGATATTTATAAGCAATTAGGTCCCCTCTCAACCTTCTCTTCAGACTGAAGAAGCCCAGCTCCCTCAGCCTTTCCTCGTAGAAGAGATGCTCCAGTCCCCTCATCATTCTTGTAGCCCTCCACTGGGCTCTCTCCAGTAGCTCCTCACCTTTCTTGAATTGGGGAGCCCAGAACTGGACACAGTACTCCAGATGGGGCCTCACTAGGGCAGAGTAGAGGGGGAGGAGAAACTCCCTCGACCTGCTAGCCACAGATGTTAATTTCTTAATTATCAGCTAATCACTGCAGTAACTTAGCAACTCATCTATTTTACAGGTAGGGAAACAAAGGCAGCTAAATTATTGACAAAATATCCCAAGCTACTAAGGATCTACAGTGCCCACTGATTTTATCTCCCATATAACCACTTAGCAGTTTTGCAGAAGACACGCATATTGTTACATATAGGCACCCAGAATCAGAGCATGAAAGTTTGGCTTTGGTGACATACTCAAAGCCTCAAAAAAGGGAGAATCTAAAAGTTCAGCAATTCCTTACTTCCAGACAGTTTTTATGAACAAACATGTTTGCTGCTGCTTAAACTTTTAAATCAGCTTAGCACACTTGAGAACTTCAACCATGCATCTGAAATTTGAAGTACCCAAACACTCAGATCCTCCCAGTATTAACCACAGTGTTACAGAATAACTATTAAGAAACATGCAGTGGTATAATGCAAGCAAATTCCATCCCGAAATCCAGGTTCTGCTTACAAGCATTCTTATGAAAATTATTTCCTTGGGTTTCTTGGTTAGTAATCATAATTAATTCAGATTTTACACCCTTAATCCAAATTTGGCACACAACAAACATTATAACTGAAATCCATTATGAGCATTTTTAAGCTCAGCAGAAAAGATCTTGGATCTCGTATGTGGATCGTGTTGCCTATGAGGCAGGTAAGGACAAATATCAGTGCTTCATCAGCATGAACTTATCCTCCAGACAGGTGGAACTCTTTCCATCAGAGAGGTGCACAGTACCAGTCGCTCTGGCTCTGTCACGTCTGTTGTCCACACACAAAGAAAGTGAATGCAAATGGCACCTCTCCTCCAGGTCCCTAAGCTCAGCCTCCCATTTTCTTCTACAGAACAGCTACACTGAACAGCCCGTTACACAAATTGAAGCCTTCCTTAGCAAAAGGTAGAAGGCCTAGATGCCAAAAGCAGCAGGCACAGCTAACAAAGAGAGTGGCAGAAATAGGTGCTCAGCTTTCCAGGTTTCTACAAAAGCAAGTGATAATTTAAAATCTCCAGCAGATACTGCAATACGAGGGTAATGAATCAAGAGAACAGATTGCATGAAAAGGAAGTAGTATCTGATGGAGTTTGTGACCTGTTTATCATAAATAAATGAAAGCAACACAACCCCCTGAGGTGACAGAGTTAGCATGAGGGACATTAGTGAACCTGTCATGTGGAGAAGCCTATAGAAACAACTGTCATTACAGAACAGAAGAGGATTAATTGACCAAGCAACAGGAGCTCAGGAAAGAAAGCAGATGCCAGAGAAGGAAAGGGGAAGATTATGGAACCCAGGAAGGCAGGCAAGTCACTCTGGATATTGCCCAACCAACAGTTCTAGCCTGTTGGCTACACAGCAGCTGAAGGCCTAGAGCAAAAAAAGGAACAGTTTGGGAATACAGAGAAAAGGGGAGATAACACACAAGCCAGCTCATTTTTTTCTACTCCACACTGAATCACTCAGCAACTCTGCCTGCTCCTGTGGCAAGTGGAATATCACGACTTCGCATCCTTCACTAGGAACAATTAGTTCACTTGTTGACAGTATCAAAAGAAAGGCCAAGTGCTGGTTCAGTTGAGGAGAGTCACATGTTCCTGTAGGAGCTTGCTGGTGAAGGCATGCTCTCCAGGGAAAGCTTGGTCTGTCCCAGCCCATGTAGCTGTCCTCCATTCTCTTATCTAAGGACAGGCTCCAGAATCAATCTTACTCCTTTCAGTACTATTAGCATTCATGGCTATTAAAAATAAGAAATATGTTATTTTTTCCTCTTCGATATTGTGCATGATCTCATTCAAACTGTGAAAACAACAGCCTAAGCACTTTGCCCTGTTGTATCTTAGGGAGCTGAAACCTTCTACCAGCAAGAAACTCTTGCAGCAGTTACCATGGTGACACTGGTAATAGATATTTAAAGGCAGCTCACTCATAATCACATCTATTAGATATCAGGAGGCTTTAGTAAGAAAGACACAAAAAGCTTGAAACCAGGGAACCAACCAGCCTTACAGATGGTAGAAGTGGATGAGTAATTTATGGAGAGAGATTTGCTTATACCACCATTTGGCTGGGCACAAAGGACTCCTGTTCAAATCTGGAATGGCACTGAAGCTTGAAGAAGAAACTATTTTTAGTTCCTCATTTAAAAATTGGTTCTGAAAGCCTCATTTCAATAGCAGTAGCTCTATAAATCCTTTCAGAGCAGCCATTGACAGAAGTATAATAAAAAGCTGTGCTACAGCTCATCCCACATTAGAACCACTCTGCTTGAAATTCCCTGGCCTACCAACGTCACCTGTAGGGGGTTCCCTCCAACAGAAACATCAGTGCCAGCTGCAGACAACGTTGCTCTCTGCACCCACCCCAAAGGCCTGACACCAGGGAACTGACAAGCCCCATTCCTGCCACACAACCACAAACTTGGCTTGAAAGGGACCTTGCCTCCCCATCTGGAGATTGGGTAGCCTGAGGAATAGCATCATACTGCTTTTTAGACATTATTAGGCAGTGAGGAAACATTAATCTGGATACACACGAAGCTCACCGAGTTGAGGAGGTATCGTTGGCAATGTAAATAATAAATAATGTATTTCTTTAGGTTCTAGTCTGCGGCATTCCAGTCCACTGGAATGTAACAAAGAATCTGCAGAATCAGATCTCTAGGTATGAAGCCACCTCCCCAAGTTGGCTAAGCCTATGTAACAGTCATCAAATTGATATTTCCTTTCTCTTTTTGCTGCGTATTTCCATGACAACTTCCTCCAGTATCAACTTCTTTATATTGGAAAGGTCTCTCAGAAGAGAATTTAGGCTTCTATAGCAACAGCCAAGATCCCTAGGAGATGATGATGTCTGAAACTTTATACAGATCTTTTTTTAGAACATGAGTTACAACACAAGAGCATTTTGAATTTCATAGGTGAAAACAAAAATATGTGTAATATTAGGCAAATTGTGAAGAGGGGAAGGAGTAACATGCTGAAGTGGAACAAACACAAAGAAGCCACCTTACTTTCAAAAAGGATGTGCACTTGGCCGTATAAAATGTTAGAGATCAGACAAGATCAAACAATCATCTTGAAAACCCACATCCTGCTCCTTCTCTTTGAATTACAGAACAGAGTCACAAGAAAGAAGTCTGCTGATCCTAAAATGAGATTTTAGTGAAATATCTCTCTGCAGTCTATCTTATATTGACCTAAAGAGGGAAAAAACCAAAAATCTGTGAGTCAGGGTACCTTTTCAGTTTTATATACCTGCCATCTAGCTACAATCTTACATTTTTTCTAGCTGTTTGCCATGACAGTGACAGTATTCTCCAACACAGAAAGCCTTGCTACCTCAGAAGAAAAAAAACCAACTGCACTCTTGAACAAATAAATCAGTTAAACTCATATAAGCCAAGGGAAGTATAGAAGTTAAAGCAGCTTTCCTTCACTGGATTTTGGCATATTTCACAAAGCACTTCTCCAATGCCCTTTGAAACCTAAAATCTTTTCAATAAACAAACAAAAAAATTACCACATTCACAACCTGGATGAGAAGTAGGAAAGTATCAGCCTTAATATATAGATGAGAAGACTATAGAAAGGAAACGTTAAGTGTTGCTGCCAGAATCAGAGCCCAGCAGGCCCCAGTATACTTCCTTTTGTAGCCACTGGAAACCTCTTTGCTACATGAGAGGCAAGGATGGCAGTGCAACCAGCTGCAAAGCAGCCTTACTTTCTTCTGCTTCTAGTGTGACTGAAAGTGTTCCCTTTTTCATTAAAATATCCATTAATTTATCCCCTCTTCCTCTCATTCCCCTAGATCATCCCAGTTCTGGTAAGGGAAAAAGGTACCGACAGATAGGCATGAGTGAAAAAAACAGGATTAAATCAATTACTATTGACTTCTACCTTCAGCCACTTCCTGCCCAGTTAGATAACTTCAGAAAAGACTCTGGAACTGGCAGTTTTACAAAACAAAGTTGAGTGCTATGAAAACTTATTCTTTTTTTCTTAAATAGCAATGCCAAAAATGACAGCCAAAGCCTGTTGAAAACCTGGGAGCTCTACAGCTAATAGACATATGCAAAAACAGGATTTCGGACAAAACGCCCATTATTTCCAGGGTTTATCCTGGCTGGAGAACATTGCAGTGTGGGAGAAAGACTGAGTCACTGTAAAGGTCAAGTGAAACGCAATTCTCCAATATCCCCATGTGCTGCCCTCTGCTGAAACAGATGCTGAGCACGGTGCATTGGGTCCCTGGCAGGCTGTAGCAAAACCTCCATGATCACCTGCACCTAATGCTGTCATCACACAGGAAAGAGGCACACTCACATGAAACGAAAATATTTCATCTGGGACTAGGCAAGGTTAAAAATAACCTAAGCTCTCATACCGGACTTAACAGCTCCAAGAGGAAAGTGTGATTTCAGGCACAGCATTCAGGTAAGAGCCTGGGAAGGAAGAGGACCAAATGCATTTGCTACGCAAGTCTGCAATAATGTAGATTCACAGGCTTGTGAAAAAGAAACAGCTGAAAGTTTTATTTGAACAACTTATTTATCAAAGATATGTTGAACTCTCAGATTCTCACTCCAAGCCTTAATCCTCTATCTGATTTCACTCACATAAAAAGTCTGTTCAGGCAGATGAGATTATTCGAATACTCAAGCACGTGTATTTGTTCTTATCTAGAACACAGAACACCACAAATAAGAAAAGAAGAAAACTATTTAAACACTGAAGGGGTGTGGGGGTGTGGATATAACATACATAAGTTTATATATATGAATATTTATAAATATAGGTATTTTATATAAGTATAGTCATAAACAAGTAGTACCCATCATTTTCTCCAGAACCCGGGAACAGAGAAAAGAATGTCAAACCAATATTCCAGCTACACATGTAAACTCTCAGTGCTCAGATGCCAAATCCAACACATCTTTCTTCCCTTTATGCCTTTGTAAAATAGGCTTTGCAGTGTGACTTCAAGATCAGCCCAACTAGGTTAGTTTGTATCAAGGAGAAGATTGAAATCTAAAGTTCAGGGCTCCTTAGGGAGACCATCTTGCCAGCAACCTTCTCTACCTTGTAAAGATACTGGTTTCGTAGATTTTAACAGCACACTTCTCAGCTGTTTCTGAGCTTAAAAAAAGAAAATCAACAAACGAACAAGGAATAAAAAAAGCGTGGAGAGGGAAGAGCACCGGGCAGGTGAACCCTACTGGTCCAGCCAGTAGAGGGCAGTGGGATTTCAGAGGAATGTTGCTGAAAATGAACTTCGTATAATGAAATATTTGAAACGGTAAAACCATCGGTTTAAATTGTTACTTGAACCTACCTATCCAGTCCTAAACTAAGAGATGAACAAGACAAAGGGCAAAGGATAAAAAAAAAAAATTTGATTACTTAGGGATGTCTAAAGAATTGCATTTCAGGGTATCGGGAAGATTTTATACTTAATGCATTGTCTAAAAATAGTCTTTCAATATTTTAAATAATTTTTTATTATTGAAATACACTACTTCGAAGCATCCCATTGAAACCATCACAGCTGTTTGTCAGGGGTTTAAAAACCTACAGGTAACTTTTAAAATTAAAATAGAAAAAATATCAAAAAATAAGTTAAGAAAGCTGTTTGTTTAAGGCATACCTATCTTCACTTGTGCCGAGCTGAACAGAAAACTGGTTCTAGTCCACAAGAACAAGAAAGTAAAGCAGGCTGAGCAAAACACAATACAAGCAAAACACGTAGGAGCTTTTTAACGTCCACAGCACCGGTTTACCGAGGGTAAAGAGCACGAAAGAAACATTTCTCACCTCATTACAAAAACGAACAAGCCCACAAGAGCCAAAGTTTCCATGGGATTTGACACGAGCCGAGTTCGCATTTCGCGACAGAAAGATTTCGGTTATTCTCTAAGCCCTTTTGAGATAGCCAAGCGCTGAAGCAGAATTGCCGCTTTACGCCGGAGGCAGCCGGGGTTTCCTCCGACAGGCTACAGAGACGGGCTGACACTTTCCCCTGGAAAACGGGGAAGAGGGGAGATGCCTCTCCGGAGCCCGGGCGGGGAGCTGAGGCGCGGAGGTACCGGGCGGGCCCGCCGCTCTCCCCTCAGCCGACGCCTGAGGGCTGCCCACGCGCACGGCTCCGCGCCTCAGGCACCGCGGCGCTGAGCCGCCCCTCCGCGGGCTCCGGCGGGAGCCGGGGCTCGGCGCCCACCCCGGTTACCGCCGGGATGCGCTGCCCTCACCGCAGGTCTCGTCCCGGAGCGAAGCTACAACCGCCCGCCCCGTCGCGGGGAGCGGGACCTGTTGCCCCCGGAGCCCGGCGCAGCCAGAAGTCAGTCAGGGGGTGAACGGCGTGAGGGGGGGGGGAAGAGGGGGGACGGCGCCGCCGCCGCGACACCTCCGAGCCTCCCGCCCCCCTCCCCGCACCTCAGCCAGGGCAGAGGAATTGTCTCCCGCACTGCGGCACCTCAGCCCTCCCCCAGCCCGGGTGCTGCCCCAGGCGAGGCCGCCAGCCTGCCCCAGCCGGAGACGGAACCGGAGCCCGAGCCGCGCTCACCTGCTGCCGCCGCCGCTCCCGAGGATGCTCCAGCGCCGGAGCCCTCACCTCAGCTGCAGCGCTTCCAACGGCCGCCAGGGGGGCAGCGCGCGGCACGCCGGGTAATGTAGTCCCGGTCGTCCCCAGGGACTGCCAATCCCGTGAGACGCCGCGCGACCCGCCCGCCCGCGCCGCGGAGCCTGCCGGGAGTTGTAGTTCTCCGCCAGAGCGCGGCCGGCCCTCCCCTCGGCGGAACTACAGCTCCCGTGGGCTCCCGCGCGTCGCCACGGCTGCCGGGAGCCGCGTTACCGGCGCCTGGAGTGGGCTGGGGCGCGGCGCCGGGTGTCCGAGGCCGGTCATGGCGGCAGGGCCGCCGTCCTCCGCTCCGGGCGGCCCGGAGCCTCCGCCCCCGCCGCCGCTGCAGTACAGCCTGCTGCTGCAGCACCTGGTGGGCGAGCAGCGGCGGCCCCGCTCCTGGGACCCCGCCGCCCTCGGGGGCATCCCCGGGCCGCCCAAGAGCGAGGAGCAGAAGATGGTGGAGCGGGCCATGGAGAGCTGCACCTTCAAAGCGGCGCTGGCCTGCGTGGGAGGTGCGGCGGGGGGGGACGGGGCGCGGAGGGGGATGGCGGTTAGGGAGTGGGGGGGGGGGGGGTCCCCGCGGCCTCGGGGAGGGGGTGGATAGAGAAGAGGCTGCAGCACAGGGACCCCCAGTGCTTAATTTTCCTCTCTCTAAGCCTCCTCCAGTGTCTGTCGCAGGTCCCAGGGAGGGATCTCTGTCTGTCTGCCTTCCTTTTGCAAAGGAAGGGGTGCTTGCAGCCCTTCCTCAGCGCAGCACAGGCTGTCGGCGAGCAGGGTGTCAGCGGCAGGGTCCGCAGTGTCAGCAGACAGGCCGTGTGCGCTCCCTTGCTGCCCCTCTCACGCTGCAGCGTGGACGGGCAGCGGGAGCGGAGGTGCTCTGATGCCTGTGAGAAACGCGCTGCTTGAATCCAGCCAAGACTCGCTTTAATTGTTTTGTCTTTTGCAGGATTCGTTCTGGGAGGCGCGTTTGGTGTCTTCACAGCTGGCATCGACACCAACGTTGGGTTTGATCCCAAGGATCCATATCGCACGCCAACTGCAAAAGAGGTCCTCAAAGATATGGGGCAGCGAGGCATATCCTATGCGAAGAACTTTGCCATTGTGGGCGCCATGTTCTCCTGCACCGAATGTGTGGTAGAATCTGTGAGTAGTAACTTCTTAAGCATTAAGAAATGTTTTCTTGTACACTTAATCTCTTTTACTAGATCCAAAAAAGTATGTGTATCCCTTTGTAGCAGAGTGGAGGAGTATGCTAGGTTGTTCTGTTTCTTGGCCGTCAAAGCTTTTAATCTTTGAGACCTGTCTTCAGAACTGTTGTTCTCTGACAGAATGACCAGAAGAGCATGCGATGGCCAAGTCCTGAAAAGGACTTCAAAGAACGGAGAAGTTCGAGTCCTGAATGTATTTGCATTTACTTTATAAAACCCTATCTATGAGTACTTGTTACTTTAAAACATCTAACTGGGAGATGCGACATGGTAATCTGAGCCTCTAAAAATTCCATGTGCAGAAAGGGATCCTTTGATGAGAGTTCTTAAGTAACAGGCCTATTTTCATCTTGCCCCTACAGCAAGAAGTGTCCTTGTGCAGCTCGGTGATAAGTCTGTCATCCATTTTTTAAAACACAGAAATTAGCCTGTTATGATTTTGAGTACTACCTTTTACTTGAAAGACACATTTCTTAACTCGTCTAGAAGAGAAGTGTATCTGCTCGCACAATGGAACACAACAAAGAGACTTCTGCGCTGGTGAAAAACTACCATGCTCTGGCTCTGGCAAGAGTACACCTTTGTCAGCAGGGTGCTGTGGCTCTCGCCTGTGCTGCAAACCAGGCTGCATGGCCAGGCTGAGTGTTGCACTCCTGTGGTTATAGTGCCTTTGAAATCTCTGAGCCGCTGCTCGTGCACAGTGCTGTGTTCTGGGGGCACAGTGCTGTGTTCTGGGGGCTGTGCCGGCTCGCCTGAGAATCTTTGCCATAGCACTGCATTGCACCATATGGATTTGTCTCACCTCTCCCGGTGACCCGTTCCTTCGTCTTCTCCTGGCCCTGCAAGTCTTATGTTTGAGAGTGCAGGGGGCCATCTGCTGAGAACAGAGGGAAAAACATCCTCAGCTGAGCAGGGGCTGGAAGGTCATTTAATACCTCTTGGTATTAGTATAGATAGCGAGCATTTATTTCGCATTTACTTGTTGACTCTGATTTTTAATTCCACAGTATCGTGGAAAGTCAGACTGGAAGAATAGTGTTATTAGCGGCTGCATCACAGGAGGAGCAATCGGCTTCAGAGGTTGGTAGTGCCTGCTATGGACTATTTCTGTGATAAGACTCTAATTTGGTTAAACAGCATGCGGTGTTTTTAACGGAGCGCAGACTGCAAATCTCTTTACATGGGGTTATGGTGATGTCAGCATGAGACTATCACTTTCCTATCAGCTTGAAAGAGATGTGTGGGTGGGGAAGGCCTGGTCGCACAGGACAGTGAGATTGGAGGAAAATCCACAGAAGTGACTTGAAAGAAAAATCAGGAAATGATGTTAGCTATCCACACTCTTTATGGTGTTGTGAGGAGGGAGCCAAAAATTCGTAGTGAGCAACTCTCTGAAGCTACAGCTCTTGTGTTAACGGAGCTCTACTTATATATACTATTTCACTGGCAGTAACTCTGTAAACATGTACAGTGTATTAAATGCTTTCCTCCTTTCTTATGTATTAATTCAAACAGACAATTCTATTTAGCTGTAAAAGAGCAGGAGCAGTGGGATTTTAGTCCAGCAGGCACTAGTGGGGACTTTGGTAAGCCTTGAGTGCCAGCAACATCTGGAGAAAAGCCCCAAGTAGGAAGAGAGCTGCTCTGCTCATTAGAATTACCAAAATTCTCTCATCTCTCCTTAAGAAACCGTCCACAGAGCATAAAAGAAAAGAAAGTGCTCTTGAAAGTGCTTCTAATTGAGCTTGTTAAGTTGGTCCTGGACCTAATCCTCTTAGAGCTTCCAGAGCTGCAGCTGCTCTTCCTATGCATCACTTGTCCAACAGCAAAGCCACTTGCAGCGCTCGGATCAGAGCGCGCTGAAATCAGCAACGGCCACTGACAAAACATCTTCCAGCCCTTGGGGGCAGACTCAGCAACACAGCGCCCACCCAGCGCACCGTGCTAGTCCAGCCGTGGTGGTTTAAGTCCAGCGTGTGCCAGGTCCCACCCCCTCACCTGGGGCAGTGGTAGTGTGACCCTGGTCGTGGACTGCCGAGTTCCTGCAGGTGGAATCTCTTCAAGCCAGCACAGCATAAGCTAGTTACTGGGAAGGAAAATAACTTTCCTGTTTTGTCTCATTCTTTCCCACCCTTTTTGCATTGCAGCTGGTTTGAAGGCAGGGGTTATCGGCTGTGGTGGATTTGCTGCTTTCTCCGCCGCAATTGACTACTATCTACGGTAACAGTGGGAGCCCTTGGGAGCAAGTTTCCCGTTTGTTCCAGTGCTGCTGCTAAGAGCCTGCATCACGGGAGAAGAACCATCAGGCTTACCTTCCCACTGCCTTCAGAGTCCTGATCAGTGCAAGCTGGATGGTGTTGGCCGCTTTTCCTGAATGACTAA
Source organism: Opisthocomus hoazin (assembly GCF_030867145.1). NCBI lineage: Eukaryota > Metazoa > Chordata > Aves > Opisthocomiformes > Opisthocomidae > Opisthocomus > Opisthocomus hoazin. Next base: position 12,714,932 of record NC_134433.1, on the reverse strand, counting down.
CAATAATCTGGCTCCGAGCCCTGGCGTGCTGCTTCAGGCAGACTTGCGGGAGTATGCGAGGATGGAGCCAGGCGCACTGAGCAGTATCTCCAGGATGGATCAGCTGACTGTCAGTTTCCAGGAAACAAGCCTGGACTCTGAGCTTTTTGGATCCTTTGGGTCTGATTTTGATTAAGTCTGTTGCTAGCATCAAAAGAGGCAGGAGGACAATCTTCAAAAAGAAATGCAGTGATTTAGGTTACCATGTATTTGAACGTGCTGCAAGTGTTTCATAGTTACCAGTTTGCAGCTTGCTACTCTGTTGGGGAGAGGTAAGATCCTGTGGAGAAATATGTTTGTTCCAGGCTTTTTTTTAAATACCAGCTGAAGACAAACCACCATCTGTACAACTTGTCTTATTTCCAGTACAGAGATGAGAGCCAGATTTCTTTACCATGTCTTAAAGGGAAAAGCAAAAAGGAATCCATAGCCTTAGAACCGTGTGGTTACTGGCAGATGAACAAAACGGTTTGAGGGGAAAAAAGAGGTTGCTGCAGAAGTATAATTCTCTGTAGCCACTTGGCTAGCCTGATTTAACCTCGCTGTGGGAGTACAAATAATCTTGCTACTGCTTGAACTGCCACAGGCTTACACCATTAGTTCCAGCAGTTTGATAGTGAGACTAGAAAGCAGAGTTGTGAGAATAAACCACGGTTAGACAGATAACTGGGCATTCACTTAGCACGCAGTCTGTTTCCCATCATGTTCCTGTACCACCTCTGACTGCCCCAGTGTTACACTGGAGGAAGTGTTGTCTCTGCAGAACATTGGTACTGAAATCAAAACATCTGTTCATTAGCTGAAGGAGCTGCTCCTTTTTTGATTTGCGTTCATATTGGCCCTCTTGCTCTTCTAACCAAGCTCTTTTCTTAGCCCTCCACGGATAATTTTTATACTCTGAGTAGTTCACGCTGATTTTAACCTTCATTGAGCCGCTCCACAAGGGCAAACACCCAGCCTCATCATTTTGAGGCAGCGGGATTTCAGATTCAGTGCACACACATAATAGGGGTTCTCCCGCCTAGTTCCCCTCCTTTGCATCCACAGTCTGACATCCCAACGGGTGGCCGCACTTGCTTACCTGGAAGGGCAACACTAGCAGGGTGGTTTGGCTGATGCACTGGTCAGTTTGGAGGCATGTTGTCTCCCATTCCATGTGGAAAGAAGTGGGGAGACGGCACCATGTGATTGATCAGATGAGGTTTCCAGATCATCTGATGTCTCTCGCTGTGCCTGTGCAGTAGCCTCAGGCCAGAAGCTGTGCAAGTCAGCTGAATTTTAAGCTTGAGTAATTCTGGGCTGATTAAACAGGCTGGCTCCAGACGGTCCAGGTTTTTTCTCCAGAATGTACTGAAATGCAAGGATGTAGCCCAAACCATAGGATGCCTCTTTAAAGATTGGCTGGCACAATGCCTGTGCTTATACCACTGGCTTGAAGTGCAACTAGTAAGATTTCCATGACAGAAAGAGAAGCTGTGATGCCAAGGGGATCAGTTTAGTGCAAACAGCAACACCACAGGGCTCCTTTTGTGCAAATGTTGGGGCTTTGCATTTTTATTAACATTTTTTTCTCCTCACATGGTTTACAGCCATTTAAAGTTTATAATCTACAGAAATTGAAACAGAACACAACCAAAAATATATCCTTAACAACTTTTGAAAGTCAAATATTAATTAACAGTTCTATACTACCTGTAGCTGCAAGAGTCCACCCCCCTCTTTTCCTTCCTGGAGGGACAAGTAAAAGCCCGTCACGGGGACAGCCGCAGCCTGTTGTGCTGGGGCTGCATGGACCAGGCCTCCAGCCGCTGTCGTACGGGGGGAAATTTGGCTGTACAGAGTCTCCATCTGGAATGACAGTATCGTGGACAGACTTGGACACATGTAACAAATCAGACACACTCAGGGATCCGTTGTGCAGTCAGATCTAAAACTCAGCCTCCTTACTGGGTCCAGGGCCAAGACAGACGCCTGGTTATTTTTCTGCAATGCTGTTTCCCTTCTGTTTAGCTGGTAGTCAAGAGGAGCAGGGTCTGGAGTGTGAGCCCTTTGGAGGGGGGGCTGAAAGACCTCCCTTCCTTAAGTTGCTTTGCTGGTGCGGGGCTGGCAGGTGCTGCCTTCCCCGGGGAGGTGGGCTTAGGACATACCTGGTGCACTGGTGGCAGGCGGCCAGGCTCTACCTGGAACAGTCTGTTAGTCGGGAGGGTAAAGGCAACGCCGCTGTTAGCAGGGATACGCTTGGTCACTTCTCATCCATCCCCCTTTGGCACAGGAGAGCACAGGGCCGATGCAATCAGGGAGGGGGCTTTTCCCACGAGAACACGGACTCGGCTCACAGAGCAAAAGGTTTCGTGTCCCAACAGGTGACCGACCTGCGAGTGGGGGCCTTACCAGGAGCCAGGCACTCGGGTGGCCTGAGTGCAGGCATGTGGCTGTCCTGCCTTGGGACATGGCGTGACAACTCCAGCCATCAGCCTGGGGCTCAAGAACTGGAGCCACTAACTAAAACAGACCTGAGCTGGCCGGGCACAGCTAGCCCAGCAGCAACTGCTTTGTGAGAAAGAGCAAATGAAACACTTCTGCCTCTGGTAGCGAGGGCCACGAAGGCTTTCCTCCTCCCGTCTCTGCACTGGTTTCAAGGCTGGGTGACCGTCCAGGTGCCTCACCAAGCACTCACCCCGGGCAGCCTGGCTGGCACTGAGGCACAGCCACGCTGCTGCCATTTGCCCTGTGCCCAGGGCAGCAAGGAAGGCCAGGGAGGGAAACAAAAGCCTCCCCATTCTCGTGGCCATGGCAGGAAGGCTGGTGCCCCAGCAGGCTCTGCCATGGGGCGCAGCCGTGTCGGCAACCCCTGCAGCGCTGCTGGGCTGGCAGGGGCGTTCGTGCCTCGCTGCGACAGAGCTACAGGCATACAGAAATGGCAGGGACCCTGTTCCCCACCCTGCCAGGGCTTGTTGGGGAAATTGTGGGATCCACGTGCCCTGATGGGACCCCTCAGTGCCAGAGCACAGACCTGGGGGTCAGCCCATGGCAGCGGGAGCAGACCTGCCCGGCTGGCTGTCCCTCAAGCCCGCTGTGGATCATGACCAGCACAGCACCTCTCGCTCCAGCCTTGTGTGATGGGTTACCCCAAAACGCTACTTGGAGGCAAGATACAAGCGAGGGAAGTAGCTGCCATGCTACACGCGCACAGGCAAAGCACAGGATAAGGGCTGCAGCAGGGGACTGGCCTGAAAGCACCCAGAAGAGATGTGGTGAGGAGGGAGCAGCACCCCGCTCCTCTGCTCTCGTGGTCGCAGGTTCACTTGGGCCAGAGCAGGATCCAGGCACAGGGTCCAACGTTTGCGCAGGCAGCGAGCCAAAGCAGAGCTGGTCGTCACCGTCACCGGGGAGGGAAGCCCGTGAGCTCCCAGCCTCTGAAGCGAGCCGGTGCTGCACATGCAGGCGTCGGGCAGGGGAGCTGGGCAGCGAAACAGGCACTCGTGGGATGCTGCAGGCTTCAAGCTGGGCGAGACGAGGGGTGCGTGGTAGGAGTGTGCGGGCAGAAAGGAGTCCTGGAGAAAACTATCCAAGGGGGAAGCCTGTGTCCACAGCCCTTGTCAGTCACTACCTCTTCCGTTGTACAAATATACATAAAAACAATTCTTGAACACAAGAAGGGACATAAGACACGACTACTTTACAGAGAGGCACGGCGCCTGGGGTGGGACCGGGCCACCGGTACGCGATTGTACAGGAGCTGCAGGCGGCACCGTCCTGGGTCCAGGTCGGTCTCCTTGGGGGGGCTGCGATCCAGTCCATGTCCCCCAGCAGGGAGCTGGGAGCATTTGCAGCTGGTGCCTTCTGCCTGCAGGCTACACGTCCGTGGAGAAGTAAAGTGTGTTGCGTTTCAGCTCACTGAAGGAGATGGGAGGATGCTGCAGGTAGTAGAGAAGGACCTGGACCTGTAGCAGGCAAATGGGGGGTGTTAGGCCAGAAAGGGGCAGAGCTATCACCTCCCAGCTTGTCCCTGTGCAGCCACATCCAGCAAAGAGTGACAAATCTACCCAGACAGGCAGGGAAACCCCTCCGCTCCCCACCCCAGGGGTGCTGGCGCAGGCTGCAGCCCCGCACTGCCAGCACGGCTCTTACCTGGGCCATCACATCGTGGGACCAGATGTCGGAGGCCAGGGTGAGGTGTCCCTTGCTCTCCCCCTCTGAGGGTCTCAGCAGTGTCGGCCCAAAGACCGTGGCCAGGTTGTGGAGAGACATTTTGTTGATAGGCTCCTTTTCAGCTACCCTGCGGGGTACGGGGAGAGAAAGAGGGTGAGCCCCTAATGCTGTTCTCCTGGAGCGGGGCAACCATGGGGTGATGTGGGGGGTGAGTGCTGATCTCCTTTCTCCCAGCTCCAGTGGGGGGACCTCTGGCTTCCCACCGCCCTTCGCGGCCCCCGGCAAACCCAGGTGCAGGGCAGGGAGCTCTGCCCCCTTCACGGCCTCCGCCGGAGCCGCTGGGCCTGGCCGGGAGCCCCGGGTGTGATGTGGCAGCGACCAAGCCCTCACTTGCTTATGTGCTGCGGAGCCTCCACCCTCCCCGAGCCCTGGCAGGGTACGGCGAGCTCCGCACCAGCCCCGCACCCACTGCCCCCAAGGCTCCCTACCCCTTGGACCCCGCGGGACCCCAGCCAGCCCGCATCGAGGGAACCGGGACCACAACATTGCCATGTTAGGAGCCAGCTGTGCTCCCCGGCACAGGCTGCACGGTTGAGCTCTGGCCAGGGGAGCAGATGTGGGAACTGGCTGTGCCCGGTTCTCAGGATGGAAATGGATTTTTCCTTCCCCATCCCCCAGCATCAATCACTTTTTCTGTTTGGTTTTAGCCAAACCAAAGGGAAAAAAAAAAACCTGCTTCATGATGCAAGTAAGACGAGCCGTGAGCCCCGGTCCCAAACTCCTGAGCAGGCTCTGCTTGCTGCGCTGCTGCCCTGCCCACAGCCCCATGCCCTCCACGAGCCCCAGAACTGTCCATCCCCAGGTTCAGAGCGGCTTCATCTGGGCCAAGGTGAAGCCTGGCAAACCATGCATTGCTGCACTCGCCCCGGGACGAGCAACACGGGGCACCACCCGCAGCTTTGGGACATGGCTGCGCAGCCGGCTGTCTCTGGGTCTCAGCCACCCACTCCAGAGTAGTTACAGGAATTACTGCACCTTGTTTTGCAGGGGCTACTGCTGGCCTGGTGGGGAGGGACGCAGCACTAAGGGGGACACTGCACAGCTCCCAGATGACTCCCCGTCCTACGCCGAGGCCAGCTGCTCCCCGCGGAGAGCTCGTCCAGCCAGCTGCACACCGGCTGCGGCAGCCAAGAGCTGCATCTCGCCAGAGGACGAGTGCTCCCTGCAGAGCTGACCCGCGTCAACGGCCGGGCGCCGCGCAGTCCCCGAGGCCGGTGGCCCTGGGGCGCCGGGGGCTGCTCCGTGGGGCAGAACAGCTCCAGGATCCCTCCAGCATCCTACGGGGTCCACGGAGAGGAGGCATGGGAAGCCAGCACCAACATCAGCCAAAGGGACTCACAGCACACCAGGTCCCAGCCTGTACAGGCTGCAGCCTGGCCAGGACCCCAGCAAACACACCGGAGCCCAGGGAGACAGGGCAGGTGGGACACGCCTGGGGCTGCACCCTCTTGGAGGGGCTGGAAGAGGAAAGGGCCACTCTGCCACCTGCCCAACTCCAAGCTGCTGTTGCTGGCCCCGGCTGCCGCCCGCAGCCCTGCTCTGCACCAGTACAGCACCATCTGCCTCCAGTTTGGGATCGGTCTGTGGCTGCACAGGCACCACAGCAATCAGACAGCAGCTCAAACTCTGCTCACGTCTCATCCCCATGGCAAAGCGGCAAGACAGACGCACCCCGCACCTCCCGCCTGCGCCACGCAGCCCGCCGGGAGCCACAAGCCCAGCCATTACCTTTTCAAGTGCTCCAGCAGGAAAAGGAAGGTGATGAGGTTGGGGTCAGGCAGAGAGCGAAGAAGGTGCATCATGCAGTTCTCCTTGGCAGCAGGATCCGAGAGGGCTGGAGACAAGGAGGGAGAAGGCTCAGGACAGGGTCTGGTGACTTCTGGTGCAGCAGCGGGACCCACCATGGCCAGATGCCTCCCGGCAGGCAGTGCATGAGCTCCCTGGGGAGCAGCACCACGAGCCCCGAGCTGGCCTGGAGCCAGCAAGGACGGCCACGACCAAGTGGGCAGATCTGGGAAGGACCCTCAGGAGTCTCCCATCCCGGAGCAGGCAGTGCCAGAGCCATGCTTGGGCACTGACCCTTTCCCCAGCCCTGAGCCCTTACCAATCCCCTCCATGAAGGCAGGGTAGAGTCTGTCAGTGAGGAGGGGCTCGGGCAGCTCACGGAAGTACAGCTTCAGCGTGCCGGCGATGGCGTTGATGTCCATGTCACTCAGCATGACCAGGATGTCCTTGTTATCTGTCCAGAGAGCACCCACACGTGACACCTCCCGTGCCTCCTTCCCCTCCGGGTCTCAACCCCTGCCTCACCCCAGCTATCCGGGCAGGCTGTCAGCTGGAAGGCAGCGACAGCACCGCTGAGTCCACAGCCCCGTTCAGCCAGGCTGGGGCTGGGAAGAGCTGAGCAGCTCCCGCCGAGCCGGGTAATGAGACACGGAACAATCTGCAAACGCATCTGCATCATTGCCCTGACTCAGTGTCTCCCAGGAGCCGGCCAGACGCAGCGGCAGCTCAGAGACACCAAGGCACAAACGAAGCTGGGACCTCTGGGCGTTTGCTTTCCCAGCTACACCCTCCTCCTCGCCCCCAGCCCCTCCCTGGGCACGCTGGCACGTTTTGCACACGTGCAGTGCAATAACCAGACCCTGGGCTTGCAGGACAGGGGGCCAGGGCAGGTCTCAGTGCCTGTGAACCCTCCCAAGGGAACGTGACGTGAAGGGTGGCCATCCCGCAGGACACCCACTTGCATCGAAGACGGCTTTCAATGCCTGGATGTCAGTGGCGACGCCAGAGATCCTGTAAATGCCGACCTCTTCGATGCCCCTCTTCTCCACCTCCTCGATGCACTGGCGCACGATGTAAGGCACCTTGGAGCGCTCGCGCCTGGCACGGAGAGCAGAGCCATGAGCAAAGATTCCCAGGGGACCCCGCAGTGGCCAGACCAGCTCTGCAAACCCCGGGACAGGGGTGGGATGGGTGGGAAGGATGGGGCTGGCGAAGGAACAGGCAAGTCCCCAGCAGAGAACAAAAGCTGAGCTCTCCGGTGTTGGTGGGAGCAAGGGGACATGGTGCAATGCCACACCCACAGGGATGGGAGCAGATCAGCCCCCCAAGCCCTGCACGTACTTTGTCACGACGCTGATTTTGACCCCGAAGACACCAGTCTGCTTTTTGGACGGGGTTCTCTTCAGGCTCATGTCTCTGCTTGTGAACTTCATAGAGAACTCCACCTTGATCTGTGGGAGACCAGGGGTGAGTCCCAGCAGCCCAGCCCTGGCCCGTCACCTCTGCATCGCACAAGGGCACAGCACAGCCCCGGGGAAGGGGCCGCAATCAAAGCGAGGGGCCACGGGACCCCGCAGCCCTGCTTACCCCGTTCATCTCAATCACGTCCATGTGCCAGTTCTTCGTCTGCACAGCCTGCGGGTCCAGCTGCGGGGAGAGAAGGTGCGTGAGCTCCACAGGGACGCAGCCCTGTGCCAGCCCCTCTGCCACCCCAGCCCGGCAGCCCCCGAAGCCCCTGACCCGCAGATGGTGTCAGGCACGGGACATGTTCTTCCCTGGCAATGTGCTGCCCGCAGCAGGAGGATGGAGAGGGGAAGGTCTGGGGTCCCTCAGGCTGTGCCCCGAAACCGGGTGGGCTCAGCCTCCCCGCCTGGTCCCCCCCATGAGGCAGAGCTTTAACCCACACCCGAGCAGTAAGAAATTTCCAAGAAATCAGGACTATTTCTGGCGGCAGATTGATGAAACAGAACTAGGGCAGCGTTTTCCGTGCAGAAAAACAACATCTCCCCATAGCCAAGGCTATTTATAACCCCTGGGAATGACGGGTTCCGCTATTTCTGGCTTTGGGGCTAGCAGAGGACTCGGTAATGCTGCCCCGACGCCCGGCCGCTGCGGCGAGGTGCTGGCGTTCCCAAGGCCCCGGCACACGCCACAGCGGGTGCCAGGCCCCAGGGCTGGGCAGAAGCGGGTGCAGTTGCCTTCCGGGGCTTTTGGGTTCCCAGCTGGTGGCATCGATCTGGCCCCATCGATCCCTGTAATGCACGGGGCGGGCAGCGGGGCGAAGCCCGGCACTAATGTCCCCTCAGGAAAGGGGATGGGATGCGGGAGCAGGCAGGCACCGGCGGGCGCTCCCAGGGCCACGTGTGTGCAGCTGCCAGGCGAGGCTCGGGCCAAGCGAGCGGGGTCACTCCTCAAGGACGCAAGAATTTCCTACAGCTGCTGGCTCGGGAGATGCTCCAGGTGACCACAAACATGTCCAGAGCTGCTGCTCTGGCCACGGAGCTGCCATATCCCTGCCCCAGCTTCTGGCTGCCCATGAAACCACGGCACGTCATGATGGGGGAGACCCTGGGGTCCCTCATGTCCCTCTTGCACACCAAGACCTCACGCTCCCCAGGACAGGATCGAGCTGCCCTGGCTCTCGGCACAGACTCAGCACCACGGCATCACCCCATGCCCAGCCCCGTGCCATGGTGAGCCTGAGCAGCTCCATGGCAGCCACAGGGCCACCAGACACGCTGCAGTCTCCAGCATGGCTCAATACGCTGCGGTCTCCAGCACAGCCCAGGAATGGCTCCTGATGTGCAGCCCTCCCCGGCACCCCTGCCACAGCCCGGCCAGCCCTGCGGCGGCAGGGAACTGCAGCGGGGGGAGCGGGAGGAGGAGGTGGAAGGCTGCAGCTGCCCTGGGCTCCCATGGGGCCCTGCAGCACGTTTGGATGCCAGGATTACAAGGCTGCAGCCAGACTGCCGCCAACCCCAGTCCTGCCGCTCCAACTCCTCCCCGCTCTCTCCCCAGCACCAGATCCCCCCATGGCTGCCATGCACCCACTATGGCCAATGCCAACCCAACGCCGCCCGTCCCAGGGGGCTTTCACCCCTTCTCCCCGCACAGCCCGGTCCCGCTCACGGCAGCGTCCGTCCTTGTGAGCCCCAGGCAGCGGCAGCGAAGCCCTCTACCGCCGGCCGAGCCGGGAGCAGTGGGCCTCCCTGCTCCGCAGCGCAAGTTTAATTGCAACCACCACATACGTCTTCCCCATCCCCGTCCCCTGGGTCCCCCCGCTCCGATGGCCCTGGCAGCTCACATCTGGAAGAGCTTTAGCAGGGCTCTGCAGAAAGCTTTAATAAAAGCCAGGTCGGCTGCCGCCAGCGTCGCAAACCTTACCCTGAGCGTGACGCCTCCCCGCAGCTGCTTGCCCCCAGTCAGGCAGAACCGTCCCCATCCAGCTCCCCGCAGCCACCGGCATGGCTCCGAATTTGGGTGAACTCAGCTGGCACCACCGGCCCGGGCTCCCGTGCAGCCGAGGCAGGTCCCCACGCACCCGCAGGGCAGCGGGCTGCGGCCTGGCCCCGGCAGCACTCGCAGCGGGCAGCACTGCCACGCTGCCCGCTCCCCGCAGGAGGCAAAGCCGCGGCCGACGCTTCGTCTCCAGGCGTGGGAGGACGGATGGGAGCAGCCACCCACGGCACCAGAGGCTGCTCCTGCCCACACAGCGCTGGCAAACCCTCCCGTCTCAGCTGCCACCACCATCTCCTTCTGCTCCACAGGCAGCTGCCTTGCTCCACCACACCACGGGGAGGTCCCAGGCCGGTGGGGAACTGCTGTCCTGGGCGACCCGGGGAACAGCCTCCCTGCCAGCGCAGCGCAGGATGGCACAAGTGACACACGCTGCTGTCCCAGACCTCGGCTCCTGTTCAGCAGCTTCAGACTCCAGCCTGTGTTTGGGGAAACAGCTCAGCTGGGTCACCGGTGCCTCTCCGGGCTGGTCCCTCCTGCGTCTCTGGGAACTCTCCGCAGCGGCGCAGCATCCATGCTCGGGCCAGCACCCGCCACGGTGCCACACTCCTCATGGCGAGGCGAAACACCCCCTGCTCCCAGCTGCAGGGATTTGCCATCATCCTGTTTTCCCAAATTATCCACAGGTGTTTGCTTTCAGGACAAGGCCTCTGATCGCAGAGGGAAAGGTGGCAGAGTGGCAGGTAACGAGCATCCCAGCAGCCATACAGAGCTTCGTGTGTTCTGGGGAGGCTCTGGTTGCAGAGGGGCCCCCTGAATCCTGCTGACGCTTGCTCCCCGCAGCCCCTGCCTGCTGCTTGTCCCATGCACGGAGCGAGTGGACTCAAGGGGATGAGGCCACATCCTGGGATTCGGTCCTCAAGACACCTCCGGGCTGTGCACTGTGGATGCAGCTCCTGCGTGGGCAGTGGCAGCTGAGACAGACCCCAGCGGTGCCGGGTCCCCAGGGCTCCCAGGTGAGGAGCTGGGACGGCTCCAAGCCCTCACGGCAGCTCCCCAGGGCCCCAAGCACTGGAATGCTGTGGCAGGGCAGGGGCTGACACGCTGGGCATGTCCCTTCTCGGTGCCTCACACCCATGAGGTCACCCAAACATCATCCCAGGGTGAAGCCATCAGGAGCAAACCGGTGACTCAGCCAGTGAGGCCATCTCTACCACGGTCCTGGGGAGCGGGATCCCGGGGGAGCTGCTACAACCAGGGTTGCTTCCCGTCAGCACAGCACCCATGGGCACCCTAGCCTGGCCTCCCACGGCTGCCCAGGCTCCGGTGGGCAGGGGATGCCCCCACCAGACCCCCGCACCAGCAGCTCCCTCCCCAGGGAACAGGAGGTCCCTGAGCTGCTCTATCTGTCCCCACATCAGCGGACGCTGCCGGCGGCAAAGCACAACCCCGGAAAAATCGGCGATTCACAGCCTTGTCTGAGAGCGACGCGAGAAGCAGCAGGCACCCACAGCACCCCGGGACCACGCACGGACCCGCCGGGGCCGCATCCTGCCCCTGCAGCCCCAGTGCTCCCAGTTGGAAGCAGGCAGGGAAACCATTGGCCGCGGTGGGGACGTGTGGCGATGCGAAATGAAACTCCCTCATGTTTTGACCCAACAACAGCCGGCGGCTGCCGCCGGGCAGCTTCCTCGCACAGCCCTCGCCGCCCCTTAATCCCCTCTGCGGGAGCAGCGGCGGCGGCACAGAATCGAGGTTAATGCCGCTGCGTCACAGGCAGCCCCGCCGCCGAGCAAACCCCGGCCCCGCTGCTGCCAAACCGAACCCCCACGGGCCCAGGCAGCTCCTGCCCGCAGCCACAGCCGAGCCCCGAGCCAGCAGCTCCCCATGCAGGGGGATCCCACGGAGGGGAGCCCCCCAGAGCCCCCCATGAGACTGTGGGGGCTCAGGGACAGCCTGCGGCGGTGCTGTCCCCCTCCCCTGTCACCTCCGTTGCCCAGCTCTGCCCTGTGCTCCCCCAAAGACGGGCAGTCCGGCTGAGGGGGCTGCAGCACAGCTGTGAGCTGGGGGAAGCCTGGATGGATGTGGGGTGAGGGGCTGCAAACCCAGCAGCGCCCTGGTGAGGGGGGCTACGCAGGCACCGGGTGCTGCAGCACCCCAGGAGCCCGGCCTCAGCCACGGCGGGGGAGCTCCCCCCCCTCCACAAGACCCCCCAACAGCTCAGCCCTTCTGACCCCCCCAGCGCACAGAGGGAGAGGGAAGAAGGGGAACGAGCGGAACGAGCACCCCGCAGGCTGCAAACTGCTTCCGAGAGCTCCCAAAGCACCCAGACAGCCTCCCAGCTCCACGCACGGACCCCACAGCCCTCTGCCCACAAGCAATACGACCCCCTCCCCCATATCAGAGCCCCCCACACCCCACAAAGCCACCAGCCAAAAAGCCATAGTCACCACGCACGGCAGAGCCCGGCGACACGGGGAAGTCAACCCAGAGCCCGTTCGGCACCCACCACCATCCCCCCCGAGCTGTCCCCCCTCCCCTGCACCCCAAGAGGCACCTTCTGCCGGAGCAGCTTGCTGCGCACCCTGCCCCAGAGGCGAGCGCCCGTGTTGGGGGGCCGCTTCCCCTCGGGCTCCTCCACGCCGCGCTCCGGCTGCTCGCCCACGGGTCCGGGGCTGCCGTCCGGCTGCACCAGCACCTCCGTCATCGCGATGACCGCTTCGGCTCCGGGAGGCGAGAGGATGGCCAAGAGGGGCCCGGGGGTCTGACCGGGGCTGGGTTAGGACAGCACCCGCATCCCTTCTGCTGTGGGCGGGGGGTCAGCGGCGGCCGGGGCGGCGGGGGCCGGCGAGGGGAGCCCGGCTGGGGCGGCGGGGAGGCGAGCGGGCAGGGCTCATCTTCAGGGTGTGAGCCAGGCTGGCGAGAGGCAGCTCGGCAGCCCCAAAAGCCTCCCTCCCCCTGCGAGGAAGTGACTCAAAGGCAGCCCCCCCCCTCGGCGGCCCCCACGCTTTTAACCCTCGCCCTGCCACCCGCCGCCGCTGCTCGGGAAGGCTGGAGGGGCTGCCGGGCCTCCCCGCCGCCGTTATCCACCGGTACCCGGTACCCGCGTCCCTGCCGCCCCGGGAGGCATCGCCGCTGTCGGCCGCAGCATCCCCGGCTCCGTCGGCCGCAGCATCCCCGGCTCCGCGGAGGAGCACTCCCACTCTCGGCAAGGGGCACGGGGATGGGACTTTGGGGGGGCTCCTGTCAGGCCTAGGGACAGGTAGGGACCCCCCGAGCACCCCCCCCCAGCCTGCCCTGGCCTTTGTCAGCCCCACTGCCAGGGGGTGATGGTGTGGGGCAGGGCTGCGGGGCGAGGGGATAGGGGGGTGCAGGCAGGGCTCTGCCCTGCGCCCCAGCCCTGGCAGGGTCCCTGACTGCCTGCTGCTGCTCCTGACAGGCGAGGTGCAGGTTGGGGGAGGGACACACAGACTTGCACTGCTGGATCCAGCCCTCAGCAGCCCCCTGAGCCCACGTGGGTCACCCTGTGGGTCCCTGCAGGTCCAGGGAGCCCCGACACCACCAATCTCCCCCTCCAGAGCCCCCGCCAGCCCGGTGCATGGGAGACAGACGGACAGGCAGCTATCGCCTGCGGGTACAGCAGGCACTGTGCCCATGACAACACAGGCTCCACTCCAACAGCCACATCTCCCCAACGCATCAAATTGGGGCTGGGGAAGGGGCTGCTCCCTCCTGCCCCGTCCCCCCAGCGTCACCTCGATGCCCCCCTTCATGCACCCACTGCCCATCTCCCTGCCTGCCTCAGGGCGCAGGGGCCAGACCCTGCCTCTCACCTCTGCAATGTGGACATGAGCACTTGTAGCCTGCTCTGCCCACCCCTGGCATCTGTCTGCCACCCCATCACAGCACTGGGCACCTCTGCCAGCACCCACAGGTGCCGGGAGCAACTGGGACAGCTCAGAGCAGGGCTGAGCCCTGCAGCGCTGGGGACGTGAGCCCCCCACGGGGACACGAGCCCCACACAGCACCTCTACCCTGACCACGGCACATCCCAGCCTTGGCAACCGCGTGCAAAATGGGGTTAACAACAACAAACTGGAGTTAAGGCCAACCAGGAGCTGCAGCGGAGCCGCCCCGTGCCCAGACACACCTTCCCACGGAGCAGCCGGGCCCACTTGACACAGGGTGCCCACCCTCTGCCAGCCACGGGGATGGGGCATGGGGTAGGCGTCCAGCACTTGTCATGCTGCAGACCCCTTGGAGCTCATTGCCAGGATGCTCGAGAGGAGGCTGGTGCCAACCCCAGCCCCGCTGTGGACCCAGCCACGACCTCAGTGTTGGCAAGATGTGAGTCCCACCTGTGGCACCTCCACAGCCTCGGGAGCCCCCGCTGCTCCCTGCAGAGGGGCTGCAGCGTCCCCCTCACACGCTGACCCACTCCCGTCAGCTAGTGATGCCACCACGCTGCTTTTGTGGCCAACCCACAGGCCTGGGCCATCAGATTAGAGCTGGGCAGCGGCCACAGCGCCGGCTGCGGAGGGGGCTCCGCCATCCTGGCAGCCCCCCCCACACCACGGGCCTTTGCCAAGCTGCTGGTGCCAGTGCTCCCAGCGTCTCCCACTCCTGCTGCTACCTGGAACCAGCAGCAGCCCTCAACGAGCCCAGGGACCAGCCAGGGTAAGGACCACCCGGGGCAGCATCTCTGCCTGAACAGCTCAGGGCAGAGGGCAATGCGGCCACAGCCCACAGCCCCACGAGCAGCACTGCCCGTCCTGCCCGCAGCCTCGCTGCCCTGTCCCTGCCCTGCCACCCCCCCAGCTCCTGGCACAGTGGCCAAGCTGTGGCTCTGGGTGACAGCAGGACAGCCCCAGCCCTGACACCATTCTGTCCAGCCGGGTCCTCCTTTGTGATAAGCAGCCCCAGGGCCTCCTCTCTCCCCCTTTCTTCCCCCACAACTTTCACATGGCAGGGACGAGCTGTGCTGTCCCCGTCCCGACCCCTGCGTCTCCCAGCGTGACTCATGTTTGTTGACCCAGGCTATTTCCGAGAGCGCAGCTGGGCTGATCCCCGCGGGGTGCTGAGCCCCTTCCCTGCCCCAGCCCTCCCACTTGGCCCAATGCCACCCCCACACTGCCATTTCCCTGGGGAGAGGGCAACAGACGGGTGATTTCGGGTACAAACAAGCCACTGGTGAAGCCGAGCCCCTGTCTCCCACCCCGTGCGGTGCCGTCCCCTGGCAGTGTCCCCCTTCCCGGCAGCATTTCCGTGCCGCTCCCTGCTCTCCGGGGACCTGCCCTCAGCTGCTTTCCCACGGAGCAGGCGGCCACGCCGGGCCCTTTGAAGTGGCCTTGGGTCAAGGGCTGTGTCCCAGGCGTGACGCTGTCCCCAGCACACAGGGGAAGGCAGCCAGACTGCGGGACCCCACCAGGAAAACCCAGGGACACCCCAGTCCCGAACCGTCCCTGCTGCCCTGGGCCTCCCTGCAGCCTGGCCAAGCCGGGTGCTGGTGGGATGTGGGATCTGGGGGCTGCCTGTCCCCCCCACCCCCATCTTCCCGGTCCTGCTCACCTGGGAGCATCTCAGGGCAGCCCAGGCCTCCATCCTCCCTGCCTGGCAACTGCCAATCAGAGGCGGCTCAGCCGTTGCCCTGGAAACCCCCGTTGCCATAACAGCGGCTGATGGAGGCGCAGGGGAGGCAGATGGTGGCAGAGGGGGACAGCCACGGCTGGCGGGGAGGGACAGGGGACTGCACGCTCACTGCCCTCCCTGGGCCCCCCCGAGGGCCGCAGCACAGAGGGCAGCAGGACAGGAACGCTTCCAGCCCAGCTGAGGCTGGACGCTTGTCTTGGGGGTAACTGCTGGCTTTGCCACGTCCGCAGGACCCCCTCTCACTTTGTCCCACCTTCTCCTGCAGCTGCTGCACCCCAGGACCATCACCCACATGCCTGATGCCCACCTACCTCCCTGCCTTCAACCCTGAGCCACAACTCCTGTGCCCCACTCCCAAAAGCAGAGCTGCCTGCCCATGCTGCCAGGCATCTCCCGTTCCAGGCATCGCCCCAGGGCAACCCTCCCAGCCCAGGCACCTGGCCCCAAGAGGTCCAACACTGCGTGAGAAGATGCCCAAAAGTCCCAGCGCGTACCTGGATCTGCCCCTTGCCCATGATCTTGTCCACGATTTCGTTGTTGTCCTTGTTGAGCTTGGTCTTGTCGTAGCACTTTTCGTAGCAGAGGATGCGCAGGGACTGGGAGCCTTCCAGCTCGATCTCAAACTCCTGGGGCGCGGAGGGAGGGTGGCTCAGCCCCAGCACCCCAGAGCAGCTCCAAAACTGGGGCTGGAAGGGAAAGGGCCGGCACAGTCCCCTCCCTGCGTCTCACCCTCCTCTCACCTCGTTCCACTGCGGCTCTGTGGTGTCCCGAAAAACCCTGGTCTTGGCTTTGCTGACGAAGTAGCCGAAGGAGTCCACCTCCAGCGTGCAGTAAAGATCTGGGGGAGCAGACACTGCTCAGCACCCGAGGAAAACCCAGGGACCATGGTCGGCAGAGCAGGGCCACGTGCTGGACCCCAGCTCTTCCGATCACACCGGCCCCTCCGAGCGAGGGTGGGCACCCACACTTACTGGCAGACTGCTTGAAGCCCTTGGCGGAGTGGACGATGACGTGCAGGAACCCGTAGAGCCCGGGGGACTCGTCGTCTGCAGTGGGGAGAGCAGAGGCTGTGTCAGTGCTCAGCTGCCACCTCCCGTGCCCCGGGGCCAGCGTGCCAGCCGCCGTGCCCAAGGCAGCCTTTGCCATCGCGAGTGCTAGGTGCCTGCGGTGACACCCCGATGTCCCCAGCCCCCCTGGAGGGCTGTCCCTAAGGTCTGGCAGAGGACACGTATCCCCCACTGCCGATCATCCCTGCCAGATATCCCGAGCTCTCCTGCTTGCTGGACAGTCCTGGGTGAGGTTCCAGTAGGGCTGGCTGGGTCTCGCCCTGGGGACCCCCTGGTCCTGCCCAGCCCATGGGGATACTGGAGAGACCCCAAAAGCAGCCCCATGTTGCAGCCGGGATCGCTCCGGCCGGGAGTCTGGCTCTGCTCCGGCAGTGCCACCTGGTGGGTAGCTGTCCCCCTGCACAGCCAGGGTCCCCGAGCAGGGACCCCGCTCCGGCCGAGGGACCCCGCAGCTCCTCCCCGGCATCATCCGGAGGCAAGGACGGACCCGCCAGCCCAGCCGACACTCACCGTCCTTATTGCTCGTGACTGGGATGTTGTGAACGGTGCGTAGCTTGAAGCAGGATCCCGTGAGCACCTGCAGCTCCACCGAGCTCAGGACGAAGGCCTGGAGGTCTGGGAGAGGACGGGAGAGGAGCTTCAGTGCTGGCCCAGAGACCGAGCAGGCTGCGATCCTGCAGGACCTTCTCATGGTATCTGGGGGGTCAGGAGCCACCAAGAATGCCTCGGCAGCCCCAGACTTACCCTTTTTCTGCAGTTTCTGAATGGCCTCCCTCCACTCTGACCTCTCGTAGTCGGATGACAGCAGGAAGAGGTAGCTCTGTAAGAGAGAGGGTGATGCAGCAGGCTGTGCGCAGGCAGCGTTGAGCCCGGCCCCCAGCCCACCTCCTCACCTTCCCGTTGCGGTTGTGGATGCGGAAGGGGATGGCGGGTGAGTTGAGGAGCAGCCAGAATTCGTTCTCAAACATCTTCTTCTTGAGGCGCTCAATGGCCCGGCTCTGCCCCTTGTTGGCTTTCTGCAGGCAAGGAGCAGACGGGAGCTTTTGCAGGCAGCCCTGGCCCCCCATGTCCCATCCCCGAACCAGAGGAAGGCGCCCACCCCAGCAGCAGGTCCCGCACCCTCCCCAACCACCTGCACCCTCCTCTCACCTCCTTCTGCACCTCACTCTTGATGGCTGAGATCTTCATCTTCATGTCCTCCAGCTCGTGGTCGGGGATGACGTGGACCTGCGGGCAGTGCTCCGACTCCTCCGGCGAGGGGAACACCAGGTCGGCCAGGGGCACGTACCACTTGCAGTCGTATTGCTGGTGCTTCCTGCGGCCGGGGCACAGGCACCGAGTGATGCCTGACCCCCTCCCCAGCACATCCCCCTGCCCGACGGAGGACGGGGGGGTTGTGACACATTCCCCCCATGCCCAGCACCCTCCTTACCCCACCGCCGTCTTCTTCAGCTTGGCGCAGAGCAGCACGTCGGTGAAAAGGAAGACGTGCCGCAGCTTCCGCGAGCCCTCCGACAGCTCCACCAAGAAGCCATCCTTGACAAGCTGCCGGGTCTGTGGGGCAGCAGGGCTGGGGTGAGAGTGGGCAGGCAGCAAAGGCCAACAAACCGCCGGGGACGGATGCTCCTGTCCCTCTCCATGGCTAAATCAACCGGGGCATGGGAAGGTGCATAGCCTCTGGGTGCTGTTTTGGGTCCCATACTCTCAGTAGGGTGCCAGCAAGCAGCAAGGGCCAGGTAGAGCACCCAGGACTGTGTCTAGAGGCAACCCTCCATCTCCTGGCCAAGCACCATGGAGCTCCTCAGGGTGGAGACACCAGCCAGGGGCTGGCAGAGGGCTCAGCCCTCACCCCGTGCCCAGGCACTGCCCTCCCCACTGCCTCACCTCCCCCTTGGGGGTGGTGACCGCTGTCCTCCGGGGATCGATGTCCTCATTGATGCTGGAGAGGAAGTTCTGCGAGATGCGGAGGGCGTCCTGGAGCAGCGGGTAGTCGGGATGGTCGGCTGGGGTGTGCTTGAGGAGGTCCTGGAAGGGGACAGGCGTGGGTGAGCGGCACAAGGGCACTGCCCTGCCTGCAGCACCCACCCCAGGGACCCCCCACAGCATTTCTCCCCACGGCTGCGGGTCCCCAGGAGCAATGGAAGCAGAGCCCCCACTGTCCCCTGCCACGGGACTGGTGCCACACTCACGTGCAGGACGAGGGTGCTCCGTGTCACACGGTCGATCGGTTTGTACAGCAGCGCTGTGGGGAGAGAGAAGGCATCAGCAGCCACCCACCGCTGGGGCTTGGCCCCCTCTCCCACCCACCAGAGCCAGCACCGCATCCCACAGGGGCAAGAAGGGGAGACCAGACGCCCAGAGACCCCCTCAGGTCTGCACAGAGCCCTTGGGGAGTGTCTGGGGTCCATCACGGACAGAGCCAGAGACAGCTGGGCCATCACGTCACTGTGACGAGCAGCGGTGAGCCACGGCTCGATGCCACAGCCCCGTGCCCTGCCACGCCGGCAGCAGGAGAGACCACGGCCGGGTTGGTGTGCGGAGCAAGGGCAGAGCCCAGCGCTGGCAACTGCCCGACATGCACCTCCATTTTGAGGTGGCACCCGAGGGGTTTCGCCAGCAGCGTGGGCACCTGCGAGGTCCCCGCCGGGGTGACAAGCCCTGACCACTGCTGCGTGGTGACCCCACACGCCGCTTTGCTCCAGCCATGGCCCCGTGCCGGCAAGGTCTGTCCTTGCCCTAAAACGGGTCACGACGGGGACACTGACCCAGCCACCACGTCCTCCTCCCCTCTGCTGCCACAGGTCACGGGTTGCAAAGCCAGCAGGGCCGCCGTGAAAACACCACTCTGCCCCAGCTGTTGCCAGCTGCAGGACATCCCCACTGCGACCGCACCAGCGTGTCCCCGCCGGGGGCAAAGGACCTCCCCAGGCACAGCACCGGCACGAGCACCGCCAGCTCGCCGTGCAGTGGCTGTGGGACGGGAGACCTGCTCGTCACCCCCAGCTTTTTCAGTTTCCCTTTTGGCTCAGCGGCGGGTCCTGTCCCTGCCCTGCCTTCACGGGGCTCTGCCGCCCCGTGGGACACCCCGTATTCCCCCACCCCAGGCAGCCCTGGGTGCCAGGGGAACCCAGCCTGCCCCACCAGCAGAGAGACTCCCAGGGGCTGAGGCATCGTCCCAACACCGCTGCCCCATGTCCCCTCCCTGCAGCCCCCCGTGACTGCACGTACAACTCTGTCCGGGGCAGGGGGGCAGAGAAGCCCCCCCCACGGGGCAGACACCCCGCTTTCTCCTGCCATGCACCCTCCCTGTGGGAAACCAGCCCCGAGGGGTCTTCAGAGGCACGTTTCACCCTGAGCAGCCAGACCCTCCTCCTCCTTCCTGGCTCTTTGGGTGGGCGAAGGCACAGATCACATCCACGGTGCTGCTCCCCGCACCCACCCGCTCGCGTCTCTCCCCGGGCTGCTCGCGCCCAGGCCGATGGCTCTGGGTTTCCCTTTCGCTTCGAAGCACTTCCCCAAACTGCCGGGGCCAAGCAGGGCCGGGTTTCGGGCCGGGGGAGAGGAGGGAAAGGTGCCGCCGACCCCACCCTGCGCTACGAGCTGCGGGGTCTCCATCGCCTTTCCCCTGGAGGGTGCTGCTTTGTGGTGCTCAGTCCTGAGAGAGGGACACCCCCCTCCCAGCGAGGAGGGGGTCTGTTCGGGGGGCAAGGACATGGGGCTGGACCCTGAATTGGAGACTGCATCTCCCACGACTGCATGCCAGCAGGTAAAACCGGAGCCCCGCTCCCGGCAGCAGCCGGTGAGAGCCCTGCTCTGGGATGGAGGGGGCAGGCAGGGTGTCCCTCCCCTCTCCCCCACCCTAGACCCACAGCGGGGATGGACCCTCCTGCTGCCATCGCTACAGCCACACGCAAAGCCCGGGCGAGCGCCGGGAGGGGCTGTCCCAGCACAAGCGAGAAGCGCCAGGCTCCTCACCAGCACGGTCCCACCAGCCCGGGACCCACACGCAGGCAGCACGGAGCCAGGGATGCTCAGCACCTCTCCTCCCCAGCCGCTGAGAGATGGGCGTTCCAGCCCCGCGATGCTCACAGCCTCCGGCAAGCAAACGGGGACCCCTCCCTCCCGCCATCCCCACGGCACAGCCCGGGCAGGGGGTCCCCCCGCCGTCCCAGCCCTTCGCTGTCCCGCTGCCGGCACGAGCCCCTGCCCGGCGGGGAAAGCGAGCGCGTGGCCGCGTGTGCCAGAGCCAAGATGATTCAATAGAGTCTGGAACAAAGACGCTCCCAACTTCAGGCTGCAAAGCACGACGCAGCCTCCCCCCCCCCAGCAAGGACAGCCAGCCCCGGGGCCAGCATCCCCGCAGCATCGCTCCCCGCCGGGCACCCGAATTTGGAACCGCACCCCTCGCCTCACCGTAGGTGCAGTTACAGCAGAGCCGGACGACGACGAGGATTTCCATGGCAGCCCCGTCTCCGCGCAGCCATCTCTGCCGCCCCGCGGCAGCTCAGCCCGGCTGCGGCACGGCATCGGCCCCTCAGCACGGCTCTCGGCGCACGCGGGGAGGAGGGGGTGGGCAGGGGGTGGGGGGCTGCCGCACGCCCCCAGCATCCTGAAGAGCTGTGTTCCCCCCCCCTCGCTGGCTCCACACACGGGAACACAAAGGGCTCCGCTCGTGGGAGCTGCTCAGTATTTCATCCGCGCCGGGCCCGCGCGCAGACAAAAGGCTGCAGCCCCCTCCCCACGCCCGCACCCGCCGTACCCTCCATGGTGACGGACGTGTGGCTCTCCTTCAAGTCCTTGGAGCCCTTCACCTTCAGCTCCTAGGGAGGGAAAGGCCCATCAGAGCAGCCCACGGGGGGGGGGTTGGAGGGGGGGGAGGTCATTCCTCAAGGTCATGGGGGTCCCCTCCCCACCCTTCCTGCACCCTGGTATCTCCCCCCAGCCCCAGCCTGGCCACGCTGGAGACCACACACGTGTGCTGGGGTGGAGATACAGACTGCATGGGATGCTGCCTGGCCGGGAGCAGCTCTGGCAGTGCCCAGCAGCTGGGATGCAGTGGACCCACGGGGCACCCCAGCGCAGGACACCCAGCCCCACAGCAGCCCGGGGATGCTGCTGGTCCCACTGAGCTGGACAGCCCTGCTGTGGGGGGGCTGGAGGGAGCGGGGAGCCAGGCTGCGACCACGGAGGTCCCCATCTCTATAGGGGAGCCAGGCATGAAGATGCAGCCAGCAGGAGATGAGCCACAGGTGCCCAGCACCCAGCACCCACACTCACTGGATGGAGGAGCGGGTGCAGGCTGCCCCGGCGTTCCAGAAAGGATGGCAGCAAGGGCTGAGCCCAGCCTGAGCTTGCGCGACATGGGGAACGAACCCCGCAATACTTGGAGACCATGACCCTCCAGTACAGCCGCCGATGGCCCTGTCCCTGAGTCCCCAGGGCAGGGAGAACATCTCTGCAGGGCACACAAGGTCAGCTCAGCCACGGGGACAGCGGTCTCTGTCCTTCTGTCCTGCACTGGGACAGCCCGGCCGTGGCAGCCCCATCCCCCCAGCACAGCCCCGGTCCAGCTTACCTCCGAGATCTTCTGGAACTGGTAGTTGCTCTGGCTGCACTTCTCCGCGGTCTCCAGCGCGATTTTGTAGTTATCCACAAAGGCCTTGTAGACCCCCAGCTGGCTGGCCTGTGGGGAGCGGGGGTTAGCCGGGCACCCGGCGCGATGCTGAACCCCCCACAGCGCGAGGGGCCAGGCAGCACCGTGGGGACACTGCCCAGAGCTGTCCCCTCCTGGCACGAAGCTCAGCCAGACCACAGCCAGCTGGCGGGCCCCAGGGAAAGCCCTCACCTGGGGCAGGGCAGTGGGGCTCTGGCCCAATCCTGTGCCCCCACAAACCTCCAAAATCCAGCAGAAAGCCAACAGGCGTCTGGACAGCACGGGCTGAAGCTACAGCCACCTCCCGGCAAACTTCAACCTGCCCTCTCCTCCTCCCCTCTCTGGCACAGTCACAGCACCCATGGGCAGAGCCACGCTACCTTCACAAGCCCAAAGCGGTGGCAGGACCCAGAGGGTGACCCCAGGGAGCCATCGCTGCAGCGCCCGCAGGCAGCGACGAGCCCGTGGCTCCCTGCCTCTCCCCAGAGGGTCACCCACACGTCTGGGCTCCCGCCAGCCCCAAGGTAAAGCAACACCGTGCCCCTCCAGCCAAAACCCCACCTTGGTCACACGCAGGACCTGCCAGCCGTGGGCATCCCCGCTGCAGCGAGGGGCACGGAGGCTGCAGTAACACCCGACCTGGGACGGGAGGGCTCGGGCAGGCAGCGAGGGATGCAGCAAGTCCCACGGCCACCAGTGAGCACAGGGCAGGGCGTGAGCTGAGCCACGCCATAGGGCTGAGCTCCGCAGCACGGTGCTCCATCTCCCTGGCCCTCCTCCTCTTCCAAACGGAGCAAGCCCCAGGGAAGACGCGTACCAGCTTCTGGAAGAGGTGGCCCATGGTGACGTTGCTGTCCCACTGCTGCACCTTCGGGCACAGGCTGTCGTAGAACTCCTTGTGGATCTCGTAGATGTCCTGAATCTTGTAGAAAATCGTCTCAATCTGCTGGAGGGTGAGGACGGGCTGCGACGTAGTGGCTGTGGCCTTCAGCGGCTTCATAGGCTGCAGAAGGAGAAGGGAGAGCATTTGAGATGAGGGCTGGGAGGGGAACTGAGAGGCAGACGAGGGGGATCTGAGCTGGCAGCGAGGGCTGCCCAGGACGGGTCTCAGCCAGCAGCAGGACCAAGGGACGGCTCCCAGCGCGTGCATCCCCGCAGACTTCCCCGTGGCAGTGGTGACCCCTGCATTGTGCAACAGTGTCTCCTCCACGGGGGCCAGCAAGTCCGCAAGAGGAAGCGGGGCTATAAATACCTCCCCGCCAGGCACGCTGGCAGCAAGGGGAGGTGAGACAGGGCGGCCGGGCCAGAGCATTGCTGGCTCTGATGTGGCTCCTGCAGCTCTGCTCCTTCCCAGGTAGTGCCCAGGCCAGGCCTGCCTGGGGGAGGCTGTCCAAGAAGAAATGACCCCATCCATCCATCCATCCACCCAACCACACATCCACCCATCCATCGACCCTCTCATCTACCCATCCACCCAACTACGCATCCATCCTCCCATCTTCCCATCCATCCTCCCATCGACCCACCCCTGCCGGAGGGGTTGCCCAGGCTGGGGGCTGTGCTCACCAACAAGAGGGCCTCCAGCTGGTTGATGTAGATCTCCTCGCTGGCCAGGAAACCGGAGAGCACCAGCTTCCGCATCTCCAGGCCTTTGCCAGCATCTCGCTCGCCCTGAGCAACAGAGTAAAGAGCCCATTTGAGCCAGCAACCAGCACAGGAGGAAACTCATCATCCCACTGACTCATTCCCAGGATCCCCACATGGGCACGTGTCCCCGCCAGGATCGGGGAAGCTCCATGGCAAGGGCCGGGCACAGGCCCACTGGGCAGCACAGCCAGGCTGGAGCCAGCTGGGAAGCCATGGGCTGTGCTGGCTTCGCTCCCTTCCCTGCTCCCGGCTGGCCAGGAGCCCGGTGCCACTGGCAGCGCTCCAGGGTGGTGCGCGGCACAGCAGGACTCTCCCAGGGCAGAGTCCAGAGGCGCCCGGTGAAATCATGCCCGGCAGCGGACGGTGCTGCCACGTGATCCAGCACCACCCTTTTCCCCAGCTGAGGCTTTCCCAGAAGGTGCCACCACAGCGGTCGCTGCCCGGTGGCACCAGGGCAGGTCCCGGGCTGTGTGCAGCCCCGCTGCTGCTCCGGCCGTCGGCGGCTCAGCCCATGCCCACGTCTGTGCGGCATCGCTGCTCCAGCAGCACAACCCTCACAGCAGGGAGACAGGCAACGCTCAGCCTGGCTGGAGGGCTCCGGGACCCCCAGTGAGCTCTGCCAGCGCCCAGGCATGGAAGCCCCAGCCCCTGGACTGCCTCAAACGCCCGACGTGCCCCTGCCTCCCCCCCAGCACTGTCAGCCTTAAAAATCACACTCAGGAGCCAAGCTTTGCCACCCGGACCGGGACGAAGCAGAGCCACGGGGACATCAGTTGCTCTGGGCAATGAGCCACTGGGCACAGTCCGGGGGTGTACTGGTCCTGTTTCGCCCCTGCCTGCCCCACCAGCCCTGGCCGTCGTGCCTGGCAGCCACCGAGCAGCATCTCCCCATCCCGCTCCGGCATCCACCAGCCAGCCCCGGGGGCTGCTGCGCCAACCGGGGTGCCCACCCCGCGGCTCCCCGCCAGCCTGCACCGTTCAGGCCAGCCCGTGGGGACCGCTGCGGCAGTGGGGTGCGCGGGGGGGGGGGCAGTTCTGCGCACTGAGAGCTCGCAGGCTCTTTGCCGCCGATTAGTCACGGGCTCTTCCTGCTTCCCCCAGCCTGGGCCCTGCGTGGGAGTGGGGGAGATAAGGGGCCCATCCGCACCCGGGCACGCAGCACCCCGCAGGGACGATGCCAGCCGGACCCCCCGCGACCTAGAGGTGCAACCCTAAAGCAGGGCCTGGCGCCCACCCTGTACAAAGACCCCGGGAGAGCGGGGCCAGAGCCCTCCTCCAGCCCCGTGCCCCTCGGGGCACCCAGGGACCCCCGGCAGGGCAGGCGACAGAAGGGTGCTGGGCTGCACCCTCCAGCGCAGGAATCCCCCTGGGGAAGCCCCCCAGCACCAGGGTTTGGGGCCCTTGAGGGGTTGCTGGTGGCCAAGCAGCGGGGCAGTGGCAGAGCGTGGTCCAGGCCCCCCCGAGCATCCCTCGGCCCCTTCTGAGCATCCCTCGCCGGCTCTGCTGAGCCACGCAGCCCCCCCCGCCCACGCGTGGCCCCCGCTCCCCCTCGGGAGGAAGGCCGGGGGCTCGCCCCGCTCTGCGCCAGCACCCGCTGAGCCCTTTGCACCCCACGCCTGGCGCTGCCCTGCCCCGTGCCCCCGGCCACTGCCAGCCCGGGGGGTGTCAGGGATGCAGCGATGCCCCCGCTGCCCACCCCCCCAGCTCTGTGCCCCCCCCCAGCTCCGTGTGTCCCCCCCCAGCCCCAGGAGCTGCTCCGAGAGCCGGGTGTCATCCGCACCAGCAAGACTCCCCCTCGCCCCCCCCCCCCCGCCCACCTTCTCGCCGGCCGAGAACGGAGACCCGGGGCTGGTGGGGGTTCCCGGCTCGGAGTCATCTTCATCCTCCAGCACTTTATCCAGGTACCCTATGGCCTCCTCTTCCTCCTCCATGGCCGGCCGGGCGGCGGCGGGGGGCACCCCCCCCCGCCAAGGCTCCAGGCGAGGGGCTCACACGGCCGAGCCGGCCCGGCCTGACTCAGCCCTGGCCGCCGGCCCCCGCCGCGGGATGAAAGGAGCCATTATGGGATCCCCGGTGCTGCGGCCCCCGGCGCCGGGATGTCCCAGCAGCACCCGCCTCCCAGCACCGGCGAGGGGGGGCAAAGCGGCGGCGGGACGGCGCGGTGCTCCCCGGGGCCTTCGGCTCAGCCCCCCCGGGGGGGCCGCCGGCGGTGGAGGGGCCGCTGCCGCCGCTCCGCCCTCGCTGCAGGAAACGCCGCTCCCGGGCCGGGAGGTGGGGCCGCTCCGCCGGCGGCCTGCGGTCGGGGCCGGGGAGCTGCCGGCCCCCCCTCCGCCCCCGACGGGACCCGCGGGGAGGGGTCCCCTGCCGTGCCCCCCCCCCCGCGGGGAGCACCCCTCCGGAC
This sequence comes from Opisthocomus hoazin, assembly GCF_030867145.1. Lineage (NCBI taxonomy): Eukaryota > Metazoa > Chordata > Aves > Opisthocomiformes > Opisthocomidae > Opisthocomus > Opisthocomus hoazin. The sequence continues at coordinate 12,689,023 of NC_134433.1, read as the reverse complement.
CCCCACCCCGCCCCCACTCGCCCCGCGGGGGTTGCCGCCACCGCGAGTGACCCAGGATCGGGTCCTCTAAGGGGGACCCCAGAAGGGTCCCGGACCCCTCCCCAGGATCGGGTCCTCCAAGTGGGACCTGGCTCTGCAGCTCCCAGAAGGGTCCCAGACCCCTCCCCAGGATCAGGTCCTCTAAAGGGGACCTGGCTCTGCGGCTCCCAGAAGGGTCCCAGACTCCTCCCCAGGATCGGGTCCTCTAAGGGGGACCCCAGAAGGGTCCCGGACCCCTCCCCACAGCGTCTGTCCCGCATCCCCGCGGGGATTGGCGCTGTCACCTGGCCGCTGCCCCAGCCCACCCGCGACCCCCGGGGACATGAGCATCGGCGCAACGCCTGTGAGAGACATGGCGGCCCCGGTGAGCGGGGGGCAGGAACGGGCCGGAGGAGGGGACGCTAACGCAAGAGCTGTTTCAGCAGTTTCCTCGGCAGCAAAAGGGGAACCAGCGGCCACGCGTGCTCTGCCCGCAGGACCCCGGCGCTGCTCCCCGCACCCGTCCATGCCTGGAACAAACTCCTGCGGTGAGAAGCGGGCAGGGGCACAGACACCGGGACTTTCCGGAGCCCACGCCCCGTGCTGCGTCCACGTTGCAGCTCAGGCTTTGCCCAGTCTTTGCTAAGAGGGGTCTGTGCCGGGTTCCCAGTACCCCGGCCACCCAGAACGGGGAACGGTCCCTGCCGGGGGGAAAGCCACCCGCCATGCCAAACCCAGCAGCACCCAAGCAGGGGGTGGGCCACCACCCCACAGCCTGACCGTGACGCTCGCGTTTCCCAGGCGGGAGAGGGAGGGATGGGCCGTGTCTGCGCGCGGCGGCCAGGGGCCCCAGACGTGGTCGCAGCAGCCCCGGGAGCTTGCAAGAAGAGATGCTCCACCAGAAACCTCGCTCCAGCCGCCATGCTGGGAGGTGAAGCCTCCAAAAGGCAGCGAGACCCGTCCTGCCTCACCAGAGAAGAGCGACGGGGTGAGCCCGGCACCCCGCGCCAGCGGCCGCAGCAGGACCTGCACACCAGCCTGTGCCCGTCAGAGGGGTAAGGCAGGCTGGGTGGTGTTCAGACGATGCTCAGCTCAGCTCTGGCACAAGGGACGCACCCCCCACCCAGGGGCCCGCGGCCAAGACCCCCTTGGCAGCTCCCAAAAAAGATAAAGAGTTGGATGCAGAGCCGGCGCTGAGCTCCACCGCTCCCCAATCCTGCCAGCTCCAACCCAGCCAGCTTCACCGCCCGCCTCCAGCCCCAGCACGCTCCACCAGCACCCCCCCCACAAGGGCATCGCTTTGCCAGCCTCCCTCAGGGTCTCCCCCAGGCCCACCCTCTGCCATCCCTGCCGGCCCCCCGGGACGGAGCCCACCGCCCACAGCACGTCCGAACCCCGGCAGCGCGGTGGCAGGGCTGGGGCTCGCGGGGCTGGGCCCAGCGTCCCGCTGGGGACCAGGGGTTTGGCCCCAGCCCCGGGCCGGGCTCCGTCGTGCGGGGCGGGGGGGACACCAGGGGTTCGGCCCCAGCCCCGGGGCCGCGCTGGGTGCCGGGAGGAGGATGCTGCGCGGCGGCGGGGCCCTGGGGAGGAAGCCACACCTCTCGCCTCCTCTGCCTCAGCATCCGGGTTAAGCGATTAACCCTTTCCACGACAAAATCCTTCGCCTTTTCCAACCCAGCCTCCTCCTCCCCTCCCCACCTCCCCGGCCTGCTGCGGGGCCAGGCGGTCGCGCCCCGCAGCAGCCCCGAGCCCTGCGCCGAGGGGCCAGGGGTGCCCGCTGCCCTGCCGAGAGCCCACCGCCCCCGGGCTGCACGGAAACTTTTATTCCGAGAAAAAAAAAAAAAAACACCACATTTTTTCCCACTGCTTTCCCGCCCGGCAAACATCCCTGCTGCGAAAGATGCGGGACGAGCCCCAAGCGCTTCCCGAGGATGCTCTCGGAAGAGCAGAGGGAGAACGGGTTAAATCTGAGCTCCTCAGAATGGGGGGGACACAGAAGGTGTCCCTGCCCACTGGAGGCTCGTCCCCGAGTGCCACTAGATGGAGCTGGCAGCCCGGCGAGCGGCTGCGCCCTGTCCACAAGGGCTCCCCGGAGCAGGGGACCCCCGGGACCTCACATCTCCCAGCAAGCCCAGCTGGTTTCCAGCACCCGGACCCCGCTCTCCCACCGGCCCGTGCCGTGCTGGCTCTGCCACCGGCGTGGCACGACGGGGCAGGGACACGACACATCCCACGGCCACGACACCCTCACCAAACAGCAGCAGAACAGGGTGCTGCACCCCAAAGCGCCACGGCCCGCAGGGTCTGGGATGCCAGGGGACAGTCCCCCAGGTCACAGCAACACCAGAGCACCACCGACACTGCTGACACAACCTTGCCAGGCACCCGCAGCCCCGGCTTCAATCGCACCCAGCGCAGAGCTCCACGTCCCGAGCACCTACCCCTGTGCCGAGGCCGTCGGTGGGTGTGGGTGAGACGCCGTCCCCGCCCTCCTGGCCGCGGGCGCTGAGCTGGGGGGACATGGTGGGTGACTCATCGATGTAGGGCATGGTTTCCGAGCCCTCCGGCAGCGCCTTGGGCTCCTCGTTGCCCTCAGCGTCGTACTCGTCCGCACCATAGTTGAAGTCTGTCAGGGGAAGAGAGGGTGGTGGTGAGCATCCAGGCAGCGGCACGGCCGAGGGTCACCGCATGGCACACCGCAACTGCCCCAGCCTGCGGGTACCTGCGGGGGACAGACCCCGTGTCTGACGCTTGGGGCCACGCACAGACACGCACGCCCGCACCCGCAGCCCACCCCAGCCCCACTGGCCTCGGCTGCCTGCTCTCTGCCCGCCCGGCCGAGCAGGCAGGGCATCGCACAGAGCATCCTTGGCCCCACAGGGCATCCTCCGCTTGCTTGACACACTTCCCTATATTTGCATAATTAACAGCACTGAGAGGCCGCAAGCCTCGTCTGTGCGGGAACAGCTGTTCTGCCAGATGCCCCGGCCACACACCAGCGGCTCTGCCCTGCCAGCACGGCGGCCACCATCCCCATGTCATCCCCATGCCATCCCCATGCCATCCCTGGGGAGGGATGGAGCCCGGCTGGCAGCCACGGCTGCCGTCCTCCCTGCTTCCCCGTGCCCACCCTCCTCGGAGCGTGGGAACGGGTGCCAGGATGCCCGGGTCCGCAGCACGGAGGACAGTGCCACCCCTCCTGGAAGAAGGGGGATGGCAGCAGCTCCATGGCGGGTCGGTGGCTCGGGCCACGCTGGGAGGACAGGAGGGTCCCACTTTCCTCCAGCGCAGGATGAGGCCACCGCCACGCCAGGCCAGCACCCATTTTTGGATGCCCCACAACCCCCACCCCATTGCCCACAGCCCAGGGGAAGCCATTTTGGGGAGACGGAGCCCCAAGTGGGAGCGGGGGGGGGGGAGACACAACCGGGGTCTGTGGCAGGTCCCCGGGGCACAGCGGGGGACCGGGGTACATCCTAACCTGTTACCATGGAAACGGCAGCGGCTCGGTGGCGGCGGGAAGAGGCGGCTGCAGCAGCCCCGAGATGCTGACAAAGGGGAGGGGGAAGGGAGCCTGGCTGCTGCAGGGGCGGACGCAGGGTGCAGCCAGCACCCCCCACCCAGGGCCCGTAGCCAAGACCCCCTCGGCAGCTCCCGAAGAGGCAGCAAGCACGGCTCACCCAACCTGACCCCGTGCCAGCCAGCCCCTCGCTCTGCTCCCCACCCAGCTGTCCCCACGGGCTCCCTGGGCACCTCGGCCAAGACCCTGGCCAACACTCTGGCCCAAACAGGGTGTCTGGGGGCTGGAGCAGCCATCCCAGACCAAACCCCGCACCACCGCCACTTCGTGCCCCCATGGCCCTGCCACCCTGGCCGAGGATTCCCCTGACTCCCACCAACACCACTCAGCACATTAATATTGCATTTAGCTTCACATTGAAAGTAGATTAATCATTAAGTCAAAGAGCGCTGTGAAGCCCGCTCAGGCGGAGAGCCCTGCCAGTGCGGAGGGATGGCTGGTCCCATCCTGCACCCGGAGTGGGATGGAGAAGAGCCCTGACACGGGCCAGATACATCCCAGCTCTGCCAGAACACCACAACCCCTCTCAGACCTTGCTTCGTTAGCAATTAGTAGCTAATAACCATCCCTCAGAGGCTGGGATGCCGCCCTCACCAGGTCACCACAGCCCCCATTCAACCCAGGAGCTGACTGGGAATGAACGAGCTGGGTGGGCACAGACGGGGGAGCCTGTATCACCCCTTGGCCCTCAGCTTCCAGGGAAAGCGGATCCCCGGCTCTAACCTGTCCTGCCTCCTCGCGGTGGGATGTCCCTCGTCCCTCCTGCCTTTGACAGGTCCCAGCCGGGATGCCACCAGCACCAGCCAGAAGCAAGGCAGCAAGAGGTACATGCACTGGTGTTCCCCCATGATGGCCACTTCCCCGGGACACCCACCCCACGCAGCTCCCCTGAGCCCACCCAACCGGGCTGGGGATGCCCCAAAGAACCCCAAATCTCTTGCCCAAGTGCCCTTTGCCATCAGGTGAGGTCTAAGGGGGAGCCAAGACAGCAGACAGGGGACAAAGCTGACGGTCCCCACCAGGCACACCAACTCAGAGGTCTGTCAGGCTCCACCACCTCCCCTCCACCACGGCCAAGGTCTGCAGCTCTGGGCCCAACTGCGAGGCGGACAACAGGGGCACCCGGAATAGAACCTGCACTGTGGGAGACCTGGCAACCCAGGCTGGGACGGCTCGGCAGCAAGGTAACGAGGAACACAGCTTTAATGAGGCGGCTGGGGACCCTGGGAGGTGGCACCTGCAGTGGTGCAGGGAAGAAGGTGGCACCAATGGGACAGAGGGGGAAGGGACTGGCCTGTGGGGACACGGGAACGACATGGCTCTCACGCAGCCATTGCTCCCAGTCGGAGCAGATCTATGTCCCAGTCCCAGTCCCAGACGCGAGCTGGGGACGAAACCTACAGACACTACCCCAACAGGCACCCGGGGAGAGGGTCACCGCACTGCCCACAGGAGGGAGGACAGGGCCATGTCCCCATGGCTCCAGCTGTGCCACCCATGGCCGTGCAGTATGTACGGGGCTCTCACCCAGGGAGACCAGGCAGAGGGACCTCCCCAGCACCCACTGCAGGGTGGGAACCAAGCACCACCAAGCAAGAGGGATGTTGCTGGGCGAGGGGACACGGAGGGGCTGGCCCCTGCGTCTCCCTGCCACCCAGCCACCTCAAAGCGAGCACCTCCCTCCTTCCCCCACAGCTGCATTGCCCCTGCAGCCTGTTCCTGTGCCCGTGCCAAATCCCAGCGCTATTTTTGCTCCTGTTTTTTAGCAGCAGTGGAAATCCTCCTGCTCCACCCCAGGCGTGGGGAGCGAGGGGAGGGAGGCAGCCTGGCCCAGGGGAGGCATTTTGCGGGGAGGGGGTAAGGACACCCTGACCTGGAGCGGCCTTGTAAGCCTGGCTCCCGCACGCAGCCCGGCGGCTCTGAGCTGGATCCGGCCCCACAACGTACCAAGAGCTGGGGCCCAGGAGATGGATGCTCACACTCCGTCAGGGCAGGGGTCCTGTGGGCTGCCACGCTGCCCCAGGAGGCTGACAGTGCCAGAAACGCATCCCCACCGGGGATTGTTTTCCCCTGGAAAATAATGTTTCCACTTTGCCACGTCTTGCCAGGTCTGCCCCAGGCTAATCCAATAAGGGTCACAGCCAAAGGCAGCAGCCAGCTCCTGCCCAGCCCGGGCAGAGGCAGCACAGTCACAGCAGCTCAGTCAGGGCGGCATTTTCTTCGCGTTCCAGCCGGGCGCATGCTGTTCCCCGGCACCCCGGCAGTGCGCTGGCACACCCCAACGCTCACCCGTCCCATCCCACTGCCGGGAGAAGCCCAACATCTGCACAGAGCCCACGAGATTTTGGGGAAACGCCGCGGTTTCCCTGTGCCTGGGTGAAAATTCACCATGACAACACGGATGCGTGAGCTGGCCTCGGACCTGCCTCCGCGGGCCTCCTCCAAGGGGTGGCTCAACACAAACAGCATCTCCTCCACACCATCACCACCTTCCCCGGTGTGACGAAGGCCAGACCCTGCCCCACATCCCCCACAACACGGACACGCCGAGCAGCCTCCCCTGCTCCTCTCCCCTCCACGGCGAGGGCGGCCGGAGCAGGAGTCAGGACGGCAGAGCCAGCGCTGTGCGGAGATGCTGCGGCTGGGGAGGAGGGCGCGGAGCCTGGGGCTGGATGTGGCCTTCGGGCTCCAGCCCAGCCGCCCGCACACGCTGCGCCGGAGCCCGGGATTGCCACCGCTGGATGGGGCCTCCAGCTGCGGGTGTCGGAGGCTTCGGGCTGGAAAACTTTGCGGGGGCTCAGCCATCCGCAACGTGTCCCCCAGAGCCCCCGCTCCCTCCAGGGCTCGGCAGATGCCCACGGAGCACCGTGCCCACTCCTCCGGAGCATCCCACCTTCCCATGCACCCGCGCCAAACCTCGCTGCCCCACAAACGCCAAGCTCCGAGCTCAACACTTCACCCCAAAAGCCACCCCTCGGGGTGCCCACGCAGCTCAGCGCTCCCCCAGAACGAACAACGGGGACCCCGTGACCCAGCCTCCCCCCATCCCCGAGCCGTGGCCCTGTTCAGACAGCCCCCGTGGGAGCGGGACGGCTGCGGGGCTCCTCCGTGGGACTGCTGGTGGGGGGGGGATTCGCATCCCCCTGCCCCGCCGGGCACCCACACCGCGTTGCCACAGCACCCTGGGCGCAGCGCCCCGGAGCCCTCTGCCAAAATCACGGCGGGGGGAGAGGCACCTTCCCACGGGCACGGAGGGACCCCCGAGGACCCCCCAGCTCTCAGCTCTCTCCGGCCCCACCGAGCTCCCCCCGGGACCCCGCAGCCTTGCGTGATGCTGCCGGACCGACTCCGGGGCGTGCGGGACGCTGCGGGAGAGGAGCGCAACCCCCCGCCAGCACACCCCCCCCCCCGGCCGGCACAGCATCGCGACGCAGCGTTACACAACAGGTAGCGGGGACCCCCCCGCCGCCCCCCCAGCCCCCCCACGTACTGCTGTAGAGGGTGTCGATCCAGGAGAGCCGCGGCAGGCCCCGGTGGCTCAGCGGCTCCATGCTGGGGGGGGCTGCGCCGGCTCTCAGCCCCGGCAGCCGGCTCGCATCGCACAACAAAGGCGGTGGGCAGGGGCGGGAGGCGGGGGGCCGCAGGCCTGAGGAGGGGGGGTGGGTATGGGGGCTGGGGGGGGTGGGAGAGCCGGGCACGGCCGCCTGCCCGGGCGCAGGGCAGCTCTGCTGCCGGGGGTGCCCGGGGGAAGGAGGTGCCGCCCGGCAATGGCAGCGCGTCCCGCCTCCCGCCCCTGCCTCGACGGGGGGAGCAGAGCTCGGCGGCCACCCCCCCCCCCCGCCCCGCACGCAGCCACGCTGACCCTCCGCAGGGGTCTGGGGACCGGGGGGGGGGGGGGGGGGGGGGGGGAGGAGGAGGAGGCGGTGTGGCACAGGGGCATGCGGCTGCCCCCCAGGCCACCCTAAGCAGAATGGGAGAACGGAGGAGCCCGGCTCCATCACCCAGTCCATCCCCCCCCGCCCCTCCCCCCCGTCACCCAGGGATGCTGTGATGAAGAATACCTACTTAACAGCCTTCCGACTATTGAGTCTTCAACTTCGGCTTTCCACAGCATCAGCCCCCTCCCCAGCCAAACCTCCCCAGCCTCTCCAACCTCCACGGCTGAAGGACACGGCCTTCCCCAGGCCCCGCTCCGGGAGGAACCAGGACCCCCGCGAGCTGCCCTGCCCCATACAACCGGGGTCGGCAGAGCGGGACGCGGGCAGGCAGGGGTTAAACCGCCCTCCCCAGCTGCATGTAGCCAAAGGAAATATAAAGTGCCAGAGTCATCAACCCCAATATGTCAGGGCACCAGCCAAGCGTTCAAGCGCAGAGGCTGCCCTCGTTCAGCCCGTGCCAGCACCGCTGCTCCCGTCCCGGTGGTGCGGGCAGCATCCCCGGCCCAGGCCCTCGGCTGCGGGCTCAGCCGTGTGGGGCAGGGCCTGGACCGGGCGCTGGGGCCAGATGGGAACCGGGCAGGAGCGATAACGCTCCACCGGGCACAAGGGAAGGTAGAGCCACCAGAGTGTGAAGTGCCAGGACGCGGGTGGCATTGGCTGGGAAACCTGAGGCGACCCTGCCACCACCTGATCCCCGCTCCCAGGGGTGTCCACGCCAGGCTCGGACACAGCCGATACGATCTGGGGGAGCGTAGCAATGACAAGGCTGCGGTTCGGCACGGCTGGGGCACACGGAGCCACCGGCAGCTGGCATCCAGGGTGAGGAGCCACTGCGGGTCCTGGCACGGCCCTGCCTCCCCAGGGGGCTGTAACCAGCCCCAACATGGCAAGGACCCACGTCCACAGCCCCCCACCCCCACGGGCTGTGAGTCACCGAGTCAGCAGCACAGGCTGCAGCCCCACAGCTGCCATTTCCCACCCCCCGCCTGCTCCGCTCCCAGGTATTTCAGGGACCTGAGCACATCCCCTGCAGCCACCCCACGGGATGCTGCTGGGCACCACCACCACCCCCGCACCGCCAAGTGCCAACACCTCCCTTGTCCCCAAGCCGTTTGTGCCGGCAGTGCCAGCCCTGCACAAGGGTGGTCACGATGAAACAGTGTTTGCTGCTCTCCGTCCCTCACCAACGCGCCTATTTCACAGAATCATAGAATTGTTACAGCTTGGGTTGGAAGGGACCTTTAGAGGCCATCCAGTCCAACCCCCCTGCAATGTCCAGGGCCATCTTCAACTTGACCAGATCGCTCAGAGCCCCATCCAACCTGGCCTAGAATGTTTCCAGGGATGGGGCATCTGCCACGTCTCTGGGCAACCTGTGCCAGTGTCTCACCACCCTCACAGCAAAAAATGTCTTCCTTATATCCAGCCTAAATCCACTCTCTTTTAGTTTAAAGCCATTACCCCTTGTCCTATCGCAACAGGCCCTGTTAAACTGTTTGTCACCATCTCTCCTATAAGCCCCCCTTGAGTGCTGAAAGGCTGCTCTAAGGTCTCCCCACAGCTCTCTTCCCCAGGCTGCACAGCCCCAGCTCTCCCAGCCTTTCCTCCCAGCAGAGGGGTTCCAGCCCTCACATCATTGCTGGGGCCTCCTCCGGCCCCGCTCCCACAGCTCCAGCTCTGTCCTGTGCTGAGGGCTCCAGAGCTGGATGCAGGACTCCCAGGGGGGTCTCACCAGAGCTGGGCAGAGGGGCAGAATCCCCTCCCTCACCCTGTGCCCACGCTGCTGGGGATGCAGCCCAGGGCACGGTTGGCTTTCTGGGCTGTGAGCACACATTGTCAGCTCATGCCCTGCTTTTCATCCACCAGTACCCCCGGGTCCTTCTCAGCAGGGCTGCTCTCAGTCCCTTCATCCTCCAGCCTGTAGCGATACCAGGGCCTGCCCCGACCCAGGTGCAGGACCCTGCCCTTGGCCTCGTTGAACCTCATGAGGTTCACACAGACCCACTTCTCCAGCTTGTCCAGGTCCCTCTGGTTGGCATCCTGTCCCTCAGGTGTATTGACTGCACCACTCAGCTTGGTGTCATCTGCAAACTTGCCAAGGGTGCACTCAATCCCACTGTCTAGGTCCTCGATGAAGATATTAAGCAGTGCTGCTCCCAATACAGACCCCTGAGGGACACCACTTGTCACCGATCTCCATCCAGACACTGAGCCATTGACCACTACCCTCTGGATGCAACCATCCAACCAATTCCTCACCCACCAAACAGTCCACCCATCACATCCACATCTCCAATTTAGAGAGAAGGATTTTGTGGGGGACCATGTCAAAGGTCCAGAGAGACAACATCCGTAGCTCCCGCATCCATTTGCCCCTGCCCAGGCTCCACAGCCTGTCCTTGCACCACCCCTCAAAGGTTCTAATGGCGAGTCCCCTCTACCCTCCACAGCCAAACCCCACGCCCCTGCAGCCCCCCTGACCCCCGCAGCTCGAGGCCATGCTGCCCGGCGCAGCGAGCTGCCAGGAAGGCGGTGGCGGTTGGGCTGAGCGCATCAACCCTGTTCATGGCAGGAAACCGTGCTCCGCGTGCGCCTCGGGGAGCAGTGCAGCAGCACCAGCACCAGCACAAGATGCAGCTGCTCCCCCTCCGGCACGGTGGCTGCAGAACCATGGCGGCAGTGGGCATCCCCCGGGCCTGCTGGTTTTCCACACATGGCTCTCCACATGCACTCGGGGGGTTTTCCACATGCTTCCCCCAGTCGGACACACTTTCTGGTCACTACTGCCCACGGCACCAGGCTCTCCGCACCACCGTGCAAACCCCCCTTTGCACATCTTCCTTTTTATCCAACACGGGGCACGAGCTGAGCACTTGGATGAGCCACCCAGAGGCCACCAGACTGCCAAGAGCCCTTGGCCAGCTGGTAACCCCTGGCATGACACCGCGCCGCAGGCCCCGGCAGTGCCGTGGCCCAGGAGGACCAGGCAGCCCGGCCAGGCGGGTGTCCTGGAAAGCCTCCCCATGCACCAATATACCCAAATGGGAGCCACCTCCATGCCGTACCCCTACCTGGCTGCACACACCAACCCAGGCAGCTGACCTCACACAGCCTGGACAAACCAGCCCCAAAAAACTCTTGGGCTTCATGGCCACTTTGGGTTTTGTGCTCTTTTCACCTTTACAAAAACAACAACAACAAAACCTCGATACCTGCAAAGCAACTGAACCTCCTCCCTTCTCTCCCGGGAGCAGGGGCAGCACCCCCCCACACCCAGGCACCCATCACCCCGCGGTGCCACGGACCAGCCCTGGGTGAGGAGATGCTGCCAACCACGTTCCCAACCCCCTCTGACCACCCCCAGCTCTGACTGCAGTACAACTCCATCTGGGAGCATCCCTGCGGCGAGAGCCGAAAGCCGAGTCCCGCCGTCCCTCCCCGCCACCGGCCGGCCCCGCACAGCCTGCCTGGTGTCTGGCTGTCTGCCTGGCCTCTGCCCAGCCCCTGCCCACCAGCCCACGCATCGCTATTTCTGGACTCTTGTGCAAGAGGCTCCTCCAGCCACGGCACACGAGCCTCTGTGCTCGCCCAGGGCCGGGCTGGGGCTGGCAGCACCCAGGGAGCAGCTCTGGAGCCGCCTGTACCTCCAGCACTGGTGTGGGGCAAAATGGGTGTTTTCGGGGGAGAGTGCAGGAGGAGAGGGTTAGACAAGGACTGAGAGAGCAGCCAGAGTCCTTTGGATGGGAGAGGTGAAGCCTACGTGTCCTGGAGCCACGGCAGGGACACAGCCAGGGCTGCAGAGCGCAGGGCTGTGGTGGGAGATGCCAGCTGAGAGCCCGGCTTTCTGAGCTCCTCCGGCGCCCACTGTGCTGGGTTCTCCGGGAGGTCTGGGCTGTCCCTCGCTGGTGCAGAGCTGCAGCTATCCCTTGCCAGAGCTTACCAAGGGAAAAGAGGAATAAATGAGAATGTTTCCACCCTCCCAACTGAGGCGCACAGCAGATACTTCCCACTGGGTGTCCCGAACACGTCGCTCCTCAGTCCAACTCCCCGGGTATTGCTTTCCTGCGGGACAGAAACCCCAAATCCAGCACTGCATCGGCCCCAAGCTCCACTGGCAGCCCTGGGGCACGGCTGAGAGGTGCCCGGAGCAGAGGGCAGCTGCCCAGAGCCTCCTGCCCTCGGGGAGCCGAGCAGGGCACCAGAGCCAGGCAGTTACCTCTCAGTAAGCGTGGAGAGCAGGACAGAGACCCAGCCACAGCAGCAGCACCTTTGGCCTCTCAAAATACCAGACAGAGAAGGAAAGAAAGGTGGCAGCAGCTTGGAGGAAAAAGCCTCTAATATCAGATGAAGGCCTGTCCCAGCTATCGTATTGCATCTCTCTTCTGAGGAGGAGGAGATCATGGCTGTAGCTGCCAGCACGGCAGCCCCACGCTGCTCCTCTCCCACCCAGCCCTGGTGCCAGCGCTGCCGAGATGGCTTGGCCACGTTTGCTTCCCGACCAAAGGACCTGAGAAGGAGAAGGAAGAGGTGTTGGTTCGCAGCGTCGGAACAAAAACTGCCCATGGCAGAAAGCCCCGGTCTGAGCACAAAGGTCTCCCCATCTGCCTGATCCTCAATCCCTGAACTTTGCAGCTGGGACTTATCTCAGGGCAGATCTGCAGGACATCCTCCGCGATTCTGCCTAAGCTGGCCAGGCTCCACTCCCCAGCTCCAGCCAAGAGAGCCAAGAAGTGCTGCTGCTACTGATCTACATATGCAAATTATCCTGCTTAGCAAACACTGATAAAGCAACTAGGAGTGGGAAAGTCAAATCTATTTGAAGATGACTCTTGGGGATGCAGCGAGAGATCCGTGTGCTCCCTCCGGCTGCTCCGGCCGACCTCAGCGGGAGGACAAACCCAGCAATGCCACGAACTGGGAGGACAGGTGCGGTTTTCCCGGGATGGATGCATGCTTCAGCGAGCTGCCTTGGCCAAACCGGGCTCCCCTCTCTAACCCAAGGGAATATTCATCCCCTGCCAGCACGGGGGAAAGCGTCTCCCTCTGCTCGCTGCCGCAGGGTCAGACGCAGCAGACGGCATCCAGCAGAAGACAGAGCAGAGCCATCCGCTGGGATCCCAACTGGCAGCATCACTGGCTGTGCTGGGCAGGAGGGGAGGAGGAACCAGCGAACAAAGGGCCCCGCTGCACAGAAGCCTCTTTCCAGGGGGAAAAAACCCACCCCAAATCAGATTTCAATAGACTTACGATGCAAATGTATTCAGGCCCCGCAGGGCACTTCTGGCTGTAGCCAGCCACCTAATGAGGGCTCCTTGCGTGTCCTGCTGCTGCTCCTGCCTGGGGACCACCGACCGCCCCACAACCGGCCACCGCTGCACCAAGCCAGGGGTGCCTGGGGGCCACCTCCGAGCCGAAGCGCTCGCCGCCGCAGTGGGCGCAGCCTGCGGCACCGCTGGCACCGAAAGGGGAACTGCGTCCCCTCCGTCCCTCGCGCAGGGCACCAGGGCTGCCCACCGCCCGAACGCTGCCGAGCGGGGGGAGCTCAGCATCGTCTCTGCCCCAAACGCCGCGGGGCGAATACCCAGCCCGTGGGACCGCGCTCAGCTGACAGCACGCGGGGACACGCGGGGATGCTGCAGCCAGATCCACCTTCCGCAGGTGAGATGTCAGCATCTCTGGGCCGGCAAGAGCAGATGCCGCAGCCATGCCAGGGGAGAGGAGGAAGCCACCGCGGGAACGCTCATACCAGTTTGGAGGATCTGATTCAGAGGGGATGCAGGTTCATGATGCTGGGCAGCAGCCAGATTCCAACTGCAACCACGCTCAGCTGACGCGAGAGCTGACGGCCGAGGGGAGCAGGGCAGGGGAAAGCCAGACCCAGCCACGGCAGCTTGCCAGCGGCACAGATGTGCCCACTGGGACCAGCTCACCCACCATCCCCTGGCCCAGTGAGAGGGACAGGGACCCCCGTCCCACCGCGCGTCCATCCTGCTCAGCATTTGCAGGGTGCTGGTGCCTGGAAGGGCTGTTTCTCCACTTGGCAGATGCTGTGGCTGCTGCCGGCTCTGCCCCGGAGAGGAGATCCTGGTGATGCCAGTGGGCAGAGCCAGTCACAGATTTTCCCTTTCCTCTTCCAGCTGCTTTACAAGCCCATCTATTGCCCATCGCATGGAAGTTACTCCAAATACCAGCACTTACTGCTCTGATTTAAAAGCTGTGCTTTTAAACAGCAACCGTTCTACTCAAAGGCTTTCTAACCTCGAGAACTGTTGCATTTATTTATGATTTTCTTTAACAGTGCCAACCTGCGCCAGCGTTAACCCTGCAGACCCCAGCTCGGGCAGCACCGCTCCCCGGGGAGGCAGCCCCATGTCACGCAGGGGTTGTTGTCACCCTGCCATCAGGAGGGTGCGTGGAGAAAAGCCACCTCCCGAAACACCGCCGGGCCCCAGAGCAGATGGAGACGGTTCAAAGGTCCCCGGCAGGCGCACACACGCACACACGCTGCGGTTTTGTCCTTGCCTAAGCAGTTAAAATTAAACACTGAGACTCTGCCTGGCCTTCCCCAGCCAGAAGGGGAACTTTCAGCATCTTCAGAGCCAAACAAACACTTCCAACTGTGGGGAAATGTGATGAAGTAAAAGTTAAAAAAACAAACACGAGGACGCAGAGGTGGGAGACGGGGTCTCGGGGAGAGACAACTCCCACCCACGCACCTCCTCGCTTCGGCGCCAACTCCTGGATCCCCTCCGGGTGCTACAGGAGGGGAAATGGCTGCAGAGACAACGCAACCCTTCACCTTCCTGCGCGCTGTGGGATCACGCCTCCTTCACCTCTTGCACGCGCGACCCACCCCAGACAGAGAGAGTTGCACTGGGATAAACTGTGGACTTTTCTCACTATTTTCCATCCTCCTTTTGCTGGGGTTTCAGGGTTTTTTCCAAGAAAGGCACGAGGAACCAGCAGGGTCCAAGGGTGGCTCAGGGCAGCAGGACAGAGCCCTGCCCACAGTGTTGCCCCATCCCAAAGCAGTTTCTCCAGGACAGACACATCACTTTTGCAGTATCACGTATTTTCCACCAGCATCACGAGCTGAAAGCAGGGACGGAGGAGGAAGAATAGCCCTGCCTTTACCCAAACCACGCCAGCAGCCCCCAGCACGACATCCACAGCAATCCAGCCCCCAGCCGGAACAGAGGCATGAGGTGGTTGATGCCCCGGAGACTCCAGACGCCCCAGGGCACCTTCCCCATCTCAGCCCTTCGGTGCACACGCCGACACCGCTGCCCTTCCATGCTCACCCCCAGGCAGGGACCCCGCTGTTGCCGGCAGCCTCCCTTCCCATTTCCCAAGGCATGAGCGCAGGCAGTGTGCCGGGGCGAGCTGCAGAGCCCACGTGACTCCAGGAGCTTTCCACGACAGAAACTGTAATTCCAGCTAAATAGAGGGCTGGGAATTTCATTTACGGCACAGCTCGCAGCCGCAGCATCCTGCTGTAACCAGATCCACCAGCCAATGCCATCGTGGACTATTCCAGCTATGCCAGCGCTCCCCACCACAGAGCTCGCATTTCTGGGGTGCAGGGCGCTGCACAGGGCAGGCCAGGGGCTCCCAAACTCAGCAGCCTTCCAGAGGAGCTTCAGGAGACACCCACAGCATCCCAGCTCCATGGAGAGCCGGCCTCCTTCTCCGCTTCCCAAGGGCAAAGTGGTGAAACCCAGCGCTGAGTTTGTTCCACCTCTGTGCTGGGGCCAAAGCACCTCCCGACGAGCATCACCGCGTTCCTCCTCTCGGTCACCGGCACAGTCGCCTCCCGCCCGCTCAGCTCACCCCCTCCTCGTGGGTACCGACCCGCAGCACCGGACCCTTCGCTGCAGGCTCGTGCGCAAGGGAGGTGATGGAGCCAGCACCCAACCGAAGCACCGCCGCGCCCCGGCACACCCCGACCACTTCCCGGCACAGCCACGCGCGGCACCGCACATACTCAGCTGCGAGGCCAGCTGCGTGTTTAGCCACAGGGACAGGTGACGGCCAAGATGAAAGGAATTTTCGTCCTTTCCACGCTTCGTTTCTAGCCATCTGCTCGCTGACGCTCAGATTTTGTTGGTCCCGGGTGAGCTGGCACAGGCTCTCAGATGCCAGGATCATGTATCTGGCTGTCACACGCGCCGCTCTCGCGCAAGAGCCGCAAACAGGCATCTTGCAGATTTCCTTGCTTTAAATCAGATTAATCGCAAGCTGCTTAAAGGACACCGCTGTCTCTCCCTGGTAATTCCCACAAAAACGATATTCAGCTCTCCTTCGCTTGCTGTCCAGACAGCGCTGCCGTAGGTTACGGTGAAATGGCCGGAGACGGACCGCTTTCAGCCACGGCCGCAGCACGGTTCAGCTCCAGAATTCACATGAAAATACTGAGGGACCCAGGCAGAGCGGCGCTAACCCAGTTACACGCCACCTGGACTGCTGGGGGGAGAAGCAAACAGCACCATGATCAGGAATTTTTAACTATATCTGAAAAGTAAA
The DNA here is from genome assembly GCF_030867145.1 of Opisthocomus hoazin. NCBI lineage: Eukaryota > Metazoa > Chordata > Aves > Opisthocomiformes > Opisthocomidae > Opisthocomus > Opisthocomus hoazin. Next base: position 12,672,964 of record NC_134433.1, on the reverse strand, counting down.
GAGAAGTGAGAAGAAAACGACAGGAGCACCACGTTAACCAACCGCCCGGAGAAAGGGGGATCCAGGCAACGACCACACGCGTTTTTACTGTACTCCCAAATTCTGCTTTTAAATGTCAGCGCCATCAGCGCACACAGGCGCCCTTATAACGCTCAACAAAGAAAAGTGCTGATGCCGGGAAAGGCTCGGGACAAGGCTGGCGAGAGCTCATCGCCGCCACCATCAGCCGACCTCCACACAGAGCCCGGCCGTGCCACGGGGCGAGGAGCCGGGTGCTCGGCGGAAGGGACGCTGCCTCCTCGGACGAGTGCAAGAGCCGGGGACCTTTGATGGACACCCATTCGGGGGAGGAGGAGGAGGAGGCCACAGTTAACCGTAACAGATGCAACCTTGGATTTCAGGGTCTTGCTCAAAAGACTCACCCCGACCAGCCACAAAGGTCGTGGTCCAGCTGCCTCGCAGGTCGGTGCGGGGCTGGAGGACCCCTCCGGGTTACACAGCTGGGACCCTCAGGGGCTTACGCTGTGCTCCAGGGAAGCCCCTTTAACGACACCACCCCGGCCTGAGAGCAGCCTTGCACAGTCCTGGGTGTTTGGAAACACTCAGGAGCGTTACCCAGACATAAATAAGACGCAGGATCCAAGCGTAAATCAGCAGGATTTGCGCTTGGTCGCTCCGACGCACTCGAGCCTCCTCAGCTGCTGAGCAGCTCTCCAAAACCCACAACCGGTCCTCGCTGACGGGGGGCTGGAGTACGGCTCACTTTGAAGGCGACACATCCTCAGTCGTCACGACGGTGCTGGGAGCAGGGTCCCACGGCTGGTCCCCACCGAGCGGGGAGAGGCAGGAACACACGTGTGAACGCCACCAAGAGCAGCCACGTACTTCGGACATTTCACCTCCAGGCAGCTTGGGAAGGTGAAACGGAAACGGAGCTGTTCTCTGGCCCTGTAGACTCACGCAATAAATATAAATTACACTAAATATCAAGCACGCTTCAACATCAGAGCGCTCACTACCCAGGCAATCCTAAACCAGCAGGATACAGCCTTGGGGAAAAACCACCACCCCGAACAATCGAGCAAGAACAAAATTAACTCAAGTCAGCTGCAGAATTAGCCACATAAAAAGTGACATTCCCTAGCAGTCAGGACTGTGACCCGGGATTAAAGCTGATGCAACAACAACTTCCAGGCTGCTGGAAGTAGGGCAGCGTGACGGGTGACAGCGCTAGCTGGCTGCGCCTTCACAGTGCCACCGAACAGCCAGTCGCTCGCGAAACAACACCGTCCTCCATCCGCCCAGCGAAACGTCCTGGGACACCTGGCCACCCCGGCACGCTTCTGCTTTAGCGGCTCCAGGATTTCCCCACGGGAGATCACAGGGTGTCACCGGCGCGGAGGTGACCCTGTGTCGCCCCTGGAGGAAGTGACTCTCCCGCAGTGTCCCAGCCCCAGAGATGGCTCCTGGGCCAGTGGCACATCACCAACAGCCAGCCGCAGGGGACCGGCCACCCTCCCTTCTCACACACCCAAGGACGGGGCCTTAGCATGGGATGCTCTTGGAAGTGGGACAGGGATGACACAGTGGCTTGGGGTGACCTTAGTGGTGGCGTGGGGACAGCACAAGGGCTGGGGGTGGCATCACCTGCTTGGTGGGCACGGTACAGGGGTTTGGGGCAGCCTCAGCCACGGGGTGCCCCTGGCTGTGTGATGGGGACAGCCTGGGGTGACCAACAGATCCTCTGCCGTGCCGCAGCACCGGGTGCGCTGACAGGGATGGGAGAGGGGCTCGGGGTGTGCTGACAGGGATGGGAGAGGGGCTCGGGGGGGCCTTGGCAGCGGTGTGGGGACGGGTGGGCACGGGGTGCCCTCGGTGCGGCACGGGAGCTCCCCAGGGACAGCGCGGGGGCTGGGGACGCCCTTTCTCGTGCGATGGCCGAGGGGCTGGGGACACCCCCGTCCCTGGCGTGGGGCGCAGGGTGGGCACGACCCCCCCCCACCCCCCCATCCCCCCGGGCACCCACCTGCCGAGGAGCCGTCCTCCGCGTCGGAGCTGCCGCCGCTGCCTCCCTCCGGGGAGCTGCCCGGGGGGCTCGGCGGCGGGCGGGGGGCGGCGGGGGGGGGTCGGGGAGGGGGGGCTCGGGCCAGCGCCGCCTCCAGGTAGCCCACCTTGAAGCGCTCCTCGGCCAGCGCCCGCTGCAGGCGGCGGAGGTGGCGGCGGCAGCGCTCCAGCTCCCGCTCCATGGCCCGCACCGAGCCCAGCTCCATGCGGGGAGCCGCCTCCCCCGGGAACTCCTCCTGCCAGTGCCGCAAGAAGTCCTCCCGGGCCGCCTCGCCTGCCGCCATCCCCCCGAAGTTTCCCCCCCTTCCCCTCCCCGCACCGCCGCCTTCCGCCCCCCGCCGCTGCGGGGCCTGACGCTGGAGCCCGCCCCCGGCCCGCCCCCGCCCGCCCCGCCTCGGCACGGCCCCGCCGGGGCGGGGAGCAGCGCTGCCACCGCCCCCCCACCCCGCACCGCTCCCGGGGCTCGGTCCCCGCCGCGCCGGCCGCGGGGGCAGCACCGCCGGCTCTGCGTGCGCGGGGGGGCTGCGGGAGCCCGGGCGGGGTGGGGGGGGGGGTGCGGTGTTCCTCCGTCCCCACCTCGGGGTCTCCCCGGAGGAGCGGAGGGGCCCGGGCCGGGGGGATGCCGTGAGGGAGAGGCAGCGCTTGGTGCCAGCAGCGTCAGAACAATTAACAGCGACAGCTAATGACACAAACAATCCCACGCTCCGCCAGGAACCGCTCCCTGAGCCAGCAACCGCATAGCCTCGAAGGCGCGGGGTAGCTCCTGTGCCCCCCAGCTGCTGTGCCCCCCGCCAGCACGCAGAGCTCTGCCCATCTCCCAGCCATCCTCATCCTCAGCCGGTGATGCACCGCGTGCCCCGTCCGTCTCCCAGACGCCAGCGACGGGCGATGAAGGCCCGCGTCAAGCTTTTCGCCCACTCCGTGCCGCTGTGTTGGAGCTGGCAGGGGGGTGCGTGCCCCCGTAGCTCACTCCCAGCCCACGGGACAGGGCATCCCAGCCCCGCGCCGTGGGGAGGGTGGGCGATGGCCGTACAGGGCGCAAGGTGCTGGGGCGCGGGACGCCAGAGGCGGGAGGCCCAGGCAGCGTGGCGGCAGGGAGCTGCCTTCCCCCGCGTCCTCCCGTGCGCTGCGTGACGGCCGGCGGTGCCTGACTCCCGAGCCCGTGTCCCTCGTGCCACCTGGCCGTGCCCCGGCAGGAACACAACGCCCTATTTATTTACCCACGCGGGCGCAGGCAGTGTCGCAACGACCGCCTTCACCTTCGCTTCCGTCACTGCCCCAGAGCAGCGGGGTGAGCACCTCCCGGCACGCCAGGCCTCGGCACCACCGGCTCCTGCTCCGTGGTGTCCCTCCGGCACAGCCGTGCCTCCCAGCACAGCCTTCCGAAGGACGACGGACGGTGCTGGGACATCGCCGGGAGCCAGGCAGCCCCCGCAGCCCGTGTCGGCTGCCCCCTCGCCACCCCATCAGGGCTTCACCTCTGGAGAGCTCCCAGATGGTCCCGGCAGCTCCCGCCTGGAAGCAGCAGCGGTTTGGGGGTGCGGGATGGATGCGGATGAGGGGCAGCCAGCCCAGGGCTCTTTGCAGGAGCTGCAGCCACCGCTCAGCGGCAGTTTCAGGGGCGATGAAGATGCCCAAAGCGCGCCTCTGGGCTGTGGGACCCCCCGAGAGCTGCGACGACGCTGCCCAGGGTGGGCAGGTGCCTGACGCTCAGCAGTGGCCCAGGTCTGGTGGGACACATGCTGGGGTATCCCCGGGGGCTGAACCCCTTCATGGAGGCTGGGGGGGAGGAGTGGAGGAGGCATGAGTGGCCTGATTTATGCATGGCGACGGATAATTACAGCTCTTTCATCATCTGTCAGGCAGACAGGCCCGGCAGAGCCTTACAACACGTTTCTGGCTCCCGGTCTCAGCCCATAAATCTCTCCAGCGCGCAGTGATAAATCAGCGGGGGCTGAGGGAGCAGGGCCAGGGTGGGCGTTCCTGCTGGCCTCCCACCCTGTAATGGGCACCTAGATAGGAAGCGTCCAGGACGAGGTGGGGACGGCCCAGCAGGATGCACTAATTACAGGCGGCCGGTGGCATCCAGTGACCCGTGATTTATGGTCTGGCCTTGCCCGCTTCCGAGAGCTGGGGCTGGATCCCTGCAGGACCGGGGCTGCCCAGAGCCGAGATGCTGGGAACCCCCGGCAGCGCTCCCGGGGGCTGTGGGCAGGATGGGGGCGGTGGGTTCTGCCCTGCTGGGTGGGCACCTTGGGGCTGCTGCCTGCTCTCTGCCCCTCTCGCTGCCCAAGCATCACCGCGGTTGGGACACAGCGCTGTGCCCAGCTCAGCCACCTCCGCATCTGCCCCGTGCAGCACCTCCCAACCTCCCACCTGAGCAAAAACATCCCCACGACAGGGATCCGCCCTGCTCAGCTGGGTTCTGGGCAGGCGTCTCTCTAAGCGAGCCCATCATGCACGTCCTGCTGGCAGTCAAGCATCCCGAAGAGCCCGTCGCACCCGAGCCGAGCTCGCTGTGTAAGTCAGCGGCCAGGGGAGCACCCGCTCCTGGGCAGAGCAAGACTGGGCGGCCAGAAGGCTGCTGGGGAGAACAAGAGGGCCATAGCGAGCGCAGGTGAGTGCTCAAAAAGATTTGCAAGCTTCACCTCCCTTTGAAGTGCTGCTGCCTGGTCCTCCCCTCTCCCCGAGGCCCCAACTCCTGATTTATTGGGTTCCTGAAGCAGAGGCACCTAAATTAGCTCCGACTTCAAAGAGCCCAAGAGAGGAGAAGGGCAATAGACAAATAGCCCCCGCTAATTGTGGCTATTGATCAAACATGAGCCAGGACAATCAGATAGGAAGGGATGGATGAAGGGGGGTACATTCTCCTGCTGGGCTCTGCTTTTGCACCAGACACCCCAACAATTTGTCAGACCAACTCCTGGGCCGTTTTTCAAAATGTTACCCCTCGCACAGGAAGGCATTTAGCGACTGCTCGTTAATGGATTGATGGGCAAACACACGTGGCAGCCTCATGCTGCTGGGAGGATGAGGACCTGTCCCTCCCCACAGCCTCCAGACCCACCACACCTGCAAAGCCCCTCCGTCCCACCGGCTTGGGGATGTGGAGAACAAGGACCTGCTTTCAGCATCGTCTTCCCCAGAGTAAATGCCGGGCAGGCCCGGCAGCGCCAGCCCAGACAGCTCTGCCCCGGGGCTCCCCGCTGCTGGGAAGGGACAGGAAGGCTCTGGAGGCAGGTAGCACTTTAGCTCTTTTATCACCTGCCCCAATCCCCCCTGCCACATTCCTGCTTCCTGCTCCGCAGGGCAGAGGCGTGCCAAGCCCCCCACATTCCTCCGCCGGCTCCCGGGGCTGCTCCTGCCCAGGCACCCCCCTACCTCCGTGCCCACGGATCCTGCTCCTGCATGGAGCAGCCCCAAGGCACCGTCTCCAAGGCAGCTCTGTGCTCCAGCCCTGTTCCTGGGCCAGGAATCGTTTTTTCTTCTCTTGCACTCGGGCACAAGACTCGCTGCTCTCAGCACCCTCCTCACGCCGTGCCTCGGTTTCCCCTAGCTGGGAAAAATGACAGAAATGCTGCGGTGTCAGTGAGCGTGGGGAGCAGAGCCCGAGCCCCGTGCCGGGGCGGTGATGCCCACAGTGCTCTGCCCTATCACGCTGTGTGAAACCCAGCGATGACCTGGCCCAGGCTGAGCTGCCAGCCCGCCTGGCAGAGCAGAGGGCAGAGCAGCACAGCGAACCCCCACAGTAACCAAACTCTTAGCAAAGACTTAAAGCAAAGACCACAACGCGTGCTTGGTCCTTCCCCCGGGACCTGTGGGCATCCCACCGCAGGCTGTGGGCACCGCAGCACCCATGCTGCGCGCTCCGGGCTGGCACCGTGCTCGGGAGCATGGTGGGGAGCAGAGGCCGGGCAGGGCTGGCCCTGTGCCCCCGGGCAGGGCAGCACACCTGCAGGCAGGTGAGGAGGGTCGGGGGCAGCCACGTGACGAGCCCCGCCGGTGGGGTTTTTAGAGGCGGCTGCGTGTCCCTGCAGGAGTGTCTCCCACGCCTCGCGGGAGGCAGGACCACAGCAGCACGTCTTCCCGCTCCCCCTCGCCGCGGCCATGTCCGGAGCAGCCACGGGGACAGGCACAGCGCCCGAGCCCGACAGCTCGGAAGAGGAGCTGGAAGCGGGGGCCGCACCGCAGGCGTGCTACGGGCAGGGTCTGTGGGTCCCCCGGGAGATGGAAGCACCCACCTTCCTGGGGGACACCGAAGGGACGAAGGTGAGCAAGAGGAGCCGGCCGGTGCGCTCCAAGGCCAGGAGGATGGCTGCCAACGTCAGAGAGCGCAAGAGGATCCTGGACTACAACCAAGCCTTCAACGCCCTGCGGCTGGCCCTCAAACACGACCTCGGCGGCAAAAGGCTTTCCAAAATCGCTACCCTGCGGCGAGCCATCAACAGGATCACGGCTCTGTCCCTGTCCCTGCACGGCGCCGGGTGCTGCTGGCCCTGCGCCCACTCCGAGTGCCGCAGCCGGGCCGGGGTCACTGCCCGGGACCCGGGGGCGAAGGCTGCCCACCCCCAGCTCCCCTGGGAGCCCGGCGCCGCAGGCGCTGCTGGCTTGCAGCGCTGCCCTCCATCCCATCTCTACGCTGGGTTTTCCCCCGAGAGGCAGCTTCATCGCTACGAGAGCCCAAAGGAGGAGCGCTCCGTGCCCAGCCCTGCCTACTGCTCCATCGGGACCCACCACCCCGGGCTCCGAGGCCAGCAGAGATACACGGGCAGCCTGCGAGACCCCCTGCCCGGGGCGGTCCCCTGGCCGCTGGGCTATTGCCAGAGCTGGGGACACCAGCAGTGCCTCCCCATCCACTGACGTGCAGGGCTGGGGCAGCGAGAGGGTGCCGGGAAGGTAACGCATCCGCGGGGGGAGCAGGACGGGGCCGGTGCGTGACAGAGAAGGGCCGCGGGATGTAGAGCTCAGCTGCGATGCTTGCGAGAGCCGTGAGCCCCCGACGCGCCGTATGGGATCCCAGTGCTGCCCAGCTGTGGGTCTCCGCTCTGCGGGACAACTGGGGAAGGCGGAAAGTCCTCTGGAAGTGCCAGCTCTGTGTTTCTTGTTGGAAGGTCTCACTGTTGTCGGTTGTCACTGTTATTTATTCTCTCTTGCTTGCTGTGTGAGAAAACACGACTTAAAAACCCAGCAGCGGGGTGCTGGCTGTTAATAAGTGTGGGGTGGACAGATGGGCCGTGGGGATCACGCTAAAGCCCTTGGGCCGGCTGGTGGCTCTGGCTGCCGCCGCTGAAGGAGCGGAGCAGAAGGGGGGAAAGGTTGGTGCCCTGGGACTGCTGAAGCCGAGCTCATCGGTGCAGACGTTTGCACCCGGCAGATTTGCGAGGCTGGGCCGGGAGGGGAGGCAGATGTCGGCTTGCATAAAACCCACCCATCCGTTTGTGGTTTCCTCCTGATTGCGGCGAAGGGGCTCTGGTGGGACAGGCCGACAGCGCGCTCCCGGCCGGTCCCAGCGGCAGGGAGGAAGGGGGGAATTTTACTAAAAAGGCCCCTTCGGCCTCTTCCCTCTGGCTTGGAGAGCTCGGGCTGGCTGGGAGGGCTCCCTCCTGCCCGAGGCTCAGCAAACTGGAATTGCTGCAGGAGTCAGGCAGAGTTTTACTGCCGCTCGCATGACAACCAGCAGATTTTTGGACAGGGTGAATCGCGCTGCGTGGTTCTCGCGGCGCTGAGCCCCGGCAGAGCTCCTCCAGCCATTCCACTCCCTCCCCAGTGCTCCCAGCCGAGCCCCAGTGCTGGCTGCCAGCACGCCAAGGGCAGTCTGAGCCCTTTCCCTGCCCGGGCGGGGGGGGCACACGCTGGAACAACCACCTCAGCCCTCTGCTCCGGGGTGCCAGTCCCTCCCCAGGGTCTCCTCCTCCTCCTCCCTTCATCCCCGGGTGGGACAAGGCAGCTGAGCAACGCGCGGAGGAAAGCCAGCAGCAGCCAGGAGAGAGAGCTCTCCGCTCAGCAACGGAGCCTCTTTGAAGCGCTGAGGGTGTGAGGTATCTTGGCTTCAACCTCTAGCAGATGTTCCCCCCGCCAGGAGAAGGCCTGCAGCGATGTGAGCTGAAGGAATCCTGCTTTTCCCAACAGCATCCCTACTCTGCGTTGTTTCCCCCGCTCTGGCTCTCCCCGGGAGCAGCGCACAGCCCTGCTCTGCCTCGGCAGCATCCATCACCCGGGGAGCGAGACCCTGGCAACACCCATTCAAAGCAGGCTCAAGCAAAACCCAGCCCTAACCCAGACAAAACCCCCCCTCCACCTCCACCCAAATTTGCACCTCCATGTTCCCCCCCCCAGCTTTGGTGGTCTGTAAAGCTGGAAGCAGATGGCCAGAGAGCGACAGGAGCTGGGCGGGGGACGTAACCCCATGAGACCCCGCCGAGGCAGGGTCACCCCACTGCTCTTGGGTCCCAATGTACAGAACATGGGTCCTGATTCGGCCCGGAGGCTGTGGGATGGGGTAAATCCCGGGGTGGGGGGGTGGAGGGGGGCAGGTGGGGGAGCAGCAGCCTGGCAGGGTCTGGGCAGGGCTGGGCGTGGGGGAGCAGGCCCCAGCCAGCAGCAGGCTCCTCGGGCACCTCTGGGAGAGGCGTACGGTGCTGGGTGTGCCCCGCAGATCCCATTCACCGCCTGGGAAATCCCTGACAAATCTGGGACTGGAGCAGAACACAGAATGGATGGGAAACCTCCCCCTTTGCCAGGCCTCCAGGCTCTGCGGGTTTTCTCAGTCCTCTCTCCTGCCACTCACAGCCCCCCCTGCTCCCAAGGATGCTGTTCTTTGCTTTGCAGGATGCGACCCACCCCTGCCACAGCACCCTCTCTCCTGTGCGGGTCCTACGTACGGACACAGAACCCCCCACTGATGGGGTACCCCATCCCCAGCCGCCCCGTCTGCAGGGACACCCACCCACTCGTGGGGAGGGCAGAGCGGGCTCAGCGCAGAGCACCCAGGGTCTCCTCGCACCCCGCGCCTGGGCAGGATGCTTCCCCACCCAGAGGCGGCTGGGGCCGGGGTACCCCCGGGGTCCCCCCCCACCGCCCAGGGACGGGTCTGTGCCGACGTCCCCCCCCTTCCCTGGGGAAAGGGACGCGGGGGCACCCGGCTTTCCACCCCCCCGCTCCCCCGGGATGCCCCGCCGGCACCAACCGAGCTCGGTCGGGGCCGGGCTCTCACGCACGGCTGCAGCGGAGCCCGGGGGGGTCTCCGGGAAGGGCGGGGGAGTGGGGGAGATCGGTAGGGCGGGGGGGCACCCCCGGCTTTCCCAACCGCATCCCCGGATCTGGGCGCGGCCGGGGGGCAGGGGGACACCCCGGGGGCGGTCCGCGGCCCCGAGCCTGCCCCGGGGGCCGAGCCGGGCTGGCCCCTCCTCCGGCACGGCCTCCCGGGGGCGGCGGGCCCGGGGCGCAGAGCGGCGGGCAGAGCCGGGAGCCCGCTCCGCGCCGGGCCATGGCGAGCGGCGGCTCCGCGCCGGGGGGTTCGGGCTCCGCTCCGGGGTCGGGCACGGCCTTGCCCACCCGTTTCCAGGAGACCGAGAAACTGCTGGCGGCTACCGAAAGCCGGGAGGAGAAGGGCCTCCGAGGTTCCAAATCCTTCACGGCCGCGCTGGCCGGCGAGGCGGAGCGCAACGGGCACGGGCTCGCCTACAAGTCGGTGTCGGTCGGGCACCTGGAAGCGGCCCCGCTCTCGCCGTCCCGGCTCAGCCTGGGCAGAGCCTCCTCCACGGCCACCAGCACGGCGGCGGCGGAGCAGGGCCGCCCGCGGGACTACCTGGTGCTCGCCATCTTCTCCTGCTTCTGCCCCGTCTGGCCCATCAACGTGGTGGCCCTCGTCTTCTCCATTATGGTGAGTGCGGGGACCCGCCCGGCATCCCCCCCCCGCCCCCCCCGCCACCGGCTTCCCGCACCACCCCGCCCCGGAGCTGTCCGCGGTGCTGCACCGGCGGGAGGAGCCCGCACAGCTCCCGCAGCTCAGCCGGGAGCCCATCGGGGAAGGGAGACGGGTGGAGGAGGGGGGTGGTGGGGGTCTCTGAGCCGGTGGGGACCGGGACAGCTTGCGGGAGGCGGGGAGGGGGGGGGGGGAAGAAGGGCGGCGCGGGATTTTGGGGTGGGATGCGGGAGTAGCCAGGGCAGAGCTGCGGGATGCTCGGCGAGCCGCTCTGGAGGGCTCCCGGCTTGGTCGGCACAGCCCTGCAACCCCCTTACCCCTCAGGACAACCCTACAGCCCCCCCGGGCACCTTTTATGCTGTCGATTCGAGATGGAGGCAAATCTTCTCTTTCAAAATCAGCTCAGGTTAAGCAATTACCTGCTTCTCACACAGAAATTCACCAAGGGGCACCTGCAACCGGCACTTCCCCCCAAAAAACACCAACAACTTGAAGAAGGGCAGCGGCAGTGGCCACAGAAAGCCCCCTAGAGAGACCAGTTTCCATTTTGAGGAGGAATCATCGTATTTCTGCCAGGGCCAGCTGTCATCTGCGTAGTCCAGTGGTGTGGCGGAGCCTGTCTAGGCAGCATACGGGGAAGCCAGCCAGCCTGGTTTGGCTTTGCACTGCAATGAGAGAGAAAGCAGCTGGGTATTGCATATCCATGGTAATAAACAAGGGCTCTCACGGGGATTTTCCAACCACATTAGCGTTCATGCAAAATAGATTCTCACACTCTGCCTCGGAGGCGTTCGAGCCTCCAGTGCGGTGGGGGTGTGCCTTGGGCCACATAAGGCCCATGGAGTAGAAGAGTAAGCAGTGAAAAAAGAGCAGGAGCCAGTTCATACCGCTAGACAGCGAGGTACCGGTGCGTATTTACTGTGTCGATCCCAAAGGGAGGCAGGACCAACAAGGCAATGAGATTATCTGGCCGTCCTCTGCTTCCAAGGCCCTTGACAGCATTGACCAGAGCCCACCCAGGGCTGGGGCCGGGCATCCCCTTCCTCATCCCTCTGGGGCCACCAAGGCAGATGGCGCACTGGGACAAGCTTGTCCTCCAGGACAAGGTTTCTAGCACACACAGCACATTAGCAACCAGTGCGCATCCTCTGACCCCTTCACAGTCGTCCCTGCACTCCCTGTCCCACGCGACACCTAATTTATCACTGACCTTTCTAGTCTTGGCCATGCCTTGATCATCACCTCCTCCACCCCCCCCCACAACTTGCCCGCCAGGGACCCCTGCACGGCACCAGCGGAGCGGGACGAGGAGTGATCCTTGCTCTGTGCTGACCCTGGGGAGCCACGAAACATCTGGCTGGGTCATCTTGCCAGCAGAAACAGCTCTTGGAGCACCAGCTGATGTGTCACCTGCTTACCCCAGGGAGAAATTTAGTTCCCAGTGACGCCCCCGAGGGTCCCACAGGCTTAGGTCTCTCCACAGAATAAAACCCAGGAGTGCCTGATCACGCACAAATCTGAGCAGGAGCCAGGTTCTTGCAACTCCCAGCACCTGGGGGGGGCAGGGGGGGCCTTTCCACAATGTGCTGACATTCCTTTAGCTCTGCAATTGTATTTTTCTTTCCTAAGTCAATGCTTTTTGCACATGAAAGCTTTTTTTCTGAGTAATAAGCAGCAACCAGAAAGGAAAGCAAATGAAGGCTTTTGGGTTTAGCGTCTCATAAATCATTTTTCAAAAGCTGCTCTCAGATCCCAGCAGGGCCTACGGCCAGAGGTGGGGAAAAAAAATCTGCTCTAGCCCCCAGCCTGTTCCTGATAATGCTGGGCTCAGGAAAATGAGCTTCCTGGAGGCTCCTGCACTGACCCTTGGATGCATTTTCTTGACCAAGCGAGGACCTGGCTGCACTGAGGGGTTTGGGTCCCTCCCCGAGTGGAGAGCGGGGCTGATGGACACAGGGCAGCCCAGCCCCGTGGGACCATCCCAGAGGAGTGCAGGGCAGGGCAGGGCAGGGCACCACACCCACACCCACCCACACCACCTGCTTCGCTGTCACCAAATCCCTTCCCCTTCCTACCAAAGTGCAGTCACATCAGGGGAAGATGCAGAGGGGGTCACTCACCAGTGCACAAAACTCCAAACAAATGAAGTGAAAAAGAAAGGTAAATCCAGCCAGAACCAGCATAAAGTAATGCCAAGGGCAATTCTGCACAGCACTTGGTGTCCAAAAGGAGGGCTGTCATTCCCGAAAGGTGTGGGAGAACGCAGACTATCCTCACTCATTTTAAATGGCACAGTCATCTCAGTCTGGTGTTGACTTCTACCTCTCAGAGTGTTTTCTCCAACAAAACGCAAGTGTCGAGGATTAATGATTTATTCTGGTGGAAGGCAGCAGCGTGCGTCCAAAGCCGGTTCATAAATTGGGAAAGACTGCGGGGGAGAGGAGGTGACAATTTGTCTTCTCTGTCCCTGGGACTAGCACAGAAAAGTAATTGCCTTCATTTGCAACAAGACAACTTAGGTGATCTATCAGGGGAAAAAAAGCTCTTCTGAACTGTAACATGAACAGAAAACAGTTTGAAAACAGGTAAGATGAGTAACTCTCTCGAATCACCCAGACTTACCTGGCCCCACGGGTGCTGCTGTTCAAGCCCCGCTTCCAGGGTCCTCCCCGTCTGCTGAGACTCGTTTGCTGTGACACGGAGTCCCTCGGCGCACGCAGAGCCACTCGCTCCCCCGCAGCCCTCAAGCCCCGCTCAGATATTCTGCCTCGGCGAGCCTCAATTAATAAACAAGATGTTCATGTTTTTATGGGGAAAGCAAAACACAGGATTAGTGATACTAGAGAGTTATCATCAAACCGTTCCACACCAGTGAATAATAGATGCACAGTAACAAATGCTTGCTAAACACCCCGTGCCAGTGCTGATGTATTTTTCAGAATTGTTCAGGATAAATGAGCAGTAAACACTTCCAGACGCTGTAGTGAGAAATATATCAGTGCCTAAGCCTATATATTTTCCTTAGGAGACAGCTAAAACTGCATATTTCACCGCAATCTAACCCACGCCCTGCAAAAATATTACACTTGTTAGAAAAATCAGAGCTTTAAAAAAAACTCCCAAATGCTGGAAGCTGTCAGTGAGCAGGGCAGGGATCCCGTCAGTCCCTGGGCTACTGCGTCCTCCCCGTCTCTCGCCACCAGCCCATGAGGCTTCGTCTTTGTCACCTCCTGTTCTGTGATGACAGCAGGCTCTTGGCTGCATCTCATCGATATTTTGGATATTGTCTGTCCAACGTGCTGTCCAGACCATAGAAAACAAGGTCTCGAGCTCTCTCTTGGTGTCAGCAGTGGGGACGTTATGCAGGGGGGCATGTGAGCGGAGTGGGACTTTTGCAGGGATGCAGCGGAAGCAGCCGCCTGGTTGGGGCTCCGCTACGTTATTTACGTGGTGATACAGACTAAGACGAGTACATGGAAACCTCCAAAGCCGCATTTTACCTCCCCGAGCACCACGGAGCAGCAGCCAGCACGCAGCCGGGCTGGGGCTGGGGACCCTCCGGCCATGGTGCCGCCAAGAGGGTAGCGGTCTTAAAGCAGGAGGAGTGGGAAATTGGGTCGTAAGACGAAGCGTGTGCTCATTTGAATCCTCAGTGATGTTTCACGGTTAGTGCTGGAGCTGTGCTGGGCTGCCTGACTCTCAATTTTCCTTTTTTTAAAAAAACCCCACATTTGACAGGGGACCCTTTCCACCACGGTTGTTATTTCTGAGATACACTTTTTTTGAAAGGAAGGTGGGATTTTTTAAATACACTTCCACCTTTAACTCTTTTTAACTAGCATATTTATTTTTTTAACTCGGAGCTTCCCCAGTTTTAGCAGCATGGCTGGAGATGGACAGGGCAGTGAAAGAAGCCTTTAACCCAAGTAAAAACGTTACTTAAAAGCACCCCTAAAGAAAGAGTAACTGCTTCAAGGCAACTAAAGTATCTACCAAACCCCATCCCCAGTGAGGTCGAGGGGAGTTTTGCCTGACTCCTGCACCGGGTCAGGGTGACAGACCCGTGTGCCGGGCTCCCTCCTCCCCCCAGCCTGGCTTGCTTCCCTTTCCCCCCACTCCAAGCCTTCCCAGCCAGGTGAAAATGTTACCGATGGACCTTAAAACTCCTTATCCAATTTCCCTCCTTCCAAAAGCCCTCCCCGATGGGTTTCACAGGAGGCAGAAGGGCTCTGCATGAATTCAGGAAGGCTTTTCGGTCCGGAGAGCCAAGCTAGCGGCAGACCGTCTGCCTCTTCCCGAGCAGGGAGCTCCTGTTTTGCTGATGGAGGGGCTGCAGCCTCTCCACTGCACACGCAGCGAATGCTGACGCACGGTGAGTAATTTCACCATAAGAACCTCGCCGTGGTACTGCACAGCTGCCCTTCGGCTAAGTGCTAGGTGCTCCCGCAGCCAAGCGCAGGAAGCCCAGCACACTCACACCGGCAGACTGGGGACCACTCTGGGCTCTTCTCGCAGCAGTAATGCGTCTCCCTCACCAGGAACTCTGACTTTCAGTATTTTTCACTTAGGAACCAAATGACTGCTAATTACAAGAGCAAGAAACAAGATTGGGTTCTTATTTAATCACCTACTCTGAAAGTTTACAATGCATCTGTGCATTATAACTTTTCTGACGAGCTGTGCTTGGTCTTCAGGTTGCTGTGTGTTGTCAGCACAGGTGGAGGCTTCTCTTGTCCAGCGAGCAGTAAGAGAGCTGGCACTGAAGCTCGGAGGAGTGAGGCCACAGCATCGCCTTCACTGCCCCATCAGGCACCAGGCAAGGCGTTGGTGAGCCCATGCTCATCCAGTCTCACGCCTTTCCCCTTTGGGTGCAAGCCCAAATCCTGCTCAGCCCACCCAGCCACTTGCAGCTGTGGCCTCAGCAGCACTGCTGGACAGACCCCAGGGAAGCTTCACTAAACCCTCTGGAGATGCCTCCAGGGTCTGGATCTCTGCTGAGCCCATGGGTGGCCAGCCCAGACTGAGCAGTGAAAAGCAAGGTTTCCAAGGAAACCTCCAAGATGTGTTGTCCATCCACCCTGGGTTGCCACTTGTTCCCAAAGATAAGGACTGCCACAATTTATCCCAGCTGAGAGCCTCCCGTTACAACGCCAATGCCCACCAAAGATCAGTGCAAGCTGATCTAGCTCCAGCTCTTGGGGATCTCTCTTCATCCCTTAATGAGTCCACACACCATAATTTCCAGGCACCTGACAGTGCCTTCCCCCATCCTGTTCCTCAGCCCGTGGCCAGGGAGCCCTTTCTTTCAGTCACGGAGCAGAGGAAAGCTTTCACTGAGCTGCTCGAAGAAATCAATAGAGCAGCAGGGGAAATCACAGTGAAACTAGAGGCAGACTAGAGAAGCTATATGGACTATTCCTTCCCTCCCTACAGCACACACAAGAGCAGGAATTAACTGTAGGAAGGCTGCGTGTAAAAACAGAGACGGCGAGCACAACACACCTAAGGCGATGCAGAAATTCAGGGTGATGCAGAGCCACCAAAGCACATCCCATCGCAAGACGAAAGCCAGCAGTTGCTGCCCACTTTATCAAAGCCCTTTCCTCTCGCACAAACATTCAGCTCCAACAGCCAGCAAAGAGGCCACACGCTGCTTTTTTTTTATTGGTAGGTCGGTCATAGTTAAACTCGGAATAATTTCTCAATACATAAATAAATTTGCAGAAGATGATGGAGGCAGGATGCTTTTCCTTGAACATAGGCTCTAGAAGGGAAGCGGTACCCCTGGGAGATGCAGTCCCCTGCACAGTCCCTGCTGCTCTGGGGACCAAAGTCAAGAATTTCAGGGTTTTCCATGAAAGAGTCAGAGAGGGGCTGCTGCTGGAGGGGGCTGCGCTGTGCCTCCTGCCCCACGCTGGGGCTATTTCTTAGTCACTCTGATAAAATACAGACTCGAGCCAGTCCTGCTCGTGCCCAGGGTGAGCAGAACAGCATCCCAGACGGGCTGCTCCGGGCACGGCTGTTTAGCAGGACCACTGGCTGCGAAAGCAGAGGGGACTCGCGTGTCATCCTGTGAGAGCCCAGGATGGCCAATCCAGCCTCCGCTGACACAGCAGCTCCCGTTTTGGGGACTACAGCCAGTCACCCCAGGGCTGCGGCCGTTCTCAAGCTCCTCTTTCTGTGTTTCCCTGCAGTCGAGGAACAGCGGGCAGCAAGGGGACATGGACGGAGCCCGGCGACTCGGCCGCATGGCCAGGCTGCTCAGCATCGTCTCCATCATCCTGGGGACCATCATCATCGTGCTCTACATTTCACTCAGCGTCAGAGGTAACATCTCCTTCTCTTTTCCCCAGCCCAGCTAGAGCAGGAACCTCACAGAGCTCCCGTCTCCAGCCCAGTTTACAGGACACGCCTGACCACCGTCCACCAGCATCCTAGGGCAGGTGGGGCTCCATTCCCACCCCAGCTGCAGTGGCAGGGCACTAAGCACCCATACGGTCCAGGCCAGTTTGACCATCACCAGCTGCACACACGCATGCAAAACACCTTAGAAAATGGGCTCCTTGCAGGAGCAACACTCACTGTTCAAACGATCGGAACAGAAAGTCCTCCCTGTGCTGTCCCGTAGTGCAGTGGTGACCATACAAGGTCCCTCTGGTGAAAGGTCTTGCCCTGGCAAAGGCTGTGGTGGGTTTAGAAGAGTGTAGTGGGGTAAAAACTGAAGGGACACAAATCAACCTGCCCAGAAATGCAATCCCAAAATGTTTGGGGAACCTCCCAATCACAAACCCACCTGTCAAAACCAGCATGATCGATGGCAGCACAGCTCAGGCAAGCAGGAACCTCAGAAACACTCAAAGCCCAAACCAAGAGTGTAAGGGAAACACCTGTGACTACTGGAAGCTGCCCTACAACTCTCTTTATTTTACAGTTTCCTAGAAGACGTTTTAGCATGCAAATACCTTGAAGAGGAGGAAGACAACTTTCCTTTTGGGGTTTTTACTTTCAGCCTTGCAACAAAAAATTGTCACAGTGTAGGTGGGCAGCCCTAGACAGCCTGCTCTGGAGCGCCGACTGAAAGAACGCATGCTTCTACTTCACCGCCTCTTGGAAATGAGTTTGTACAAGTGATGGGATAAAAAACATCGCAAGAAGGAATGGGAATGACCATTGGATGCCGAGCGGAGAGGAGAAGGGGGAAATCCACTACCTCATTCCCCTCCAGCAAAACTCACGGAGTGGGGAGACAACTAAAGTACAAGAGGA
The DNA here is from genome assembly GCF_030867145.1 of Opisthocomus hoazin. NCBI lineage: Eukaryota > Metazoa > Chordata > Aves > Opisthocomiformes > Opisthocomidae > Opisthocomus > Opisthocomus hoazin. Next base: position 12,655,710 of record NC_134433.1, on the reverse strand, counting down.
GGAGAGAGTTTCAAGAACGAAGCTTATTTTAAAAGAAAAATTTAAGACGAGAACAGGACTTTTTGAGGAGACCTCCTAAGAATTTTGGCACAAGTCACTGAATTTTTGGGAGGTCATTGGTTTTTAAATCGTCAAATTCTCTGTCTCTACAAAAACAAAACAAAACCACAAAGCTCAAACTGCCATCAGGAGCTGAGAGCTGTTCCACGGAGGAGGGAGAGCAGAGCTGCAGCAGGACCACGGCTCTGCTCCGATCGAAACGCAGCTGCAAAAGCTGGAGGACGTGGTGGGTGCTTTTGTATTTTTGATGAAAAAAAAAAAAAAGAGACAATGACCATTTGCATGCCTTTGGGAATGTTCTCCATGTCTGTTCCTATGAGCTCTTTTATCACTTAGGGCAGCTCTCAGAGCTGGCAGAGCAGGATGTTGCTGCATGAGAACGCCGGGCTCCTCCTCACCCGCATCCCATGGTGGGGTTTTTAATGGAAGGAAAAACTGTTTTGTCTGTGAACCCACACATTTCTCTCTCTGTGCACCCAAAGTGAGGTTAATACTCATGGCGCTGAGAAAAGAGCCTGGTTCATCTGTAGCAGCAGTACCAAGGCACGGAGAGCCCGTTCTACCCACTTACACATTTCTGTCACTTCATGTCCATCACAGAAAAGCTTCAGCGTGATCCAACCCCCGCCGCTGTCAGTGCTCGTCTCCCCGATCCTTCTGGGCTCCAGCGTAGGGCCTTCCAGGAGATTTTCAGAGGCATGGAGGAGTTTAAGATCCCATTCCTGTCCCTGCACCCCTCACACGCTCTTCTGCATCTCTGAAAATCTCCAGCATCCCCAGAGCTGGCTGGGGTCAGATCCACGAGTAGTATTATTTTTTAATGTTTTATATATAACACAAGAAAAGAATAGACTTTTCTCCTTCCGAACTGCCTATACGTACTCCGCGCCCTGCCACGTCTTCCATATTGCGCGGCTCTTCGGCTGTTTCCCGTGGGATCCGATCCCAACACGCTCCCTCGAGCCTCCATCCAGCCCCATCCCTCCTTCTTCCCCTTCACCCTGTCCTTGCCGCGGGTTGTTACTGGGGCTGGTCCTTTATTTGGCCACCCAGACTATGCAAAGTTTCATCGCCTGTTATTTTATTCAGGCTTTGTAGATGGCTTCTGGCCATATCCATTGGCTCCGTATTAGCTGAGCCTCTCTCTTTTAGCAAAACTTTGCGGGCACAAGTACATGGCCAAGAGCTGCACTCCCCAGCCTTTCCGTTGTCTCCAGCTGGCAGCCTGGGACTGAGAAATACGGGCTGCACTGAGAAATACGGTGCTTCAGAGCACTTCTGCTCCTTACCGTCAATCTCCCGAAAAAAAATCCCAAATCTTAGACCAAATCTAATGCTTCTGAGGGCTTGTCTACATGGAGAATCTACTGCACGCCACAAGAAACTTCACGACATGGTAACTGCTTGGCACGAACTTCTCCGGAGCATGGGAGTGGGCACTCGCGCATGTGGGGTTAGCACAGGGTAGGGGTGCACTGTACATCCACGCTGTAGTTACTCTGCAGTACCTAACGTGCAAGGCCATGAGCATCGCTGTGAAAATCCTCATCACCAGTTTGATGGCTCCTCTTTAACGTGTTTTATTTTGCTTGGATGTTATTGGAATCCAGAGGGTAACAAAGCCAAATCCCCTAGACACGCTGTTAGCATTTTTCGCTCCATCAAAAGGGGTTCCAGGGACTCACAGCAACAGCACATCACTCCGGCACTTTCTTGGGCTCCATTCCCATCTACCCCTTTGCCTGAGCTTTATTACAAACTATTGGTTTCTAAAATGGACCGAATTTGCAACCTTTCTTTTGCAATTCATTTTCCGTAAGCTTCAGCGGACAGGGGCCGCTGAGCGCTGCTGGGTGTGAGCTCCCACCCGCAGCCACTGCCAGGGTGCCCCTTGGCACCAGACATCATCTCCCTGAGCTCATCCGAAACCCTCCCTTGGCGACTCAAACTCTCAACTTCTGGTTGATGAAATCCCATCAAATCCCCCAGATGTTTCCTTCTTCAGCGCTTGAACCCGAAAGCTGCTCGCTGGGAAACATGGATGGTTTTTTCTGAGATAGGTAAGGGCAGCGCTGCTTGTCTGCGCGTCGTCTGCCTTTGCTCTCTGAGCTGCCCAACTTCAGCTGATTGGAAGAGCTGAGCAAGCTCCTCCTGGGGCAGAGAGAGCCGACATGCAGGGAAAGCTGCTGCAATGAGTTATAGTACTTGAGGGCGCCAAGTATTTATTAAGTAAGAATGTAAATGCTCTTTTATCATTACATAAAGCCTTTCATCTCAAGTGCTTCACCACATTCAAAGGATTAAACCTCACCCCCCCCACGAGGTGGGTTAGCGTTACTCGGCTCTAATTGCACGGGTGGCAAAGTTGCTCAGAGTCACACGCACCGCACAGCTCCAAAAAGAAACCTGTTTTTCTTTCTCCTCCTTAACAGCACCATGTATGAATACAGATTTCCTCCGAGTCTGATTTTTCCCAAGGGATCTAGGAAAACACACACCACACTTCAAAATGGACTGGGATACCTGCAGCCGTAGGGCCGAGGGGGCTTTGCTAGGGAGCTGCAATGGTCCCTGCCGGGAGAAGCCCCAGGTTGGTGAAGCACAGGGCAGCAGAGGTACCAGAATTCATCCGAAAGCAGGAGAAGGCAGAAGTTTTCCCAAAAAAGCCCCGCGGTGATGATTTGTTGCATGCATCCAAACATGGCTTGTGCCCCCTCTCAGCCTGTATCATTGGGCTGCTCAGGTGACTGCTGTTCATCTCAGTATGAAGTGTAACAAAAAAGAAAAACTAAGACCCTTAAATTCCTTTGATTTTTACTCTTCTTTCTGATTCGATACAGCTGCCCTGCTCTGCACTCTTGAATACAGCTTTTTGGTTCTTATCCTGCGTTGAAATCCAGAGGAAAACCTCTGCAGTCACTCCTGACAAAATACCATCTCTCCTTGCAACCTGGCTCTCCAGTGCTGTAGTAACAAACTCCCCAGGGTTACCGGGAAAGTCCCTTCTCCCTGCTCTCCCCCAGCTTCCCCATAAGTTTTGCAGCCTGATATTTTGCAAAGATTTTGCCGTGAGATCCTTGCTTTCCACGTGGTTTTATGGCAGCTCAGCTGCCCCGTTGGCTCTTTTGGGAGCATTAGCTTGTATTTGCGAAGGAAGAGTTGCTGAGTCCCCAACCTTTGACGTACACCTCACCTGCGATTGCGTTATGTGGGGCTAAATCATGGCAGAACTTCATCCTGAGGCCACCAGCACTCAAGTTTCCTCCTTTGGTCTACATCTGGGGAACAACAGCATCCCTCGTGATTTTTTGCTGATTTAGCATTTACCTAAGTGCAAGCGTCTTTTTTTTCCATATCCAGGCACAACTGCTCTTCTCCTTAACTTTTTTTTAGCGTGCAGGAGGGTGATCACAAAAACTGTGTGTCACAAAAAGACTTTCCCGCCCCATCCCCACAAACAAACCCTGTTACTTATGTCACAGCTCGTTGCCACCTGCTGCAGCCTCCTCTAAGCGCGTCAGGACCAGGTTTTCTATGTGCTCGCAACTAGAACAGTCACAAAATCCCCAGGGTCTGACCAACTTCTACCCCCTGGTGAGGGAGAGGCGAGAGATCCAAGCGATGGGGTGGCAATCCAGCCTTACCTGACAGCGGAGTTGAGCTGGTAGGAGGAGAGCTTGCTGAAGAGATGGAGAAGGTGGGAAACGTCTCTAAATGTAAGCTGAAGTAGGAGTTACGATCGACAAGTGTGAGGTCCTGGTGGGATATAAATACACGGTTTGCACTGCTTGGGAAAGAGCCTCTGAGCAGAGCGCGTGGCTGATGGCACCTCTCCGGCACTGGAGTCCCTGGGCTCTTCTCCCCGGGGTTTGGGGGGAGCGGCACAGAAGAGCCCTTGCTGGGTGCACCAATGCCAGATTGAAGGCTTAAGCTGAACAAGGAATTTGCTGCTGCCGAGCAGGCGAGCTAGCTTGGTTTCATCTCACCTTCTTGTAGGACGCGATGATCGATGGTCAGAAAAGGTGTAGCACCAGTCGGCTGGTCACAGCAACAGGCTGGCTGGCACCCGCCCGGGTGCCTGCAGAGGAGCCCAAAGGGGTTCGAGCACAAAGGGAAGAAAGAAAGTGACAGAAGAGTTCATTTAAAAGTTTGCTGTGTTAATGACAGGTTTGCTTTTTCTGGTCGGTTTTTCACTCTGCTCCAGTTTACCCCTTTCTCCCCATCTTCGCCAGTTCAACACACTTTGCCCTCAGCATTTCTACCCCCAGAGCAATGCGCGAGTCTCACCGGCTCTCCCCTCCCACCCTCTGCCTTTCCTTTAATCTGGGACAGGTCTGGGTGGCAATGAGATGCCATCGCTGGGCTTACCCCAAAAGGGGTTATCGAGGGGCAGCGAACCAGCTCCTCTCAGGCTCTGACCCGGGCTGGCTGTGGACCCAAGCAGGCACCGCTGCAGCAGCCGAGCTTCCCGAGGCAACTTCTCCATGTAGGCAAGGGGAGCAGATCCTGCCTTTAGATAAAACGAGCGTTCCTTCTCCGTTCGGTCTGCGGCCAGGGAGAGGCTGCAGAATGCACCCGCTGGGCTGCTCCAGCGACTTACTTTCTTTTTCCCCAATACCCCCAACCTTGCCCTATCACTTTGTTACTTCTCACAGAACCACAACCAGGGCTGCACAGTCAAGCTGAAATAATTTCAGATTTAAGGTCGATTTTCTTTCAGCATACATCCTTTAATTTTGGCAAGGACAATTAGGTTTGGACTGAAGACTCCCATGCTTGGGCACAAGCCAAGGGGTTTGGGGGGGTGGGGGAAGCAGCCTTTTCAACGTGGGAATATTTGTAAAGCATTTGCTGACACCAGTAGGTAGCAAAATTCAAACCTATAAATACCCATCCAAGATAAGAAACATCAGAAAGGGAATGTGTGCAGCGTTCACCAAGGCAACCCTGGTACCACTTGGGAGCAGATGCCCTTGTCAGATGGTGCCCAGGACACAATCCTTCGTGTGGAAGTGCAGGGTCTGTCCCCCCCACTGCCATCACCACCATCCATGCCCTGGCTCCTCCTGCTTCGAAGCCAAACGGGAAGAGCCGTGTTTCTCACACAGCATGACCACATCAGGAATTGCAGCTGGGCGCTTCTCTTTGCTGATAGATGTTTCTTCTTCTGCAGGATGATATGGTATATCTTATATACTTTCTTTGTATTTCTTGGCATGAGAAAAAAATTAAAATGTAACATGCATGGTCAAAGCTGAACTTGTTTCTTCTGTCTAAATGAGACAAAAAAATCCAAACTACTCATTTAACTATTGCTTCACGCTCCAAGAACAAGTAGATCAGCTGGTACGTTGGGTGCAGTGGGTTGTAAATAGTACATAGAAGCAAAAGGCAGAAGAAACCAGCACAAGTCAGTGCAGAGAAAGGCTCAGACAGATCAGCCTTGTGCTGCAGAGTCCAGCGGCACCGAGCTCCTCGGGAAGCACAGCCATTGCAGGAGGTCTCCAGCTGGCTGTTCCCTGCCCTGGGAAAGAGGAGAAATCCTCCTGGCTTGCAGCATGCGAGGGTGGGATGGGCAGAAGTCACTGGGAACTGCTTCTCATCGCTGGCCCTGCCGCTGCAGGTCAATAGCACGGTGAACAACCAAGTCCAAAAGAACAAATTCCAAATCTGCTCAAAAAACAATTACTGATCAAAACCATAGATTTCAAGAATGCACAGCAATATTTGATCTCTACTCAAAAAGCCTAAATGCAAGCAGCTCCAGGAAGCAAGTCCTTTTTAACATTTCTCAAGTCAAGGCTTGAAAATTTAGCCATTACCAAAACCATTGGCTTTAGTCTTTTCCCCCAGAGGAGCTTTCCCAGCCAGACCGGAAGGGTGTTGACCGTGTATAACACACACCTGGAGCCTCTACCAGAGTTCATTTCTCTGTAACGGCACACCAGCCAGCCAAGGCCACTGGTCTGTACTGAAGATGAGTTGCACAACCACCTCCTTCAGCTGAATCCAACACCCTCCTCTGGCTGCACGTCTCTGGCATCCTCCGGGAATGAACGGCAACGTAGCTTCCAGCCCAGCTCAGCTTGGAGACCAGACTTGCCAAGCCTGAGACGAATTAGTTGCCTTACACAGCTCTCTGCTCTGCAGAATATGCTCCAGCTGTCCAGGCTTCAGCTCTGGGCAGGACTTACCGGAGGTAACGGAGTCCCGCAGCTTCCCGAGGACGACGCCTTCCCTCTCCCAGCAAAGCGGCACGCACAAACCATGCACGTGGGAGGCAGGGGCCACCACCAGCAGCGGAGATCAAAAATGAGGTTTTACGGCCTCGGAGCGTTGCCTTGGTATCAGACACAACACTTTCACCCATGTCTATGATGGAAAAAGAGAGATGCAAATTCTCTGCAATGTCGGCAGCCGGCAGCGTGATTCAGCAGCGGACGTACTCAGCGGCCCTGCCCGGAGCGCGTCCTGCGATGAGGTTCCCTCCAAGGCAGAGGCAGGTCGCTCCCCACCGGAACGGCCGGAGGCATCACAGAGCGCTGAGCCACCGGCACTGCCGCAGCAGCCCAGTGGGCCCAGGGCTCCGCTCCCTCTCGCCCGACGGAGCCCACTGGGTAATAACTCTGCAGCAAACGCTGCAAGGAAACCGATTCAGGGGTTGTGTGCTGTGGTCACATTTAGGAAATGGTTGTGCCCGTGCTGGCGAGGCACCAGGGTGAACAGACCGTTCCAGACCACCCCTGTGGTCCAAACCCAAATCCCTTCGTCAGTGATGTGACACAGTAAAGCTTTGGTCTGCCTGTCGTTTTCACGGGCAGTGCTATGATACAGACCTCTTTCCCCTTCTCAAAGATGCAAACTGTAGGGTTTTTTTTCTGGAGGGAAAAAAAGAAATAAATAGGAAAACCTCCCAGGTACTCAACGCCAGAAAAAATGCAGATTAAATGTCAACAAACTCATGGAAAACAGATCTGTTACCCTCATGTGCATCTCAGAAAATGATCAAAGGACCTGTAACTGGTTCTTCTAGACCCGCCGCTGGCCACAACACAACGCCCAGCCCCTGTAAGCTGGAGCTTGTCTCGGTACTGGAGCTGCCCCTGAGGTTTCCTGTGGTTCAGGCAGCGCAGCACTGGTACATCACTGCCCAAACGACTCCCAGGGAGACAGAGCTGCTCTGCAGCCTTGAACACACCACCAACAAGCTCAGCCATCTCGTTTCTCCCACACCTTCTCTTAGGCCACACGACCCACCCCCTGCCCGGCTCTGTGACTTGCGAACAGATTTCCAACAAATTCTCCGTATTTCTTCAGCGTGTTGATTCCCCATTGCTTTGAAAACTGAAAATCTAACTAGACCTGCTGGTTCTTACCCCCACTCATAACACCAGCTACATCAGTGTTCTTGATGTTTAGCTCCACGTTCAAGGGCTAGGACATCAGCTGCTCGAACCTCTTTAAGAGCCACAGCCACGCAGGTCCAAACTTGCAGCACGCCACAGCCACTCCCATTCTGCGCTGAGGTTAGGCATGGTACGGAGCCCGCATTATTCAGCGGCAGCATCCCCCTGCTTCCTCTGCTCACCCAGAAGCGCAGGAGGCACCAGGGCCCTTGGCAACACGAGTGCGATTACAGGGAAGGCCCAAAGAGCCACTGTTACTTGACCTGACAGAGAAACGAAATGTAGGTGTTTAGAAAATTCATTGTAACTCCCCACCATTCAGCAAAGCAAAGGGACTTGGGGTTGTGGTTGGTGGTACCCGTGCACAGCAAAAGACCAGGACAGAGTGGTCCTGGTGGGGAGAGCTTTGGAGGAACAGATGCGATTTGCATCTCGGCACATGATGTCTGAGGTTGCGTGAAGCCATCTTTGCCCTTCTTCCTGGATTGCTTTAAGAATTCAGAGGCAAGAGGGCTGCGCAGGAAGGAACAACGGCTTTGCCCTGGAGGAGGAGGATTTTACTCTCACAAAAACGCCCACACCACGGAGAGATTTCCCTTCAGTGGCGAGAGTCCTCTGGGAGCATCCCGCCCGCGTCACCGCAGCCGCTGGGCAGATGCGGGTTCCAGACTTCAAAGGCCGAAGCTGACGGCCTCTCCTCTGGTGTTTTGCTAAAGAGATGGGAGTGCCAAGTGCTTTAGCCTCCTGTTTTATTAATATGCTGCTCTGATGGGCTCATGTATAATAGATTCGCAAAGGAGCAGCAAGAGGTTCACATCCAGTTTCCGCGTTGCGTATGTTTTCTCCTAAACACTACAGACTCTCCACTCACCTCTCCATATCTGTCCTCACTAATGAATTTGCTTGAGGTTTGGGGTTCAAGCAAAGCGCAAAAAGTTGGTCACTGGTTCCTCAGCTGGTTTCCACGACTTCGCTTCAGATGGGAGCTACGAATTAAAAGCAGAGGGAAAAATGTTTCCATCTTCCCTCTCCTTCCTAACACCGGCTGCTGCTGAAGGAACGAGCGCGCAGCGAGGGGTTTCCTTGGGCACCCTCACAGCCATGTCCAGCCTCTCGGCAAGCGGTCTGCGAGGCGCCGGAGCCTGGGCTGCTGCAGCCACAGAGGCCGCAGCCCCGCAGTGTCGCACCGGGAGAGCTCCAGGCTGCAGAAGCGCAGCAGCGAGACCGGGTGACGAGCAGCACGCAGACGCGCCTGGCTCTGGTACGGCTCGCTCCGGTCTGCAGGGACGCGAGGGGCTTGGAGCTCAGCGCTGGGCCAAAAAGAGAGTAGGCTGCACCCCAAACTTCTCCCTACTCACAGAAGAAGTTATTAGCTCTAGAGAGGAAAAAAAAGATGAAATTAGGATGTGTGGTGGACATCTCCTGCGAAGTTTGAAGTAGTTCACCGAACACGCTCCCTGTAGGCTCCAGTAAAAAAAAAAGCAGAGAAAAGCTGAGTTTGACTTTGTGAGGGTGCCGAAAGCCTCCATCTTCCCCTTTTCCCACCCGGAACAAGCCTTCCCCTCTACAGATGAAGACTTTTTCTGCAGCACGGCTCTGGACGCTGCCTCCAGTCCAGACCCGTCACCGCTCTCCTGCAAATGCAGTCAGAGCAACACAGCCACGGCTCCCACACCGCACGGCCAGCCGTTTATTCAGGGGTCTAGCTGATCCCACATGGCACAAGTTAGCGGTTTCTATCACGTCTCAAACTCATTTTTTTAATCAAGACATGTCCGGCAAACTCCGTCGGAGGACCGGTGGCTGGGATTTGTACAGCTGAAAGAGGAGAGCCTGGCTTGCACCGGTAGGTCTGAGCCGCACCAGCAGACCAAGGCACTGCTCTGAATTAGGACCTTTCCTTTTCAGTGGCTACTGCTGGATTCTTCAGAAGAGGAAAGCTCCCATCCTGCAACCTCTAGAACACCTAAAATCAAGTAATGGGGATTTCTCCATGAGCTAAGCTACCTAGTTTACGTGCTAAACAAAAAAAAGGCTGATGGCCTTCATTGCTTCCAGCTTGGCTGCAATGTTGGATGCTATTCTTGCTCGAGAGCTGCCGAACGCTTCTGAAGCTTGCGAAGTTGTTTGCTTTAATAGCACAGAGCGTGAAACAAAGCAAAGAGGGGAAGTCTCCCCAGCAAAATGCCGCCTCCTGCCCAGCTCACTGTATCTCGCTGCCTCTTGGAAATGTTTAATTATAGGCTGCAGATTCTAAAGTATTTTCTTCCAATTATTTGGTCTCAGGTCCCCAAGTGTTTGGTGGGGTGGTTTTTTTTTTTTGTGGTTTTGCTGTGTTTTTTTTTTAAAAGCCTTCATCTAAGCCAGAGTGTAGGCTTGAAAATTATTTACATTTCCTGAAACATATGGAAACTCCGGCAGAGCTGGCCAGCAGATCCCCCAACCCCGCCGTAAGGTACGGCCAGAACCCAGCGGCGCAGCTCAGACCCAGCTACGGCGAGAGGGCACCCAGAGAGCAGCAACGGCTGAGAGCCCTCCCGCCTCTTGCTAAGCTATATTTCTTTACATAAGCAGTGCATGCTTTTATAGACCTGACTCACAAACCTCCCCACCTCAGTAATATTTTAAAGTAAATTTAGCACTGGTGATACATGCCTGACCTAGAGGGAACTCCATTTATAGCACAGTAGGGAAATATCCACGTATGCCCCCTTCTGCGCTCGGCCTCTCTGCTGGGGTGTTTCTCCGGCGTGGAGGAGCGAGGCTGCGGGAGCCCCAGCGCCGGCTCAGCCTCTCCTCTGTGCTGCAAGGCGGGGGACGCCCACGGGATCGCCCCCTTGCTCGGCACCGCCACACAGGAGCCCACAGTCTCCAGCGGTGACAAGGTCCTCACGTGGTCCCGTTACTGGCTAACGTAAAAAATGATCGTTTGTGCGTGAAGAGCTGGCCCTGCCAGGGACACCTGATCAGCACTTTCACAGCTACTCACGGCTTTACAGCTGCAATATTCCTGAGCATCCTGCAGAGTCTTAAGGTTCCCTGAAAAACCTGACGTTTCAGCAGCATTTCACCCCAAAAGAAGCCAGCTCAGCACAAGCCTGAAGTCAGACGGATCCGCAGCAGCTGGCACACGCAGGCACACCTACCAGCAAACCTCTGAAGAAAGTTTCCACTACACAGCAAGCAGCTCGGTGGGACTTTGCAACCCGCAGCGAGGAGCTGCTCGTTCTTTTCAGCGCACCTCCAGCAAGACAACACATGAAGAATATTGTCCCCGGTTCTAAGAACCTTGCAGCAGACAGACGGGTATGGGCAAGGAAGATAAGAAAACAAAACATCTGAAGGGCGAAAGCCTACCTGTTCACAGCACTGGTGGAGGAGCACGCTGGGCTCAGGTACCAAAGCAGTTACCAGTGATCTCGCAGCTGGAGCTCTAGGTGTGGTGTTCATCACTGAACTTCAAGTGACCCTGGGACAGCCTCTCTGGGCTTCAACGGACAGATTTTTTAAAAGAAATTAAAATTATGAGACCAAAAATAAGTCTGTGTGTTTGAAACGTCTAGTTGAAGCCAAACACCCAGGCAGCAAGGGAGGAGAACATGCCGGGCAGCGCAGCGAGCGCAGGTAAAGCAACACAAGATATAAGACCTCAACGGACACGATGGCAGCAGACCTTTCCAAATCACACCACTGACCGACAGAGGACTCGCAGGGCCTGATAGCCCAGACAACCAGAAAATAACCCACAATGAGAACGCTGCAAATCCTGTTCCAAAGGCAGATGGACTTTGATTACGGCCAGACGTCTCCTGCTTCACCAGCAGCGCTACCAAAACTGGGTTAGCCAAGCCTCCGGGTCCCATCAAGAACAAAGCGCAAGGAGGGCTGCGACGGCACGGAAAGATTAAGCAAGGGATGAGCACAGGCACACAGGCTCATGATGGTCTGCAACAGCTTGCAAAGGAGGGGGACGACGAAGGCAGCACCCGAGCGGTTAACGAGCACATCCCAGGCGTGAAGGCACGAGCCCTGGCAGCACAGCTTTCGTACCCGAATACCCCTGGTTTGGGTAAAGGGCTGGCCTTCAGAGAACGTAAATACCTACTGTAAACATCAGGATTTTCTATTATAACATTTAAAAAATCAAGTCCACACAGCAGTACATCTCCCACGCTCAGTGAAAGAGAGAAAACAAAGACGCTCCTGTCTCTCCGTATGAATTTCCAGCGGAGTGCTCGGCTCCCTTTCAGCAGGAAATCTGCTGGCGGAATCGCACCGGGACCGCTGGAGCGGAGCGCGGCTCATCCATAATGCAGGAACGCCCACTGCGCCCGCGGCTGGCAGGAAGGCCAGCAGTTTTCAATAGGAACAACGGTATTCTGGGAGGCGGATGGTTAAAAATACGTATCTTACGCCTGTGCCACTATAAATTATTGACTGTACAGGGAGTTGGAAAAAAGGATTCAGCCCCATTAATAATTTATTTTCTAATCCAAACGAAGATGGAATTTTATGCACCACTTATTACCAGCACTGCAAACTGGAAAAACTAACTGCACTTCCCAGTATCTCAAGCCAGAATTGCCTTTCCATTTTCGAAACAGTTTTTGAAGTTTCTTCTCTACAGCTTGAGACATAGTCAAAGCCTTCCCTGGGGAAAGCATATGGTCATTCCTGAGTATTTAGCAGGCACATTAAGGACACAGAAATCTATCTCTAAAGCAACATTACAGACACAGCACGACAGCTCCGAAATGACGAGAATTACCTCTTCGCTCCGAGCCTTACGCAGACAGACAGGTATCACAATGCCAGGCAGACACGCTCCTTTGAGAAAATAAATTTGAGTGGCATTGAAAGAGTGAGCACCAGGTCCAGAAACACCAGACAGAGACGGGGCCTTCGGGCACCATGCTGCCTGGTTTGAACACCCGAGGCTGGAGGTGGCCCAGACCACAGCACGGCTAGAAAACTATGGGGTACGGCAGAAGTTCATGGAGTTTTTACGATTGCTTGTACCATGTTCAAAGTATTATGGGTTCTTGGTGTTTGTGATTGCAGAAGGGGGGAAAACAAAAAGCTACCAAACTACTGAGAGGTGTTTTAAAGAGGGGGGGAGGCACCTTATGCTCACAAGGCTCTTCAAACCAAAGTCAGTTGCTGTGAGTTTCGGCGTGCCTTTGAGAATTTAATGTTTTATACCATGGATATATAGAAAACTTTTTAAAGCTTACCTCTGAAGAGAGCCATCCTTGTTCCATCGGTCACAGAACAGCAAGAAAAACTCACAGCTATATTGAGACCCCTCCAATGCAGAAGCGGAGAAGGGGAGTCTGGGTCTGCGCACGCAGGCAGGAGGAACACATCCCACCAAACCGAGCACTTCGGGTCAGGAAATGCTCCACCACATCTGGTATTTGGGACAAAAATGGAGAACAAACTCATACACGCGTTCAGCGACAATCCCAAAGCAGAGAGATGAATCTTCTCTGCATCCTCCTCAAAGTTTAGGTAGGCAAAGATTGTCATGGGGAAAGAACCAAGCACCTTGCTTAGAATTCTAATTTATTATTAAATTACATATCAAAGCTTTTTTTTTTTTAAATACATACAGAGAATGCACAATAGGTGTGAACAAAAATAATTACAGCTACAATAAAATAAATTTCAAGAAGCTGTATGAAAAGCAAAATATCAGAAAGTGCAATCAGAAACTCATTTACGAGGGTCCAGATTGGGATATTTTGTGAGAAAGGGTTTTAGTTTTCATCTTGAGTGTTTATTTAAACTGCTTTCCTCACCCAGTAGTAGACAGACCAACAACCGCTTGTGTATTCAGAACTGAAAGCATCACCGCTGGTTTCAGACATCCAGCCCACAGGAGAGATACGGGGCACCAAGAGGACTCGCAGCCGTCACCTAGGGTATGGCTCAGTTCTGTCTCGCTACGCCCTTCCCTGCAGCCCCCCGTCCTGCACATTGCTAGCAGCACCGCTGTTCCGGAGGATGGCATCACCCAGCACTGTTAGCAGGAGTTTCAGCATTGCTTCCTCCTCCAGAAGCGATACAGCCGTTACCTCTCCTTCCCGTTTCAAATGAAAGCTTGGGGGGGGGGGGGAGCGGGGAGGAAAAATAGGAAAAGGTTATGCATCAAGTGATCTTGGGAGAGACAAGCTGTCAAATTTAGGGAGGTAAAATAATCCCGACTAAATGAGTTACACGATCAGAAGTGGTGGACCAGACTCTCCTACCTCTGTGGCAGTTTTGGGGAAGCTTCAGGAATGTGCCTCCTCAGAGGAGGCAGCCCCGGAGCACAAGCTGCCAACAAATTTATTTGAAACTTTCACATCGCCTAAAAATCTACTTCTGCTCTTTTGTTTTCAACCTCCAGCAGGGAACTGACTCCTCCTTCTCACAGCAATCTTAAGACTGTCCAAAAGAAAGGACTTCTAAAACCACAGGTGAAAAATTCTAGTCAATTCGTCAGTATAGGGAATCCGCAGCAATTTACACCCTGCTTGGACACCCAAAAGCTCCTGAAACCAACACTGGTTAACAAAAAGCGCTGTGCCTCCCGAGGCAGGGCAGGCTGCCCCACGCCCAGAGGCAGGGCACTGCTTGGTCCCCGAGCCGCAGGGCCGGCCCTCGCCACCGACGGGACACGCAGTGCCGGGTGCCGCCCCGACGCCATTCTTCTGCGCTAGCAACCGGCACTCGAAGATCAGGTAAACATGTAAAAAAACTGTCTAAAAAGGAAGGATAAAAATATTTGCGTCCGTGTGAAGCATGGCATCAAAACTTCTCAACACAATCTCTGGCGTTCTAGCGCCGAGCTAAGGGGTTGTTGGAAAGGTTCAACATCAGTGCTTGCATATTAGCAAGAACAAAGTAGAAATTTAAAAAGAGTGTCTGTGGGGGACATGTGCCCTGTAGAAATATTGTGGATTTTCTCACTTCATTTCAATGGCTTAGCGATAATTTTCTTCGCGCAATTCTGTTTGGTGGAGTTATGAAACTGCAGCTTTGCCAGGAATTGCAGAAATGAGAATCCTTTAACCACATTTTTTTTTCCTTAGAGCAAGGGGAACCACGCAGAATGAAAAACTCAAGAGAACATATTTAGCAACAGGAGACACACAAACCTGTATTTTGGGGTTTGAGATGAAACACTACAATTCACCGCTTTCCTTTACGGTCCCCTGCCCTAACTACAGGTCTGTGCTGTTAGAGACGTTCCGGGGAATCCACAAGCCTTTCCCCTGGCTAGATCCAAGCACACCGCGTCAGAGCGCAGAGCACAACGCCTGCTCACACTGCCAGAGGACTACAACAAGATGATGAAAGGGAAACTACAAGGTTAATTAAATGTATTGTTCAACACAAAACTGTCTCAAAACCAACACAAATAAAAACCATGGAGGGGCTGCCAACACTGAAACAATTTCCAGTAAAGCTTTATCAGAGATAATTCAGCATATTTCCGTTATTTTATAATAAAATATATCAGTTCCTCCATAACATTTTCATAACATGAAAAATCAATTATGTTTACATATTTATTATCATCTACATATTTTCCATAGCAGCTTTTTCACACAATAAGATTAAATATATGCACCAAATAATCAATTAAGTCCAGTAAAAAGACTTGTGGTAAGATTAAATAAATGAATTTATTTACGGTACTGCAGCTCTTATATTGCCAACTATATAGCAACCAAATCCTACAAATCCTAAAGAGAAGCACGACTGCTGATCAGGGTCCCTTAGTGTGACGGTGGAATCAAAAAAAAGCATCAGGGACAAGAGGTTCGATCTCCCAACACGCAGATTCATTAATAAACATCCTTTATCCATCAAGGTGTTTCATTAACCCCCTTTAATAAACACTGCATTTCAAACCAGGAATGTTCCCAAATCAACCAAATAATCACCCTTTATTTAAAATACAAGCCCCACAGTTTTACACGGATTAATTCCAAATGCTTTCTGATCCCAATGGCAAGATGACTGATTAGAAGTCTTTGTCAACTTTTTAAGCACAAAGTTATTAGTCTGCCAGTAGGCTTTCAAATCCACACAAACACTTCGGGCACAACAGTGTGGTTTTGCACACTGCACAGGCACAAGTCTCTGCTCCCTCCAACCAGTCCTTCACAGACACTATAAAAAGCAGTAAAAAATTGCGTCCGTCCCACGAGACTCTGCTCCAGAGGAGAACCTGGAGTCTCTTTGATCCTTGTGGGTAATGGCATATGTGAAATCTGTTAGGAACACTGCAAATTGATTGTGAAGAGAGTTAACCAAGTTCTTAGAAAGATATTTCAGTGCTTCAGTTGGTATTTATTGGGTGACGATATGACAGATGGAAAAGAGCTATTGAAAGAGCAGAAAAATTGGTAATTTGTGAATGTGCAGTATCAAAGCCATTCCTGACACCAGCTTTGGTGAGAGACACAAACACAACAGGATTTATGGTGCATGTCTGGACAAAAAACTCTCCCCCCCCCCCCCGATAATGGTAAATAATACTTGTTCCACTATTCATACATTCAACTTTTTACTATAAGGAGTTATGTCCAAAAATTCTCCACACTGATATATCTGCCTCGGGTATAACCACCATCATTTTCATTTCCAACTGACAGTTTAGATTATCTCCTACTTACAGTGTAAAAATATTAATGCTATTAGAATAACTTTATCTAACTTACAATATAGACTTTTTAAACTGCTTATCATGTCTTTATAAAGACCTTTACGATGCCAGCCAAAATCAAAGTATTTACACCCAAAAGACTACTTTTAGGTGAACTCCTGTTTGGTCACTTTTCAGATGACTGAACACTACAGTAAACAGCTGCTAGGCCACTGCGCTCCCTTTTTGCAAACGGGGACTTGTTAGTCCCTTTAAAGCCACAAGAAACCTTACAAATCTTCCTCAGAGGGCAGTTTATTCATATTCTGTGCAAAAAGTAAACTGAACAATCTTCTTTCTTTTTCTCTTTGAGGAATTCATGTGAAGCACAGTTTTCACAGCACAAATTATGCAGAAATAACTAGTATCTCAACCATGAGTTAAAAAGAACGACAGAACATGTATTTAGTAGTAAAGCAACCTGACGGCTTAAAGCTGCAATATTCTTCTCACAGGGCAAAAGTGTTCAGTACTGGGCTTGGCCTACAGCGGAACCAGGCTTCCTGCTGTTTCCACCCAAGGCAAGCGCAGCAATCTTTTTCCACTTACCAGCCAACAACAGACGTCCCCAGCGATGCTGAGCACAGAAACTGTTCTACCAGTTCTGGTAAGCGTCCCATATTTACTTACCTTGCAGTGAGAAAGGGAATTAAAGACAAACAAATCCCACAAAATTTAACCAAAGGAAGATGTACGACAGGGAAGGAGAAACACTGCAGCTTCAGCCCAAAACCAGTGTCGCAGTCTACCATCGTAAGCTCTAGACATCATGCTGACACTCCCAGCCCTGACGAGCAGGCTGTTTGAAGTCTGTCGCTTCCCCCCCTCACTTTTCTTTGACTGGTGGGGAGGGATGGTGGTGATGAGTTTAGCACAGTCCATGGGGGAACATCCATCAATGAAAAGCATATAGGAGCAGTAAGATGGTACAGACGCCGATAATGCCACCCAAGATGAGGGAATCTCGTCGTTTCCGAAGGTTGATCCTTTGAATCAGGCTGTTAACTGCTGGAAACCGATCTTTAAGGAGTGTGAGTCAAGGTCATATCAGCAAATTGCGTCTTCGCTAACAAGCCCCAAAGCCTGTACGTGGAAATCCCAATACTGCAAGAAATGCAGAGCTACGCCCATCTGGAGAAAGCAGATGCAGTACAAAAACCTGCTGGATAGTTAGCAGGGTTACAACTCCACGAATAACACACACGCAGAGAAATGAGAGAACAGAACAGCTTGGGGTTCACGTTTAGACAGAATTCAGTACTTGTTCACCTAAATTACCAGCATTTCATATACTTTAATCTCAAATATGTGAGGATTAGTTACTTTTAATAGTTGTGTTTAAATTAGAATGAAAAAAAAATGGGACAGCTATACAAAACTTCTATGGAATGTAATTAATGAAATTCTGTTACTGGTGAAGGGAGCAACCAAAGGCATTTCACTGAGCACACCATGCGCGTTGCATGACTACGCTCTGTTCAAGTATAGCACATAAGGAAAAACTCCTCCTACTGCAAAATCATAAAGATGTAAAGCTGTCTTTTAACGTACAAAATACAATTGCCAAAAAGATAATAAGCTTCAGAGCCTCATGTCTTTGGAACCAAGAATCTTTTAAGGCCAAAGCTTATTGAATTTTTTTTTGGTCTTGCCAGTTCCTAAGAACTGTAATAAAATTTATGGCTTACCAAGATACATCTCTTCAGGATGTACTCTGTCTAATCAAATGATGCTAATGTTGTTCTTTGGGCCCTTACGACAGAAAGGAAGGAGTAAGGGGGAAAATGACCAACATGCATGACTACAGTCTGGCACATTCTTTAACCATGGGCACAGAATATGAAGAGATATCAACAAACCAAAATCTTAACATCTACAAGACTGTGACAGATGAGAGGATACTCAGGTGTGAATATTCTTAGCTGTAAACCATAACAATGTATGCCAAGCTTCAGCTCTGGACAGTCTTGAATGCAACAAGCAAGAAGTAAAATGAAATTATACTTCTACGAAAACCTATAGCAGGGAAGGCCATGAAACGCTGCTGCAGATCTCGAACTGAAAATTAAGCTACACTGATTTATATGCAGTATTCCAATTTGAGTACAACCAACTATTCACCACACTCATCATTAAGATGCTTCAGTCAGATCATCAAGTGAGACTGGTAAAAAAAAAACAGTCTGTTTCTCACTAATGACAATACCACTACAGGTTATACAGCCACTGACATCGCAAAGCGTTTTGATCCCCAAATGACAGAGTGAAAAATTGTACTATACCTCTTCTTCTGCACTGGCAGCGCAAATTTTTAGGAAAGGATACTAGCCAAGGTATTCATCTTGCTTTGTATTGACTTCAACATCCCTCTCTGCGAAGTCATATTTTCTTTCGTTGCCATGGCAATGCTGGAGAAAGAAAGAGAGTGGATCAAGTTGTTGGTGCTAAGAATAATCTACAGCTAAAACAAGAGGAAAGCAAGCAGGCAACGCTTCTTTAGAGAACAATGAATGAGGTGAAGCAATATGAATGAAACCACATTTTTTCCACTAATCTCTATCCTTTACACTTCAATGATTTCTCTTTTTATGTAAGCCATTAAAAATTGAAACCACTGTGATTTCTTGAAACAGGCAGCGTTTTGGCATATCTCCCCCAGCCCCAACAGAAAATGCTACTACATTACAAGCAAACCTAAAGGTACTCTTCTGGTTTCAGTTTCAAATTTAGAAGTTTGTTTAATCGCAGAAGCCCCATACTTGCTTTCACTCTAGAGAGCATATGAAATTTCCTGTCTGCCATCAGGCTATGATGGCTACAGAAGTATTAAGCAAGTAAGAGCTGACTCACAATTAAAAATCAATTTACAAAGCGAATGTGCTGGTTGAGAGGAGACAGAAGTGCTATCCGAGACCCAACACAGCTCGTGGAGCTTCACACAGAAGGTTTCTGGACAACCGAGCTGGGACACACAGTCACCAGGTCTCTGAAGACACTTAAACACAACGAAGTGTTGGGAGCTGCTTGCTTTGACTCCAGATTAATACTGTCCTCGGACTTCAGATACGTGAGCAAAGCTTGGATTCTCCTGCATAAGTCTCTTCCCAGCAGGCCCAACCTGACTGTCTTCCATAAGCTGGAGGTGAGGGAGCTGGTGCGTAATGAAATCATATCAAATGATGCTCTCAACACAGCACAGATAAAATACATTTTTGAACTTTGGTCCTGATTAAGAATATCATCCATGGGTACAGAAGTTTTCACGCACTGTTTCTTTACTAATACATGGTGCAGCTGTATGTACTTTATCGAAATATAAGAACACAATACAGGTTAATATAGAACAGAATTTCTGATTTCAAATTTAATACATTCTGGAAGTTGGAAAAAAGCAACTATTCTCTTAAAAATAAGACACTGAAATGAAGATTTTGAAGAACTACTCAGAATCACAGAATCACAGAATAGTAGGGGTTGGAAGGGACCTCTGTGGGTCATCTAGTCCAACCCCCCCGCCGAAGCAGGGTCACCTACAGCAGGTTGCACAGGACCTTGTCCAGGCGGGTCTTGAATATCTCCAGAGAAGGAGACTCCACAACCTCCCTGGGCAGCCTGTTCCAGTGCTCCGTCACCCTCAGAGGGAAGAAGTTCCTCCTCATGTTCAGACGGAACTTCCTGTGCCTCAGTTTGTGCCCATTGCCCCTTGTCCTGTCACTGGGCACCACTGAAAAGAGCTTGGCCCCATCCTCCTGACACCCACCCTTCAGATATTTGTAGGCATTTATAAGGTCCCCTCGCAGCCTTCTCTTCTTCAGGCTGAACAAGCCCAGTTCCCTCAACCTCTCCTCGTAGGGGAGATGCTCCAGTCCCCTCACCATCCTTGTAGCCCTTCGCTGGACTCTCTCCAGTAGCTCTTCATCCTTCTTGAACTGGGGAGCCCAGAACTGGACACAGTACTCCAGATGAGGCCTCACCAGGGCAGTGTAGAGGGGAAGGAGAACCTCCCTTGTCCTGCTGGCCACACTCTTCTTGATGCACCCCAGGATCCCATTGGCCTTCTTGGCAGCCAGGGCACACTGCTGGCTCATAGTTAACCTGTCGTCCACCAGGACACCCAGGTCCCTCTCCGCAGAGCTGCTCTCCAGCAGGTCCACCCCAAGCCTGTACTGGTGCATGAGGTTGTTCCTCCCCAGGTGCAGGACCCTGCACTTGCCCTTGTTGAACCTCATCAGGTTCCTCTCTGCCCAGCTCTCCAGCCTATCCAGGTCACGCTGAATGGCAGCACAGCCTTCTGGTGTATCTACCACACCTCCCAGTTTGGTGTCGTCAGCAAACTTGCTGAGGGTACATTCTAACTCTTCATCCAGGTCGTTGATGAAGAAGTTAAACAAGACTGGGCCCAGTACTGACCCCTGAGGGACACCACTTGTCACCAGCCTCCAACTAGACTCAGCGCCGCTGATGACAACCCTCTGAGTTCTGCCATTCAGCCAGTTCTCTATCCACTTCACTGACCACTCATCCAGCCCACACTTCCTCAGCTTCCCCAGGAGGATATCATGGGAGACTGTGTCGAAAGCCTTGCTGAAGTCAAGGTAGATAACATCCACAGCTCTCCCTTCGTCTACCCAGCCAGTCATGTCATCGTAGAAAGCTATCAGATTGGTCAGGCATGATTTCCCCTTGGTGAATCCATGCTGACTACTCCTGATAACCTTCTTTTCTTCCACTTGCTTCATGATGGCCTCCAGGATAAGCTGCTCCATCACCTTTCCCGGGATGGAGGTGAGGCTGACCGGCCTGTAGTTCCCTGGGTCCTCCTTCTTGCCCTTTTTGAAGATTGGAGTGACATTGGCCTTTCTCCAGTCCTCGGGCACCTCTCCAGTCCTCCAGGACCTCTCAAAGATGATGGAGAGTGGCTCAGCAATGACATCCGCCAGCTCCCTCAGCACTCGTGGGTGCATTCCATCGGGGCCCATGGATTTGTGGACATCCAGATCGCTTAAGCGATCCCTCACACAGTCCTCCTCGACCAAGGGAAAGTCGTCCTCTCTGTAGGCTTCCTCTCTTACCTCCGGGGCCTGGGATTCCTGAGGGCCAGTCTTAGCACTGAAGACTGAAGCAAAGAAGGCATTCAGTAGCTCTGCCTTCTCCGCATCCTCCGTCACCAGGACACCCGCCTCATTCAGCAGCGGCCCCACATTGTCCCTAGCCTTCCTTTTGCTGCTGATGTAGTTGAAGAAGCCCTTCTTGTTGTTTTTGACATCCCTTGCCAGCTTCAATTCCAGGTGAGCCTTGGCCTTCCTCGTCGCATCCCTGCATGCTCTCACTACGTTTCTGTACTCTTCCCAAGTGGCCTGTCCCTCTTTCCACATGCCATGCACCTTTCTCTTCTGCCTGATCTCCGCTAGAAGCTCCTTGTTTAACCATGCAGGTCTCCTTCCTCCTTTGCTAAATTTCTTTCTCAGGGGGATGCATTGCTCCTGTGCATGGAAGAAGTGTTATTTAAAAAGCGACCAGCACTCATGGACCCCCCTGCCTTCGAGAGCCCTGGCCCACGGGATTCCTCCCAGTAGCTCCTTGAAGAGGCCAAAGTCAGCCCTCCTGAGGTCCAGGGTTTTGATCCTGCTTATCGCCCTGCTTCCTCCACGCAGGATCCTGAACTCGACCATTTCATGGTCACTGCAGCTGAGTCTACCTCCAACCTTCACGTCCTCCACCAGTCCCTCCTTGTTTGTTAACACAAGGTCCAGCAGCGCGCCTTTCCTTGTTGGTTCCTCCACCACTTGCATCAGAAAGTTATCATCGATGCTCTGTAGGAACCTCCTGGATTGCACCTGCCTAGCTGTATGGTCTTCCCAGCTGATGTCAGGGTGGTTGAAGTCCCCCATGAGAACCAGAGCCTGTGACTGTGAGGCTGCTTGCAGCTGCCTGTAGAAGGCTTCATCAACCTCCTCCTCCTGGTTGGGTGGCCTGTAGTATACACCCACCGTAATGTCACCCGTGTGAGCCTGTCCCTTAATTCTAACCCACAAGCTTTCAACTCCTTCTTCACTTGCCCCCAGGCCAAGCTCCATGCATTCCAGTTGCTGCCTCACATATAGAGCAACTCCCCCACCTCTCCTTGTTGGTCTGTCTTTCCTAAAGAGTCTGTAGCCATCTATGACAGCATGCCAGTCATGCGAGTTGTCCCACCACGTTTCTGTGATGGCGACCAAGTCGTAGCCGTCCTGCTGTATAATGGCTTCCAGCTCCTCCTGTTTATTGGCCATACTACGTGCATTGGTGTAAACACACTTGAGCTGGGCTGTCAATCTCACCCCTGGCCTTGGCACTCTAAGCCTAGGCTCATCCCTAGTGAGCTGGGCAATATCCCCTTCCCCCTTCAAACCTAGTTTAAAGCCCTCTCAATGAGCCCCGCCAGCTCGTGGCCAAGAATTCTTTTCCCCCTTTGTGATAGCTGAACTCCACTTGTTGCCAGCAGGCCCGGTGCTGTGTATACCTCCCCATGATCAAAAAAGCCAAAATTTGACCGATGGCACCAGTCCCTGAGCCACCTGTTAACCAGGTGAGTTTTCCTGCCCCTTTCAGTGCTGTCCCCTGCCACTGATGGGATGGAGGAAAACACCACCTGCGCCCCTGATCCCTCAACCAGTCGCCCCAGTGCCCTGAAGTCCCTTTTGATGGCCTTGGCACTTCTTTCTGCTACCTCGTCTCCGCCAACCTGCATTACCAAGAGGGGGTAGTAATCAGAAGGCCGCACCAGACCAGGGAGTTTCTTCGCAACATCCCTAACCCGGGCCCCAGGGACGCAGCAGACTTCCCTGTGGGATGGGTCCGGTCGGCAGATCGGGCCCTCTGTTCCCCTCAGAAGGGAATCACCTATGACAATGACCCTCCTTTTTTTCTTAGTTGAGGCAGTTGTAATACGTGGGGCTGTCTGACTCGTTCTAGGCAACCCCCTGGATGGAGCCTCACCTTCACCCACATCCTCTGTGGCCAGTCCCTCACATTCCAGAGCCCCATACCTGTTGCTTAAGGGCAACTGAGCAGGTGAGGGAGGCTGGGGGGAAATTCGCTTGCCCCCCCGAGCAGGGACCTGTTTCCATTCCCCCCCATCTCTTAGGCCCCCTCTTTCTGCTCGGTGGCAAGAGGGATGGGGGTTCTCTGCTTTCTGTGGAGCCGCCTCCTGCTGCCGCTGCCTCAGGGAGGGCAGGGTGCGGCTCCACCAGTCGATCTCCCTCTCACACTCCCGGATGCTCCTCAGCCTCTCCACTTCCTCCTTCAGCTCTGCCACCAGGCTGAGCAGGTCATTCACCTGCTCGCACCGAACACAGCCGTTGTCTCTGCTGTCCTCCGGTACAAGCGCCAGGCTCAGGCACTCCCTGCAGCCAGAGACCTGGACACCCGCGTTCTTGCATGGGGCCTCCGTCTGGGTCCCCACACTCCTTCGAGCCACAGCTTTACCACGGATGGTAACCATGGCTAGAATATCTCCTGGAAGAGCGATGCCCACTCAGCTGACAAAGATTTTTCTCTACCTTAAGGTTCTCTTCAGCTTGTAAAACAAAGAGTCATAGGATGGAAAATGAAAGGGCAGGCTACTACTTGTAGCCCCAGGTAACATTTCATGTAGCTACCCTGAATGCAATAGCTCTGTCAAGACAAACTGCACAGACCCATTTACATCTAAAGAAACAGTATATAAAAGTTTAGGCTCTGGAGATGCTTAAGAAGGAACAGTATGACAAATACTGCTCTCCTTGGCTGGGATGCATTCAAAAAATAAACAAAGTAGGACATAAATACAACACGGCTGGATAGTAACTCAGAAAATGACACCTATATTGCTGTGGACTATATGTACATGAATAACAACAATTAAAACCAGTTCTTGGACAAGTTTGTGAGCCTTAAATATGGAGGGACATTGTTGTGGAAGAATAAAAGTTAAGTGGAACAATACAACACAACAGATATAAACCTGAGAAACGGGGTCTAAAGCCAGAGGAGAACAAACACATAGGAAAATGTAAAACACTTCTTTACCCACTACGGACATTTACATTTTCCAGAGCACTTTATGCTTTCTCCCACTCTGTGTCTGTATACAAACACGATACAAAAATCCCAGCTAACACGAGCATTATTTCTGAGGAGGGAGCCAGGTACAAAGCACTGAAACACACAGTGCAAGCCCAACATTAATCTCCAGCTCTGCAGGGTGAACTGGACATTGCATTTGACGCAAAGCCTTAATATTTACTACTGAACTCTCCGAATGCACTTGCTCAGTACATCTGGTCCTCAAGCACTGCTCTGCACTGAATCCAGCCGGGTTTCAAGGCTTTGGGCTTATCTTTCTGTAACCGTCAAAATGTTCAAACATGATTTGTCCTGATATTAGTACTAAAGTACTTAGGTTGACCTGGCATTTTAGTACTGGAAGCTGATAAAAAAAGGACTTGTATCCACCTTAGTGTATCCTTCCAGGTAAATCTGGTACGAAAAGTCGCACACAAAAATTAGTTTGTAAACTTATTAAAACATAGAACTGGCATTTCTGACATTTTTATAACAAAGAGCATTTCACACACTTTATTTCAAGTTTCTCTCTGAGCAAAACAACACTTGAATGAGCAGCTCTGGATTATACAATATGCCACTGCCTTTCCTGCTAGGACACTACAGCCAGTACCACAAGAATAGCTGGCAAAAACCCACAGAGCCAAGCCTACCAAGTGTCCTTCAAGACTTGCAGTGACAGGTCAGCATCACAGTTCACAAACATCTTCAAGAAGAAAACAGCCTGGATCAATGAGCCCTAAAGCATTTTTTGAGCAGCCAGTTCCTTTGGGCTCCCTTCCATTGTATCAGCCTACTCCATCTCAAGTAGCCCTTGATACAGTATCTTCAGCCTTCCCATCAGGTCTCAGGCAAACTTTAAGGAAAAAAAAAAAAGAAAGAAAAAAGGAAAAAATCTGCTACCACCTCTTCAGGTGGAGGCTGCCTTTTCCAGCTCTGGCTTTGCACATAAACTGAGAGGTCACCAAGCCAAAGCCCGAGTGTTATATGCAGTATGATTTTGTTTTTAGCAGTAGCAGAACACCTTGGAAAGCAAGGGAAGATCATCACACAGACACAGGCGAGACACAGGCGAGACACAGGTGACAGAAGGGCCAGCCTACGGCCCTCATAACTTGCAGGTCACAGAACAGACTCTTTCAAAAGCTCTGTACAGCGATTCCTTTTAAATAGAACAACATGCCTTGACAGAGCAGATCAATATATTATTTTAAGGTTATATTAGTGTTCTGGTAAACTTGGACATACATTAGGAAACTTGAGAGTTTATCGGTCATAAGGAGAATATAAACAGTTTGATTACATGTAGGCACAACCCTGACATTTTCAGTCAGCAGCTCTATAAGATCAGATTTAACATTTTAATACTAAGTTTTGAAGTATCAGATTAAAAAAAAAAAAAAGGCAAGTTTATGGGCAGAACTAAGAAAAACCTTAAAAACCTTCAAGCATTTTTCCTTTGATACTTTAGAAGTGCCAAATCAGCACAAAGTGAAAATGAAACTCATGGCTAACTGGAAGCAACAGGGCTTGCAGTGCCTCCTTGGGGTTCATAATGGAGTTGCCAGAACCCATCAACCAACTCTCTTTGGTTTTGCCAAAAGAACAGATGAAAGTCTACAAAGCTTCTCCTCTTCGCTTGTGCAGTGCGGCCACTCGGCACACCGCGTGTGCTTGGTCCTGTGGATGTACCAACTCATCTAACCCACAAATGCAACTGATTTATTGGGTTACACACGACAGCCTTTTCAGGGCTAAAATTACAAGAAAAGAAAGTTAAAATTAGAAGGGAGGAGAAATAAAGAATCACATCATTGCCTATCCCAACAGTGCACGAGCATACAAAGAAAAGCATCTAAGAGCAGGTGCTAACAGACATTCTGAACAGAGAATGAACAGCTGTGTACCACTATAGAAAAAGCAGTGACATTAAGGGCTGAAAAAGGGGCTGCAAAATTAGACCAGTAAATACACCAAATCATATAACATGTGAGAAGATACAACATTTGACAGATTATATATTTTTACAACTCAGCATACAGGTATTTTATCTTTCTAAAGTAAAAAGCAACAAGCTTGCAGAAACAATACATTCGCTATTGAGAAGAGCACTTGGGAAATATTGAATTACTAGGAACCAACTTAGGAAAACACAAAGATTTCCTAGCTGTACACAGGCAAGCTTGCTCCGGAACCTGCAGCATCGTATCTTACACACCCACACTGACCTGATAATTGTCCAGATGAAGTTTTAATACAGCATTTCTCAAAGCACTCCTGAATTAAGCCACATGTTTTCATGAGATGCATCCAATGACTCATTAAGACATCCATTAATTTACAGAAGTGAAAACACAAGATGACTGCCAGGATATAAAGTGTTCCTGAGACATCCCCAAAATGCCTCTGGAAATAATGATTACAGATTATCACAGAACACAAAGTTCCTACTTTAACATCTGAGGAGCGGAACTGTCCATTTCACATAAAAAAAGAACTGTTTAAATTTACAGATTACAAGATTGGAACCTTCTTAATTTCTTTTACCCCGTATTATGAAAAAATCAGCTCAATGGGCTAGGTTTTACTAAAGAGCTCTGAAGAAAAAAAGTAATTGTAGTGACTACCATTTTTAATATAATATGGTCTAGTAATGAAATGTAATTGTGATATCCATGAACAAGAGTTTAACTGGATTCGAGCTACCATTAACAAGCCAAAATCCAAGTGAAAAGCACTGTTCTTCACATATAATTTGATTACTCAAAACATGAGCTGGTTTACCTCAGCTTTATATCTGTAAATGAGACTACTGAATTTAAGCACTACCAGAAAACACACAGCTCCTGGGAACCTGTCCACTGATTGGTCTTGCACAGTCTTCAGTATTGCAGCCTCCTCATATCCTTCCTTAGACAGATTTGGTTTCATTCCCATCCCTAACATATGCTCATTGTCTTACTGTTGCCATTTCTCCACTGACAAATGCATTTTTAAAAAAATTAATCATATTCTTCCCATTCACAATATTGGCCCCATTTAGTTACTCGACACTGTCATCTCTCCAGATCAAGAATACCTTTTTTGTACGTTTTGAGAATTCTACACAACATTTACGATAAAAGATTAACCGCTTCTTACTGGAATCAGGATGACCCTGATTTAACGGTTCCTTTGGAAACCAGCATGAACTATTCTTGACGCTGCACTGGCTTGAACTACTAGAGTTGGGTGTAAATCAAGTTTCTAAAACCAGATGGCATTCTGCTCTCTATATTTAATACTAAAGCACTGCTGAAGTACAACATTAAAGATTGCTGCCCTGCTGGAGAAATCTCTTCTAGGTAAGCCCGAGGTCACAGCCACAAAGAGCCCACTCGTCTCTGCCACAGATCAGCAGGAGTAGCTCAAATTCCTGTCCTTGCAGCCATATTTTCCCAAAATTTCACTTACATTTCAAGTCTGTCCTTGAATGTTCAGCGCTGCTGTGGGTACACAAGCACCTAGAATTCTCTGCAAAAGTAAAACAACTGATACTTGTACACACCTTGCAGTTTTCACTGGCATGAAAAAAGGACAGAGTAATAGACGCTTCCAGCCATGATCACGGTCAAACTAGTCTACAATACAGAGATACACTTTTAATGCTGCTTGACTTGGAAGCAAAGTGGTTTCACCCAGACCAATGTTGAAGCTGTCGGGTGTTCTCACCCCACACAGAAGTCACATACACACAGTGTGTTACCAAGCGAAACGTACCAAAAAGCCAACTCCTTGCTTCACCCATTGAGACAGCTCAGTCAAAGCTACACTGATGAGGAACTAAAACAAAACTCGAAAGGAACAAGACATGTTTTTAAAAATGAAATAATTCATGTATTACTGAAGCTTCTGCTTCATCTTGTACTCCATGAATCATACTTGCTCATTTAAATTCATGACAACGTCTATGATTAAGGGAATGGACTCTGTGACTCTGCATAGAAATGCAACCTCTAGTTTTAAATTGGCAACAATTCTGCTTATATCACTTATTCTTTGTGTATACATATGTATGTATATATTCATATCTATATACGTGTGTGTGTATATATATGCATATGTACACACACACAATCTTTCAAATTACTTTAAAGATTATTGTGCCCTTTGATGAAGCCCAAGATGAAAACAAAAGGACCATTTCCCAGAAATGCAAGTGATTTTGCCTAGACACTCTGGCAAAGCTCTTCTGAAAAGAGCTGTGACTGAAAAACCGAATTCATGCCTTTCCATTCTGTAAAGTCAAGATTCAATGCAAGTGAATTTCTCCCTTCTTTTGAACCTTAATTATTAACCTAAAGAAATACCCCAAATATATAAGGATTTTTTTTTTTAATTAAATCTATGGTTTTGGTCTGGCTTCAGAGTGGAAGTGGAGTAGTCCAATCTGTTAATGTACAAACATGGAGGAATCAGCCTGCCTCAGAAGCAGTATTACAAGAAAATCGTAAGAACTTGTCACACTCTACATGAAAAACTACAAAAAAATTCAAACTGAGCCAACCTAAAAATATAAGTTGTTGGAAAACAAGAAATACATCATTTGCTATTTTGGAGAAATGATCATGTTTGAAAATGAAAACCTGAGAACACCAAACATATTAAGCAAAATCTATGCTTATATTTAAATCTGGCCAAGAGAAGCGAATGCTGTTCCAAAAGAACTGCAGTACAAAGTATCACATCCCACTCCTTTCTGGAAAGAAATAGGCTGCAGTAAGAACCTATGTCACATAATTCATTTAAAAATTGATTAAAAAGTTTAGTATTAACAAAACATCTGGCATGACAGCCCTACTCATCACTTCAGTTACTAAATCATTTCAGCCCAGGTGCCCATAAATTCTCTTGCACGTATGCTTGCTCCCGTGGAGAAGCCACGTGCAGGCAGAGTCAGGCTCCGCACTTCTTTGGTCTCTGCTCTACCCAAAGCCAGAGCAAGGCCTTTACGATTAGTGCTGACTGCTGAGTCTCCGGCAATGGGGTCACCGGTACGCGGCTTGTCAGCAAAAGCTTCTGCACACACAGAAAAATGCCTTCTAGTGTTTGGAATCACTGCTTAATAACAACCCTTAAAAAAATAAAATCTGCTTTCTTAAATTCCTAAATTACACCCAAATAATGAGTAACGAACCATAGCAGATGCAAACCTTGAAGACAGAGCATTACTAGTAGCCAGGATAAGCTAATTACATCTCACTTCACTCAAGGAATCTGCATTCAGACAGCTTCCCCTGCACAATTCCCTCTTTTACTTGGTTTACTATAGATAAAGCAATTGATAATCAGAAGTGGGGTAAATTTCTATCTGGTAAAATCATTTAAAATGCAGCAGGGTTTCCCACCAGCTAACATCACACCTGAATACTTGCAGTTACTGGGGATGACAAGAGAGAGAGTCAAACAAAAAATTCACCCTGGTTTCAACACAGTTGGAATTGAATGAAGACACTATAAATTAAATTACATTTCCTGCTCAATGTAGTTACTAAACAAGCTCCTCTTCTACAAAAAGAAATGTAGAATGTTTTTGGCAACAACTACAACAAGAAGTTCATTTACTACAGATAACAAACGGTGCAACAAGGAGTGCTGAAAGCCAGCCTCTTAAAAAAAAATCAAAGTCAATTTATTAACAGAAGGAATGCTTTCTGTAAACAGCAGCAAGGAGCTCTGACCCAAGCCGCACGGTAGGGACTACTGCATGGGAAGAGTCACTGTGCAGACAGACGACTTGTAGCCAACTACGGGACTGCAGCTCACGCAAATAAAACTCTAAGCAGTTTTGCACCCGCCAGGACCCCTACTGATGGCATCAGGGAGCTGCCGAGTAGGCTCGGAACGGATGGAGGAACCTGGGTGAATATTCAGGTAGCTGCCCTGGTCTGAGCTCCAGTTTGCCATGTCTACGTTCCCTTGCACATGTAAATCAACACAGAGGTTCACTTCTCACACATACATTCACACTCAGCTTCTGACGACACATAATCAAGAAGGTAGGCAAAGAGCTCAAAGGATACAAGTCACTTTGCAGGATATTAAGCTTAATAAATCACCATACGCTGTTTAATGCTCTAGTTACTGGAGCAGCAGCAAATAAGAGATCCAACAAATGTTGAGCATTTTTATGAGACGGAAAAGCAGGGCTACAAGCATGGCAACAAAGAGAGGATTTTTAATCAAGAACGCCCTAGAACCCAAAGTAAAACAAATATTCACAATAAATGTGCTAAGTTTGGCAAATATCTTTATGAGGCTGTGGTGAGATTATATTCACATTTTCAGACACCATTACACTGACCACTTCTGGTTCATCACTGCATATTAATGTGGTTTAACACATTCTTCCACCATGTTAATTAGACTGAACCCTCTGTATGTACTTAAGCTAGCCAGCCCTTAATGGACATAGAGCCTTGCTGCACCTCTAATTACTCTTCTTGATCACTTATGCCAGTACATGCATTATCTGAAAGCATATCTATCTTCCCCTTTTTTTTTTTAAGCAATAATCTAAAATTTAAAACCATTAAGTCGTGCACTCTGAATTATCGGTTTGCAAAAATCCCAGAGTTCAATGGAAGATTGGGAAGGACACAGATGATAAAAGTAATTTATGACGCTACAGTTCTAAAATTTCTAGATCAGTTAGAGAAGGTATCACTCAAGTATCTGAGCCACGTAAAAACCCAAAAGATACAACAGCAACAACCTCTCAAGCCCTTGCAGTAAAAGCCCTTATGTGTATCAGCCGCATCCCAGGGTGCTGAATACATTGAAGGATTGCAGAAAATCATATTGTACAAGAGTGTCACCGAGAAGAAACAGGCCTCAGCAGCTCAACCTGAGATTCCCTCTGCTCTCATTCCCTTTGTTCTCGTAGGGGCTACTCACCTTTGAACAGAAACTTGAATTTTCTGAACTAGGATGAATAAAATATTTAAGCAACACCATTGCATCAATATTAAGGGGCGGGGGGTGTGAACCCACCACTGTTTTCTTGTAATACTGCCTATGAGTTGTAAACACTGCAGCTATTGTATAAACCAAGCGACTGCTATCTTTGGACACAATTCAACCCAAACACTGATTGTACAGAAAAGAATGAAAATTAGTAAGTCCATTCCTACCTTATTGTTTCTTCTATCAGTCGATCTGAGCTGAAAGCCAAAAACAAAAAAAATAAAAGTTAAAAAAGGAAAAAGCACTATGTACCATTTTAGATTAGTAAATCAAAGATCTCCATAATATAATCCCTAACAAATTTGCCCTTAGAATGTCTTACTGCAGGATGTTGTCGCTTTTTGCTACTGCATAGATTTGGTATACACAAGAGTCGTTGGAAAAGATGCACGTAGTGTCCTCTGGAGCAGCATTTCCTAACTGTATGCAAGAGCAGATGCTCAGAACGCATAAAATATTGAGAAGACAGAAAAAGGGGAATGGGGTCCATGATTCATGGCTAATTAATGTTGTCTGAGCCCGATGTGTACCAGGAGCCCAGCACAGTTTGGAAAGCAGTATTAGAGAAGGAAGTACCAATTTCTTTTTTCTCTTTAATCCTGGCCATTCCTACCCACCCTCTCAAAAAAAAGCAATTAAAAATAAAAGCTGAGGCTTTGTTCCAGGTAATAACATCTCAAAATATTGCTTCAAAGCTGATTTACCAAACACTGTTTTATGCTGGTTAACAAGGCAGGTTCTTTCTATAGTAATACCAGTTGGATGAGAATTAAGCGATGCTTATAGGAAACAGAATACACGCCATCTGTAAGAGAAAGACCTTGATAATACGTGCCCCTTCCCCCTCGTTGCCACACATTAATCGAGTTTCTGTGTAGTATCGCTGGGAAAAGGATGGCCTAAAATACAGCACCACAGAGAGAACATTTCATTTTCAAACGGATGTGCGAGATTAAGATGACAAACAAGATTCTCAGAAGATATGAGCAATTTCTCTTTTTCTGAACTCAACTTGTCATAGACAGGTTTTTAATCACTGTTCTACAGTCAATTATGAAATCCCAGAAAAATGTATCTTGTTAAAAGCAATCAATATCTGAAATGTAACACTGACAGACAATAGGTGACTGCATCCCTGCTTCCCATGTTGCAGAACAATGATGCGTCCCTGCAATTGCTCCGTTTCCCCCACAGATTTACACAAACTCTTGCAGAATAAACCAAAAAATGTGAGTTTGCAGTTTAAAAAGGAAATCAATCTGACAAAAGGAAGTTTTATGTTGTGCTGGATATTGCTTCCAGTATTAAAGCAGAATTTATTGCCACCAAACTACAAGGATTAAAAGACCCTGAAAGGGCATGACTGTCTTCATCTCCATCCTCCTCGTCCCAAGTGTTTTCCCACCTCAGGAAGGGAAGGTATCAACAGCCACCGGCACAGCACAGTTCTGCCTCTGACTCAGCTGGAGTCACCAGATTTGGAACTTTTCTTCTACCCACAGAAATTCTGGAGATCCCCCCCCACCTCCAGCTGGAGGCACGGCGCAGGAGCACGTTGTGCAGCACATGTGTGTGGACCGCTCGGGGGGTGGGAGATGCTAACAGAATGTCCTTATTTGTCTGTGAAGAGGAGTGAAAACATGAAGGTTGCTATTTCAGTCGAGTCCATGGCTTGAAATATGGAGACGGCACACAGAGCACTAAAAATATTATGCCCAATTTTAAGTTGAGAGGGACTCAACTGGGGCAGTGAACACTGAAGACACTGGAACACTGCTTTCTGCTCCCAAAACAAAGCCACACTCCAAAGATTCACGTCAGTCGCAAGTACATTGGTTTAATCAAATAAAACCACTTGCATTCACCGCATGGCATTTATCACCACTGGCACAGAGAAGTAATACACCATCGTCAGGCACACAACGCGAGGTAAGCAGTCTCAAGTCTCGCAGCATCTGATAATGCCCCCAAGGCAAGCAGAAGAGAAAAGCGATGCATTAAGGATTTCTGTAATCGCTGATTCTCAAAGATACAAAATTCAGCTGCGAATGTGCCTTTCATACGTAGGTAGTCTCTAACAGACAAGTGTATTATGTGGGCAGTGCCTAATCAGAATAAACTGCAAAACCATCAGAAAACTGTCTGAAAAGCAAGAATGGTGCACAAGAATGCAGCTTATAAAAAAAAAGTTCTGGGTTTTGTTGTGGTTTTTTATTTTTAAAAATTTATTAACAACAAAAAGATGGCAGAAGCCTAGCTGGAAACAAGTCAGACTTCTAAAAATTCCATGGAATAAAACACTGCGAGAACAGTCCTATTAAAAAAGATTCTACCCTGTAAAAATCAGTAGCAGCGTTACCAGCTCTTTGTCCATTTAACTGATAAAATTACAGTATTTTCATGCTGATGAACTGAAGACAACAAGCAAGTTGAAGACATTCGGAGACCTTAAGTGAACTAGGGTGTTTTCCAAGGTTTTCAGAGTACAAAAAATTAGGCTTGCCCATCTGCAGCAGAGACACTAACTACTTTTTATGTTAGAGAAAGCTGTAGTTCAGCAGTTTTATTACTAAATCAGAGACATAAACACAAAAAGTATTTAAAAGCTTCAGATTCAATTACACTATACTGCATTATTTTTTTATGTATGTATGTATGCTCACACACATATAAAAATAAACCCCGGAAACACAGCTACCTGTAAAATGATGACAGGCAGAAGTTGATAAAAATGTATAAACCCAGTAACAACCAGTTCTCAATACCAACAAACACGGACACCACATGCAAACGCCAACCCAAGGCATCTGAAGTCACAAGATCAACGTTCTCAACTTCCGGGGAGCTCATCTCAACTATTTAAAAGGATGAGATGCATATGAATTTTCTTCAGAATGACTGACGTATACGTAAGGGCAGACTCCACTAACTTTTATAGTCTTAAATAGATAGCTGGAAGCATACAGATTTACTAAACACAACTTCTAGTATGTTCTTCTCACCCCAAGAAGCATCATCTTCTAATGGCCCTGAGAGGATTTCCAAAAATGTCTCTACCTGCGAGCCTCCAACAGGTGAACAAACTCCAGCAGAAGATGGCAATGACATTCACTGAAATTTTGGTAAAGGCAGTGTGAGCAGGAACATTTTATGGTCAAAATCTGCGCATCAGAATCCCTCTGAGTTCTGTTAAGTTCAGTACTTCCTGCAAAAGTCCCCTTTCAGCAGATGCTAGGGGCTTTTCTAAAGGCAATTAACACGCCCTTGTACAGCACCTCCCGAAGTCTTTGAAAGTTCTTGGGAAACAGCGACTGCAGTGTTCACTTGCAATGACACCCAAACAGAAGCAAGCAGTTGTTTCATCATTTTACAGTTCATAACCATAAAAAGAGCAGTCAGGTTTAAGCAAGATGAGGAACACGCAGTATAAGAGGGCCCAAGGGAAGTTTGCAGATCTCTGACTATTAACAACCTATTTTACACAAACAGAAGTTGTTCTCGCAATTATGAAAAATGGTAATTTCCACTGTCTGACAGAATAAAAAGGAACAACATTGAAAGAGGTAATTTTGCTTAAATTACACGTTCAAAACACTACAAGAAGAGATTCTTAAAAAAAAAAATCTCTTGACTTTGTTCTGCTTTCCAAGCAAAACCAACAAATCCAGTGGACATTACCTTACAAATATCGAAGCAAGCAAATGACGGTTCTGGGCAATATTAATCTGATTTGCCATCTGTTTCAATAAGCTATGCATTTTCACCTGTCGAGACAGATGGCACTTTGACCAAGCCATTTAAAAATACTATACAAAAGAAACATTGAAAGATGCTGAGGCAATCACCCACTGTAATAAATGGCACAAACCCAGCAGTAGCAGTCATGCATATGAAATAATCATGCCTCTGTGCAACTGCTGTCTTCAGAAAAGATTGCGCAGTTTGTCATTTTAATATGCAGACAGGTAAATTAATCCAAAGGAAAAATTAAGTGAAATACGCCTCTAGAATAGAAAAGAAGCCTGCCCATCACATCAAGCTTTTACAACTAAAGAAAGCATTTTATCTTCTTTGGGTTTTTTAAAGCAAATCTCTATGCCAGTAGTTAAAATTCAGTAATATAGATGATTACCTAGGTGAGGACTGGGCTTCTCCCATAGCCATAGATTTTGCTGCTGACTTACTAGCTAGATACCCGATAGAAGCACTTGCCAGAGAAACAAGATACAGCAGCAAGACTCCTCTGCACATAACTCATTTCACAATGCACTTTAAACCCTTCAGATAAAATTAAGGGCAATACTACCACAAAAAATAATTTAAAAGGATTAGAGAAAACCTCTGTGGATCAAACTAATATAGCACTTGATAACTATTTTCTTCCTTTCATAAAAAGTAATTACAGAAATAATAATTTTACTTTGTTCTTTCTCTAACTGCAGGATTAATCCCTAGTCTCAGCTGTCCAAATGCCTGCACTACATCTTCCATATTTTCACAGTCCTGGATCACCAGGCAATGTGGAGCTTCCAGGAATGGAAATATTACAAAATATACTTGACATTCTAATACAATATACAGATTATAATGAAGCAAATCAGACTTATACAGTCAGTTATTTCCATCATAATAATCATTCCTAACTCACAAGTGAAAGAAACACTGTGCGCACACAAAAACACCCCAGCTCCAACTCATTTTTTCTGCTTGTCATCAATGTACCTTCTAATCCAAAAAATTCTGAAGATCATCAAGCTCTTTAAAAACTTACCTAGAAGAATGTAAAGCAGAACACATTTTTTTTCCTGTGATAACAAGATATTCCAGATTTTACAAGACTCATCTCAAGCTTGGCTCAATTCAGTGTCAAAGAAAGAGTGAACTGCCCCGGAGCTGCTTAGCTAGTTCGGACAGTCTCCCACAGTTGCTAATGAAGACAAAAACCAGTGTAAAAACCTACTCAGTGACCGAGACCCAGCACAAGAGCATGGTGAGACAAACACACCTAGGGTATACAACACCCAAAGAGAGAAAATTTGTAACAGAGGAATGTGCATACAACACTAAATCCGCTCCTGTGCTTTTATGGCAGAGCAGAAGCCTCACCTGCTCTGAAGGCACAGCATGCGGCAGCACAGGGCGGAAGAGGAGTGTGTCTGACTATGAAGCACACAGTCTACAGTTCCAGCACGGGAAGAGCTAGCCGGCCAAAAACCAGAGACATGAGGTAAAATGGGCATTTTCAGGGATGGATAGTTTGCCCACAGAAACCATTCTGAAAGCAGGGAAAGGTTCAAATACCAACGCAAATTGCTATCTTTGGTGGGTTCCCTTTGCATGTTAATTAAAGCATAAATCTGGATGCTAAGGAGATACAATGTTTTCACGCTTTCTGTTGCAGTAGGCAAAATTAAATACGAGCCTGCAACAATCCAACATAAAACCCAGCACAAACGTGAACATTAAGTCAATGTATAGATCTGCTCCAAAGGAACAATACGTTAACAACATCACACCTACAAACTCTAAACACGTAAGCAAGCTTATTTCTGCAGATCATTGTCCTGGGGAGCCTGACACTCGGTAATCACTTTCAATAAGAATGAGGAATAGTTGAAAATTGGAAAAGAAAAAAAGCACAACAGCAGGTTGCTTTTAATCAATGCAAGCGATGTGTTAAATCTAGAATGAAAGGCACTGGAACATCATCCATCGCTCCAGGTAGGAGTTAACCAACGTTATCTGGTGCTGAATTTCTTTCCAGATGGTTCACGTGTACCTTGTATATGAGACGAAACATGCAAGAGGCACGCTTT
This sequence comes from Opisthocomus hoazin, assembly GCF_030867145.1. Classification (NCBI taxonomy): domain Eukaryota; kingdom Metazoa; phylum Chordata; class Aves; order Opisthocomiformes; family Opisthocomidae; genus Opisthocomus; species Opisthocomus hoazin. The sequence goes on along the minus strand of NC_134433.1, from coordinate 12,618,640 downwards.
TCGCCATAGGGAAAAACCTGCCAAAGGATTTCCAGGAATGTAAACTTCTTGTTGGGGAAACCTCTCTCCATCCTGCAAGCCTATGACACAAAATTCACTAAAAATTGGACTCCTAGCTGTATCACTAAGTAAATATCTCTCAACCATTCATCAGTTCCAGCAATTTGGACTTCAGATCAGCTAATGTAAGCCCTTTCTTTGCAGCTGTCTAACGCCTGTAAACATGTCTACATATGCGTGGCAACCAATAAAAAGATTAGTTGCTCTAACTCAGTTTAAAGAACAACTTAATGGATGCAAGCAAATACCAAGGGATGCTCTCCCTTTGCCAGGGAGGTCCCTGAACCCAAGGATCCACCTTCACAAGTCTGAAAACACCAACAGGCTGTTTCTCCCAGATTTCCAAAGGGCACAGTTTGCATTTCCACCAAACTCCATGGACTTGTCTGGGAATTATGAACAGAGTGAAAGAAATGTTTCTGCAAAAAGAGGAGTTAGCCAAGAAAGCTCTTTGGCACACAGCAAGGCTACTGGGGAGAGTGCCTGATGGTTGAAAGTCCCAAGAGGGCGAGCAACAGCAATCCTTCTTCCTTTAAAGCTAATCTATAAGGAAATAAGAGCCTTCTCAATAGTCTGCAGTATACAGTTTACCCAAAGAACGCAGTTAAAAACTTAAAATGAAAGCGGCTCCTCTCGCCTAAATGCAGCGCAGCAGCTGGTTGCCCAGCAGTAAGCCCAAACCCACTGCCGGGATGGCACCACCAGCCACATAATGAGGTTTCCAGAGGCTCTCGATTCATGGTTGTGAAAGTTCCTGGATAGATTGACCCTCCCATATAATTGCTCCATATTACCCATAGGAACAAAGTTAAATGAACTGAGAGGGGCAGGCCTTACTGTAAGTCATTATCGGTAACCACAACTGTCAGAACAATTCCAGTAACTTACTAATGGACTATATCGGCATTTCCTCAAATTTTACATGCTGTATGCAGAACTAGCGTTCGGTGGGAGGGCCGTTTTCAATATTGCCCCTGGTTTAAAACATGTAATTCAGATCACACCTTTAACTACAGGGAAAAACCGTCAAAACCAAGCAACACTTGCACACATGTACAAGTAGAAACAGCCTTCGATACCCAACACTGATCTGACAAGAAAATGAGCTCTACCAAGATAACCTGTCATTACTGATTTATTGGGCACACAGACAAGAAAGACAGATGCACAAATTACAAGAAACACACACTGTTTATAATTTGTACTGTAACAAAAAAGACTGTACCATTTTTCTAGGTCAGTGGTTTTTGACTAAAGCTAGACAAAGCTAGAAAAGTTGTTCTACTACTCACATACTCGTAAGTAACCAAGAAAAGAGAACACAAGGTGGAACGTCTTCCAGAAGAGCCCCATCATATAAACAACCTTGTAATTAATATCTAATTTTCAGTGAAGTTAACACAGAAATGAAGTGAGAGTTATCCCTAGGATGACACCCAATTTTAATTTAGTATAAAACCCTAAAAGATAAACGTTGAAAGAAATGTATTCTGCTTCCTAACTGCATTTTCACCTGCTGTGGTTTTGAGGGTTTGTCTGGTAGATGTAGAAAGATATCTGGCTTTCATCCAGGACTTGGCTGAAGTACCTAATGTTACTACTATCTACCTGCCTCTTTATTAAGTTTCAGAAAATGATTCTGAAAATTGCATAGTTAACTACACAATATAACGAACACCAGTGTTCAAAATCTAAAGCGCACACTACATTTCAACCATCTACAATCCAAATTCAGGATGTAATTCATCAATGGGTGAAGATCGCAACATTTTTCTTCTGACCCAATTTCACAGCATTCTTACTCTTGTCTTTTTATCCAAGACTGAATAAGCAGCATTCTTCCAAAGGGCGACTACACTCTATATAAACAAGCCTCTCAAGTGAGAGGAAAGCACTCTGCATCTTCCACTTGACAACAAAACGAAGGTCCTTCAAAGGTTCTAAGCAAAATTGTATTATCAGGCTAAAACAAGCACGCTTTAGTGGGAATTTGGATGTAGGTCTGCTTACCAGCATGGATTTCATAGAAAGTATCCTCACCAGATGGGAGTCGATGCCTTTTATCAAACCACTGGTACAGCAACACACTAAGATATCTGCCGAGCCTACCATACAGCAGCCAAGAACGATGAGCACCTCATTCTGATGCATCAGTACAGAGGTTCAAATTAAATAAACTCAGGAATGACTTTTATACAGTAATAGGATAGCTTTCCAGAGGTACACTCTGTATTTGAGAAAATGGAAATAATCACTATCTAACGTATCCGCACACATCGAATGAAATTCAACAGTTTCTTTTTACTGGAGGTTCCAATAGCAAATAATGAGCAAGCACATCTGGCCTTAAAGAAAACGGAAGTACACAGCCACGCTGACAGAAAAACTGACATGCTGCATTAGAACAATGGGTCATTCTCAGATTCCACATGAGAAATTCTACAAAATTCTGCAATTGTTGATTCTGTTCAAAAGATGCACCTATTTTTCAGCACCAACCCATGTACGAAGGATTTCAGTACTTGTCAAAGTCCTAATTTCAATACAGACCTTGGGGAGGGGGGGGGGAAGCTGTCCTACTTTAGCAACAGTGTTGAAAGGAAAGCTAAAAACAAATAAAACATGCATCGCTGACTTGTTTATTTCTGAAATGAGAAAGAAACTTCAGAAGCAAACACAGAGCTCTGAAGTTTGAAGCGTGGTTTTATATCCCTCCCTCGCCCAAATCAAGGGCATAGTGTTGTTTCAAAGACAAAGCCCAGAACCAAGAACCAGAGCAGAGTTTAGTCCCAACCACCCTTTTTCCATGATCTGTTCGGGTAATCTTTCACCCTGTGTTAAGGAGGTTTGCTCTGTAGTTTCTGAGACATTCAAAAAGGATAGTTTCTGTAGCCTCTTTCCTGGGGGTACATGGAAGTTCATGCATGAAACTTCACGTTTTCTGCAGGTGAGAAGCAAACAATGAGTTTGAGGCGTTAATGCTGACACACGTGTGACTGCATCCTTTGTCACCTGGACACTTCAGTTTTGTAGTGGAAGTTACAAAGGAAGTCCGCAAACTGGGTTTTGTGCATGTCTGTGGTGGGTTTGTTGGGGTTTTTTTGTTTGGGTTTTGTTGTGCCCCCGTCCCCATCCCCCCATATCATTCATTTTAGACATACTGAAGTATAAAAATATCACAAGTCAATGTAAGAGAAATTATTGATTACAGTATTTTTTAAAGTAATTCAACTATAAGGAAAGCACGCAAATAAACCTTGTGAGAGGAATATAATCTCTGATTTATTGTTTTGGGGTACGTTTGTTTTTTTAAGTCCTAAATACAGCACAGGAAGATGAAAAGCACTAGTTGATTTTACTCTAATGAAGCTCAAGCTATTTTTAGAGGGAAAACCTCTTTTAAATCCTGAAGTGCTTGGCTGATTTTCACGTTCTTTTACTAAGTTATTTATAAATAATAACGATACCCGGGAGAGCATCTTCCTTCATTGCCTGCAAGCTTTGAACCTCCCCAAATTCTCATTAAACTACTTCAGTAACTTGCTCATAGTCATATAATTACAGTCACATAATAAGCAGTGAAGTTTCTTTTCTCCAGAAGACATGAACTGTCTCGCTCACTGAGGAATATTTACTATTAAAATAGAAAATAGATATAGAATAGAAATATATAAGTTGTGCTCAGTCTGGTGTTATAGTTAAGCATGTGATATGCCCAAGTCTCACATTCGGTCTGGGACTGTTACAGGGGAAGCCATCCAGCCGCTTAAGAACTGGCCTTGTGTCATTCTGCCATGAATCTTCAAGAGACAGAGGTTCTGCCAGCAGGCTTGGAAACAGAACCCATCAGGTTCCATGAAGAGGTAACGCTAAAGGAAGGAAACACTGATGCATAACTCTAATCAAGAAAACTCTGCAGCAACAGGAGACAGCGCAGAAAGAAAAACCAGAATCATAGTGTGAAACAGGATTACAGTACAAGGCATTGCGCATCTTTAAGTGAGCTTTTGCAATACCAAAAATCCTCCTTTGTTCAAATCCCTTCCTCAAAAACCATTTTATTTGTTCTGCTGCTCAGACAGAGCACACAGCCCTACCCAAAAAGTCCATGTTACGGATATCCAGTGGTAAATCAGTCAGTAAGGTAATTACCACAGTCACTCTGACTGGATGGCTGAGGCGTGAACACACACTTTTAATGCCATAGTTTTCCAAACTTCCCTGTTCCAGAAATAAAGAAAACAAGTCAACAGTATGTATCTGCATTTGGCAAAACAGCAGCGCACCATTGCCAGAGTTCATGCAATTACTGGTCAGCAGAGGAACGTTTTAACCCAGATTCCTCTATCTCTCCTTGCACTGTACCTTCCAGTTCAACAGGCAAAGCGCTGCAGCCCTCCGTTACTACCGCACGGCAAGTCTGCAGCCAAACCACACCATATTTGGTGCTTCTTGGCAAACAATCCAAACCAAGGCCATGGATAGCAAGGATTGTCCTTTCATAGCAGCTCTGGTTTGTTTTTTCATAACTGCTATAAAGCAAAGAAAATGATTCATTAGCAAGTGCTGCTTCAGTTAAAATCTGTATTAAAATTAAGAGAATGGAGCGACGAGAACACCACATTCTGCTCTGACATGAACAAAAATAAAATTTAATTTAGAGGCAAATTTTGCAATTAAAAAAAACCACAACAACGTTCTTAGGCCTGACTAAAGTGGAGCTCAGCAGTTCCAAGGCTGCAGAGCAGGCAGCCAGCAGACACCAAGGGAAGAAGCTCATCACACTCCTCCCTCCTTGCTCCTTCCCCAACCACCTGGGGTAGGAAAAAGGAATTGGTGAATTAGCTGCCTTTCCTACAGTCTCTTTCTTCCCAAGAGAAGATGCAGGGGATGCAGTGGCAAACCATGTGTCAGCCGGAGCAGTCACTGCCCAGGCATCTGCGTGTCCTCCCCCTACACCTGGAGGTGAGGGAGGGGATGGAAGGGGAGAGGACAGCAGTTCTCTGGTTTTAATCCAATACCAAAGGGCCACTGAAATCCATAGGAACCTGAGCAGCAACAGCACAACGAATGGAAATGAGGGTGTGCGGAGCAGAGAACAGGGATAACAAAGAAAAGGAAATCAAATAAAGGTAGAAAACCAGTAGCTTTTTCCCAAAAGATCAACATAACTAGAATCAAAACCCCTGTAACGGTGTCTCAGCATCTCATTAAGCTCACTTCTCCACGCAAATCAGTACTGAACTGAAAATTCACAAGCAACGCCAATTTTTAGAGGAAAAACCATCAACAAGTCACTCCTATTAAGATCTGGACTGTATTTTGAACAAAGTTTGAATGCAGTTTCCTGGTGATTATTCTCTGCTGCATGTGGCCATTTCTGCCCAAACAACAACAGGAAATTTGAAATAGTTCTGCTGAAAAATGAAATGCAATAATAGTAGTAATAACAATATTTAGTACGTCAGAGTACTTCACATATATGAAGTACTGCACAAACATTAATTTATCCTAATCATCTCCACGAATCAGGTATGTATTATTAATAGCACCATTACACAACCACTGCAGATTCCCGTTATTTCTTCTGCTCACTTCTCTTATTCCTCCTTTCACACGCAGAACGCATCCCTCTGATTTCTTTGCTCTCCTCCTTTTTTCCTTCAAAGTTTCTCACCCACCTACTCTGGCACCCCTACCCTCTCTGTTCCCAGTGCTAAACATTAAAACACACAGGAGGGTTTACGACCCTAGCTAGCCTGAACACTTTGAGCAGGTTCACCTCGTCTACCTGCATCATTTACAGTTCATACTCTACCCAAACTCAGACATTTTTTACTGGATAGACTGATAGCTTGCATAGAATACCCACCAGAAACCTGCAGTCATCTGACAACAATTCAAAACACAGCTCATGGTGTCTGCACCAGCACAGGCACCTGCTTCACCACCAGTCACTTCTTTTGGAAAAGGACAAATGCCTAATTTTTGAGCACTGGAGCTGAGTAAAAAAGCAAATACAGAGCCCCTACAATGACAGAACAAGCCTACTACAGCAAATGCTGGCGACCACTGAGTGGTCTAGTTTTCATCCAGTTTTACAAGGAATTCATTATGGTAAAAAAAAAAATCTGTAATTCCTATCTAAACCACGGAAGCCTTCATCAATTGTTATACAAATCTGTCAGTATCAGCTGATAAAGTATCATGCACATACAGTGCAAGTACTAACACAAGGGAAATTTTCACTCGCATACACAGGCAATATTGAAAATTTAATCAAACACATTAGTCCCTTCTTTGCTGACTTGGGCTGTAACTCATCAATAAGTGCAGAATTTCTCAGGGCAAACACTATGTTGACAGGACTCTTTCCTCTGAAGCAGCACTTTCCAGAGCAGTTTTTAAAATGCTAAGCTAGATCTATTCATCAAGAGTATTTTCTTTAGATGGAAAACAGTATTAGAAGAAAAAGGATGACTTGTTTACTTCTCTGGTCAAAAGCATACAAACAGAAAAGATGAGAAAAACACCTTTACTGAATGGCACAGACCCAGGAAAACAAGCATTAAAAAAATAAACTGCAAACATGACCACGCTAGATTTGGTCTTTATTTAAACATCTGACACACCAAAATATCTGAGGCATTAGGTAAAAATATTAACAGGGCATCAATATTCGACAAGACCTGTCTTCCAGCCTCATTTGAATTAACAGGTGTTAAAATTTTTATCAAAAAATCTAGTCATTACTGCTTTTCTCTCCAGAGCTAGGTAAAACTATCCTTAAATTATCTGTATAGAAGTTAAGTAGCAAACAGAGTCTTGGAAACTTTATGCCTCCCGCCTACAGACAATAACATTTCTAGACAAATCTTCCTTCCCAATAAAACTCAGAATCAGCTGATTTATAAAATGATTTGAACCAGCCGTGAAGCTTTCAGTCGCAGAGAGAACACAATACGCTTTCTCTCACCCTCCCAGCACCGGGGTGCGGCAGCGCAGAGCCCTGTGTGCCCCCAGCCCGAGGGCTGCCCCAGCAGCACCACGATCCTCACGTGAAAGCACCCAACGCCCCTGTGCCAGCGGCACTGACACAGCAGCCAGCCCCACGCGGGGAATGGGAATCCAAATGGATGCACAATCCTCACGGCTGCATGGATAGCAGTTTTATGTACTACAGGCATACCAAGGGTTTGCACAGCTTCCCTTGGTATGTAATTGTTGTAATTCCCTTGGTGCTTAATATACCTTGGATCCTTTTATTCATCAAAACTTTGTACTCACAGATTTTTATCATCTTCCCTCCTTTTTTACAATTACCTACGTATGTAAAACTAAGACAGCCAGATTCTCCTTCATTCTCAGTCCTTCCAGAAAGAGATGATGTTCAAAATGTGACAGAAAAATAAAAAGGCAGATCTGGGCAGAAAGCAGAGGTCTCCCCAAAGTCCCTCCCCGAAAAGAGCTTTCTGGCTCTCCTTCTCTTACTCCCAAGTGAGACAGCACCACAAACAGCACCGCCCAGGGCTGCCAGCATGCTTTTTAAAGAGGATTCACGGAAAACGCCGCCAAGAGTAAACTCCAGTTTCCGCTTAGCCTGCCTCACATGGTAGTGCATCAAGAAGGCGGCTGACAGATGAGTCTGGTACTCTGCAGTGGGGTAATAGCTCATACATTCTCCATTATCAGATCACGGAATAAATATGTAATAGGTTAAAGTACTTAATATCATAAATTAAGCAGGGTCAAGACCAAGTGAACGCTCCAATATTTGATACATCATTCCGAATTATTTCACTACTTTGCAGCATATAATAATGCACTTGCAAAGTTTATGTTCCCATCTCTGATCTTCAAGCTCTTTTCATAGGTTTCAAAACTTCACTAAAAATACATTGGAATTTTTACTGTTGTGTCCTTGTGACAATGCATATATATTCATCCCGTAGTTCTATCAATTAGTCTAGCACCATGATTTAATGCACTGCAAATACTCAGCATCAAGACTCCCACAGAGCTTGTCAGCTTATCCTAGGAGCAGGTTTGGTGCAATTTGCCAGCTCCTGGTGATTTCTCGGGACCTTTTGCTAGCTTTTCCAGCTTTTTGGCATTAATAGCTCATTAATTGCTTTCTCTGAAGACAAATATGTTGAAACTCTTTAATAATTTCCTCTGCCAGCATCTATTTCTGAGCTTACCGATTCTCAGTTTGAAAGTTTTGAACATCTTGCAAGCTCTGACTTCTTGCCAAGGTTGTCTCCTACTTCTACATCGGATTTGTTCATACACCTCACAATTATCTCCACCCTGCAGCAGCATTCCACCATAAGTTTTGGCCCTGTTTTCCTAAAGATCCCCAACTCACACTTTTTTCTTGTGTCCTTTTTCTCAATGTTGTGTTTTGGTTTTTTTTTAAGTCTTGACACTTCCAAACAATGACCTAGAAGATGGTTTAACTGTTTCTGAAATTGCCTCATTGAATTATATTTTTCATGCATTTTTATCCTAAAAACACACTGGAGAGTTTAGCATTTTTAAAGAGTTCAAAGTACTCAACGCCTCAACGAATGCTAGGCTCAAATTCTGAAGACATCTGCCAGATAACGTCTACAAAATGTTTTAAGTTTTTCCTCCCTTAATTGTTCCAAGCTTTTAAACATAGTGCGCTCAGAGAAATGTCATTTTCTTAGAAGCGTATTTTACAACTCCAGAAATATTTAATTTGTAGCTTTCTTCAACAAAATGCCAAACGTATAGAAGCATTCACTACCCCTCCAATAAAAAAAACAAAGCAACCCAAAAAGCCCCAAACACAACTTCTAGAAAGAATCAGGTTTACTCAGATTAACTGACACTGATTCTTCACAGTACAACGTTTCAGAGAACATTCACCTCCACAATATTAAGACTGTTGTTTTTTTTTTCCTGGAAACTTACATATCCTGATCATGCATGTCTAATAATAAATCTGACCTAAGAAAAGTCATAATTCAAGCTTTAAATCTATTAGAGTCTAAGTTTTAAAGACATTAATTGAGGATAAAGTTGTGGTAAGCCACAGTCAAAAAACTTGGTTTTAATTTCCTGTAAAAGCTTTTTGTGCAGTCCTAGTTAGAAGTTGAAGTTATTTTTAAGAAAGCACATTTGAGAAGGCCACAGGTAATTTTAAATTTATTTATTTTTTTAAAATGAAAGCCTGCCCTCTTGTGTAAGACTGAAGTTTAGCATGACTACAGTCGAGAACACCGAGGCATTAAGATCAGTGCTATCTCTTGACTATCTAGAAAATAGGAAGCTTCCAGCGTTCGTCTGTTGGAGTGTGCTGCTTTTGCTGAATGGGGAACACACAAAGCAACTACTCATAATCACACCCTCTCTGCAACAAGAATAAAACGAAAGTGCTTTCTATTTCGCTTGTCATCTTGGCCAATAAACTACAGTCAATTTGCAAATATTGGAGTGCAAAGGTAATTTTGGAATTAGTTTCTTCCATCACCTTTTGTACGCATTCAGTAGAGACAAGAAAAAAAAAAGTTCTTCTCTGCCTAACACTGACAAATAAAGGAGAAGAAAAAGAACAGCTCAATCATTGGGACTTTCTGTTTTCTTTTCTAACCCTCATCTCAGTCAGTATACTATACAGGCATGTGCTTCCCTAAGAGAGGAGGCCAAGCATGAAGTCTACGTCACCAGTGACTTGTGAAAGCCCAATGCAGACAATGTATAAACATCGCTTAATGCTGACAAGATCCTAAAGTCGAAATCACTGAAAACTAGCATGATTACTACCTACTACCTGCATTTCACAGCCAGCACGAGCAATAAATGTTTATCCAGCTGCGTAAGTAGCAGTACTGTCACAGAACACATGGTGCAATGCATTCATTGTGGACAATATCCATCAAAGGACAAAGCTTTCACACACACTTGAAATTAAGAGTCTTCATCCCCCCAAGAAGCTGGACGCTGCAAATAGAAGTAAAAAGCAAGTAACACCTACTTTCGAAGGTGTTCGTGTTCCTTCAGGAATAGTTCTGTTCTTCTGTTATTCACGCCAGACCCACTTTTATATGATCTAAAATGTAAAAAATCGAAAGAACTGAAAAACATTTTTTCCAGAGGCTTTTCATTAGATAATATTAACTGATTTACCTATGCTTTGTACCTCTGAAGTGACCAAACAGAAAAGTTCCAGACATTTTTAATGTGATTTGGCATAGCTTAATAGCTTTACTTCAAAAACATGAATTCCTTTTCAGTTAAAAAAAACCCAAACCAAACCAGAATCTTCTCACAACCTTAACAGAAGTCGTCAGTTCAGGTGACTGCTTTGTTCAGAGCACAGATGAATACGCTGTGCCCAGTATTCTCCTACAGGAGGGTTGCTGCCTTCTCCTTCCAAGGACAGTCCTGTTGTGCCGTTGCCATAACACACAATACAACTTACTCAATATCTTTTCGTACTGATCCCAACAGATTCTCCCTCTCTCGTATTGCCAAGAAGTTCGCTTTGGTTTTGTGGAATTCGTGCGTATAATCCTGTAATGAAAGAATTACTCCCAAGTGAGGATCATGAGATCAATTTAACAAAACAATATACTCCAGTAAGATCCAACCATCTTTTAAATAATTGTCTAACACATAATGTGAGACAAACTTATTAAATTAACATCAAAACCACTTTGAAGTTAAAGCAAAGTACTCTCAAAACTCACTGCTCTTGCAGCATTTGCTAACTTGCTACAGCTACGGTCACAGAGGGACATCCACTGTAATTCCTTGTCCCAATTTCATACATCTACACCTTTCTGATGAATTATCATTTTGTGTTGGAATTTCCCATTACTGGTTGAATCAGAAGCCCTAGTAAAACCTATTTATTTGGTGCAGTGAAGACTGTTTATATTGTTAAATAGACGAAAAAAAGTATTTTCTGAACACTGAAGAAAAATTCTTTTTTTTTTTTTTTCAAATGTTCAATTTGCAGTTTTACATCTGAAAACACTTCAAGCAGCTAATACTTCTAGAAAACCAATTTAACTGGCAACTGGTGTCCACCAAACCATTGTAAACATTCAGCACTATTTTTCGTATAAATGCTATCGCTTTTCCAAACACTATGCTTTTTACATTGTGTATTGCACAGGCACAAAACAGAATCAAACTGTATATAACCAGCCAATAAATAATAAAACATGCATTTTTAACATTACCATGCCATGAAAAAAATCACCAGTTTGAAACATGATTGATTTACTACACTAATCAGTAGCTTTAGCCACCACGTTTCCTTCAACTCCCTTTAGCAGTTAAGATGGTTTTGCACTCATATTTTCTTATCTTAAATGTGATGTTCCCAGTCACCCTGCTGTGCGACAGACCGCACAGACAGGATGATCCATTACAGTACCCTTCCCCTTTTGCTATATAGAAGGCACCTACATAAGATGGCATACTTTACTGTTCTTTCTTAGCTACGTGCTAGTCACCAATATGACATCGAAAAATGCTGTTTTTTCAACTCAGAGTTCACTGACTGGGCAGCCCAGAGAGAGGAGAAGTGAGCTGGGATTGCTGGCATTTAAATGTTCTGGTAAGACATTCAAGCACACAGTGACATCAGCGCTGCTAATCATTATTCCAAACAGAGAAACAAATAAAAGCAAGAAGGACATGCATTTTTGTTACCTGCAATATGTCCCTATGACGCTGTAACGTATGCATCAGCGCAGCATTCAGGGACGGGACTCCTGCGCTGTTTGTGTATTCTGCCATTTTGTCATTTATTCCAGTAAGCTAGAGGAAGAAGAAAGAATCCCAAAACCATCAAACGGCTTATTCTCATAAGAAAGTCACAATGCATAAGATGAAGGAGCTAGCTCTAACAACAGATGCACACCTTTGGCAACACTTCTCTACCACCCACACCAGAATTTCCTAACGTTCATCACAGAAACCTATACTGCAATATTTCCTAAATGCTGAAGTTAAACCATAGTAACTTCAGTTACCTTTCCCAGAAGTTGTTCAATCTCCACAGCCATGGTCTCAAACATTCTGTCCTGGCTCGATCCATTTAAGAGAGGAGTTGTGTCAGAGCTAAGGAAAAAGAGGAGGAGCAGTTACTGAAAGTACATCATCTTTTCATGAACACAAGAAACAAGGAAACACTAGTGCCAGGTGTTGGCAAGCTCTACTACCCAGGTTTCCTACAGAAATTAATTAAGCTCAGATAAATTCCTTTTTCTTATCGTACATGCCTCTAACTCTTATCTAAACTAATGCCACAGTATCACTCAGGGGAAACATAAACTCTCCTTGAAAAACACGCCTGACATCAAACACTTGTCTACTACCAGCACGTATCTAGCACTAATGCCCTTCTCTCCCCAGCTTTTAAGCTTGATTTATTTATTTATTGGCAGGAGGGAGCACTGCACTATCAGCACGTTGTTACACCAGCTACATACCTACACCTTAATAACACAGTACTAAGACAACCCACTGACCTATTAAGCCATCAAAGTTCTACAGAGCAATACCAACCACACAATTCATCACAATTACAGTTTCATACAGCACACCTTCCCCGTGCTTTTTAAGATAAACTAAAACCACAATGAGAAGTCATATCTAAGCAACAGAACAGAAGCACAATGCAGGGTACAGAAATCTGCAGAAGTACAACTGCTAACACCTTTCAGAGACTATGTTTTGCTTTGGTAAGCCACCATAACTAGAGTAAGAGAAGCAAGTTTTGCACAGGACAGCAAAAATAACTAAAACAATTAGATTACATGGCAAGAAACAGCACAAGAGCTAGAAACAAGACAGAGACTAGGACTCTGATTCAACAATAACTTGATCATTCTTGAGGTTCTCTCAGGCTTCCAGAACCAGAAATTCATGGAAAGGTTCAAAATTGATTCAATAATCAAATTAAACTAATAGATAAAAATATCCACACACATACACACAGTAGTCACACTCACAATTGATACACAGTGTTGAGACCCACAGTTAATAAGCAAAGAATGGCAGTTTTTAAGGGTTGTGCAGAGGAACAGATAAGTTGATAAAAGGGCTGTGGAACTGCAGACCTGAACTCCGGCCCACAAGCTAGAAAGACTTGAAAAGTTTTATCATACTAATTCTTCAATCAGACATGAATTTGACTAAAGCAAACAGAAACTATTCATACATATACACATGTATTTATGTGTCTGGTTCATATACAGATAAAAACATATATATAGCTATCACTATTATTACTCACCTTAGGAGAAAGCCAGAACAGATCAGCTGCCCCTCCTGAAGGGGCTAATCCCCAGCCCAACCTGCGACCCATCACAGCTGCTCAGCGCTTCCCTTATCAGTAGAGCAGGGATTACAAATACCACAGCAGCCCACCTGGGAGGTGCAAGGCTACATTCCCCTAAGATTGAAGTCCCTGAAAACCTCCTGCTAGTTTAATACAAAAAAACCTGGAAAATAAGCCGATGTAGCAAGCATTAACAAGTCCTATCATTAGTTCACACACTAACCCCACACAGTTACAAACTGAAGTTTAAATTCAGCTTCCCCTAGTGAAACGTATGCTGTCACCATGCACCACTGCAGCCCACGCTCCTTTCTGACTCCCGTGCCAATACCGCTCAGTATTGTATCAAGACCAATGCCAGCACCAAGAAGCGCTGAAATGAGCTTCTAAGAAGCTAAACATAAACGCCACAGGTGGAACCGGCGTTCAGCACATTATAAAAATAAACTAAGTACCACAAGCCGCATTTAAAACATAAAGAAATGGGCTAGTACCTATACCTGTCGCGCCTTCCGTCTCGGGTGCCGCTGTAGCTGGTGCAGAGCTTGCTGAAGGAGACCAGCTTCAGGTCCAGCTCGTTCTCCAGCTGCCTCGCCTGCTTCCTGAGATCTGCACAGGGCGGCCGAGCAGTCACAAACCCGCAGGGGTGGAAGGGGACGGGACGCGTTTGCCCGAGGTGCTCTCAAGCGGAGCTGGCCTGCCCGCTCGGCAGCCCCACAGAGGGGAACCCCACAGAGCAGGGGGGACCGACAAGGGGGGGGGGGGGGGCTCAGAGAAACAGGGTGTCTTCACGGCTGAACCCCCGCAGGCCCTGTCCCCCACGACCGGGAGGGTCCGGCGCGGGCTGCCGCCCCCCTCACCGCGGGCCCCGGTGCTCAGCCGGGCACCGACGCCTCATGGCTGAGGGGCCGACGGGGCCACCGGAGCCTCTGGCGGGCAGAGGGGACTCAGCAGCGGTTCCGCCGTGCCCCGGGCCGGGCCGCGCCCCAGGAGAGCCCCGCGGCGCGCAGCCGCCCCGTCCCCGCCGCCCTCAGGCCCTACTCGCCTTCCCAGTAGTTGCTGCTCCCCGCCGCCATCTTTGTTGTCCAACGTCAACCGCCGCCCGGCGAGACCGCGCCACCGAGAAGAGCGGGCCAGAGAGTCTTCCTGGAAGCGCGGCGCCCGACGGGATGGGCGGACCTCCGGCCGCAGCGCCCCCCAGCGGCTGGGCGGCGCCTCACCTCAGCGAACATGGTGCAGCGCTGAGCACAGACCCCAGCCCCGGCCCTGGCCCCGGCCCCGGCGTCATCCCGGCAGCCCCGAGCCCCCTCTACCCGTGGTAGGAAGAACGAGACAACCCAGGTGGACATCAAAATAGTTTTATACAGGTTACTGGATCTCAGTATACAGGTAAAAAAGAGGGCCCGGCTGCGGGGAGAGCCAGGCCTCGCCTCACGCCGCCTTGTCCCGCTTCCAGGAGAAGGCGATTCAAGTCCCTTTTAAAAATGTACATTTGAAGGCACAGTGCACGGACCGACACACTCCAGGGACAAGCACCTGCAGAGGACCAGCTCCTCGCCAGAACCATCACGGGCGTGCCTGCGGATGGACGGACAGACAGACGGACTGACAGCGACGGGAGGCCACTCCTGCCTTCCTCACACCAGCACCAAGCAGCCCCAGCCTGCTGCAGCTCCGAGCGCAGAGCCAGGCCCCCCACCTGGTCCTGCTGCGGCCAAAAGTCTCACACTTTGCAAAACATCACGAATCCACTCAGCTTAGAAATCCACCTCTATGCCAAGCTACCTGCAAAACGCGCTCTCGGAGGGAAAGGGCCAGTTCCTAACAAGACTTATTGCTAGTGGGACAAAGCAAGGCCAGCTCAGTCCGTTACCTGCTGCCAGAGCACACAAAGCCCAAACAGAGCCCCAAGAGCCATTTGCAAACTCAACTTTAATGCAAAACTCCAGCTGCACCTCTTGTTAAACCCCACAGAAGGAGGAAAATGGTTAATGCTATTCTGTGCTGCAGCCCATTACACATGGAGAAGGGTCATGGCCCAGGACCAGACCTCATCCCCTGCTCAGCATGAGGAGCTGGGCACAGACAGGGATGTTCATGGATCCCGCAGAATGGAGGGAAGAAGAGCAGCTCTGTCACACCCCAGCGATGCGGGACAGGAGCCCGGGGAATGCTCAGCCTCACCTCCCTGTTCCCAGCACACCTCCCCAGCCAGATCTTATCATGTACTTCTTGTGACAGAACTCCCCCTTGGAAGAGGGAAGAAGGTGTACTTGTGCCTAAGGGTTATCCTTGTGCCTCCAGAGAGCTGCACAAAATCAGCACGCAGCTGCCGAGAGGACCAGCATGGCAGCACGGCCACAGGCACGTGGCTCTGGAAAAGCAGCTACCGCAGGCCGAGGCGAGGAGCAGCTCCTTCCCCAGGTGCTATGGGCCAACAGCCTTCAACAGGGAACCTGCTGTGCCATTCCCCCAGAGAAGACCAGGTTGGAGCCCTGCAGAACAGACCCCAAAGCACATTTGGGTGCAGACAAACCCATCCCCACAGATGACACATGCAGGTTGCACTAGTTTTTCACTAGACCTCCCCAGGCTGCTGGAGAACAGATTAGCTCAGGGCAAACTAGATGCCTAAGATGGTGCTGCACCAGGCTCCTGCACCCCAGAGCTCAGGTCCATGGGGCAAGAATTAAAAAAAAAAAAAACAACCCACAAACAAAAGAGGGCAGCAAGAAAATAAGTGCCTATTCTAACCCCAGCCTTCTGCCCAGAGAGCACAGGAACATCAGAGATGCAATAAAGGATTTAGAAATCAAATGTTTCAGCCATTCTTCCCTTCTGGGCATCCCCTCCATTCCCCACAAATCTAACGTGCCTTGTGGACGCACGCTGCGGCTCCTCTCCCCACCTTCCTGCCAAGTGCTACAAACCAGAATGTGGTTGCTTTTCCCTTCTCTTTCAGCACAGCCGTCCAGCCCTTCCTCCCGCGCTGCACCCGGGCCCCCGCAGCAGCGGACACAACTGCAGACATACAAGCAGGTGGAGCCCTTGCTACGTACTTCAGGGATGCTGTAGTAGCAGACGAGAACCAAGCCAGCAGGCTAATCTGATGCCTACCATCAGCAGAGCTTGATGAGAGGGTGTTTCCAAAGTGCTCTGATCAGTAAATAGTATTAGGTGGACAATGGCAAACGATGCAGTTTATCTTCAAAACTTAAGACTCAAGTTGGGCCATGGATACTCCCATGACCTCTCCCTGCTGCTCCAGTAATGCTCAAATACAAAGCAGTGGCCAGATTTCACTGTTTACTCCTGAACAGTGACGGACTTGAGCAAAACCGATCAGGTGGAGGCAGTAAGTGACTGCTTTTCTACAGTATCCACCACAATCAGTCTGTCCATTTGCCGAGAACAAACTCCAGTTGCTTTTCCAGACACTGCGCTGTTATAACGCTAACATGAGACCCCAAAGGCCAAGTCTGCTCCACAAACAAGCCACAACCAGGGGTGATGAGGATAAAGTTTCTTTCTTCCCCAGAAGTCAGAACAGCAGCACTGCAGAGCTGGCAAGTAATGAACTTTGTCAGAATTCACCACAGCTCTGACATACGCTCCTTTCTCCAGCTCACACCAAGAATGGATGTCATCTCCCGCAGCTTTCAGGACACCAAGTCACTGTCTGGAACTAACAACACACTGAGGCGCTCCACAGCCACTGCAGATCACAGCAGGCCACAGCATCTCATGGCGGGGAAAAGCTCCAAGGGAGCGGCTGAGAACCAAGTACAGTCTTCTTCCGAGGACTCCACGTTCTGCAGAGCAGCCAAGTGAAGGATCTGGCTTCCCCCAAGTACAGAGTGGAAATCAAAACAGGTAGAGAAACTGCTTTGGAGTGTTGTAACTATGACCCCATGCAGGTTTTGGGGCACTTTCCCACCATCTGCTCACTGTGTTGAGATGCTGGGGAAGTGCTAGGAACTCTGCTGGCCACCCTCGTAAGTTGCCTTTCAAACAACATCATGTGAACCTCCAGATCTTGACCCAAAAATGTAACAAGCCATGTCCTTAGCCTGAACAGAGCCTCCCAAGACCCACTGATTTGCACGCACATAGGAACAGAGCAAACAGCAGGGGGAAGTTGGGAGATGCCACCCGCACCTCTGGAGGACACATCCTGCAAGCTAATGTTTCACAACTGAACCCTGGGGACCGTGCCCCCCCCCCCCACCGGCTCTGGTCCATGGGAACCCCTTTCCTGCCCCGGAGGTGTCAGTGCTTGCTGGAGTACAATGTTTCTTCTTCAGTGTCTGTTTCATCCTGGAATTCATGGCTCAGGAGGGACTTCTTTGAGCCAGTGGACATCATGCGGATTTCGTCCTCGTAATCGTCGTGGTGCTGCCGGAGGCGGTGGAAGCCATCCTTGTGTCTGTTGGACTTTATTGAGCAGACACACCAGATGATACAGGCGGTGAGGACCAGAGCAGACATACTTGCACCTGCAGAGAGAAGACATTCAAGTTAACACCATGTTCCCCCAGCCCAGAGGCTCCTAGGCTTGCCACCATCTCTCTTCCCTTCTACAGTCACAATCACTTTCCTCACTTCCCTGTGACCCTCCTCCTCCCTCCTTCGGCCACAGGAAACATGCCATGAGAGAGAGCTGCCCCAGAGCAGCACTGCACTAGCTTTATTTTCTGTGCTTGCAATCCAGGATAGCATCACTGAGCTCCTCTGCAGACCACTGGGTATAAACTCCAAGCCTCCCAGCAGCTGCCACCTCAATAATAATAAAAATCTCTTAACGCTTACCTGGTGCCACAGCACTCAAAAGAAACCTTGGGGTAGAAGCTAGACTTCCTAGGTCCCAGCTCTACGCACGAACAGGCTCTCCCCATTCCAGGCAGCCCAAAATCCGTTCTGAACCCTTCAGACCCCTGCAATGCTCTTTACTTCCTCCCTCTCTCCCACCTGCCAGCCCAGCATCACCAGACCCAAGGGTTGTTGGACCAGTTCGCAAGGACAAGCACGTGTTCAGGAGGGAAAGCAGGGGACGGTTTAAGTCTGCAGGCTACTTTTCCAGTTCAGTGAAGGGTCCCTGTCAGCATGAACCAGTACAGAAAGCAAAGCTCAAAGCTTTGATCAAGAGTGTCACTTTACCTGCAACAGTCACAACCAGCTCCCTCGGCAGACCAAATATCCTGTTTTCCGTGTCAAAAACAATGAGCACAGAGCTGGGCGCATCATGACGTACAAAGACCTGCAGAAAAAGACATTAGAGCTCAGACTCAAAGCTTGCACCTCTCCTACGTGTCCAGACAAGAGAGGCACTTGCTGACCAGGGCAGGACCAGGTAGATGCCAAAGACAAGTGCAACGGAAAGAGAAGCTACTGCCCAAAACCACCCGGCTGTCATGGAAATTCTTCTCCATCCATTCTATCAAGGCAGAAATCAGCTACCCTGGGCACATAATCAGCAGCTAAACACAGCCAACAAGGCTGAGCTCAAACAGGGGGGACAGTACATGGAGCGGGGGGACAATCTCCAGTACAGACATCCACATACCTTGACATGTTTCTGCTGGTACCCGTCGGCTATCGCATTGATGTTATGCAAACCTGGAGCCAACAGCACATGGAAATAACCACCTTCCTTAGTACAGACCCTCAAACCTTCATTAAGAACGATGGTAGCTTTAGAAATTGCCTTGCCACTCTTGTCTTGGACAAACCCATGGACTCCCTTATGAACCTGAAATAAAGCATTTCAAACACTTCATGTTCACATCCAAGGATATGGCACGTTTGTGACTAAAAGACGATCTAATCCTCCCCTCAAAATACAGCCCACTCTCCATCCCCGACTCTCATAATAAATAAAAAGTGTACAATACTGCAAGGACTGCTCAGCCCACCACAAGGCAAACCAGCACAGATGTTTAACTCTCATGTCAACACATTTCCTGGTCACTTGCTCCCTCTGTTCACTCCATTCCTCACGCAGACTAAATTTTGACTGTCTGTAATTGCACAGCACCAATAAAAACACAAAGACTCTCCACACTGCTCTCTTCCTCTCCCCACTCGGCCCTTGTTGCCAGAATTTCCTTCCACAGACTGCGGCTCACCTCCACGAGCATGCTAAGGAGAGATTTCCTGTGGTCTGCCCACAGGCCAGGAAGCTGCCCTGCGCTCGGGAAGTAACAGCAGCTGGTATAAACAGTGATCTCAGGACAACGACCAAACGTAACGCTGAAATCCTGCAAAAACCAAAACCACAGTTACAACAAGAGAGGTGGTATTTGTAAAGCTTTGCAAAGTGCAGCTGGAGGTGGGGCAGTTTTGCCCAGATATCAGAACAAACATGCTTTTTAATGCTGGTTTAGCAGAGGTGGAAAGCCTTGTGCCGTGAAGAAGTACCTTCATGCTTCCCAAGTGACTGTGCCATTCAGAGCCACGGATCACACCGCCAGGAATATTCTCATCTGCAGGAGCAAGA
This sequence comes from Opisthocomus hoazin, assembly GCF_030867145.1. Taxonomy (NCBI): domain Eukaryota; kingdom Metazoa; phylum Chordata; class Aves; order Opisthocomiformes; family Opisthocomidae; genus Opisthocomus; species Opisthocomus hoazin. The sequence goes on along the minus strand of NC_134433.1, from coordinate 12,598,760 downwards.
ACACAGCCGTCAGACAGACCTGCTCCTAGCAGCGTCTAGCAGTAGCTGACAGGGGGTTCAAGGCTTCAACCAAACGTACCTGACTTATTTGGACAGCCTGGCTGGCCCAAATGCATCAGTGGATGATTGTTTGCATACAGAGATGCCAAATGCTTCAGTGTTTCTTTGTTCTCGACTACAAAGAGAAAAGTGAGACTTTCAGAGCGCAACTCCTTATTCACTGGGGGGGCAGATTCCCATTCTACCTCCATGACCCTGTACTAAACAGCAACACACATTGTTTCAGAGGCATTCCAGGTTTCCTCTGACACTGAGGGGTGGTATCAAATCTGAGTTTATACTGGCTTTGGCAATGGAAAGGTTGAAATACTGTTGCAGGAACAGAAATGGTAAGTGTTCTGATCTCTAGCTGAATCCTGTGAGGTTTGATAGCTTTACTTTAGACTGTCAACTCCACATACAAAGGGCTGAACACAAAAGGCGGCTACAGAACACCACCAGCACAAAAAGCTCTTACACCATGCGGTCACATGAACTTCTGCAGAGACAGCCTGAGGGTCACTGTGCGTGCAAGGTCCCAGAGGAGTTAGTTATACCTGTCTGCGCCGGCTTATCATACGGGTAAGTGACAAGCAGAGATCCTCCATCGAGCGCAACAGAGAGGCTGAAATCCTGCTTCAATATCAAGCTCTCTATGATGGCTTTGGTCTCAGGCTCTCGCGTCCCCGAGTACCGGGAGTAATTGCCTGTAAAGCAGAACAACAAATAGAAGAGGGAACTGACAACAGTTTCCTCCGCTGTTTGACAGGCCAGCAGAAGAACATTGTTTATGACTGAAATTAAGCCCGCTGCATATATTAAAAGGTATTTGTTAGATTTCAGCAGATGCACCTGACATCAAGTAGAGCACCTAATCCACACTCCCCATGGGGGAAATTCATCTGCGAAGCTAAACAAACATGACACATCGCTGTTTCCCCAAGCTGTTTACTCTTGTGATGCAGACGGTTTTTCGTGTGTGTTTGCTCTCCTCAATGTCACTGAACTGACATTTTCTTAAGAAAGTATTTGGGATGATCCCAGACAAACCTGGCCAGAGACCACACTTTGTCCCCAGGAAGGGTGGGCACAGCACCGATACAGTGCTATGGATACAGCAGGCAGTTCCGTGGAAACCAGCAAAGTATGAAAAAAGGAGACTGTTTCCAGGGAGCACGAACAGAGGGCACTGGGTTGAAAGAAATCAATTAACAGGAAAAATACATTCGGTGTTGTCTGACCTCTGAACTATTCCTGAAGAACTCTGCTTCATCTTTTCCTTGCAAATAAGGGACTGCAAATTACCATCTGTGAGGGGGATCCAAGCTTTGAAGCTTCCCAGCAGCTGTTGCTGCCTGGGCTCCACGGCTGCTGTCTTTACAGGCAGACCCTGTAACCAGATGACTACTCCCAACCCTAGAGCAGTGAGCAGGCTTCGACAGCAGCCTGCATTTCTACAGGGACACTACACATCACTTTGCTTAGTTTCCTTTACTTGTGAAGTCTGTGTCCAGGTCTCTGCCGTGAGCGTTAGTCTGGCCTATCTTCGATGTGCAGCCCCTCTCCTGCGCGATCTCACGTCCGTCTGGATTCAGGGAAGGCACAATCACAATCCGTGTTCGGTCAATCAGCTGCACAAAAGAAAGAGAAACAGTACATAAAGTGCATTCAGTAGGGTTCATTCTCTGTATCTTTCATTTGCCTGGGTCGCATCCTAGGAACTGCTGCTTATATTGCTATCAGCAGTCAGAGGTTCCCACTGGCCCCGTGGATTTCACACCACCTCCCCATTATGCGTGGGATCGCTGCAACCCACAAGCTCCTGTTAACAAGACAAGTCTCTCCCAGTGAGCACCGTCTTCTCAGGATGTAACTGGAGGGCTCCAAGATGGTCCCTCGCATTGGCTTCTCACCTTTGTAACAGCAGCGTTCTTCTTGTAGTTCATGCAGAGGAATTCTGCCAGTGCCAGGAGCAGCTCTGTACCAACGGGAGCGTTTCCATGAATACCAGCAACAAAGCGGATCTTCGGCTCCTCAGGCTCAGACTGGTTGGGCTTGTTGGAGATTTCAAGCGACCAGATCTGACGGAACTCGACGCTCTGACCCAAACTGCCAAGAGATGAGAAGCCAGAGCGTCAGCTGAGAAACAGAGCCGCACCCCTAGCCCGGCCTTACGGAGAAATCCCGGTGTGGAAAGGAACTGCTGCCAGCCTCCATGAGGAGGCTGCAAAGACAAGCAGCACACGAAACACAAGCGCATCATGAGAGAAGATTTGCAGCAGCGCTGAGCCAAATTCACAACAAGCATCAGTTTGAACACAAGCATCTGTGTAAGAACGCATGGAGGTCCAGCTGTACAAGACACCCAATAATCCATACATCTCTATATGCCTATAACGTCACTCTACATGTCATACACTGCGCTCCCAGTGTTGGTTTGGTTTTGATTTTTGTTTCTTTGGAGCGCAACACATCTGGACATCAAACTAACTTACAAAGCACCCAGATTAGAGGACAAAAGCAGGCCTATTTCCAGTAATGCAGAAATTGTTGCTACAGTCATGCCATAAAGTTAGCAAACTGAATGCAAGCAAAGCAGGGAACACAATCAGGGCTGATGCAACTGGCCGGACAATAGAGGCTACAGATCAGAAAAGCAGCCTTGGCACCGGCGGGGACAGCACATGAGCATGTTGTGCCTGGTAACAACAAGCAAATGAGGTCCTGGGACAAAGAGATTTGTGCTTTCCAAAGCTGACAGAGGGTAAGCGCTGCAGGTCACAAAAGAAAGCAGAGGACTGCAGACAGCTGGTCTCCTGCGGGAGGGCAGAGACCTTGGCTCTGGGCAAGCTAACTCAAACACGTCTCGCACAATTGAATTAAAATCTGAAGGCAGACAATCAAAAAAGGCATCTGAGATTTGCAAGTCAAATTTGATCACTTTCGCTGGGGACTCTTTAGCAAGGTGGATGTCAGAAAGGATTTGGAAAATGGAGGAAATGGAGAGTGTGGAACAGAGACATTTGCACCAGCCTGGGATATCAACGCTGGGAACATCGCCAGTCCCAGGCACCCCCAGGGAACCAACTGCACCCCAGGTTTAAGTCAGTGAAATGATGTCTTGGGAAAAAGCACATGGGTGCATCTGCAAGTCCTGGCAGCCAGCGCTCTGCCGCCGTGCCCTGACATGTGGGGCTCCCTCGAACTCGGGGAGCGTAGGGAAGGGGAGGGACTGTGTTCGTGGTTCATCGTTTCACTACTTCCCTCCCACAGGCTGCTGCTTAGGGAGGAGCTGAGCACTGCTGCTTTGAGCTATCACCTGGTGAGATTTGTGATATGCGGGTAGTTCAGGTAGAGGGCTCGGAGGAACTCGGAGAGGTCCTTGTAAGGGTGGTATCGGTAAGGAGCGACATCCCCCGAGGAAGTAAGCAGGAAGCGCTCCAGGCCGTTCTCAACAGACAGGTCTTTGATTAGGGTCTCAAACTCCTTCTTGTTGGGGTCGCTGGTGTCTGGGGTGTTCAGGACTGGCACCTTCCCCTCCTCCATTTTGGTGTCTGTCCGTGAAAGAGTGAAGTTGACTTGCACCCCACCTTTGCTGCCAACTTCCACCGTCTTAGTGACTGGATCATACCTACCCAGGGAAGAGAAGGCACAAGGAAACGTCAGCAGCTCAAGCCCGCACACAAGCCACCCCCCTTCCTGACCAGACAATCACACGGGACTGCTACTGCTCCCCAGCCAAAAGTGAGAAGCATAAAAACAAAGAGCAAGGCCACTTCAAAAGGGACATGGCAATGGCAGGAGGACAGGGAGCAGCTCAGGGCCCAACATGGCGCTGAGCTACATTTGGCTCAGGTATTGCAGGGTTACGTGGCACACTGGCAGGACAAGACGTCAGGCTGCTTTAACCCAAAGGTTTTGGCAGCGGTTGAAGAGATGAAGTCATTTCTGTGGGCAGCTGCGTGCAAGAGATTTTCCCCTAAAGACACTAAGTTATCCACTCCTTCCCCAGACCACCTCCAAACAAGGGAAGATGTGGACAGTACAACCAACACCAGGTAAGCCGTCATTGACATCAGGGTACGATCACATTGCTAACTCTGCACAGGCCAGAGGGCAGAGAAACGCCCATGCCCACATCTGCTGTAGGCAGAGGCGAAGGGACTGCTCCTGACTGGGAAGTCAGTTGTGCAGCTGTTTGCTCCTTGTGCCGTGGCTCGCTCACCCTCGGGCAGACGCTGTGATTTCGTACGTCCCCTGGACCAAGAGGCGCCAGTAGTCTCCATCCTTGTAGGTGGTCACCGGGTGGTTGATGTCAGCAACGCTGATGGTGGCGTTGAGAATGCCCCTTCCATCCACGGCATCCAGCACAAATCCCCGGACGCCACGGTGAACCTGAACACAGACCCGGAGCCCTGCTGAGTGCCAGCCCCTGCTCTGCTTCCCACCCCACACACCACAGTGGGAGCACCCAGACCCAGGTCCACCAGCTCCCAGCCCATGAGGTTCAGCATTCCCAGGGCAGCAGCATGTTCCAAAAGGCTTCAGGTTAGACTCGCCAGCAGCTGGCGTGGACAAAGATCACCTGATGAGTACAATGAGCAATTGTTTGGCTCAGGGTGCCACCACAGCACTCGTTGCTCCACACCCTTGTTTGCACGCCCCAGGTGCACAGCACTACCACCAGCCCAGACTCAGATGGGAACAGCACATAAAGGCCACTCCAGCCTAGGGAAAACCAAGATAGTGGTAGATAAAGAACCCACACCTCCATCACCTGGCTGCTGCTTCCATACAGATTTTTGGTATGGTATGGTGAGGAGGGGAGAAGAGTCGTCGAGACTTGTTCTCATGGGTGTGATTTCTGTGGAGCAGGTACCCAGTCTGGTCGGGAAGCCAGTTGCTTCAGCCCACAGATTAGCCTGTTCATTCTGGCACATCTCATGCAAACCCCAGAGGCAGCTCACACAATTGTTCGGGGTCAAGGTGTCTCACCTGTTTCATGAACTGGAGGAGAGATCGGCGATTCTGCTCCCAGTACTTCGGCAGCTCCTCAGCTTTTGGATATTTCACACAGCCCAACTCAATGGTCACTTCAAAGCAGTTTGTGTGTAAGTAATTCCAGTCCTGCATCCCACCTACAACAGGAACGTAAAAAAAATTTTGACAAGGTCTCCTGAAGGCAATTGTATCACAGCTCAAGGAAAAAAAATAAAAAATAAAAATCAGATAGTAGAGAAAGATGTAGTACAAACTACAGCATGCATTTTATAGCTGAAGAAGGAAGGCTTTTACACAGGATGAGAGTCAAGCTTCAAAGAGATGCCAAAATAGCAGACAAGTAACCATCCTTCTTGTAAATACCTTTCATGCTAATACACTGCTGTAAAATTCTATGAAACTATTTTGCTAATAGCCAGAAAAACTACACTATAAATTCCTTCCCTCAGGAGTAACTTTATCTGGGTACATTATTTAAGAGGTTATAAAAAAATCTGAGTTGCAGTAACCTGGGCTGACCAACGCAGAGTTTGTGACCGATCAGACTAAATTGTTTAATCTGCCCATGCATTGACTTGGAGGATAAACAGTGCACGAGATTTAAGGTCTACTTTACCTGGAACGTTGTACCACTGAGCTCCATTAGTGATGCCATGCGGGAAGTACTCGGTGGGGTACATGTCCTTACAAGGGCTTCCCTGATACATCTTTGTGTTTTCCTACAAACAAGATGCAACATGTGAAGCTGAGTCTCTGCACTCTACAGCCACTGGCACTTCTGTTCTAACATTAGTCACACACTTGGGCTTACCAAAACGAGAGGTGCACGTAGGCATGCACGTACAGCTGCAGCACAGACAGACTGCACCCACACCCACCCCAACCCACAGACACCCTTGCTCTCCTCCCAGCCCGTGTTTTCGGCATTTTCTACCACCCTTCAGCGCGTGCGGCCCCGTGCCTGCACAGAGCGCTCCTCCGGCAGTGCCTGCAGACAGAACACGCTGGACACCCACTCATGGCACGACAGCCTCCCGCAGGAGCCTTCCGCTGTGCCTGACAACACCAGGCACCCGCAGCACCTGCGTCCTCGCCCACCAGCCGCCCGCGAGGCTCCCGGCAGCATCGGGAGTGAAGTCAGCAGGACGCGCCTGTTTTCCTGTTAGAGCTTTACCTTGGAGTAGGAAAGCGCCAGCTGCTGAAACACAGCATCGTCTGGGGATTTACTGTATATGGCTATTCCTTGCTCATCGTCATCAAAGGGGTAATTAACCACCAGAGAACCTGCAGGGGAAACAAGCTTTGACTCGTACTTGCACGTTTCCAAACGATCCCTCAGCCCAATAGGGGACGTTTTTCTTTTTCTCCAAAGAGTGCCAAGTCTTCTGTTTCTCAAGACTTGGCATTAAACAAAGCATTAAGCCCAGGGGATAGAAGAGGCAACAAAAGCATAGGGAGAGATAAGACCACACCCAGCTGGGAAGGTGAACCCAAGCCTCGACACATCAAAGGTTTGACTCTTACATGCAGGAGGGATGAGCACAACCTCATAATAATCACTTTCACAGAGGAGAGAAAGTAAAGGGAGGAATTTCCTAGATCATGCAGGGTGCCCTTGGCCTGACTACTGTAGTTTTTCACCCTTTTGGAGTTTATTGCAAGCACTGTCAAATTATAAAATCTTTGGCTTACTGAAGCTTTCCCTAAGCAGGCTGCACTAATAGCACTGTGGAACCCCAGACACCACCGCTGCTGGAGCACTGCCGGCTCCCTCGTACCCACACACCGTACTTCTCCACTACAAAATTAAACACGCTAGCACAAAGCAACCACCTGCGAGCTACCGCAGCTACAAGCCAGCGGACAAACTGTCTAGGGAATAAACTGTAACACAGAGACTTCATCTAGATCACTCCAAAAAGATAATTAAATTGCCTGGCGGAACTATGAAAGCTGCTGTGACTCAAGGCAGGGAACCCTCAGGATTACATCTTGTCCCCTTCACTTTATAAATACTATGAAGCCTTTAGCAGCCGCAGCACTACACCGTGTTCCCAGACCCAGCCGCTGAGCAACGGCTGACAAGAGAGTCCACCCCCAGCTCCCCGCGGGCAGTGTGCTAGGTACTCCCCACGGGCTCTCCTCAGGGAAGTGGTTGGGATCCTCCCAGTAGCCTCTTCAACTCCCTGCAAAAGTGCTCGGGGACATGGTTGCCACCCTCTGCTTCCAGCTTCTGATCCATCTTCCAGCAGCACGAACAAAAGGGTTGATTTACTCTTTGTGTAGGCCCCTTGCGAACAGCCTTACCCCTGTTGCAGGAACGTGGCTGCCTTCGCTCACATCATTTCACGGCAATGCCAAGGGCAGAGAGCTCTCTACAAGAGCTCCTCAGTTCACACCTAAAATGCTGTGCAGATACCCCTGCAAACTCCCATCCCTGGAACCTCAGCGCAGAGGAAGGAGCTCAGTTTGGCTGCCATACCTCCGTGCAGGTTTGCCGAGAGCACGAATGGGTAATTCTTTAACCAGGTCATGACAGCGAGAGTTTCGGGCTGCGGAGGGTCTGCCACTTGGAAGAACTGATCTGGGAAGTTCCGGTTCAGGTCGTAGTTGTTGCTGTTGTTTCTGCCAACAGTACCTCCTCTGTCTCCTGAAAATTAAACACATGTTCAAGCCTGCACCCTATGCAAGTTCCCACTTTGGTGCAGAGGCTTCATCCTCTTACTACAGAGCTTACAACTATCAATGGATAACAGCAGAGAGGACAACAGTGCTGCCTCCCTACACCGCAGAGCGACAGGACCCCCACAGGCTCTCCTCCAGCAAGAGGCCTGCTCTGCGCACAGAGGTGTCCGGGGGCCCCTTCTGCAGGTGTTTGCACAGGCTCTCAGTGCCAGGCAGACCACAGCTAGCAGCAAGGCAGTGAACCATGAACAATCCCAGCAGGCGGACGCCACGACCGCAGAAACCTCAGAGCTCACCTTCTCAAACCAGCCGGACAAGTTCTTTGTTAAACCCAGGCAGAGCTGTGCTTCCAGAAAATCCTTCTGGACAGACTTTGCTCTGCCAATCTGCAAGAGCCATGCAGTTTTAAGGACTTCCCTGAAGGATGTTTTTGCCAATTTCAACGTCACGAGAAAAGTCTGTATTATCCTTGGACAAGTGCTCTGCAGACGGCCTGGCTTCCACATCACACGTTACTAAGAGCATGGACCCAAGCACAGCAAGTATGAGCTGTGTCAAAGGAATGTCTTTTTTTAAAATAAGTCTTGGGATAGCCACAAACCATAAGGGGACCCGAACAGGGGCAGCATGCAGCACTGCTGAAGCTAAGAGCTCCCTCCAACAGCTTCCATCAGTCGACCTCTCATATCCTGCAGTGCAGGGTCCACCAACTCACCCCACAGAACACACCAAGCCCCTTCCCAGCCTCCCTGTGTGGAGAGCACTTCTGCTCCAGCGAGGCTTCCAGATTTTTCAGAGAGGTACCATGAACCCAAAGGCTTGTTCTCAGAAGTAGAAACCCCATAGGTGTTTCAACGCAGACAGCAATACCTTCCTGGGACTTCTCATAGCCATCAGGGTTCATGGATGGCATGATGTGGATCCGCGTGCTCCGGACCAGGTTAGTCACTTCTGGATCTGTGTCAAAGTTCTTGCAGAGGTACTCGATGAGGTTGAGGAGAAGCTCTCGCCCCACAACTTCATTCCCATGCATGTTACCGATGTACTTGAACTCCGGCTCACCTGCAGACACATGGCCACACCAAAGAAACAATTACACCCACTTACATTAAAGCTCGGAGACATCTCACCACCCCAAGCATTGCTCCCTCAGGCCTTTCTGCAGGGCTGGAGGGCATTTACCTAAAATTTACCCTTCTGCTTCCACAACACCAAAACCAACAAACATTGTTTCAGGGAAGGCCCTTGGTCCTTCTGTCCCCAGAGCTCCACGAGCAGTGTAGATGCCCCCAGCAACGCATCTTTAACCCACGGTAGTGCCACCCGCGGCACCTGGACTTCTTAGAAAGGACACTGCAGCTCAGTCTCTCTTCAGACAGGTGCCAGCTCTATGCTCCTTTTTGCTCTGCCCACAGAGTCTCCCAAAGCAAAGGGTCTGTCACTAGTGCCTCACTAAATTGATTTCCCACTTTACCTGCTTCATGGACGCCAGGGTTGTCAGAGATCTCCATTACGTAGAGCTCCCGCAGCTCCACCGACTTGCCCACGGAGTAGAGTCGCGTTATGTTGGGGTACTCGTTGGCGTACCGCCGCAGAAAGATCTCCATGTCTGAGAAGTGATGGTGGCGGAAGTCCACAGGCTGGACAGGCTGATGGAGAGAAGTTGGGCTTGGGGCCTCTGCCTGCACGGGGGTGGGCGTGATGGTAGAGACAGGAGCAGGCGTTGCTGTGAGCTGTGTGACGTTAAGAGCTGGTGGCATTACAGTTGGCTGCAAGGAGAAATCCACTTCTGTTGCAGCTCCCTCCTTCACCTCGATGTTCTCTCTGGTCACTGGTGCGTAGCTGTGAGAAAAACAGCTGGCTTCAGCAAGGAGGCTCTTCAGAAGAGGCCAAAACCACCCGCAGCCTCTCCACCACTCCAGATGACTCCTCCCAGCCCAAACGCGCTGCGACGTTAACGACTATGTGAGAGATTCACCAATGACCAAGCTGAAGGGACTCATCCCCCGGCCACCAGACCCAACCACGCTGCTGCCCTTGCTGTGCCACAGAGGCACGAGTTCCTGTGTACAGACTCGCCAGGGAAGAAGCCACAGGCTATCACAGCGCGAGCCCAGGGGCGAGCTACGCGTTCCCCCCCAGCCAGAGACAACACAAACTCTTACTGGGTGACCTTACTCCACTTTCTCCATTTGCCCAAAAGGTAAGATGCAGATTGACACAAGCAATCAAACAAAGGTGACAGAAATGCTGTGCCCCCAACAGCACCCCGCTGCAGTGGGGCACGGAGTGAACAAACACAGCTGCAGCTCTAAGCTGGAGTTCTTTACTGTTGCAGCTTCCAGCCAAGCCCTTTAAATACACAATGTGCTTTGGGGGAAGAAAATAAGCGAAGCAACACGAGAAGTTGGCAGTGTGGACACAGGCTGCCACATAGTCATTACCCCATCACAACTGCGGTCACGTTGTAGGTCCCAGGCACAAGTAGTCGGTGGTAATCACCAAATTTGCCCGCTGTGATGTTATGAGCAATACCGGCAACAACAATGGTCGCGTTCTCCAGGCCAGCTCCAGTGACTGCATCCCTGACAAAGCCTTTCACTCCAATGTGGACCTGAGGAAAACAATGCAAGAGCCTGGCTGAAGACAGGCAACATCAGGGGAACCATGTTCTCGCCCAGCAATGCCCCCCTGCCCTTCCCCAAACACAGCAGAGCAGAACGGCTGCCAGGCAAAGACACCCAAAGCCCCACGATTCAGACAGTGGTTGGCCACACGGCAAGGACGGGAATTTCAGCATGCACTGAGAAGGCAGCAAGATCTCAGAACTGGTCCTCCCTTAACAAATCCTCTAATTCATCGACATGGACACACAACAATACAAATGTAGCAGGGTTACAAGCCATACTGAGGGACAAAAGGCATCTGCCTCCCTTCCCAGCCTTAAACTGTCACCTACCCAACTCATACACAGGCATCTGGAGACAGCCTGGCAGAGGACTCCGAAAGCCAAGGTCTCAGCAGTGTTGGTGCTTTTGAACACCCCTGGAGGTCCATGGCACTGAGGCTGTGCAGGCACTCTGCATTATTCAGTAAGAACTGCACTGATCAGTCCCTCAGTTTAACACTGTACCCCACAAGGCCCCTCTGAGCGGAGCTCTGCTATCACGGAGGATGTGGGAACTGTGGCAGAACCACAGATACACACAGCAGCTTTGCAGCCACCAACATCTGCACAGAAACTGCAGCAGCTGTGTTACCACAAGCAGCAAACAAAACCACAAGAGTAACTGAACACGGTGCTCTCAGCCCACCACAGACGCGCAGGTTTCACAGCTGCTGCCCCATGCCCCATCCCAGCCCGCACTACCTTCTCAATGAAAGTAAGGAGAGCATCCCGGTTGTTCTCCCACTCCTGCTGAAGCTCAGAGGTCGGCGGGTATTTGCAGCAGGACAGCTCCAACGTGATCTCAAAGCAGTTGGCCCACACGTAGTTGTAATCCTGCATCCCACCTGAGAAAATGAGGCAGAGACATGTCCTAAGCGCAATGCACAGACACCTCCCCACAGGATGCGGAGTTTTTCCCATCTGTCAGCCCCCCACGGCGTCTCACCACGATGCCACCCTAGCTCCAGAGTGAACAACCTAAGGAGAAGCGTCAGATCAGATCACGGTGAGAGCCTGGGCTGGGGCAGACCAAGCTCTGTTTCTCCCAGTGACGGGCACACTGGGACAGTCCAATCAGCCGCAGACTGTTCCAAGGTGACAGTCCCTTCGGTCTTACTGCTCTGTCAGCTGAACTCAGCAGCACAGCACCTGGAAATCATACGGGTTTGTTTCACTGGGCAGACATTCTCCAGACACTACAAATCCCGGATGCCAGGGCAGGCACACCAGAGTTTGAGCATTATTGCTCCCAAGTCCTTCGCTAGGCACTCCAAGCCACCTTTAGATTTGAGAAGTTCTTCCTGCAAGAGACGTTACCCTACCCAAAATCAGCTGCAGGTCTCCAATACAAAAGAACACATCAGACTATCAACCTGGGAGGCTGCAGCTCAAATCTGCATGTCGGAAATTTTAAGGACCACACAGCTGCTCTCCCAAAAAAATCTTAGCAAAGCTCTAGACAAGATGAGAGCAATGCTTCCCTTTCTCTGCTTCCTCAGGCTGTTCTTCTCCTCCAACCCCTTATCTGAAGGCCTCCATTTACTTGATATTTAGAGCAGCCCTAGCAGAAATTCTGATAAGGTCTGATACGGTGACAGCACACAGTGAACTGTGGCAAGTCACCTTCAGGAAACTCTCCTCTTGATCAGGGAGGGCAGTGACACCTCCCTCACCGCTGAGGACTCCTGCGACCCCACAGCAGTTGGGTCCTGCAAGAGGAGAACGGCACACAGATTTGTCCACCTGGGAAACTCAGTCTTTTCCCTAAGCCCTGCAGCCAAGTCACCAGCCTCTTCCCACATTTCCTCTTCCAGGCAGCAGTCTCAATTAATTCATGGATCTTGCAGCACCTGGGGACAGCTTGCTAGCTTGGTGTTAAACCAGCTAAACCTCCACGAGCACCAGAAAACTGGAGTGCACAGAGCTGTTTCCCAGTATTCAGCTCATCTTGCTATTCTCACCCTTCAGAGAAACCACAGGTACTGCTATGAAACAAAAAGGTCACCTTGTTCCAGCAAGTGTCCTGACCCCATTTGCTGCAGCTTGCGTTCAACCCGCAGCAAGCAAACCTGTTCCTCAAACTGGAATGAATCACGTACCAGCAGGACCTGAGGTCCGCAGGTATCAACACTCACGATCTGGAGCTCAGACTTCAGCACACTGCTGAAGACTGCAAATATTCAGCCCTTTAAACAGTCACGGGAGTCTTCAATGGCAAACAGGACATTCCAAAAGCACCACAAGTCTGTGAAACAGGTTTCAGAGTCACCCTGATGAACCCCATCGCTTGACTGCAGCCAGATGTCACGGCCACATGAGAGGATCATTCCCACCACCACCAGCAGTTGTGCCAGTATGGAAAACCACCACGCTAAGTTCTGTGCACACCGATGACATCTTCTGGGTTACACAACATTACAGTCACAATCCAGACAGACTGGCACGCCACGGCCCTGGCCACCGCTGCCCAGACAGCTCCGTCCCAACCCACACAGCAGCGCCTGGGACCACTCAGCCCAGAGACCTCCAAGCACTGGCCAAGCGGCTCCCAGCAGTGCCGGCTGGGCTCAGGGGCACAGGCACTGGGCCCCTTCCTCATCAGCCAAGGAAGTCAAAGCAGCTCTCAGAAGCCCGTCTGCCACGCAACTGCCGCACATTCGCCCGCAGGAGGCAGATGCAGACTTCAGGAGGAAGGAAAGCAGAAGACAGCCTGTGGCACATGGCACGGCACCAGCCGGCAGGACCCCAGCAGGCAAATCTGCAAGAAACACATACTTCATACTCCCATCCTCTGCTTCGCCCACCAAAGTGCTACATTAGTGCTATGCTAATAAACCTCACTTGCTTTGTCTGTGCAGTTTCCTAATCATTCACAAGCTCCTCCACAGGCGAGGGGCCCTCCATGGTGCTGGCCAATTAACCTGCCAGAACGGATCAATACCATGATGCAAATGCACTACCTGGCATTTGCAGAGGCTGTGGAACAGCCAGGAACAGCTATCAGTAGCACTTTACCAAGCAGAGGAGTCTTATAATAAATGTGGTGGCGGTGAGCATTTACTGTCCCAAAAGGTCAAGGACCACTGCTCTGAATTCAATAGCCCTACCACCCTCGGGTAATGCAGAGACGGACTGACAGCATCCAGCAGGATTTAGCAGAGCAGGCCCCTGGGAAGATCTGCGGGACGGTACCACATCAAAGGCGTCCCAGTTCCTCTCAATTCTTCTGGGAGCCTGCTGCTAAGGGAACATGAAGCTTTTACTGTAACAAATCAAATGTCGCTTGCAGCCAGGAGAGCAAGGCAGCTTGTGCACAGGCTGAGATCAAACCAGAAAAGTTTCTGTCCAGCACAAGGGGCCAAAAAGTGTTGGAGGACTTTAAAACTCTCAAACTCCGTTCAAGAGGTTAGAGGAACATGGCCTGCGAATCTGATCCATACTCAGTTCTATTCAGCTCCTGTCACCAGGCTCAGAAAAGTAACCCACAGCGGGCTGCTCTCTCGCCAGTAACCTCCATGCGGAGCGAAACGATTTGCCAGCCTATAACCATCTGTCCATAGCAGGACGCTACTGCATTTGAAAACATCTAGACATAAACCAGAGCCATTCTGAAGCGTATTTAGTGCTTCATCTGCCATTCAAGCAAATTTAGGAGAGATGCTCACCCATAATAGAGGAGTAACAGACTAAATTAGAGCTTGCTACATCAATTTCAGTAAAGCTGTCTCTTCAAGAAAGTAGTCCACTGCACGCTTGAAAATTTGGATTATATCCGCTGCACATATTTGGCCTTCACGTGGCCCCGTTGCAGAGCAGGACAGTTATTTTTGCAGCATATGGAATTATGTATTTTTCCATATACCATCTGCACAGCCTCTCCTGGCTAAGCAAAAGATCTGGAGGTGTAAAATGAGACTTATACACAGCCTACCATTAGCAGAGTGCTACCTTCAAGGAGCAGAGCAGAAAAACCGAATCCAAGGCAGAGGACTGTCAGACTATAGTGCTTCTTCTCTATGTACCACTTTGGGTAATACCTGGGATAAAAAATGCTGGAATAGATCCAGCAAGTTAATCACAGGGTGTCTTTTTGACTCTACATAAAGCTTCAGCCTCCCAGTGAAGCATCATACCTATTTTACCAGCGAGGAAACCGTAGGTCACACAAATGTTCATAAGAAACCTCTCTCCTGCTCTGTCCCAGTCCCTGAGCACCAGGACTGCCCTTCAGGCAAGGATCCCAGACCTCTCGCAGCACAGGTGCTGCAGAGCTCCCTCTGACCAGCATGTCTCTGCTCCCTGCCAAGCTCCACGCCAGGCAGGCAGGAGAATGCAGCTCTCTAGAGTCAAGCCCGGGGATCCAGATACCATAAATACACCACGTGCCAGGACAAGCCTTTCAGGCCAGCCAGGAAGGACTCTATTTTCAAACAGCACTATGCAGAAATCTCCCTAATTCCAACCCTTGCTGGAGCAGACATGAAGAGATAAGAAACCTGCAGCTAAGTTAAAGCAGAGAAACAGTCGTGTCTGCTTTGCAGAGAGAGCAGATGGCACAAAGCGAGCTAGAGACATGATTAAATACGTGGCACACGTTGCTTACTCTGTGGACAGAACTGCCTGGCTCGTAGGGTGAGCACCAGCAGCAGCACCAAACAGGCAGAGGAACGTTTCGGTCCATTAGTCCGCAGTCGTTAAAACTCAGAGGAGGTGAGGTTTGAGGCTCCGGCAGCTGCACCGCACAGCCCAGAGCAGCACAGCCCCCAGCCTTCCCAGGGCTCTCTCAAAGAGGAGGGCAGAGTCTTCCCAAGAGCTGCACCACAACTGCGCTGCCCAGCAGCTCATGTTAGATATGAAAAGAGGCATCAGACCCTTGAATCGCCAAGCCAACACTTTTCTCAAAAAGAAAAAAAAATTTGCAGTAAGAATTTTATGAAAACACTCACCTAAGGGCAGCTCACTGTGCATATCCCAGAAAGACATGGCTGAAAACTTCTCCCAGAGCTCACGCTGTGCAGCTGCCTTCTGCCGTGCCTGGGAAACAGAGGCCACCACAGTGATGCCACGAGCACCCACTGTTGGCAGCACTCATTTCAATTGCTCTGAGTTTGATGGCACTAAAAGCTGTTTGGCAGTTCAGTGCGGCTAGTAACCACAGCCAAAACAACCCAGAAAGCAGACATTAACCTCAATCCGCTTTCAACCTGCGGAATGCCTTCCAGTAGACACCAGAAACGCCTCAAACATTTGGATACCAGAGAGCCAACCCAGCAAGGCAAACAGCTTCTAGGAAGGGACAACAAATAACAAGACGACCTCCCAAGGCTGCCCACAAAATACCCTACTGAACATCATGTTCAACTCAACTTCTGAATTTGGCTCTTTACAAAATAAAGGCAAGCGTGTTCTTCCCACAGATAAGACTTAAATAGTTTCATAACCACTTTCCAAACACCACTTGGACCAGACAGCAGCCCAGATTTGTATCTATTTTCTTGATCTGAATCAGCCACTCAGTAGTTAAATCCCCAAGAGGTTAAAAAAGAAGGAAGAGTAAAAGCGTGTAGGACAGAGATAGCCTCTAAAAAGCGTCCCAGGCACAGATGTGCTTATCTATAGCAGCTGGAATGCAGAAGCCAAATTCAGCCGTCTGGCGGAGAGCCATCTTTGTGCACACTTGACCTTAACGATTACTCCAATGGTTTGTACTTGCCACCTCGGTTTGACACGCCGAAGAGGTTGTTTGCAAACTCTAATGAAAGTTAATGAGGTCTGGCACCAGCATAAACCTGAACTGGTAACTCCGGGACAATGAATCCCACAGTGGTTGGCTTTCCAGTGTGTTTGATTCCACTTGATAAAACGTGGCAGGAAAATTTCCACCTGTTGAGACATTACGTTCTCATTTCTTTATTTTTCCTGGCTTTAGTTCACTTGGAGCCCGCAGCCTCTCCCTGATCCACAGGCCACCAGCGTGTGCCCCGCTCCGCTCACAGAACCGTGTGCTCCGGTTATCTCAAGAGCTCAGCCCAGCCCGGGGACCTCCTGCCTGGTACTGGGATTTCCCCAGCCTCATTTTACTGCACATTTAAATTCTGCAATCACTGGGAAAGGCCTCCTGGTCCACGCACGAGCCTTAGCAGTCCTTGGCACAGAGCTGAGCGAGTCAGATGACTCAACATAGCCACTGTGGTGGTTTTGCTGCTTCTGTCACACGCTACATACAACTGACTCCCCTTTGCCTGCTCTTCATCCATCACTAAAAATAAATGTTAACACCTAAAACGCCACAGGGACACAGTAACTTCACGCCACCTCAAAACAGACCTGTACTGGCCTCTGTGGTGCCTGCCAGTTCATCCATGCGCTTCCCCGGACCTCACCTCCTGTGGGTTACGCTTTACAGGAACTCCTCTGCCTGGGAGGTGCTCCAAGGGCTGCCATCACCCTCCACGTGTGCACCTTCAACAGCAACAAGACGGGAATTACCACTTCAGGGAGCAACCCCACAGGTCTGCCAAGCTCCATTCAGAGAGCCCAGTGTCGGTGCACCCTCCCCGTAATCTCTGCCTGCGAATCGCTTACAGCCATCAGCACCGAGCCTGACATTGGGGCTTGTCACAGAAACAGGGTTTGTTTCTGCAGAGGCTGGAAGCTGGAGGCTATCAGACATAACATAAACCACAGCAATGGCAGCACAGAGCAAACGGGTCTTTGGTTCACATCTTGTCATTTCCTGTGAAAGGAAAGTAGGTGAAACCTCTGCTCTGCTCGCTGACAAGGCAAAGGCAGCCCGAAAGGCTCGGGCACACCAGTGCCGCAGCCACTAGCGAGCCCAGCGCTGGCCAGGTGTCTCCCATCCCAACGCTGCAGTGAATAACGCTGCTCGCTGCGGGCAGGGGAGCACAGGCGCAAAGCTCTGGAGCCACCCTCCCTTCAGAGCACACCCACCCGCTCCATTACAAGGGCAGAAAGCCTCCGAGCTGCAGCTAACAAACCTCCCCACTGAGATCTCTGCCGATAACAACTGCCACCAGAACAAGGCAGAACGAGATCATCCAGGATATCCTGTTCCCTCGTAAGCAAACTCGCCAGATTACACAAACCTTCCTCCTGCTGGACTTCTCACAGCAGCGGAGCGAGTGAACCTTGAGCCAGCAAACACCAGGGCTGGTGTGCTCAGCAGGGCGGAGGGAAGGAGACAGCTGCTAGAGAAAGAGATAAAACCCCATCGTATTTGAACACGACATCTTATTTGACCAGTGAAATCAGCCACCGCTGAAATCAAGACTTCCTCTTCCAGCACACAGGTGACGTGTTCAGGCCCCATACTGGAGCCCTCTCCCTTCTTCCCAGGCGAGGCGGATGCAGGGTTAAGACAGGACTCAGCTTCTCACGTTTTGGAAAGACATTGTCGTCTTAGAATTTGTGAAGCTGTGAGCTCTGAAGGATAAACAATGCCCAGTTTCACTGCTTGCTCAGCACTCCTGTCATCATCCCTTAGCCCTAGCAGGAGGGAAAGCAAAGCAGGCCGGGCGCAGCAAAGCATCTTTGGATCATTTATGCAAGGTTTTTGTTGCGTCCTCACCACAGAAGTTGCTGCACTGTCTGGCGAGGCTGTGGTTGTACAACATGTGCCGAGGGGCCACGGCAGTGGTGTAGCTTCTAATGACATGGCCAAGATTTCTCTTTCTGCCAGCCCACAGAGCCTTTTCCACGACACCATCTCCTCACATAAACTGTTGCTTAAATTCCATTTTCAGCAAAACCGACACACGCAGAGCAGCCCACCGTGTCTGAGCCAGGCCAGCCACCTCCCCACAAGCAGAGTGCTGGCACCCACTCGGGAGGTAATTTGCTTATATTCAGATCACCTCCAAAGCAGCTGCCTAATGGAGGGAACAGGAGCTCTCCTAGAAGCCCCAGCAGACTGAATTTTGGGTCCCTTCTCGACTCCAGCGCACTGGTGGATGAGAACAGGCCGTGCTGGTTGTTGCCATCTGCGCAGGTCTAACAGCAGAGCAGTTCATCGAAAAGCTCCCTACCCCACTTCCAGCGGGAGCAGCTAGGTTAGCTCAGACCACGCATTTAAACCATTTTACACAGTTTTACAGCAGGCTATTCTAGAATCATTTACAAAGTTACAAGTTTGGAGCTTAAAAAAACCTCACAGAATACTAGCATTGGTTTAATACCTTTAACAATAGTTTCCTCTTTTCTGTATCAAAATTTAGTGACCGTGTGGAGACCTAACGACAGTTCATTTAGCAAACGAAGCCTCCCACATGCAGGATAACTCTCCAGCATCTAACAGGGTCAGGAAGAACGCTCCAGTTTGCTGTGATCTCTTCCCTGCGAACATCTCCCAAGCGGTGATTCACCAAGCACTTACTGGTGTGCCTGTGATGCCACTTCCCTTCATTTCAAGCTGCTAGAACACATTCAAAGCTAAAAATATCACTTCACCCACCATCCCTTCCTCTGTGATAATCACCACTGGTTTGGATGTCAGTTCTCAATGGGAACAAGAAACTATTTCTGTAAGCCACTCTGTTAGGCGAGATAGCAGAGTTGGAGCGATCCACCAGCAGAGCTTACCTTCTACATCGTACCACTGGGCACCGTTTGTGATACCGTCTTGGAAGGTCTCTCCCTCCTCACCAGGGCAACTGGGCTTGCCAGTTCGCATTATGGGGTGATGCGACGCGTATGCTTTCGCCAAATATTTGAACACTTCGTCATCAGCTGATTTACTGTAGACTCCTGTGGGCTTATGCATGGGAGAGTCATCGTAGGGATAGCTTGCAACCACAGAGCCACCATGAAGATTGCCAGAGAGCAGAAACCTGGGGTTGGGAAGAAGAAAAAGAAGAAAGAGTCATACTGGAACAACTTCAACAGGAAGCCAGCTACAGCCACCCTACCAGATATTCTGCTGCCTTCCCACCCAAACCGCCTTCTCAGAGGCCACCAAATTCTATTTGGGATCAACGAGGCAAAACGTGCCCACTGGACGAGCAGCCCAGCTGCAACGCTACTTTGGCAGGGGAAGCGATCAGACCCTGCTCCATCAGCCCTGGGCAGGGAGAACACCTGCGGAGCTGCAGCCACACCAAGGCTACGGTAACAGAAACGCACTCGTCCGACACCGAGTCAGCTACCATTGGACAAAAACACAAGGCTGTCCGGGGAGAGGTATCCCCTCATATTAACACCAGCCTCCCACACAGCGAGTGGGGTTGTCAGAAGGTCTGCACAGCGTCCAAGTGGGAGCGCGGTGGGGAAGTCAGCAGATTTTTGCAATAAACCGACTCTCAGGAATGGTTTATTCACTCCTCAAACTGACATCTTGCATTACTGGAGATGAAACAAGTTTCTTGCTTCAGTCTAAGACAGAGTCCTCAAACTCGGAGACAGACAAGCAGTGCCCTGTGCATAAAGCGATGTACATGGCTCTTCGTCAAGGTCTGAGCAATGCTTGGGATGTACAACACAACTGACTTGCATCAGCAAAGTCTGGATGTGCGAGAGAGCTGTTAAAATCCCAAGACAGAAAATATAGCACAGCATGCCCTATATCCCACTTTCATTTGATCACAGGCAGCATAAGCATCTCATTGAATCCCAGAGGTAATTGTCTCTGCTCTTCCTCTCCCCACCAAACGCAGCATTGAGGGGAAAAAAGAGCTCTCCTTCTCATCTGGACAAATGAGATTTTGTTTCTGAGCACAGGTAACATAACCAACACCTTTGCCTTGCTTAAAATAGTGCACACGAATTGCATTACACCCACTATCTCTTTTTTTTTTTTTTAATCAAACAGCTCTGTGTTTACCCATTCATTTTTCTATCAGTGGTTACGTTAGTCTAACAATTGCACCAGCATTAACTGGTGCTGCCAGGCAGGGCAATGCACAAAGCCCCGCGTTCTTCCTGTTTCACCTTGGCTTACATGCAAATCCCACCTCTAACACTTGAAAACATGAACATAAAAAGCACAAGGTATTTTCAAAATTATATTAGGGACGTGCACGATTTCCCGTAATAACTAATTCTGAGTTGAACCAAGTCTGGAGGGATTTTGGCGCAAACTGTTGCATCAGAGCTGTCCTAAAGGATCCTTAGGACAAGTAATTCTTGGTGCGGTTCACGAGATTCCTCTAGAGCAATAACCCCTATGGCCACCACCAACCACCAAGTTTTAATAAAGGCTGTCCAAGCAAATTTTGTTCCTTCAAACTGAGCAAACGCACGATGCTGAACGCTCGCTGTATGGCTGGATCCAATCACCAGCCCTACAGCGCACCGTGGCCATCAGCCACCTCCTCTCCATTTCTCTTTCCATCCCCATCTTGGAAGAGGGCCACAGTTTGTTTCAGTGCGTTGCTGGTATCTGACCGGACTTTGCATCCTGGCATTCTCCACGCAACTTCTCACGGTCGGTTGCGCTGACCTTAGTGGTTTGGACCTTCCACTGTTCTCTGAAGGAGAACACACAGCAAATGAAGAGACAGTGCCCAGCCTGGCCACTGCGCTTTCTGGGGCCGCGCAGGGCCCCAGAATGGAGCTGGGCTTCTCTCCTCCCAGGCTGCCCCACCCCAGGCACCGCAGCTCGCCACCATTCACCCCCTTGGAAGGCGAGCGCCTAACGGGACAGCGCGGGCGCTTCAGGTTCAGTCCTGCGTGCCTTGACGGTAGGACAGATGGGGAAGAGGGCCACAGGAGCAGGGTCTGTAGGCGGAAACGCTGCTGCACAGAGCATTATTGCTACATCCAGGGAATTTTCCATGAAACACGAAGATGGGGGGAAGCCCTCTTCAACACAACTCTCCGTTAGCGTGCCTGCACACAGACCAGCTACACACTTAACCCCAAATATTTCAAGCATCCCACAGCTCGTGGTGAAGCATCAATCGGTCCCAAGAGCAAGACCCACAGGCAAGCAGAGAAGTTGCCAGCTGCAGGCTCCAGAGCAGGGACACACGCAGACGGGCGCAGAGGCCGGGGGTGCCCGGCGGCTCCTCGGCAAGCTGCGCCCACCGAACCGCTCTCCCGCACCCGCCGCCAGCACGAAGGCCGGCCCGGTGACCGGGGGCAGGGCCGTCCCCGGCTGCCAAACGGGCCGGCCCAGCGCAGGAGGCAGGCTGGGGAGAAACTGGTGGGAAATGGCTTCCCCCTCGCCCACCCCAGCCCTGCTGGGAAGCGCTGGGAAAGGCCGAAAGCGAGCTGAAGCCGCCGGGGAGCGGAGCCGAGGGTCCACCGAGGAGAGAGGGGAAGCCGGCGGGAGGGGGGGGGGGCCGGGCCGGGCCGCACTCACTTGTTGCGGCGCATCCAGGCGATGAGGGCTCGCACCTCGGGCACGGGCTCCAGGTCGGGCTCGGCGGCCCCGAACTGGTCGGGGAAGCTGCGGTTGAGGTCGCGGCCCCGGCTGTTCTCCCGGCCGCCCTCCGCCCCGCCGCCGCAGTCGCCCTCCCGGGCGCGCTCGAAGCCGTCGGGGTTGAGGCTGGGCAGCAGGTAGAGGTCGGTGGTGTTGAGGAGGCGGCCGATGCGCGCCTCGCCGCCCGCCCAGCCCCGCACCAGCTCCTGGGCCAGGCGGAGCAGCAGCGGCCGCGCCAGCGGCTCGTCCCCGTGCATGTTGCCCACCAGCTTCACTTGCGGCCGGCCGGGCAGGGCCGCGCCGCCGGGCCCCTCGCCGGCCCGCTCCTCCGGCCCCAGCCCCGCCGTCAGGCGCAGCACCCACAGCGGCCGCCCCTCCACCGACTCGCCGATGCTGAAGAGCCGCGCCAGGCCCGGGGGGGCCGCGGCTGCCAGCGCCCGCAGCGCCTCGCCCAGCTCGGCCGAGTGCAGGTACCGCAGCGCCTCACCGGGCGCCGCCGCCGCCGCCTCTGCCTTCTTGATGTGGGCGGCGCGGCCCGGGCCCAGCAGCAGCAACAACGCGCAGAGAAGCGGGAGCAGCAGCCCCCGCCGCCGGCCCGGCCCCCGCGCCGCGCTCGCCATGGCCCCGCCGCACGCCCGGCCGAGCCGCTCCGCCGAGCCGCCGGGCAACCGGAGGAGGCGGTGGCGTCCGCCCCGCCCACGGGCGGGCGCTCCTTCCGCCTCCTGCCAATGAGCGACGGCTGGGGGGGGGGATCCGCGAGGGAGAGGCGGCGAGGGACCAATGAGAGGCGGTAGGGAGAGCTGCGTCATGATGGGGTGGGGCCTCGGGGAGCACTGCGGCGCCCCCTGCGGGCCGCGCAGCTGCTGGGGCCAGCGGTGCCCTCGGCGCTGCCGGCGGCCCGGCCGGGCCCGGCCCCGGTCCCCCGAGGGACGCGCACGGCGCGGGGGCTGAGCCCGGAGCGTGAGGAGGCGGTGGGAACCGACTTGCACTCCCCGAAGAGCTGATCCTTCTTCCTCCCTCGGGAGAAAGCAGCCGTCGGCTTTCCACGTTCAGGCGGCCGTCGGCTTTCCACGCTCAGTATTTCCCCTCCGAAAGCCCCCGCAGGAGCAGGGCAGGGGCCCACGGAGCCTGTCCACGGCGCTCACCGGTGCAGCAGATATGAATAATAATCCCGGACCGAGTTACTGCATGCAGGGGGGCAAATACCAGCACACGGCGATCCTCCCCATGCCTCGGAGGGGTGTCGCGACGCGCTGTTGCAGCAGAACCCTCTCCAAAAGATGAAACCTGAAGACAAACATGGCTGGAGGTGGAAGGAGCGGGGTGGCCTTTTGCCTTGGCACGGTGACAAGCTGTGGTTCACAGGGGCCAAAGTGCCGCCGCTGGTGCCTGTCCGCCTGGAGGGAAGCGCATGCGGCCTGCCCTGACCGCGCTACCGGCGCAGACCACACGTCCGGGGATTAAAGACGTTTTAACACCGTTTGTTGTTTCGTATTGCGCGTTGCTGTACGGTGAGCTACTGCAGAACTGTGTGCCCAAGAAGATCTGTGGATAGTCCTTCGGGGTTTCCTCCATTCAGATCCTTGCTAATTCCTTTTTTGAGGCAGGCGAGATGGTAAGGAATAACAAGCAGAATAGCTTACTCTGCAAAAAATGCGTTGCAGTCCACAAAATGTTGAAAGTGGCCGTCTCCGACAGCAGATTCCTGTCGATTCCTGTTTAACTTTTCAGCAGTATCTCACGTACACATCTGCTCACCAGCTCTGGCATTTCCTGTCGGAGACACAAGCTCCGAGTCCAGCACACAAAGCTGATTTTCAGGGGAACCGTCAGCGGTACGACTCTCTCATCTCACTGCGTGATCCTTTGCGTGAGAGATCAGATGATGCAAACTTCTGTGTAAGCCAAGCGTGGTACAGCACCAAAAGGGCCCCAAGGAAAAGGAGACTAAATTGGCTTCTCTTTCTTGGGGCTCATCTGCGCTGTGCTGTCATTAGGAGAGGGACAAGCAGGGAACAGGGGTTATCCATCAAAAAGATGCCCCAGATCTAATTAAACTGGAAAAGCCAAAAGGCCTGGGTCATCAGGACGTTCTTAAACCGAAAGGGAGAAGGAATGTCAAGAGGGAATTCTGCTGTCTCAAAAGTGATCACCTTTACATAGGTTTAAGTCCTCAGTCTACAATTAAATTGCTCTGGATTTACACAGAGTAACTGAGCTCATTTCCCTTTTTAGCTGATAAAAGCCCGGTTGTCTGGAATTTCAACAAACCAATTGTAAAAGCAGCGTGGGGCAGAAGGCTGATGAGTCATCCACTCATTTTCTCAGCAGCCAGTAACAACAAAACTTTCTCATTTCCTTGGGCCAGCCTAAGAGAGCTCCGCCTTCCTGATCCCTGGGTGACCAAGTCCGCAGATTAGGGACCGACCTTCAAGAAGCCTCCTCCTCCTCCTCAGCTCTGCCCTGTGTTCGTGCTTGCTGAGAGCTGCAGCCCTGGCACTCGAGAAGGTGGTTACTCAGGGGCTGTGGCTTTTGCCTTATGACACTCTCAGCAGTGGTTCTAGCCACAGAGAAGGAGTGTGGTTTCCTCCCAAAGACTGGCAGCAAATGGTTCCCCATGAACTGGAAAGATGGAGCAGTTCAGTATTTGCAGGTTCCTCGCAGAAGGAATGACGGATGACGCCACAGCAGGGAAGTTAAAGCTGCTAATATTGTTTGGCAGCACTTCACAAGATCAAATCAGCACTTGGTTTTCCAGCAGAGCACTTCCAAGAAATCCCACTGGTGATGAAAGTTCCTAGGTAGACAAAAATATCCGAGGTTCAGGTTGTAGAGCAGCCACAGCAGGATACAGCCTTGAGAGAGAGACAGATCTGGGCATACTGCTAAGGAATGTCCTGTACCGACCATCAGAGAGCACCTAAACCGGGCAAGAAACAGGCACCCACCTTAGCATCCTCCTCAGTCATTCTTGTTTCCCAGAGGAAACAAAACGCCCTTGAAGTCCAGCCCATCAGTGGCAGAGGCACATTTTCTGTCTAGAAAAAGAACAAAGTCATGGGAACCTGGCAGGTAATCACTGCTACGGTGGTATCGGTCTCAGCCCCTGGCTGAGGCAGGAGATTGCCTTGCAAATTGGTTCCATCAGGTAGAAAATGGAGTTTCATGAGTGGATGACGCAAAGCAAAGACCAATAGTATTAATTTCCCTGAGCGCTGCTAGGTGTGAAAGCTGCTAACTAGGGCTCCCCAGATGGGAAACTACAAGCGCCAACATTTAAGAGGAATTGAACACAGATAAGTCACTTTTCTCTCCTGCAGGGGACCTGTATTGCTAATCTGATGCCAAGTTCCTTTCACATTTCCCTTTATTTGGGACCATATTTCTCAGAGTAGGATAGCAACAGCCACACTAGTGTACTATCTTTAGTCTTCTAAACCAAGATTGGTGACCCACCAGTGCTGGATGTGACCCAGAGTGGGTAGGGAAGAGGGGCACCAGTGCTGACTGCTGGTAACTGAGAGCTGTGCCTGCTGCACTGCAGCCGTTTTGGGGGGCTTTCATGCACAGAGTTTCTACAGTCACTGAATACTTTCTTCACCGCACAGGAAACACTGGCAAGTGCCTTGATGCTCTTGACTGAAGGTTAGACTTGCCTTCCTGGAACGTGGTTCCATTTCTTGCACTCACTTCAAAGCGGCAGAGTTTAGAAGATCCAGGAGCAATTGTTAAAAGCAGTGACTGAAGTTCTCTAAGCCTAATTTACTCACACTTCTGAAAGAGAAATATGAGTATAGCAATATCAGTAAAAGCCCAGGATATGTTTCCCTGTTGCATCACTGGGAGCACAGACTCCGCAGCGGACGTCCCACAGTGGAGATGAAAAGCATGAGGGGAATTACCATCTCAGAAAGGCGTCCTCCTCTTCCTCTGAGCCCAGAGCTGTTGGCAGCCCTGTCCGTGAGCGTGGCATTGCTTTATCCTTCTGCAGGGTTTACTGTCTTTGAGCTTCTGCCATGGTGATGGCAGGGATCTCATCCTGCTTCCAGGGCTCCCAGGAGGTGACTTTCCTCCCTCCCGGACACAGGGCTGCCAGCTCCCATGGGTGGGTATCCAGCAGATGGCATCCGTGTCTAACACTTGTGCTGGAGCTTCACCTTCCTGAAGGCTTCTCTTCTGCTTTATTTATCTCAGGGTCTGTTTCTTCATTAACGCCTACTTTTCATTTGAATGCTTAACTCTCTCTAAGCATTTTTTTTTTATTTCAAAATATTCATTGGTTTAGTGCTCTTTTTGCTATTCTTATTCCTTCCCAAGAATAAAAATCACTTATCATTCCTCTGTGTTCAATGGTATAGTGTGGGACCTTTTATGTAAGGACCACCAACAAATAGAATTATTAACAAAATTATGATAAAAATACTTGAGATCTGTCCATCTCAGCTGTGGAAAATTTGTGGGGTATGGGCTGGGAGTCTGAGAAATCAGGGCATGTGGCATTTCCATAATCTTCATACTTGGCAAAAGCAAGGTTTTGTGGGAGGGAACAGGAGTGCTGAGTAAGTTGGAGCAGCATTCTCTGACAGCCTCCCTTTCCAGCCCAGATACCTGGCAAGCGGGGGCAGTGGGTTTGGGTGTTACAGTCATTCTCCAACAATGGAAGTTTTGCAAAATATGTAGCACCGCATATTAAAAAGGGATCAGGAGCGAGGAACCACAGTGAGCAGGAAGACAGGAGCAGCCTTTGAGCAGAGCCTCAGGCACCGTTGCAGAAGCATGTTTTCTGGAGCAGGGTTACAGCCACGTTCCACGCATTGTTTGCCTGACAAACCAGCCCACAGATACGATCCCCAGTTTCCACACGTGTGTGCAGATCCTGCTACGCCTGGGACTCCAAGAGCAACCTTCAGTCCTCACAACGCTGCTGAACATCAACTGAGTTCTCATCTGGCAGGGAAGATGCAGGAGATTACGGGTCGTGTCCCCTGCCCCTACAGGCACCGCAGGAAGCGGAACCCAAACTGCTGTGGTTTGGAGGCAGCGGTTAAGAAACCCAGTGGAAACAAAACTTTTGCCCAATCTCTATCATGTTCTAAATCTTCTCTTCTCAGGTTTCTAAGGCTTGGATTACACCCAGGAATAGACTAGTGTTTATTAATTAATTCCCTCTGGGGCCGTTCAGCGTTGTGTTTAACAGCAGTCTTATTCCGGGTTTGTCGGTCCAGTGTTGCCGTAAGGGTGACAAGCAGGAACCGGTGCGGTGGATAACTCTGGCTCCAGCCCAGGGTCTGCTAACCCCGCCGTGACAGTGCCCGATCCAAACACCTCAGACAAGAGGGCTGGATCCTTTGCCGTGGAGAGTTAGGGACTATCTGCCTCACTGAAGGGGTTCCTCCCAGTCTGAGTCATTAGTGACTGCTTTACATTCTGGAACATGCGGTTTACATCCCTCTGAAACGTAATGGAAAGGTAGATAACGCAACCCACAAAACTCTAGACCTCAGTAATTAGAAACCCACAAGATAATTACACCCTGTATAAAAAGAAAAGTGTAAAAAGTCATTGCGAAAGAAATTCTTATCACTTTAAAAACGCTGCCTTTCAGTGCCTCTGGCCAAGTAACACCTTGCTTTTCTAGTCTCTCTTCCTTCAGCAGATCTCCAAGCCCATTGCAAAACAGGACGCTGCCATCGCTTCAATTCAAAACCAGTAACCCCGACGAACCAGAGCTCCCCTTGCTGCCCGTCACATGGACCTGCCGCAAACCTGGGACACAATTTTTCCCAGTTCTCACTTGATGCTGTGCCTTGCATCATGACAAACTCACCACAGAACAGCTGTTGTCTCACAATCTCTTCCCTTACTCTCATTTCTAGACTAAAAAAATACCCCAAAACTCCATACTTTCATTCTTTACATCCTCACTCACTCTAAATTGTTCCTTCTTCTCCTGGATTATCACCGCAACGCCGTGACCAGAGGGAGCGCAGACCCCCCGCACTCCCCTGCCTCTGGCTCCCGTCTTGGCAGCAGCACACGAGCCGTTTCCCAGCCCGCTCCTTTGCTGCCTTCTCTATTTCAACTCAGCTTAATACCAAACCACAAAGATCACTTTAGTCTTAGGAAGAGCATTTTGATTGAGGTTTGTACTGGACCATAAGCCCAGATTTAGCCGAATTCTACAAGGACAGGACATATAACTTCCTAAGAATGGTAGAAGAAGCTAAATTTATTTCTTAAGATTTCTTAAATTGAGTTTGAAGGTAAAAAGGGAGTTAAAGGCTGGGCGCTAATTTCTAAAACAGCAGTTTTCTAGAAGGCAGGCTGAGTGCTGTCTTTTTAAGAGACTTTTCTACATTTTTTTTTTTGATGGAAAATGATTCCCTGTTAGTTTTAACCAATGAACACAAAAGAAGTTATATTAAGAAACACTCAGAGGTGACCCGTGCTTGCAGCAGCCCCGCAAATAAGGAGTGCTGTATGCTCGGGCGCTCTCTGCATACAGCCAGCCCTCGCTGCCCACCTCTGCGCCGGTGAGCTGGGCCACTGCGTCTACAGGCGAAGAAAATGCCAAGGACGTGTCCCAGGCTCCTCCTGCTCATGAAATGCACTTTATGGCTGTGCAGAGACAGTCTCTGATGAGTGACGTGCCCTGTGCCTGCGGGGACACTGACAGCGGGGAGAACACGTTCTGGAGGCTGCAAGGAGCCCATTGTTTGCAACCACGTCTCCTTCACCCTGCTGAAGTGTAAGCAGGCAATTTCAGACACGGAAATTTTTTCCCTGTAGCCAAGCACTTCAGTCGTGCCCTCAGCAGAGAGGCAGCCAGTGCACACAGCTGTCCCAGCAGTGGGGGGACCCTCGCTCCACGTCGGGGGGGTGCCCAGGGCTGCGCTAACCACAGGAGCACCCTGGGGGTACACACTGGTGAGCAGGACAGTGTCTCTGCTCTCTGCTCCGACAACACACAGTTCAAAGTCTGTATCAGCACATTTTCTCATTTTCCAGTCAAAGGAGGACGCGGCGACAGAGTTTTGGGCAGGAAGGGGCAAACCGGAGTCTACTCCTGCTCTAGGATAATCTCGGATAAATTTCCTTTGGCTTGGAATAGTGTCGTGATCACCAGAAACCTGAGAGGGAAAAGGTATTATTTTTGGCTGAAGATCTTTAGAGACGATGCAGGAACTCTCTCATTAGTTACTCATTGCCTCGTCAAGACTCATAAAACAGACAGCAGAGTCCAGCAAATACTTTTCTTCAGTATTCTGGGAGCTTAGAAATCCAGGAATTGAACGAGGCCTTGAACCCATTTTATGGACTCACTTCTTACTGAGCTACCATAAAATATTAAAATTCAGACCTCATAAATAAGGTGGGGAAAGAGCTGTGCATTTCTTAGCAGAAGAAGCCTTCCCGGAGACTCTTCCCGAGGTAAGTTCGGTGCTACATGTCCCAGCGACGGGTCCCCCTGACAGCTGGTTGGCGACACCAAACTCATGCAACAGAGATTAGAGACGTAAACCTGCTTGGTTCTGCTCTGCACTGGAAAAGCTCCTGCGACAAATCGACTTAGTTTATTCCCTGGCGACCCTGCCCCTGTGTGTAAAGGCTCTCCCCAGGGTGTCTGATGGCAGCAGACAATTAACCCCCTGTGAGCCCCGAGCAGAGGCAGCCACATTGTGACCCTCTCTCCAACAGGCGCCAGCTGGGCTCCTCCGAGATGGCGCAGAGAAGCAGCCTGGCAGTCCCCTGCGAAGTGCCTGTCCTTGCCGTTTGCTTTTTGGCATGCATAGCCACAGGTAAGCCATGGAGAAAATCCCTCATGGCTTTGTCTGAGCCCCATCATGCTGACACGCGAAACTGTCTGGCCCGGGGTGATGTGCCAGCCAGCATCCCAGCTTTCAGAAGTTCTGGAGGTCATCCCCAGAGGACTGTCTGAAAACTGGCCTCTGATTCCGAGAGTAGCAGAGAAGGGAATAAGGAAGATTCAGCATTTCTCAACGTTATTGCAGCAGCTGCACAGGGATGATGAGGCCACCGTTTTCAAACCTGCTCCAAGCAGTGAAAAGTGTGATAGCTGTGAAGGCCACCTGAGAACACCAGGGAGGAGACGGAGCTTCAGACTTCTTTAAATTCACAGGTCTATAGTGCCTTTATATTCTGAGCTGTATTTTTAGTTCATTAATCTATGACACAGGCTACAGTAGCAAGTTTCAGCCTGTTACAAAAGTTTATTTCCCATACTGATTCTTCGTTTAATATGTCCTGAGGTTTGTACATTAGACAAAATGCAACTCTCCAACAGCCTTTGTACGTCAGACAAATAGCAACTCTCCAACAGCCGGACTCAGACTGCTCAGGGTACGGCCGAGGGGCTGATTAACTGCTTTACGCTGCCAAGTGCATTCAGCTCCAGCCAAAAACCAGGGTATCAAACCGTGGGCACAAAGCCCGAGGGCACAGGTATGCTGCAAGGGTGATTCGCAGTAAGAGGGTGAGCAAGACTGGCGGGATGTGGATGATCTTCGGCTGCGTGTGTTACACGGTCACTGCTGGTTTTCAGACCTTTTCTTATTGCAGGTCAGGCTTTGGTGTTCTTGCAGTCAGTTGCAAAAACCTGACTTATTTTATAGAACCGTGAAGGGAGCTTTGTGATGAAGAGGCTTCTTGTCTCAAAAACTAAAGTCCCACCTGAAAACAGCTGTCAGACTGAAGCCTGAAACTCAGTCCCTCCTCCATGGTCGAGGGCTTGGAGAAGCTAGCAGGGCAGCTTTTGTGGGAAGGGTACAGCTTGGGATGCTTGGTATCCTCATTGTCCTCCTTTTGCAGGTTTGGAACTGTCTGTAAATAACCACACTGCTGACTTCTCCCTGCGCACATGGTCTGGCCCTTCCGTCTCCCTCTCCTGCCTAGTACAGGACAGCAGCCAGGCTGAGGAGCTGCTCTGGTATCGAGAAGATGGGCAAGTGGATCTGAAAGATGGGAACAACGTGAACGTCAGTAACATCTGCATATCCCCAGTCACCGAGTCCGACAACGGAGTCACCTTCACGTGCAAGCTGGCACGGAACGAGTCTGTCCAGGTGTCTGTGATCCTGGATGTCCTGTGTGAGTTGCAGTGGTGGATATCTGTGCAGAATGGCTGGGGTGGGATGAAGTCGTGGCCTGAGCACCTTGGTGTCTGTGCCCTGGATGAAGGCGGGGTGTTTTGCACCCTTGTACGCTGTCTTCACCAAGAAAAAATGCATTTAGAAGGAGATAACTCATGTGATAAGGCACTCCCTTTCCATGGTGATGCTTATGGCCTGATCTAATGCCTCTTTTATAGGGAATGGGTGGGCCCTTAAGTAAGATGTTTTGGATATGCCCCTGCCTCCACCTAGGATACAAGTCAGGGCAGAGGAGTCACGGGAGTGACCGTCTCTGCCGTTGACTGCCCTGCTGATTCCCGGGATCGTGAAAGGCTGCACAACTGTGAGGGGTTACACCATTGCACAAGGCACACAAGGGATCCGTAAAGGGAACTTATTTTGTGTGCAGTGGCAAGCAGCATGATTAATGACCTGTTGAACTGCATTACTGTGAACAGTTGCTCCCCAGCTGACTGGAGAAGAGTCCCTCCAAATCGCACAAGAGAAAGATGTCACTCTGTCCTGCAATGCCAAATCCAACCCTCAAGCCCAAACAGCTTGGTATAAGGACAACGACACCTTGACCCTGCAGCAAGATCGGCACCACCTGTACCAGACTAGTGAGGTCTTTCAGCTCTCTATCACAAAAGTACAGAAGTCTGACAACGGGATCTACACCTGCGTGGTGAAATCTGATTCGGGAGAAGGGAGAAAGGATTTCCACCTGACAGTTGAAGGTAACGAGGCTGCTGCTAAACAATAAGCTTTACAAATAACTCTCCATTCTCTTTTACAATGATAGCAACCCATTTCTATTAAGCAGTGTAAGGTGAACATGGCAAATTCCCCGCGTTGACTTCCGAGGGCAGAGCAACAGCAAGGAGCTCTCCCTGCACCCGTGCCGGGGACCGCAGCACCAGGAAGGGCCTGTCCTGCTCCACCTGCTATGCAAAGGCATTCGGCAAGCGCGACCCGAGGCAGGCTCATCCCACTGTCCCACTTCCCACACTGACAGGGGACATTCAAGTGAGGTTTAAAGCACTTAAAGGTCTTACTTGAAGCATCTTGCTCCGACCATAGTATTCTGTCATGCCGAAAGAGCTGCTTAAGGCAAGAGAAGTTGTCCTCCAGAAGTGCCTCTAGCCCTGTGGACGGCAGGGAGGGGGACGTGTTGCAGGGGCTGGATGCTCGGGTCTCAGACAGGTGACGCTAGGTGGGGTGACCCGCCAGGCACCCATTGCCCACCCGCTGTCCGGGCTCCTTTCCTTTCTGCACTCTCGGAACAGGGAGGGAAGCAGCGTTCGCTGTGTCAGCGATACGGCCGCACACCCTTATTTCCACACGTAGGAGTGCCCTGGGGATCTTCTTCTTCAGAGACGGACGTTTCAGTTCTTCCTTCAGTTCGCTAACATACAGCTTGGCTCCCTTCTTTCCAGGGAAATAACGCACACAGTCTGCAGGGAGCAGAGAGAGCAACAGTTCAAATCAGCAGTGACAGCCATGGGAAAAGAAATACGTCTCTCCGCAGTTCTGTGAAATGTTCTGTTTTATATGACTGCACTAATCTATCACATATTCAACCTCCTCTCTCTCTCTCTCGACAGATAAAGAACCTGTTTTCCCCAAGGAGGCCGTTATTGCTGCTGCCGTGGTGGTTGCAGTCACGATAATTTTTGGAATTGTGGCTCGAAGAGATATAATTTTTAAGGTATGGAAAGCTCTAGTTTCTTAGGAAAAAATTAGTACTGTTTTGCTGCAATGCCCTGGGTTTTTTTAACCTTTTCTATGCTAATTTGTAGTGTTGCTTTCCCCTGTTAGAGAACCTCTTGCTTTAGAACTGCCAGTAGATAAAATATAAGATATTTTAAGGTGGAAGGTATTATGCACTTATAAGCTATTAGGAAAAATATCCCTATAGCCAGGAAATACAAAAGATAACAGAATTGTTTCTTTATTTTCAGTGCTTCAAAAAATCAAGCGAAACAGCTCTGTAAGTATTTGATCACTTATTCATGCAGCTTCCCTAGGAACCCCCCTCTTTAAGCCTTGGCAGAACCTGGGAAACAAAGGAGCGCTCAGCACGCTAAACCCAGCCACGCTGAGTTACTGAGCTCTTGCTCCGGCTGGCTGACACGAGCCCACACCACCTCCCTGGCGGAGAGGGGAGCACGGGAACACGGCAGGACACACGCAGGCCACGGCCCGGCTCCTGCCCTCGGCCTGGCCATCCCAGGGTCCTGGCTACGCCTGTGGGGAGGCAGCGGGGAAAAAACAGAACGGCGTAGCCCCAGCCTGCCAAAAGCTTTCTGGAGCTGAATGCAGCCTGGGTGAACTCAACTCGCTTGTTTTTTTTCCCCTAGTAGGTGATTTTTCATTTCTTCTTTTCATTTTGCTGCAGGTAAAGACCACAAGGTTCCTGTGCACACCCAGAAAACCTCATTTCTACTGGTGGAACTGTGTTCCCTTGTGGGAGATGATGAGATAAAGCACTGAAACAAGTTTTTTTGGGTCAAGTTTATACGGTGTTTTCAAAATAGAAGTGGTTCTTTGCGTCTGTTCATTCTGACCTACTGCGCAGCGCACCGTCGCGGGGGGTGGGCTGCCTGAGCAACAGCCAGATCTTGCCCTCTGTGCTTACTGCTAAAAGGCGCACGTGCCGTCGGGCGCGTGGGTTGTTATCAGTCCACGGAGGAATTGATAGCAGGTTGCCACAGGTCGTGGTGTTGATGTACAAATAAAGCGAGGTGTTGAGCTGGCAGCGGCTTTCTTGGCCCTGTCCCCCAGCGCCATTCCACAGGGTGGTGGTGGGGGGGTGGCCACCCAGCTTGCTGCCCCTTCCCAGTAATCCTATGGGCGTCTCGGCTTCTGCTGGCCAGGGGAAGGCTTCGCGCCGCTGTCGCAGCGCCCGTCTGCCTTGGCCGAGAGCAGACCTCAGGGCTCGGGGCAGCCCCCCGCGCTCGGTAACACGCAGCGGAAGTTTCCGCGCGAACGCTCCAGCACCGCGACGGCGGGAAAACCGCTCCATCCCGCCCCACCGATGCGCCACTGCAGCAACGTGCTCGGGGTCACGGCGAGCCCTGCAGGCCTCGTGGTGCCACGGGACGGCACGTTACCAACGCCGCCGCCGAACACTGCGCGCTGTAGATCAACCCCAGCCCGTGACGCGGACAGGCTCTGCTGGGAGGAGCGGGGCCGTGGCTCGAGGGCACGCCGCCGCAGCGCAGCCTTGACTGATGCCCACCCGTCGTGCCCTGCTGGTGCCAGCTCACGCTCCTGGGCATGGGAGACCCGTGCAGTGCAGAGCTGGGGGGTGGGGGACACCGCGGGGGGGATGCTCCGACCGGACCTTGAGGGAAGGCGGCGGCCCGGCAGCTCCTCAGGGCCGGGAGGCCGCGCCCACCGCACGCTGCCTCAGGCGGCGCCGCCGAACGTTCTCGAACCGCGGGGGCGTGAGGGGATGGAGCACGGACCCCCCCGCCCGCGGCGCCCCCGCGCGGCCGCAACCGGCGCAAGCTTGTCCCTCGCGGCGCGCCGTCCGCCTCCCGCCCGCGCCGAGCCCCCTCCCCTCCCTCCCCGGCCGCTGCGTGTGGGGGCCCCCCGCTTCCTGCTTCCGGTGCCGGGGCTATAAGAGGCGCTTCCGCCTGGGCCCGGCCATCGAGCGGCGTTTTTCCGTTCCGGGAGTTCGCGCCGCCGGTGCCATGAACGCCCGGGGTGAGGGGCGGGGCTGGGCCTGGTCGTTACCGGGACAACGGGTTGGGGGGAGGCTTTCCATGAGGGGCCTTGTGCGTTGGGAGGGGGGCGGTTACCGTGGCAACGGGGCCTTGGGGCGGGCCGGGGGGGGAGCGGGAAACACCCCGTTACCTCAGGAATAGGTCGGGGAACACCCCGTTACCTTAGCAGTGGGGGGGTGGTTACCGGTGTAACGGGTGCTGAGGGGGGGGTTACCGAGCGGGGGAGCGGGGCTAACGGCTGCCCCTCGTGTCGTCCGTCCGTCCCTCCCCCCCCCCCCCCCCCCCAGGGCTGAGCACGGAGAAGGCCGTAGCCTTCACCCGCCGGCTGCGGTCCGAGCCCCAGTTCCTGCTGGCCCAGAACGTGGCGACGTGTAACGACCCGCTGGAGGTTTGCTTGCAGCGTCAGGTGGTGCAGGACACGGTTCAGGTCTTCCAGCATGCCGTGCCTGCCGAGGGTAAACCCGTCACCAACCAGAAAAATTCCGGTAAGGGGTTCCCCGGGTGCTGGTGGGGAGGGGTGGGCTCCCTCGGTGGCTCTGGTGTTTGGGGAATGGGTGATGTGATGATGGCTGCTATGTCTGTTAACTCGAGAGGATGCTGCAGGGATTCAATTGAATCCCTGCAGCATCCTCTCGAGTTAACAGTCTTTAAACATGCAGCATTTCCCTGTTTTCCTGTTTAATTCTTGTCCCTTTGATCTCCCAGGGAGATGTTGGATCTTTTCCTGTCTCAATGCGATGCGTCTTCCTTTCATGAAGAAATACAACATCGAAGAGTTTGAATTCAGCCAGTCGTATCTATTTTTCTGGGATAAGGTACAGGTCATGGGTTGTGCTAGGATGGCTTATGCAATTGGGTGTTAGTATTGGGACAGAATTTTTTTTAGGCTGGACCATCATAACAATGCAGGTGGAAAACGTACATTAGAAGAAACTTCAGAAGTTCTTTAAATATGTATTTTAAATGCAGGTTGAGCAAAGTGGTGCTTTCAGCTCGAAGAAAGCTGTCAAGATGTTAATGTTTTGGAATAGTAAAATTCTTTTTTCAAGTGTCACATGTATTTCAGGAGTTGTAGGAGGCTCAGGGGAAATGTGACCGTAACTTTCTGTTCAGCTTTCAGTCGTGCTTGTGACCTCCTGATCTGCCAGCTGCCTGCCTGCTTTTTTCCCCCCACTAAGGGAAATCAAGAAAAACTAGTACTAGTTTGGGCCAGGCTTCATTGCATAACTTCTGTTTCACATTTCCTGTTCCCCTACTCTCAAGCTCTGTGTGAACTTGCTCCTAAATATTGGGTCTGTGACAGAAAGAAGTTTATAGATGAAGTCATGGAATGTTAGAGGGAAAATAAGGGCTTCAGTGGATGAGCAGAAGGTAGCTTCATCGAGTTAGGATTTCCAAAGAACTGAAAACTCAGGAATGAATTAGTGCACAACGTCACACTTACATTACCTATTTTTCCTGTCTTTCTGTTCCAGGTTGAACGTTGTTACTACTTTTTAAACGCCTTTGTGGAAACAGCTCAGAAGAAGGAGCCTGTGGAAGGAAGACTGATACAATTCCTGCTCTCCAACCCCACGAATGATGGTGGACAGTGGGATATGTTGGTTAACATTATTGGTAAGAG
Organism: Opisthocomus hoazin; assembly: GCF_030867145.1. Classification (NCBI taxonomy): domain Eukaryota; kingdom Metazoa; phylum Chordata; class Aves; order Opisthocomiformes; family Opisthocomidae; genus Opisthocomus; species Opisthocomus hoazin. The sequence goes on along the minus strand of NC_134433.1, from coordinate 12,562,504 downwards.
AACTGGTCGCTAGGAACCCTTCATGAGATTGCATGCTGTTTTGAGAGATGAGGAATGAAATAGAAGAAGAAATTAAGTTTGAGTTCTGGAAGTTTGCTAAGGAACATGATACCATTAGTCACTACCTTTTTTCATCAAAGACCTTTTTCATGCCAAATTGTAAATATTACACTTAAGCCTTGTCTAGGATCTTCACTCTTGCATATTGCTGCTCGTGACAGAAGCTCAGGAGATCAACAGAAGTAATTGGATATCCCAGACTTTCCATTTAGTAAAAGGTTCAGTTCCCTTTTACGACAGTCATCAACTCAACATTGTTTATATCCATGTATATAATTTCTAGGGCACGTGGTAAGGAAAAAACACTGCTAGGCTAGGGTGTGTCTACAGGGCAGAAGCAAAGCCACTTGGAGTTGCAGCCTGAAGAAAGATGGTATGAAGATCAGTGAGAGGGAAGTGATGTGGAATGTGGCAATGCTGGTCTTGTGAAGACCCAGTTTAACTGGGATCCTCCTTACACTGATTAAGGAGATACTTCTCCATGTCTAAATTACACTAGCATTTGTTTTCATTTGTGTTTTGAAACAACGTGACACCTTTGTAAATCAACAATCCCATAATGTTGTTAGAATCACAAAAGGAATTTGTTTCTTTGAAGCCTGGAGGTTACTTTTTTCCCCATCCAATTATTAATTAATCAGGACAGAGGAGGTTTTGGATGCTGCTGTTACATCCAGAGACTGGTGTGGTGTGTTTTGATTGGTACCATAACGTAGGAAGCAACTGAGCAGTTGCTGGTGTTTTATAAATGTTAAGGAGGAAAGGAGACTGGGAAGTTAGTCACTTAACCTTTGAGAAAATACATGGAATAATTCATAAGAGGCCTGGTTCTTTAGAAGATACTTCAGGAGCTGAATTTTCAGGTGATCATTTCTTTTTTCTAGTGAAAAGAACTTCTTAAAAAGCACTAATTAGTTTAGAACTTTTAAGTGTTGAATTAAATGGTACTGAGCAGTTCAGGGATTCTACCTTTTGGCACTCCTGTGGAATGTAGATCAGAGTTCAAGATTCAGTCACAAATTAAGATGTAAACTTTGAATCCTTGTAACCTTTAAATAAGAGACTTTCTCTTATAATCTCTGCACAAACCCCAACTATATTTAGCTTTTACGTGGGTATAGGTGGAAGCAATAAGTGTCTGCTGTGTGGAGAAACCAATTGTTAACCTATGGCTTTACTTTCTTTTAGAGAAGTATGGTGTTGTCCCCAAGAAATACTTCCCAGAGTCTCATACCACAGAGGCTACTAGAAGGATGAATGAGATCTTGAATCATAAGGTAAAATTGACTTAGATGATACAATTAAGGAGAGGGGATGGGAATGCCCCTGCTCCAAGTGTTCCTACTTTCATTTCTTTTTACTGACCAAAGTACTAAGTGCATCTCAGCAACTTAACTTGCTTTTATTCAAAAAGCAGCCTAAAGTCCTGGCAAAGTCTTGTGTTAAGCTTGAAACACAGAGCAGGAAAGTGCATTTATAGAAGCTGGCTGTTGCCAGACTTCAGTGGCTTGAAAGTACCCTACGTGGTTTTGGTAGCAATTGTTCTTGATTGCCAGATTTCCCAAGAGTTAATTCTTGATGTGTGGCTGATGGAATCTGTTTCTGCAAACTAGCGTTTGGTGTCTAGGTGACTTTTTTCTGTCCCCTCGATATTTCATCTACCAGTATGCCAAAGTTGCTAGAGATTACTGCCAAATGTGATTGAAGAGGTTTTTTAAAAAGGTATCTTCAAAACACTGAATCTTAAAAATCAGGTTGCAGTATAGAAGTGTGCAGCTTTGTCTAAGGGAAGGTGTAAGCTCACTTCCTGAACTACAAAAATGAATTAATCTGGGAAGATGCTAGTGTAAGTAGCTAGAGAAAAAGGCAATCAAAGCATTTTTTGAGGGCTTTGATTTTGTTTTTTCCAGTTCATATGGTACATGCTCAGGGAAATTTGCCTGTGGAAATCCACACAAAAAATGTAAAATATGTGTTGAAATGAGCTTAGACATAATGAATGGTGTTAATGTTATTCCAGTCTCGAACATTGCAAACCAGCTGGTCTTGAGGGAGCCACACTCACTGTTCCTGGCTTTATGGATGGTGACAGTAATGGGAAGCACGTGCTCTTCTTACTGCAATTCTGCACGCAGCGGGGAAGTGCTCCGCTCTTTTCATCAGCCAGGAGATCAATTATGCATTAGAATTGCAAAATACATTTTACAGCATGGAGACAGTCTGTTCTCTGTGACTCACAGAGGTGGCAATGCGTGTGGATGTTGCAGCCTGAGTTATGGACTAGAGAAAAGAGGCCTTAAGAACAGCTAATGGCTGTAAGCTTCAAATCAGTGGTTGGAAAATAGTAAATGAGTTGCAGCTATTTGTTAATTTCTGGGTTTTTTTTGGATCTTTTAAATGATTCCAATATCTTGGTTTTTTAAAGAATAAATATCTAATAAACCCTTCTCAAAGGGATTTTCTTTTCATTTTGAAACAGTTTACGAAGAGTAAAAAGGTGCTTGAAACAACCAGATAAAGTCCTAAAACCTAATGAGATGGCACCTTTCATACTCTTATAATAAAATGACTTTCTCTTTAAACAGATGAGAGAATACTGTTTGCGGCTAAGAAATATGGTGGAAAGTGGAACAATTAAAGGAGAACTTTGTGCTGCAATGGACACTATGATAGAAGAGGTAAACATACTTGTGTGACAACGAATCTTCTTGGAACACGAGGCTAGAATGGATGAGGTTTCTTACTCTTGTTCTGTAGCTCTCACGATCAGGCAAAACAAATGCCTTTTGCCTAACTAGGAATGTTTTGTATGGCAGCGCACTTGGAGGTATTCAAGTGGATTTTTTTCAAGTAGATTGTTGCTTATCACATTCTGAGTTTTTTCAAATACTTCCAGGCAAATGTCTGGAGTTTATAGGTTCCAGAGCTATGACATTTTATAGACACATTTGCCCCTTTCTGTAGGAAAGCAGCATTTTATATCTCAAGAGAGATCAAAATAGTGGCTGATCAGGCTTTTATAAATAGTGGGAAAGAGGCAAGGTGAAAATTGCGTTGCAATGGCTTTAAATGTAAAATCTTACAGCACAAGTGTTATTGCAGAAATTCCCCACAAGAGAGCAGAAAAGGACAACAAAAGGGAGTTCTGTGTGTTCTGGAAAAGATGGGAGCTGAACACAAGGCTGAATCCAGCTGTGGCCCGATACCGGGGGGCAGCAGAGGAAGGAAGCAAGTATCTGTTTCTGGCAGTGTGAATTAACTCAATCAAATCAATTGCCACATCTGTAGTATGCAGCGTGCATAGTGGCTGGTCCTCCATCTGTTCACACTGAATATGAGTGATGCATGTCACTCTTTTTATCTGATTTTAAGGTTAGATTAAAAAAAACCCAAAACCTGAGTTGTGTTACTTGAGTTATATTATTGAAACTAAAACTTTCATGTAATACACGCCTTAAGATCAACAGTAATTCTGCACTGTGAGCCTATCCCAGTATGCTGCCAATAAGCACTTAGTTCAAAAGTGGATTAATATAACTTACCTCCAGTGTGTGTGTTCAAAAGCCCTTGGAGGATTTTGCAGTAGACACCAATGACTTCCTAGAGATGTTTATTTTTAGGGCAATGACATACAGTTCACTGCAAAACATCTTTGTTTAGAGCCTCTTGCCCTCTGATAAGGGATCCTGGCACCAGCATTAAAGGCTCATTAACTGATTGCAGTTTTTTCTGTAAAAAGGTTGTGCTTAATTCTCTGAAGTTAACATGCTATTTCCTCTTGCAGTGGTAATAGTGGTTTCCAATTTAAGTTGATTTACTTTCAATAAACATTGTAGTTGAAATGTGCAATGACACAGTCTTGTATACTTCAAAACCACTCAGTTTTAAAGGTTTGAGACCACTTTTGTTTCATGTGTTTATGAGTATTTTTGTACGTGGCAAAGCAGAACTTGGTTTTGTTCTGTGAAGTTCTATTTGCATAGCAAATCTTGGTTTGCTCATGCTGGGAGGCAGTGCTCTAGCTAAAATGGGGTGGTGGTACTGGAACACAAGATTAAATATTCACTCAAGAACTGTATAAACATTCTTCTTATCAAACCAGTGTACAGCAGGTCAGAAGCTGAAATCAGTGCAGTGCATGTGATTGAAATTTTTTTTCTGTTACTGTTCTCCTTTGTAGACTCTTCCTTACCAGGAGTGTCCTTCTTTTCACCTCCTCATTTGTATTGTTTTTTAGCAGAAGCCGCTGAATCTTTGACTTACCTTGGTTCTGGTTGTTGCTAGAGTGATATAAGTCCCCTTTTAGTTTAAATATGTTGTCTTATTTTCTTTATTGAAAGAGGAAGCTTGTGAGATAGAGATGGCCTGTGGTGGGTGTGGTGGCAAAACAATCAGGGAAGGCCATTCCCAGGCCCCACTGCCTCTGTTAACTTGAGACTTCTGTCTCCATTTTCCTTCCTCTGGCTGGAGCCCACTTGCTTGTTGCTCTCCTAGGCGTTTTTCTGGCTTATTTTGTTTTTATAGCCTCATCTCTCACCACTTTGGGTTATCTGAGGTAATGTGGGTGTATCCACAGCAAATGCTACCTTTTGTGCAGTCTGTGCAAAGTTAAATATTTATAGTAGTTTAGGGATTTACATTTGCTCTTTAACATATTTGAGAAATAAATGAGTTCCTCCAGTAAAAACATTAAACACACACCCTTGTTTCAACCCATGATTAATCTCTTCACTTGTTTTCTTAAATTGCTTGGAGCAAGAACACCTTCATTTGTATTTTGTGCACAGCCAAATAGTGTTACTTAGCATGAACATTGCATTCCTCTTGCCATCAGCACAAAGTGCTTACTAGCACAAAGCTAGTTCTTACGGAGCCTTGGGATACATATAAATCAGCTCAACTGGCTCCAGAAGGAGTAAGTCTGCTCTGGGAAAGGTATTCTGTCTCCTCTCCTGTGCAAGTCAGTGAGAGGAACGTGTGAAGACTGACAGCCTAGGGAAGTTGGCACCAGCCACAGGTGTTAGATCCTAGTGCAGAAGGCGCAGGTGAGATTTGACTCCCCCTGCTCTTATTCAAAATAACCTGTTGGTTCCTTGCAAGGAATACGCTTGTCCCCTGCTCAAGACATGGCCAGAGCTGCAGTAGACCAGTCACCTGAAGTAAAACAGATTCAAACCTGTTTATGTATGATTGAATTCTCTGTCCCCAGAGTACCTGTGTCGGGTCCAGCAAAATATCCCTAAAGACAGTTATCTGGTTACACTGCCTGGGAGTTAGCACATCTTATGATAAGTCCTGCGAGAAAGTACCGTAGTGATTCTTAAGTGCGGTTTCATATTCTGATTTATAGCTGGGCTGCCTTGAAATCTGGTCAGCTTTTTGTGCTAAAAATCAATAGAAAGCTGTCAGCTGCAAAGGATGTCACAGTCAGCAGGCAAGGATCTCAAATTGCACAGCCTGTCAGCTCAACCCTGAACTGAGACATTGTTAAATCTATTAAAACAGACCAGAAGATTATTCTAGGCTTTTGAAAAGAAGCAAAGGCTCATCTTTGAAATCCAAATGAACATTACAGGAAAAAAAAGGGATTAGCACAGGGGAAACACTGGAATAGAATGCTTTGCTGTGTGCATGTTAGGAGGGCTGATTCTGATCTGCATGGGGCAAACCACCTGGTGGAACGGGTGATGCTGAATGCTTAAGCCTTTCTAGAATCAGTTTGATAAAGTTGCTCTAGCACTGGGGAAGTATCTTGTTGGAGGAGCTTTGGAATTAGTTGTGAAATACTGGAATGGGACTGGGCAGCGTGTTGGCTTTTGCTTTTGGCTGCTGAATTCCTAGGATAACTTGGAATTTACGTGTTCAACCTTAAGCTTCTGTTTTGCCTGATGGTTTGCCTGAGAAGGTAGAGTGTAAGAATGGAGAGATTCTGTTGATTTTTCTGCAGCCTTTCAGGTTGGTTTTGAGCTGTTGAAACAGGTAGATTTCTGGAGCTGAATGCAAATAATTCATGTGTGTATGTTCATTCATGTTCTTCTGAGGTGGCCGTTAAGATCTCATTTCTCCAGGTGGTTCTCGTGGAGAAATCCATTCATCAGTGGCATTGCTGTGGTAGGAGAGGCAGACCTGCATGTTTCAGCAAGTTCACAGCCATTTCCTTCTCTGGGCAGGTATTCAGAATAGTGAGTACGTGCCTGGGCAGCCCTCCGGAGACCTTCTGCTGGGAGTTCCGGGATAAGGAGAAGAACTACCACAAACATGGCCCTGTGACACCAGTCCAGTTCTACAATGAGCACGTGAAGCCTTACTTCAACATGGAGGACAAGGTTGGGGATGCTGAAAGGCAGTAGCTTCCCAAGACCTTTTGTTTAGCTGCTAAGCCACTTATTTTCCACTGTTGCGCATGCACTGTCCACCCCTGGAACCGTGCCAGAGGGGATGGGTACCACTCCCAGAAGTCAAAGATGGCCCTGTGTTTATTGCGCCCATTCTCCTGTTTGTGCTCTACCCTGCAATTAGTTGTGATCTTGCATTGCACTTCCATGATGATTTTGCAATGATAGAATATGTAATGATGTAATCAGTCATAAAATTCTGTAAGACGGCCAGCAGAGAGCAGGAATAACATGCAAAGCTGCTATGCCACAGTTATGAGGGGGACTTACAAAACAAAAAACAAACAAAACCTTAAATGTTGTATTTCAGCCAAGTGGCTTGTTTGCTAAGGGGACAGACAGCTAGTTGGGACAAAAGCAATTCTCTGAAATCCATCTAGATTCACTTCTCAGACTTCAGTTAAGTTGCACCTTACCTTGGACATCTTTGTTTTTGGCAGATTTGTCTAGTGAACGATCCTCGACCTCAGAACCCGTACAATAGGCTGTACACAGTGGAGTACTTGGGCAACATGGTAGGAGGGAGGAAAACGCTCTATAACAACCAGCCTGTTGATGTCTTGAAAAAATTAGCGGCAGCCTCTATTAAGGATGGCGAGGTTTGTTTGGTTTCTTTGCATGGATGGCATGGTGCAGCTGTTGTAATGTAAAACTTGCTGAGGTATGGCCTGGACGTGACTCTCCCTTCTGTTTGTAGGCTGTGTGGTTTGGCTGCGATGTTGCAAAGCACTTCTGTGGCAAGCTGGGAATTAATGACATGAATATGTAAGTAGAAAATCAAAACAGAATACCCTTTGGGATGCTTGGCTAGCACATAAACATGCCTTAACTGCTTAAGAAACTAATTTGTACATACTTTGGATTATATACCCCAAAAAAGTATATTTAAGTAATTCAGCAGCAGCACACTTTTTTTTTCACTTGTTAGCTGAGATCTGAATCCTTTAATGATGCACTACAAGTGGTTGTTAAAATATTTTTACTCATTTGAATTGTCTAGCATCTGGTGAGAGAAATTGCTGAAGGGATCAGTTTTTGCTTTTATTCTGAAACTAAAAATAGTTGAACTTGCATGCCTGTGCGCTGGCTCTGGGGCAGCGCAGTCTGCTGATTCCCTGGGTCACTTGTGAGAATTCTCCCTACATCCTTGTTCATATCGCTGATCTGGCTTTCGAACAGATTTAATCATGAGCTGGTGTTCGGTGTCTCCATCAAGAACATGAACAAAGCAGAACGATTAATGTTTGGAGAATCAATGATGACCCATGCCATGGTCCTGACAGCTGTCACTGAGAAGGTAGTCTCCCTCCTGAAGTTCTGATGCTTGCATGGATGTGTTTGAGTATTCTGGTGGCTTGTTTGTGTGCTGGGCTCGTTCGCAGTGTGTAAGCTGTCCTGCTGGAGTTCAGCGTGTGTGCCACAACACCCTGGTGCACCAGGCCTGGTTGTCTGTTCTCCCGGTGTTGTTTGTGTCTGAGTGTTCAGAACTATATATATTTAACAAGGAGTGAAGAGTTTTAGACAAGTCAAAGACTTTTCTTTCTACCCACAAAGCTTTATTGGAGAAAGGGGAAAGAAAGTCAGCTTCTCTTTTAAGATACCAGAAAACCTACGTTAACTAATTTTTAAACACAGATTCTGATGTATCTTGCTGAGCAAGAAATCTAGTATGACAGCAAGTATTTCCTACCGTCTCCTGCGGTGTGGGTTAGTCCAATCTGCATTTTACAGCATGAAGCTGCTTCTGTTAAAATGCCAGTAGGAGACACTTGGCAACAGTCTTCAGCTTCTGCAGCTCACTGGCATGTGACCCCTCTGACCTGCACATGATTAGGGAAGGAAAATGGTGTCCAAAATAGCTCTGTGGCAGACAGTAGGCTGAGATGAATCCACAACTACATCTGCTCCTGGCAGTAAAACAAAGCGCATATTAAGTAAAAAGAACCATGTGAAAATTTACAACTTGGGGTTATCTGCAGTGTTGGTGTTTTCCATTTATTTCCAGAAGTTGTCACTATTGAAGTTTCTTTGAAGTGATCCCTTCCTGTCCAACATGACCTTGGCTTGAGAAACAACAGCTTGCATGTGACTGAAAGTTTGCTTGAGCTCTGGAGTCTGAGGACTTGAGATGGGACTGCTGAGTCACAAGAATTTTTTAGTTACTTTTTACAACTCAGTATAAAATTTCCTGTTGCATTCTGAGCTCATAACACTTATTTTGTGTGTCAGATTGCATGAATGTCTATTGAAGAATTTTCATTGTTTTTCAGTTAGATATTTAAAATTATACTTTTCTGGTGTTTCATCTATTCGTGACTGAAGTGTGTGTGTTTGTACTCATAACCAGTTCCTGGCTGCACTTAACTGACAGCTCTAGTCTATGGTCTGCATCTAGTCTATGGTCTGCATCTGTAAATTCATTCTTTTGCATGCCTAAATGTGTAGTTGCATAAAATGTAATCAAATGTGACCTGATTTTTTTAAAGAAAAGGATGTAAGATAGATGGTATCTCTAAAATCAAAAGATCATTTAAAAGACACTATCTGAAAACAAGTTCAGCATTTAGAGGCTTTTCCACATTTAAAATGGACTGTTTCTACTTTTTGTTTGAACATGTTGTCTTATATTAAACCTTATCTTAATCTAAAGGAGCTTTGATAAACTGAGTTGTAAAACGTAATACTTCAGATTTACCTACTTTATAAAAAGGCTTTAAAGATTTAAAAAAATCCTATTACAATTTACAACATAAAAAAATTGATGGGGATTAAATGCACCTTTTGGTTAAAAACTTAATGTAGATAAACATGTTTATCCTAGTTTCTGTCTGATCACATCAAGAGTTGACTTATCCTTAGTCTGGTGGCTCTTGAGTGTCTCATTTTAAGGACTATATTAGGTCCTATATTTTTTAAAGTGAGGATAGAAGCAATACAACAGCAACATATTCCACTGAATAATAAAAATTGATTTATGGTGTGTTTTGCAGGTTAGCTTTTTGTAGTTAAAAACAAATCTAGCAGTGAAAGAATAACTATTCTTTGGTTCCTCGAGGGACCTGCTGTTTCGTCAGGAGAGGCTGCTTGAAGGAAGCAGCAGCTCACTGTGGCACAGCATGCCTGTGAAGCTGTTATCAATACTTCTATGTACTCTGTAGATTTGAACCAGACTTCCCACAATGCACGCTGGAGTACTGTAAATGAAATGTTCTGCGTGCTCGTTAGAAGCCTTGTGTACCTTTCCAAGCACCAGACTTGGAGCTGTATCCTGCAGCTACATTCTTCAAGAGTTTGCACTTGCTCTAAGACCGTTCTAGATTATTACAGTTGCTTCATTGTCATTGTTCCTTTCCTCTGATTCCTAGCTCAAGCAAGCTGAGCATTCTGCATTTCAGAAGGCCGCTGTGCACTGATAGGTGATAGGAAAGCTGTTTAAATTCTGTCAATTAAGTCCAAATTTGAATTCAGTTAATAAGTTTTCTGGTTAAAATAAGTATGTATTGCAGGCTCTCTTCTTGACCACATTTCCTCATATTTTATGTAAGCGGGTAGACAAGTATTTTAGAAAATTACATTTCTGCAGCCATTAGCAAGATAACATTGCCTGAAACTCGCCAATGCCTGTAGACTTTTGGGAGTGGAGCTCTGAGGTTTGGTGCTGGATTTAGATGTGGACAGGTTGGCTGCTGTAAACTCATGTGGTCCTTCACTACTGAATCGCCATCAACTTGTTTTATCACAGGATGGGCAAGAAGAGGCATTTGAAAAATGGAGAGTGGAGAACTCCTGGGGTGAAGATCGTGGTAATAAAGGTAAAGTAATTTATAGTTGAGGGAACAGAAAGCTGAACTTTGTGTTTGGAAATAAAGAGGTGGAAGTGGGAGAGGGGATGTGCTGTGTGTCCTTCACCAGGACCTGCACAAACAGCATGTGGGTCCCCGAGTTATGGCACTGTGTTCCTGGAAGATAAACATTCTTCACTGGAATGTGATTTACATCTGAGTAAATTGAATGTAAACATTGAATGGAGAAGCAGGAAATGTCACTGGATAAACTTGACACTGTGGTTGCAGGTTCAACTGTGGAGGCAATTGTGTTTTTTGGGAGATGGCCATAAGTGACTGACACTGCTTCTTGACAAGCAGGGCATCTTTGTCCCAAAGGCAGGAGGACACAGTTGACAGAAGCCCCTGTGGAGGCTGGAACCGGAACTCTGAATATAGTTTAATGCTATGGGGGGTATATTGTCTTTACACTACAGCTTTTCACAATCTAATAACCACACTGCTTATTTAGTGTACGCAAGGTAGTGGGAAGATACCAGTAGACTTCTGTCACCAGATCAGATGGATTCAGGCTGTCTAACTTCTAAGTAATCTGGCTAATAATGGTTACCTTCTCTCTTCCGCTCTGAGCGGCGTCTTGTCAGGTCACACTAAGCATTTGTAGAGTGTACCACAGAGTGCAGGGCCTGTTGGGAATAGTAGGGATTATCAAAGGAGTTCTAGAAAATGCATCTACAGTTCATGTAATGAAGTATTTAAAGTAATAAACTTTAAAATAACTTTTTAAAGTTTGATTAGTTTATTGCTGTAAAGCTGCTTATTTTCCTAAGCATTGTATACCCATTTGATGTTGATCACAAGTAAATTGCCAACTATTGTCTGTGTCAAAAAACCCAGCAGCTGTAGGAGTTTGGCAAGTGTGGTAGGGAGAGAGCAGAATCTCTGCTGTTTTGTTGCTTATAATCTTCTGCAGAGCACAAGTCTGAAATCTGGTCGTATTAGTCTGAAAATATGGTAGAACTTCTCTTCTGAAACTTCAAGCATTCCAGCAGGCGTGTAAACCACTCCTTTAATAAAGGGACAATGGATAGGAAGTGCTTTGCAGGATAGGATAGGATCGCTTCCAAGAAGTGCTACAGAAGTGCTTTCTTCTAGTGTGAAAGCAGAAATAGACTTCACTGTGATATTTTAAGTGTACTGAAGTTTTTGGTAACAGAACTAAGCTTAAATCTGTATACTTCAGCTGTCTCATCTTTGGGACCTCATGCTGGCTGTGGCTGATATTACTTAAACAATCTTACTGAGTCATACGTGAAACCTAAGTGGTTTATATCCTCTTTAAAGCACTGTTTATCAGTCACTGTAAGCTTTTACTTACTGATTTTTGTAAATGAGGGTATGGCTGATTCCAGCTTGTACTGTGAACAGCTGCGATGTAAACTATTCTAGTACCAACACCTGTATGTAAAAAACAAAAAAGAGAATTCTGGTTGCTTTCTGAAGCCATGATAAAAACATGACCTGCAGCATCCTTGCAGTGTTCCCCTCTGGCATGACAAGCACTAGCAACAACAAAATCCACTGTTAACATGCAGTTCTGCTCATGCCAGGTTTTCTTGCATAAACTTGCTTTCCTGTTGATGACTGTCTCAGCCTGCACTGTTGTTCCTTGAAAAAGGATTTGTAAGCGCTGTCGGGCTGTAGTGGGGTGGATGTGACAGCCTGGCATGGCAGTGTGGACAGTGGTGAGTCACAGCTGAGCAGTGGCTTCAGAAATTGCTTCTAGTGCCTTCCCTGCTCAGCCTGGGAATGACTGGAGGGGGCTTCTCTGCCTGGTCTGGGATCCAGCTCTGACCTGCCCTGGCCCTAGGTGAGCGGGGCTGATGGTGTTGAGAGCATTTCTGCTTTGCTCTGCTGAGGCCAGCAGTCAGTCAGGGTTTCCTGAAGGTGTGGAGTGGAGCAAGATCTCCATGACTTGTCATGTTCCAGTCTGGGATGGGCCGGATGCGGGCTCAGCCATGGCACAAACTCCCTGCTGAGCGTGCCAACCCAGGCTTCCGTGTGTCCCAGGGCATAACACAGTAGTCATTGCTGACCACATTTTTCTGTGGCAGATTAATCCCAAATGTTGTGCTCACAAGATCTGGTATGGCTGAAATTTCCCAGGATGTTTGGGGGTTTCTTCTGGGAATAGACTGTTTCTGGAAAGCTCCGGTTTAGGATGTGGTCTTTATGAATAAGCTTTTGATATCTTATGCATGAACAGCTAACTGAAACATAGAATATTCTTGGAACAGTTTCTTAATTTATGTTCTTGGTCTTGCAGTAGTGCCTGTTCTGATTTAGCTGTATACACTCACAACGAAGTATTCCAATAAAAATACTTCGTCTTGACAACACAAATGAAACTATGTTGATGTTCAGCCTTCAAGACTCATCAGTGTGACAATAGTTAAATGTGTGTTGGAAAGGTAGGTTAACTAAAGAAGCCAAATCAATACTAAAAAAATAACATCAAAACTTTTCTTGTCTCCAGATACAAACTAATAACTATTTTGTTAAGCATTTCTGAGTAATAGAGAATATAAAACATAAAAATACCTGCTTAGTTTTGCTCTTATTGTCAGAACATGTCGTTTTGAGACACTCCAGATGCTTGGTTTGTGATGTTAGATGCTACTAGAGTTAGAGGAATGCTTCCAGGAAGGCAGAGCCTTACTCAGCCTGTTCAGCGTGGACTTTGGTTCGTGCTCCAAACATTCTGAAGTTAATAGGTGTCTGTCAGCAACTTTGTGGTAACCATATAGGCTCCTTGGCCAAGGTTCAGAGTTGTTCTTTGTTAGATTGGGCTCAGTTTCAGGATATTGGCTATTACTCTGAAACCGCAGGGCAGCAGACTGAAGCCTGACACCACTAGTAGAAGTTGTACCTGTTGAGCTGTGACTGAGCAGCGGCAGTTCTGTGCTGGTGTTACTGGGCTGGAGCGTCAGGGAATGCTCTGATGGAGCTGCGGAGGCTGTGATGATGTGTGTGGAGAGCTGTGTGTGTGTTTGGCGTTCTTCATTTTGAGCATGTAACCCAAAATCAAAAAATAACTGCAGCAACTAGAAATTAAAGTGTAGTGCCTCAGGCTTTACATAGGAATAACACTAACTTAACCCTGTTACCTGGTTGTGTTTGAATATTACGTGAACTTGTTTGCCAGCTTTGTAAGCCTAACTTGCTACATGGTTTGCAGTAACAGTTTACTATCCTTTAACATTATCTCTTTTCCAAATATGGATTCACTCTTCAAGAATAAGTTCTTCTAGAGCCATTTAAGAGAAGCTAGTTGTTCTTTTGAAATACAACAGGACCCCAGAGTGACTTGAATAAACCCTGCCCGTACCTTATATGCCTGTATTGTATGCATGCCATCTATGTGAACTTCTCTGAGTGAGTCACTGTCATCTGTTTTGTACTGGTAGAGCCCACAGTCTCTGGAAAGTCTTGCTTCACTGTCTATATTTTGTTTTGGTTAGGGAGTTGTCTGAAAAAGTGCCTTGACAGAAAATCCCATCAGAACTACAAAGCTTGACTTTTTATTTCAGGCTACTCTTTTCTTAGGCATGACCAGACAACCCACTGTTGAGCTGAAGGCAGCTGGAACAGCCTTCAGAGTGCTCTCTCAAACACTAGAAGAGGTAACTTGGCAGGGTCTCCTCCCCTGCCTCCTGCCCTGCTTTTTCAGTCTTCATTGTCCAGTACTCGCTGGTATAGGAGGGTGAGGATTTGTGGTCTGTCCTAGCTCTCTTGCTGTGCTGCTCAGTCTGTCTGGCAGTGACTTTTTTTTATCTTATCTGCCTTGTTAAGGAACTGGGAAGCTGTGCTTGGATAAGTCCAGTGCAGAGAACCAGAATCCACATCGGTGAAGAGGCAGCCAAGAATGATGTTAAACTTGGCACATCCCAGTTGAGGCTCAGTGGGGTGTGGGGGATACAAGTAAGCCCCAACTCCATTATTTCTTGGACAGGATGATAAAAGGTACAGCCTGCAACAAAACACCAGAGACTAAATTTTGAGTCATTAAAACCCAGATAAACAAATTACATTGTTGGTAGGAAATGGAAGGGGTTTTTTGCATGGGGTCCCTCTTGCTTTGCTCTGCGTACGGTCGAAGGTGCCAGGTAACGCCTGCTTCCCCAGACTGGCGTGGGGCAGGACTGGAAGGACTGTGACTCCTGGTTTGGGTACCATGGTATGAAGTTACTTATACACTCCGCGGAGTGGGCAGAACTGAATTCTTGTGGTGGTGCTTGTCCCAGGGAAAGGGAAGCCCTGGGAACAGCCTAGCATTGCCTCTCCTAAATGTTTAGTAATTACATTTGTATCTGTTGTAAAAGTGTTTCTTGGAATCCTGTCTATTTTTCCTCAAGGAGCGAACACAGCTGCTGACAAACATTGCTTGTTTTTTGAGGTAAAGTCACTTCCCAGTCAAATATTTCCTTTCTGTGTTTTACTGGCACTTTGTCAGCCATACAGGCAAGTTTAATTATTCTGATTACTCTTTTGTTCTGGAGAACACAGTACATTATTACCTAACTTTGAACCCGGCTTATCCCATGGGGTATCTTTTCTTAAAAGCAAGCAAGAGGGGAACACTAAATCACGTTATCACATCCATTTGATAGGGGTCCATCTGCTTGTTTTGGCGCAAAAAGAACTTTCTGGTGGTACATCTCCAGCTAGAAGTCAGCTCCCTTTTGACTTTTCTAATCTCTTGTACTGACTGTTGCATACTTACTCTTCTGTCTGAAGACATTTTAAGGATTTAAGTGCAGACACTTAATGTCTGTATTCATAGATGTGTGTGTATGTTGTCCCATAACCACACTGTGACAGCAAGGCTCTGTTAATTTGCTCTCCCTGTGGAGGAGTTACGGCACAAGCACCAAGTGGCTTGTACTGTGTCCTTCGGGAGCTTTCCAGGGCCTTATTTTCAGGTGCCCGAATCCGAGGTTGTGCAATAGCTTCCAGACCAGCCATCCTCGACTGACCTCTCCCTGGCCAGCAGCTTGTCAGTTTTAAAATGCTGCGTGTTCAGGTTTTTCTTTGGGTCAGTTGAAGAAATGTGGAGCAGCCTCACACAGAGGCAGGACTGTGCTTTTGTAGTCAGGTGCTGTGTTCTGTTACACCACGGTGATGCTGTTCCAAGTTCTTGTCCGTATGCTGGCCTTAACATACCAATGGTGTGCGTCGAAGCAGTGGATTAATTGCCTGAGGTAAAACTCCTTTGTGTGTCCTGCCCAGAAATGCAATAAACTTTTCTGTTTTTTTCACTTCTGCTTGTTACTTGGATGGAGTGCAGAGCTCAGGGTTTCCGTAGGCAGGCTCTGAGCATATGTCTTGCTGCCTATACAGTGTATGTCTCCTTTTAATGAAGAAATTGATAATGGCTTTCATTGTGACACTGGGCACAGGCCTCCTCAAAGAGCGACCTTACTTATTTGCATGTTCTGAAGTTCTGCTTGACGTTTCCTTCTTGTTCAGACACTGCGATCCTAATCGGCACTGTCAAGCTCTGAGATACAGGATGTCAGAAGCAGAGTTCATTATCCTCTCAGGGTGCAATTACTTGTTGGCTCTTGGGAGTGAGAGGTTTTTGTGTGTCCCAAGAACTCATATCCTGAAGAGAATAATCACAGCAGCTCCCTTTGGCAGTGTTTCCAAAATGGCTTCTAGCTCGGATTACAGTTGATAGGGTTTTTAATTTATGGGAATTATCTGATCTCTTGCTTTAGAAACAAGATGGTGTAGATAGATGCATTTATTGTCCATATTCTTTGGACGTTTTCTTGTTTCATTTGATTGTGTGATGATACTGTGTAAGGACATGAGGAACTTTATTACATAAAGCCTTCCCATCTGTCTTCAAAATCCTTTTTCTCCCAGCCGCTCTTATTTTCAGTTCACCTTGAATAGTTTGTTTGCAATGGTAGCTTTCTGCTAAAAGCCGTGATACTCTAAATGTGACTCCCACAGTTCAAAGGCTGTTCACTGAAATTCTCGGTAAGAATTACAATAAGGGAGAAAATTAAGATTTGGTTCAGCCAAAGTGTGATTCTTAGGTGGTTTTACATTTGAGGAAAGCAGATGGCCTCCTTTTCTTACTACAAGAACTGAAAGAGCAAATTCTTATTCAGCCAAAAAGATTTGGATATTTACCTGGAAAATTTCCCTTTTCTTAACAAAACCCTGAAAACTTCTAAAGCCAGAGACTCGGATAATTTTACGTTCTGCCTTAAATACTAAGGTTTTTAAGGCATTGTAATTCACCTGAGTATTCTCAATGCCTGTTTTAAGAGGAAGCATAAATGATGAATATTCTGGATCTTGTTTTTCCTGGCAGGCTTCTTGCTTGGTGTTTCAGTGCATGTGAAGAACATCCAGTTAGCCTACATGTTAACTTATTTGTAATTTTTTTTTTCTTGAGAGATAGAGAGTATGACTAGGTCCTGTTTGTAATGCGTCGTTCATGGGTGAAACCTGTATATGTGACTGCTGCACTGTATTGGTAATGGTTCTCTGTTGTAATGAACTATTTTCATCTCCAGGTTACCTGATCATGACTGATGACTGGTTTTCTGAGTACGTGTACGAAGTTGTGGTGGATAAGAAGCATGTACCAGAAGACATCTTGGCAGTGATGCAGCAGGAACCAATTGTTTTGCCAGCTTGGGACCCTATGGGGGCTTTAGCCAAGTGAATTACAGAATATTTGCCTCTTAACGGTCAACCAGAAGTAGACGCAATAGAGAATTCCAGTGGTTGGAAGCCATAGCCAAATGATAATGAGACCAAGCACTCAGCGTGGTCGTATTCTTGAAATGTAAGTTAAGGATCTTTGGGAAATAGCGCTTTACTGACTTGGCTGAATAAAGCTCTCAGACAGGGTACTCCGCAAAACTAAAAAGGGAGAAGGAAAAAAAACTCATAATGAAAATGTATTACAAGTACTGTCAATGGCAGTTGGATTTTACCTTAAATTTTTAATAAAAATCAGCATAGTAACTCTGTAGAATTACTTTGAGCAGTGTTTTCCCTAGAAGAGGGCCGTAAAAGGCCCTTTAGAATTTAACAGCTACATGATTGTTAGAACAAATACCTTGATACTTATAAATGAACTATCCATGCTCTGACTTGTACCATAAAAGAATGCCCAAAATATTTTATATATTTACATTTTTAGTTTTGCTGAAGTTTTGGAGGGGACGTAAGAATTGAAACTGCTAAAAATTACCTGTAGGAAATTTTCTCTTCCAGCAGAATTGGGGAGGGAAAAACTGTTTCCTTCAGGTTTCCAGTTTCACTTGTTCTTATTCTTCTGTTACTGAGCTAGGACTGGATAACGCATGTCAAGGCCCAGTGCTGTGTCTGTGTGCACAGGAGCGCTATTTTTCAGTTACATTAGCAAGAACAACCATATGTATGTTCACAGGTGGAGTTAGTGTCATGCTCAACAGAAAAACAACCCCAACATTTTAATTGCTGCATTTTATTTGGATGTTTTAAAAACAAGATGGTGCTATGAAGCTTTTAAATAAACACTTTCTGAAGTGAACAGTATGGTTCTGGGTTTTTAATGAGCCTCATGTAACTAATGAAATGGAAAGATATTAGTGACCTACAAACGAATTGAATGTGAATGTATCAGGAAAACCTGCTGCTCTGTGTTCTCAGTAGTCAAAGATGCTCCTCTCGCTGAACAAAGATAACAGAAATGTAGTATCTCGTGCTACAGGCATTCACATAGTTTGAGTGCAGTACTAACTTTGATTTAAATTGCACCAAAATGGCAGGCTGTCTGTGTGTGTACCCTGATGGTGTTCCTATGTGGTACTGGCCTTAGTCATAGGCAAATAAAAGGGTAAGTAAGGACAACAACATGCCACACTGAAACATTGGGCAGCAGCTACCTTGGGCAGCAGACAGATGTTACTTAAGTGCAAGCAAAAAAGGATGTTTGGTATGGCCATGGTATTCTATAGTTTGGTTTGACTTTACCTCTGTTGTCTAAATGGAAGAAGAAAGTTATAAAATGATTACAAAAGTGTCTTGTGCTGGTTATACAAATATGTATTTGTATGTACATAGATTAAAAATGCCAAGCTGAATCAGTCTGCATGTTGCCTGCTAAATTAAATCCAGATTAGGGTTTGTCTGGGAGTCATCTGAGATGATTCAAGCGGCTGTGATTAGCATTGCCTGAAGCGGGCAGGAGTGCTGGTTAGGTGAGAGCACTTGGTGGGGAGCGGCAGCGGGAGGCTGCTGCTGCCTGTGAATGATGTGTCTTGAAAGTCTGTGCCCTTTGCAGTATCGCCTGCGAAGGTAACAGAGCTGCTCTGGCAATGGGCAGGAGGTATCTTGGCAGTGCAGAGATGCTGTAATTTGATTTCCTTCCAGCAAAGTTCAGCTCAGGTTATCCTGGGCTTACACCAGAAGGGTTTCTGTCCCCTCAGGACCTATGAGGGTACAGGAGCAAATGGCCATTGCTTCCAGCTTGCCTTTTCTAGTAGCAATGGTCACAAGCAGTAATGTGAAGCTACACCTTTGCAGTAGATTTGCCTAGTCTAGAAGACTCCAATGCTCAGATCTTTCTCGGTGCCTCGGGATGGGGTAGATCACCTTTCTTGCATCCTACACTGCTGACTGGCAGAAGTATGCATCACATGCACTTTTCTTTGTGGAAGTCTGGACATGCCTTTTAATTATCAGGATATTGTGGAATAATTGATTTGTCAAATATGTTTATCAGGTTGTCAAATACTTTGCCACCATTTCTGCTTTATGCTCTATACTTATCAAAGTGTGATCTCTATCAAACCAGGCAAACGTATGTTGTGTAAGGAGCAACGCCTAGCCAGGAGTAACTGCACATGCAACCAGAGAATGTAGAACGAGTCTGAGCCAAGTTTAAGTGGTGTGGAAAGAAAAATATAAAAATATCATGGTTGATCGCATACTCTTGTAGAAAAAAGTAATGTAATATTGAGGTATACAGAGAGAGAAATAGCCTCCAATCGCTGTAACGCTCCCCAGCTCTGCCGAAGACTGCTGGAGAGTGAGCTGGAGTGCGGTGTGCAGTTTGGGGCACTGCAACTCCAGGAAGATGCAGAGCAAAATGAGCATAGAGAGGAGTGGTAAGAGTGATCAGAGGACTTGAAACTCTGCCTAGTAAAAGGCTGAAAGAGCTGTGGTGTTTGGTCAGAGAAAAGGGGAGCCATCATGTTCTTTTAATTCATAAATGGATGCTTTAAAGAAAGGAGTTTTGTTCCCACTGCTCATAGAAATTGATCAAAAAGTTCACAGGCTTCAACCGCAGGGAGATTTAGTGAGAGTAGGAAAAGCTTTCTGGTGATAAAAACAGTGAAGACCTGGAATAGGTCACCTGAGGATGTGTGGTGCCTCTTGTTAGAGAGCTCTCAGAACAGGGCACAGAAGGGCTTGTTGGAGATGGCACTGGTGGGGCTGGTCCTCCCTTTGGCGAAGGGATGGCCTGGATGATCCTCTGAGGTCCCTTCTGCCGTGACGGGGCTGCGATGCACAACGTCTGCCTCGCGCTGTGTTACTCGCATCGAGGCGAGTAAACAGTCTTGTACTTGATGCTGAACCCTGGTGGCGCTGAAACAAAGCCAGATCTCTGGGGAAGCTGTTATGCACAATATTTTGATTATGACTAATGTGTATGTTGTTTTGGGGGCTTTTCTTCCAAAAGGTCAGTATTTTACTCTTTCAGAATCTTTGACATGACACCAGTTCTTCTATTTCCTTTGTGCTATCTATGAGAGGGAGATAGCAGCCAAGGAAGGTTAAATTTTTCTCAGGGGTTTAACTGACTAACATTTTTGTTGCCCATGGCAGCACTGATGAGGATTGAGTCTGACAAATTCAAAACAGTTTCCAAGCCAGTTCTTGTTAATTTGAGTATTTAAAAGTATTGTCCAGCATGTGCTTATCTCTGCAGCTCTTGCCCAGATATTTCCCTGTACAGCTTATACAATAGTACGGGTGGTTTTTTTCCTTTCCTTCAAATAAGCACAGAAAATCCACATGGCTAAAACACATTATAGGAAATGAAGCCAATCTGGCAGAAACAGTTTTGCATTTATACCCAGCAATTTTATAAGTCCTTTGCAAGAAGGAATGGGGGGGAGGAAATACATATGCTAAAGCAAGAGCTATGTTTCTTCTGCTTTGAGGTCTCCAAGGGCAATTGAATAAACAGTTCTAAGGTTCATGCTACTGACACTCTTAATTCAAGACTGGCACAGTGTTCAGCAGGGGATTCTCTGTTTTGCTGCCTGTGTGAGAACAGCCTGAGAAAACCAGGCCTGTGCCCTCAGTAAGCACCAACAGCTGCATGCTCTTGCGCAGTAGCTGTCTGTGTTATCCGTAAACCAGACCGTCATTTCTTACAGGCAAGTGAGCTCGTTCTTAAGCAGTAGTTTGAAACGTGAATAAAATCGGTATGTATCAAATGATTTCCCTTTACAGCTCCTGTGGATGCGATGCTTACTGCATTGCTCTGCCCTTCTGTCCTGAAGGAAGAATCACTGCTGTGAGCGGCAGCCCTCGGCTGGGGGACTGAGGATCCAGACAGCTGAGCCGCTGACGGAGAGCCCGCGTGCCCTGTGCGGAGGCTGGGGAAGTTGTCGGTGCCCTGCGTAGCATGAGGCATGGCTGGACGCAGAACCACCTCAGTCTCTGCTCAGGTGCGTGGAAGTTGAGTGCAGCCCGGAGATGATGGGATGAGTTGGTCCGGCAGCTCTGCAGCAGAGTGGTGTGGGAGCGTGGAAAAGAGGAACAGGCTACTTAACTGCTGGCAGTTCGCAGGAAATGGTTCAGAGTTGATAAAAAAATCAAACTCTTTCCAACTGATGGAATGGAAACTGTGTGGGAATAAGCCTAGCTTGCTCCAAGTTTAGTCTCTTGGCAAAGAAAGCTCTATGCCTTACGGACGTAAACCCAGATTACGAAAAAATGAACATCCAACTGATAAAAAGATTTAAAGGGTTAGAATAAAAACCCAAAACCAATTTATGCCCACTGTGTTTCAGTGCTCCTTCTTCCTTTGGTTTATATCTTTTGCAAATCCTTAAAAAGACCTTTGGACCTAACAGATAAACTGGAAAAAGAACCTGTCCACAAAACCATGTCGTTTTCATGTGCGGATTCACAGACAGTTCCCCTGACAAGTGGAAAATACTGACAGAGGATGTTACACAAGTCAGTTACCTCAGATTCAGTCAAAAGTCAGAAAATAGTAACTACTGCTACGAAGAAAAGAAAGAGGTAGGAGGAGAGGTTGTGTGTAGCGGCAGTTTGTAGGTTTTCAGCATCCGTTTTCTCTACCCGAATGCTCTCTCAAAACTGTTGTAGTGGAAACGGCACAACCTCTCCAAACCCCGTCAAACTCCCAGATGTCGATCCCAGCACAGTCAGCTTAGAAAACAGCAGGGAAAGACAATCAGGACTTCTTTCATCCCAAAGCCAATCTTAATAGCTTCTAAGTGTAGTCCGATTCCTAACTAAGCAAAAGATGGGAACAAATAAATATTTTAAGATTAGTTTTGTGTTATTTGGAAGATTGTTCCTATCCTCTTATTGGCAGTGAATGAGACATGCTTGCAGAATTATTATTAATCTCTTCTTAGTACAGCTGGTACTACTGTTATTAGGTAATTTGATTGATGCTTCCCATTCTTGTGCTGGCGCTGGTAACTGGAATCTACAGCTGCTTTATCTGTGGAGATCTCTGGGAGTGTTTGAAGTTACATCTTTTGTAAAGTCCATTTTCTGCCCCTTGGTTTTTCATATTTACCTTAAATCATCAGGATTTTTCCCACTAATGAACAGAAGATTTCAGGAAATTCTGGAACTGACTCAGTACAGGACCTGAAAGTTTTCCACATATGGGGTAAATAAGTGTCATAGAGTTGAGGGGTCTGCCTGAAATCTCAAGTCTGTTATTTATATTATGCCCCAAAGGCTCCAGATGGTTTGGCAAGAAATTAGAAAAACACATGCTGCTGCAGAAGACATTAATGAAAAAAAAAAAAATCAACTGAACAAAAAGGCCAAGTCGTGAAAGGTGGTTTTGTGTTCTTAATATGCTGTTTTTCACATCACAGCTTTGTGTGCCCTACAAAAATATCTAAATACTGATGCTGGGTGCCACTGATGTGAGCAGCTGAAAGCAATTTCACTGCAAGTGTTGACCAAGATGAATGGGATGCAATAGTGTTTCAGAACTTGTTAAAAGCCCCTACTCTAAGCAGAGACTAAGATGAAGAAAAGCCTCAAACAAAGGTCATGATGCCTCTAAAACTTTAAAAAAACCCCGTATAATTATGTAAAGAGCAGAGGGACCCAAAGCAGAAAGAATTCATTTCTTGGAAGAGGGTAGAAAAACTGAGTTTGGAAAATCCATTCCAGTCTCCCAGCTGTGGAGGAGCTGCAAATCTGTTTGCAAGGGAAGGCACGGATTCCTCCTACCATCCCTCCTCCCAGGATAGGAGAAGCCTGCTCCGCACAGCGCGGGGCCGACCTGCAGATGGGTGCTCACGCGTCAAACCCCTGTGCTTCGAGCTTTGTGAAGGTTTAGCGAGTGAGGCTCGATGGCATCTGCCCGTGCAAACCCTGCAGAGCAGGAGGAAACGGGGGAAGGCTGTGAATGATCAGAACGTGCAAGGACACGAACTGGTGGGGGTTCTTCCTCTCTGCAGCAGAGATTAACGACCAAAACTGTTTATTTTGGAAAGAAGAGTGCAGGAGGGGAATTCAGCACAGCAGAGAGGAGACGTTGCTATTTTCACTAAAAGAACGATGAATCTCGAACATAACTGAAGGCAACAACCTTAATGGGACAAAAGATTTTTAATATATTGCCCACAAGAATTAATGGGGAAGCAGCAATTATTTTAGTAGGCGTCTCCTCAAGGTTTGCAGCCGCAGTACCCGGGCTGCCCTCGGGATGGTGCCAGTGCCACGCTGCTGGCTGGCGGCGGCTGCCGTCGAGGGGCCGGCAGACAGGGAGAGGAAAGTGCTAATTATAACCCCGGGCTTTTCAGTTTTCAGAGTTTGTTTTCATTTCAATTGTTTGGAACCAGTCTCTGAAAACCGGCAGCCACTTACAGCAGAACTGCTGCTGCTCTAACAATCGGCTATTCTTATTTGTCCCCGTTTGGGTTTTCCACTGCTTTATTTTTTCCATACCTGCCAACCAAACTATGGCACTATTCCGTTGACCTGCGATTTATGACTTTCTATAAACAAATTGTAAAGTCTAGGAACAAAGAAATCCTGGGTGGAAGAAGCTGGAGAAAAGGCACGAGTCAGAGGTCGAGGGAGATATTTTGAGGAGAAGTAGGAAGAAAGGAAATTACTGAGTTTACCGAAGCAGCAAAACGCTTTTAAAGAATTTCTGCTTCATGCTTTAAAATTAAACTAAATCTTATTTCTCTATTAAAATAATGTAAATATTCAGCAATAGAAATTATTCTTTCCAAGCCCTTTTATTGTGCCAATTATCCCAGTCCTTCCTGTCTTTCTGCAATCTACAGGGCCACCTGCAAACTTGTAATTTACTGACTCCCTCAGACCTTCTGTCCCACTGCTTGTCTCCCTCATCGTCCCCATCCTGTCATTCAGAGCTGTGACAACAGCCAGCGAAACTGTCCGTTACCAGAAGAGCTTCCCTCCTTCCCCTGCCTGCATTGCATCCTGCTCCTTGGAGCTGATCGGCACAGACAAATGTAGCCACCCACCTCTAGGAGGAAAACTGAGCTGCAGCCCGGGTGAAACACAAAGTTTATTTGGCTAAAGTGACGCAAAAATTCTTAAAGAGCTCTTTGGCAGCAGATTATCTGCAAATCAGACCATGTGAGGGGGACTGGTGTACAAAAACCTCACCAAGATGCTGAGTTGCCCGCAGGCTGAGTTCCCGAGACTGTGAAGTAAATGTGGGTGAAGGTTACTCCAGCTTGGATAACTCCAGGGAAAGCGCTTCAAACCCATCTGGACGACAGGTACTTTACATTTTTGTTTTTAACACACTGCTGTAAGTACTTTATGCAATTTAGAGAGATTCCCAGACGCCTGTGTTCAGAGCCAACCTGAAGCAGGCAGGTACTGGAGTTTCATCAACTTTCACCCCCTCATTGCCTCTTTCACCTTCGGTTATCAAATCTGAAATACTACTGACAGTTTAAAATAGGTATGATATATTTTGTTTCTTTTTAAATTAAAGCAATCTTAAAGCAATTTCTAAAACATTGGGAAAATGTACATCTAACAAAGCTTTTTGGGGAAAAAAAGATACATTGATTTTTGGTGAAAGTTTCCTTTGATTTTTTAAACTTTTGATGCTTTCTCTTGCTTTGCTGATGTTACATGCTCTCCTCTCTCTTGTTCAGGCACTTGTCCAGCAATTATGAATGTTGGGAGTCAAATGCCTGTAGCAGAACATGTTATGACAATCTGAAATTAGTGTTTTGGCAGTCCACATAATTTTGTTATGAATGTAAAGTTTATTTTAAATTCACAAAAACCATTAAACTATAAGGAAAAAGAAAGGAAAGAAGGCAGAATCTGAAGAAAAAAAAATCAATGTAAACTTTTATTTATTTTAAAAGGGTAAAGTAAGCTCTATTAAGCACATTAAGTTGCATTTTAAAAGGTAGACTGTTCCAGCACGGTAAATTATCTAACTCAATGGGACAGATTTATTATCAGTAATAAATCTGAAGAGTGAGTTTTATATATACTTATAGTCAATCATGTTTACTGCTGAAACCAACTGGCTTGCTGGGTTAGTTTGCAAAGTAATATGGAAGTTTAAGTCAGCAATGCAATGTAACTGCATATATAAATAGTCATGGAAAACATGTTTTGATGTGTTAAGAAAGCCTGGGGAGAAAAGGATCGTGCATCTAATGGGTTTGGTTTCTTGGAAACTTCGTGGAATTTTTTTAATGGGGGTTGTTAGCTGTCAGGCATTTTACCAGGGAAGGTCTCACACACTTGGGCTTCATCTTCTGGTGCTCTCGATGAGTGAATTGACCATAAGTTTTTTGGAGAGTACTTTGTAAACTTGGCATATAGCAAATGACTGTTGTGGGTCCATTTTCTAATTGGACAGCGTGTGATGAATTTCAAATGGTTATACAAATTAAGAAAAACTGCCGCAAACCTGGAATTTAATAAAACCCCTAAATTATTCCCAGGCATGGAAATCTGCAGTGCATTTAAACTCTTTCCTGCTTTCCTCCATGGAAATGTAAACCGTTGAGTTTTCATTAGGAACAGTATTAAGAACCTAAAGAAATGTTCATTCTGTATCCTGGTGTCCTTTCTGACGCTGATGTTTTAACTCTTTTCCAAAACCATATTTCTGTAGCTCTGCTGATGTGGCAATCTGTATCTTGTAGAACTTACACAACATCATGCAGCCCGCCTGTGGGAGAAGTGTTTCATAAAGAACTTAAGTAGACCTTGGAGCCTGAATAAAGGGGCTGTAATTTGGAGACAGCCATTAACAAGTCTCCTTCAGAGAAACATGGAAACGATGGTGGCTGCTCCTTCACTTTCTTTAGGTAAAAACATTACAAACAGAAGTAGAAGCATGCTGGCAGGTATGGGCAGCTGTCTTTGACCTGAGTCTGCAAACAGGTCTTTTACTTGAAACACTGTACCCATTAATTTGAGTTACGTTAAGGAACAGTGCTCTATTTATTTGGTGATATTTGCTGTGTTATGACTCTTCCTTCAAGTTTATATAAATAATTTGAGGAAGAATACAAAAGGATTATCATTCCCTCTAAGCTTATCTGTTTCCTTGCACTACATATGGACACTCTCGAGCCATAAAATGCATTTTCTCTCCCCATCCCAGTTCTTTAAATGGCTGTCATCAGTTTGGCAGCATACCCACTACAATACAGTGTCTGTCTTCTCAACAAATTTTTAAAGGTAAATTCTCTCTTTCCTGCTGACTTTTTAATTTGACTGAAACACGGACAAGTTTATGACATAAAACTCACAGTACAGGTTTATATTTCCCAGTACTATTGCTTTCAGAAGCACTGTTTTCACTTCTTACCTATATTTCACCTTATCTGGGAACACAGGAGTTAACTGGAGAGAGCTCACCACTTACGCCATTCTCACTTTGGTAAGTAGCCTTTTATTCTCCCAGAAGGGCCACTGTCTCAGTGGGACTACTTGTTGAGTGCAGTTCTATTCTGTTTTAGTAAGAATGTGAGCAGGCCCTTGGAGAACTGCAAATATTCATCTACAAGATCCATTTTGTCATCTACATACTGCAGGTTTCTTATAAAAGACTCACGTTATTACAGTGATGTGCAGCAGTACTGAATCCAGTCACATTTAAGATCACTGGCACTGGGATCAGAGCTGTTATGTATAACAATAATTCACTGGACTCATTAATTTCGGTGGGTTTTGATCACTTTATCAAAAATGAGTTTTGATTCTCTTAAATTAGACTACAGAAGCATAGCTTAAAAAATCCTGAAGAAATCAATTTTCAGTTGTTGAGGAGTGGTCTAGATATCAGCTTGTATCTGATTTGCATCTCAGACCTCGGATTCTGTGGTTGCCAGCAGCCTTGCCAACGCTGGGACTCTGTATCCTCAGGTTTTGAAATCTGAAATACAATCTGTCACACTTAGTGTCAGCTCACCTAACAGAAACAAGCTAATAAAAAAGAATATTCTAGGTACTCATTTTTTAATGAAAACAGTATGTGTGAACACACTGAAAAGCAAAAGGCATTAAATTTTTGAGTTATGAACTCTAAATATGACTTATCTGTGACAAACACCAGGTAACATTAATCATAATCTGCTGCAATCTCATTTCAAGGTTTAATTGGCTGAAATATTTATTTTCTAACAACTCCTCGCAGTATGGGAGCATCTGAGCTATCCCGTAATAACTTTTATTAAAGAGTTACTCCTGGCCCATGCAGAATCAGAGGAAAAATCTGAAGCCCCCATGCTCCTTCACACCACGCGTGCAGCGGAACAGGAACTCACTAGCCCACAAAAGCCTGTCAAAAGGAATAATCTTTACGAGGTTCTCGCTGTCATCCAGGTCACGTACCTCCCCTCCTGTGCAAAAAGACCAACTAGGACTGCGTGAGGAGGTGTGGGTGAAGACCAGAAACGTTTACTGCTATATTTATAATTATCAGAGTCCACCTGGGAAACACCCAGGTCCGTGCTGTTGCAGGTCATGGTTGATATTGTGGCTCAGAGGTGAGAACAGCATCTACAGATAAATAACACAGCCTCTTCCTGTGTGGGATATGTGATTTCTATCTCGTCAGACAAACTTCTTGCTTCGTTTTTTAGATAAATGCAATTTCCTTGGACTCTTTCCATTTACATAGAGCTGCCTGTGTGAACTGCATCTTTATTGCAAGGTGTGATACGCAGTCAAGCAGCTACATAATTTTAACAATCTTAAATACTCTGTGTTAAAAGTGAGATTTAGGTCAAGTTGTTAGAAATCATCTTAACGTTTGATTCTGTTTGCCAAGAGTGTAGGCTGACTTTTTGTCTTAGAGTTCAAAGTCCTCTAATTCTTTGCAAGTGGTAGCAAGTGAATGGACAGAAGCAGATGGAGGAGCAGTGCGAGCGATGGCGGTGAGTTTTGCTACAGGAACGGAGCTGCAACCCAGCGAGAGGCTGCTACTCCAGCAAGCATTGCTTTATAAAATCAGCACATGAAAAATGAAGATAGTTTGTATGAAGTGAAATATATGCAAATATACAGACTTTGCAGCTGTGCGAGGTAAAATGTATTTGATCACTTGGAGAAGATTAATGACTGCTGTAGTCACGCAGAGTGCGGCTGAACAAGCCTTGTGCTGAGGAATTCAGGAAGTCAGTGCTACCCCACCTCAAATGAAGTATTCTGCAGGTGACTTAAGGCACGAAGATTTGCCTCCCTTTAAGCATCTGGTATTTGCTGCACCTCAACCTAATTGTTTTAATCTCCTAGACACATTAAAAGTCAATTTTATCCTTTAAAAAAGTACAGAGAACAGGAAAATCATTGTGTTTTAAAGTGTTGGAAAGATTTGGTTTACTACTTGGTGGGAGCATTAAAGGAAAGGGATTCCCACACTGCCACGAGAGGTCTCCGCGTACCTCAGGAAATAAACACAGCGATGATATACCCACGGTGCAGCTCCCTGCTGGGCAAGGAACCAGACCCCAGGATGGGGATGCTCCTTTAGGTTGCTCTGACCGAGGCAAAGGAGTCGGTTTTGTGCATCAAGGGAGAGACAGGGCTTTTCCATCTACAGTGCTGGTTCAGGTTTAGCTCTGTGTGGGAGTAACCAAAAATTATAATTCATATTCAGCGCACGTGAACTGCGTTGGTGGCTTCAGCCAAGCGCGTAGAAATATGTCTTCATTTATCCACCTTAGTGTTTTTGATGAACAAGCAAAGCAGGGAATAGTTGTGGAGGACGCGTTGCTGTCACAGGGCGACTCCTCTTTCATCACTCTTTGCGACAGAGGAGTGTGAGTCACAGGGCTGGCAGCATGGCACCTTTCCCGTGCTCCTGGACAACACAGCATTACGGAGAGGAGAACAGCCCTTTAGAAAAATCTCTGTGCAGAGCTATCAGAAAAGGTGCAGATGCTTAGGGCCGCTCAAAGGAGCAAAGTCACATCTACAAAACACAGATCAAAACAAAATGAGGGCACAGCTGTCTCTCTCTTTTTTTCTTTTTCCTCTGTAGTTAATTCTGTTGGTGATAAGAAGCCAATGTGTATTTATGTAAGAGCAACCTTTGCAACAGCTCAGATTGAAAATAGGTAATAAACTGCCATTTCTTGTATCATTCACTATCATCATTCTAGCACCTGTGACTACTGAGAGATCAGTGCACAGAGAGATGGAATGGAGCCTGACATGCGCAAAATCCTTCACTATTAGCCTAATTTCTTCCTAGATATCTTCTAGTGGTCCTAGCGTACTTCTCAACCCCAAGAGCTCTAGTTCTGCAGCTGCTTAGACTGTTTGTAGCACTTACAACTCCTTCAGATGCTTTTTTTTTTTTTCCTTGAATTGCAACAAGAGGGGGGAAAAAAGTACATTCTCCCACAGTTTTTTACAGCATAATGAAATCTGTTTCTGTAACTGTTCTGTTTTTGTGTGCCAACTATGCCGCTGTGAACACCGCGGCATAGCTGTAGAGTCCGTCACTCCAGAGATTTCCCAGGGTAGCTGACAAACTGTAATTCTCTTTCAGAAAGAATAGTTCAAATTCCAGCCGAAGCCCCTAAAAGTTCACAAGCCATTTTGCATATGTGCAGCTCAAACTACTGAAAATTCTGCAATAATATTTCAAATAATGTGATATTTCTTTGCTGTGGTCTGCAGAAGACCAGAAGGAGCTTAGCTCTGGGTAAGATAACAATCTTGATTGTCACAGATCTAGGAAATCAACAATATATTCAACTACCTCTCTTCAGCAAAGAAAGTGCCAAGAAGTATCTATGTGCAGAAAGAAAGTGTTTTACAAATACAGTAAGTGTTTAAATCTCAGGTATGGAAAATTCAGTTTCATGAGATAATGCAGTTCAATCAACATCCTTTACTGCTTTCCCATGTATGAGTAAGAGGTGTAAAGTCCGGAAGGGCTCAGGTTACTTTGCTATATCCCTACCTTATATTTACCGTGCTCTATACAAGGAAGGGATTGGCTATGGCCTTTCCTAGGATTTTTATGTTGCCACCAGTGGTCGTTGGACTGTTTTCACCTACATAAGCTCTTTTGGGACATTTGGAAGGTTTCAGACTCCAAAGACACTCAAGTTCTATAGTCCTGCAGGTAAAGCAGAAACTCCTGTTCTTTGCCATAGTATTTTTCGCTGCAGCTTTGAAGGTGTTTCAGTCTCTGTGGATGATTAACTAATGGTAGCAAAGTACTGCTCTTGTAAGAATTCAGCATTAATGATGCACTGCTTGCTATACAATGAAAAGAACATTATCTGGGTAAAGACGGAATGTAAGCCTGAAGAACTAGAGATTTCTGAAAGTTATAAACAACGCCTTCACGAGACTTTTATCTCGAGAACATCCTCCTGTTTGCTCTGCAGCTCAATAACTTTCCTTCTCTTTCTGCTTGCGCTGATAAATGTTCAGGAAGAGGTTTAACAAACTGTCATTGCACAAGGCTGAAAGCTTGGAAAAACCTGAGTTTTAATAGCTCTGGCAGTGAGCAAATTCTAGCAATGATATCTCCTTTCTGCTTTTGTTTTTCCAACAGTTAAAAGTGAAATAATGCTTATTCTTCTGTTAGGATGTGACAATTATATTTACTATGGTAAAATGCTTCAAAAAAGAAAAATTAGATGTAATTATAATAATTTACTCTGTGGTGGCATCGTGTGGATTGTGTAGCACTTTACTAGCTATAAAGCAAGGTCAGTACCCCAGGGAATCTACAGCACAGAGGATCAGCTCCTATTTCAGCATTTTGTGGAGTAAAGACAACTGGGCATTTACATTAGCTGAACAAATAAGCAGAAAACAACATGACCCACTGAACCACAATTCTTTTTCTGTTCTTTTTGTTCTGAAGGAAAGTTGTTTTATATTTTTTGTTTTCAATTTCGGGATGGTTTATTTCCCCTGGGTTAATATGAGAGGGCAGGCAAAGCCAGGGATTCTCCCAGTGCCTGTTTTTTTGCTGGCGGCGGACAGCAGCACGGGAGTTGTGCCCACGACCCTTCCCGGGGCTGGACCCACAGTGTTGGGAGATCCAAACAGAACAAAAGATGCCTTTATTTCTCCAAGGAGTTAAATAAACCTGGGGACAAGTTTTCTCCTTTAGACCCACGTATTAGTTCTTACTGATTCAAAACAATCAAATTGAAGTTTCCTGATATGATTTTCCTTGTTATTAGTGTTGACTGAGTCTCAAAAGTTAATAGATGCAAAACCACTGAGACTTAAATACTTTCCTAAACTTTTGTTTAAGTCTTCTAGGTCTGCAGACACTGTGGGATTTCTGAAGAAAGGTGGTCATGAAATGTAATTTATATATCCATTTTTACCTCATATTCATTTAATTAATTCTTTTCCCATCACAATGGGTGAATCTAGAAATTGCCAGTAGATGTCACAGGATGAACTCAGGAAAATGAAAATACAAGCCACACTAAATTCTGCCCTCATTTTTGCAAACTGGGAAAACTGCAAACTTGTCCCACAACCTCCCTGGGTGTGAAACCAGTGTTCAGACAACGTGGTGCCAGAAGATAGCAGGACTGTGACTGCCTGTGAGTTGTCCAACAGTGCACAAAGTCCAGCAAATCTGCCTGAGAGGCTGTAAGCCAGGTACACCGACTTCTGCTGTAGAGGAGGATGATTGCTTCCTTCCTTTCTCTGTACAAAATCCGGAATGGATTATCTGCTAAATGATTCACATTGCATGCGGTGATGGTTAATTACTTCCAAAAGTATTTCAATCACAGAATCTGTCAGTTGTAACTTGAAAGTTACCAGCATCAGTAAGCCCTGTAATGGGTTTTTAACTATTTGTCATTTCTTAGATGGTGTTTGTGCCTTCAATCTGATGGATTTAAATATGGAAGAGGAATTCTAGAAGTACTGGGAATACGCTAGGAATAAAAGTGTGGGAAGACAAGCCACAAGGGGACTCTGTGCTGCTGTCTGTCTGCAAGTGATCAGAACAAATCTCGGAAAAAATGGAAAAAAAAAGAACAACTAATGAGACTGAGCCACTGACTTCCAAGAAAGATGTCTCAGACTGTAATGAAGGGGGAGACTGTAAAGAGAACGGACTTGTGGTCAGGAACCCTAAATCTGCCCTACGGCTAGTGGAGGATGGCAATAAAGTCCATCCCAGCCAGGGAGATAAAGGAGAGGCGGCTCAGATCTCAAACGGTTACTCAGGAGTTCAGAGCTCTGTTCCCTGCAATGGCATAGGAGAGATGGAAGATGCCCCGTGCACTGCCCCAGCAGCCGCCACCACCACCACCACTTCTACCACCTGTGGAGCAGAAGGCCAGCAGCAGCTAATGGAGCTAGAAGACAGAGAGACCTGGAGTAAAAAAATTGACTTTCTACTCTCTGTCATTGGATATGCAGTGGATCTGGGAAATGTGTGGAGATTTCCTTATATATGCTATCAAAACGGAGGAGGTCAGTGACTAGTTGTGTATGCTGTTCCTTAATGCTGAGCTGGGTGATTTAATGCCTTATTTTCATATCATATATAACAAATGACCAAGGGGAAAGTACTTACTTGTCAAGCAGACTGGAAAACCTAAATATTGCAATAGGCTAACTAGACATATTAAGATGGAAGAAAAACTATTTAGCAAGATCTAAAAAATCAGCACAACTAGAAGCTGAGAGCCAGTCAGGTGCAGAACCACCTTCTAAGAGAAAAGACTCAATCCCTGTCCCAAGGAGTATTTTAAAATCAGATAAACCAACATGTCAAAACCAGCTCATCAGGAATGCTAGGCCTTAGACCCATTGACACTATCAGCTAAAACATAAATCTAACCAAGGAGATCTTGGAAAGAACTTTTGTGTCCCTGATGTAACAAAGGCATTTTACTGAAGAAATTAATTATTTTATCTGTAGCCCATTTCACAATTGTATCCATTGTAGCCAGTACAGTCTTGGTGAATCCTATGTACACTTGTTACAGAAATGTGAGAAGTTTGGCCTGAGTGTTGCTGCTTAGTCACACTGCTAAGTAGTTACTCTTA
This sequence comes from Opisthocomus hoazin, assembly GCF_030867145.1. Lineage (NCBI taxonomy): Eukaryota > Metazoa > Chordata > Aves > Opisthocomiformes > Opisthocomidae > Opisthocomus > Opisthocomus hoazin. The sequence goes on along the minus strand of NC_134433.1, from coordinate 12,529,437 downwards.
CAAGAAATCCCATGGTAATTCAGCGTGGCACACTGGCTAGGGAGGGGATATGCATTTTCCCTGTGGGATAAAAAGAAGCGTTGTTTATGGAGTGCTGGTACTGTTGGAGGAGAAGTCCTATGAAGAGTTACAAACATTTGCTTTCTCTCTTGCAGGAGCATTCCTCATTCCTTACACAATTATGGCCATCTTTGGAGGGATTCCTCTCTTCTATATGGAACTAGCTCTAGGACAGTACCACAGGAATGGGTGTATCTCAATCTGGAGAAAAATATGTCCTATATTCAAAGGTAAAGAAGGGAAATGGGAAATTACTAGGAACTTTCTGAATAAGTGGAAGATTTTCCTGTAAAGATGCAATTTCTCAAAAAAAAATCTCATAAAGTAAGGCTTGTTCTACACAAGATTTTGGCTTTACAAAGAAAGCTTTCATAAAACTTTATGTACACCTGCAGATTTGTGTGTGTACTCTCATATACATGCAACTCCCAAATTGATTAGATAGAAGCCAGTCTACCTGCTCTGGTCCAAGCCTGAAAACATAAAAAAATAAACAAAAAATGTAATTAATAAAGTAAGTGCAACATTACTGAATCCAAGGCAAAATTAAAACCAGAAAAAAATAAAGATCTACTATTTCTATTACAAAGATATTACAAAGAGATGATTCCCCATCTTCAGCCTAGTCTGCCCATTGCTGTCCTACCATGGAGTCAAGGACCTGGTCTCTATGCTCGTTTACTCTTGCTCCCAGTGTTACAGCTCTGGTCTTATCTTTTTTATTTCCTGAGACTGCAAGACATCTATTTCTAAATTCCAGGAATTTAGGAACAGATGAAAAAAATCTATATAAGCATGTTCTGTCGTGATTAAGGATGCTTTTTTGGAATTGGAGCCTGAGTGTTTCCAAAGCCACAAGAAATTCCAGTGTTGTAAACACTTGCGAGGGCATGTGTACCTCCTACAGAGCTGCCTTAGACAGTTACTGTCTTGATTGTACTTCATGTGATAACCAACTCCTTCCTTTTTTTTTTTCGGCCTAAAACTTACACTCACTTTATGTAATTATTTTCTGCCTTACTAGGAATTGGCTTTGCCATCTGTATAATAGATCTTTATGTAGCCTCCTACTACAACACCATTATGGCTTGGGCCTTTTACTACCTCGTATCCTCCTTCACGGCGGAGCTGCCATGGACTAGCTGCACAAATGCTTGGAACACAGGCAACTGCACTAACTACTTCAGCAAGGACAACATCAGCTGGTCCCTGCACTCCATCTCTCCTGCAGAAGAATTTTATACGTAAGTGCATGTAAGTGAGGACAGTAATATTAGACAGAATGGTGGAACATGCAGCAAGCTTTTCTCTGGAGGGAGAGCAGGGCTGTTTATTAATGGTATCCTTTTTTGAACTATTAAAGTAACAGAATACTTGTAGTATGTAAGCTTAGGGTGTATGGGAGGGTACTCTATTTGAGATCAGAGGTTCCCAAACATTGTCATCTGTCATCACTTATCATTTATCATCACTGGTGTACCATTAATATTAAGCTTTTGATTAAAAAAGAAAAATCCAAAAGAACATGACTTTGAAGGCTACTTATCAAGGCCTCAAGACTACTTATAATGCTCAGACCACAGTATGGGACTGTTCAAAGCATACTTAATATAAGTATTTGTTAGAAAAAAAAAAATCTATACTGTGTTTTTCTTTCCTCTTTCAGCCGCCAAGTTCTACAGGTGCACAGGGCCAATGGGCTGGATGACCTGGGGGGCATTAGCTGGCAATTGACCCTCTGTTTATTGTTAATCTTCACCATTGTATACTTCAGCATCTGGAAAGGGGTCAAAACATCTGGCAAGGTGAATGCAAAAGCAAGACAAATCAACTTTGTACATTATAGTCTAGCAGCAGTTCTAAAGGAGCAAATTAACTTGACAGAGAATTATCTCAGATTGTCTTCATGACAGGGATTATAGGCTCATGTATTTGGGAAGCACTTACTGTAGAGTGACTGCTACTGTTATCCAAGTAATACGTAACAACAGTAAGTTATACCACTGTTCTCTGGACAAGAACAACCCTGCTAAGAGAAAGCATGGTTATGTATGTGCAAGCTGCCTGTTTACAGACCTTCTGAGAAGTTCACAACAAGATGTTATAAATGCTAAGAGCTATAATAACTCATTCTTTTTATCACCTGTTAACTTTCTACCCACGGCAAATGCTCTCTTACTGTTGTCCCTCACAGGTGGTATGGGTGACTGCCACGTTCCCTTACATCATACTCTTCATCCTGCTAGTGAGAGGTGCAACATTGCCTGGGGCTTGGAGAGGTGTCCTCTACTACTTGAAACCTGACTGGCAGAAACTCCTGGCCACTGAGGTAAAAACCATTACAAAACAGTAGAGATTTACTTTTAGCCTCTCAGCATGTATATACTTCAACGTCTATTTTCAACACAGAGCATGATTAAACAGATGTCTTAGGGTGGACTTACAAGCCTGACTTCATGCTCTTGTTTAAACAGTCATGCTATTTTTTCCATAATTACAAAGATTTTTTTAAAGATTAAAGTCCACCATCAATTTAGCTTGAACTAATAGTAGGGTTCCCATACAGAGCTTGAATAGAATTAGTGATATGATTAGAAAGAAAACAAGTGACCAATATTTTTCCCAGCAAAATGGTGAACAGCCTGACATTGAGTGATAAGATATATTTGTTGTTACACTTTCACAAAAACCTTTACCTGTGACAATCACACTGAGCAAACTAAATTTACTAAGCCCTAACAACTGGTTTAGCTGCAGGTTTTTAGGCTGTGAGGGGATCATTACACACTTGGGCAGGCTTTTCCACAACCCAACGGTGTCCGCAGTTGCCCATATTTAAATAGCGCAGGTTACTAGAGTTGAAACTTCAGATCTCTGTCTTGTGACGTGCTTTGGAAGCCCAAGGAGACTCTGTAGTCACCAACTAAACCATGACTCTGTAATGCATGCAAGAGCATGTGAAGAAGGAATAAATCGGTTATGCTTGCATACACCACCAAGATTTGAAAAGAAAGGAGGAATGAGGACAAGACTGAGCTAACCCACAAAGCCCAGGCATTCCAGTATCTGATTCAGCTTTGAACTCCGTGGATGACAGGTAGTCCATCAGGCTCAAGGCTGCTCTTACTTTACTGCCTATGAAAGTGTCTAGTGAGGAGGGTGACAGAAAAACCCCAAAGCAATAAATACTACAAAGATTAAAAATTCTAATGTTTGCAAGTCTGCTGCTGCCCAGCTGATACGGAGTTTTGAATGAAAAGGAAATGAAAAGACACCAGTCTCTGATAAAGCAGCATCTCCAATAAGGGACCCCATCTTCTGAAAAAGCAATAAAGGGCATTGATATTGTATTGGATGTATCTGAAGTGAGGACAGCAGATTGCAATCTGTGTGCTGGACGATGACAGAGCTCTGTCTGTGGATGATACAGGATGGCCTCACACGATGGAAGAGAATATTAGAAATGAGTTGTAATGAACTCCATGTTTCAATCAAAAGAGGATAAATGAACGAGGACTTTCACCTTCAGAAAGAGAACTGATACTGTACTTTAGGAACACTACTCATTAAGGCTGTGGCCACTTTTCAAGTACAACAGGCTTTTCATAACAAGATCATCACACTTGCATCTGTCATGGCTACAACAAAGCTAAATTGAGTCCTAAGGGCTAGAACTGCATCCACACTGTTACGTATTTCCATTAAGTCTAAGAAAAATCTGAGCAGTGATCATCTCCTGCTTAGTCTGGAGGACACCCAGCTGAACATAGGACTATTCCATAGCACACGTGGTTTGGAAGAAGATGGGCCAAGCCCACTGCAAAATCATGAATATGCTCTCCATACGTAACAGAAGTTGTGTTAAACTGATTACAGGCAAATCGCTGTGAATTAATCTAAGATGCTGTCACAAGAGAAACTGCCAGTGAGTACTTGGTGTAAAGAGATACAATAAGCGCAGCACAGGCACTAAAATTACAGTGAATATCTGCAACTCGCACAGATCTACAATGAATATTCACATTTCAACATGCTCTCTTAACAAAATGTCTGTTAGACCAGGACTAGAATATAGCCAGACTAGTGGTTTTGTAGGGCTACGTGATAGTCTAAATATGCCAGCCTAATTCGATCCATTTAATTTTTTTCTTGATCTTCAATATTTTTCAGGTTTGGGTGGATGCAGCAGCTCAGATTTTTTTCTCCCTTGGTCCAGGTTTCGGGGTCCTATTGGCTTATGCCAGCTACAACAGATTCCATAACAACTGCTACCAGTGAGTTCTACCTTATTTTATGTGAAAATTGAGTTAAGAAAAGTAACTGGGCATTTACCAAAAAGAAACACAGTGCTGGTGAAAGGCACTGTATTGTCAGACCTGTGTACGTACAAATCAGACAGAAGTGTAACAGAACAAAAGACCTTACTGAAAGAACCTGCAATCCAAAACATCTCTTCTCTGTTGTGCCTGCCCTAAAGAGAGATAATCTCTACCAGTTCCAGCAAGGGGCCTAAGATGTAAACCTGCCACAAGACTAAAGCCCTGCCAAACAATCACATTATAATTATTTCATCTCAGCAGTCAGTTAGGAAATGATTTTAGAGTCTTGAGCTGAAAGGCAATTTACAGTTGTTTCCCTGTTCTTAAGAAATTCTATTTCTAACTTATAAACTGTCAGTTCTTTAATATTCCTATAGTAATTCCTGTTTCTTTCTTAAAAACACCAATATACATCCAGCATTCAATCCAGTGTCAGACTAATGTTCCAGCATCTCTTTGAAGATGAAGAAGAAAAAGTAGTTGTGGCGGTTTTTTTCTTTCTTTCAAATCAGCTGCTTGTTCTTTTCATTGAATTACCCTAGTTTTTGTAGGAGTCTATCCAGATCAGTAACTTACTCCATCTGGTAGTAAACTATCCTGATATGAGTTAGGTCTTCTGTTGCAGAGATGCTCTGGTTACCAGTACCGTGAACTGTGTGACCAGTTTTGTGTCTGGATTTGTCATTTTCACTGTGCTGGGATACATGGCCGAGATGAGGAATGAAGATGTGTCAGAGGTTGCCAAAGACACTGGTAGGCTAACTTTTTGTACATGTCTCTCAAACCCCCTCTAAAACAGAATATATTTGTATATTATCTTCTAGGTTGAGAACAGCCCAAATTATGCAAATTATTTGGTATATAATTCAGGATACTGACTGAATCTACAATAAGGGCACTGTTATACAGTACAGCTAAAAAATTACTCCATAAAGACACCATATAGAAGACATACTGCATGTGGCTTCACAGGCGTGGTGGTAACTGCACACTGCAAAATAGCCTGGGGGGAGAAGTTTTCCCCTCCAAGACAACATGGTACAGTGAAACAGCCTAAAAATTATCCCTAATTCTCCGTTCTAATATCAGGACCCAGCCTTCTCTTCATTACGTATGCCGAGGCCATTGCAAACATGCCTGCTTCCACTTTCTTTGCCATCATCTTTTTCCTGATGTTACTCACGCTGGGACTGGACAGCACGGTGAGTAGACAGTATGCGAGACAGAGGATATCATCTCAGATACTGGGTGTACGGCCTCACCCCTGCAACCATCAGGAGAAACAGAATTACAAATACTGCACGGTCACTAAAGGCTTTAAAGCAGGGCTGCCATCTCCATGTGCCTTCTGTAAGACAGCAACTATTACTCCCATTTTGAACTAAATAGGCCTAAATAAAATCAACTGATTTGTCAGTGTCACACTGTGACAATTAGTAACAGACCTGGAAACACAGCCAAAGCACTTCCTTCATAAACTCTTGGTTGAATGCAGCCTTCCAGGCTCCTTCTCTTGCACTTGTAAACTTACAAAGCTGTTATTAAATTCTGGATTTTTTTTACGCTAATTGGATTTAAAAGGTGGGAACCGGAGGTGGCCTTCGCAACAGCACTGCGAAAAGGAGATGTTCTAAGAACTGCCCATGTAAGCCTGTTTTTGCAGATTGAGAATCAGCTCCTTCCAGGAAGGCGAAACTCAACTGATTTCACAATCTTGGTTCTACTGAGCCACCTACCACTTACCAGCATCCTACTACTTGTAATATAGTACTTCCTCTGGATGACAGGCACTTCCCACAGATACGGGAAGACTAAATCCCCTCAAAAATTTAAAAGTTCTGCAGAAAGACTGTCTAAACACAGTCACACCAACACTACAAGCAGAATAAAGCACCAGTGTTTCATAGTTTTATAGCTCCTTTAGTGGTTTTCCCATGCTTTCCAGTTTGCAGGACTAGAGGGAGTGATCACTGGAGTACTGGATGAATTCCCGCACGTCTGGAGCAAACGCAGGGAATTGTTTGTCCTTGGTCTGACCATCGTTTGCTTTTTGGGGTCATTAGCAACTCTGACATTTGTAAGTATTTTACCCATTTCTCAGCTTTCCTTACTCGCAGGTTCCTGCAAATGACATCTGGGAGAGGGTAGTATTTTTTGAAGTGAGTTTCAAGAACTGAGATTAAATCTTCAGCCTGGTTTCTTTATGCATTAGAAATCTATATTTGGAATGAATGTGAACAGTATCTCTCACTAGGAAATGTGTTGCAAAATGATCCTATTGCAATTCAGCAAAACTCTAATGTGCTACACATCACAAATGACACAGCTGCTGATCCAACTGCTGAATCAGTGCGTGGACAACCTTCCACATTTTGTATGTGGTTTACTTCTTGTTCTCCAAAGCTCCACGTTTAAAAATAATACAAATTGTTATTTTAATTTTTGCAATATTTGAAATGTATTTTGAATTAAAAAAAGAATGATCAAAAAATTATCTTCCGGAAAATGCTGTAATTGACTGTTCTGTTCGCCAAAAACTTCTAGCAATTAATTTCCTGGAGCTTCCTCATCAAATCAGGCCAGAAATCATCATCAGTCACACCAAATAGTCCCTGTGCAGCTTGTGGGATTTCATTTTCACAACAGGCAACATTCTGAATAAGGAGTGTAATGATCATAAGGGACAAGGAAATAATACTTGGCTTTCCTGTCACATTTCACTCCACTTGCTCATTTGTGTGCACCTTCCTTCTCCTTTAAAGCATTTGCTGTAAAAGGAGACGTAGTCCCTCTCCGGGAGACTTAGTTCCTCTCCAAGACACAATGCTCTCCTCCTCCATCTGATTCCAGATCCCAAACGGAAAGAAAGCAGAGTAACACCCTATCTGTTTCCTGCTCAGTAACTATGACTCAGGTTGGAGAAAGACGATGCCATCACAGAAGGCATGCAAAAAGCCATCCCACCAAACCCCGCCAAATCTCATCTGTTCATTAACATCCAGCTAGAACTGCCCCTAGATTCAGTTTTAGCTTTTCTGCATGGCAGCTCCACTGGTGAAACATGATCACAGAGAGCGAGCAGATCAGCAGCACGCTCAAGGATGTCACTGGCAGAACAGCCACAAAGCAACAGAACTGACCGAATTGCCCATCTGTGAACGCTCTGGCCCAGATGAAGGCAATAATAAACAGCAGCATTACAAGCTTTCCATCCCTGATCTTTGGTTCACTGATAATGTGATCTCCTTTCTAGGGAGGCGCGTATGTGGTAAAGCTGTTTGAAGAATACGCCACTGGTCCAGCTGTCCTAACAGTCGTGTTTCTGGAAGCAGTTGCTGTGGCCTGGTTCTACGGTAGGTCTCCTGCCACGTTGACAAACAATGCTAACCCAAACTCCCGAGCTTCTGCAGGAGTACAGTGACATCTAAATGTAACAGGAGCTATAACTCAGAACAATTAAGGATTTAATTCTATTAAGAATTATAGGAACAACAGGCCTTCATGATGGATTCTGAATTTATTTGTGGTGCATACAAAATGTTGTGCATCTACTTACGAAAAACTTATATGTGCTGTCACCACTCTCCTCCTACTTGTCTCCACAGGCATCACCCAGTTCTGCAATGATGTGAAAGAAATGCTGGGCTTTACCCCAGGCTGGTACTGGCGAGTTTGCTGGGTAGCAATTAGTCCCATCTTCCTTCTGGTGAGTTTTCTTTAGAGCTTTTTCTTTCCAGCACAAGAAAATTACCATTGAACAGTGCAGCTGCTTAGACTTCTAAAAGCTTAATTACAGAATTTTCTGGTGAAGTTCTTCAGTAACAATTCTTGTTGAACCAAAAAGGCTCCGTTAATGAAAAATCCAACACAATTCTGCAAGGGCTTGTTACTAAATCGCTATTTTAAGCACCTTTGTAGACGAGCTAGATAAATTAAGACTGAGTTCTGAGTAACTCCCCTCCTTCCCTCTGCTGAACAAATTTACTTTGTTTCGTTGCTTTATATTTACTTCAGCAAAACTAAGCAATAAAAGATGATGATGAAACATACTGTCTGGGGAGGAAAACCAAGGTCAATATACTGTCCTAACAACCGCTGACTGACAACTTTAGAATATTCCACTTAAAATTTACAGCAGTTAATTGCAACATTTATGAATCTATAATTCAGAACTGGAAACACTGTGCCAGTGGTTGACTTGGCAGTATTACTGATAACCTTTTAGCATAAAGTGTTCATTTCCTGATCCAAAATGAGTTCACGCTACCTTTTATTGTTAGTGGGAGCAGAGCAGGTCAAGATGGAGTTCATTAAGCATAGAATGTAGATTTAAGACCTCCAGAGTGAATTCAAAACACTTGTAATAATGCGCAATTAACAGATTTTCATTTTATTACTCCTAGAAAAAGGGAAAAAAAGCTATAAATAAGTGTGCCACTGCAAATAGTTTTTATACTACTGTCCTTTTTGTGATCCTAAAGCAGTAAAATAAACAGAGGACTACAACTCTGGTGATGGGGTTACTAGGCAGAGCTACCTGTATTCAAGAAAGCCCAGAAGGTAGTATGTTATTTCTGTATGGACATTTTGCTGGTAATCCTGATCTTCTGATGATACTCTGGAAAAAATAGAGGCAGAGATCCTTCCAATGATAGTCACAAATATTATTCCTGTAGTATTCAACTTAAAGTATTCGTTGTTTTTCAGTTATGAAGGATATGCACAGGGAAATGATCTAACAGCATTAATCCAGCTGATGACAGAATACTATATCCAAAACAGTATTAACATTTGCAAAAGCTACTGTAGATCCGAAATGCTATGGAAAAATATCACAGAAAAGATAAAACGTATAGAATATAAGTATCAGTGAAAAAATAGAATCTGTATAGCTTATCACAAAGAAAGCTGAAAGCTGATGTGATTACCATAGGTAATTTACTTTAACAGTACTTGAAAGAGTATTAAAAGGGTCTACAGCCAATAACGAACAGCATAAACCACCACCACAGTGGCTGCAAGTTAAATTCAGACAAACCAGAACTGACACCAATAATGATTAAAAATATGGGACAACTAGCGAAGGGAAATGGCACACTCCCCATTTCTGGTGGCTTAAAATTAAGACGCTGCCTTTCTGGAAGGGATGCTTTACCTGGAATCAAGTTACAGGGCTCAATACAAAGGTAACTGGATGAAATTCTGCACACTGGTATCAATCAATCTGATTTTGTCCATCTAACATCTTTTTTTTCCTTTAAATATACAAGTCTGGTCTGGAATTTTCTCTCTAATGTTTCTTCAGCAGGAAACACCACAATGTGTATCTATGGAATAAGCAATCCATATGAGAATTTTTACTTAGTTCCTTTCAGCTACTGGTTGGGCTATACCCTGAGCTCTTTTAACCTTCCTGAAGTAAAGTCTGGATATTCAGAAGTGGTTTTGAGGGTTCTTTGGTTTTGTTTTTTTTGTTTGTTGTGTTTTGTTTTTTTTTAAATCCATACTAATACAATTTAGGATTTTTTCAGTGCCAATGTATGTTTAACCCTTCTTGAGTCCTATTCATTTTTTTTAGTTCAATGCTGCACTGGGACACAAAGTTCTCTCAAGTAAGTGTGTGCCATCAAAATACATGTATTCAGACGTTCTCGTTTTCTTTTTCAGTTCATCACTTGCAGCTTTCTGTCCAACCCTCCTGAGTTACGGCTTTTTGATTATAATTATCCCTACTGGACCACAGTAGTGGGTTATTGCATAGGAACCTCTTCTATCATCTTCATTCCAATCTACATGGTTTATCGGTTGGTCACCACTCCAGGAACACTTAAGGAGGTATCCATGGCACTCTGTTGCTTCTATCGGACTGTTAGAAAGGAGGTGATGCCCATAAATATGACATGTAGCTTTTTCTAGGGTCTGGTGACCTGAGACTTGGAGGATTATTGCCATTCTGTTCCTAGCCAGCTAATTGTCTTCTGCTCATTCTGAGTGATTCACTAATCTCCCCAGGTCTTACTGAGGCCATTGACATATTCACATAAAATACTAAATCAAGTAATTTTTTTAAGCTCTGGTGAACTGGAGGCTTTTCCTAGAAATCACACAACACAGTATCACGTGACTGAGCCAGTGGAAGATTGGTTCGCTTGGGTATATCTGTAAGAATAAATTTCTTTTTCTCTCCCACACTTAAGATTTCCCTGCCATAAATCTGTGGCAGCCTGTGATGACATTTTTCAGATTTCTTGTTAGGTTCACGTAACTACCAGTTGAAAAAGAGTATGTTCAGTTGGCTCAGGCTATCCAAGTAAACTGCAAAGTAAGTCCTAAGCCATTAATACGACATCTGTCAAACTTTGATTCAAATTCTATGTTACAAATAATTAAAAAATAATGCTGTGCAGTTCTATAGCCCCTTCCATCTTCATAGTGCTAACAGAAGCCTGAAACTTCCTTGTGCCACAGTTCAAGAGGTGTAGCTCAAACTAAAGTCATATTTTTGTTATAAATTTGTTTTCAAATGAGTGTGATGTTATGTATTACCTCTAAAATTAATCAATTTCTAATACTGATATCTTCCTAACAGCGTGTTCTGAAAAGCATTACTCCAGAAACAGCCACAGAAATTCCTTTTGGAGACATCCGCATGAATGCAGTATAAGCTAACCTGTTTTCTGGGGGGAGAGAAGGGGAGCATAAAATGTAACTTTCCCCATACTCTCTCCCCCAAAGAATCACGTTTCCAGCTGAGACAACAAATGGAGGATTTTTCTGTGGAGGCTGCATCACTGACAACGGGCATTTGGAAACATGATGCCTCCAGCACATTTATCCAAGCAATTCCATGAAATGTACTGTGCACTTCTAACCAGACTGAACTGACCAAGAACTAATTCATCCTGGAAACACGAGGGCGTCCGTGTGCATGGGAACACCACGACTCCATGCGTGGGCACGGGGGCCATTTGTGTGTGATTGCATAAGCCGCCATAGGGCGCGTGTCAGCGGCTAGGATTAGGTGTAGAATCCCCAGTCTGTGGCAGTACTCCTGTTATCTTCCTCAGTGTGATCATTCGTACTGGGCAATGTTGTATTCGCTTCTGGAGTTCTAATTGCTTAAACTACATTGAAAAATACAAAAATATTTCTGATAGCCATACATTACTCAAGTAACACAGGGTTTTATAAATGAGAAAAAAACCCCAGTAATTCCCTTGGTTTGTAGTGGAATAGACAGAAGAAGAGGACTGAGCAGCACTATATACAGCTCTGCAAACATCAGCACGCACATTCGGTAGCATTATCCTCCTTTTCATTTCCTGCACTTTGTAGATGGTAACAGTTTCTATTGTTTCTTGTGTAACAAATACTACAAAAGCATTTTTTGTAATGTTGTAGGCTTCACTTTCCTTTAGACCCAATCAAGCCACAAAAACTCATCATGGGTTACTTGATAAGTACCTAAGTTCCTAGGACTTACTAAATTGTTTTCAAAACTAAGCAAGATATTCACAAAATCATTGTCCTGACAGACCTACCACTTACACGCCAAGAAACTACAGACCAACAATGAACTTTTTCGAGTTCGGATGCCAAGAAGTGGAATCTGAAAGACCTGCTTCTCCGCTTCAGCTTTTTAAAAAATTTAATTTCACACCTAAAATTAGCTGGAGCCTGTGGCTTTTTCTATTCCTTCCCAGTACAGAACTGAAGTTCAGCATAATCCTTTTGGCTGGCTGACAAAAGTACATTTAACAAACTACACAAACCTACTTTGAAGATTTATTAGCTCATATTCTAAAGTGAACACATTTGGTTTTCACCCTGAAGAAGAAAAGGAAGGGAAATATTGGTTTTTAACAAGAAGTTGAGTAGAGTTCAGCAGGATTGATTCTCATCAGAACTATTTATATTAGATTTCAAGGCACTGATATACAAATTAACTTCCATGCACATACTAACCTCTTTATATTATATGCATAAGCATGCTCTCCAAATGTAACTGCCCTTCAGACCGACTGCAATTGCCAACTCAGTTGGAGGACAACAGTCTTCTGCAGTTACGTGGAAGTTTATGTAAACCTAAGGAGGCATCATTTATGTAAAAACTTGCATTGTATTTTTACTCTACCACATAGATCATAACAAAAGTAAAATAGAGGGTAAAAGTCTCTTTTGTATCTCATGGTCTACCTGGGTAACATACTGCTAAAATTAACAAGGTTATGTATGCATTCATAGCAGCAGGCAGTAAGAAACCTGTTGAAGAGTTCACATCGGTACGAAGAACCAACTTGCCACATCAGAGGGACACAGTGATGGTGTGTTTGCCGTTTGAGAACATTTTCATTGCTTCTGGCATGGTTTTTCTCCTTAGGTATGCAAACACCTCCTGGAGGAAGGGTCTCTTACACTTCAGCAACTCACTTGAGCACACTTTAGGTCTCAAGCTCAACTTCCAATAAGGAAATAACAGGACAAGGACTGTTCTTTTGGAACTACAAACACAAGACTCCTGAGCTATTTTTAAAAAGGGAGAATGTTCTTTCACTGCCACCAGAAAAACATAATAAATCTGTCTTACTGGACAGTTACTCCTAAGAAACAGGTTTTTATCTTAGCCCTTACATATATTTGAAAACTGCTTCCAAAACTGGCTTTATTATGAGGAAAAGAGGAATAATCTAGGAATTCTTTTAATATTGGAAAGCCATGTAGTTATTAAGTTACCAATCAGAAAATTACTGATTTTCTTTTAGAAAACAAAATTTTCTGTTACAAGTTCATTAATTGAAAAAATACACATGAAATGTCAATGTAAGATGAATGAGGTACTCATATGAGGTATCCAATATCAAAGTGTGGGAAATAAAGGTGAAAACCCTACCCAGCTTCTTCATTCTTCAGACTGGTATTCAGGTAACGCTAGACAAATTTCCTCCTAAATGGATAAGTATTTAAATAGATAAATCTTACAAATGGATTTTTTTTGCCAGACTTGATACTGTTTCATGCTAGGCTCATCAAACAAACTAAACCCAAGACAAACCACTCCCCCAAAACCAACCCAAGACTTACAGTTCAAATTTTTGGTTATTTAAGTATGCCCACTTGAAAAAGCCTCTTTAAACAAACATTCTGCTCCCTTTGATTAGGCAGGGTGAATGTGGGGACAGAAACGGTTGATTAAATATGAGCATTGTCTGTACCAAAGCCAAAGTTTCTCTTTCAGCCCCTGCAGACAAACTGAAACTGGGAACATCAGTTCTAATGGAACAATTTGCAGAGTAGTCATTGCAGAAGTCACTGCTCTTTAGTGTGCAACGCTCCTGACGTTATTCTTTTAAAACAGCATTTGAAACAGCAAAAGATACATCTTTACTCTGTATTTTTTAAGGCACTAATACATAACAGACATTGTCTCTCTGGGTGGTTTTAGCACAGAATGCTCAGCAAATTCCCAAGAAATGCCACTGTTTTCTAGTGGATTAAAAGTCAGCCAAGAAGCCCTGATATTAACACAATCCCTGCACCAGTCACAGTGTAAATTAGGGCAAGGTCTCTCAGCTTGAATTTCTCAGCTGAAAAATTAGAATTACGCACTCTGAGTACAGATGTACTGAGAGAGGGTGAAAGCTTTTAAAATCATCTGAAGATACAAAAAGCAACGTAGACATGCAAAGTCACCGGAAAAATATCTTTAGAAATAGACAGTCCAGAAGATCATTTGTGATGCTAAATCTCTGCACTCTTCTCACTGGAATAATCCAGTCTGAGGTCTTTGTGGGAACAAGGGGCAAGGAAACCCTCCAGAAGTGGATTAAAAAGGCTTTTATTTTCCTGAATAATACAAAGATAGAATACATCCACGTTTTCATTCTATAAAAGCTGAACTTGCAAGGCAGTTTAGTCATTATTTTTTCATTACATGGCGTATTGGTTTGAAGTCTTCTACGTCTTCTTATGGTAAGTTCATTTTTTAGTATCTCTATTTAGCTGAGTGGTTGAAATATTGAGAAATTGTTATTTTTATCATTGATTGTTTTTTCTTCCTTTTACATATCCATCTGAAAGCATTTAGAGTAACCAGTATTTATTAGGTAGCTCAACACATAGCCATACATTAAATATTGGTTTTGTATAAAAATTAGTTATATTGATACCGAATCGGCTGCACTGCAAGTAAAACTGTTTTGAGGCAAACACCTTCCGCTTATCTATCACACGAGTACATCCTACCCTCCACTCTCAACAGTGAAAAGGAAGTTATGAAACTGGTAAGTTAGGACCATGTTTGTCTTTTAAGCAGAGAATTATACTGGAGTTTTAGCTGTACAGAACTAAGTAGTCCCTCCAACTTGTACATGACGCACCTGTATTAATTTATGCAGCTGTTTAGTTACAAGCATTGCAAGCTGATTGTAAGTCATCAGTATGTGCCTTGTACTGTAAACTGTTATTGTAATAAATTTAATATTCATAATCTATCTGTAGATGTCTCTTCTGCCTCTCTCTTATGGGAAGAACAAAGACAAAACTCAATTCCAAGAAAAAGCAGAATATCTAGTCCAGTTTACTATATCAACAAGGCCTCTGACAAAAAGCAGAGGATCTCCTTTAGCATTTGAACCACTGCTAAACATTCTTCCATTCTATTCCAACAGAAGAGCCAATGCACATTGCATTTGTTTAGACAGAACAGCTGAAACAAACTGATCCGCACTTGGAGTAAGTGCTCAGCTACTCAATTAGCTTACATATAAAACTCTTTCCATCTGAAGTCTTTGTAAACTGGTGGGCTTGACGTTTAATTGTACTCACATTTTGTCTCCTTACTAAGTCTGCTGAACAAAATATTAGAGAAGCACCTATCTCAAAATATTTTTTTTATATTAGTTCACCTTTACTGTAGCATAAAAGTGATAAATTTACTACAAAACAAAGCGAAAGAAACCACTGTGAAAAGTGTTAAAATGTATTCTAAAAAATACAACTACTGTCACACATCCTACTTACCAAGTTCTAATTTGGAGATAACTTTATTCTGAATTATGAACCTTAGAACAGAGAGATTGACAGACCTAAAATATTACCTTTAGTAGAACAAGCAGATATGACTGTAATACCTCAGTATTACAGAACTAAAGACTCATCTACCTTATTTCACACAAAAGAGATGCAGTAAAATAATACAAGCACTAAAAAAAGACCCAAGCATTAGATCCAGTATGTATCTTATACTTTATTTAAATGTTTCTGTACATCAGGTCCCCAAAATCAAAGCCCACATATAAATACAAAATTCTTATATCAATATGCATTTAGCATACAAAACACCATGCTACGTACAGAAATCTCCTAAATTATTATTCAGGCTGTTTGTCTTGCTTTCTTCCCACTCCTACAGGTCTGCTTCTCATTTCTGAGAGCAACAGTGGGCAACACTGACTCCTGCTAAGGCCTGAGAACACCTTTGTTTCAGCAGAGCGTGCTGTTTCAGCTGGTGAAAGGAGCAGGGGCTGCCAGGAGAACGTATTCTCACCTTGCGTTGTTTAACACTCCTAGGTCTGTCCCAGGATCTTCAAGTACGAAGGATAGAGTACTGAAGGTCAGGGTGGACGGAGTCAGCCAAATGTAATATTGCAACTGTATAAACAGTCCAAGAGTGTGTACCAAGTGATCCATTAATCCATTTCAAAAGTTGTTCTATGGTGGCACACACAATTTCTTCAATAAAAGCCAGGAATAAATAGCTAGGATACATTTTTACTTCTGCACAAGAGTCCATGCAGCAGCAGCTTTTCCTCTTGGTTGAGAGACCGAGTGGTTTTGTCTACCACAGGGACATTAATCCTCTTCCTTCTCTATGTAACATTTAGCACTGACACGCGCCATTTGCCTTGCCAGATAGCGGTCCCTTGCTGACATGACTGTCTCTTCATTGCTCCGTTTGGCAAATTTGCTCATGCTCTCAGACGGTTCCTGTGCTTGGTCTTTCTCCTCTTTCTCCCCTTCTTCTCCAGCTTTACGTTTCTGCTCAGATGAAATTCCAGAGCTGGATCCTCCCTTCTCATCCACTTGTCTCTCTTTTCCCTTTCTCTCATTTTCCAAATTAGCCTCTCCCTCTTTTTCTAAAGATGTAGGAGTACTTTCCCTCCTCTCTCTGTATTTCTTTTCATCACTACCATATTTTTCTCTCCTCTCCTTCATATGATCTTCCTTTTCTCTGCATTTCTCCCCTCTCTCCTTCTCTCTGTCATTATATCTGTCTTTACCATTTCTTATTCTTTCTTTCTCTCGTTCCTTTTCTGAGCCCTTCTCTTCTCTCTCCTTTGCTTTCCTCCATTCTCGGCCATGTCCCTCCCTCTCTTTTCTTTCCTTCCCCCTTTGTTTATCATCTTGCTCTTCTCTCCTTCTGTAGGTATCTTTATTAGAGTGATCCCCATATCTATGGCGCTCTTCCTTTTCCCTTTGGTGATCCGTTTCATGGGTCCTACTTCTCTCATAATCTTTTTCCCTGTATAGTTCATCATTTCCCCTTCTGCTTGGTCTGCTCTCTCCTCTCTTTGCAAGATGATTTGTTTGGGCTTTTGTGTGCAGCTCTTCCTCCACACTGGATGAACTGGGTGACCTGGAATGCCTCTGGCTCTTGTGACGTTTAGCCTCCTCTTCACTGCTCACAGAGCTCTCTCTCCTTTTCTTCTTTTTCAAATTTACTTTACTATTTTTGTGTCTCTTACCATCATCACTACTATCAGTTCCTAAGTCGGTATCAGTGTCTGGATTACTCTCTTTCTTAGCGGAGGGCTTCAGCCTTTGTCCTTCATGTGGGCATTTCTTCCTTTGGTTGGATTCATCATAACAACTGTCAGATTTGTCTTCCTTTATCCTACATTTTTTATGTTAAAAAAGAAAAAACAACATTACACAGCCTGAAATCTCAGACTTTTCTACAAAACCAACTGACTTCCGTTTAGGACTTAAGCAAAAGATGCTGCTGAAAAGTCTAAGCAAGCAAATTTATCGGTGGCTCAGGTTCCAGGAATCCAGTGCAAAGGATTTCTGTTCAGTACATGAATCTGGTTCACTGGTGAACGCGAATCTAAAAGAATGACTATGGCTAAGTATCTGTAGCCTCCGTCTCAGGAAAAAGACATAGATTTGTATTCTTGTGTAAGCTGCACTTTTTTTCCTACATGTTTACTCCTCTATTCACACAAAATAATTAGAAGAGAAGTAGTAGGCTGTATGTTTCGTTGACAGAGGCAGGAACATAGCTTCCATTAGTAGCAGGAGTAGCTTTTTTCAGTCCAGTATTTCTGAAGATCTCGCCCTTGTAGCCAGACAGAAATGAGTATCTTTTAACAAGTCATAGATTCTTAAATACAAAAACCTGACCCATGGAGGACCAATCTGGGCCACAGACAGAAAGGTGAGGCTTTGTCATTCTTTTCTGACTGATAAGGAAACACACGTTTACTCACAAAAGCCACGTCTCTTCTTTTTAATCACAGAGCTACAGTAACTTTCTGTGGTAAATTCTTAAGGATCAGCACACCATCTAGTTAGATTGAAAGTTTGATGCATGCTTGAAAGCATGGTTAGTCTATGAATAATGACTAAAAATTATGCTGAAAAGTTTGATATCTTATTTAGTCATCCAATTAACTAAAATTACAAGTCAAAGGTGGATAACTTTAGTGGTAAGTGATGCAAATTCTGAGATCTAAAAATCGAGCCGTTTTCTCTCCGTATCTTATTGTACCACCATAAGAAAGAATAAAATTAAAATATACACCTGAGCTTATTTGAAAGCTTTGCTGGGAGCACCATCTACAGTACTACTTGTTTTCCCTTGAATTAATTTTACATACAACTCACAAAAGGAACATTTCCTTAATTTGCAAGATTAAGAAACCATCATTTCAAATTATGTCTACACAGTACAAACCTACATCTTCCTGAAGACGCTCTGAAAGAAGAACTATTAAAGCAAATGGACAACCAAGTGAGCTGACCACTACTGCTACTGTTTTTATAAAGAGATGCACTGAGTAACTTAGATTTCATCAGTAAAAAGAGGAAACCACAAAATGCAAAATTCATTTAACCACCTCAGTAGCAATCTTTGTGCAGCACTGAAACCAAGCAGGTATTTCTCCTTGGTGAAAGCCTGAGACAGGATGTTATCCCAAACACACAGGTATAATATTTTAAGTCTCAAATTACAAAACTGTGGCCTCAAATTTCCCATCTTCTGCTGAAATTCAGGAACCTGTTCTGTTTTTCTTCCAGTCAGTAATTCTAACTTCCTATTTCTTTCACGCTACTTATGAATTTATTTATTCCCAGTAAGATGGCATATCCTTATACTAAGGATATAATTGAGAATTCCCTTATTTCAGATTGCTGAGTAACTTCACTGCAATCACATTCTTCATTTAAGCTAAGAATTTACTTTCTAATAATCCAGTCTCAGACCTGGAAGATCTCTTGATGAAAGCTATGTTTTCTTTCTGATGGCAAACATTTAACTAGTGACATCCAGGTTTACAGCCTAACTCAGGTGATATTTAGCCTGAATTAATTGTTTCAAATGATCAGTTATTGCACAGAAGAAACACATCCCCTTCACCATATTTACCCACAAGACAGAATTTCACCATCTCAACTACATAAATAATTCAGCCTATCTCCTTACTTTACTTTGGAATGTACATATATTTAGACTTTAAAATAGTCCCACTGGATTTCCTATATATTTGATTAATTTCCTTTTACCACTGCATCAACACTCAATTAATTTATTTATGAACCTGTAAAAGTGGAATAAGTACCAAGTTAGAGACTCACATTCTTTTCTAGAAATTCATATCACAACATCATTTCCTATGACTTACCGCTATGCTCATTATATTACCTTTTGTCTCCCTCATGATTCAAAAGATGTAACAATGCAGACTGCCAAATATTATGTAAATCAAAGTAAATATAGGTTAGAATAATACCAAGCAGTATTACAAGTATGACTGCCCTCTTGATACTTTTAAAACAGCACCCCTCTCCTGCTTGTTTGTCTTACAGTCTATACCACTGATCATCATTAGACATTTTCCAAATAATTCAGTTAATCAGCTGTATAAAGTAATCAGCTTACCCTACCAGTGTTTTAGTACTCTCTCTCTAATTCTCAGTGTTCCAGTGAATCTGGAATCACAGTCAGAAGCTGGTTTATATATCTAAAAGCCTTCTGGAATCACATCCTACCTGGCTTCACGGAAGCTGCATTGAGGCATCTCTTCTTCCCCTACCGTCTGGTTTAAAAGATGTCTGTAAAATCCACTGAGATCCTTCTGTTTGGTCACATCCAAGTACGCTAAGAGAAAGAAAGTAAGGTTGGATTTACTGTGCCACAAATACTCATCAGACACAACCCACACTTGGTAAAGACACCACCAAGACTGCAATCTCTGTCCTAGAGGTTTTCAAACTCAGAGTGGAAAAAGCTCCTAGTAACCTGATCTGACCTCATAACAGGCCATGCTTTGAGCAGGTGGCCAGAACAGACGACCTTCAGAGGTCCACTCCAGCCTGATTTATCTTATGCCCCTACATTCTATTTTTCACAGCTACTCCTGGGACACTGCACAGAAAGTCTGAAGTAAGAAGTGTAAGCATGATTGTACCCCAGGCTTACGAGTCTTCCTGCAACAACCGATCCTTCCTCAGAAATTAAAAGTAGCGCCCCAAATAGTAATGCCACGCCACCAGAGGAGCTTCCTCTGTTCCTTTAGTAACATGTACAAAGGAAAACAAGAGATAAAGTGGGATCTGATTCAGTATCTGCTATCTGGTCCTAAATAATTATCTCAAGCCTCACAGAGGGACCAGATGACAATGCTGAAAATCATGTACAAGGCCACACTTCTTTTTAAGGGGACTTTTTTCAATGTGAATCTTACCCTCGAGAGCTGCCTGTCTTCTTTCTCTTTCCTCTTCCTCAGCCCTTTCTTGCAGCTTCTTCTTATAGGCTGAAGTCACAAAAGCCTCTTTGTGAGCAAACTCTCCTCCTTCCATTTCACGCTCTTTCTGAATTTTTCTTTCCATTCTTTTTTCTTGCTCCTTCTTTCTAATCTCAGCTGCTTTGATAATATTTTGGATGTACCTGGGCTAAAATAGGAAGGAAAAAAGGTATCATGCTGAGAGGCAATTGAGGTGGCTGAGAAAACACAAAGTGGCATTGATGGAGATACTGAAGAAAGTTGATAGTGGAAAAAAAATGACAGAAGCTAGTCTAACATATTCTCACAGTTTGATAGCTATCTGAAATAAACTGTCATTCCTTTTAGATCACTAACATGGCATGCTTCCCAATAACAAAAGAGGTTGCTGTATTCCATCAAAACATTCAGCCCATCTCTGACTAAGATGATTTTTGCTCTGAGTGAAATTAAATGTTATTTCACTGCTCACCCCTCTGTCTCCTGCCTTGTAATAGTCTTGCCTTTCTATTCCTGCATGGGAGTGGGAAGCTTCCTTTTATACCCACATAAGCTGACAAGAGTTTTCAAATGAAACAGAAAAAGTCACAATGAAAATATCAGTTGTCAGGATAACTCAGCAATGCTTTGAAACCAGGCATTGGGCTGTGGAAATTGGCTCACATTTCAACAATGAAAGTTAATTACTTTAGTCTTCGGACAGTCCTCCAGTAAGCACACTAGCGAGTGAGGACGAATGACATACGTTCATTGGTTTAGTAACGATAGAGTCCTTATTATCAGAAGTAGTACTGTTGCAGGGCCCACTGCCTCTAATCCTACTATCCCCTTGTAGCATTCTCTTCAGAAATACATGGAAAGATATGCTATAGGTACATCAGAAATTGGGTGGGAAAGTAGTAGTCTGCCGCCCTCCAGAATTCCACCGGATCAGGACTCTGAAGTACCTGATGAACTAACAGTTTTGCCAAAATTCTTGTAAATTACTACCTTCTATAACAGGATTTGAGCACAACACTTGTATGCCCCATGAGAAAATGCATTTGGGAAAGCTTAACAGTTAAGCAATCAGCGTTATTCCAAGCATACAGAGATAAGACAGACAGCACACATTTTCAGGTATCGACCTTCTTGTCATCTTTTCCGGATAACACTCTGGCATTGACTTCTTTCTTCTTCTGTTGCATTTCATCATAAATACTGTCATATTCGTACACTGTAGCATCTTCCTCCAAAGCCTTCTGAATCTCCAATTTGGTCTAAAAGGAAAAAAGGTGGGAGGAGAAGAAAAGATACCAAAATGTTAAGCATGAAATTTTTACCAGTTTCAAACATTTTATTCCTATATTGTAATTTGAACAGATCTATAGTACAAGCCTATCGATTAGAACATTGAGTGTAAATTAAAGTCTACTAAGTTCTTGCACTGTATATGCCAGGATTGAGAAGACAAACAACCAAATCATCACCAGTATTTGCAGTTCAAGGAAATACAGGAAGCAAAGTACAACAGCCAGAACAAGACTGTAAACTTCTTAATGAGCAAACTGTTCCATCAAATGACATAATTCATTTTTTAAATAAACACAACATATTAATAAATTTCACTGTCTGTTTTCATCTATGGTTTATCCCCCTTCCAAAGCCTCAAATAATAAATAGGTACCAACAGAACTCAGGACATGATTCCATATTTCACAGTTCTATCTTCTGTTTGTACAGTCACGTGTTGGAAGTAAGAACTGTGAAACTGGTCAGTTTTTAAAAGCCCTATTAGCAAAAAACAACTACTAGGGGAGCCCTTAGATCAGATCTCCTGACAACAGAAGAGGAATGCTGAGCGGCAACCATACAAGCTTCCTTCAAGCACATATTACCTCCATCAAAAAACAGCAATGTGTTAAATGTATGACGCATAAACATCTTTTTCTTCTAGCTATGTCTTTTATTGGCCTGGAACTTTTTCAAATGGAAAATTTGTGTTTCCTCCGTATAATTTATTCCTCAATTATAGTAAAAGGCTCACTGTTGGTAGATATTTAAATATTCAAAAACCCACTACTTCGTAACGTTACATTCTACAAACAAAACAAACTGTTTGAGAAATTCTAAAAATATCAAAGCATTCTATGCCACAAAACAAACTTCAACATCTTGTGTATTTAAGTGCTTGCACTGACTAAACAGAAATTTTACTGTGTTTTAAATTATGAGCAGCTCTGTGTTAAACCTCACTCATGCAGCTCTCACTGGGCAGTTTTTCAGCTACTCTGATCATAGCCAGAAGAATTTCTTGCTCAGAAAGGTGAAACAAAATCTTTGCTAAAGGCTCTGGGAATTTCAAGTCACGTTTTAAAGAAAGTCTTGTGCTGCAAAGAGCAATGCACAAAATAATAACATTATGTGGAATTTTTTTAAAGTGTAATTCTAACTCTGAGGTTGCACAATCATGTTTCTGCAATTATTTAACAAAATGGAATAGATGCAGCAATTTCCTAATTTGCCATAGGCATGAAAAGAGTCCCCACTGCATATTACCTGTTTCATTGCCTGTTTTTTCAATGCTTCTTTCTGAAGACTTTCACCAACAGATGGCTATAAGAAGGAAGCATTGCAGAAATAAAATTAATTACATTGACAAAGTTTGTATTATTTTTCTACCATTACAATGAACAATTATATAATAGTCCCACTGCACACATCGGTCTCTCACTTCAATAGAATTTTTCTGTAAGCAAGAAAAACTAGAAGTTCATTCACAAGTGCACAATGAATCAGCGTTTTCCATTGGTAAATCACTGCAGTACATCAACATACACATATATAATTTTTTTAATTAAAATTGTGATAAATTCAAGAACACCATTTCAATGACGTATGTACCTCAAAAGCTGCATAAAATATCATGCCATTTCACAAAACAAGCAATCTCTGTTCAAGAAAGGTTCAGAGTCATAGGAGGTCTGTGAAAACTCTTTAGTTGCAGTGCCTTTCTCCAACCACTGCCAAAAAAATAGTAGAGAAGACATACCCCTCCACTACAGCAAGGGTCAGGCTGCTAGTGCAATAAGATAGCATATCAGCAAGCAAAACATCTAGCAAAGACAGCTAAAGCCAGTACTGAAACAAATTCCTAAGAGAAGTATGCTTGTAACATATCTACTCACTCCCCAACACTAATTCTTTCAGGTTTTCCCATTAAAAAAAAAAAGCAAAACACAGAAAACAAACCCCCCAAATCAACAAAAATTGGAGTTGAACCTTCCTACCAATTTACGTATCAAAAACGTTTTACTGTTTTTGAGACACATACTCTTCTTCCAGCATGTAAATGTCAACAGAAATGTAGCAGTCACAAGCAGACATTCTTACTGACAATCACATGAAAAAACTGTATTCATAGCAAAAAACAAATATCCAAAAGGATGTGGCACTTATTTCAAGTTTCATCTGTATCATTAGTTCTGTATTTTTAGAAGTAAGAATACTACTGATTTGAACAGCACGTACTTCAAACGTTAATGTTTAATTTCTCCAGATTAATATGTGAGAAAACAGCAATACCAATCTTCCCTAAGAAAAAACATCTCCACTACTGAAAACATGCTTTCTAGTCACACTGTCTTTGAAAGAAAGCTTTGCACTTAATTTAGTTTTGTCCTTTAATTAGCGCTGAACTAAACTGCATACCTATCTTCCCTCAACCAACAGATAATACTGTTTACTAGACAGATTCACTATAAATGACAGGACTCGTACCCTTGTTTATGAAATTAAATACCTCTTAATCTTAAAAAGCAGAAATAGGAAGGAAAAATCCTTTTGCATTTTGGCAGCTTCCCAAGTTTTGCAACTTTGACTAATATGTGCTCTATATCACTCTTTAAAAAGACAAAGAGATTGTGTAATCAGCTCTTAATAAAATTAAAAAACGGAAACCAACTAGCAGGGAGCTTGGCAGCAGGGACTAAGATCTTCTGAAAGCAAACAGAATTAGCACCATGTAAATTCAAACAGATCCCCTGAACAAGAAGGCTTTTGAATTCATTTGATGTTTAAAATAAAATACAATGTGTCATGATCCCTCTTTCTTATGCTATTAAAATTTTAACATATGTGTCAACAAGGAAAAAAACCAAGTGCTTTTCTACATGACAGACCGTTACCAGTCCAAATATTTTTTCACCGATTAATTTCAGCAACGGGGAACAAGTGGTGCCATGAGCAGCAGAATTAATGGAGTTTCGTTCATATGTGACTTTGTGCCCTCTGTCTCTTTATTTCCCCTATCACCTCCTCAGACACTTCGCCTGCTCGATTTGGCAGGTGGGCAACACTGTGAGACCAAAAGCCAGCTGTGAAGAGCCGTCAGTCAACGGCTCCTCCTCAACACAGAGAAAGATTAAAATCACAAATCCTCATCTGTGTCTCTCCCTTTACCCAGCTGCCAATTTTCACGAAGACCACAGGAGCGCAGTACCTTTGGGACCTTTGCCACGCAGCAAGGATGGCTGAAGTTGTCAGTGAGTTCACAAGTTGTATGGGACTAACTAGCAGGTACACAAGAGTCATCACCTGTAAGGGATTTTTTTCTGCTACACAAACCATAAATAATAAAAAAGACTTGCAAACTTCTGTGTAGCTTTTAAAAAAAGCCAGAAAGGTAATATCTCAGCAGAGTACGAAGTAATTCTAAACTCAGCAATAGCAAGTGCTAAGGCAACACAGTCAATATTTGGAGAAGCACATATGGTATCACATAACAGCATCCACTAAATTCTAGATACTCAGACCTTTGCTCAATTCCCATAAACATGCGCGGACTTACTTTCATAAGTAATACTAAAACCAGAAAAAAACTGAGACATAGAATATTCAAAATACTCCTTCCTAGCCAGCTCCAGATGAGGGACTTACAGACAACTGAAAATGAGAACTTGAACGGGCACATATTCCAACTTTCTCTGGTGCTTTAACTGCTACACACAGACTTAGATAAAATCCACCTCTGCTGTCAAACAGTTAAACTCTCTGGTTAAACTACAGCAATAAAGGGAAAGCATGATGTGCACCTTCCTGGAAGAAAAACCCTGCCCTGATTCAGTTATGCGCATCACTAGAAAGCAGCCTCTCTCCCTCACCCAGCTGCAGTAAGGAAGCAGCCCATGCTTCAGGCTCTGGGAAGCTGAGCTTGGCAGGCATCAGCCACAGGCTCACAAAGAGTCCACTGTGGTATCTGGGACTACACCCTGTACACTGCAGCTTGCTGATTATTTGGACTAGAATTGGAGATAAGTCTTATTTATTTGTGTACCTGGTTGGCTGGTGGACTGGTGGAAGTGGACAGCAGATTATTTAGTTTAGAACAATCTACAGGAATCCTGGCTTCACTCATCTAGTATTTACCTCTGGCTTTCAGGATTGATGACTCAATGTTGGGAAATATTTAAAATACTGCACTTGATGTTTATGTTGTATGCTTTCTTCTAAAAACATGCTATAGATGAGTCCATATACATTTCTTAATATAAACAACTATTTTAAACTGGCAGTGGAACACACACCAGCATTACACAGAAGACCTAGACCTCCTCCTGGCTCTTGGGGCAGAAGATGGTTCTCTGCTTGACATATTAAGGGTCATCACTGAAGGATTCCTTTATCAGACACTCTTACACTGGTTTTACAGAAAGGTACCTAAACAGTACGGAATCTCCCCTGTGTTATGCCAGAAAACAAGGTCTCAGTAAATCACAAAACAGATTCTGCAGTTATATTTACAGAAGCTTTATTGCACCAAAATATTTGAAACACCGCTTAGAATGTTGTGTTTGCCTACATGAAATAAAGGTGTTGATCTACAAAGATTAAATAAACACAGAAGTAATATATAATCCTCGTTATTGTACATATAATTGTAAAGAAGTCCACCTGCCATGTGTTTGTCTAGAATGACAGTAAGTTTACAAAACCAAACACCTTCCCTAATGGTTTATGGTCGACAATTTCCTGTTGTGCTATGAGCTCTGACAGATGAGAACTTCCCGTTCTTTTGTATTGTTTTTACTTATCAACTGCCCATTTATTAAAGGCCCTATAAGCCCAGCAATCTGTCTCATACTTTCTCTTTCCCTGCAGTCAAGCTATTCTTCTAAAGCACAAAGCTTGTAGTTTAGTATTTTCTGCAAGCAGGAAATGTTTTAACCCTATCCTACGAAACTACATAGAATCCATGCAAATCAAGAAACTCTTCAAAATGAGACTCCAGAGTCTATCAGCCCTACGAGACCATGGAAGCCAGCTTGTACACAATGGAAAGTGTTAAAACAAAAGGGGGGGGAGAGTAATAAAATAAATGACCACAGTCTGCTAACATTTGTCACTGTTCTCTCCTGTTTCTTATCTCTATAAACTTCTTTCAGGTTCTTAAGTGCTTGAGCTACCTCCTTATTTTTATCCTGCAGGTAAGCACCCATTGTACGTTACTTTTTAAAATGTCTTGCTCCTACATAGGCAAAGAAGAACATTCAAACTATTGACCAATGTTTTTTGTTTGTCTCAGCTACATTCCTATCACGATAGAGCATGTAAACAATTTACAGCTTTATGCAAAAAGCTCGATTCAAAGTTCAAAAGCAAATACCTAAAAAGACAATTCCACAAATGAGATGACTAAAATTTCATTTTCTTACAAATCTGTCTTCTCTGCCTTCCCACATCTCAGGTCTGAACTGCAATTCCTCTGTTTCCCTCTGCATCTCCTGCTCCCTCCTGTCTCACCTAGGCTAGGCAGCGAGCCCTCCTTTTCCAGGCCAGCCGAACAGAGCAGAGGAGGGTTGAGACCATCTTGTCTTTCTCCTCCTCCAGGTATTAACAGGATCTTTGTTCTGCAGCTAGAGACATCTAGTCTTGTTGAATTCACTTGAAATGGTCAGCACATTCAGAAACTTCCTATGGGCAAATGTCAGGCAATGAATTGTATAAAGCTCTTTTCAGAAAACCAAAAGGCGGATAGCAAACGATCCACCTGAAGGTGCCTAGTTTAAAGAATACTTGGGCTCTATTTACTCTTCTGAACTTCTATTCGTCTTGTTTGTTCTTGGGAGAAAAAGCCAGTTGCTAATGTTGGATTTTCACAAGTACTTCTTCCTAAACTGCTGCTATAAATGACAATTTCTGGAGCAGAGTGCAGCACCATACTAAGCAAAGTCTCAGAAAACAAGTCTTCGTCTGTGACTAGTATCATTTTCAGTGCTGAAGCAAGTTTCTAGAAAATTATAATCTTAAAGTTGAAGCTGAGAACATCTTGTAAAAAACGTCACAACTATTTTAGTGGATGCTCTCAAAGTATATGTGAGATGCCTGACTTGTTTTTCCCCACTGACTGCCACAAGAAGTACGAGACCAGCACATTCTGACATAATAGTTATTATTTATGGGGCATCTCAGATTGGCTGCATAGCCTGCCTCCTAAGGAAAAGCACTTGTGGTTGCTACCAAAACCCCAGACATGGTACTCAGCGATACACAATGTAAAATATAACTCCATTCCTTTTTTAAAACCAAAAGACCCTCCTGCCCTAATATAACCTGTTATGAAAGACTCATGAGAGGGCTTTGCCCTTTAACATGGCCCTTTGGAAATCTCTACATGCTCTTCTGCAGTAGACACATAAATTACCTTTGTTTAAAGTGAAATACATTTTAAAGGGAAATTAAATGCTTCAATGACGTCAAGCAAATTATACGTAGTCTGATTTTAATCTCTCAATACAACCATCTAGTTTTAACTGGATGCACAGAAAAATATTTGACCAAACAGCAACAGCAGGATAATTTGGAGCTCTATTTGATCAATAAGTGAAAGAAGCACAGACAGTCAGCCAGTTCATAAAATGCAAAGCTGACATTTATACTGAGCTACAGTCCAACAGCACTTTATTGTGAAATACACACTTTGAGAGCAAAATTCATGTCACTGACTTCAAGTGTCTACTCTAGAATGAGACAAGTTGTGCCCCAGAAGTACCTGCATCTCTACTGACTGTACAGGGAGCGCAGAGAACTCAAGCGTAGATAACTGCATGTGTTTCTGTGGGTCTCGACCCAAGTTTGTGGCCCTACGTGACTAAGTCTCTGAAAGGCTGAGATGTGACCCTGCTCACTTCATTCTTCTCACATCAGATAAGGAATCTCAGACTGTGAGATCTAGGGATTTGTGACACCTTGGTATCCAAACATCTTAAAATGAGCTACTTATACTCTCATGTATATGTATCTAGCAGTGAATCGCTAGGGCTTGCGCTCATAGACACCTGTATTACCCAACTTCAGCCTGCACACGATCACTAAACATACATGAGACTCAAGCCTGCAAGGGGGGGTGGAGGTCAAGTCAGGCAACAGATTCATCTCAGTAAGCCGTGGCTACTTGTAGAAGATCAAGAGAAAGAACATGAAAAACAAGTCATGTACAAAATTAGCTTTCCTCAGCATTCCCTGCTAGCTTCCAGCAACCAGGAGTTTAGGAACTTCCTGAACTGGAGGATGCACCTGGAGCATTGTTTGACACCAAGAGCATCCCTTAATTTAATTAATCCATTTCTGAATCCATTTATATTTTTGGCCATGCCACAATATCCTGTGGCAATGAGTTCCACAACTTAATTATACATTGTGTGGAGAAAAAAAACAACAATTTCCTTTGTTTAGATTAAACCAGTTACTTGTTAATTCCATAATATACCCTACTGCTCATATTACGAGAAATGGCAAAATCACTTTCTCCGAATCATTCTTGATTTTACATACATCCTCTCAAGTTCTTGCTCCACACTTCCTTCTCCTCAGTGATCTCTTTTCTAAGAGCCCCTTTAGTCTACTTAGTCTTATTTTGCATGAAAACTGTTGCATAAACTCTGGTCATCATCAATATTCATTACTTCATCTATCTTTTTTTCAGTCATGCTACATCGCCACATCCTTTGCAAAGTTGCAAAGCGAATGGAAGGATCCGCAAGAAAAACCAAAAATCTGAGACTACAACAGGATACAGCTTTCTGCTTGTTTTCAGTTTCTTCCTCTGTGCCTGCTTAAACACTCCATTTGTCTGTTAGATGGTCACTGAAAACACCACCAGGTCAAGCCCATACATTCACAGAACTATCCACACTGACTCCACAATCTCTCTTCTGAATTTAGCACCTACTGTGGTCTATGCACAGTTCTTTTTTTCAGCTACACTTTACATCCTGTAACAACAAATCAGTTTTGAAAGGCTGGTAAGATACAAGAATGTATGCTGGGTAATTCTGATAATATTTTTGTTTCTTGATTGTATCTGCTGTACAGTAGAGCTATTTTCAACAAAATTCCAAAGATAAAACGCAACATGGAACAGCGCACTGGGAATACTGACAAGCTACCTCTGAAAATGCAACACACGAATAAGGGAATAGTATTTTTGTAGGAAATGGGTATCTCACAAATAGCAGTAAGCCAGAACGGAAACTTATTACTAACATATCATAGTTTGTTGCTCTAACATCTGCTCTCTACAACAGGCTTTCCTAGGGGTAACAACCTTCCCCCCAGTTTTTCAAGATAGCAACAACTCCTCATTATGAAGGCAAATAATTCAGAACTATATTGGCTAGAAGCAACTGTAATCGCCTGGTTTACTTTTTCTCAGTCAACATTGTATTTCAAGAAAATTTGCATCCCAGATGTTCTGCTTCTTATGAACTAACCCAAAGCTCATCTTCATCAGCACCTAACATCCATTAACGTACTTACCCAAAGCAAAAAAAAATGTTTCAAATTCCTTCAGCAAGGGTACAGGCAAAATCTTAATGAAATACGCATAGTAACATTTAAAAAAAAAGGGAGCAAAAGTTTGGTATCTAATATATAATCATAGACCAAGTCAGGTGTGCAGCTTTCCCAGCACAAACTTTATTAGAGTTCAGTTAAAAATACACAATCTCCAGACATTTGAGATGTAGTTCTGACTGATAAGGTAGCAGACAGGAAATGAAACCCCTCCCAAATGCTGCTCCTTATCTTGAAAAGCTCTGAAATTATTATTAAACTAATAAAGTAATTTTGCTGTTTTAAAAAATGATCTTCTTTGATAAAGGCAGTTATGAGATTATTACTTTTCGCTGGGTATGTACCATACTGATGAGCATGACAACTTTTAAGAGTCTTTATAGCAGACTCTCATAGTGAATCTGTCAGCCTTTCTGAAAGAGAGGTTACTTGATCTGTTAAGCTAAAAGTTAGTAGACAGCATCATACACTATCGTTACTAGAATTATTAGCATTCATTATTTTGCTTTAATATTTAGATATTAAAAGAGAGTAAGAAGTGAAAAAAAAATGGCCCCATACTCAGGAAGGTTCCCAGTCCTATCGTGTAATGTTTAGTGACAACCGATTAATTCAAGCTCGTTTGTGGGATCTGGAAAATGTGGGGTCAGTCCCTTAATGCAGAGAAAGACACCAAATGCCAAACTGACAGAGAAAGTGCTCCTGCCTTTGAGGAGCGGATGCGCTGCTATCTCCATCAGCTGTATTTAAACGAAAGCCTCTCTACAGAGCCACGGTGCCAGCTACGCACCTCCTGAGCATGCTGAGCACAGCAGCTAAGTGAGGAAAGAGATGGGATTTAAGACATGTTCCTGTCCTCTGTGTTTCCTGTAGGTCCTATAAGCTGCACCGAGGCAGTTTCATGCTGAGGGTTGAGTGGGTATCACTAGGAAGGCCCTCAGCCCTTTCACGCCCTCATAAAGGGAGCTCAGATACCTTGAACAGCAGCATTCTGGATTCTGCAATGGAACCAGGCACACAGAGGCTGGGAATTGCTAGATTCAGGCTTTCTGTGACATAAAAATACCAACTGCTAGTTCATTTAAAAAAAAATTAAAAAGAAATGTTTTGATGAGTCAGAAACTGACAAAGATTATTTGATGCTTTGTTAGCATTGTTTTTTTCAACCCACAAAAGAAGGAACATTGAGTGAAGCTCTAGAGCAGTAAGAACACTCCTGTAACACAGGCTCTGTTTCTAAATTTCAACTGATTCTACATTTCAACTTCTTAAATGTTAAAATTCTGTACTATGGGTACACATAAAGTCTGTTTTCTGGGTTTTGTGGAAAAAACTAAATATGCACATAAAGACATTATGATTAAATTATCACAAGTCATTCCAGATCATTAAAACCCAGTAAATTGTAACATTACGCCCAGAAAGCTCCACGTGGAGAGTTCATCTCCACAATTCTGAGTTTCTATTATTTCCCTATAAACTATATAGCTACTGGTTTTAAATCCTTCAAAAATTCTGTTTTAGAGGTTAGGTTTCTGTAAGGTACCCAAACCAGCCTATACACTACACCAGTTCTTGGGTGCCCCCCATATTCACAGCATCACATCCAGAAGCATAATTTTTGTAGTGTACAGCACCCTCTACTGGGGCAGGTAGAAAGCAATTATTGTGAAGGTAATAATAAAAAAAATGAATAAATTAGAGGAGACTATAGAATACTATCAACATCACGCCTTACAGTCATACATCACAGAGTATCAACAAACCCCTTGACTGTAGAAAAGCTGTCTTGTTCAATCTAATACATCGCAAGTACTTCCATAACTACAAGTAATTCTCATTACTTGCCTTTTGTTTGTTTGTTTGCTTTAGAACTTTCGGTTTGTACAGCTTTGCTTTTGTTTACAGTGACTCTGAACATCAGAAATCAGTTATATCAAATATGGGTGGAATGAGCTAAAGGATAACATACACTTAACTACTACACTTTCAAGTTAATATCTGACAAAGGACTGTTGATTACTACTGGTCCTTCTATTTGCAGACATATTCACCAGTGACAGCCAACAAATTTCCTCACAAGCTAGATACTATTAACTCTTGCAAACAGGTTGCCACATGTGATGAGCTTCTGGAAGAGTTGCCCGAAAGTAACTGACAATCAAGTCATCACTTCAATGGAACTTGCACTAAAGAAAACACAGACCATATTTCACGCTCAAATCCAAAATGATGACACATATCCTCATGACACTGCCATAAGCTGATGCAGGCATTAAGGATTGTAAACAAATAATTTGCAGAATATGGGGCAAACTTCGGAAGAAAATTGTTGAACTGACCTCTTCATCTGACTCATCTGCAAACACTGAGAGTTTCTTCGAAACGAGATTTTTCTGTGGCAATTTTTTTGGCATAATGAGCCCATACCTAGGGAAAAAAAATTAAGTCACCTTTAACATCACTTACAACCAAACACATAGCATGTATCATAACAAAAATCTACCACTCACAACTTTAGAAACAAAAGATCAGCATCATGTCTCGAGTACAAATCTGAGCAGCATTTGCAGCAGCGCACTCAGCCTTGCCGCACGCTTGCCAGCTTCTCTTACAGCTATTGCTTTTTCTATGCAAAGTTTCTGGCTGTAATGATCTTCCTAAATTAGGCCACAAACCCCTCCTGTCCAGAGCTAAGTGATTTTTTTTTATTAACTCCCTCGGAGAAGAAATTACTGCTGTTTAACCTGCAGGGATTTAGTCTTAGTCTACACTAGACACTACTCCCTAACTATGTTTGCTGGGGCAGTAAGGAGTTCAGCTATTTTGCATGGCAATGTAAAGCATGAACCCACAGATACAGCTACAGCAAAAGACAAGATTTACAGAATCACAGCATGGTCGGGGTTGGAAGGGACCTCTGTGGGTCACCCAGCCCAACCCCCTGAAAAAGCAGGGTCACCCAGAGCAGGCTGCACAGCACCGCGGCCAGGGGGGTCTGGAATATCTCCAGAGAAGGAGACTCCACAGCCTCCCTGGGCAGCCTGTGCCAGGGCTCCGTCACCCTCAGAGGGAAGAAGTTCTTCCTCATGTTCAGATGGAACTTCCTCTGCTTCAGTTTGTGCCCGTTGCCCCTTGTCCTGTCGCTGGGCACCACTGAACAGAGTCTGGCCCCATCCTCCTGACACCAACCCTGCAGATATTTATAAGCATTTATAAGGTCCCCTCTCAGCCTTCTCCAGGCTGAACAAGCCCAGCTCCCACAGCCTTTCCTCGTAGCAGAGATGCTCCAGTCCCCTCAGCATCTTTGTAGCCCTTAGATTTAGAGTCAGCTTCTGTCACGCAGAGGTTGATTAACTACAGAGAACCCCTCCGCTGCCACAGCCCATCTCTGCGCTCAGAAACACTTCCTACGTTTTCGGTAATGCTCTCCAAATCAGGAATTCCCCCCCACCTGCCCTTCCCCGAGTCCATCACTGCGGGAACCGTTGGCCGCAGCCCGCAGCGCTCAGCTGAGAGTCCCACAAGGCCGTGGCTCCTACGTCATCACTGTGACGCACCGTTTGCTTCCGCGTGCGCCAACCCCGCCGCCCAACAGCTCCCTCGGACCCCGCCGCCGGCAGCCGAGCGGCAAATGGCGGCCCCGGCCGCTGCCGCCGCACCTCGGCCACCTCAGGCCGCTGCTCGGCGCGGCGGGGGGGAAACTGCGCAGCGGTTTGTGCGGGAATCCTGAGGGGATTCTACTCCCTAAGAGCGAAAACTGCCCCCCCGGCAACACCGCTGCAGCCTCCGCTGCCTTCCGGCCGTGCTGCGGCGTGTCTGGTTTCAATAAACACAGCTTTATGTGCAGGCCAAGGCGGCAAGGCTACACGGTAGGCACACGCCGGCCGAGCCCGGCTCCTGCGGCCCCGGCGGGGGGGTTCTGTCAGAGCTCGTCCCGGCCCGGAGCAGGGCCCCGCCGGCCCCAAGGGCCCCCCAACCGCTGCCCCGCGGAGCGGAGGTCGGTCGGACCCTCCGGCCCAAGGAGCCCGGCGGCTGCGCGGCCCCCAGCTCCGCCGTCACTCACTGCTTGCCCAGCGCCGCCATCTTGTCCCGGCCGCTGCCACCGCCAAGTAAAGCCTCCTTCGGTGCCGCGGCCGCAGATTCCTCGCGGCCGAGACGCCCCGTTCCCCGCCCGCTCCGGACCACGCTGCGGTCCCGCTCCGGAAGCGAAGCAGAGGGCGGGCGGAGAGGACCGGCGGCCCGGGGGGATGAGATTTTTAATGGCCCATTGGCGAGTGGCGAAAGTGCCGATAGGGGAAGGGCGGGGAGCCGGCAGCGCCTCAGGGCAGCGGGCCCGGCGGCGGGAAGGGCCCTGAGGCGGGGAAGGCCCCCGAGGCGCCGTCCCCGGGGGGCGGGGAGCCCCCCCTGCCCCCCTCAGTCATCTCCCGCCCGGAGACGTCGCTTGTTGCTGACGAAAGAAAGAGGAGCTTAATTTCCCAAAATTTTATTAAAAAAGTGATTCTGCCAAAAGAAGCATTATTGGAAAGATGAAATCTTGCTGCCGACAGCACGGTTGGCTGTAATCTCAGGCTTCTTCCCAACAAGAAAGTTTTTTTTTGCTGTATTAAAAGTGTAGGGCTTTGCCGCAATGCATTCAGAAGAAGGTGACAGAATGCTGATTAACAACCTGTATTTAAAATTATTCCTAAAAAGTAACTGAAGGAGCCTGAATCTTGACAATTTTTGCTGTCTCATTTATGAGTGTTGTAGCTTGTTCATCATAAACTCGCCCCTGCCTCGCTTGCTCTCATCAGAATTAATTTAAAAGAAGAAAATGCAATCGAGGTTTTAAAGTTTAGTAGATACAGTTGCAAAATAGTTTCCTTTAATGTTTTTATTGCTTTTTCTTAATGATCCCTAACAGGCTTCCTGTCATTTTAACAACAAATACTTAGTAGCTATGCATAAAAAAGCAACAGTTAATGGAATAAAAGACGTCAAACAGGGGGATCAGTGCGGCTGGACGGGGACTCCGGAGACGTGACCGGCGGCGCGAGGGAGCTGGGTGCTGCGGGGGCTGCGGACGGAGGGGCGTTGGGCGCTGCGAGCGCCAGGCAGGTCTGCACCCAGCCGCACAGGCACTCGGCGGGCACGGAGCCCGGCTGCACCGCTGCCGCTCCGCGTATGCCTGCAGCGAAGAGGAGAGGTCAAAACCGTCACTGGTGTGGCTACACGACTGAACAGAAGATTGTAGAACCACAGAAACATTAAGATTGGAACAGACCTCTAAGATCAAGTCCAACGTCAACCCAGCAGCACCACGCCTGCTAAACCATGTCCTGAAAAGATCATCCCGTCAGTGGGGCTTTCCCTGAGGCCAGGAATTGCACCCTGGAAAATGGTGATGCTCTGAAAAGCGCATGGCGTTATTGGGACAGTGACTGGTCAAGCACGGGAGTGTTGCCTTTTTATTAGAATTTATTTTGTGTTGTGGTAGGTCCCCTGTTGTACAAAGTACCCTGCTATATTTTCATGCTAAACATTTAATACAACTATAAGTGTTGTTAAGAAATTGTTGTTTGACATCACAAAAAGTGCGCTTTTTTCCCAAGCTCAGATTTAAGCATAATCATCCTTCAAAGCTCTTTTACTGCTACTAAAGGTCACGACAGAATCACGCCATTAAAGGTTGCTCTGTCAACAGAGCGTGGGTTGGTTTGTGCTCTGTTCTATATTACAGCACACGTACATGGAACATACAGGCATTATCTGATGTTCACTTTAAAGGATTTCCTATAACTGAGTTACACCTGTATTCACACCGCTGATCTGACACTACTCTCTCAGAGTAAGTTCCATCCTGGGAAACTAACTTTTTGTCGCATACCAGCAGTTTGCCAGAGCTGCATTATTTTAGTTACACCTACATCCCTAACTGGAGGAAGACTGGATGCTCTAGGCCTGCTTCGTTCTTTCCAGTGAATTAGTATGTATAAGGAGAACACATGAAAAGGAACCATGACTGCATTAAGTGTTCACTCTTCATCAGTAGGCAGGGTACTGTTGATAAATATCCCCAGCTAAATTAACAAGTCTTGTCCACATTTGATTTTTAACAGGCCCCTCAGCCTGGCACTAGATCATCAAGGGAGGGATCTCAACAAGAACAAGAGTCATTTCTCTTGCAGGGATATTGCAAATAATAATAACCTCTTGGCTGCTCTGGCACCAACAAAGCTCACATTCATTAAAGGAGAGAAAGACAGACTGAAAACCATCTCCTGTACATGCCCAGTGAGTATATTAAGTACCTGGCAGATGGTGTTTACAAAGAGGAGGGCTCACACTGTCCTCCCACAGTCATGTTGCTGTTTGGAGCTGGGTCAGTCCCTAGGGCAGGGCATGGAGGTCTGGAGTAGATTTGCTTACCAAAAGAACGATCATTCTTAATATGTTTATCTGGAGGTTTACAATGAGATCACTTGTTCTGGTAGGTTTCAAAGCTGACCTGCTCCTTTTCCCTTAAGGCAGTGAATTTTGATTCTAAATTTAACAGGTTGACTTTTATTGACCAAAAAAGACTGCAGATATTTAGGACCCTTTATCTGTTGTTTAATCTATTGTGAAATGAAAGTTAATTTCTGAAGTAAGGACCTTAAAAGCACACAGCTGAAGACTGCCCCTGACACTTTCATTGCTGAGCTGCGTCTGGTAATTTCACATTCAGTTTATGATATTTACCAGTGATGCAGTCCAGCACCAGCTCTGCTTGAACTTGCACAGATGCAGCAGTTGGATCAAAGCAATAAATCTTCTGAATCAAATTGTCATCAAGTTTCTGCAATGCAGAGAACAAAGAGTCAGGTGGCGGTGAAAAACTGAAGAGCGTGTTGCAGAATTAAAGATGGCTAAGACAAGCATATAGGAAATCTGTAGCTAACGAATTATTTCACTACCAATTCACCCATGGCAAATTCCACTGTATCTTCTTCGAGGAGGAAGAACAGAAAACAAAGTCTCAACATTTTGAAGTCTCACCAGTTTACACTGACTCCAGTTCTCAATCTTCTCTGAGCCCTTCCAGTCTGGATGGAGAAGCAACAGCACAGCCTTAACTATGTTATGTCCCAGAGCCGGCGGTTCTACACAGCTCTTTATTTCAGCAAAGCTCTCAGCACTGAGTTTCTGGACACACTCGCGCAGGTCCTGCAGCATGATCCGGTGGAACAGAATCCCCCCATGCCTCAAATTTGCCACGCGTTCTGCCTCTGGAATCAAAAGCAAACCTTTCAAGAAGTTTCTTAGAAACATCTGCTACTCAAGATTTATGTTATTGACTGAAAGGTTCTGCCCGCTTTATGATTATCTCTCTGTCTCCTTGACTGATTGATTTGTGTACAGCCCAAGTATCCCACAAAATTTTTTAAATGGGTATGTGCTTGAGAAGGAGACAAAACTTGCCTCAGGGGCAAGCAGAGGTCCTGCGACTGTGGAGGGTTCAGACATGCAGGTAGTTATGGACATTAAAATTCTTTTTATCTTAGTTGGGGCAGTTCTGAAGAGGACACGCTAGATCCCTGATAAAACAAAGCACCTTGCTTCACACCTTTGATTTCAGTGGGACTTGGGCACAAAATACCCTGTGAACCAGAGACAAAACTTAAACATTCTGTTTAACCATACTCTGCTAAGCACTTAGGCTTGCTCAGGAGTAGTTTATGTGTACCAAAGCTTTGCATTTGTCTTCTCATACTTGTAGGAATGATACTTTAGATGTGGTTTTACTGAGATTCCTAATTTCACTTCTAAAAAAATTATCTTGGCTCTATATGCACAATACCCAGTACGTAGGTAGGTTCTGTTTCCTCTGAAGACATCTTCAGTATCTCGGAGCAGGCAGCTTGGGCCATCTTTAGCATTCTCTGCAGGTCTTTGTGTTCGTGAGGTGGTAATTTCTGGTAGTGTCCAATGCTGATATCAAATACGCCAAGAGCTTGTCCTGATAGGTCACGGAGAGGCACTGCAATGTGGCATTCTCCACAGACAGAAGTGCGAATGACCACTGAGCTGTCGATGCACTTAAACAGGTAATCTCTGAGAGTAAAGAGAGGAAAATGTACTAGACTTTATCATTCTAATTTCTTTTGGTAATTTATTTAGCATATTTTAGTAAGATTCTGTTAATCTCTTGTTGTTAAAACAAAGGTATTACATTACTAAATCATTGTTTATTTCCTTGAACTGAAATATGCACAGCTTTAAGTATCACTCAAGCCATATACAAAGAGGAGAAAATAGCATGGTGGAACACAATATTGCTTAGCTAAGGCAATTGCTGAAAATCATAAGAATTTAACAAACTTTGCTTTAAAAACAGTTCCCTATTTGTAACCATGTTGACATTTGTTCTACAGAGTTTTATAAAAAGTAAGAACATCTGCTGGAACAGCAAATGGCTGTTCAACCAACTTTGACAACAAGGATGATATGCTTAAAAGAGAAGTCTGTGAGGATCTTGGCAGTGGAAGGAAACAGATAGCTGAAGGAAATGAGACTAATATGGCCAGGAAAAAGGACAGATTATTCTAAAGACCAAAATGCTTCAGTGCAGGCTCTAATCCTCCAAACATTTCACAGCAGACGTAGAGCTTGCTTGACAGCTCAGCTGGTGAGCATTAAGTTGGAAGTTACGTTTTGCAGGCCTAAACTTAAAGAGAAAATACTCCTTACTCCTTCATAATTCACTGTCACATGCATAAGCACTACAAGCCTTGATAGTGAGAGAGCTACACTCTGGCAGGGTTGCATTACCGTGGGCTTTACATAATGTGGATGATGCCTGATGCAGGCTGGAGTCTAGCAGCAGAGGTGATTTGTCCAATTGCAGGTGCTGGAGCCTACCTTAAGAGGTTTTCTTTTCTGAGGAGGAGAACAGGAGAGCTATGAATTTCTTTTTGTCCTGTATTATCTGCAGTCATCATCTTGCGCAGAGCGTAGTCCCATGTCTGCCAGAAAGAAAAGGGAGGTTTAGCTGCATCCAAGAAAGGAACAGCCATTTTGAAGCTTGGAGAGGGAGGAAATTGTTTATTTCTTAAAGGAAACTCCTATGTGCATTCAAGTGCAATGGGACGGTTTAAAGGCAACTCCCAACAATGCTTGGTTTTATTCCCAGAGCGTATTGCTCAAGATGCTTGAAGAATGTGCCCTGGACCTCCCTCAGCCAGACTAACCCATCCCCAGGCTCCACGCTGAGGAACTCCCACAGAGCAAGAAGAGGTTTCCCATGTTTCTCCCATCCCCCTGCAGTCCTCTTTCTCATGTCATGTTTGTGTCAGTGTGCCTTGACATGTGAAAAGCACAGAGGGGAGCAAATGCCCTGGCTATCCAGCAGCTAACAAGGGAACAGTGCAGAGCCTGCAATGACAACAGAGAGCTGCCAACATAAACCATGCTTATCAGAGGAAGCAGCTGAATTATGGCTACAGCAGATGTCATACAGACTTTGTGATGACACAGGATCAGTCCTAAATATTGCATACACTTTTCATCTTCTTCACTCTCTTGTATATGAAATGCGAAGCTTCCCAGGGCCCTAGTGCCTTCTCAACAACTGGAATATGATCTGCAGGGAGGGGGGCTGCCTTTACAAGCTAGCTAATGGGGAGCAGCCGCTTCCTGAGTCGTATTCACATCTTGGCTGCTGACATTAGTTCAGAATGAAGAGCTAATACATTAGCTAGGACATTCTTTTTTCCTACAAAATACCATAATTTTGTCATGGACAGAATCTCCACAGAAGAGCATCTCCCTTTGTGGAGGTCCTGAACAGCAAAGCTTTAGCAGAGACTTGCAGTGTTGGCTAACCTATGCATGGATGGATGGGTGTGGGGTTT
The DNA here is from genome assembly GCF_030867145.1 of Opisthocomus hoazin. NCBI lineage: Eukaryota > Metazoa > Chordata > Aves > Opisthocomiformes > Opisthocomidae > Opisthocomus > Opisthocomus hoazin. The sequence continues at coordinate 12,489,348 of NC_134433.1, read as the reverse complement.
TTTTCTGTTGGTTGCTGTGCAGCTGTAAGCACTGAATTAGGAGAATATTCCCTTTTCCCATGGAGAAGGAGCTATACTAGCAGTGCTCTTGAATCGTTTTACATGAGAGGATGAAAAGAATGAAGACTGGCATCCTTCAGAGAGGGAAAGTTCCATCTCTACCTTTGCAGCCCTTTTGTTGCATAGGCAGGCACAAGAATCACAGGCAGGCTTCAGTTTTTATGATAAAACCACCGTGAAATGACAGGCAGCTAGAAATGGCAGGTCCTCACTGAAGTAGCCTTATCAGCCCCTGACTATTACAGGCCTTTTCGCTGCAGTAATCTGCTTACCTTGTCTTTGCCAGGCTCCACTAGGTATGTAGTAACAGTGTGGATGCTGGGTGCCCTGGGATACAGCCAGTCCAGAGCAGTAACAGTCATTTGTAGAACATTTTCCAGTGTGCAGATGTGGTGGTAGGCTTTGCTGAACGCATGAGAAACTCCCTGTGAAAGCAGAATCCTCCAAATGAGCCAGACAGTTCCACATGATTTGGGGAAAAAGCTGGGGAAATGTTCATGTGGAAAATGAAGCAAAATGGTTGTAACAAGTTACTTCAATCACAACTTATAAAGCTGAAAAACGACTGTAAAATGTCCCTTCTCAAGTCAGGCTCTAAATGTCCAGAGCACCCGGGTCACAGCCAAGTCCTAAAGCAGACAAAGCTGGTTTTTAGCGGAAATAGCCAAACTGACTGGTAACGTTGGCTTGCTGCGCTCCCTGCTGCCCACACCAAGCATCCACAATGAGGCTGATTCGAAAGAGCATCCCAAAGAAATTCCGCCTGCTGTTGCTTATAATTAGTCCGCCATGTAAAAAGTAAGGTTTCATGCCACTTTATGGAAACAAACACAAATAGGAGGTTCAGAGCTTCAGGAAATAAAAGCTACTATCTTTGAGCTTTGCACAAAAATGCGATTAATTTACTAGTCAGGAGAAGCTTAAATAAATTATTGATGAAGCGATACCTCATTATCAATTACAGGTAAGATACTAATTGGGAAGACATACCACTTGCACCATATACAGTAGAAAGGGACCCACAGTTCTTTTCTTAGTTGTACAGCTTACATTTACGCAGAATGAAAATGTAAAAGTCACACAGTCCCTACACAGTTTTCTGAAGAGTGGTCTAGCAAACTGCTTTCTGATGGTGCCCACCTGACAGAAACTGATCTCATGGGCCAGAAAGATGGTTTTCTCATGCTGGTCCCGAAGAGTGTCAAGTCCTAGAATGCCAAAGGCTCTCCAGCGAGCATCGTGCAACGGCAGGACCAGGAGTGAACCTCTTCTCTCCTCCACTGGGCGATCATAGTTCCAGAAGTGGATATTTCCATGGAGCTGAACTCTTGGAACATGGATTGGCTTCCCCTCTTCAACAGCTGCAAAGCTGAAAAATAAACTTAGGAAGTTTGCTCAGAGTAGCAGAAAACCTTTAGCAAAGCAATAAATACCGCAGCTTTGATCTCTCCCTGTTTGTTGGCATCAGAGAAGGAAGGTGTTTGTTCCTTATTCTGACCACACCCAGAAATACCACATTCACCACATGCATCCCAAAGACAGTGGCAATAAATAAGGCACTTTTCATCCTTAGGACATTTTTAAACCATCAACTAATGAATGTAATGAAAGGGAATACAGAAGCATGCAGCAGTTATATTTAATAGATTAGAAGAAGCAATATTTAAAGAAGGAGGCAAATATGTCTAGCTTTTGGAAATGAGAAGTAAAGAGGCATGAAAGCTGTTTATAGTGTAAACTCTACGGAAGGAAAAGCATTGTTCTCAAAAAATACCCTGTGGATGTAAACGGGTGTAAGGGAATTAATTTTTAAAGCAGAAAACGTAGGCCAAATATAATAGACTTTTGCTAAAGGATGAGATTTATTAGACTATGAGCTAATCTCCCCAAGGAAAGGAGTGAAATCTCAAACAGAGCAGTTCTAAGTAGACCGTGCAAAGTATAAGGGAATGTATACGATAATGAATCATTCCACAACAGTCCCTGAGGAGATTTCGTCTCTGGAGTACTCCATCAGGCTCTGTTTCCAGTGCACCCCAAACACTGCCTGGTATCCTCACATTCCAAACATTTCTGAGAAAAAGGAACAGTTATTTGCAGCTTTTCTTACCTTACTCCATTCATGTCTCTGTAAAGTATCTGGTTTAGAACATATGGGGCATCATCTGCGGTACATGCCACATAGTGTAGGAGAATCTGTCCCCGCTCTGGTGAGAGCTGGTTCTCTTCCAAAAGGGCAATATATGCACTGATCTTCTTGTTATCCCCATGGGCTTCTGCATCCTAGCAACAAAATGTTTCCCATTGCATTATGTACATTAGCCATTGGCTGTTACACTTATTTCATGTACTTAGCACTTGCCTCATTTTTGCTGAGATGCAGTTAGGGTCACTGATTTTGTATGTCATGCACCAACTGCATGACATGCATGTGTCTGTGCTGTGATCGTGCCTGACCAGTATACTCAGCTATGAGCAAGAACACTTCATATTTCGATTGGCAAGGAAAATCGATTTCTTTTTTTCCTGCTGCTAATGGGGAGCAGCTCATATAAAAATAATCCCTAATTATAACCTGTGCCCAAGTGAAACTCTTATGGATTTCTTCTCCAATAGGAGGTTCCTTAGGGAAAATCAGACAAACAAGTGTCAGAGTTGCTACATTTACAAACCTAAATGTTGTAAGAACACTTCAGCTACTATGAGAAGTTTTGCTTTGAGGAGGGACTTAATGGTGAAGGACAAACATCTGAAGTTGCAGCTGCAAGTTAAAAATTAAACTATATCTCCACTACAATTTAACCATCTTTGTCCCAAACTGAGTCTGGTGTGTTTCATTTCAGAAGCTCTAAAACTAGAACTATAGATTTCCAGATTTGAACCAAGTCAGCTCTTCAAAAAGTGAGATATCCCTGGCATGCGTTCTGTACTGGCAGAGCATGGATGAGAATTCTTGTATTGCAGATCTGACCTGTGACTCTTTCTGTGCATAACCATGGGCTCTCCTGAGCGTCGTCTAAGTCCGGAAAGCCACAAGGAAGCCAGCCTCAGAGCAGCTTCCCCCGCTGCTTGCGAGTTCCACTCAAATGCGCCAGGGTCTGCAGTCAGTGTCACAATCCCAACCCCAATCCCTGGGGTGCGTACCTGCGAGAGGGCCTTAAACACTGCTTTGTAAACCGGCTCCATGCTTGCTCCGCTGGTCTCAGCTGCTTGCTGGATATTGTGCAGCCATCTCCTCCTGGCTAAGCTTTGCAGGCACTCCATGCGACTTCGTTTCACGCTTGCAGTCAGAAATTCCACCAAATTGTCAATACCTTCATCCTCATCGCCAGTGAACTCGGCAGCAACTAACTCAAGGAAAGTCTGGAATGCCTTTGGGGATAGCTTCCCCACTCTGCTGAGCTGTGGGTAACGGGAGCAAAGGTGTTTCTTTGCTAGGAGAAGAAACAGAAAATAAGACAGGGACAGTCTATTTGAATAAAATGTTCTGCTTTTCTCGTGCAAAATATGAAGAAAACCTAAACTGGCTTTCGGTGGAATGCTCCAGTCCATCATTCTGGGTTTCTCCCAGCTATCTGCTAAATGTAAGTTGTCATCCTGATAGGTCATCATCTCTAGCTTCAAGACTGGCTGCACCATTTCCTCTAGATGCCTACTTAGTCGCCTACTGAGAAAGAAACATGCACGGCATTGCTCCTGGGCCCCTTTCGTACCTCTGCAACACACGTAAACAGCAAAGGTCAATGGAAAATAAGAAAGCTGCTTGGAGTTATCAAAAATGAGAGGTATCTTCACATCAGAACCAAATTTTATGGTTGCTTGAGGGGCTGGTGGGACTGGGTTGCAGGTGGGCATTCTGCATACAGTAATAGTTGAGACCTTACAGCAAAACTATTCATCAATCCCATTAAAAATGTAAAGGCCAGAATCTGCAGATGATTTCACAGACCACTCACATTCCTGGATTTTCCATTATATACCATACTTGCAGACATTACGGTTTTCTTTTGAAGCCTTCCAAAGTAACTATCATTCTTAATTACCTTTCTTTAGGTGCCTTTGATGAATTATTGAAATAACATTTGTATTGTGCTAAATCTCATAAATGAAGAGCAAAGAAAATGAAAGCTCTGCTGAAGTTATACAGAGGTCAGGAGAACAGTGCCCCGGCATCGCCTGTACTGCACCAAGAGATGTAGGTGTGGAGCAGAAGGAGCAAGAGAGCTTTTATAAGAAATACACGGTTTAGAAGAATAAATTAGTATGAAAAACATCTAAAATAATGAAGTGCTGCCTGTTAGCTCCCAGGGGAGTGAAGAAGCAGAGATGACTGCACGGAGGCTGCTCCTTCCCATCTTCCCCAAGGCTGGGGAGTGGAGTCCTGCCCCAGTCCCCTTTTTCATGTCCCAGAGCTTGCAGCTGAGCTGGCCCAAATACGGGCAGCCGAGCTGCAGTAGAAAGGTCTGGCAGAGTTTCCATTCACTTGGAGGAAGGAGGAACGCCACAAGGGTCAAACTGTGATTCCCCAGAACTGCTTTCCTCTGCTCATTGTAGCTCACAAACTTCCAGTGTGCCCAGGGGTCCTGAGGCCAAACGGGACTCATCTCAGGCTCGGAAACCTGACAGCCCGAGGATGAAAATGTCAACGGGTTTCCACCCCGCGGCAGCCGCTCCCGGCGCCGGGCTCACGGGGGTGCCCTCGCTCCGCGGCCGGAGCCGCCGCCGCCCCGGGACCGCGGGACCCCCGGCCCTGCCGCCGCCGCTTCCTTCTGCAGCCCCAGCTCAGCTCCCGCGGGCCCCCGGCAGGGAAAGAAAAGGAACGAGAGCCATTCCTCCAGCCGCTTCCGAGCGGCGACCTGAGCAAGCGACGATACGTCCCTAGCAGCGTGGCTCTGCTGTTCAGCAGGGGCGTTTCGCGACCAGTGCGCACCGTCAGCTGTGAGGAACGGGTAACAGAAAATGCTGCGAGTGACGGGAACAGGCGGGGAGCTGCCCCGATGGCCTCTCAGGGCACCCCAGACACCGGTGTTTACGGGAGCTGAGAGCCGCCTCCTTCCCCCGCTGAAGTCAGGGGGCATTTTAGCACTCAGCTGTAGAAGTAGCAAGTACTAACTGGCCCCAGTCGTGGTGGAGCTGACTGTTCATGCTGTCTTATCCTGACCATCACCTGAAGAACATTCAGGGGTTTTTAATTTAATTTCTGATTTGCTGACAGAACTAGGATAGAGAATTTCTTTTTATGGTATAAGAATATTTGGATTTTTCACCTCCACTTTTTCCTGTCTTTGAAGAAAGAGCTGAAGAAATACATACACACAGGGTTGAACACAGCATGATCAGTTCCTTCATTACTGAGACACAGCCTAATGAATTATTGTTCCATTACATCTGTAACGTTACGCTTTTCACTTGCAAGGAAAATCAAATAATTCTACCCTGTGTTTTCATCCAGGAGGAGTGCGATGTCTGTGAACCCTTCCTTCAAACCTGCTTATTCTGTGATGGCTTTGAGAGATTAGGTTGAAGCTGCTAGAAATAGTTTTATGTTGCGTGTATGTGGTATTGATTTTGCTATGCTATCTTTCTAGTTATTTGTCCTTTAGTTTATGAGCCCTTCATGGAAAGGACCATGTCCTTCCATATTTCTGTAGTGTGTTCTGGCGTGCTTTGAATATGAGAGCTGTAAACTGCCAGTTTCTTCTGCGGCTGTGCAGCCTGGAGATTATTAACTATAGCATGCTGGTGCGCTTCCCACCCCACCAGCTGCCTCAAGTGAGCTAAAGAATAAAGAGATTTTGGTTGCTGCCAAAATGAGCCATTTTCAGTAACATCTGGCAGAACAAGCAACATGAAGATATGCGTGGAGACGAATAAACCAGTCCTCTCCACCCAAGCACGCATGCAGACATGTTCTTCACTGCTAATACATTATTTCAGAGCACCTAATGCCCACATGTTAATATGTATGAGGCTGCCAGACAGGTCCAGGTGGACCTGCAGCACTTCTGCCTGACCCAAGCCTACTCTGTCAAGGACCAAATTTGCTAAGTTTATTCAGAGAAATGAACCAACAGAGAAGTGAGACTCCAAGCTGCTATCTAATTCATGAGAGCTGTGTAACAGTGTGGATTACTAAAGGCTATTTGAGCCCCATAAGGAAAGCTGGTGTTCTCTCCTATGACACATGTTCCTGCAGATAGCACAGTAGAATGTATCTATACCTGGATAACACAGACAGGCTAGACTAAAAATGCAAAATGTGTCCTGAAGCTTCATGTGTGTTTTTCACTGCCATATCATAACTATATATATTGCATATTACAGCTGAAATAATTTTTCAACACATCACAATATGTGATGAAGGCATTGGGCTACCTCTCTGACTGGGAATCTGTCACAGAGGAGTCTCGCACAGGAGGAGAGGATGGAGCTATGCATTAACAAGTAGCTCTGGATAACTATTCCTTTTCAGTTTATACATCATACCTTGTATGCTTACAACTGCTTGCAAAGACAGACAATAAGTGGTGCTTGCCAACAACTTCATTAGCACTGTCATCGAATGGTTCAAGGCCTACTGTGCTGACATTGTTCTCTCAGAGCAGAGATCTCTCCTTACCCGTCCTCAAGGCCTCTTTTTCCATCCCTTCCTTGAATGTGCTTAGAACAGCATCCACCTCTTCCAGGTCCAGAAACCCGCACGCATTGTTGTCCCACTTCTCAAAAAGTGCCTCCAAAAGCAGTTTCCGTTGGGCCAAGTAAGAGTTGCGGTGAACCTACAACAGAGGAACAGCTGCTCTTTGATAATTCCTGGATACTGATGCTCAGTGTCTACCCAAATATGGAAAATACAGTATTTCCTATGGGTCAGGCCAAATCTGTAAATACATAGCTCAGACTTCGAGATAAATCATTAAATTTGGGAGATACCTGAAAACACTAAACACAGCCGACAGTTCAGTTTTACCAGGCAGAATCAGCACTGCAGACTGTTATTTCACAGTGAAGAAATGAAGCCTGTGCTGGATCTAAGGTGAGATCAACTCAGGTAAGTGTAAGTTTCCCAGTATACAAATGTCTTTGCAGCAAGAACTAACCACAGCCTTGTTAGTAACACCCAAAGATTTGACAGTTTGTACTTCCATGCATTGATATTTTGCTGGTGCTGCCCTGAAGTGTGGGGGCTCCAAGCAAATGCATGTACAGTTTGTCCTTTAAACCCGTTCTTTGCACAGCATACAGTGATAAATGGCTGGAGTGGAATCCTCTCAAAGGTCAAAATACTGGCAGTGTGTGTTGTGTTCAGCATGAGGACAGTAAAGCCATCAGATCCAATATCTCATCCAAATTAGGTCAGCAGCACAGAGGGAAACTGGAAAGAAGTCTAAGGAAAATGCAGCTAGAGAGGCTACTATGGACAGACCCACCATGAAATCTATCTGTACTCTGAATTGATACGGGACACCCTGATGCTGCCCATGAAGATATTGCTGAAGGGGAATACACATGGTAGGAGCACCTTACAGCTTAAATGTGAAGCATGTGCATATTCACATACAGCCATGCACACAGCAAAAACAAACACTCTTGTTTTAAAATCCTCCCCAAAACATCCACAACCTCATACATACATACCAGTGCAGTAGGCCAGGGATCAGGTTCTTGGCTATTATAAAGGTGAATAAGCAGAATGGAATGTTGTGAGCTCTTTCATAATTGACTGTCAACCTGCCGTGTCACTGCATGCAGCTCCAGAACAGACAGACAACCTCTTAAAGGATGAGGCTGTCATCACTTCTAGAGCTGAGGGCTAGGGAGGGAGGATCCATATGAAAACAAAGGGGTGAAAGATTTCTTGAAGAAAGAGAGAATACAAGGCTGCAAGTGAATAGCTCTGCCAGCATGAGATTAAAAGTTGACTTTGTCAGTGTCTGTAGGCATTTGCTTGTTTTTTGTTTGGACATGGGATCAGCAAAACTTATCAATATTTACTTTTTTTACTTGTTCCATTTTTTCCTCTTCTGTCTGTTTGTATTCTTCTTTGATAAATGCAATAAGCCTCTTCACAGTAGGCAGAGAAATGTCTTCACCAACAAATGTCTCCATGAGCTGTACAAACTGTGGCAGGTCGAGGCAGCTTTCATCAAAGGCACTCCTAGTACAAGCAGCCCAACGGTTCTGAATCTCTGCCATGAAGGGACGTAAGTCTGAAAGGCAGACAGCACAGTGTGTCGCAGGAAGCCAAATGCTGCCCTAAAGCCAGCCACGTGGCAGATACCAACACGGTCCTGAATCCTGCACTGCCTACCCAGTGAAAGTAAGGCTGGATGCCCACTGACTCCATGCTGACTAAAGGCCTTAATCTATTTATACTTTTCTAATAGTATCGCTTCAGATTTATGCTCCAGTCTAGCGTGGATACTATCATACAACCAGTTCAAATCACTGAATACAGGTGAGCTGAAATTACTGTTACACAGCAAGTGGCCTTCTGAGACAAAGACTGCACTGCTTTTGTCTTGAAGTCAGCTTCAGGAATTAGTGTTTATATTCTTGCCCAAACTTTCAGCTCGCAGCAGTAGTGGCATGTCTGCAGACACTGCCAGCCACTATGTGCCCAAGTGAACACAAAACTTTGTGACCAAATACTTTGAAATCTCGTGTTCTCACACATCCAGTCCTCTGGAATTGTTGCTCCATAGCTGCTGTACCTGCAACTTAGGTCACAAGTCAGAAGGTCACCTGATGAAAAATAAAATATACCTTGTAATGATAATAAGCTTTTAGCAAAGACACAAGATACAGCTTTTTTAAAAGCTTTTAAATACATATATCCAAGCTGTAATTTCTAAAGCAGATGAAAAGAGCTGACACAAGCAGTCACCTGACCATGGTGCTTCAAACTCCTGGCTAGCTTTAGCTGGAGAATCCTGTCTGTCTGAGTGTGCTGGACCTGCAATTTTAAAAAGAAATGTTCTGTGAACCAGAGCTTACTAGTCTGAGCATCCAGCTGATTAATATGTAAAATCTACCTCTGTGTCTGGAGTTAGCCTTGTTATCAGTAGCTATTTATTTTCACCGTCTGGAAATACGACTTCCTGAAATTCACCTGGTAATTGTTACTTTTCTTAAGCCAGCTACAAATATCCATTTTAGCAAGAGTAATAAGATAAATTCTTTTCCAAGGTTCAAAATGGTATTCAGTTTCCTTGTTTCCATCCACCTTTCTCTCAAAGAGCATCATACCACCAGACCATTGTTTCTGCGAGAACAGGGTGGGAGTCTGCTCTGAAGTACTGCATGGCCCAAGCGATGCAGGATGCACATCCAGGGACTGGCTGAATGACAGGCGAGTGCTGAATGCTGGAAGTTTACCACAGAAAGCTGTAGGTACCAATGGGCTCTACTATCAGCTTTACAGACCTTTACGTAGCAAGTCTGTCACTAGACTGATCTGGCAATGTAGACCCAGTTCTTGTAGTGCTTTAATATGTGAGACATAAGAGTGTATTCACAGAGTGCTAGCAAGGAGTTTGGTCCTTAAATACCTCTTAGGAAACACACAGTTGCCCAACCACAGCCTTGCTAGAACAAGGGCTTTGTACACAATTAAGAAGTATGATAGCCCTTTGGAAACACAGTGAGAGATCAAAAGAAAAGGTTCCTGCTATATGATCTGATAATATATGTCTCTATGGGCAATCACAGCCTAAAAACTATTAAAAGTCCTTTCTATATTTAATGTGCTTAGGCTCCTGTCTAGCTATGCTAATATTACAGAGCGAAACAGAACATGAGGTTTCTCATTGTTATAAAAATGCTGCTGCTTCAGAAAGTCCCTACTTGAATTAAAGTGTCTACTCAGCGCCTTGAATACAGATCACCAGCAAAGTGACTCACCTGCGGTCCTCTGAGAGGAACACGCTCTGAAACTTTAGCAGAAAACACCACGCTAAGATATCAAAGCGTATGGTATTGTGTATTAAGAAATCACTCACATCCTTTCAGTAATTTTGAAATGGATTAAATACACACCTATAGTTAAACCAGTCCAGATGTGTATGTTGAAAAACATTAAGGTCTGCCAGAATAAAGGACAATGCTTTACCTTTACCCTGGTCTTGCAGAAGGTCCTCATCCTGCAGACCTGTCTCTGAGCTTGTCTGTTGGCCAAACTGGCTGCCAGGCTGCCTAGAAAAACTCTCTTTTCTTCCAGGAGTTTCTTTCACAACCTCTGCAACTGGAGCACCCTGTTTTGAAGCAATGATGTCCATGTCTGCCACAGCTCTGTCTTCTGAGGTCATGGTTGTAGCTTCAGGTGTTGGTCCTGAAATTGTGTTGGTCGCCCCTGCAATCCATTTGTTCTCCTCCTGACTAACTTGCCCTTCTGAGACAGGTTCTCTGTCTGAGGTATGATAATCTTTCTCCTTATTTGTTTCTGTATCAGGCTCTTTACCCAGGCTAAACTCCTCTTCCACCTGTTTTTCAGATCCAGGTTCTCCATCTCTACTGAGACTGTACCCAGCAGAGGCTGATCCTGGGAAAGCTTCCTCCTGTCTGTCTGCACTTGCAGGCTCAGTTTGCCTCTCAGTATTGATGTCTTCGTGGAAACTGAATTTCTCACTATGTATTGTATCTCCATCCAAATCATTAGCTTCAAAATCAGTGCTTTTCACCACTGACACAGCGTCCTCTCCTTCCTTTCTCGCTTCAGGATTGCTTGATTCTGCTGCTTGGTTTTCTTCCTTAGAAATTCCTCCAGTCTCAGGTTCACTCATGCCCATTTGTTCAAAAAGACCTTCTCTGACACTGGTTCTCATTGTAGATGTACATTGTCTATTGTCACCCACGGGCTGATATGCTGAAATCTCTCCCTCAGGAATTTCTGTTTGAGACAAGACTAACTTTTCACTCAGTTCCTCACAAACTTCCTGGTCTTCAAGGCCTCCCCATAAACCCACAAGATCAATCTCTTGCAGCTCAGTTATTGGCCCTAAAACAGAAAAAAAAAAATTACAAGTTGATAATTTGCATTGGTTTTATGTCCTCTAGTATTGCATTAGAAAATTTAAAGAAAAAAGGTATTCCCTAGCAAATACAAACTGCTGCAAACATGCATCTCAGAAACAGAACTTCAGAATAATGACTTTGCCTGCACAGAACTGCGCTTGTTCTGGTGGATTACACCATATTTCTTTTGAAATAAATATCAAGTTTCATAATTCTCCATACTAAGCAAAGCTGTAATTTGCCTTGCATTTGATCTTAGCAATTCATTAATGTCCACTATCTTCAAAATATTTTACTTCCATGTAGATGATTCTCTGTGTTTTTTCTTTATCTTTCCATTTTCCCGGAGAAATTTTAGTGTAAACACAAAAGTAAACACAAAAGTAACTTCTAATATTGCCCAGTAAGAAAGGGCAATTGTTTCAGGAAAAGTAGTCTTTCTTTAATGCAAAAAGTACTTCAGAGTTTTGTAGGAAGGAAAAGCTTTGGATGCTGAAGTATTTCTGAACATAGCATTACAGTTTGCAAAATGTGTTTACAAATCATGGTGTATAGGTCACAGCATTCATTTGGGTCCTTTTTTAGGCTCTGTCCATTTCTGGTAACACTTACAAAACATATATTAAGTATACAACCTCATGTGACCTCCTAACCGTTTAACCACAGTTGAAACATCCCATATACTTACACTGTCTCGGGTTACCGAGTCCCCTCTTAGCGATCACCGGGCTGCTGTCATAGAAGTCTACCAGCAGGGCAAGTATTTTTTGTCTATCTAAGAGACCAACCTAGCAAAAAGATCACAATTATTGGGATTTTCCTGTGGTTCTTGGGACTTATATCAACATTTGCAGCCCTACAAGGCACCATTAGATAAGAATTACCTGTGATTGAAAATTATCCATAACCAGAACATCAGTACAAATTTCAAAGAAGCAAAAATTTCTACTCTGGGCTTAGCCAGAGCTCCTCCTATGTATCACTTTGCAGGCACATCCTCTTGCATATTCCTGACAAATTACAGTTGGATGATTGTAAGCGCTTCTGCCAAAGGACTTCTTCATGTAAAGATCAAAGCCTCAACATTTCACACTTTCAAGACAGATAGCGATTGCCTGACAGTACTATGGAAGAATTTTCACATATTATGGGCTGTGCTGTACTATGTTAGTGACTGCACACTGTAGTTTGGTTTTGTGCCCCATCACTTCCTTTGAAGCATTACGTATTGGCAACTACCTGGGAAAATAATTAGTCTGAAAATCTGAGCTATTATGACAACCTCCCTAATTTCCTTTAAAAATTCATGCACATTTGACCACAGAGGTGAGAGGGGTATCTGTAATTCCAGTGCAGAGGAACACACAGAGTTTAAGTCCTTAGTATTCAGGGTGAGTGTATGCTGACAATAAAACCAGGAAAAGACAATGAAACGGGTCATTTCCAATCAGGAAATTGTGAGTCTAAAAAGTAAAGCAAGTCTAAATGATTGCAAGTTTTCCATTTTATGATGAATTCCTGTTGTCATTATTTCAGTCCTGTCACCTTTGTAATCTCCCTCCCGTTAGTGAAATATGGTCGTTAATTAGAGAACAGATTTACTGCAGTTCGTTATTTGTAGCAAGTAGCTTTCCATCTGAATTATTGATTTCCTTTTCACGTTTTGCTCTTAGATTCAAAACTGCAAAATGTAAAATTCACCAAGCTATTAATTCCTTGTGAACTTTTCCTGCCCTTAGGCTGAAGAAATAAAGGAAGAAGTTCGCCGCTTTTTTCTGGAAATGAGCTCAAGATGACTGCGCTGTTTATAATCTTAAATTGTAATTAATGGCATCAAGGTTTAGGAACAGAGGATTCAAAAACAACTGAGAGATACCCGTCACATCCTGGTGAAGTGTCTCCCAAGGAAGCTAATAGGGAAAACAAAGTGAATACATCACATTTGCTGTTACAGCAACACCTTTCCTCTACAGGGAGTTTTTGCAAATTCTGAGGAAAGGATCAGAACTGAAAAGAAACCTGTCATCCAGTCCAGTTGTAGTGTTTCAGACTCCTGTAACTTCTTTCGTGCTGGTAAAAAATTGCTAGAAATCACAGCCGAATTTCAGCCGTGTGTGGGTTTGGAACAACAAATGTCATCACATAATTCTGGCCCTAAACTTAAAAGATGTAGGCCCTGATTCCCAGTATCTTCATCTTCTTGTCATTAATACACAAATATTTTGCATGCTCCCCAGCAAACATTTCTGTAGGCTGTTTGTTTTTCAGTTGAATATATCAGATTGGGCTCTGCATCCATGTAGTAGACATACAAACACAGAACATGTTTCTGAAGATGTTACCAGATCAGTGTGTAATATTTGGATTCTCCATTCAGCATTTCCATTACACACATTTAATTTTCCCTTTAAATTTCCTCAGCTGTTACTTGTCACAATCATCTGTCAGTTGCCTTGAAGCTGGCAGCACTAATGCAAAGCTGTATTTTATTAAAAAGGTAAATCAATGAATGAAGTATTATTAAAAGGAAAATAAAAATGCTGTTTGGGGATTCAGATACTTTTTTTCATGTTAAAATAATACACTTGGAGGATTTAGATTACTCAGATTCTAGAAGAGTTTTGTGATTTAGATGAAATAATTTCATTTTTATATATGAAAATAGTAAATTCCTTATAAGAAATTACCTAACATGAATTAGGGATATATTTTCCACCTTGTTTCCATATTTACCATTTACACAGATTTGCTGTTTTATCAGAGGTCTCTGTTACCTCAGGATACTTTTCATTACAGCTTACCTCGGGACAAACGTGTCGCAGTAAAGATATCTGCAGACAAGGAGCATTACAACAGGACAACCATTTCCAAGGTCCTATACTCAGTTACGCTCTTTCTGGGTTCCTAAATTTCCTAGAAACGGTCATTTTTTGTTGTACTTTGTGCGTGACTGACGAGGCTGATGAATGGTTCCTGCCCATCAGCCCTTCGTACGGAGGCTTGTCGGCAGGACAGGCACAGCACCCACTACAAATCACAGCAGACCATCTGTGTTTGTACAACCGCCCCAAACTTGTCTCCACTTTTAACGAATGCCAACTTTAGTGGCTGGAGAGTTGAAACATGTTGACCCAATTTTTTTGTCACCTAGATATTGGTAGGTGATAATTCTCAGTTGTTTTCGGCAACGCTCTGTGATCTATGAGTAATTCCTTTAGCAACACAGACTAAACCAGACGTGCCACTGAATCAGTGATAGGTCAGTGTTTAACCGCTTGATTGTTTTTCTGGCAATGTGATGTGTGTACCTCGAACACCACAACATGCTTGTTAGCGAGCAAGATGGGAAGAACAGACGCTCATGAAAGGTCATGAGAAAGCAGACTCTGTTGCTGCTGTACTGCAAGAAAGGTAATCAGACGTGTCTCAAACTTCATTAGACTGAAAACTCATCTCTGACTAAATTTAGTTACATTTAAGGACTCCAGGCTTAAGCATCCCTGAAAATTAATGCAGTTTCTGAGAAATTATAATTGATGCACGTGAGCACAGAGAGACAATAAACTAAAAATTCACAGAGCTCTTGCCTTTTTGGGCATTAGAGCAGTGATTCAACTGTGTTCTGGTATTATCTTGGAAAGTTTCTGCTTCACTGTATAGCCCAGGCTGTTCTTGCTGAGCTGCCATCCTTCTGGATGCATGCATTTGAAATCACAATAATGATCATGTGGATACCTTCTAATTTGACTGTAATTTAAACACTGCTTTCTCAGCTCCCTGGCCCTAATTGCAAGTCCCTGAGGCAGCCAGCCACACTCCCCATGCAGACTGGAATAACTGCCTGCTACCAAACAAATGTAAATTAGGAACTGAAACAACTGCTTTGCTGTGCTTTGCAGAATGAGTACTACAGGTAATGGATCCCATTCAAGTGGTGGAAGTCCTTGGGTTAGTTTGCATCTTTTATCTTCCCTGTGGGCACAGTACAGCAGGACCTAATAGAGCTATACAAAAGAAACCAGGTCAGGTTTAAAAGAACTGCATGGTCCACACTACAGTTTAGTGAACTCAATTTGAGAGCAAGGCTACCTCGGAGGGTAGAAACAGCAACTATGTTTGTGCTCTGATCATTTTTTTCTGGGCAGCGGTGGCGTCTGTGCTGCTAGCTGCTCACTCTTGTTATGTTAGGCTAGCATTTTTGGCTCTTTGCCTCTGAGATTCCACTGGGATTAGTAGCGTGGAGATGGTGACTACTGCCACAGAAATAACAGGAAGAAAGTCACATTAAATCATGAAAGGGAAAGGAGGGATCCTTTCAAAATGCATGGCAAAGATAAGACTTGGCTTTATATATTACTCTACCCAGGAGGATCCATCATAGCTCTTCTTGACAGAGCAACAGGAAAACGAAATGTCTTCTAACTGAGAAGTAGACACATTTCTTTCCTCATCCCTGAAACAGCAGCTTGCCTGCTATTCGCTAAAACGGACCATTGGTGTGCAAACGTGCTGTGTAATTCCATTCTCCTAGAGGTAATGACATTATTAGCATGACATTGTAGAGCACAGTTTATTCTGGGTAGGCATGCTGTAAACATCACTAGAAGAGTGCTGGATGGAATATATAATTTATGTAGGGGAGAAAACTGTAAGATTATGGCAACCATTTGCTGTGTAGTAGCCAGCAGTTGGCTAACTGAGGCTACTCGTTACAAGCACCATAATTTTTGGATGAAGCCCAAGTTTTTCGCAACAGCTTATGCCATTGATTCTTCAGCTCCTACTATTTACTGGTTTTCTAATAAATCTAGCTGGTTTGTTTTTTTTTTTAAATGGGGATACAGGTTTATTCAGCATCTGATAGATAGAGTTTAGAGCTGCTGAAAACCAAATCATGGCTTTTGAGTTCCAATTCCAGCTCTGTAACTGACTTACTGTATTTTAATTTCCTGCCCATAAACTGTGGCTGAAGTTCACAGTACTTTTCTCAGAGAGGTTGTAAAGGTAGATTATTTCGCATTTTCAATTTAAACTATTATGACATTTATTGATAGAAGCCCTAAAGGTATATGAATGAATGCAACATAATTAACACAATATATGTTACTATTGTAGTGATGCACACATTTGCTAATGTCAATCTATATCAAGTTATCTTTTCTGAAGCATGGCTGAATAGACAAATTAGCACCCAAACATGTTGAAGGTGCTGTCAGCACAGGTGATGACCAGAAGTAGTGAAGTTCATGGTTATTTTCTTCTCCAGAATCATCAAACTTCAGCCCAGAGTCATTATATTACATCATTAGCCATCAAGGCTATTGGCTATTTCTGTGTCTAAGAACTACGAACTATGAATTTGAAGACAGTGCAGCACCTATTGTCCTCTAAAATAATGCTGAGTAAGGACAAAGGGAGTATGTGGAGTCAAGAACAATAAAAAAAAGGCAGTGACCCAGAGAAATACCACACTGGAAGCACCACCATATTGAAATTAGGTTGAGAGCTGCTTTGCCTACCTTTCCATAATCACAGTCTAAGAAGAGATCAGTAAACATTTGCCTCCGCATATCATGTCTTATCGTTTCTTGGAAGTCACCAGCACACTGACAGAGATGCTTCAGGATTTCTTGGAACATGTCATTTGAAAAATCTTCAGTGTAGGAATGGACATACTATGAAGAGAAAGCAATAATGTAAATGGTTAGCTTTCTTCAAATATTTTCACCTTTATTTGAACTCTTACAAATCTATTGCATGCAATGAAACATATAGGAATTTGTAGTTTAATTTGATGACGTAATGCAGGCTTGGCGCATAGATGCTACGCTGCCTACTTTGTTCTTTCTTCCGGAAGCAGCAATATTCTCCAAGCAAGCCTGGGACACCGCTGCGCTAGGCACTGCACGAATGCATACTGAACAGTTCCTTTCCCGGCCCAGAAGTCACTTATCACATCCGGTGGTTCAGAGATGCTGGGTCAGAATCCCTCCAATGAAATGTCATTGCTTAAGTTAGGTTATCTCAGGGAGGATGTAAGTTCTCCACGGTTTTCTGCAGCATTTAGTGTCCCTGAATTTACTCCCAAGAAGGCATTTTGAGCCATTAGTATTTGCAGAACTGACAGTCACTCAACTCTCTAATGCCACAAAATGACCATTGCCCACAACTTCTGTGTTTAGACAACCAGTCTGGATACAATAAAACAGGGAAAGAACCTTTTGAAAATGAGCCTGCTGTCACCTAAGTCCTCTGACACTGGGAATACTACTGACTCGAGATTTATTTTAAGTTCTAGCCTTGGAGACACTTTAACACTTTGGATTTATAGCCATGTGGTTTTTATGAGCAAAAGCAATATGGTTCTAAAAATGTGGTGTGCATCACATAAATAATAATGGCCATCAGAACAAACCACAATTCCAAAGCCTGTGCTGAATTATTACAGCAGGTTTCTGGAGCCAACCACCATAACAGGGAACCCATACAGTTAAAAGCAAGGATTTGCAACACACAGAATGTTTCCCATTATGCCATTTTTAGAGTATGGATACCTGACATAAGTGCTAGAACATCTTGGGACTTGTTGAAATGCCGCACAGGCATTAATAAACTGAAATATTAATATGTTATTATTATTCATGTCTATATTGCATAATTTCGAAGTATATGGGACAAGTGGAGAAGAGAGGAAGAGCAGAAAAGCAGCAGCGAACAGCCTGAGGGGTGGCTGGTGGGAAAGAAGAACTCTAATGCAATGTGTGTTTTTTCTGCATTTCAGCATAAAAAGAGAGGATGTAGGTGGGTTGGAGAGAAGGTGGCAGATCTGGGCTACGTGCATCTACTTGCTTTTCAGAGCTATTACAACCCAGAGCCCTGTGACAGATGAACCTTAATGATGACAGCAGTTGGGAGGAGGCAGGTTGGCCAAGCAGCTTGTTATTTTGGATGTCATCTCGATGACACATCCAAAGGCTTGCGTATTAATACTGCTGTCTAACAGCTCCACAGAAATTTTTTTTAGAAGTGTATGTTTGGCTATGTGGGCAGGCGCAACTATCGTAGAGTCAGAAGCTTTTCTTAGCTGATGTGTGTAAAGCACTCTACTGTGTGAAGTACTGTACACATACTAAGCATACATTTATTTATTATTAACCAAGAGATTTTGACACCCATCAGAAGAAAGCTGACATACCTCCTTCTTGCTATCCAGTGTGAGACCTCGCTGTAGTTTGTGAACACATTATCATCAATGACAATGGATCTTTGCTTTTTGTCCCTACTGATCTCAATAGAAATCAAGGAAGCTACACGCAATCATGAAAAATAATCTCACCTTTAAAGCCTGATTCTGACCTGTACGACAATGTGAGTATTTCCCTTGGTGTCAGACTGCTGGGGGTTCTGCATGTTGGAGTGCAAAGCGTGAGAAATAAACTATTAAGGACTGGTCTCTGGGATTTAAACGCTTTTAATATAAATGACCCCATGAGCTTGTCACGAAGGATGTAAAAATACAAGAGCCACTGTTTTGCATGTCCAAAAAACCCCCTGAAACCCAACAACAACAACGTGTGAGGTCTCTCTACCGAGTTTCTAACAGCCTCTAAGTAACCCAAAGCTGCACTAAATTCAGGGAGAGGGGGGAATTGCCATTTAATTTTAAGGTCCATTAAAAAGCAATGCTTTCCACATGTGAAAGGGCCTAGACCAGTGTGGAGAGAGATCAACCCTCTTTCTGGTTTTGGTGGATGATGCAAACTGATGAGCAAACGTAAATTGTAGCTCAGGATTAGAAGCAGTCCTATCCTGAGAGCAAAGCCTGTGATTATGGAGCAGTTCCCAAGGGAAGTGATGAAAGCTTCATCATTTGATTCAATTAAAACTGGACTGGAAAAAGCATCAGAGAATATATTCCGAGAACAACATTGCACTGGCCGGTAAATCAGACAGCTTGACAGTCCATGTCTTTTGTACTTCTGATCTCTGTTGTCATATCTTTAATTGAGTTAAAATAAAGAGTACACAAAATATATTTTAAAACATTTTTCTAATGCTAATGGAGCATGAATTCATTCAGTGCTTATACATCTACCATAGGGGTTATGAATTGAGGCTTCATTTCAGTGACAAAAGCAATTCTCTGGGCTCCCATTATCCATGATAGTTTTCTTAATTAAATGCAGTTATTCTGAGATTAAATGTAAAAATACCACATTTCATGCTTAAAAAAGCCTTCAACAAGTTATCACAAAAATGCATCTCTGTGCAAAATACTGAACATGTGAGTCTCCTGAGAGCAAAGGCGGCACAAAAATCACACATGGTTGCTTGAAATTAGTCTCTGCACAGCTGTTTTATACTCTGCTTTTAATTACTGTAACAGCACCCACTAGCACTGCTGCAGTTGAGGGTCTGTCATTATTTCTATTCTAAACATCCCTTTTTACAGGTTTAATTGCTCAGCCATAAAATTTAGCTCTGTCATAGGTAGAAAAGGCTGGTAAAGTCTTGGCCTGGAGAGTTTTTCAGTAAATATAGTTTGAATTGATTTCGTTGTTTTCAAATTGATGACGAGTAGAGTAATGGGATGAAACTTCCAACTACATTTATTGATTATGGTGAGTTAAAAGCACACTTCTGATATTTATCAATGTCAGATTTTGTTTTAAAAGTGCATATTTTTCAGCCTGGTTATGCTTCATGCACATTTATGACACTTGTTGCAGTTTGGTTATGGTTCAGGCCAGTAATAGTCCAGGGCAAAAATGGTAGCACTTGTCATCCCAGTTCATCACTTGTTAGGTTTTTCTATGGTTAACAGAACTTCATCAGAAATAACAATACTTTGGGGACATTACTAATTCCCTCAGGCTAATGGTTATATTGGGACACAGAACCTCCCTTGAGCAGCTAACGCAAAATTGGAATTCACAGGTGACTCGGGGCTTTGGCATTCTAGAAGGGGATTGAGAGGGATGTCCTAAAAAACACTGCTTCGGTCTCAGAGAGCAGCACAGGCTGCAGCTCTGAGGAAGGCAGTATGCTTCCCCCTGGCTGGCCAGAACGTTGTGACAGCGAAGGATGGGTATGGAGATGGAACGTGAAATGCCCTGATACAACCCGTTACCTGGGATGCTGGAGAAGTGGAGCCCCTCACTTACTCATCTTAGCTGTCCCCAGGAAAATGCTACTACTTTGTGGTAAACATCATATTCTGAATCAGATGCTCTTATTTAATTTCTCACCTCTGTGAATTCATCTATGTTTACTTTTTTTTCCAATGTGTCTACGATTTCCAGCTTCCTGTCATAGATTGCTAGTAAAAAATGAAGGCATATTGGTTTAGAAAGCAAACAGTTGTCGTTTTGCATATGTTACACATTTTTTTGCACACTGTATATTACATTAACTTTCTTCTCATGTTGGATTACATTTATTTGAGGTTATCCTACACAATAGCTGAAGCATCTGACTGTAGAGAGCTATCTAAATCTGATCCTTACATATTTCTCTTGCTGACAATCTGCACTTACCTATTCAGAACTGTGCGGTCATATTTATTCTTGACATATGTTGGTGCAAAGTGCAATGATTTTAACGGTACTTACAACTAATTCTGTGAGGGAAGAAATTATTTTTGATTTAACAAACAGATAAAACTGCCTTAAAATTCTGCGGACATGGATTCTGCTTTGCAAGAGTGGAATCTGAAAATCACAGTAATTTTCCCAAGAAGCTCTGTTTTTACTGATAATATTCAAAACTATCTTTTGGTCAGCTTCCAGGCTGCTATAATGGAACTGAGAAGACACAGCAAATTTCTACATAGATTTCTGAACGACGTCTTTGAGGACAGACATGCTAATTCTGTTAGGATTATTTTTCTGTTCTTTCTTCTACAATATATCAGGAGTAATGAGAAAATACACCATAAAATGCATTTATCTCTCATTGCTCAAGACATTCCTAAACTGTACATTATATTTACTGAAGTACAAAACAAAGCTTAATGTTCTGTATATTGAATGATTAAATACATTAGGAAATGGAGCCACGCTGTTAGTGAAACATGGCATAAAGCACTTCCAGCACCTGTAGAGCAAGCATTTGGGCAGAAACTTCCTTCCCAGTTTTGCATCTGTTCCCACAGGAGAACGACAGCCACCACAGCAGGAGCACAAGGGCTGCGCCTGGCATTCACACAATGCTGCCAATATAGGACGATTACTCAGAGGAACAATTCCATAATAAAGAAAGGGCTGAGCAAGGGCAAGCTCTAGACAGGGGTGACTCCAGCAGCAAGCAGAAATGCACTCTGGAGGTTCCCCGCTCATCATCCCATCTTCCAGCAAAGGCAGATTTGTTATTATTGATGATCATTACAGGCTATCAATGTAAAGGGCTGGCAGCAGGCTGTATGTTGCCACTTCAATGTTCCTGGCTCTATCTACTCAATTATCATTATTCCGGGAGGTCAAGTGTAAGCTATAGAAAGTGGACAGGAATTATGGAAATCCTTTCTATGCTGAGTGCTCCAATACAGAGGCGCTTGTGCTGTGTGTCACTGGCACGGCTGGGACTGGCAAAGGGAACGGCTAGACAAGATGTGTGATTTGGTGGAGCATTAGCTAAGCTTCAGCATTTTCCCTGAAACCATAAAATGTAACAACACTGTCAGACTTTAATTTTTTTGATCCTGCCTTTCCTCCATACTTTCCAGTATGCCAGGCTGTCCATGGAATTTCCAAGACCTCCCATGAGACAAGGAACACCAGGGGATAGAATAGACAAAGGAGTTTCTAACAGTGGTTCTTAAAAATCGTGACAAGCACACGGCAATGTCTGGATAATGCAGGACATAAGTGGCAAGGGCCTGCATCTGATCTTTCCAACTCTCTGACAGATTTTTTTAAACTTCTTTGCACGCTTTTCAAGATCATATTAATGAACCACATGGTGGTTCAGTCTTTCCAATCTGTCTGAAGATTTGTAGTTAATATCCTAGCTGGTGTAACTACCCTTACAGATTCTTTCTCTATTGTCAAATCCATTCACTGCTTGCTCACAGTTTGCATCAGAATTCAGAACACAGAAATAAAACTAACGGAGACACACTGAAAACTTACCTTCTCTCACATCCATGGGAGTAGAAGCAATGACATCCAGAAAAGACCTCAGAGCACTCTGAACCTACAAATCAAGGTAACAGTCAAAGGCCTGTTTCACGCAGACAACAGCAGGCAATTACTAAAATCACCCAGAATAATTAGTCGTATGGGCCAGCAATGCTTCTTACCACACACAGGTGGTCCCTGTTAAATGTAGACCTCGTCTACATGTTGTGCTGTGTGTGACCACAGGACAATTTCCTAGGGGCCTTGTGTGACTTGTGAGAAAGATGCTTGTACCGAGAGATGTGTTACAATTACTGCAGATCTCATCTTTTATGAGCTGCAGTATCAGCTTGTATGAGACACAGAGGAAGAAAGAAGATTTAATAGATGACACAGGAGAGCAAGAGTGGCTGCCCTGGACCTTTTCAAGGGGATTCTGAGGGATGACCAGCTGCAGAGGAGGACATCCAGTGATGAGGTATGTGCCCAACAACCTCAGGAGTGTCTGAATACCTTACAGGGCATTTAGCTTCCCAGGACCTCTGTGGAGAATGCACCACAATCCTTCCACGTGCTTGTGGGGAATCAGGGCTTGGTGAGGTTAAGTAGTAGACAGTGACCTGCATCCTAATCCTAAGGGATGTCAGTGCCATTCCCCATCCCTGTGCTCCACGCTGCCGTGCCAGGGCAGACGGCACTATCAGAGCCTTCCTTTTGCTCCTCTGGAACAATCATAGCAGTGTGTTAACAGGGATCATTCCTAGTTACCAGTGCAACCGGTATTCTGCCACCGACATCCACCGTCCACTCTTTGAACTGAATTGCCAGCGCCTCCTTTCTCATCTCTTTCACCTGAGACTTCGTATTGTCCACCTGCTCCCTTTCCTTCCGTTTGTTCTTTGTCTCAGACTTCATCCTGGCCAGCCTGTACGACATGGCAATATGGTTTAGAAAGACACCATCAAAAGCATATTTAAGATAGATTAAGCCTACCTTGAAGAACAAAAGGAGAGGAAATAACTTCTTACTGAAATTCTTGTCTTTTTAGTACAAGCAGTTTTTTCTCCAAAGAAACAGTTGATGTTTGGGGCACAAAATTACTAGTGTGACTATGGGAACAGACATTAGTAGTTTGTTGTTTTCAGAGGGTAGCTCCAAGGAGCTGAGAGTAATTATCTGCTGACATGTATCAACTCCTGAAATCTAGTGTAACTATGAATCTGAAGAAATAACCTCTGAGTGTCAGATATGTGCATGTGGAGAGAGCCACTTGTAGAGTATATGGTATACACATAAGGGAAAATCATTTGTACAGTTCTCCTAGTTTGTGTAGTTTCAACAGTGATAAATTTTACCTTCACATTTATAATGGCATTAAGCATTTATTGTGTAGATGTCCTTCAACTTTCTTTCAATTTTAGCAGGAACAGAGCCGCCTAATTTTGCTACACTTGATTTACCAACAAAATTGCATCAGTATGCATTTGTCTCAAAGCCTAAGTACCATTTCACATAAGCTCTTCACTGGCAAAGAACAATGTTCAATGAAATTTCTTAAGCAGCTTCACACAATAAAGTCCTTACTGCCTTAGGACAGGGACAACACACCAACCTCTCCGCCACTTTGAACACATAGAGTTTGCAAGCTTGGAGTAAAAGCACCTCCCTTTCCTCTTCCTTCCATTTTCTTTGCTTCTCTAATCACCCAGCCACGTTTTTCCCAATCCCCATTTTCGCACAACAAAAGAACTGAATAAAATTGATCCCGTAGAACTGATCTGCTTTGGTTTTGATTTTCTTCACTTATGAAGAGGAAAAAAAGCCTTTAGGAAGTTCAGAATGCTTAAAGCCAAAGATCAGTGCACACGGGGAGAGCAGTTCCTGCTCATGGAGGCTGCTGGATTCTCTCCGCACTGAGACATCTGCCCTGCTCACCCCTGCGGCCATCCCGTGCACCCTCTGCGGCTACGCGGAGCAGGGGGAACGGCTCCTCTTTTGTACCTGAGAACACACTCCTCCAGAAACTACATTTTAACTACCGATTTCTGTTCCCTTCCTCCCCTTGTGTTTCACACCTAGTGAAGATGAGCTGATCCTGTCCCTGCTCTCTTCTCTTGCTATGGGGTCATCCTAGAAATTATGAAACAATGATATTTTCATTAAGGAATAGAAAGGCCTGTTCAACATGGTACAGCAATACACTTTGATCACAGCCAGTTTTATCACTGGGTACTTGTTCTTCATGGCCACTTTTCACAGAGGTTTCTTAATGAATAACTGGGTTCCTTAACCAATCGTGGGCACTGCACAAGCACCTGCTGAGGCAGCTTAACCTCCGGCACTTTGATAGCAGGGGAAGAGTAAAATAATTTCCTGTCATCTGACTCCTTCGGACACAGCAAAGAGGAGACATGGAGCAGGTACCTAAATGGACTAACAGATTTTTCTCCAGTGTGTGCTACAGACAGAAAGAGAAACCCAGACCATTTCTGCAGCTCCTCCTCAGGAGCAGTCTACAAGCTGAAAGCAGAGCTGAGGCCATGCCAGGAGCTGCCAGGGTGCTCTGGTGATTAACCCGGGCAGTGCCCAGCACAAGTTACACTGTATGCTGCTCCTGTACTGTGCTGCAGTTCTGCATTTATTCCTAGAGTCCTAAAACAGCAGCTGCTGTGTCCTCTGCCTGGTGTCCCTGGTGTGGGACAAAATGTTTCCCCCCTAGACAATACCAGCAAAACAGGCTGTAACAGCGCTGGGCACCCGTTTCGAAGTGAGCTCATTTCCGTCTTAGACATTTCCAGAAAAGATGAGATGGCAGCAAGGGTGACTTCTCCCTGCAGAATGAAACGTGTTTCTTCAGGAACACAGCCGCCAAACTCCCACACAAGGATGGGTGACTCAGACTGAAGGGCTACCATCCCCGGACAAATATAGCCTCTGTTTCAGGTATCAATCCATTCGGATAAGGAATTTCTCCCATCTGTTCTCCTGCATGCCGTGGCTCCCAGGCAGGTGGCAGTTAAAGAGAGACTGGAGGAAGCCTGGGAGAGCTCACTGAGGACTGGTAAGCTTTAGATCAGAATCTGGGGTGAAATCCTGCCTTTCCTGAAGGTAATGTCAAGGCTCCCAGGAGCTTCACTGTGGGCAGAATTTCACTCCTCATCTTTCTGGTGCTTATGTGAGAGATTTTGAGCGCAGTCTGGCATTTCTCTTGTAACATTTTTTTCCTGTTTAGAAAGCCAATGACTCACATTATGAGTGTTAGCGCTGCATGGTGTTGGTAAAATCCTCTGTGCTGCTATGCTTTAAGAATCCTATGCAAATCCCACAATACAGCCATCACAAATATGTAAATCCTGAGCTGCTGAGAATGCAAATCCCATGATACTACTACCAGCGGATATGCAAAACCTGCTACAGCTATGGCTACATAAACCCCCCGGCAGCGCTGTCTACAGAGAGATTGATTTCTACAAATCTTGATAGTCACTTCCTTTGCATAGGCTCTGATAGCTACAAATTGAGAACCTGTCTCCAAATGTAAACACGGGCTTAACAGACAAGGCCATGGTAACATGTCACTGGTAGCCAACACTTTGCATTCTACAGGAAAATCTGACCTCTCCTGAACAATGAAAGCTAAGAATATTTTAAAAGGAAAAATCAAAACCAAAACCAACAAAACCAAACATCCCCTCCACACACACCCCAGGAAATTTTATGTATTTTAATTCAATTTCTTTTGCAAAATTCAACTTCGTTTGCAAAATAAAAATGAGATGTGGTTCTGAACCTCCTACAGCCAAGCGTCTCTCTGTGAATCACAGAATCATAGAAGGTTAGAGGTTGGAAGGGACGTCTGTGGGTCATCCAGTCCAGCCACCCCGCCGAAGCAGTCACCTACAGCAGGCTGCACAGGACCCCATCCAGGTGGGCTTTGAATATCTCCAGAGAAGGAGAATCCAATATGAAGCAATATGAAAGGTGAAACACTCCCCAAAATATAGGTGTGGCACAGGTGGCATCCTAAACATCCTTCCAGAATAGTCTGTGCTTGAGTGAAAGCTCACTGAAAAAGAAGATGTTTCCCTGGATCATTTGTTTCAGTGGATCAGCATTTAAAAAATAGAAAATAAACCAGCTCTGGTTGTACAACTGTGTTTCTGCTTATGAAGAAAAAACGAAAAGCTGAGCATGACCAGTCAGTTATAATTATTTTTATCTGTGGGGGAAAAAGGAGGCAAGTGATTGGATGAAATTCACTTATCACACTGCTTCAGTTGTATTCACACAAGGCATGTTCCTATGAACTGTAACAGTATGCGGACTAGAAATGCAGAGAGAAACTCAGAGCAGTAGAGAGAGACTTAACATAGTCTTTTATTCACTATAATACTGGGAACTTCAATTATCTTCATTCAGAGTTTATGCATAAGACATGTCAACGTTTTACTTCCCTAATTCCTGACACTGAAACCCTAAAACCAATTTTCAAGCTGTATGTACTACTTATGCAAATAGAAGAGACAGCCGTTCAAATAGACGTCACTATTCTACAAACACAGATATAGAATAAAGTGATCTAGTAGTAGTGAATGAGTAATTTTGACATCATTCACAATCACCCCTGGGTCAGCTATAAACACTAATGTTCACTTCTATAATTTTCTGAATAAAGCAATTAAAATGAAAGCATTATTGTTCACCTAATGCACTCACATTTTAACCTTATCATCTTGTAAGATGCCATGAAACC
This sequence comes from Opisthocomus hoazin, assembly GCF_030867145.1. NCBI lineage: Eukaryota > Metazoa > Chordata > Aves > Opisthocomiformes > Opisthocomidae > Opisthocomus > Opisthocomus hoazin. The sequence continues at coordinate 12,462,408 of NC_134433.1, read as the reverse complement.
CCCTTCCAATATTCATTAAATATTATATTAAAGTAAGCGGCCTAAATACACCCCACAAATAAGCAATATAATAAAATAAAAAACAGTTTCTACTTTAAAAGGAAAAAAGAATTTGAAAGGAAAGCCTAAGTAAAAATCCCAGGAGAACGAGTTTCTACAATGTGCCAGGACTATAATTGTTGTTGGTTTGGCCAAGAGAAATCATCCTGAAGGAGGTAAAAAGGGTTATCTTTTTATTAAGTTTGGAACAATATAGAAGAAATGGTCTGTGGTCCATAGACCTTTGATACTAACGCCTGTCCTAAAGAACTGCTGTCACTAGCCTAGACTGGTTTGAAAGCAGTTTGCTTTTGTAATTAAGACAGAGTCTAAAGAGGAATTATATTCTTGTGAAGGGCAGAATATTGCCTTAAACAGGAGTAACTAGTGTTTCATTTTGTGTGACATCCTCTGGCATTTGTCTTGCTTCTCAGGTTTTTATGAGAAACAACTACCATCTCTGGCACTGTATCCCACAAGGTTCATTTTGTTCGACACTTTGCCAGCCAGGCTGCAGTCACCATTCCCTTTGTAAATCAGAGACCAAGACACCAGTTCTGGCCTTGTGACCAGCCACACTTTCAACTCTCTCACCTCTCTGACGCTGTACCTGGCATCTCAGTTTTTAGCTCCTCCGTGACCATCTTCATTCCTCTCAGGTACGGCCCTGGTTTTGTAGAAACACCATACTGAGGGTTATGTCTGATCAGATATTCTCCAAGGAAATTAAGGGGGTTAAATCTGGTTGGTTCTTTGTCTGGTGCAAGCACATTCTTTCTTTCTACTTCCATTAACAGTTTTTCCGCTCCTGGGATTAATGTAGGTAGGAGTTTGTCAAGCAAATAGATGCGAGTATCTAGTGTCTCTTTCTCTTCACTGAACCACTCCTTGGGCAGCCAGTCACAGGGTTCTCTCTTCTTTACCTTTTCTTCTTCTGTCTTTTGTGCGCGAATCGTCTTCACCTTTGCCTCCTGCAGACTCAGACACCTCTGCTGTACCTTCTCATAAAAACACTCTTTCCACGGAGCATAATTACTCAGACACGGCAGCTCACCACTCCCCTGATTTCTCTTCACTTCTGTAGCAGTCATATTCTTACCTTCACGTCTGGGATGTTTTAGACCTGCAGTCTGGGCTGCTGCTTCTGGCTGAGCAGCCATTGCTCAATCCCTGTGACACGGAACAAAAGCAGCATGTTATATAATGCCAAAAGATGCAGCAGTGTCCTAGCAGATGACACAGGAAGAAAGTCTATTGTTAGGAATTAACTAATATTCTTTTTCTACTTTCCTCTTTTATTCTGTTTCTGCTGTTTTGTACTCTTAAATAAATACAGCCCCTTTACTTCAAAGACCAGTAAATGATTTAGAAAGATTAATTATGTATCACAACAGTCCCTGGAGACAGAGCAACTAAATAAGCGTGTTCTTTTCTTATGGAAGAAGACACTGAGACACAGAAGAGAAGTGATTCATTCCAGGTGACTTAGAGACTCAGAAACCAGGCAGTGAACAGTGCTCGGAAGTCTTGTCCCCCAGTTCTAACCAGTGGATTCCTCTTTCCATTAGTATCGTTATTTCTCTTTAGGTCCCACTCCATGCCTCCAGGAAATCCAGAGGATACGAGACAAAGGAAGCAAGTAATGGAAAATACCAGATGCCTAGGAGCAAGATTTCTCTATCCACATGCCGCCTTCTGCTTCATCTTTTCTGTAGCTGTGAAAAACACTGAGGAGGCTTGTCCCACAGACTACTTAATTTCAACTCTGGCAACTATTTTTTCCTTTGGACATTTTGTTAAGGTAGCGAGGACACAGGTGTATGGGTCAGGAGAGGTCCAACAGGAAGGGAAACTCTATACCATGGACTCTGTAATTAAGCTGTTCACAAGCACTTCATCTTGTTGATCATTCTGTAAAAGACAGACCTACAGAGCATTGTAGATATATCCCTTTACAATTTCCCAAACTCCACTGCTTACTTCTCAGAATGTTAATTCTGTGAAATATCAGGAAGAAACTGAGTTGCTCACAAGGCACAATTTGAAAACTATCGCTCTATGTCTCCACGCACAACCGTCTGCATCTGCAATGGGACTTACATACACAGAATGGAGCAGAATGTTGCCTAACTACTTGATTCAAAGCATGAAAACTCACCAGCATGCTACGAAAAAAGCCAGCTCGGTGTTAAACAACAGCAAGGGAAGGGTGGTATTAACAGAGAGAGCCTATCGCCTTTCCAAATTAAAGATGAAACTCCACTCTGAACTTCCTGCCACACTATCCCTTTTCAAGCTCATATTTAAAAGTGCTTTTCACCAAGGCCTTTCAGTATCCATAGCAATACCATTGCTTTTGATATGTTTTGCTCTTCATATTTAAGCATTTGTAGCTGTTTGGAAGACAGTTCAGCCTTCCAGGAAGCGCATAAATGTGATCTACAGCCCTCCTGGCACACAAATGTAATTACTAATACGTTGACCTTCGGGTTCATAACCATCGTTTGAGTACAAATATTGCTTGGCTAGGTAGGACACTTCATACCACTAAATTTCTATGTCTGTTTTCTCAATGGGCTTGTTGGCATCTTCTGGTAATTTGTTTTCAAAGATGATTACCTGCTGGGGAGTGAGACGGATTTATGGATCAAGCTGCCTGCCTGACCCACACAGAAGGTTTTAAGATGGTAGCTGGTTTGCCACCGAAGGACATGAGCTGTAAAGAACTCCAGATTTATAATGGCAGAAAGGGAAACCTGTCAACCCTGTCAAATTGTTCCCTGCTTAGGTGAGTTTCTTTCAATAAGCCATAAAACCAGACCCTTTCTGGTTCAAAGCAGGGTGTTAACCAAATACTCTGGTCACAGTCCAAATCAGCTGGTTTTGTTGTGCCAAAATAAACTGTTCTTGCAGTTTCAAATACTTATGTTATTTTTTAACGTCCTTTATGAAACCGCTCCACAGTTTCTGTGCAATGTTAAAGTGACAACACTGCTTTATGAGGTGGCTGATTCGGAATGATGATGAATATATTCTCTACACTGCTCTCAAGCATTTGTTAGGATGATTTTCAGGATTAGTAAATGTTTATAAAGTATCTCTATGTCTCTGAACAAAACAAAACAAAACAAAAACCAGCTAAGTGTCACTGTTCTAACTCAATCCTATGGCACTCACATAAGTCCAAGAATGGAAGCAAGGCATAGCAAACTACGCCCACTGCTTTAATGCAGGATAGATAAAGCAGACTAAGAGTGTATGGAAGAGCATTCAAACACTAAAATAAACAACAAAGGAGTGCTAGAATCAGGCCCTGAAACTTGGTGTTTGTTGAGGATTACAGGGACACACCTCCAGTTTGTGTAAGACACCATTGGCTCATAAACTTCAGTGTTGATTTACATTAGTTGAGAATTTGGCCCAGAATATATAGAGCTTTGACGGCCTACGACACTCCCAAGTGGAGGCTTGATTGTCCAAATAATAGTAAGCATGGTGCACAGAGACAAGCTTTAGAAACACTCAGGAAATTTGAAATGTGATATAGAGTTTCCTGCAAGCCTTTGTTCAAGCTGACGGCAAGATAACCTCTTCATTATTTAGTAGGATGCCACTTTCCTGGCTCCTTTACTGTGAGAGAAATATTCTCACTGGAATCCCTGCAGGTATAAAATGATTATCTCCCCATTTTCTGTACAAAACCCAAATCTGCTCATAAGTAAGATTTTTATGGTTAAATTGTTGTTTCGTTAGGGGACTTTGATGGGTGGGATAGGGCCAGTAGGGTAAATATTTTGGAGACGTTGGAGTTACTAAAGTCTTTTCAAAAACAGAGTCCAATCTCTTTGATACTCTACCACTCAGAAATAGTTTTGTCTTTCCCTAAACATGCCTAAACGACCATGTTTATCTCACCAACCACAAAGCGCCCAATACCCTTTTCATATATGATCTCCTTTTCAATACAATTAAAATTTAAAAAGTCTTTCTCTTTTGCTTTCTGAAGCTTTGAAGAACTGTTTTTCTTACCTTTTGAGCTGGTATCAAAATAGGTCTTACTCCTCCTGCTTTCAAAGTGCCTTTGCAAATGAACAGGAATTTAATATATGCCCATCTGTTCTCAACCATTAAAAATCTTGAAGTGAATTAGGGATTTCTCAGACCTGCTGTGGAGCCGGGCTGTGAGTTTTACTCCTCTGTGTGTTTGCAGTTGCTAAGCAATAATCCCAAAGGTTGCTACGTCTCTTCCATGGCTCAGAATTGCTGTAGGTTGTCTTTTGGCTTTGGCAGCCCAACAGACTCTTCCACACTGAACTTAGATCATTGCATCACATGACATAAAATAAAATGAAATAAAATAAAATAAAATAAACTAGACTATGAATAGCAACAGACAACATTAAGGGCACAAATGATCAGAGAGAGAATCCACAGCTGCCCGGTGACAGGAGGTTTACCTTCAGATTCAAGGTTCATGAAGTCCAGAACTGTTGCGAGTTCATTACAAGCTGAACTGAGCACTGTGTTAACCAGATGTGAGAATGTGAGAGATAAAAATAAATTAATTACTAACTCAACTTGAACATTTTCAGGCTCTCTTTTTTTGGAAAGAACTGTGTCACTTTGAAGTAGCCTTGCAGGAAAGGCACATATAGCACAAATAAGGGGGGGGGGTTATAGTGCCATTTTGTTAGACTGTCTTTAAACCTGAATTTAAAGGAATTTGATTAATCACCTTTAATAACTCCTCCTATATTCTTGAAGAATAATATGCAACATGGGGAAAGGAGAAAGGAGAAGACAAAAACATCTATGACAACCATTCTGCACTCATTTATACCAACGTGAATCAGGTGCCTGTTCAGTCTTTTCCTTGGTGTTAAGCGGGACTTCCAACTGAGAAATTGATGGCAATTTCTGCCAGGAAACAAGGTTTATCTAATGCTGTTTCTTTTTTTCTATTTTGCACTGGAAGAGGCACAATCTTTCTATTGTCTACCTGCAGGAAAACTGAACTGTGACTTTATCTACGGTATTTGTCATTGGAACAGCTACACAGTACCCTACCCTCTAGCAGAGTATTAGTCTCCATTTTATGGGACAGCTGAGCTTGAAAACTTGAAATAGAGGAGGCTTAATATAAATCACAGATTTTTTCCAAAATCTGATACAGTTATTGTGAGAGTCACCTCTGTTCCCTAGCTTAGGAACTCTGGAGTTTTAATTGTGGACTCGAAAATGTCATTCTCTGTCATCTTCATCAAGTTACTTGTTATTACAACACCCACAACACCAAGGTAAATAATACTTAATTTGTAAAACTCTGGAACTGGAAATAGCTCTAACCGACATGCACCCAGAGTCCCAACATAAACCCAGTACAACATTTGTGCTGACCTTAAAAAAAAGGTTTGGTTTGGTTTTGTTCCTAAGACCTGCCATAGAAGTTAGAAAGTGTGCATGCTGTGTACAGGGTTTTTATAAAGAGGAAATTTGCTCAGAAATTACAATAACAATTGTACTTTAGTGGACAGTCAAAGGCCTCAATTTTTATTTTAAGTTTATATTTTCTTTTCTGGAAAGGAGGATGCTGCAGGAATTCCTGGTGTTTGTACCTGGCAACATTTTTTTTCATGTATGCACTCCTATACATATTTCAGAAAAATTTATATGGTTGTAACTTCTATAGATAGCTTTGGCCATCTGTGCTAAGTGTCTCTCTGAAATGATGCTTCTTCTGGGCACTCTCAAATACCACTGGAATGCCAAGTTTACCAGTGTAGTAATACGCCAGAGACACTACAATACTAACTTGATTTTAGAATTTACTATTTGCTTACAGAAAGGAAACATCGCACAAAAAACCCCCCACAAAACCATGTAAGTCCTCTTTTATTTGAAAAGTATGGTGTCATAAATTATAATTTCTTTTCTATTTATTTGAAGAAACATGTATCAGAAGGAAATACGCTCATTGCAGTGTATTTCCAAGATGTGTTGAAATGTAGCATCAATTATGTCCATAAAATGAAGCAGAAAATTAATGCACAGGAATAATTTAAAATGAGGCTTTAAACTGGATTGTGCTCTTTTTCCCTCAAAGCAGTTTGCACGTGATTAACTCCTGTTATCTCTTGTCCCACGTGGGCTTGATTTTTCCCCTTTGCAATTCACAATGGTGTTGCTATTAGGATTAACTTACAAAACTTTTTTCAGTATGAAACATAAATTTTAAAAATACTCTCACTTCTCTTGAAGTGATTTTTTTTTAACCCACAAATAAAAGCATACAAATAGAACTTGGAAGGAGGATAAAACCGGCTCTATTTTTGTTTTTCTGGAAGTGGAATCCCGTGGGTTAAGCAAACCTTTAATCACACCCTATTTAACTTGGCTGTTATCCCTTAATGTTTGTGCTAAGCAAAGTGTATCCTTTTATTATGCCATCAAATACTTGCACTGTTGACAAAATAATGGGCTGAATATGTCATCACAGATGTTTTGCTGGAATTGCCTCTTCTTTTTTTGTTTTTCTGTCTAAGATACATTTTGGGAGCACTCTGTTGCCTTTTGCAGCTGATGCCAAGATTATGCAATGAAAGCCCCGACGTGTAGTAATAATAACTTGTGTTAGCCAGAGAAATGTTTGCAGTCTATTAAAGAAAGAAAATAGTCAGTTTTAGAAATGCATTCCAAACCAGCTCAAGGATAGCTTCACATCCTTTAAATGATCTATTGGGCTAGAGCTGTAGGTGCTGACCACAGTGCTTTCAGCCCGGGGAAGAACAAGGCCACAGGCTTCCATCCTCCTTTTTCTACCGACCATGATGTTATGACCACAGGCGGCCCTGTAATTGCTCTTTTCAATCAGAATACATCTGCCTTATAGCTTCCTCCTCCATATTTAAATTCTGCTGCTAAAAAACATTGCACATGCAAATTAAACCTTTCTAATGGCTCGGAGAACCACTGCAATCTGTGATTACTGTAGTTAATAACCGATAAGTTGGCCCTCTGGCAAACGTAGATAGCACTTCCATTACTTACTTGTGGTAAATGTTTTTTAAAAGTGTTTGCTGTTCAAATACCTGGAAGGGCTACCTGATATATGAAAATTACACAAAAGTCTATTTTGGAAGCTGGTTTAAATAATAATTTCTTGATAGTAATCCCTACATGACTGTTGCTCAAAATCCAGAATGAAACACCAGTCCCAGGGGAAGGAACTGCTGGAATACTCTGGGAACTTGCAGTCTTCCACCTGTCCTCTGCATCAATGCAGACACATCTGAACAGAAGCCATGTGCCTAGAAGCAGCCCTGTATTTGCAGGGATCCATCTGCACGAAACAAAGCAATAACCTGGACATTATGCTTTAGAGAAAGGCGAATAGCATTAAGATTCCTGTCATATGCCAGAGAAGAAAAAACTTTCCCATCCTCAAATGTGACTCCTCCCTCCACTGAAAATCATGGCAAGAGCTTTACAGAAGCATGGCCTCGTATCTGGCTACCGCCTCAGCACAGCGGTTGGTAACCACAAAGAATCTCTCTTTCTGCTAAGCTTCACCATGCTTTGTCTATACATCAAGCACTTGACTCCATGCTTCTTATGTTCCCAAAACCTTCTGCAAAGAGACTACAAAGTGATGCAAGATCATTTTTACCTGAAAGGAAGAAGTGCTTTGCCAGGAGACAAAGCGCTTTTTCAGTTTCACAGAAAATAAGACAGAAACACGCAGTTAGAACAAACGTTGTGTTTGAGTAAAATATAACAAAAAACATCTACAATGAATATAGCAGCTAACCCTAACAATCTTTAAAATTATTGAAAACCAAAAGATTCCCCTGTGCTCCATTACATTGTCAATCCACGACACTTTTAGTTAAAGTTTCTTTCTTTTCTGAACTGGGTACAAACTAAAAAAAAGCTGAATAATGTGGTCTGAAAAACATACATTCTGCTGTTCAGTTATATAGCTGGAGTAAGCAGCAAGTATAGATAGGAAAGAAGTTCTGTTGAAATTACAGCTAGAGCAGATAGATAGTTTATTACAGTAGCCACACCTGACAGCATTGCTGGTCTGGCTACGTCATTTGAAAGTGTGAGTAGATCCTACACACATTCATCAGGTACGTGGCAACTCCCAAGCACAGAACAGTCCTTCTGGTCCCAAAACTTGCAGCTTGCTTTCTCTACAATGGCAAAAGGATGTCTGTATTTGGAAGTCTTTGCCAATATGTACGTACTGTACAGATACACCAAAACCGCATCTGTATTGCAGATTTGCCCACAGAAAAGATAAGGCATTTAATTAATAAATGGAAGGGAGGGACCAGACAAGAGGCTGCTCAGAAAAAGATACTGTTTTACTGGGACGCTGTGGAATGTTCAGAACTTGGGGGATACTAATTTAAAAAGGGTCTGGAAGGCATTTTATTGACCTCTGTGCCATGAATCTGAGTGCCCTGCTAGCACACTTTCCATAAATATTGTGTTTCAAAATAACAACACAATGGCTGTAAAAGGCAGGACAGTGATTGTTTGTTTACCCATGGGTTTTGCTTATTCTCCCCATGCGCTTGGATCCCACCGGGGCCTCTTCTGGACTCTTTCGTTGCTGTGCAGTTCACCGTAAACTCAGATTTCGCCCAGCTTAGGGAGCCTGTCCTTCATCCCCTTTTGTCCACAAGGAGGCAAAATGCCTCCTCAGCGAGCCTGAATTCTTCATGGCATCGAAGCCCAGCTCCCAGAGCCGCCCTGCAAAGTATTTTGACTGCAAGGCACTGTGGAATGACCTAAAAAGCTACCTTGTGGCTTCTCCGGTGCTTGGATTTACAGGGGCAAAAGAGTCCCATACAGCCCCATCAGCCTGAGGGGCGGATGAAAGCAACGTGGACCAAGCGCTTACAAGGAATCGATGGATTAATGCACACTCTGAGCAAAGAAGAGTTTGCTCTGTGTAATATTTAGACTGGCTTCTGCTTACCCTATGTAGTCTTGTCATTAGATGCCCAAGACAGTTCTCCGCCCCAGGTGCCTCCCTGCCAGCATGCCCACAAATTTGGTCACACCAAGCTGAAATTGCAAAACAAATGAGGCTTAACAGTGCTTGGCACTTTGTCTCAGAACCCAAACTGTCAAGCAGTGTCACATTCTGGGGATGTTTGAACGCTTTAGATGTCATGTATACTGATTAGACTAGTTTTTTGGTGTTTGGGCTTGTGCGTTGATGATCTATCTATAGATAGGCGTCATATGCTGTCTTCATTACAGGAACAGTTACTATTGCTCCCCAGTCCAAGGAAAAGCTACAGTATGAGAGCAGTAAGGCCACCTTTCACCACATACGGTGCCACACGCAGCTACCCCTGCCAGCGGGATGGGATTCCGACAACCCCACCGCTTCCCCACACCATAGCACCCTGCCAGGAGCCACGTCCCGGGTGGCTGCAGCCAGGCTGGAGCACATGCCCCAAACTCACCTCCGGGGCCGAGAGGCCGGGGCGGGCTGACGAGCTCCCCTCACGCCCCGGGCCGGGCCGGGCCGGGCCGCGGGAGCCCCACGGCCCCGCAGGGGTTAACCCGCCGCCGCGGCCGCGGGGCGGGGCCGCGCTGACAGGTAGCGCATGCGCACTGGCGCCTTATTGTGCCCGGCCGGCCCAGCCCCAGCGCGCCTCAGTCGGCAAGAGGCCGCTGGCGCGCGTGGAGCTGCTGCCCCCTGCGGCCGGCGCCGCGCCACCTCCGCTCCCCGCCCCGCCCCGCCCTGCCCTGCCCTCCCGCCGCCGGCGCTCGCCATGGAGTGAGGGGCCCCAGCCGGCCGGACGCGGGGCCGCCGCCGCGCCGCCATGGCTCTGGTCACGGTGCAGCGCTCGCCTACCCCCAGCGCCACCTCCAGCCCCTGCGCCTCGGTGAGTCCGCCCGGCTGTCCGTCCGTCCGTCCGCCCGCCCGGCGGTGAGGGGAGCGCGGCGGTTGGTGGCCGTTAGGGTCCGGCGCGCGGCGGTGCGCATGCGCGCGGCTGGCGTTCCCCCTCCTTCCCGCCGGGCGCCCGGGCCCTGACAGCTCCGGGCGGGCGGGCGGCGGCCGCCCTCGGCCCCTGGGAGCGGGGCCCTGTCGTCGCTGCGGCCTGCTGACAAGCCGGGGGTGCCGGGTGCCCCTCGGCGGGCCCGGTGGGGCTCCGCGCTCCCGGCCCTTGGGCACCGCAGCGCAGGTGGGTCCGCAGGGTCCGGGTCGGAGCCGGCCCCGAGCCTCGGCCGCTGTGTGCAGGCGCTGCTGCCCCGTCCGCAGCGCGGAGCCGTCTCAGTAAAGCAGCCTGGCTCGGTTTTGTGTTCGCTGTGTGTGGTGAGAGAGGCGGGAAGTGTGCGTGGAAGCAAACTGACATCGGCCGGGCTACGGCTGTTTGAAGATGACTTAATCTGGTGGTACCTGCTGGGTATCTCCGGTACGCGGCCCTTCCTTTGCTAAGAGCGAAGATTGGCCCCCCCCCCCCCCTTTTCAAAATGTTGTGTATAATCTTCAAGAGGCTGTGTCAAGCCCGAGACACAGAAGGGCCGGACTTCAGCTCTCCGGGGGAGATGTGCAGATGTTCTCAGCGCTGCCCCGAATCCTCGAGCGAGGCCGGCGGCTGTGGAGACCTCCTGCTTTCCATGCTCTGGAAACTTGGGACGGGCTGTTGGTTTAGTACTTTATATTGTAAAATCTTGCATGTTAACCCCTCAGACTGCTACCTACCGGTTATGTGGCTGGTTTCTAATGTAACTAAGGATGAGAATGAAAATTTTGAGCTTACTTTCACTTCCTGTATGCTCAGCTTCCTCACCTTTTTTTCCTTAAAAAACCTCATGCATTATCACACTGGTTTTACGTCTGGTTTGCAAGTGTTTGGGGGGAGAAAAGTTGAAATCCCAGTTGCTTCCGTCATTGGGGGGGGATGAAAAAGCCAACTTCTCTGAAAATATTTCTTGTGGTGTTAGGTAACCTCTTCTGAAACCAGATCAGCTACTTGACAGGTCCTGCCTGCCCCGACAGCATTTTAGCTGTCAGAACACTTTTTTTTTGTCCTGCTTTCATTCCCATGTCTCTCCTAAGAGAGGTTTAAGGTATGTTTATTTAGCAACAGAGATTAATTTTGCTCATATTTCTCTGCTATAAATATTAATGTGCTGCATTACCTCAGAGGTTGCTTCCCCCTTTTGACTTCTTTACCCTTTCCACTGTTGTTTTTCCCATTCATTTCTTGCATTTAAGACATCTCGTTGTGAGAATAGGTTGGTCTCTCTTAGCATCTTCCTCCTTTCTTCCGCTTGGATGCATGACTGCTTCCTTTGTTAAATATTTGATATATATGAACCATTAGTTGTGTTCTGTAAGGCTTTCCTATCTGCAGCAGCCAGTCTGTTTCCCAACCAATTAAATTACATTGAACCTGTACTCATTTTTGAGCGCTGCTTAGTTTTTAAATATATGAAGAACTCCGTCCAGAGCGTGATAAATCCAGAGAATGCAGCGTTCCTTTTTTTCAGTCTCATAGTACGGAGGCGTAATCTGTACTAGTGGTCTTTGTGAATCCTTGGTGCTCTGTGCAAGAAGTGTGTGACTGTGTCCTGGCCTGGTTTTGCTTCTCATGATTACTTCTTTCTCAGACTTTTCTTGCAGTGTGAAGTGGAAATGACATTCGTCATATTCTGCCCTTAACTGGTATTGTTTGAGTACTTCTGCATTTCCTGTTATAACTTCCTAACCACACATTAGGGTTTTGACTGCCCTTTTAGCCTCTTGTAAGATAGTTGGGGTTGGTTGTTTCTCTGTCCTTCTGTCAGAATTCTGTTGAGCTTGTGTGTGTTCCTCCTCTGTCACAGAATTGTTGTTTCTTAATCAAAGCTTTGGTGTCATTTCAGGCATGATCCTTCCTAGGCTGCTAAGGCCTTGTGAGCAGGGCAGTTGCCTTTTTAGTCCTTAGGAAGGCGTTGGTCCTGTGAGCCTGCCCCGCTTGCTGTTCTTATGGATCCTTGTTGACTTCAGCAGGAAGACTGGATTCTTTCAGTTTTAAGTGAAATTGTTTCAACCAATCAGTTGTAAACTGGTGGTAGCTTCCTTCTGTATGGACGGATAATTCTATCTCCAAGTTGCCTCTTTAAAAGAAAGGTCATCTTGCTGGATAATTTTTATGAGTAGTAGAAGGGTCTAACTTGCTGTGTGAAACCCTGCTGTTTCTGAACAAAGATATCTGGTAACTGCTAGAAGCTTGCTGTTCCAGCTTGTGGGCAAGGAAGAAGCATGTCGGTGTGCAAGCATATGGCTGTGTGTGATTCACTTTCCAGGTCACTAAGAATTTTGAGGGGGTAAATGGATTCTCTTTTAAATTGGTTGGTGTCTCTTTGCTTTAGAGATAAAGTTCTCAGACAAGGAGAAAGGGTGAAACTGATGCCCTCCAACTGAATTTTTGCATGAAGTATGCCCTATAAACAGTTATAATTGGCTCTTACAGGTTCAGGGGAATAGCTGATCTGAATCACTCTGAAATTGGATGGCTTTTATTTATAGGTTTTTATCTTGTTCTCATTGCCATAGAGCATCTCATGAGCATTCATTTCAGGGTAGTTCATCCAAAGCGTCGATTATACATTTACAGCCCTCTGGTGGCTCGATGACTTGTAAAATTCCCTTAATTGTTTGTCCAGACTTTAACTATCTGTTTGTTTTGGCCTTTGGTTATGCAGCCACTTCTGAGAAATAAGACTGCAATCTTCACTTCTGTACAGCTGAACAGTTGTCTTCTGACGTGTCGTGTTAGCAGAAAATGGTAGAAGGCGGGACCATACTACAGTAAAATGTAAAGATACTGTGAGCTGGAGGGGGGCTACTAGGTGCTGATCAAGGCCTTTGCTTATCTTGCAACACAAAATAAGATTTCCTTTTTTTTTTTTTTCCCGCCCCCCCTGCGTGTTTGGGGGAATTGGGGGTGGGGGAAGTGTTCTCCCTCCCATCCCTCAAAGACGGCTGTTTTGGGAGAAGGAGGACTTGAGTCAAAGTGAGGGAAGGGCCCTGGATGCAGCGTCTGTGTTGTAGCAGGTGGGCACAGTAGTCCTATCATGAACAGAAGCAGTGAAATAAAACCACCCTGTTCACAAGTGCGGCTCAGGCGTGCAGTCAGAGCGCTGCTAGGGCAGTTTGAAAAATCTAGCCTGTTGCTTTTTCTCTCCGTACCCCAGATTCTTTGACGCTACTTCCCCATATCTGTGCCATATTTCCTGTCTTGCAGGACAGTATCTTGTCAAGTGGTAGGGCTTTCCCATCCTTCCCTTCTAACATCTGCATTCCAGTGGAAAATAATGAAAGCATATTTTCTTTGGATTCTTTCTTGACAATGGTAAGATACTGAACAGAAAGAAATCTGAAAGAAGTGAATGATTTTAACTTGCTATATCCTTTGCTTTTGGTGTTTAAATGAGAAAAAAGAAAGTTGCTCACCATTGTTAAACAAAATACAACATTTTAAAAGGGAGTAAGTTTATTTTGCTTGGACTGTTAGTGTGCACGCATTGTTGTTCAAGGCAGTTGTTAATGCTGTCTTTTTTTTTTTTTACATATGCATTTTAAATTACTTTCACTGCTTGTGTCTCTAAGCAATGGACCGTCTCTCAATCTCCTTTTGGTGTTAAGCTGCAGATGTCTTGCACTGTCTGACAAACACAGAGTATCTCTATTGCTCGCTCCGTAGCAAAGTGTGGGCACAGCAGCCGCGTTGTCAAGTCTAGGGACAATCTGCAAGAAAGAATTCTAGCTAAAGGAGAGAAGAGCTAGTAAAAGATGCCTGCCTCAGAATTCCTTGTGAGCCTTCTTAGCTGAGGCACTGGAAGTTGTTGGGTAACTTCGGTCACCAGGCTAGCATCGAATCCGTGTCATCGTGATGATGGGAGCAGTGGAAAACTGCTCTAATACTCTTTGTATCTTTCCAAAAGGCTTTTGGTAATTATTGGTATTGAAAATAATCTATTGAAACTTCCCCGTCTAAATGATTTTTATGCACAGTTCTACAGAACAAAATCTGTAATTTCTTTTAAGTGCTTTTTTTCCTTTGTTTGTTGCGTCTCATTCCTGAGAAGTGAAGAAGCTGAGCAGGCGATCTGGCCCTGACTGCTCTTGCAGTTCACTTGTCTTCCCTACCCTCAGGGAGACAATATGCTTTTATTGGAAGGGAGTGACTGACCCAGAAAGAGAGGATATGCTGCATATATTGTTCTAAAATGCACAGTTAAAAAAAAAAAAAAAGTTTAAAGCAAATGAAAACCTAAGCCATTTGACTTCCCCTCCTTAATCCCAGGAGAACAGCTTGAGCAGGAAGCAGAGTCCCGCAATGTGTTTGGGAGTCTCTGTCGTGTTTTGCTTGAGGGCTCCTTGCTGGTGGAACATACAGGAAATATTTTTCCCACTTATTTATGGGGAAGCTAAATATAACATTTCTCTACCTCTGGTCCTGCAATTGGTATTAAACAATGTGGTAATTGTGAGTTTACTTAATCATTGATAAGTCCAGTCTATCTCACGTAGATCTCCTTTTTCTTTTTTCCTCCCCCTCACCCCGTTAGTTAAGATCTTGATAGCTGCTGCTTGTATAGGGTTGTGGAGAGTTGATTTTTGGAGGGGACTACAGTGTAGCTAGGAGAATAGAAGCTTGTTATGAAATATTTAGTAGACTTAGAAATGCCTAATATTTAAAGATGCTATCATCTGTTATTTGTTCGTTTTCCTCAACTGATGTTTTTCAGGTATTGCCATAGCTCGTTCTGATAACTGAAGTTTTCAGAGGCAGTGGACCAGAAGAAAGTGCTGATTCCTGCTTCAGGCAAACTTCTCATAGCACCTTACAGATACCTCAGTTTCCTCTGTTGCCAGCTGTCACCATCTGGGAAATAAAACTATTAGTGAGGTGATTTGTAACGTCCTCCCTACCTTTCAAACTTCTCTTGAAAGTTCTGCAAGGAAAATGGGAGGCATCTGCCTCTTGTCGGGTATGATGCTGTATTGTTAAAAGATGAAGGTTTCTGTCCATCTGCACAATACCAGGCTCTTGGGTTGCAGAGGATTTTTGAATGTGAAATGCATTCATATGTGGTGAGACTCCTCTTCCTAAAGCAGCTTGCTGGTTAAGCTGAAGCTGCTTGGTGACAAAAGACTAATCTTCTCTTGAAGATTTGTTGTCTGTTGTATGCACACATAGCAGGCTCTTTTAGAGATCTGCATGAAATGCAAGGTCATTTTTTAGGTTGAGAACAGTATTTGGAGCTGAGAAGGAGGACGATGACACTTCCATTGGAAACTCACTGAGTGTCATACAGAAACATTCTTAAAACTTGCAGAGTACAAGAAAGAGTCTTTATCTTTTTTTGGGGGGAGGGGGGTATCTAACTGTCCTTTTGTAGGATAGCTCAATGATAACTTGATTTTTTTTTTTATTATTTCTTCCTGAAACAGCCATTTCCCAGATATGTTTGTAGTTTTTATGAGAATTCATACCTTACAGCCATACTGATGATGATTGGGTTTGGTTTGTGGAGTGCTTTAGTTCTTGCTGCTTGCTTGTTTTTATCTGATTTGTGAGGAGTGTAAATTTGGAGCTGGCGATGACTGACTTTGACTATCAGGTCTAATATGCTGTGCCATTTGTTATTGAGCCGAAGGATGTACTGAATATAAAATACCTCTTTCATATTGTGCTTTACATTAGATCACTCAGTCTGAGATTGCTTTGCGAAGATGGCAGCTACTTCTCCCATATCCTTCCCCTTCTTTTTCATACTGGGGTATTGCTTTACAAGTTCTCACTTTGGAGTAGTTGTGCCCTGACCAGTGAAGTCCAGCCAAAAGAAGTTATGGTAGCTGGCCTAGAAGCCGAAGCTTGCTTTGCTTGGTGGAAGTTGGGCTTCTTGTAGTACTTTTTCAGTGTTGACATAGAATGGTCATTTTGGGGTTAACGGAAATCTTGTCTTTGTACTTATATTTCACCTTTTCAAAAATTATTATTCTGTTGAATATAATGCCATTTGTGGCATTTTAGATAAAACAACTACACGGTTCATTTGCATCTTTCAAAATACGAAGTTACATTGGAACAGACTGAGTGGAAAATACACTGATTTTGTCACGTCTTGAGTTCCTGTGCTACATAAATTCTTGTGTTTTGAAAAGGAGCTTGTAATTTGAAAGTGCAAATAGCTTGTGATGCTGTAATGAGTCCTTACCTGACCAGTATTGATTCTTGCTGTTTAAGCAGTGAAAGAAGGTTGAAAAGGGTAGGGTACTGGAATATCTACAGTTATTCTGAAAGTCAGTGACACATTTGCTTAAGTGGAGAATGCTATTTTGAGTGGAGACTGCCATTCAAAAAGCAGTCTGCTGGAAATATTTCAGTGTAAGAGGGCTGCCTTCATGCAGGGGTAATGCCTGAGGGCTTCCAGTTACTGAAAAAAAAACCCTGAAAGATCTGTGACTGCAACTATTCTGTCCTGGGAAATGGGGGGAGGAAAAAAAAAAAAGAGGGGGGGGGGGAAAGAAGAAAATAGCCTTTGGGCGGCTTAGCTCAGTGTAGCTGCTCCCTGATCACAGCCTGCAGCTCCAGGTTTCATTCTTCAGTCACAACAAACCACATCCTCCCAGTACCACAGTGCAGCTTCACTCTGCTGAAGAGAGAGGGCTGTTTTGCAGGCTGGCTCTTGGGAACATCTGGACGCTGTTGCTGTCCTTGCAAGAATGTGCTGGACAGGAAGACTTCAGAAATGCTCTTGTACTTCAAGAGTTCAACTGACGTGAACCTTGTACTGTCATCAGATCTGACTCTTGCTGATGCCATTTGCAATAAGTATGTTCTAAGCTCCTGGTCTTCTGTGGCTGATGCTTCCTTTATATAAACTGGCCTTGCAACGTGAGAGCGCTAGGCGTGTCAACTGCCTGCTCCAAGTCTTCAAGCTGTTCACTTCATCCTGTGAAGTTACAAACAGTCTCTCTATTCCATTGATTTCCCCATGCATCCTTTTAATTTGTTTATTAGGTAGTGACAGTGAAGCTTGTATCTTTTATTTAAAGGTTGAGGGGGGTGGTTTTGGAAGCAAGAGAAGCAAACAGGTGATATCTGTTGGAAGTAGCTAGTGATTTAAACAAGGCAGCCAGGGTTCCTTACCTTTTGGCTGGAAGCTACCCTTCCAGAGCGCTCTCTTTAAAGGGATTGGGCTGTGTAAATTGATGAGATCGCTGTCAACCATCTGCAAAACATCTTATTACAATATTATAGTATGGCAGTGTGTGTGTTCGTGTATTTTAGTTAGCGTTTGGGCAGGCTTCTGGCTGCAGTTTTGAATGTGTCAATAGCTTTTTGCCCAAATAGAATTGCTCTGAATATGCATCTTATCAGTGTTGCTCATTGCAGGCTGATCTCCTCTCAGAAAGCATAAAACGTTGCTGTAAGATGAGTCACACAGTTAAACAGCTTGTTGCTTCCATGGTGAGACGCACCCTGACTGTGTATGCCAGCAATCGTGAAACTCCTGGCAAATACACTGTGACGTGAACTTCTTATGGCCTTGGTAAACGAAATGCCCGTGGCACTCGCTGAAATGCATTTTGGTTGTGGCTGCTCACCGCTTTTGGGTGTAGTAGTCCCTCTCATGAGGAATTCCTCAACTGAGACTTCAGGGAAATAATTTACTGCATCAGTGTGGGCTGTTTGAAGGTGAAATTAGTGGGGAACTTAAGGCCACAGCATAAACTTCCTTTACTGAAGTAATCAAAGACACTAGAATACTTTATCTGACTTATTTTGAAAGAACTGTTGTATCACAGATCGTACTGCCCCTGTGCTAAGCTCATCTCAGAGCTCAGGCAGTGGCTTGGATGCTTGAGCTTTCCACTGCTCTGCGAGTAGAGCAGCACAGGAGATCTCTGGGAAGTAAATTCCAGAGATGTCTCGGGAGTCGTGCGAGCTTGGGGCTCGTGATGCCAGGCTCCTTGTTGCGCAGCTTACCCCCTGCCTACACCTCGGTGAGGTGAGCCACAAACAAGTCTAAGGCAAGATAAAGCGGGATCTGAAAGGCAGAAGACCATAACCTTACTCCTGTGTACGGAGGGTCCGTTGAATCATGTATTTGCTCTGTTGAGTAGGCTTTAACACACTTGCTGTAGTAGCTGGTGTGTGATACTCTCTACTAAGGAGGCAATCTGCAGGCTTCTTCAGTTAGTTTGCCTGTAACTGGCTTTGCTGTTGTAAGAGTAGGGATGTCCCAAAGGCAATTTGGAGCAGGTTCCAAATCCAAGAGTGTGTTCTCCCTCAGATGCGAAGCAATAGGAAGTAGCTGGGGGAGAATGGCACTGTAAGGGGTTTGCTGAGGGGTTAGGTCTCAAGGCCTCCTTAGCAGAAAGGGAAAAGCTGCTGAGTTAGGCACGTTTGTCTTCAGTTTTTAAATGGATTAAATATCTGAGAAGTGGATTTTAATGTGGAAAGCTGGTCCGGTCACAGGGGACTGTGGTTGTCCTGTTGCTCTCTCTGGCTGCTACCATGTCCTTTCTGTTTTGATGTACAGAATTATCACATTTAAAATTGCGGCAACTTGTTCAACTGGCTTGGTTTAGCTTCAACAGCTAACATTTGAGAAATGTGTATATTAAGATTCTTAAGGAAAGAAACAAAACACTTTAAGCTTTTCATCTCTATACCTTTTAGCGTGATGATTAGAGGAAAGGATGGGGCATGTGCCTTACATCTGTAAAATGCTTTGCTTTCCAAAGATGAGCTTTGTTGGTAGTTAGAGGTAGTCTGAGTCTTCTCTGTGATGCAGGACCAACCCTTTGGCTTAATCCATCTGAAGTTGGAGTTTCCCACAAATCTTTGAAGCTGCTGAATGCTGTTCAGTGCCATGTTCTGGGCATTTGAAAACGAAAGCCCCTAACCTTTGTTTGCATGTGGAAACCCTGTGGGCTGCTGTCCCTCTGTCTGAAAGAATATGCAAGGTCTTGCTCAGCCAGGAAGGGGCCAGTCCTTAGCAAACTCTAATTAAAAAAACAGAATTCCTGTAAGTGAATGTCAGTGCGTAGGAGCAGTGGGTTGGCAGTTGTCTGTGAGATGGCCTGGTGCTTGTCCGATTGCAGGTGTCCTTTTGAGTCTGCTGTTTGTTTGCAGCAGTCCTGAGTTTTGGAGAGTCTTCTGTAGGAAACGGGGTGTCACACTGAAAATGTAGCTCGTGAGTAGCTATGGGGCAGACAGGAAGGTGCCTCAGCTCTCCGACCTACAGACAGGAGCTAAACCGAGTTACAAGAGGAAATGCTAGGTGACAAGGTAAAGGTGTTTCTGGAATATGGATTGATTCTTTTTTGTTGTTCTTTGGTTTTCTTTGTTGTCATCTTTGTGTTTTTGTTTTCCTTTCCACAGTCCTCCTCAATACTTTAAAATGGTTTAAGGACGGGCACTCTGGGCATGTTCTTCAGATGATGCTGTAACCACTGTATTTAAATACAGTGTATCAAAATACGGTATTAAACAGTTAACTAGCTGCCATATTCTCTTGTCTTCCTGGGTGAAGTGTAAACCTTGAAATGACAGCCTTCTCCTTTGTCTTTTAAAATTGCAGAATGGTTGACAAAGACTCAATTCACTTTCTCAGCAAGTGTTTTTCTTACGTGACACCTAGCGAGTTTCGTTACTGGGAGTTTCCTCTGTTTTCAGCTGAATTGAGCTTATATGGGGTAGCAAGCTTGTGACTTCAAAAAGTGAAGTGAAACAGGGCAACTTAGCCTTTTTTGTTCTCTTTGGCATTTCTTCCTTCTCGGTAGTATTTTGGTTGCGCAGCAGTTAATAGAATGTGTAAGGCTGAATTTCAGTACTTAAATGAATCTCCAGACAGCAGCTACCCGTGTAGTGTGGGTCAAGTCTAATTTTGCATAAACCTGTCAGTACCGTTGCATATGGATATCAAATATTAATATGTTATCTCTTGCTTTTTGTGTCAGCCTGCCACTGCGTCCCTCAGCACTTTGCTGGGCGGTGGCTGGGGGTGACTGCCTCTGTAATGTGCTGGGAGCAAATTGTCCTTCTGTGCAGCTTCTCCTCTGCTCCTGAATCTTATGTAAAAGAGATTATCAGGGGAAGCCAGTACAAGCACAGCATATTTTCAGATGCCTTCCCAAAAGTTGGCCATAGTTATATAAACTGTAAGGCAAGGGAGGCACTATCAGTTCACATTTATACTATGACTGGAATAGAGTTTGCATAGTCTCAGTGGGTGAAATGAATGTTTTTCATATACACTTTACAGATCCCTGATCTCAACTTGTGCTTCATGCTGCAAAGATAACAACTGTGCCACAGGCTTCTGCAACCCATACTTCTGGTCTTTGAAGTGGAATTTTTGTGTGTTATGCATATACCAGAAACTGCTGTTGTCTGGAGGAAGCTGTTTAACTTAGATCTGTTCATGTTGAGATGGCCGAGACGGTTATTTTGGGGCAGTTTCTATCTAATACTCTTATGGGCAAGGAAGTTCAAACTTGACTTTCCCTTGAGAAGGGAAAAACTTTACATCTTTTTAGTATTTGGGGAGATGATAGCATGAGCCAAAATAAATTTTTAAGCTTAAGTAATTGCTCACATCTTGATTCTAAACATGAGATGTGCCTCATTTAAAAATAATAATAATAAAAAAAACAAAACTGAAACAACAAACCCAAACAAACACACCCTTGCTCAGATAAACACTCCCCCAAAAACCCAAAACAAAACCCAAACAGCTTAGCTTATTTAGAGTTTAAACTTGCAGTTTGGTTTTAGGCCAGATGAGCATAGAATACCTTGAGCCAAAGCAGGTGAGGGCAAAGATAGCTTGAGGTGAGAAGCAGTCTGTATTTGTCAGAATTATTTTGCTTGCTGTGAAGCCGGACATCCTGGACCTGCTTCACTCTTTAAATTTGGCTTTGATGGTGAAAATTTTGTTGCACGTGCTGTAGGAAATACCAAAGAACCCTGAAATGGTTGGGAGATACCAATAGGGTGTTAGTGAAGAATCTCTTCTGGGGGCAGAGGATGGGAAGCGACTTGCCAGCTGGCTGCTGATAGCTGTCAGTTTTGGTAACATGTAGTGTTGCCTCCTTGGCTTGGCTCGGTTTCAGTGCCGCTGTGTGGTGTGGGAGCACGCTGTGTCAAACGTGAGAGCTCCCTGCGGTGATGGGAAACCAACAGTTCTGCCAGCAGGTGCAGCCTTTAGCTGCGGTCGTGAGGATGCAACAGAAATGTTTGCTGCCATGGGCCTTCAATATTGTCAATCTCAAACTGAGTGTCTTACTCATGAAGGAGTCATGGAACAGGCCTGGGCCTGGCCTGAACCTCTTCAGAAGGCAGAGCTTTGTTTTCTGCGTTGCACTGCTGTGATAAGAGAGCGAAGAGGGGAAGCTGTGTTCGAGAATCTCTAATCCATGATGGTGGCTCTGACTGAAAAGGAATAATCTTATTTTAAAGGGTGCTCTAAACCACTAAAGCTTTATAAATATTAATTTTGTTCTTTTGTTTCCTAATAAAAGGCTTTTATTCATGAAATCACTATTTATTTATTAACCTGACAAACTAATAGCAAGCTCTCTTCTTTCAGTGTATGCATGTGCCATATCACAATTCTGCCTGTCACTGTGCATAAGAACTTCATTCATCTGCTTTAAAATGTCATTGATAACAACCTGGCAGTGGCCCAGCTTGGAGCAAGTTAACTACACAAGGCTG
Organism: Opisthocomus hoazin; assembly: GCF_030867145.1. Lineage (NCBI taxonomy): Eukaryota > Metazoa > Chordata > Aves > Opisthocomiformes > Opisthocomidae > Opisthocomus > Opisthocomus hoazin. The sequence continues at coordinate 12,440,614 of NC_134433.1, read as the reverse complement.
CATTGTAAACCTTTCTGAGAGTACATGCTACATTAAGTCTAAAATTAAAAAAAAAAAAAGAGAGAGAAAAATGTGCAGGCTGGTCTGGGCTATGTACAACTGCCAAAGAGCTTCAAACCTCTGAAAAAAAAATGGAGCTCTGTATAGAGTTCGGGCTGAAAATGGAGTAGTTTGGAGTTAAGGGTACATTCCCTGCACTTTAACGTCTTTGAGGTACACTGCATTGATAAGCCTCATCTTAGAATGAGAGGGAATGTCTTACTGAATCAGAAGCAGCTAAATAAGAACTTGTAAGGATCTTGTTATTTCTTTTAGTCTCTTCTTTCTTCGGCTGAATGCCCGGGATAAAAACTAGTCTGAAAAGAAGTCATAAGCCTCTGGGAGTTAACTACTGGTAATAGCGTGAGGTAGTTTGTCTCGGTTGTAGTAACCTTCCCCAACCCCAGCTGCAGTCTGTTCACCAAGTGTATTTACCCACATGTAGGTTCACACTGTGCAAGCAAGGTGCCTGGCACACACCGAAGGCCAAGTGCCTGATCTTCCTGCCAGCTCCTCTGCAGGGACCTGAGCTGCCCGTTGCTCTGGCAATCTTGTATGTGGGGCTTCGTGTTCATGGCAGTTTACTGCTTCTTGCCTTTCACTCACCTGTTAAAACTATTACGAATGGAACTTTTAGCCTGGATGAGGGTGAACTGAATTGCCCTTGAAACAGATGCACAGCTTGTGAACTTCTTTGAGAGAAGCTCCCAGGGGTCTTTAAAATGGGCCCTGCCCTGTGCTACATGTGGGGGCTGTGTGCTTGCGTACAGCCCCTAAGATAGCCAGTCTTGCTGAACAATTGAACAGTTAGCAGAACATGAAGCTTTAAGGCATCTTCATCCAAGGTCTTCTGGGAGCAATGTAAGCACGCAGTAAATGACCATTGTTCTCATCCTACGCTCTAGAGATGTAAAAGGCTCAGGCAGTGTGGTGAAGGGCTTGCTCAGAACTGATGGGTGTATGGTCTGATTTCTTAACTGCAACAGTCTTCAAAAGAAAAAAAAAGGTACAATGTCATGCTGCTTCACTTCTGTGTTTTTGTTTTGTTTTGTCTCTTTCTTAAGTATAGTGTATGGACAGCACCATGGGTTAGGGAACGCTTCAGCTTCAGAGACTTTTCATATATAGCCTTCTACTGAAGTCAATGGGCGTGGAGGTAAGCAGAGTGCTTTCTGACAGCATCACTAGCACCCACTCTGTAGCCTGATGCACACAACACTCTTTGTGTTTGAGCATTGTTTTTCTCCAAAAAAGTCGCATGCAGTTGCACAATGAAGACACTGCTTATTTGTGTAATGCAAAAATCTGTTCCTGCTTGTTGGTACAAAGTGCAAGCAGTGAGCGTCGAAGTGCAGGAGACTTCACAGATACTGCATGAACACTTGCCACTGGACTTCAGTGACAGCCCTGTAGTATGTCAAAATAAAATGTGACTTCTCAGTTGGTCTGTGAGTGAATGGGGTTTGAGCGTAGAGTTGAATGTTACTGCCTGAAGCGTTTGTGCTACTGATGCTCAACACCTTTTGCCCCTGCTATTGTTTGTTTGCTTATTTTTACAACTGATGGGTTTAGTCTCTCAATGGTTAATCATGTTATCGCAAGCACTTGGAGTCAGTGAGAGTTTCCTGTTTCCTTGTCTTTCTGTTGATTTCCTTTTCTGTTGAAACATGACTTTCTCTGTTGAAACAACTTAGTTGCTCCCCTCTTCAGTTTCCGTCTAGTGCCTTAAAGCAGAGGGAAGGGGAACTGTCTGAAATAGCCTGATATTCTCACAGAGATATTGACAGCTGGGTCTGGTGACTAAATTGTTATGATAAAACACAAATTCATTAGCTGATGCTGCTGAAATCCGCTGACTTTTCTGTACTCCTAATAGAAGGCTTTAAAATATCCAGCTGCAGACTGATCCTCTCCAAGCATGTGACGCTGACATCAGTCCTAGAAGTGAGGCATTGAACTGCCTCCAAAAATGAGCTCATTGGGTGAGATTCAATGCACCAATTTAGCAAAATATTAGCTAATTCGATTACATGGTCACCTGTACGTACTGCTTGAAAGATGGGAATTCATTGCAATTTTCCAATGTCATTCCAGATATCAGTGTTGTAATCCAAAGATGCTTTTGATAGGATGCTGTACTCCCATTGTATGTTGGGCGCTGGGCTTGGCAGAGCCCATCTCTGATTGCCACTAATTTGCTCCAAGACCTGCCAGTTGCTTTGCTTTTTTTCTTGCACCCCTCCCATCAAGTTACAGGGAATAAGAGTTTAGGACTCGTATTAAGCAGGCCCTCCAACATAACTTGCTTTATTTTTCTTAGCGGCTCTCTTGACTTGTTTAAATGGCTGCATAAAAACACAGCTATGTCCTTTCCTGGGAGCCTGGGTAGTGGTTCATCTTCAGCCTGACCTGCCATCCGAAGCAGAGTGACTAGTCATGACCGAAACGAAATTAAACCCTGGCAGAACCCTTCTGGAGGCTGGCTGCTGTGTGCGCCTAGCCTCCTCCCCTCCTGTAGCTTAGAGCAACAGCAACCGCGTGCTTCCTCTTACGACCCGCACAAAGAGCGTGCATTCAGGCAGCGCATCAGGGTGGTGGTGACCACGAATAAACATACATGCCCGTTATTTTGTAGACTTGAAGAAATTCTGTATTTACTTGTGATTTCAGTAGGAGTGTGTTCTAGATGCTAGGGTCCGAGCATCCCAACATATTTCTGATTATTTATTTACTTGAAACATGGGCAGAAGCAGTATGTTAGGAGAAGGGTTCATGTGAATTTGTGGAGAAACATTGTTGTCTCCCTCCCCCCACCCAGTACTTTCTGCCTGTTATTGCACATTACAGGATTGTTTGTTTTGGATGCTGTTTCCTGCTGAATAGAAGTCTTTATTGAGCTGACCCATAATGTTGCTTTCTTCTTTCAAGAAATGCTGCTAACTTCAGGCAGAGGAAGATGCTGTATCTTACAGGGCTGTAATAAGGTTGCCTGCATTGCGATGTGTCATGAAATTAAGAATTAATGCAAAAAGAATTATACTGTGAAGAACAGCATGGACAAACTGCTGCTGGTGTGTACAGAAAGTTGAGTTGATGAGAAGCTCTTAAAGGCCCTGTGTATAGAGCAAGAAAAGAAGCTAGGTTTGAAGAGCAAGCAGTAGAAAATAAGATAGTAAGAACTCTGTGCAAGAGTAAATGATCCCTTAGAGTAGCCAAGGAGGCTGGTTGATGCGAACTCTGCAAAGCTCAGTGGAGAGTGCGCTCTGATGTCCTGAGTGATAGTATCTCTTCCTAATTCTTGTTTACAAGAAGCTGGCAGGTTTTCAGGAAAAACTTCTGAAACATCCTTGGTGGGGAGCAGGATTGGGATGACAAAATACTTATTTGCATCTAGAAAGTTAGCTACAGCAGTAACTATTCAAGTTGGCTCAGTGACTGCTGCCTGGTTTTTGTTAACTTCAGGAACAGGGCTGGTGAGAAGTGAGGTGTTGGGGTAGGACTGCGTGGCCCCTGTCGCGCCTCAGCACACGCGTTCTGCAGCAGTGGCTCAGTGGCATTCTTCAGATGCTGCCTCTGCAGAACGATGAAATAAACTTCCGCCTTTCCCAGTAAAATGCCTGTGGTACGCACGTCAGTTGTTTTAGTTCATCTTTATTGAACAATAGCAAGAGTTGTGCAGAATCCATGTAGGGCGTGGAAAGGGAGAACTGAGCCCCATCTGTCCTCTGCTCTTGGAGGGCCAGAGGAAAGCGGCTTCGCCCGCGCCTGGTTTGGTAGTGAAGAGCTCTTCCCTGTGATTTGAGAAGGGGGTGGGGAGAGAACCAGATGCTCTTAGGAAGTTCATACCATTGTTAATAATGTAATTCACAGATGGTGGTGAAGGCCTTGAAGAGGCTTTCATGCAGTACTTATGCTCTGTAATAGACAGATGATCACATAAGGGCTCACAAATAGAGATGACTTAATCCCAAGGATGAGTCTACAGTGATCTGTTTGATAGTGGCCCTGCGGATCATTGTAACCTTTTAAAACAATTAAGAGCCTTCGGGATCCCAGAATGTTGAGCGGTACTCTAGGATTGGACAATGTCAGGATAAAATGTTAGTATGGCTTTGAGACTTTTCTAGCGGAAGTGGCTCTTACAAAATAAAAAATAAGTTCCTTTGTCCTGGTACAGAACTCGGTACAGACAGTACAAGTGTGAAAATCCGTTTGTACAGCGCCATCTTACTAAGAGGCAGTTCTGCTTGTAGTTCCATTTGTCTGGTTGGAGTTGGAAGCAGACCTTGCATGTCAGTACTTAATGACAGCTAAGGAGAAGGATTATGGGTTGCATGTCCTCTTGCTTTTTGAAAACAAAGTCACTCTCACCTATAAGCAAATGAACAGTCTACTGGTTTTCAAACATGCAGAGTCAGAAAAATTTTAGCTCAAGTCTACGCAACTGAACTCAAATATTGGTGTGTTTGAGAGAGGTTTATTGATAAGGTTTTCACTGACTGCTGGTCAACTTTTTTATTGGCTGTAAGCTCTGTAACTGAAACTATGTATTGGGGACTTCTAAGCAATACTAGTTTATATGGTAGCACTAGAAATTGAAAGTTTCAGCTAACACGAGAACGGGTCTTTGCTTTGTTGTTTGCTGCTGTCTTTTCAAGTGTAGCTCCTCCTTTCCCAAGAGATGTTTCCATAATGGTTTTTATTATTATTAACTTCTTCAAGTTTAAATTGTTTTGGTAAATTGGCTTCTTGTGATGTTTGTCATGTGATGGTTCATGAGCCCTGAAGAATGTGGTTCTGTGCCTTCAGCCATGTATTTGCCCGTACCAATGCAGGCTGTATCATGTGTTCTTGCTGGTCTTGCATTTTGAGCTAAGTACTGAAGGGGGTGGGGGCTGGAAAAAAGGGGTACTATTTCAAGGCTAAGCTACCAGAAATTCTCAGACTGCTTAATTTGTGACTCTGTTCACTAGTTAAATATAATCCAGGATTTTCTACCTCTTCCATATTTTCACAGAAATATTTTCTGCATTAGAAGCTGTTTTTTTTTTTTTTTCTTACTATCCTCTTTGAAAAATGGGGGGAAAAAACATGCTTTGTTAAAAGAAATATCTTGAAATCTTGGGGGAAGAGATTTTAAAATTTTTTTTAAAAAAACCTTGGTGAGGGGTGTGTGCTTTAACCCAGAAAGTTGGAAAGTACCTACTCTGTTGCACATTTTTGTGTATATCAACTGTGGCATTTGTAAATCAACATCTTTATTACTGCAATAAAATGAACAAAGTTGAAATGACCGTATCTGTGCCAAGAGCGTACTGTTCCTCCACAATGGCCAAAGTTTTTGAACACTGAAAGTGCTGTTAGTGAGCTTGTGTACAGCTCCCAGCCCTGCTACCAGTGTGTGATGTCTGTGTCCATTCCACCTCTGCACAGTGGAAGCTGTGCCCTCCGAGGGCTGAAGACTGGCAAGGTCAGACTTCATATGAGGTTTGTTTTGAGCAGTACTTTCAAGCATTTGGGCATCCTTCTGTTTTAGCTTTAATTTCCTTCCTTGACATCATGTAATACTGGTTTTCATACATATATGTATATGTGTGTGTCTATATATATATGTGTGTGTGTGTGTGTGCGTGCTGCTACTGCTGTCCAGCCCTTTGTGTTTTTGCTCCCCCCCCTGCTTTTACAGCAACTGCTGTTGGGTATAAATCAGTGTTCTTAACTCTTTGAGATCAAGGCTTTACAGGAGAGATGACTGTCAGCTGAAGTTGTTCACTGCCCTGAAGTCTCTGCATGTGGATGCCCTGACAGTAAAGCTGTCCATCTTCAGGAGCTTTAATTTTTAAGCAGATGGGCTGTGCTCTGGAGTTCATGTACTACTAGACTTTTTTTGTACTTTTTATATCCGTGTGGGCTAATGCATTTCTTTAGATTTGAATCCAGCATCAAAGCAACACTGGTTTAATACAACGTTTTTTGTATCACCTTTTTTCCTCCAAATAGGATTTCATTTTCAGCTCTGAGTGTAGTATTTGTTGCTTCATAATTTGGGGCTTTTTGTTTGCTCTTCACATTGTTTAAAAAAAAAAAAAAAATCAAAAACACCAACCCACACATAAAGCTCTTGTTTTGCTTAGCTCGTACAGTATTTCTACTTGGCTCAGAAGATGTGGATTTGTGAGCAGAGGGAATCCTCATCTGGCTGGTCACCCGAGCTTTCTTCAAGAGCATTAGAAGGATCTACAGCTTAAGTTCATCAGAGAGCTGACCTGCTCTAGTTTTAATGAGATTTATTATATGTGTACCTTTTGGATTCTACGGCTTTGATCTTCAAAACAATCTGTATAAACCTGTTAGTAAAAGTAAAACTGTTGACAGAAAACTGACTCTTTATACTGAATCTTTCCTGTGTTGAGATTATTGGTTTTTGAAATTAAAATAATATCCCTTGTGCCATTGGCATGCAACCTACCTGTGTTGTTTGGCTAAGTGCTGGTATTCATGCTTCCCTTCTTAGCTCCTCCAAACCTTCTCAGAAAACCACATTGATCAAACCCTGATATTGGAGCTCTGGCTTGGAGAGGGTGGAAGAAACAAATCTGGATGTGTGATTGTGTGTGAATGTTATGGATACAGCTGCAATCCTAATACATGTCGGAGAGACTGTTGAGGGTGGGTCTTGCCCAAACACAAGTGTGCATTTACCCTAAAATTGCCTTTGGCTTTCATAAAAGCTTGACAGCATTTAATAATTTGAGCTTTGTTAGCTTAGGAAACCTGGGAGTTCTTGACTTGCTCCAAAACAAGTTCCTGGTGAACTTTCGTCTTGTCAAATAACTGTGGGACTCCAAGGCCTCGAAGAGGATCCAGAGGTCGCGGAGGGATATAGGTGTGCAGTCATTGTCATTGAGCGAAGGCAGCGCTGGAGAGCACGGGCAATGCGAGCAGGGAACCTGGTGTCTGCAGTGAGAGTATCTGGGTCAGTCTCCCAGCGCTGCAGGACGCGGGAGATGCTGCAGCAGCTGGCTGAACTCCTTTCAGTTTGGTGACTTCTGTGCTGTGTTAAGTCTCTGTGAAGATGCGGGTTGACAGGCCTATAGCAGAGGTGGCCAGTGAACACAGTGATTTGACGTGTTCCACCAAGATTTGGCAAGCTTGATGACTAGGTGATCTCTGGAGCTGTGAAGAAAAATGCAGCTTGTCAATAACAGAATTCATTAGCTTTCCTCTGCCTGCGCTGGGTGCCTCTACGTGCAGCCCTCAAGTCTGCTGAGGCAAATGCATTGCTGGGTGTCACGCCTTTCCTTTTTTTTTTTTTTATGAGTGTACCTATTAATGGAAGCAGAGTGCATAATGTAATCTTAAAATAGCTGCTCCATGAATGCAGAAACATTCCACTTCTGACTAATCGGCCATTCAGAATGAGTGTTTAAATATGCACCAGAGACTGAGCAGCGGCTTTCCATATCTGCGTGAATGGAGGTAGAAATGGGTTGCAGCTCAGAGCTGGGCAGGCATCTCGCTCCCTGGTTTGTCGTCTCACACCGAGATAAGCAGGTGTGGGGGAACTGCTGCTGGCCAGGGAAGCAGGATGTGTGCTCTGCGTGCTGTCTGCGTGGTTAGGCAAGCAAGCTGGTGGGGTTGTTCATTCTCACTACCCCAGAGACTGAGGATCTTGGGAGGACTCTACTGATAAACAGTCCTCAAAACCAGATTTCTGCTTCTCTTGGTTGTGAATGACCAGGAACACAAAGAGCTTATGGTCCGAGTGCTGGCTCTAGTGCATCGCTTGAAGAGCTTGGCAAGCACCAGGGAGCCCATGTGCAGTGTTTTTTCTCTGACAGACTGCTCCACAGCCATACGTGCTGCTCCGGAGCCTCTGGCCCAGCTTCACAGTGGGCAGGAAGCCAGGCAGATAGACAGGGGGGCTGCAGAGGCAGGATCCGTGTGGTCTGCTGGGTTGCTGACCTAAAGCCTGGCCCAGCTTAAGGATTTCTCTTGGAACTGCTCACTGCCTGCCCAAGGGGCTGCTGCCAGGCTAGCCAGGGCTTTCTCCCGGGAGACAACTGCCGTTGGAAGGGGGAATGGTCTCACCTGTCAGAAAGGGACACGCTTTCACGCAGCCGCTCATCCTCACTTTCTCTGTGCTATAGGAAGGAACGGGCAAGACTCTTCCCGGGATTCCTCTCCATCTTCGCTGGGTGTGTTTTGGGTTTTCTGCGGGGCAAATGCACATCTTCACTGGATTAGGCTGCTGCTGCCTCGTGTGTAATGAGACAATCCTCCTGGTCTGCGTGTGCCGGACTGTATATGGCACTGGTCTCTCACGGCAGGCTGAGCGCTGGCTGCCTGCTGCTGCTGCTGCCTGCACTCTCCTGCCCACGGGGGTTCAGCGCTGAGCCAGCTGGCTGGGCAAAGTCTAAAGAAGTGATTTTTCTTTTGCTGACCAGTGTTGCTTTTCCAAATACCCCATGGCCTCTGTGACTATAATTGCATAGCCATCTCATTTAGGGCTGACCTCAAAGGCAAGTTCTCCTCTCCTCCCAAAAAGGGGGATTTTCACATAAGGACTTACACTGGTTTAAGGCTGCTTTATCTTAGTATAGCATAAAATCTTTCTAGTTATCTTAAGGCAGAAAGCAACTGGGGGATTTGGATTGGACTGGATGATTGATTCCTGCCGATTTAAGCAATCTAGAGGGAGTGCCTTTTGCCCTTACCTAGCTAATCTTAATTTCCTTTCCTGGCATAGACAGTAAGTACTTACTCTGTGCTGTCTCTTGCAGCAGGAGAAAGTTCTGGGAAGCGCCATACCCTGAGCATTGGCTTCTGCAGCTCAGCTCTTCAGGTGGTTATTTACGCAAGGCACCAGCCAAAGGGAAGGGAGAATTTTAACTGGATTAACCTTAAGAAGAGAGTGTGCAGATTTAGGGATTAAGGAACCAAAGGCAGCCAGCAATCGCTGACTTAAAACCAGCTGTGAGAGACCCAGCCTCTGTAGACTGGAAATACAGTCCTTCCTTACCTGGCCAGTGTTGAGATTGGCAGCGGTTTTACCCTTGCGGTATTAGAGACAGTGGTCTTGCAGATACAGAGTATGTGCAGGGTGTTTTCTCTCAAGACTTGTGTATTGATTGGAAACTGTTCCTAACTGGCACCTGTGTGAGAAAAATTGTTGAAGCACTGAGTGCTTAGATGAGCTCTTAAAGCTGGCACTCAGAAGGTGTGTTGGTGGCTTGCTCCGATAGAATGAGAACATCTGGTTTCAACAGACTTGCAGCTCTGCTACTTCATGCACTCCGCTTTTACATCCACCCTTGCCCTAAAGTGTTTCTATCGTCCCATATATTTTTTTAACACTGGTGCTGTTATGCATCCCCTGCAGGGAAAATCCTAGAAGATTACAGGATTGATAGAAAGATGGGGAGACGCAGAAGAGATCAACAAAAGCCTGTTACTAAGGAGACACGAGTTTTAGCATTGTGTCTCTAATGGCCAGCCTGCCGAAGGGAGACAGATGGCACAGAGGAGGCTGGGATTATACAGACAAGGACTGCTGGGCCACAGATCTGATGCATCTATTGAACTTCCAGGGGTCAGGCAGATCCAGTCTCGTGCCAAGCTAATGTCATTCCTTTGCCTTTGGCACAGTGTTTCTGTCCTTCTGTCATTAAAGGTTGTTCTGGTCAGCGGCCTTACGAGTGAGCCGTTCCTGCTCATGGCAACAGCCAAGTTTGGCCTGGAGACACTAAGGGCTGGTGGCTGTATGGAAACATGTCCTTTTGACAGGTGGGACTGTACCCACTTCCAGTGACCCTTGCATCCTGAGATGGGAAAATAACCAAACAGAACACTGCGTTCTGCTGTAGTACAGCTTTTTCTTCTGTTACTGATGGACACATGTAGGAACGTGACTGGTTTTCTGTCCTGGGAGAATGGGAGGACGGGTGGTGGCTGCAGTAGCTCCCGGCTGTTGACACAGCCTGGCCTTTATTGCAATATAATGCTTCTCAGAGGCTTAAATTTCAGGAGCGTTGCTCCCAGCTGCGTGCTGCTCACCGGGCGCCTGCTTCCCCTGCTGCTGCCTGCACTCTGGAGAGAGATGTGAAACGACACTGCCATTCTGGATCGAGCAGTGGGGAAATAAGCAAAGGCAGAATTCATTCTGGCGAGGAGAAACTGTGCTGGAGTCACTTTTGCAAGAGACTAACTAGGATCTGTTTTTCTTGTATTTAACTTCGAGGCTCCAGAGAGTGTGGCAGTAAACAGGACACTGATTCATTAATAAATGGAGAGTGCTAGATGACTACAGTACTAGAATTAATAGCTTGACAGCATTTCCTTTTTTCCTTTTCTCTCCTCCCACAGCAATTTGGACTGATACCCAAATAAACAATAACAAATAGATTTTTGGAGGAGCTGGCTGGGAGAAATAACAAAAGTCAAGGGGCACTTGTTATGCAACTATGTTCTGCTGGTATTTAACGCATCCAGAAATCCCTGTTCTACTCCTCAACTTCGTTTTCCTTGCTCTTTTTTTTTTTCAACCCCTGTTGGAGGAGGTGTCGTTATATTTGCTGCCTTGTTTTCGGTCCCTCGGAAACTGCTTAGACCCTTGTATCTCCGGTTGGCTGTAGACATGTGGTGCTGAAAGAGTGTAAGCAGAAGTGTACTGTGGAGAAACAGTGTGCAAGAGCCTACAAACCAGCTGGTATCGAGTAATAAAATGGCTCAGCATGTTGGCATAAGTTCCAACAGCAGGAGACGAATAGCTGGGTGTATTTTTTAAAGTGAGTGATTCTGGATAGTTTATAACCATTACGTTCCAGTTCTAGTAGCAGTGGTCCCCTGCCAGAAGTGGGGCAGCTGGGAGGCTGTTCTGCGCCCTGGGGACGGACGACATGAACAAGGCATACGCTTTGTACCTTGTGATTCTCTCTGCAGTGTCTTGCTGGGGAATATCTTCAGGCGTTCCTCTCCCTCTAGTCACCAAAGACTCTTTGTGTCCTGCATGTACAGAAAGCCGTCCCAGCAATTCCTTTTGAAGTTTTTCTTGAAGTGCTTGGGGTTTTTTCCCTACCCAAATGGAGGCTAGAGGTGAAGAGTCTCTGCTGCCAGTTCCTCTTCTGATGTAGAGTCTAAACTCCTGCTGTTAAACCTCTACCAGCCACTTCTGTTCTAGAGCTGTCACTGCAGTAGAGCCGAGACTCCCCGGCTGTGCTCTTGCTTGAATCTGGGGTTATGCAATAGCAGCCTGCGAGTGCCAACGCAGATGCTGCTGCATCTAGACACGCTGTGCAATGTAGTTGCTTGGATACCTCCTTTTTTTATTTTTCTCACAAATGCTAGGTACCAGTTTGCAACTTGTAATTGCACCATCGAGCACAGATTCGGGTTAAGCAATGTTAAGAATTTGAAATATTACTGACTTCCTCTCCATGTTGCTTTTTAGAGGTTGAGTATTGTGGAATTTGAAAAGAAGGAGTGTTGCTCTGCTCCCTTTTCAGAGTCTTTATTTCACCTTCTTCAGTGTTAAGTAACTTCCCACTTTGAGATTTTTTTTTTCATACAGAAAATCATCTTTTAATTACTGATGCAGTTAGGCCAGGGGTCCTGTGTGGCCTGGCTGTTGGTGCTTATACTTCAGGTAGGTCATAAAGATTTCTATGCTGCTTCTAATTCATCCCCTGTGTCGTACGTTCGTTACGTCAAGGGGAGATTTGACAGGAGCTTGCAGGGATTGGATCTCGGAGGAGCTGAGTGGGCGAGAGTCTCTTCTAACGTTCTGGCAGGGAGAAAGATGCTTTGCGTGTTACAGCCAGCTGCTCGGCTTCATGAGCGTACTGCTGAGCCGGTGTGGGGTGAAAATGCAACTCCAATAGCCATAGATGGCTGCATGGGCTTTCATCTGTGCAAAATGAAAAGCCCGTGCCTGGTTAAGCTGCCACTGACCAGGAATTAGACTTTTAACAAGAGAGCTGTGCTGGCACTGCTTCATTCTGTGGAGACAGCTATGATCTGAATAGAGATGGTATACGGATAGGTCTATTCTTGTCCCGTTATGGGAATAATATATTTCATATACGTTGCAGGTGAATCAGCATTGCTTTAGTGACGCTACTTGCGTTCTGGGAAGAGTCAAAGCTCTGGAGCTGTAACTTGAACTGTGCCTGCACCGGGCCCTAGAATAATTCCCTGGTTTTTAATGGCAATAGCTGTAGCAGGGATACAAATGCGGCTGCTGTGAGTGTGCACCAAGGTAAACGAGATGCTGACAGGAAGACGGCTGATTGCAAGACAAAGACCCTTCCCTTTGCAGTGTACCTCCCTTCCTTCCACCTTCCTCCTCCAAAAATAGCCTTTCAGCACAAGGAGTGAAAACCAAAGATTTCCCTCTTTCAAAAGCATGTCTAATGTTTGTTCATTGCAGTGGGGCACTGACTGACTGACTTAAACCAGACGCTGGTGTTGTGCATCAGCTAGGTCTGGTCTACGTCCTTCATCCTTATAATGTGTAGTACTACTGCTCATCAATGATAAGGGATGTGTATGGCTTTTTATTAGCCAGTTTGCTTTTCAGGCTCCTTCAACCTTGTCTAGTTCTAGCTGTCTCATTTTTTTAATGCAGCAGCTCAGGAGACTCTCTCTCCCAGCTAGGAACAGACCGAGCTTTGAAGGTGGAGATGCCAGCCCTCTGGGTGAGGAGGAGCACGTGGCCATGCTGCTGCTGAAAGCTCTTGGGTACATGGGAAGGTTGAGCAAAGTCCGTGTTCGTATTAACACATAGTGGCTGGAGAGGGTCTGAGGTGTGAGTGTCCATCCTTCCCAATTGTGTGGGGACAATTCCATGTGTGTAAATGTGACGCCCTCCATGAATGGATCGGGAACGGCTGCTCATTGCGGCAACCTGTGGAGCTGGGATTTCATTTTAATCACAGAGTGTTCGTTGTGTAGCAGCCCTGCCCTGAGGTTCACCAGTGTACACGTATGTATCTTTGACTTGGTCTTAGTCAAACTATACCCTTGGCATCAGCACCAGTTCCCAGTATGAAAACTGGAGTTATAGTGCCTGTGTTTATACAGCGAGTGAGTTTCTCGCACTTGTCCCATGACCGTAAGCATTTGTTTTTGTTGTAGGGAAACAAATGCTTCCAGATTTTAAGATATCCAGTGGACAACTTCATTAGCTTTGCCTAAAAGGAGATTAAACAGGTATCTTCAAGGTTCTGGGAGGCATTAAATCTAGCAAAGCATCATAATCATGTTAAGTATCTGCCTTTTCTGTCATACTTGCGCAGTTGAAAAGCCTTCTGAAAGTTTGAGGAAAGGTCTATTCAGGAAGACAATAGATTTTTTTTTCTCCCTAGTGTCTGTAGGTGTCTAGAGATGATACGCTACTACACAGTTTTAGAGAGACGTAGTGTAATGCTCCTTTGGTGTAGGGATATTTAATGTGACTATGTATCTACAATGTTTGTGTTCTTTTTTTTCCCTTGGGTGTGTCTCTGTGATTAAGGCAAAAGCTGTTGTACTCCCCATCAGGCAAGCTTATTTCACTGCAGAAACTCAGTTGACAGTAATCTCCTTTTTAATCTGTTCTTGTGGTGTAGTGTAGCAGGCTGTGTCACACTGTATTTCTCATCCTGACTCTTGTTGTACCAGTTGGAGGCTTTTGATTTTTGTCTTCAGGTGTTTTGAGTTTTATTTCTGCAGTTTTTACTAATCTAAAGAAGGTTTGCATAAATCTCTTAGCTCGAGCGGGAAGATGAAAGCTTTGATAAGGAACTTGTTTTTTTCTCTCCCCAGAGCAGGAGCGCAAAGTCTTTGACCTAAATATACCAATTACTGACACAGCAAAGCGATACAGCAAACAATCCGGAAGGAATGCCAACCTCTGAATGAACACTTGGCTGCGGAAAGCTATTGCTTATGTGGAACCTCAAACACAGAAGGAATGTGAGGAGGAAAACAGTGTTCATTCAAAACATTTCATGCAAATAGTGATGGGTGAGAGAGGAATGGCTGGAGAAAGCTGCTTGTTTACCCCTTATCCCTGTAGCTTTGGAGAGGTAAAAGCTCTGTGCAAAACACAGCGCAGTTCTCCCCTTTCCCGCTCGTGGCCTAGTTTGCTCAGCGGAGCTTTTTGAAGAACTTTTATGTTAAACTGAAAGGCTTTCTGGTAGCAGCTTCTATTTTTAAAAAGTGTTTGATGGCAAATGTAAGTATTTCAAAAAGTAGCAATGAGCTCGCTCTCTAGAGCATACTAGGTGACTTTATTAATTAGTTTCATAGTTTTTAAAAATGGTCAAGGTTAACCGCCTCCAGAGACCTGGGAATTCTGAAGTGAACTGTTTTCAGTTCAGCTTGGAGAGCTATTCTCTCTGCGTGAGGACTTGCAGATCGCTACCATGTTGATGGTTTCCAGAATAAATCGATTCACACAAACTGCTGCAGATTTTTGGTTGGTTTTGTTCTCCATGTTGCAGCTGTGGAACTTGCAAACTCTGGCTGCCCATTTTTTTTTGTGCTCAAATCACCCTTTTCAGTACTAAACTGCTACTAGACACAGTCAGGCTGGAAATGGTACCTCTTACAGTTTAGCGTCCCCCCTCTGGCCCCAGAAGCTCTAGCTGGTGAATTTGTGTGTAGTCTTGGGCTTCATGCAAGAAAAAAGGGAACCTTTTATCAACCCAGGTTTTCGAATCAGCCCTTGTTTCTTTTTACCAGCCAGAGTGTTGTTGCTGGCACTTCAGCCTTACTGCAAATGCAGTATGTGTGGGCTTTTTGCTAACACAGTTTATTTAAGGGATTGATACCACTCAGACTACTGGATAAAAGTCTCTCTGCTACAGAAATGTGTAATAGATATTTGGCAATCTGACTCAAACATTTGTCTTACTTTGTTCCAGGAGATGATTTGAGATTATTGATAGGACCAGCCTTGTGCAGGGCCTGCTGTTGGATAGGCGTCTGTCAAATATTTCATCTTGGAAGGTGTTGAAATTCAGTTCTGTGTGATGCCCATGCACAGATCCTGGTCCTTTGGACTTCAAGGGCCTCTATTCAGTTGCTTCTTTGGGCATCTAGCACCAGTCCCGTGCAGATGTTGGATACTCCAGGGCATCTCTAATGTCACTGCACGTCTGTGTCAAGAGTTGAGCTGGGCCCTAAGGAATCCGAACGTGCAGTGGATGCTCGTATCTCTTAGGTGACTTGTATTGCGTTAGAGGAAAGGCTGCGGCTGCGGTAACGGCACCCTCTCTGCCGTGCGCGGCCGGGCTGGGCTGTCCATGCCTTGGGTAATGGCTGGGGGAGGGCAGTTTTAATCCTGACTTGCTTAATGCTTGCGGACACACAAGGAGAGCTCTTGTATGGAGGAGCTTGCGACGCACTGTACAGCTGTAGCCCAAACAAAGATAGACTGGGGAAGTGGTGGATGCTGTGGAGTGTTTGCATGGTTTAACAGCTGGATCGGTGCCTGGATGCACAGCCTCTGATTTGGCTAAAGCAGCTGCCTGCTTCCCAGCAAAGGTCATGTTCGGCTCAGAGGCACTTAGTGTGCGTTTGTACAACTGGATGGGATCTAGCCAAGGAAAGGGTAGGCAGAGAGCTAGAAGATTGCTCATTTAATTACAAGCCTTTTCTTTGTAGTACCTCCTTTGAGACAGGGTCCAGAGTTGCTCGCATGATGGTGTCTTGACAATGTTAAGTGAAAAGCCTCTCTTGACGGCACAGCTACATCTGAATCTTGCTGCGGGTTTGGGGGGATTTATATTTTAACTAAGCTGCCTGTTGCACTTCACTAGGAGAAGTGAAAAGGCTTCAAGCTCTTTGTCTCACATGGCTTCTCACAAAATAGCTTCTGCTTGTTACTCTTGCACGAGGCCTCTCTGCCCCTCTCAATAAGGATCTTTTTAAAAAAGAACAATATTGACTTTGAAAATTAACAGCTTCAAGAAATGAGAGGAGTTTCACATCCAGCTCTTCGTTCTGCCTCCCTATGAGGAATTTGGGATCACTCACTGCTGGCGTTTGTTGCTGTGCAGAGGGTTCCTGTAAAAGGGGAAGGTGTACCAAACCATGGAAGTAATGACGTTGCCCACCCAGAAAGCAATACCTAGCCAAGATTTAGAAAATGGAGACGGGGAGAGAAGTTCTGGAATGTCCAAAGTGTGCACATCACAGCTCTGAGCACAATGTTGACTTGTGGGGTGAAAACTGGAATCCTTCTCCTGTCTAAATTGTCAGTGCTCTCTTGGTACTGATGGCTGTGACCACTCACGCTCCTGCAAAAAACACTTCCCAGGCATTGTCTATGCAGTCAGGTATGTTGGCATAAAATCCTGTGTAGCAAGCAGTTATTAAATCAGAATCTCTTTTAAGGTTTGAAAGATGTATTTTTTTAGGGTGTAGCCTGTGTGAAGTGTAGTCTGTGTGAAATATTCCTTGGTTAGTAGAAATTTAGTGAATGTTAGACGCATGACATGCTAATAATCATATCTCTTACAGTAAAAGAACTTGCTATGATGTTCCTAATGTTAAATACAGGCAGACAACTCCAGTTGCTGTACATAAGAATACAGATTGAATCTTGTTTATCGTTACATCAGTCTGCAAAAAGGAGATTTGTAAAAGCAGAATTGTTTGCGTGACATGGAGTGACTCCCATTGTATAGAACAGAATAGCACTCAAAAATTTCCCTCCTCTCCCTTGCCCTTTTGATGACAGATACTTGGCAGTGGATCAAAGCACAAACAGGATTAATGTTTTGCATATTCTGTCCTACATGGCCTGAAAGGAACAGAGATGGAATTTTTCATCTTTCCCTTTAAACTGCATTTAATATCGTGGCCTAGTTTAGAGCTACACGACTCATTCCTTCCATTTCCCCCGAGGCCTCTGTTTCTGGTCAAGGAAAGCAGGGCACGACTCCCTCTGGAGCTCATCAGTGCTGCTCAGCTTCCTCCTGCTTGCAGGCCGGCGGAGGAGGCTGGTCTGAGGCTGGAGCAACCCAGCATCGGGAATCTTCGAGCAGCATTTGTGGAATCTGCCGTCTCTTGCACCTATTGCAGTGGTTGCAGCATGGGCGCTGCAGGGCACAGGGAGCCCCAGGCTGGGGCAAAATCCAAAGTTCTCGCTACCACCTGTGTGAAGGCAGCTTTATATGCTGGAGTCGGTCACTGTCACAGGTGACACCTCCGAATGGCTGGTTTCAGTGCCCAAGGACACTGTCCAGGCGTGTTCCTTCTCAAGGTGTGAACTGTCTTCTCAAAGATGTCCCCAGAAAGGAATGTTTACAGATTTTGATCCCCTTTTTGGCTGATGAATTGTTGCACTGACAGCAGTCTTTGGAAGTAAACTGGAAATGGCAAGAAAACTCGAAGGTGCTTGTTCTAGTAGTCGTGTCGATATTGGAGTCCTTTCCTCCGCTGAAGCTTGCACTTGACCATGCGCTGGGCACCTCTTCTCTGTCCTGCCCCCCCCTCTAGTGGGGTGCCGTGTCATTGCAGCTTCAGCTTGGCCGGCAGTCACGAAGGAGGGTTTCGTGATGTTTTGCAGTTGCAGAATCACATAGTGACTGGAACACAGCGCAGAGAACTGTAGGACAGGTATGGTATGCACTGGATGGTAGCACAGACTTGTGGAAGAGGAGAAATAGTAGTGGTTGGGTACGTGAAATGTGGGGTCATTGGTGTGTCTTCCTCCATACTGAATGCCCTCTGTCTGTGAGGTGTGGATGCATTTGCAAAGCAGACAGTTGATGGGGTGAAGATGATTCAGATATCTGAATCTGACCACTCTGTCAATACCAGGACAAAACACAAGATACGGGGAAGGAGTAGGCTGCAGGCTGGTCAGAGTTGCTGAGGAGGAGAGGAGGAGGTTAGTGAAGGTTAGTCGTGTTCCAGATAGCATCACAGGTACTGGTGATGGGTCTCTTGCTCAAATCACGCTTGTCTACAGGTCTGTTTTTATAGACGGTCAGCTATATTCTGAGTAGATCTGCTTCTCACACAAATCTGTTACATTTATGTCTAATATTAAAGAGATCTTGTAAGAGCTTCAGCAGCGACAGATGGTAATTGATTGGACCATGTTTAGCCTCCTCCACACTGAGCTCGAGGGCTGAGTTTTGAGTGGAGCTAAGATAATGATCTGCCTATTTCAGGAGCTTCTCCTGTTGTTTGTGGGACTTTTGGCTATGGCATACCAGGCTTGCCAGTTGCTGTGACAAGGGTTTTTTTGGCGTGTGGAAATGGCCATTCATTATAATACTAAAAATGTTTGCATAGCTTGGGTTCCTGAACAGCGCAGTAGAGATTTCAAGTGCTCTTTCAGTTGTTTTGCCTTCCTGTGGGTTTGAGGAACTTGTTCTCTAGCCAAATACAAGCTTTTGAGCTGTTTTGGCTTATTCAAAAACCCCATCGTGTCTTTAGCTATCCTGCCTGTAATGAAAGCTCTTCCCCTCCCCTCTGACCTCTTCCTCTTGCCCCCCCATGTCAACTTTTTTGTCAGCCCACAGGAAACTCATCTGTGCTTGTGCTCTGGCAGGATCTGAGAAGTTCCAGCGATAACAAACACACCCACAACAGCTAATGGTGTTTTCAGCAGGACTTCAGATAAATAATATATTTATCCAAAAGAATCTAACTGCACAACTGATGCTGGCTTCCAATTTCTTGTCTTGCTGATCTTGTTTAGCACACCAAGTCCTTAAGGTGATGCAGCGTCCTGAATGAAAGGTTGTGGCATCATTCTTAACGCTCGGGTTTGTCATCCCCATCCAACAGCACCATCCTAATGCTGTGAGGCCGTGACATCAGGTCGTGCAACCCAAAGTGATGGGGTGGGGTTGGGGACTGGGCAAAGTCAGAGGTGGTAACTGCAGTGCCAGTGTCTTCCTCAGATTAATCGGGCTGATGACATTTGACTGTCTGACCCTTCAAAGATCAGAATCTTCATCCTGCAGATCTTGCGTGCGTGTTTCATTTGTGGGGTTTTTTTAACTTCTGCTACAAGAATTTCTGATATGTGGATGCATTAAAGAGAACACATTGAGCTGTATTGTGAGTTGTCCACTGCTCCTAGCAACTAGTAATGTAAAGGACATGCCACCTCCCTCTGCTTCTGCAGGCAGATCCCTAGAAGCTGGTGCAGAGTCTGCTCGGGATAACCCAGAGGGACCTGTGCTCTCAAACCGGGGGCCATAGACAGTTGTCCAGACTGGCACAGCCCAGGGGAGTTTAACTCTGCGTGCTGTGCCTGTTTGCCATAGCTGTGTGTGGCAATGAGGAGGTGGCCTGTGTGGCTGCTGTGGTGACAGCGGCTACCTGGCGAAGAGGAGCACTGTGTGATCTCGGGGATCAGAGCTATTCTTTTCACCACAGTTATTTTCTACTCCAACCCACTGGGAATTGCCTGCACTTTCAAGTACTGGAGTGAGAAAGGAGTATATACTGTCCTAGGAAGTGCTGGTAGTTAGGATCACAAATTTAGGGGAAAAGGAGCAAGGCAAGGAGGTATGAGAAGTATTTAGGAATGAAGTAGAGTTTCTTTGCTTGCTCTAGAAATGCAGGTCCTTACTGCTTTCATGCATGCAAGATAGTTCAGCACCAGCAAACTGCTGGGAAGTACTTGATGTCTTTTGCAGACTTAAAATGCTGCTGTTACCACCTGTCAAGCCAAAATAGGCCAAAACGCAGAATGAGCAGCACGGTCCATTGAATAGCTCCTGTCCCCGAGGTGTTAACCAACACTGTCGAAATGTGCGGGCAGTTTGGCTGTGTGGGGAGCACGGGTCGCCAGGACAGCTGGCCGGCGTCTGGAGCTGTGGACAGCAAACAGTGGGGCTCAGGCAGGTCCTGAGCCAGTGTGGTTATGGCAAAAGCTTCAATAACGGAAAGTGACTCCACGCTGTTGGATTCTGCTTCAGCAAGGCCGGTGTTGGGTCTGAATCCCAGAGAGCATCCCGGAGTGTCCTGCCAGCCAGGGAGCGCAGCTGACACTTCATCTTGGGAATGTGGGCTTGGCTCCCCGGTTTGAAGTGCTCTGTGGCTGCTCATGTGCTGGCTGCTCTTCATCTCTGTATTTGCACCCTTCTGAATGATGCTGCAGCTCGTTTTCTGTTGACTGCAGAGTTCATTGGTGTTTTCATTTCAAGGGGGTCAGGAATGCTGGCTTCCTTATCGGGTTGCTGAGCTAATTCAAAGGTATGATGAGTAGAAGGTATTCCTGCCAGCTCTTGCTTGTTGTAGATGGTCTGCAGGTTTTAGCTTGAATTTGTGGTTGCAGGTGGCTCCAAGTGAGTTACTTCATGGTGGTGTTCTAGTTCTGTTCTTAGAAATAGAAGACCAGTAGCAAGCATGCATTTTCTAGTTATTCTTATATCTCACAGATTCAGATCATTTAAATAAGAGAGAGAGAGAAATAGAATATCCAGCAGGAGTATCTGCATTTAACTCTGTGTTAAAAATTGAACTGGACGTGAGCTTTGCATGCAATAAGCACAAAGAACGTCATTCAGAAGATTCTCAGGAAAAAACATCTGTTTATATGGTTATCTTACAGAAACTTAACTTTTCCACTCTTCCCCTTTTCTGAGCTTGAAGTTTATATGTGTTAGTTTCTGTAGGATTTGTAAATGTGTCGATTCCAGAATGTCTCCCTCTCCTGCCCTGGGTGGCAGGTGGATACATGTCCTCTTTGGTGGGACTGAACCGGAGGCCCAGGGACGCACAGTTCCCATTTTCCTTTTTTCTCACTGACTCCATTTGGAATTGACATTTATCTCATTCCCCAGCCTTCCCCTAGCCCATGAAATCTCTAACACACCTTTTCTTAGTTTCCATCTGTGTGCTGTGGCACGTAAAACAGAAAGCAGTGGATGCATGGTAGAGCATCTTCCAAATTGCTCTCCTGAAGCAAGCTGAAGAGGATGAAAACGATGGTTTCCCTTTTCAGGAGAGCTGCTCAGTCTCCCCTGGGGTGGTTCATGGGAACGTTATCGGAGCCCATTGCAGAGGTGTTTGGGCAGGGGCAGCGCTGGTGAGGAGAGCACGGTGACTGTGTTGGTATAAATCACCTCTAACTTCAGCCTTGTGTGAAACACTGTCACTCTCTGCCGGCATTTTGGCTTCAGAGGTTCAGCTCTTCCGCAGATGTCTGCAGAAGAGCAATTCTGGACTTTCTTTATCCGTGCTTTCAGAAGCGCAATAGAAATACATAATTTTTTGGGTCTGACCCTTGAGTTCAGGAGTAATAGAGGCTACAGAGCATGACAGTTCACTTTACTATTGCCATGATACAGCTTGTGCCGATGTCTTTGCTCTGGAGAGGAGGACGTGTTCATCTTAAAGGATGACTGGATGAGTGATAGAAGAACAAAATGGAATAACTGTGATGGAACCTGGTAAAAGTTAGATGGAATAGAGCTATGTAACCAGTTTAAAAAAACCTGAACACTTCAGAAAATGAAGTGCCCACGCATGACTTTGTTAGTAAAATGTTAGCACCCCTGTTGTCATAGTGGCAGAGGTCTCTTGCAGCCACCTCCTTGCTGCTTTGTGTCTTGAAAAATGACCAAAATACGCGATGCCGTACTGAGGTCTTGCTCTTCACTGGGGGTCGGTTCTGCTGGACCGCATGCTGCCCGCAAATGGTGGGCGCTCGCTGGAGAGGACATCTTCTGCAGCAGGGAAGCCCAAAGCACACCAGGCACAAAGTCATCTTTTTGCTTCTTTTGTCACCTTGTGCTAAACTCTGGTTTTCTTGAGATGCTTGCGCTGACTGGACGCGTGGTATGTTTCAAAATGGGTTGCTCCTGCAGACCTACATGAACATAGTAAGTTTTCACTGATAAAACAGATCTTAGACCCCGTCTCCAGCCAGTGCCTGGCAATGCATATGCAAATGTACTGTGTAGCGGAATTAATTGCTGAGATCTCTCTGCTGAGGTATTGTTTTGGGCTTCAGTAGGTAGGCCTAGTAAAATTCCACGGCACATTAGAGATTGTGCATATTAATTTTGCATCTAAAGCAGCACAGTATGTCAAATTTCCACTTTCTAGTTTATCTGCGCTCACCCCGTCCTATTTCGCAGCTTTATTACTTGCTGGTTTTGTGAATTCTTAGCTTGGTTGCTGACACTGGACTATGAATTAATATGATCTACGTAAAGGAAAAATAAAACGCCTTAGTTTACTCCTGGGCAAAAATCTATGTGTTTGGCTCTTGGCCCTACCTTGTTTGGCAGGGGTCACTGGAAGTCCATGCAAAAGCATGCTAAATCCTGCAGTGACAGAAATTCTTGTAATGTTGAGTTTTTAAAAGGGTTTTGAGAGAACATGAAGTGACAGCTGAGCAGAAAGTGAGTTCCACTGTAGTGACAGCTACATGCAGAAGCAGTGAGAGTTTCCTTTGCCTTCTACAATCAACCCAGTGAAATGCAGCTCTTCTGGATTCTGCATGTATTAAAGCATATTAACTTGTTTTTCTCCTCTTCTGTGTATGCAGGAGGCAGATAGTGGGGAAGAAGAATGCCGGTCCCAGCCCAGAAGGTAAGATTGTCACTTGAGGCTTGCAAGAGTCCTCGTGGATACCTTTCTGTGTCAGATGTTGCACAGGGATTTTTTGTCATTCTGCATGTTTGGTTGGGTGGTTTTTTTTGTCGTGGATTTGTGTTTGGTTTTTTTTTTTACCCACCCAAACATGCATCGTTTTCTGCCTGTTGTTAATGTTGCACAACAGTCTCGTGTACATTACTAAAAAACAAATATACTTAGCTATGACCTAAATGATGCTCCCAGTAAAGGGGCCACTGCAGCAAGAAATGGGATCAGTCTGATTACACACTAAAAAATATATATGGGGACCAGTTCACAAAGATGTCAGCGAGTATATTCTCCAAATATGTTTGCATCCGGGAAGTGGTGTCTTGCCTGCAAACGTACTCTGAATAAGGTGATGATATTCCACTTCTCTGTGCATGTGGAGATTTTGCTTATATTTTAGGAGCAATCCTAGTTGTGTTGTTCCTTAGCTCCCTCCAATACCTGATGTTGGTTCTCAGGATTTCGTCCGTCATCAGAATATTCTGAGAGGAATAACCATGCTAATGAACTCTTGTTCTCTGCATAAAAAGTCATCTTGCCATCAAGAGCTGGATTGGATTACTCTAGTTAGCAGCAGTAGCACAGGAGAGACTTCAGCAGTGATAGTCATCCTCTGACTGTATTTCTTCACCTCTTGGTTACGCCCCAGTGCACATCTTTGGGATTTGTGAAAAGCTACATTTCTAGAAGCTGAAGTACAGGGGACCCTATGCCATAAAGGCACCTGCTGCTTGAAATAGCACATTCATTGGATGCGTGGATGTTTGCTATGGATGCAGGCAAACATCTACTCCAGAGTTGTAAGAACACTGAGAATTGAGAGGAATTTTTTTTTGACTGGGATTGTTTTGCATGGAGATGTTCACGTTTTGTAAATGCTGGTTTCATTTGCTTTGGGAAGAACCTTTTTGATAAATGCTTATTCCTAAAAACCAAACAAACATTGGCACTCAGCTGACTGAACGGTGACAAGTATTAATGGTGGTTTTATAATGTAATCATAGTCTTAGGGGTAGGCTTCCTGAAGTCTTGCAAGCTTTGTCTCCTGTCCTCTAAGCCATCAAGAGAATTATTTCAGGTAAACTTAATATAAACAAAACCTGTATGTACCAGGTAACTTCTGCAGCAGGAATACTTTTCTTGGCTTAAAATGTTGCAGTCAAATCTTACGAAGGGCTTAAAATTCCTCCAGAGGGAGCAAAGAGGAAGTGAAGGTGAAATGGTTCTCACTTTATGAGCTCTTGGGCTGTTACAGTTCTTTGCTTAATGTTTGTGTGAGCAGGTAACAACGGAAGCTGTAATTTCTAGTATTCAGAAGGCTTGAACAAGATCTGGGCTTTGGGTTTGGGGCCAGCATGGATGAGTCTGCAAAAGAAAAAGCTGTCCTGGTTGCACATTCCCATGATTTCAGTGTAGTCCTGTGATTCTGTGGCCCGGCAACGGTGACTGGTCTGTTTCCTTCAGCCTTCTCCCCTTAAATGATGATATAAAAATTGTTGCATGTTCATTTTACAACTTTCATGACTGAGAGGAAAGCTGGAAAACACAATTCCCAAAGGCTCAAACTGAACTCAGCTAAACTCTGATTTTTAATTTCACTCTTAGCCTTCCGGTAGTCACAAGATCAGCTCATGACTTGATCTCAGTATACATAATGTATTGGAGGGGATGGGAGGTATTTAATTGTTGTGGGCACTTAGCAACAATTGTAGGTTAGGTTTGAAACGAGGATTTTTTAATATATTCTAAATAACTTCCTGGAATAAGAAATGACGACCTGCTGTTGGTGTGGTGATCTGAACTCCATGACTCCTGTTGCTGGGGTCAGAAATCTAACTGAAACCAAGATGCTTCTTGGGGAAAACAAGGGGGTGGGTGTTAAATGTGTTTGATTACAGTAGGATAAAAATAATACAGTCAGACGTGGTAAGTAGTCAACCTGGAGTCCTGCTGTGGAGGAGCAGCAGATGTCTGTGAACAGCTTCTGAGTGTATCTAATCCCTCATTTTCAAGGGAACATAGCAAGTAGTAGCTATTAAAAGTCCAGACAGTAAAAAAGCAATGAACGGAGTTTGGCTTTAAAAGCAGAGGTACGTTATCAGCTGCAGTGTCACCGAAGCAGCACGGCAGCAGCCCGACATTCCTAGCTGCCTGCCTGGGCAAGGCCGGGCTGGTGGAGTTCTCCTGAGGCATAATTCGGGTGACCTGGCTGTAGCTACAGTCAGTGTTTGGGGTCGGATTTTTGCCATTTGTAAAATTTTTTGACGAGAAGTCATTTTGTCTCCTGCTCTTATGTAAAATTTTTTTAAACACTACCTCGGGGTAGCATAGTTGGCATTGAGCATGCCCCAAACTCATTCCATCAACTGGACATTGAATCCAAGATTACTACTGTAGCTAACAGAATGTTCGGGTTAATAAAATAACTTTTCAATATTCATAAAATAGGATGCTTACGAGGGAATTAGCTTAAGACCCAAACATAAGCACACAGGCATGTTTGGTGTCAAAAGATTTTTGCAATGATCAGTCTTGAAGATGACTGGGTACAGCCTTCATTTCCATCCTCCCGAGCCCCCATGTCGCTGCGCATCTAGGGATTGGCTCAGATGAGATAAAATGTTCCACTTAGATCCAGCTCAACATCGTTGCTAGTCCTGTGGCTGGCAGTTTCTAGATAGCCTCTTGTGTTAGCTTTCTGCTGTTTATTGCTTCTCACTGATGAGATATGGGTTATATATTGAGGTCAAGGGGAACATACAGAAAAGACTGGCAGTAGGACAGCAGGAGTGACTAGTGCTTGTCGAGCAGAGGCTATAAAGAGCAACCAGTCCAAAATGTCCTCCAGAGGCAGAGAAATGAGTTTCAAACAGGAGCTTCAACTTGTAAGTAGGTACATCAAGATCTTCATATCTCAGAAATGTAACCTGATCGGGTGCTGACCTGGTCTTGCTCTTTAAGATCCAACACCACAGAGGACGGTGATTGCGTGGACTCAAATCTCGCAGACAAGCGAGAGTAATTGTGTGAAAATGATGTTTAAACTTAAACCTGCTCTGCAGAGCAGTCAAACGACACGACAAGTCTGCACTCGCCACGAGACCGCTTCTGCCAGCACCATCGCGGAACGAGGAGTTCTCCGCTTTGTGAGTTAGCAGAATCCACTTCAAGCTTTTCTCCAAAGAATGGAAGAGCTGTTAGATGTGCAGAGAGAGAGTTCACGTGTGCTCTGCAATGATCCTTGGAAGATGCTTGAAAGGGTGTTTTCTGGCAAACTCTTTTTGTACTGCTGCAAAGAGGAATGGTTTGTTTCCCTGCTTGAGGAAAGTACTTGGCTATAGTGAACTTGGACCTGATTTTTATAAAGAGTTCTATCCGTTGCTAAAAACCACAGCAAATTAATACTCCAAATACCTGAAGCTGAGCAAATAGGTGAAAACCAGCTTGGCTTCTGGAATTTTTTTTTCTCACACCCAAGCCCTGCTCTGAGGGAAGCTCAGGAGGGTCTCTGTCCCCTGCCATAGCTGGGACCATTCTTGCAGTTTCTGGATGAGATCCCCAGACCCCTGGCGTGGGTCCCAGTTCTTGCTCTGGAGTCCCTGATCGAGCCAGTCCTGTCACCTGACTTAACGCTTGGCTAATGGAACCAAGACAGAGTACTGCATGAGCAGATGTCCCGAACAATCTATTTATTACATTTATTACCTTCTTAGCTACCTTCTAGACAGTTTTATGAGGCTATCTGGAGGCTGTACAGCTAGCTGGCCTGCGCATCTCTCCTTCTGTCCCCAGACATGCTGCTGCCACGCTCAGTACCCTCTTAACGGAGCCTCTGTGTTAACAGTCTCTTTGCATCATCCCGGTGTTGTTAAAGTTTACCTAAATTCACGTGTATTGAGCTCTGAGCTGTTTACACCAGCTGACCTATTGAATTCAGGTTTTGTGTGCTCTCTGCCAAGGTTGCAAGGATTCAGCATCTTTGTTTTGCTGACAAACGACATCTCCGGGGCCCGGGGCAGCAGCGGTGCTGCAGTCTGTGGTGGATTTGCTGTCAGGATCTGCTGGTTGCTTTTTGGGTTGATGTTTTAAATGGTGCCTTTATTTCTACACTATATGTGCATTTACCACTGCTCTGTGCCTGGAAACAGCTCTGGTTGCTGAAATGCGGCGTTTGAGGCTGCACAGTAACTGCTGCGTGCAGAACTGGGTGAGCTGTATTGCCTAGTGAGGCTGCTGGGGCCCTCAGAGGAGCTCTTTGACCAAGCACCAGGCCATAAAAGTTCAGACTAAAGTCCGTTTGCTTAGGTAAAGCTGAGGAGCCTGTCATTCCCTTCAAGTGCCACAGAAAGCGATTGGATCCTGCTCAAAATCTGGGGTTTGTTACCTGAAAATGTTCTCAAAAAGTGCTTGTCCTCCCCTCTTCAGGTGTGGATGGGAAGGTGGTGTTAAAAAAAGCTAAAAAAACAACAACGCCGTTAGCAGCCTAAGTATGCTTACCTTCTGGTTTGTTTTTTTTAGTCAAAATAGTTCCTTCCAGGAGTGAACTAGGAAGGAAAGCAAATCAGATTATTGCCATGATAACAGCTGGATGTGCCAAGATGCCTCAAGGTTCAAGCTGTGAGTAAATACCTTTGTTTCAGGAGCGGAAGACCACAGTCTGATGCAGGAGCTTATGGTTTATAACACTATAAAAGTTGGTTTTCAAATAGTAAGTGGAATTGGTGCATGTGTTTCCTTGTATAGGACAACAGCTCAATAAATTGTAAGCCAATTTGTTTGATTTTTTTTTAAGCTGAGGACTGTTGTAGGCTTCTCACTACCTGAGGGTTATGGCAGACGCATGCTAGTCCCTAGGAGAGAGAGGAGTGGTTCTGTGACACCAATTGGCCGCGCTTCAGAAGGCTCATTTACAGTCCACATCGAGATGTGCGAATCTTTGCCCCCCTGTGTCTGTTGTGACTTTGGAGATGTGTATCATCGCCATTTGGTGCTGCTGTGGCCGGCTCCTGCCCCTTCTGGTTATCCTTAGAGCGTATCTGGTGTTACAGGAGAGACTTCCAAAAGCCACGCGCTGTGAGTTCTAGCGACTGACCCTTCCTTGCATCTCCTTTGCTTGCTGCTGCAGCTGCCAAACATTTATTCTGTTGGTACTTGAACAGTAGCTGGATCTTGTAATGGGTGTGCAAGACAGTTGGTTAACTCCAGATCTTGAGTAAGACCGTGTGTGTGGTGTACAGGAAAGCTTGTGTTTATCCATCCCGGAGATTACTAAGCTCTTGTAGTATGAACCTTATCTTTAGGATGTGTTTCCTGAATCCATCTGTCTGTCTTTCCTTTCAGTGACAGCTTAGCCTCTCTGCGGCATTTACTACAGCTGCTTGTGCAGAGTCTATACCAAGATCAAGCACGGTTCTGTGAATCTGCCAGCTCTGCTGACCACCAGAAACCGCTCTGTGGGCCACACGTCACGATTCATTAAAGTGGGTCTGTGGTCTTCATTTTTTGAATACCCGGTGTTTTATCACCAAACCATGAGCAAAGGTAGTAGTAAAATTTGGGTTTATTAGATTAGTAACAGGTATCTGCAGGGCTAGTTCACGGCAAGGCCTGCGTCTGTGGTTGCGACATGTTCAGTCCAGTCCGATTACATACCTGTGCATCACAGTAATGGGTAAGATGACTTCAGGTGTGATCTTCAGGCTGAAGGATCAAGCAGGCTACTATCGTTGCATTACCAAATTGGTAGGTAAACATATGATGCTATAGCAGGGAGCTTTTTTGAAAAATTAAAGCTTATGAAAGGGGTTTTTAAAATTTGTTATTCTAAGTGTGTGCACAGAGGAGAATGAGGAACAAGGCACAGGCAAACTGGGAAGTCGAAGGAATGAAGGTGGGTCAGATCCTTCAGCCACCGAAAGGGTCTGCTTGGCATGGAGCAAGCACAGAACAGCTGCCCCTATGCACTTGTGCTCCTTCAGAGGTTCGCGGAGGGGCTGACCAGGAGGTGCCTTAAGGATTCCATACGTGCTTGTGTCTCCTGCTGAGCATGAACCAGGTGCTCTAAGCTAGAGGAGTCTGAGTTAAGGACAGATTCCTGTCATAAATAGAAAGGGAAACTCCAAAATAGCCGTTCTGATCCCTTTACGGATAGGGCACCTTGGCAAGGCTTCAAAGTTAAACATGAGTCCTCAGAGTTTTCAGCTTTGCGTGGATTTCAGACACTTGAATGTGTTTTGGGAATCTGGGCCAGGGTTTCTGGACTTGTTGGCATTCAGCTCTTTCATATCTTTGCATCAAAAACATTCCTTTATAAAATTAGGGGGGTGGTTTTGACAGTTGAGAGGATTTAGATCTTTTCCATAGGTCACTGAAATAATGTTACCTATTTTATGATCTCAGACATGGCATTCAGGCATGTTTCTTCCTTGCTGGACTTAGAGCAGTGCTGTAACAGTTTGTAAGGGTCTGGATTAACTTTTTAGCAGAGATGTAGATGTTTGCACGGAGGCCGTTTTGCTGTGCAAGTAGGATGCATGGTAGTTTTTGCATCCGAAGAACTAGTTTCTACAAAGCTCCTCTTGAATTGCTGAAATGCACGTGGAAGGCAGCTCTCCAGAAAGCAGGAGGAGAGGATGGCTGTGGGAGAAGACGTTTCAGCAGAAGTTACGTCTCAGCACGTTACCCCTATCCAACATTAGTGTTGCTTGTGGAGAGACCAGGGCAACTGGCATCGCTGCTTGTGTCCCCTCTCCTGCCCCTGCTGCCTGGTGGCACAGCTCGGGTCCCTTCAGTTGTCTTGGCCTCTGCCTCTGTAAAAGGGGTGTAATTGAGCACTGACCTCTTTGTGTCAGACCCTCTGAGATTTAATGATAAGTAAACCATACAATGCTTGGGCGTGGGGTTTGTGAGGGAAGGGTTTAATGAAGTGATAATATTGCAAAATAGGTGTTGAATTCTCAGCTAAGAAGCCTGATCATTGATCATGATGGGCAACTGACCAAACTGGGCTTTAAAAGCAGGGTTTTGTTCTTTCTGTGATGCTTATCACCCTACCCCTGGGCCCGTCAGATTTCTTTGCTCAAGAACTGGAAACAGAAATACTCTTTGACAGCTTAAATAACCAAATTTAGAACGTGGCTTCCTGTTCTGACTGGTTCTTCAGGATTCAAGTATAGTTTTGCGTGCTTTCCCTGTTCCTGCCTCCCCCCTCTTTTGCTTTGTTATTTTTTTTTCCCCTAACTAGCTATGTGCTCTTTTAACTACTTTGGTAGATTTCCTTACTGTGTGTAATAAAGCTGGTGTGTGTAAGCGCTGCCCTGGTGGGTGGTATGCCTCTTACTCACTGGGAAAGCTTTGTTTCTTTACTCTATCTCATTCTGCCCTGCATGCATTGGCTTGTTTCTGATCACTGCTACTGAAATAGCTTCACGTTTTCCTGATAAATTGGACTACCTAACACAGTAGGCTTTGTCTCCCATGTTAGAAATGGCCAGAAGACTTCTGACAGATCAGTTTCTCCCTCCAAGGTGGGGAGACAGTGGTAGGAGATGAGGGCAGGAGGTGCTGCTCTCAATGCATCAGGGTCTACCTGCTCGCAGCTTTGCTGAGCTAATTTAAGGCTTTCCCCAAATAAGTCATGCGTTTGGACTCTTAATCGACTCAAACTCCTGTATAGACACTGTTCATTGCTGAAAGCCACATGTCCTCACAGCAACAGGATGAATTAACTGAACTCCCACCAGAAAAGCAGAGGCATCGGGTCCTTTGGCCCTCAAACAGCTGGAGTGCGGCCCCATATTCTCCAAAGCTACCTCTCAGGACCCTTTTTCCCCATCGGACGTGATGCTGAGACAGCTGTCTTTGTGGGGAAAGACCGAGTATAGCTGCCGGTGAGAAAAACAAAGCCCTTGGCCCCACCTCTGCACACGGAAATGAACTTGCTGCCTCTGCTCTCGCTGGCCGAGCCTGTGCAGGGCTCCAGTGCTCGGCTGCGGGCTGCGACGTGTTGTTTTCAAAATTCTGTAACATTTCATAAACGACAGCGGAAACAGCTGCCCAGCAGTAAAGAACAAACTTTCCATATGTGCAGTAAAGGTGGCTGAGCAGGCACTGCCGTAGCTCATCGCTCTGTTGGGAGAGGATGTGGTGGTGCAGAGGGGGAGGTTTGTTTGCCTAACACAGCAGCTTCACAAGTGTTTTCATAAATCCCCTGAAAATAAGGGTTCGGGTTCTGCGTTGCCTGATCTGTTACACTGATGCAAAGAGATTGAGGCCAAAATTCCTATGCCTGACAACATCCCACTGTTCCCTTTACCCTGAACGTGACTAATG
Source organism: Opisthocomus hoazin (assembly GCF_030867145.1). Classification (NCBI taxonomy): domain Eukaryota; kingdom Metazoa; phylum Chordata; class Aves; order Opisthocomiformes; family Opisthocomidae; genus Opisthocomus; species Opisthocomus hoazin. Next base: position 12,409,636 of record NC_134433.1, on the reverse strand, counting down.
TTACAACTGTAGTACCTTCCACAGGTTTACCCTGCTGTTGGAGGAAGAGAAGAACATTCCTTGCTTTTGCAGAGATTGCCTGGACAGTCCGAACAGACTGAAAATAATACCCAACCCTTCATACCCACTGGAATGTTTCTAGAGAGACCATAGCAGTAAAGGGTCTTCATTAGGGCTCTTCAAAAGGAAATAACTGAGAGGACCAGAGGAAGTCTTGCTGGCAGACATGCTCTGAAATGAAAAGAGGTCACCAGGCCCCAGTGTAGGCTAAGAATTGGACATGCCTAATAAGACAATCCGTGCTCCAGATTTAATCATCTCAGCATGTGAGCAGACACTCAGCAAACCCCTGTGGGATAGGAGTGGGTGGAATATGGTGACACCCACACCTTTGTGTGGTCTGACAAGAAGCAGCAATTCAGCCTTAAGCTGTTGATCTTGGATGGAAACATTAGCTTGATTAATGCCCTCTTTGCATGTGGGCTATGTGCACTGACAGGACTCCGTGTCCAGCTGTAATGGTGCTTTCAGCAAGTGTCCAATCTGTGCACGCTGATACAAAACCTGACTGGAGTGCTTCGTGCATTTTTACTGGTGACCTACGTCCCGAGGCCTCAGCTGTACAAGGAGAATCCCATTTGCAAGCTGCTAGCCCCGTGCAGGGCACAGAATTACTCTCATTACATCATTGCAGGATCAAAATGTGTTAAAAATGCACAAGGAAGATAAGGCAGCTGAAGTTGCTGGTGGAAGCTACTGTGACTGCATAGCTTTGAGACACAGACACCGGGGGAGATGATTGTACGAATAAACCATATGTTTTCAGCCTTGTTGTGTGCCAGACGGAACGCTACAAGTCAATACAGGAGATCTGTGCATGCATGTTCTCCCTCCACCCCCTGAAACTTCTCTCCAGAGGCAGCTCTGGTGGCCATTCCCTCTGTCCCCTCCTCCTGGAGTGCCTGGCCAGGTGGCCTTGGCACTTTTTGTCGTAGTTTTTTTGCCCATGATTCTTCCATAACTGGTTCTACCTGCTGGAGGTGCTGGCTAAGCTTTGCAAAGATTTTGGGATGTTTTTTTTTACAGTGTGTCTTGCCCGCTGTATGTAACTGTAGTTTATTGGTGTGGTGTTCAAAGGTTAAATGAAACCCTGCTGCCCAGCGGGGCCCGTGTTGTACGGAGTGCGGACGCGGTGTTTGCCGCTTGCCCCCGCACCGGGCAGCATGGCCCTGCTAATCCTCTGACCTCCCGGGCAGCGCGAAATGCCAGCTGAAACTGGGACAGGCAGTGCCCTTTCCCCCTGCAGCAAAGGGCAGTTTGTGCGCTGGGCTGGGAAGTGCTTGAGACCCCGGACAGACTTATTTACATCTTGTCACGCAGTGATTAATGGCTGTGCTCACATGCTCTGTTGCAGCACGGTAGTGATTTAGACTGCTACCTGTCATCACTGCAATTTTGTGCACTTTAAATTCTTTATGTATTTGTCCCAGCAGAGTGCACCTGCTTCCAGCAAGGAGCAGTTTCTTGGCTGTCTGGTGACCTGCTGCCTTCAGCTCCGTCTTGTTGTGCGTCCCCTCGAAGCCCCTTCTTTCTGCCTGCTCCTTGCTCCTGCAATACTTCCAGTCATGTCTGAATGCAGGGTGCAGCTTTAGCAGAGAAATAGGGTTGTTCCCTAAGTCTGATTTTAAAAAGCAGAGTATGAAAACAAAACATCCTATACAAACGGACAGTGGGAACTGAAATGTGAATCTCACTAACGTGTAGCCTGAAGGCGGTGTCAGTCTCAGGCTGGTATTTCAGTCTTTATGGCAACAAAAACAGGTTCAAATACCTTTTATTAGTGCAGTTTTCTATATATACACTTGCTTGAGGATTTCCTACTCCTATTTTGTAAAGGTTCAAAAAGAAAAAAGCTGGGATATTTCTATAATCATTTGGTCTCCTAGCATATGGAGATGCAGTGTGTGATTATATTAATCCAGGTCTAATTCATTTACAAATCTATTATCCATATGTTATGAGTAGCTGCTGTAAGAGTATTGCTTGTAGGTCATCACTGCACTTGTTCTTAGCAGTTTTTAAGGGCTTGCCTTTGTAATGTTAGTTGTGTGTAAGAAATCTGGCATCTGTCTGGGCAGTATCTGAGTGCATTTAGTCTTCTGCAATGCTTGAATAAAGCTCCTAAGTTATTAATTAGACTAGAACAGAAGTTCTGGGTTTGTTTTTCAGTCTATGAATGTGTGGTATGTGTTACTACTGACTATGAGGTTCTTGCCAGTCTCCTGACCTCTGGAAGGATTGAGTTACCCTCCATTTCTCTAACGTCCTGATTTTTCCGTTGCTTCTTGCAACTGACTGTATTTCTGCCTAACAAAATGATTTTTTTTTGGCACTCAGCAAGCTGGCACTGTGTTTTCTTTACAGCTGTGAGGAACCTTTACCAGAGATACGCTCTTGGCTGTAGAAGGTGACATTGCTTAAATTAAAGCAACCACACCATATTCTAGCGAAACTTGCAGAATCACAAATTCTGCTGCTTTGTCCTTTTCTGTGCGAGTCCCTGGAGCGCGGTGCTTCAGACCTTCCGGACAAGCGTCTGTCTTACTCCTGGGAAGCCTCAGACCCAAAGCAGTTGCCATCATGCTGTGTAATTTTTTTTTAAACTCCTCTCTGCTTCTTTGAAAGTTTTAGTTAATAGTTGGAAATAAACCCTAGGCAAAGCTTGCTTTTGGGTTCTAGCTCTGCTGTCTGATCACAGGGGCAGTATTTTTTTGCTATTGAGTAGGTGTCAGTACGTAGATGTGTTTAAACTTAACATCTTCCAATGCCAGCTCACTCGTGCCTCGTTACTGGGTCTGAGCACATGCCATCCACACCAGGCGACTTAAGAATAGTATATTATTTGTGTCCCCCTGGGCTGGGATGTCCTGCATTCCTACGGGGAAACAGAAATCTGAGCTAGCTTCCAAGGTTTCTGGGTTGTTTTTCCACACTCCGTAGTTAATTCGCCCGGAGAACGGGCTGGAGGATGCCGATCCGGGACAGGCCGTGTCTGCTCGGGGGCTGTCCTGTGGGCAGCGCTGGGCTGAGTGAGCTACCCCCAGCTCTCCCCCATGGAAAACTGTACCGGAGGTTCCCTTGCGTGATCACATCTCCATCCCCAGCGGCCAGGGGACAAGAATTTAGTTCTGAAGAACCTCCTTGCTTCCTTTTCTCTTGGAGGGGCGATGGAGCTAGAGATGAGACAGCACTGAAAGGCAGCTGCTTCTCTTCTCCTTTGGCAGAAAGCGAGTTGTCAACTCTCTGCGCATGAAACTTATTGCCAGGAACTATCCCCCCCCCATCTCCTGCAGGAGAGAAATTCAGGTCGTTCCCGGAGCACCGAGCTGTTGCTGCCTGCCTGCTGCACGGAATCCTTTCACAGAATCCCAGCATGTTGGGGGTTGGAAGGGACCTCTGTGGGTCACCCAGCCCAACCCCCTGCCGAAGCAGGGTCACCCAGAGCAGGCTGCACAGGACCGCGTCCAGGCAGGTCTGGAATATCTCCAGAGAAGGAGACTCCACAGCCTCCCTGGGCAGCCTGGGCCAGGGCTCCGTCACCCTCAGAGGGAAGAAGTTCTTCCTCATGTTCAGCTGGAACTTCCTCTGCTTCAGTTTGTGCCCGTTGCCCCTTGTCCTGTCGCTGGGCACCACTGAACAGAGTCTGGCCCCGTCCTCCTGACACCCCCCCTGCAGATACTTAGAGGCATTGATAAGGTCCCGATCCCTTGATGCGCTGCTTCGAACCCGGCTGCGCAGTCTGCAGCCTTACTCTCCTGGCCTGGATTTAAGTGGGGAAAAAAAGGGGGGAAATAAAGCTGGGCCAGAGACACGAGCGGGAGCCCCCGCCCCGTTCCCCCCCTCTCCCCCGGGGACCCAGCGCTCCCCTCCCGCCGCACCGCCACGTGCGGGGCGGGGGCGTGGCCTCGTCCGGCCCCGCCCCGCCGCCGGGGCCGCTCCTGCGCAGTGGGCGGGGGCGGGGAGGGGGCGGCGGAGCGCGGCGGGCCGCGGGGCAGAGCGGCGGCGGGTCCCCATGCCGCGGGGCAGGGCGGCCGCCTCGGCGGGGAGCCGCCATGATCCCCTACTTCTCCGACAACGCCGTCATCTCCCAGGGCGCCATCGCCCAGCTGTGAGTACCGGGAGGGACCGGCACCACCTCCGCTGCCGGCTCCGAGCGGCTGCCCCTTCCCCGCCGTGCCGCCCGGCCGCCCGGGCTGCGCTTTCCCCGCTCTCGGCGGTTTGTTCCGCCGAAGGTTTCCTTCGGGCAAACTTTCCCGCGGCGGCGGAGCCGGCACCGCACCCGGGGGGCGGCGGGCGGGAGCGGGGCAGCGGCGGGCACCGGCACCGCAGGGCTGAGCTGCCTTTTTTCTTTCTTTTTTGCCTTTTTTTTCCCCTATAAAAACTCGGTGTCCCGGGCGGAGGCGCTGCGGTGAGCGCTGCCCGGGGGACGCGCGGCTCCGCGCCTGAGGCTCCGCCGTCCCGCGCCGTGCGGGCAGCGCGGTGGCCGCGAGGTGCGGGGCTGCCGTGGCCGTGTCCCCCGGCCCGCTCCGGGGCTCGAAGGGGAGATTCGCCCCTTCGCTTGCGCTCGTCCCGGCTCCTGATGCGGTGGCGGGTGGGGGCTGCGGGGTTGGGGTCGGCGCGGTGGGAGCGGGACGGGGACCTTCCCCTCACGCAGGTCGTGAGGGAGAGGCGGGAGCTGGCGCCGGTCTTCGGCTGCTGTCGGTCTGGGGCAGCTCCGGAGTGCGGAGCGTCCCTGTGCCCCTTCCTAAGCCGCTTGGGGAAAAAAATCCGTCTGTCCAGCTGCACGCCCCCCTTTGACATCCGCATACAAACAATCGTTTAATTTGTAGATAATTAGCGATGCCTGCCTGAGTTGAGGGGTTTGGCTGGGAGGATTAAGGGGGGAAATGGCTGCTGCGGGCTGGTAGATAAGGCTTGTGGAGAGATAGTCGCTGTGCTCGAGTCGGGCTTGGTATTTCTGTGAAGAAGCCAGCAGCTGGTTTATCTCTTGGAAGCATCATGAAAGGCTCCGAGATGGTAGGGTAAAATGCTGGGTCCCACCTGGAGCTGTGTTCTGGTTGCAAGAAGGTCCTGGGAGAAACTGAGCTGCCTGGCGCTGACGAGGTCTGTAGTAGATACCCCTGCTTATGCTTGGGGTGGAAAGAAGTCCCCGGACTCTGTGGCCTCTGTTTTGAGCGTTAGCAATCACTGCTGTGGTTCGTAATCAGTTTAGTGAAGTCTCTCTGAGCCTTTCATACTTTTCTCAAAATACATGTAATTAGTCATTTTTTTTTCCGCACAGGCTGTTGCCTGTAAACAGGACGGCTTTCCCTGTGGCTGCTGATAGCGCAGGCTTAACAGCGATGTACCTGAGCTGTTCTGGGGAAGCAAGGGTGCAAAATGGATATGCCCTGGGCTTTGGGAAGTGGCAGTAATTCTGGAACTGTGGGAAAACCCCCGACCTACTGTAGGCTGAAACATTTCCTTACAGCTCAAGATGATTTACCAAGCTATATGCCATAGCTGGGTAGCAATTTAAGTGCTTTTAAGATGTTTGTTTTATACGCTGCTCAAACACTTAACCCACAGTTGAAGACTGTACGGAAAGGGATCAAAAGAAAGGGGAAATACTGCTCAGTTCTGCCCCTCAGTTGCTGGTAGCCATGCGGTCTTGTATCTAATATCAGTTTAAGTTGCCACTTGGTTGGAAGAACCACCCTTTCCTTTGCTGGGGAGAGAGATAACTGAGTTATCAGAGGAGCTTACGCTGTCTTTGCCTCCTGGAAGGAAAGATTAATAAGCCTGAGAATGACAGAGCTTTTGGCCCACACATAAAAGTTTGCACAAGGCTAAGCACTGGATTAGTATTTTGATAGTATTCTCAATCAGGACGGTGCTGTGGCTTTCAGGCTGGTAGAATAAAGACCTGTTTTAAAGTTTATACTCCTAATTACAAGTTCACAAAGGCTGGTTAATATTGGATGCCCTTATTTTATCGTGGGAAAGACCTCAAAATCCAGATTTTGTTGTTGTGCTGTGCTGAAAATACATTCTCTGTGGAATGGGAAGGTGGTAGAGACCCAAACATTATCAGAAACTTCTGTTTCAGTGTATTCTTTAGTAGATGTATTTGGCTGATCAGCTCTGACTTTCAGAGATCAGCAGAAATTATTCTTGTGTTGACGCTTTTAGTCAGTAATGTGGTCAGCTGGTCTGGGTCTAATTCAGTTCAGGTTCACAAGGATTCAAATCAATGTCCGAGAGACTTGTGTTTATCAAAATGCTCAGAATTTATAGCTGTAACTCATTCCAGAAAGTCTTGCTACTCTCGTTGAACCTAGAGGGAATTCTGCTGATGTACTAGTTTATTTGTGTGTAGGATTCAAAATTTACTTTGGTCTACTAAAACTCTAAAGCAGCTGATGGGAAGAGAGAAAGAAAAAAGGCAAAACTTCAGACAGCCTGCAAATACCAAAGGAATTTTAGCGGAAGAAACCTGGATGAGTTGCCGTTGGTCAGTTCTTCCTGCCTGCAGCCGCTTCCTCTGCTGCTGGCCAAGTTTTGGGTATCTCATTCATTGCTGCTGCCCCGAATTGTTTTTTCCGTGTCCCTGTGATAAAGCCAGATTCCTCTGTCACTCAGTTTTCCTCTCTATCTCGGTAGCAAAGCAGGATTATCCAGCGATCGGGGCGCTCCCTTGGGATTTGGGAAGAGCGAGCTCTTGCTCCTGGCCGTCCTGTGTGAGCCTGGCCAAGTCCCACCAGGCCAGTGATCGGCAGGGCAGCGGGGCCTGGAGCTGTGGATGGATGCTCAGCCTTGCTTTTGAACCTGAGAATTAACCGCCTAGCTTTGGTGCCCACATCCCCCTGGTATTTTTGTCCCTTTTTTTTTTCATGTTTAAATACTTTTGTCTCTGCCTCGGCTTCCTTTCTGCAAAGCAGCGGTGGGAGCCCTCGCTGGGCTCACGCTCAGCACGTGGTAAAGCACTCAGATACTGTTTACTACTCCAGCCTCCAACACTTTGGGAGCCAGATGGATCTAAAAACATGAATACGCTTGCTACTTTCCATGGTTCTCGTGCTTGCTTCATACCAGTCTGTTTTCTATTATAAGATGTTAACTGGTAGTTTTTGTAAGTATTTTAAACTTTGGGGAAGAGGAAGAAAAAAGGAGCTAGAATAGGGAGTTTCTTCACAGAGTTGTGGGTAGATCTTGGAGCTCTTCAAAAAAAAAACCCAAAACAAAACACAAAATAAAAACAAAACAAGTGAAACCCACAAGTCAATTATTTTCAGTGAAAGGGTAAAGGTAGCCACAAAATGTTCGTGCAGCCTTGGCTTACGCCTGATCAGTTTTCTTGTAAGTGACAACCCTTGTTCTGCGTAGTGTGGAGAAACACAACTTTACAGTGCAAGAGGAAGTTACAGGCTGTGCAGGTAATTACAAACTGTACGCTAAATTACAACACCGGGTAATTCAGCCTCATTGTATTGCCTCCTCTTCGCTGCAACCTGTCTTTGTGCCCAGCCTGCCTTGGCCCTTGTGCTCCCCCACCCCTTTCATTTACCTTTGTCATGCGGCCGTGGCCTTTATGCTAGGAAATTTCATGACCATCTAATTTTAAATTATGCTGAGTGCCAAGTCAGGAACTTGGATAGGTGTGTGGCTGCTGCTGCCATTGTTTGGAGAGCTGCTTATTTATTTATTTATCGTACGGGCAACTTTACAACCTTTTTATCTGCTCACAATGTTATTGCTACCAAAAACCTTGACCGTGCAGCAATTAGACGGCAGTCCTCCAAGCAGCGTGTTATTGGAAATCTTTAATTGCCTCAGTGCCATTGTAAGTGCTGTACCTTTGTGAGCGTTTTGCCATTGTGCTGAGAGTCGTTGGTATTTAAGAGTTGATGAGGAGATGCTTGGAAGCAGCTACTCAAAGGACGGGAAGATCAGCAGAGCGATTCCAGTTACTGCTGTTGTAGCGGAGTTGTCTTCTGAGCTGAGGGTCGCTCTGGTTGGAGGTGCTTGAAATACAGCAACAAGTTGATGAGCTCTTCATCTCTCGCAGAGGCTGTAGGATCGATCGGAACTTGCTTTCCAGCGGGGGATGTCTTGTGTGCTCAGGGTTTGTACGCCTGCCGAAGACGGGCTCCTGCTCCAGCAGGGCAGTGGGGACGTGCCGGCGGGGGAGCCTGACCCCGTACCTTTCCTGCCCACCCCTCCGCAGCCCAGTTCCCCGGCGTGGTGGATGGGTTTCCTGTTGACTGCGTGGCTGCCCCGGGGATTTCTCATCTCATTTCTTTGCTCATTGCGATAAAACAAATGCAGTGCGTAAAAGGCCTCTTACTACCCACTGGTGATTAAAAACTCTGTGCAAATAAGTTGTGGTAATTGGGTAAGAGTAGTATGCTGTGTGCTACAAAGTTGATCATTAACTAAGCCGGGGCTGTATTGTTCGTAACTACTTTTCCTGTTTGGCTTTTCCTTTTATTCCCCTGGAAGCTATGGGTATTTGTCTCACCGATCCTTCCTGGTAGGGGTTTGGAAGAGAGACAGAGATGGTTATCGGATGTAAAATCAAAACTTGAGCAGCAAACTAGTGTTTCAATGACAAGCCCCCCCCCACCCACCCACCCATTTTTAGGCAATATGTTTTAGTTAGGAAGCCCACGCTGCTGGGCTGCCAAATCCGTGTTTTAAAAGTCTGTGAGTGGTAGAGTTGCCTCTGAGATTCTGCGTTTTCTTGGAACTTCTGCAGATGTTCCTGTCTCTGGAAATGCTTGGAATTTTTCTAAAGACTACAAAGCAGAAGGACCCAAGTGAGATTAGCAGCAGAAAGGGACCTTTTGGGGCCAGTGAATGGGCTGGCTAGGACTTTTTTGCTGGACTGTACTTCCTTGTACCTTTATCACAGAGCCCTTGGCTAAGATATTACTTCATTGTTTTTTAAACAACTGCAGGCTAACTTTATTGAAATGTTGCTTGTAACTAGTGTTTATGGGGTCAGAGGAAGTTTAAAATTCTGCATCCCGTTCTGCAACAGGCTCTGGAGAGTTGCTCTCCTCTGCTTTAGTCTGACAAACAGTATTTAAATTATTAGCCCAAATGGGCTTAAAACCAGTTCAGAATATATTTTTTTCTCCAGTGTAATGGATGTAATGTGTACAGAGCAAATCTGCAACTTGAGTTTCCAGCCGTGGTGTTTCATAGCAGCTGGCTGAAGACTCTGTTTCCACAAACACATGGAGTAAAATTCACTCCTGTCGTTAATTCTGAATGCTTGTGCTGTTGCTGAGGTGTTCGGAAGACACCGCTTCACTTTGCCTGTGCACCGGGGCCGGAGCTTCAGTGCAGCAGCTTGGGAGGTAACTGGAGACTGGCAATAGTCGTTCTGCAGCTGGCTGTTGCTGTGGTGTGTGGGATTAACCGAGTGTTTTGGGACAGAGAGAAGCCTTCTGGTTCAAGGACATCAGCCCACGGATGAGGGAGGCTGGCGAAAAGAAAAACCTGCAGAGGTGTGTGATAAAATTAAGCCGTACCCCAGCGTTCATGAAGGCTGGGAGTGATAAAGGAATCGAGCCTGAGAGATCTCTGTATAGGGTCGGCACTTCTTGGCATTGGCAGCTTTTCAAATTTGGGCATTTCTAGGTATATTAAGGCCACAGGCTCCTCGTTCAGTGCATGTAACTGTTTATCCCTTACTTATCTGGCTGTGTTCAGCCCAATGGGGTCTCTGGGTTTATTTGCAATAAGCCGTGTAAGAAGTATGCTTTTTCTCAAAACACCTTTGTTACAAGTAGGCTAAATCCACAGACTGCTGAACCAGAAATGATTTAGTCCTTTCTTTTAAACAAATGATCTTTGTCACTTAGTGGTGAAGTCCTTCGTTTGTCCACACACTTCTCACAATGGCTTAATGAGGTCCATATTGTCCCACCAGCCTGGGCTTTCCCCTGCCTGCGATCTCCTCAATAACTCTGCGGTTCTGGGTTTGGTTCACAGTCTGTCAAACTTTCAATTTTTCACTGGAGAAGCGTGGATTTGTACATTGGAATTTTGCGGTGTGGCTTTTGTGGAGGCACAGAGACGAAGCGGAGTCAGTTCATCCCTTGGTGCAGCGCTGCCTCGAAGTGCCCAGGGTGGGTAAGGACCCCGGCCCTTGCAGAGGACTGCTGAGATGAGTTGAGCGCAGAATTAATTGTCTGTACCCCAGTGAGCAGCCATCATCCACTCCACGTTTGCCTTGCCCCTGGCTTAGAAATCACCGTGTTACCGTGTATAATGAGCTGTGCTGTAGTTCCTCTCTCCCTGTGCTTTGTTCGCCAGCGTGAAGAGAGCGGATTTGCTTGTCTGAGCCTCCTGGCACCGTGCAGCCTCCATTCTCACAGCAGCCGGAGGGGATGCTTCGGAGCGGGACCTGTGTCGTGGCTCAGCTTCCTCTAGCTCATGGAGATGGTGGCCTGGTCTCCCGACGGGACAGGCAGCCGTATTCCGGGTGTGTTGCCTGTGTTTGGGGCTGGTGGGAGACTCCAAATGGCTGGTGGGACTGTAAGAGGGTCATTTTGATTCGGAAATGATAAATTTACCTTTGTCGGGTCATAATTTAAGGGGAAACCTCATTTGCACAAAGGTACAGATGGAAGAAGTTAGCATTAGTCTTACCTTTGTCCTCTAAAACTTGGCCTGTTAGTTCTCTGCTTGCTTTCTGGAACTGAGTGCTGGATGAAAATGAACCCAGAACTGTTTTTTCCCTTTTCTTGTTAAGGCTCAGTGTGTGGTGGTGCGTGAAGAGTTTGTCACTGGCTTTGTTGTTATTATTGTTAGGGTTAGTTTTTCTTCTCCTCTATTTGCTTTGACAAAGAGATGGAGAAATTGAAAAACAAATGCAGAGTGGAACAGCTGCATCCCTCTGTGTGTTGCAAAGACTGAAAGCCAGTTAGTCTCAGTAAAAACAAATAATTTGTCAGTACCATTTCCATCTCCTCACGTTGGTTTGCCACGATCAGAAAGTTGTAAGGAAGCAAACCGAGGAGCATGCGTGTGCCTCGTTAGCAAGCTGGGGTGACGAGCGCGGAGCAAACATCCGTCCGAGAGTTAGGTGATAACACGTTCAGCGTGGAGCCGGGCCGGTAGGGATGGCTGAGCTGCCCTGGGAATGCCAGGGTGGGTGGGCGAGGCAGGAGCCCGTGATCCGGGGAGCGGCGACCGCTCTGCGGGACATCACCGAGTTTCCCAGCGCAGTCACCAGAGCAAAACCTTGACACTGTCATAACGTTACTGACTTTTTTAGTCCTTAGTTCCTTGAAGTACATAGTGAAATGTTTTATGAGAGGCTCTCAAGCTTGAAATTAAGCAAATATCTGTTCTAGATTCGTTTTAAAAGCTGCTTAAGAGCCTTTTCCCTAAAGTACGCTCTGTTCTTAGTACAGACTGCTCTGGGTCTGTGATGCTCAGCAGTGTTCAATATTCCGTTGGCCTTTCTACTTTAATGTGTGGTTTTTAAAGGGGTTTGCATGTTTTTAGGAAATATGAAGACCTGAGTTAACCACGGAAAGCTGGCTGCCAAACTGCCTGAAGTGCTAATGCTGATGAAATTTAGCACCTGACTTTTGCAGGGATAAACACATCTGGAATCTCTGCTCTTCAGGGTTCAAGCTCTTGTAAAATAAAACTTTATTTAATGTGTTTCCAGTCTCAGTCTTAGTCAGCAAAACTTTGCAGTTTTTTCAAGTTGAGTTAGGAAATCCTTGAAATGCATTTTGAAGTTAAGCACCAACGTCTCCTTTAGCTGAAAGTCACATGAAGGTGCTAAAAGAGTAGGTTAATTTGTTGCTGTACTGAGGAATCACAAATGCAAAACCATAGCGTGATGCTTTAAAATTACGCACGTTGCTGTGTTTCCTTTTACTTTTTTTTGTGAGCAGATATCATGAAGAGTGGTTGAAGTATCTATATAAAAACACTGCAATGCTTAGGGAGTTTGAAGTTCGCTGGTCTGCTACTCGGAAATGTCTCAGTTCCTTTCCCCTCTTGGGCTGACCTTCATTTCAGCCTCCATTTTAAGTTGGGAGATGCTGCAGTGGTGTTAGACATCCCACAGTCTGTCAGCTTCTGTTTAAAGTGGTGTATGGTGAGTGATCAATGGAAATTATTTCAGGAATAAAGGACTCCTGGTAAGCTGATCCCTATTTAAAGGGCCAAAAGAAAAAGCGGAGTCACAGGGGATGTTGTCTCCAGGAAGAATGTGCTACATCCGCGGGGGGAAGAGTTGGGTTGGAAAGCGATGCTGAGTTTGCATTTTGAAATGCATCATAATTGTATCTCGTGGTCTGATTTGGAGAGCTTTTCCTGATGGCTCCGGAGACTGATTGTCACTTACACCAGCAAAACGCTGAAGTGCTTTTCTCGGCTTCTGCCGGGTTAGGTGTGCTGCACAGGGGAGGGCTGCCTGCGCTGGGCACCGGTGGGCAAGGCAGCGTGTCTGCTGGGGAGCAGGCTGGCTTGAACGGCTGAGCCACCCCGTTCCCCGCAGCGTTGGGTCGGTTAACCCAAAGCCGTGCTGTATTCTTTGGTTTGCAGCTTCAAATTGAATCTGAAGTTCGTGTTAACCTTGCTTATGCTAAGGACTGTCCTTCTAAGTGTTGCCTTGGATTGAAGAAAAGACACAGAATCCATGAAACTCTTCTAGCTATAAAATGTTTCTGATCCTTTGATGTTTTCTCACTCCGAACTGAGTAAAATTTCAAGTTACTATTTACAGCCATGTTAAAGTTTGTATTCCCTTAATTGTGGCTTCGCTATTCTATACAATGAAGTCGCTGGCTTATTTGCAAGGGTGAGCGGATCTTTCGCCTGGTTACGGGCCGCATCAGCACAACAGGTAAAGCTCCCTCTGACTTCCAATTTCAAGTCAAACCCTACTGAAAGAAACCTGGCACGTGGCTGTTCTCTCTGAAACGGTTCACAAACCATCTCGCACTGCTGGTTACCGCTGACTGTCCTTTTTGCTAATCTAAAGAGACAGTCAGTCCTAAACTGGTTTTACTGTTCCTGCTGGAAGCTGTCATTTAGGGATCAGATAGCCCTCGTGCATGGGGAGGACGCAGTAAGAATGAGAGAAAAATTGCAAGTGCTGAGTGCTGCAGAAGTTAAAATATTGAACAAATAACTTCTATTTTTTTAAAGAGTCAAATCCAACAGCCTCTTGATGATTTTTGATGCTTTTGGTAAACAAGCATCTGCTGCTTTTTAGCACAGAGGATAAGGCTTATTATTCAGCACTGATATCTTTGTGTGGAGACAGAGTGGTCCTTGTTTTGGTGCTCTATTTACAGGGGTCCATTAATGTATTTACTGAGGGCAGGCAAGGAGGCTGTGATCAGAGCCAGGCTGCTTCCCCAGCGCAATTCCTCCATCCCGTGCCCTGCTCCGGGCGTTGGGGCAGTTACAGAGCCGAGTCCTGGCACAGCTCTGCTTCACAAGGCGGCAGGACCTCTGCTCCCAGCTGACCGCAGCCACGTTCGGTGCCGGCCACCTCCACCGTGACCAGCAACCGGAGCGACGGGGCAATGTCCCCCTTGTCCTGCCCGCGCCCAGGCTGCGGCTGCTCTGCTCTTGCCAAGCCTGCGAGGCCGGGCTTGTGCCTGGGGGGCTGTCGGGGAGGCTGGGGGGGCTGTGTGAGGTGCACCGGGTGCCCCGCTGCCAGCGGCTGCCGGGTGCTTGCCAGCTCGTGGTCAGACTGTGCCCGTGCCGGGGAGACGGCCAGTGCGGGCGGTGGTTCAGGCAAGTCAGTGGTCTCCTTCCATCTTTAAAGTGCTGGGTGTGCTTGGTCTAAATATGGGTGCCCCTGGCCTCGGCTGCCGCGGGGAGGGGCAGTGTGTTGACCTTAGCATGTCTCCTTTGACTTGTGTTACAGTCGTATTTACAGCAGAGGGGTCCTGCTTGCAGGGCGCTGCCAGTCAGGCCAAACATGGTCAGGTCTGTGACAGCGGTGAATCCTGCATGTGTGGGGAGACCGGAGTGAAAATCAGTTATAAAATATCCTGTCTTCAACATATCTGCGTAGTGGGGAGACCTTTCAGGCTTGCTGGTTGTTACCAAACTGCTCGAGGATGTGTCGGCTGTTGTTTAAGGTTTAAAAAGAAATGTGCCATGTGTGAAAGCAGCGCTTGCAAACTCTGATGGCAGAGGAGATCGTGTGGTTTAAAAGATGATCAACATGGAGTGTGTTCATTCTGAGAGAAAAATAGAAGTACGTGTGAATCTGAGGGGTGCTCTTTCTGAAGATAACTAATTGAAAAGCTTTTTTTTTTTCGCTGATCCTTGATGTGATAGATTCTTCTTATGAAATTTTTTTATGGTTGATAAAGGTGGTTTTAATAATATATTTCTGAAAGCCGCAGCAGCTGGCTGATTTTGGACAGACTGGGCTGGTAGGAGTGCGACTCGTGGTGGTAAAAGACTGCTCAGCGCTCCCTTGGGTGTAACTGTCCTGCTCCGTGAGCCCGATGCTCTGCGTGAAGGTCCGTGGATGTTTAAGCTGTGTATAGCGCAAGAAGAATGTCGTGTAGGGCGTAATCTGGGAATGGCTTGACTTAGAGACCTGGAAGCCTTTGGAGGCTATAATGTAAAACAAATTCCTTTCACGATCTCGCTTCCGGTCTGGGTCTCTTGCCTAAAAAAGTGCACAGAGTCAAATTTCTTCTGTAAACACCAAGTGCCCGGATTTCTTAATAAGCGTCCTAATTGTGTTAGCCGCCCCCTTTCTAGTTCGTGAACTGCTGTGCTCGGACTGTAGAAAAAAGGTTTTGTGCATCTCTTGGGTCCCGAATTCCAGAGCGCGTCAGAGCTTAGTTTGCACAACTTGTTTTGCTGTTGCTTTTTGGAATATTTTACTTTCTGGCTGGCTGGGCTCTCTGAAGCCGGCTTGGAGGCTGACTATGGGCCATCCGACGTGGGGCTTGTTGGGGCGCCTTGAGTGTTGCATAGCAAGGTAGGCAGTCAGTAAGATTTCTGTGATGTGTGCTGCGTGGGAAATGAGCACATGCCAGTGTGTGATGGCTTGCATCCATCCTTGCATAACCGTTCTTCATGGCGGTGGTGGGTCATACAGTCTGCGCTCAAGTTCGTATTCCTTGAAATAAATAATTACCTGACGGTCTCCGGTACAGCGGGCCGTCCCAGCCCGTGCTGCCGTCCGGTAGCGACCGCGGTGCTGTGATCCGGGCAGCCCACCCTCGGCACGAGGACCCGTGCTTGCTCTCCCGGCGCTGCGCCGAGGCGATGCCGACAGGCCCGGCAGCGGGGTGGCACGGGCAGGGCTGTGTGTGCGTTGCTGCGAGACCCTCCGAGACGTAACGCGGAGCCGTCGGCAGCGGGCGTGGGTGCGAAGGCAGCGCCCGGCTCGCAGCGGCCGCTCTGCCGGGCGGGCTGGGGAGTTGGCAGCCGGTGTCGTGCGAGGGGTCTGCCTGCGTTGCCTTTGGTTTAGGAGTTTGTATGTTGTTGAGCTGGCTCATTCGTGGGCCAGGGGTACGTGAGGGGAACAGGAAACCCCACGCAGACTTTGACTGTTACCAGAAATGATAAAATGTTTTTTTCTGGAGTCCAGCTTAAAACAAAGCCTGCTCTGCCGTCCTGTGCCTGCAACAAATGAATCCCAGCCCTGCCCGCAAGGGAATAGTTTGGTAGGAGCCCAGAGGTCAGCTCGCCACTGCGGAGCGGGGCTCGGGACACTGCGGGCGGTGGTGGTTGTCTTCGGCAGAGCCGTGGCAGCCGCGTGGGCTGGGAGCGTTGGCTGCACCCAGCAGCTGTGATTGCTCGCCTTGCTGGCAGCAAGGCAGCTCTGGCAGGGACGAGTTTCTCAGCCCAGAGCTGCCATCTCCAAAGGTTGCCACCGCTTGCACCGGTGTACCCGGACTGCCCAAGCTGCTTTGACTCTGAAGTTTGCAAAATAGTTTCTGGAGCTCTTGTCAAACGATCCTGGCAGCAAAGGAGCACTGGTGGAATGTGTGCGTGATGGTTTTTTTCCAGTAGTGGGCTTGACTTGTAGACCACTAACTCGTAGGGTATGGAGTGGGTGTTAGCACTGCCTCCAGCCGTGTTGGAAGACCCGAGGCCCATCTCTGAAGCTGTCTGTGAGCGTGGTTGTTTTGCGCATCTGAAGCGGTTGCTCTTCTCCTGCAGACACAACCGTGCTCGTCAGCGCTCCCGTTCACAAGTTGTACCCTCTCTGTATTTACCATAAGTTCTGTCCTCACTTGGAGCAAGTAAAAGGAAGGCCTTTAGAGCTGCTGTGCCTTTAGAGTTCAGATTGACACCCATCACCCTCACCTTTGGGCATCTGCTAGCAAACTGTAAGTTGTTCTTGTTGCCTTAGCTCAGCTTTGGCAGAAGTCCGTATCAGAGGCCAAAGCAAGGGCCAAGACAACTTGGCTAAGGTGAGAAGGGATCAGTAGATACGTTAGTACATGAGTTACCGTTGGCATTGCAGATCTTTCTGTGACTGTGCCGGTCTGTGTCACTGCAGCTGTGAGCCCCACCTTGGAGCAGAGGAAGTGCCTGTAGACAGTTCCTTTTTTTTTTAAAAAAAAAAGGCACAAATGCAGATGTTGCTAAAAATTGCGGTTTGCGTCAGACATCTGAGATGGAGCGGGTTCCCACGCTTTGTTTGTTTTTCTCCTTGTGCTGTTTCTTAAGTTGCAAAAGTGCTGAGTGGCGAGAGACGGCCTTTGTCGGAGAACCACTTCCCCTTTCTCTCCCTGCCCTCGGTGTTGTCACCTCTGTTGACAGTGGTACAGAGCCCTTTTCGGTAAGTCACGGCCTTGCTTTGCTCTGCCCTGGGTTTGTCTCTGTTTCAGATATCGGAGAGGCCTAGACTTGTCTGTGTGTGCTGCCAGCTGACCCTGTTAATACAAATGTCAGTGTAGAGCAATCCTGAGTTATCCTTGCCTTTTCCATTTGCCCCGTTATTGCGGTCGCTTTTTGTTTACCAGGGGTTTTTTTCATTGGTGACTGGTACTACTTTGCTTTACACATCCCTGAGAATCTGGCGTGTTTGTGAAGAGAACCGGGTGCCTTCATCACTTGCCTGGGAGCAAAGGCTTAAACTGGAAGCCAGACATTGCTCTCCTCTATATTAATACTGTTGGCAGTGATTACACCAGGTGCTTTAAAAAGTAAGCAAGGGAAATAGGGGTGATGTTTATTGACAAACTAACTGCAGTGTAAGCTGGAAGAGTTAGGCGCTTCTCCGGGGAGGGATGCTGCAGGTGTGCGATGCTCTCATCCGGTTTGATGGAGAAAGGTCCCTGGCTGCCAGACCACACGTGCTTCCGGCTGCCTGCCCAGCCACCGTTGTGCCTTTGGCTGAAAGACCGATACTTTATTAACCAGGAATTTTCTTGTGGCCAGGTAAAGTGAGTGGGAGGCTGGTGGGGAGAGCCGGTCCCAGAGCGGGTGGGATGCCGTGCCCCGGGCCTGCCTGCGCAGGAGGGGAAACAGCCGGTGTGGGAAGGGGAGCCGGAGGGAGGAGGGAGATGGCTTGAGGTGCTGAGAAAAACAGCAGGCTGCTCGGCCTGCCCTCCTGTGACTTCTTCCACAGCAGGCACAGCAAGCTGCAGCTGGAATTGCTGCTCTTGCAGGGTGAGTCCTGGCATGCTACGAGAGCTTGCTCCCCTGTCCCCGGCTGCCCTCCCTCCACGCCTGGCTCCACGGCCTTGGGAGCGAGCTGAGGATTGGCGCCTGCTGCGCTGCTCCTGCCAGCGTCTGAATTTTGGTCTTTTTCGTGGGATTGTGTTCTGCAATTTATGGATTAAAGGAGGATAGAGCTGAGCTGGCAGAAGACGAGGTGTGCAGTGGAGAGCTGTGCGCTTGCCCTGTGCAGCACACTCTGGCTTCTTGTGTTAGAGCAAAATGGCGAGGGACTCTTGAGGCAACAGCCTGACGTAAAACTGAGGCAAAGTAACTGGGCATGCAAGAGTTCTTTCAGTTCCTGCCAGACACTCTGTTTCAGTGCGCCTGTTCCCCATCCTACGCCTGTTTCGCTGCTGGCTCACGCGAGCGGCGTTTGGGAGAGCGGGCTGCCAGCTGAAGTCCCCGGCGCTGCAGTACGGGTGTCTGCATTGACGCTTCCTGTGTTCAGGGCTGCTGAATGCTCCCGGTTGGTCAACACCAGGGTTAACTTGTGTCACTCCTTACTGTCAGACTTGCATGTCCGTTTTCAGTCAGTGTTTCTGCTTTTCTTTTGTTTGCCTTTGGTCTAACCGGCTGCTGGAGGGGAAGGGAACATCCTGCAGACAGCTTGGAAGCTGGGAGCCCTTCCTGGTGCTGCACAGTCCTGCCGGGCAACTGCTTCTCTGTCAAAGCTTGTGCTGGGTGGTGGCTGTGTCCCGAGAGAAGCCCTTCAGGAATATCTCCTTTTGCTCAAGAGTTGGAAACCTCTGGGGTTACTGCACAACACTTGTCATGGAGAGCTACAGCTGGAGCTGGGCTTGGCGTTGAAACCCCAGCGCAGCCTCCCGGTGCTGAGCTGTGGCTCACAAACTCTGTTGGGATGCTGCTTCAGAGCACTTTTCTGCAGGGTTCTGGTTAATAAATACCCGAGGCTGACAGAGAAATTATGTTTGTATTTCCATAATAATACAGATAGTGGACTTTTATTCAAATGTCAGGTATCTTGAAATCTTTATTTCCCCTATCCCACCGCTTTTCAATCTCCCCCTTTCTCCAAAGAGTGAGGGGAACGGGGGCAGGGGGTGCGACCCCCCCGCAGTGCCCGTGCTGCTGCCCGCACGTGGTGGGAGGAAGTGACAGCGCGGGGGGGGTTGCTCCTGGCCATGCTGACCCCTTCCTCTGCGTCGTGTCGGGGAACCAGGTAGGAGGACTTCTTCTGAGCCTCTCCAGGGAAGGTGCCGTCTCTGCCGGTTGTGCTACTTGGCAAGGGCCCGATTGGGGGCTGGGCTGGACAGGACAGAGCCTGCTGTAAGGGAGCTGCTTCGATGAGTAAGGAGCCAACTGGAAAGTCATCCTCAGGCTCGCAATAACCTAATTAAGTGTTTATTAGGATAAAACAATGCCAGAAGCTGTTCAGGTGCCTCTCTGCTCTCCTTGCTGTATCTCCAAAAAGGTGTTTTCTCCTTTTTTTCTTTTATGAAATAGTTTCTAAAGAAGACTGGAAGGTTCCTTTCTGAGTATTTTACATTGAGGACTGAGGATTTTTTTCACTGGAAACTGGTGGGTGGTGCAGACTCGCCTCCCTCCTGGCTGGTGGTGCAGCACTCCGGCCAAGCAGCCCCTGACGTGGAAGGCATCGTGCGGGGCGGTCGTGGCAAAGCGTCAGATGATTCGTGTTACCGCAGCGCTTTGGCGTAGTCCATAAACCAGTAACATCTTCTCTCATGTGTCTTCAAAACAGTTTATTTGGTGTTTGTGCCTGCAGTTTATGAACAGAGCTGTGCAGGGTAACAGCTGGGAAGGCATTCACTATTTGTTTGCCATCTGTAAGTTTTATGTGGCTCCCTGATTTTGTAGCGTAATGAGAATTTGGTATAAGACATGCAGTGTTTTCCTTGTGCACGAGGAGCTCAGCTGCCGGGCAGCAAGTCAGGGCGCAGGGGAATCGCTGCTGCGTGCTGCTGCTGCTGTTTAGAAGCTGGATCTTCGGGGGGGGAATGTCAGTGCCTTTTGTGCAGAAACCTTTAAGTAGTTTTGCTTATGTGCCTTGTACAATTTCTACAAAATCCTTTCTGCCTGGGAGAAAACTTGGTACAAGTAGTAATTTCTGTAGGAGTTGCTGAAGCCTCCTGCTTACATTGGTTCTCTTCCCAGTGAACAATGAATTACAACTGGCACGGAGCGGGGGGGCTGAAGATTGCTACTTCAGAGGTGAATGGGCTAAACATGGAACAGAAGCTTTTTTTCGCCCAGCTGTAGTGCTGAGGGCTGCTTGTAGCTTTAATGACTGCTTCATAGATATGCCCCACGTAAGTCTTCTCCGGAAGAAAGCCGGTGTGTGGACTGATGGCGAGCCTGGTGTGCTGATAAAATACAACTCGGCTCTGCTACCTCTGCCAAGTTGGCTCCCTGTCTTTGCTCTCCTGGACTCAACTTCTCCCCTAACCACGTTTAGTGTCTTTAAATACCCGGTCTGTTTCCAGGAGATTGTTTCAAAGAGCGCTGAAGCTCCGGACAGCTCTGGCAAACCAGATTTTATGGAGTATTTCAAAGCCCAGGTTACACTTGGGAGCCTTCGAGCTGTCAGCAGGGCAAAATCAGTAGTGGATATTGCGTGGCTCTGCTGTCGCACATGGTGAGAGGTGTTTTGAGCCTCTGATTGCCCTTTTCACACACGTCTTTTCTACCTTTTGTGTTTCTGAAGGATCTCAGAGTGGGGCCTGCTGTGAGGTCCTAAAGGAGGAATCCTCTCTCCTTATGTATTGGGGGCAGTATCCAAAGGTGGTCTTGTACCAAAATATGACGCTTTTGGAAAAGATCGTGGCTGGGGCTATCCGGACAGGACGGACCCAAACAGAGCAGCCCACCGTGGGTGGTATAGGGGACATCAGGTCAGCAATCACTTTTTTCGTCCCTACAGTGCATCACAGGCACCAAAATCAGCATCTCCCGAAATAACGGTGTTAAGCTTCACTGGTAGTTGTTATTACAGCTGCTTGGACTGTCCTGTCAACTTCTTGCTTTTCCTCCAGAGATTTTCTTTACTGCCTGAATCTCAGAGCACGGGATGGGTTGATGGGTTGTGTGTTTTGTATTATGGGTTTTTTTGCTAGGGTGCTGTGCTGGGTACTGATGTCTTGTGTGTCTGGTGTCGGGAGTTTGTTGTAGGTGATGCCGAGAGTGCCGATAATGTGCCGTGTCCCCGGAGCTGTAATGGGCAGAAGGACAAGGTTCCTGTCTCTTCCCGGCGGTGCTGGTGGCCATCTCCTGCACTCCTGCCTGGTGGGAGGTGCTGCCCTGCCTGCTCCACCTCCCTGCTCTGCAAGAATGATCTGCTTTGCCACATTCTTCAGCTGTTCCGACCCTTCGTATGGGGAAATTACATTCCCTTTCCCTAGCCTTACCAAGTCAAACTTGTGGTTTGTGGTTAATGGCCCAAAGCAAGGCTCTCCATGGCATCAGGAGAGAAGGTGGCCTCCTGGAAGGACGTACCTGATGGGAATCTGTTCAGTTCTGTCCGTGTCTCCTTTCCAGACAGGTGGCTGACGGCACAGCACTGGCAATAAGGGAAAGTGATGGAAGTGAAAGGATTTTTAACCTCCTAGCCCTCTAATGACATGCTGCTTTATCCGCTAAAAATAGTTGCTAATTCAACCTTCTGGGGAAACCTTAGGCACAGGCTAAAGGGTTGCTAACATTAGTTGTTGGCTTTGCTGATAAAATTAACGATGTGAAGGCTGGGTGTGACTGCTGATTTCTTCCTCCTCCTGCGCAGCTTGAAACTCCTTTGCCTCTGCGAGTGAGATTGTAAAGGGAGGAGGAGGAGGGAATGTCTTCTGCGTCGTTGCCTTGTCTTCTGAAGAGGTTCAGCAACGCACGGCGTGCTCTCCTGCCCCGCTCCCGTTGTGGGTGTTGGTCTGAAAGCAGACGTGTACTCCTTCAGAACATCCGGGCACTGCTGAATCGAGCCGTGTTTGAGCTAAGTGAGGGAGAAAGATTAATTTTTTTTTTCCTTCTTTTTTTTTTTTCTTTTTTTTAAATCCTTATTTATTTTTTTAAAGTTAGTGGCTTTGGCATAACTCAGTGTTTCTCTAGTTCGGGCTTTAAGCAAACTTTAAGGGCTTTCAGAGGATCTGTTGATCGCCAAAAGCTAGAAAGGCTCAGTCACAATTTTTCATGTAAGAAGGGTCTGAGGAAACATCCGTGCTGAGTGTGCCCAGTGAGTTTGATATTTTGTTTGTTTGTTTTTTTAACTTAAGCATAAGGAAAGATCTCCAATCCATTTTAATTTGGGACAAGTGATTTTTTCCTTTGTAAAATTCTGGGTTTATTGAAACATCCAGAGCATGTTTGACATCTGGTTTAATTTTAGAAGATAGGCCTGGGAGAAACTTTGTCAGGAAGGAGGAGTGCTGAGGTTGTGACAGACAGCGCGTAACATTGGGATGTGCTACAGGCTTAAAAAAGGTGGTCTTTCTGAACATGAGCATTTGCTTTGCTGGAGCTCAGAAAATTGTATTTTTTTGATATCCCCACCAGCAAAACGGAGAGCTGCCCAGAAATCTGCTGAGGTTAGGGGGAAATCCAACTTTAACACAAGCTTTTATGATTCCTGTACCTATAAAAACGTAGTTGGCAGAGCCTGTTGCTAAAGCGGTCAACCACAAATCACGAAACTAGAAGATCACAGGCTCGTGCCATGCTGTGTCCTGGTTCTTAGTCATGTGTGGTTTCTCTGTGATGTTGTCAGCTTCTGTCGTGCTTGGGCGTGTGCCTGCCATTGAGTAGCCACCGAGACGTGTCCCTGGAGTCGGGGCTGCAGGCAGCGCTTTGCCGAGCAAGCAAAGGCTGAAATAGCCAAGAAGGGGGGTGATTTGGCACGTTCTAGCATTCACCTGCATTTTGTAACATGGAATTTCTTCAAATATGTGGCGGGGTTTTTTACTCTATTATTATTTCCCAGCCCTTGTCTCTTAAAGGAAGGGAATAAATAATTAGTTTTGGTATTTGTTTAAGCAGAGAAAGGAACTAAGAAGTTCTTAGTCTCTTGCTCAGTTGAGGAGAGCAAGCCAACGTCGTCTTCAAGGCATGGAGCTGCTGGTGTGCACGATGCCAGGGACTCTCCCATCCTGTCTTATCATATTCATCAACCATCCTGTTGACTGTAGAATTGTATCTGGCTTTCTTCAAAGCCTGTGTGACTATCTTACCAATTCTGAGAAAAGCAGGAACCCTTAACTATGCAGCAGGATGGCTTAATTGCAAAACCTGTAGTGTCTCGCTTTTTCCGTGAGCCACAGCATCTGTAAAAAAACTGCAGGAAGATGTGTGTAAAGTATCAGCTGTTTCACAGAACTTGAGAACTCTTTGTTGCCCCTTTCCAGAAGCCTCTGTCCTCATGTGACTTCAGAAAGGGCAAAATCAAGGCAACAAGTGAGGTCTGAATTCAACAGCATTACAGTTTTGCTTTTAATTTAGAAGTCTTTGAGAGTTAATTATCATAAGACTCATAGACAGTAGTTTCATGATTTCTTAATCTGTTATGTACACTAATTTTCTTTTGGCTAACTGCTGAAGGGAGACATTCATTTCTGCAGGGCATCAGCTCTGTCTGAACCACAGAGCGCAGGGTTAACAGAGTCCGTAATTAGAGAGATGCGTGGGCTTGCTGTATTAATCGCCGTTTAGAAATGTGGCGCTCTCATCTTGAAGTTCAAATCGAAAATGTAGCCATAGGTTAATCCCCTTTGCCTGCTCGGGTTCCACCTCCGCAGGCAGAGTGGCACCAGGCGTGTGTTCTGCTTTTCAGTGTTTCTCTGTTCATGCTGGTTTCAGTTAATGCATTAAATGTTTGCAGCACTTACATGGGGGGGAAGTTCTTTACCAACAAAATAATTCAGTGTTTATTATTTCCTTGCAACAGAACAGATCATGCATTCAATGCCTTGAACCTCTCTTGCTCCATTGCTTTCCTCCTTTTAAAGGCAGTACAGAGTTTTCCTTACTCGCGGTTTGTCTCTTCCCTCACAGCATCAGCGAAAGCTTCCTCACTGTGAAAGGTGCAGCTCTCTTCCTGCCACGTGGAAATGGCTCGTCTGCTCCCAGGATCAGTCACCGGCGCAACAAGCATGCAGGTAAGGCCTTGCATCCGGCGGCTGAGGCTTGGCTGCTCACTCATGTTTCCGAGTCCACTTTCTTGAGTTCATTCTGACCCGATGACACACAATTCTGTTTACACTAGGTGGGTGTTAAAGCTACACCTGCCAGTCTCAGGACTGTAGTATTTAATGCTGATAGAAAAAAAGATTTCAGTACTCTCTCTATCCTGCAAAATCAAACGAGTGACATCAGGGCAGCAACCGTGACATCACGGAGAGTTGAGAACAACTGCCCCCCAAAATATCATCCTGTAATTTGTGTATGAGAGGGGGTCTGGAGGATTGCCATCAAAACCTTCATGCATTGCACTGAGAAGCTGGAGGGTATGATACGGGATGAGTAATTGCCCTTCCAGATCTGAGAGTAACCGGTTATGATGGAAGAATGGGAGGAGACTTACCTCCACGTAATGGTGGAGAAACCTCTGAGCAAAGTCAGTGTGACTTTTCAGACGTGTGAGTGGAGTGAATAATATGGAGTCAGTCATAATTCCACTGCCTTTATCTGCTGAAAGTTTGATTTGTGTTTTTGCTTTGACTCTTTGTTTGGAAAGTCGGTCTGAATAATGAAACTCAAACATTTCAGGGTTGGTTGTTTTTTATTGAGTATGTGGTGCTTATTCACTGATGATGTTTCACGGGGATCGGATAGCATGGGGGTTTTCCCTTCCACTAAACAATCGGCAGGAAAAAAACAACATTGAGACCTTCAGACTTTTGCATATGGGGCAGAGACAGAAACAGAGAGGCTGAAGTCAACTTTCTTTGTCAAAAAGTGACCACCGAAGGATGATTAGGTGTGGTTCCAGGTGTATGGTTCTTTATGCTTTGATACCATCAGACTCATCCAGCTCTACATCTGGCAGAGATAGCTGGCCGATGACTGGTTCACCTCAAAATCTGTTTACAAAAATCTTTATAGAAAGAGTTTAAGCCAGAAGGCAGTTAATTACATACTTCCAGTCAGACATTGTACAAGCAGTACCCAAATTGCTCCGGGTGAGATGCATTAATTACATTGTCAAAAGGAAATAAATTGTTCTGAAACTTAATTTAATGCTGACCTTTCTGGTTGAGACTGACGTGAAATGGTCTTCTGTGTGAAAGCAGTCAGCATTCTTGCAAAAGTTTAGCTTGACCTGTCTTGGCTTTTTCTCTCTCCGAAGTCCTCTGCGTTCCTGAAGCCCAGGTCTCCACCTGACAGTTGCTGCCGTGGCTTTCCCTTGCAGAGGAGATCTGGATGGTTTCCCTTGTGAACCCGTGCAAGGCAGCGCAGACAGCTTTGCGTCTCTCTTGTTGCCTCATCTGCTTGTTACAGCTGACTTGGATGAGGTCTGGAGACCTTGGTGGAAAATAGTTGCTCGTCTAATCAGCCCAGAGCTCTTAGAAGCCAGGTTGCCAAGAAAGCAAATCCGGTGTGTTGTAATTACCATACAGCAAGATGTTTTGCATTTGAGGCTGGCTTGCCTGAGGGATGGGATTTTTGTTCTTAGAAGACTCTCTTTATTCCTGTCTCTTCAGCTATGGAGTGAGATTTAATGAGGCGTCAGTACTTGTCCTTTCCTTGGTTTCCCTGCTTGTCAGGTGAGGTGAATGGCATAGTATTTTTTTTATGGTGCTTGGACGTTTCAGTGAGAAGAGACACTTGTATGAGCGTTCACCATCTTTCTTTTATGTGAACTTTTCTAACTTACAATATATGCCAGGAGTCCAAGGCACCAAGGGATCAGTGTGTCGCCTTCCTGAGCAAAACATCTGGGCAACCAAATTTGAAGCAGTGATGTAGGGAGTGTGGCTCTGAGGGGTGCACCAGCCATTGCAGTGAGCTGGCAGAGCGTGTGGCAAAGAAAACTGTCTCCTTTCTTGGGCTCTGATAGTCTGTGCTCAGCTTTCATTCCGTTGTGTGTGTCGTGACTTATCTCTGGCACACAGAATTGGAAGAAGAGTGAAGAGCAGACATAACTTTCCAGTATGAAATTGCTGCCTGTGGATGCGGTAGTGTTTCAAGGGGCTACGAGAGCATTTTGTGGGAAGGCTGTGTAACCATCCCAACCTCCGTTTGTAATCCATCAGAGGTGCTGGAATCCGGCATAAAGAGTAAATGCATTACAGGAAATAATTAATGCTCATACCCATTTCTTTAATCATATCATCTTCAGCAGTGGAAATCGCTAGTTGGCAGATTGGCCAGATAAGGTACCGGCTGCCCACACTCCTCTGGCTTGGGTGGTCCTGCGCCCTGTACTGCCTGGCAAGCGGGCTGTGTTCTGTGGGATGCCGGGCTTGCTTTTGCACTCCAACAGCGCTGGAGGAGGCCAGAAAAGGATGGAACTTCCCTGAGGCTTTTACCACCTCTGATATACTGTAAATTGCTTTAAAGATCCCACCCTAGCTGATGCTTTGCACCTAGCCTGCCAGCTCGAAGGAAGCAAAAGCATCTGCCCATTGCTGGGCAATGTGGTAGGAAGCAGCAGTCGTGCCACGAATGCCAGCAAATATCTTTGTGCTGATTCTGGCATGCTAAAACCTTTCCTTTGCTTTTTCTTAATCCAGGAAGCTTACAAAATGCCTTGTGTGTTTGGGGCTGAAAATGCTGCAAGTCGATTAAAGCTGGCCAAGGAAGCAATGCTTTACATTTCAGCTCTGGAGCTTCCAAGGCTGGCAGGACAGGCTGGCAAGCAGGGAGGAGCATGATAAACTTTCTGAGGATGAGGAATAATGGAGCTCCTTCACTAAGCCTTGCAGAAAGGGTTGTCTTAGAAACTTCCTCTCTTTTTGAACTACTGAGATAATCCAGTAGTCCTGGTGGTGTATTTTTTAAAGTCTGGAAACTTCAACTCATAAGCTGGTTCCTGATGTTGAATTACTGGCATCGATGGGTGGGAACTGTTGCACTTTGGGGAGGGAAAAACTAAGGTGAAGCATCTTTCCTCTCAAGCTGCCTAAGACACGTGAATGCCTCATGAGTCAGATACTTGCTGGGCTCTGCCAGGCTGCGGGCAGGAGGTGCCGCCTGGAGCAGAGGGACCTTCGCCTGTTGATTCCAGTTCTCACCGATTGCCACTGCGCTTGCAGCCGGAACTTGCTGGAACTGAGCAGCCTTGCCAGGATTGTGCGCTGGTGTTGACGTGGGCAAATCCTGTCTCCCACTGCACCCCTGGGAGGACAACCATCTGATGGATGAGCTGGCCTTTCCTGTGTTACCTGTCTCCCTAAATAATTGCTGTTTAGGGAAGCACGTGCCAGCCTCTCCAGCACTGGGAACAATGTCCTCGGGCAGGAAGGAGCCTCAGGTGCCTGTCACCGCTGGTACTTCGTGTGTGACTTCCTTAGCACTGCAGAGTGCCTCAGTTTTTCCCACCTCCAGTTAAAAATGCAATCCCAGGACATTGACTCATTCTCCATATGCTGAAATGTGTTTCAAGGAGGAAGGGAGCGGGGAGCAGGGAATGCAGTGTCCAGCGTAGCCTACTCCACACAAGCTTGCCTCTGTCCCACCAGCAGAGAGGCTGCAGCAGCCCTACAAGTTGTAGTTGTTTTATTTTTTTTTTTTTCCAGTGGCGATTCTTCGCTGCTTTTAGGTGGGGTGGGTACGTAAGCATATGTGGGCATGTGCTGCTCTAAGAGCTACTGAATCTCACTTGAAAGGGGATACTTTTGTCTAGGTAGTAGTCTTGCACTAAGCTGGTGTAGAAGAAATGGCAGGTTCCTGATTTGAAGCGCGTGGTGGAATGAGATGTTGAACCGTGAGGTGGGGTCTATTTCTACCTAGTTTGCTTTGTCTTTTAAAGGATCAAAGAATACTGAAATGCTTTTTACCTCTGTTAGAAAGATAACAGGATTTAGCAGGAGAGAGCGTGGTAGGATGGGAACAGGTGAGCACACGGAGCAAAGAGCAGCTGAGTAAGAGTGGAGTTTTGTCATCTCTGAGTGGGTGGAAGGGACAACGCTGACGGTGATGTGTCGGGTTTCTTGGTGGACGTTTGCTCTCGCTGGGCAGCCAGGAACTCGCATGTGATTTAAAGCTATTTTTGTTCATTCACCTTTCGCTCTTCCCTGCAGGGGATCTCCAGCAGCACCTGCAGGCCATGTTCATACTGCTCCGCCCGGAAGACAACATCAGACTGGTAAGCTGACTTTTGCTTATCTGCTGTTAATGAATATAAAGGTTAAGTTCCACTTGAAAAATACACCGGTGTAACTCATAAAAGCAGTGGTGTGTGTATGTTTGAGTGGTTTCATCAGAGGGTTTGGGAAGTCTTCTTTGCAACCACAAAGGTAGAAAAGCAGCTAATTATGACAGGCCTGCTTATTTGGTTGTTCAGCAAGACAAATTGTGTGGCGAGAAGACTGCCTTTGGCTTAACCAAGTACTGAGTACTTAATGCCCTCAAGAAGTGCTGTAACAATTACCAGAGAAGCTGGGTAGATTAGATTGGTGTCCTGTTCAAATCAAGAGTAGGTGACTTATGTCTGACCAACCTGAACACCTGCCCTCCCATGTTACTTCAGTTGTGTTCCTCACTCTGCTCTCCTGACTTGCTGCATCCCAAAAGGCTGGGGCTTAATCGAAAGGAGCATGTAGGATCCCCACGTAGCTACACACCTATATTGAACCTTGTCTTGATACGTTGATACGCTGCCCTAAAGATCTCCAGAGCTAAAGAGCAGCGGTGAGGACTTTGTCTGGGACGTGTTGAAGTGGTCCACAAGATCAGGCATGACTGCAGTGGATCTGCATCTCTCATCACTCAGTAGCCTGAAGACTGTTTCCTGTATTGTCCTGGTGCTTCTCAGCAACGTATGCCCAAAGTAGGACTGCCAGCATCAGAAGTGTTATTCTGGCACCTCTGGTTTGCTGCATCCTTCTGAGCTGTGCTAGAGCTGGACTGATCTTGTGAGTATGGCTAGGAAACAGCCACGGTTACTATGGAATGCTTTAACTTTAAAAATGACCACTGAAAATAACTTGCCATAAGCAGTGTTTGTAAGCACACTAAAGGACCTGCTCCCAAACTTTGTCGGGCGCACCTTGCTGTCACTAAAATTTCAGTGAAAGTGATGAGAATGGGGGTTCTCAGTGCTGTTCAAAATGTGAGCCAGGGTTAGAACATTGGAAGCGATTGAACAAGTCATTGTTCAGCAATATCACTGGCTACATTGTGTGATTTGGGACAAATTAGCCTTAACAGCTGAATAAGGACTTTGTGGGCTGAGACATAAACCCTTTTGTTCATCGCTACATGTAGAATGCTGAAATCTTGCACGAGGTTAAGTTCGATAGTCTACTTGAATTTAATTGATTCTTGACGAACGAAGAGTGTGCAGAGCTGCAATAGACTCTCTCATAAAATAGTAGATACAAATGAGATTTGAAATATAAACAGTACTGAGAGAAATACATTCTCTTCTTGCGCTGGCTGCTGTCATTTGGAGGCCAGACTTCACA
Source organism: Opisthocomus hoazin (assembly GCF_030867145.1). Taxonomy (NCBI): domain Eukaryota; kingdom Metazoa; phylum Chordata; class Aves; order Opisthocomiformes; family Opisthocomidae; genus Opisthocomus; species Opisthocomus hoazin. The sequence goes on along the minus strand of NC_134433.1, from coordinate 12,380,321 downwards.
GCTCAGAGAGCAGCAGAGGAATCTAATCCTCTATAAACCTACACTTAGAATTTGGAACAACTCTTATTTCTGTTGGAGCTATTGGCAGAGTTTCTTAGCCTTCTATGAGAGCAGGGTTAGAGCAACGGTACCAGTGTAAGATCAGTAAGAAGGAGGAAAATGAGTTAAAAGAGTAGAAACTGGTTGAATGTATTCCCCTCGCTTAAGAGTGGAGACTTGTTTGCTCACATGTGTTCAATAACAAAAGAAGACTTCAGAAAGTTGGGCACTTTCTGTCTTCAAATCAGCTATCCAAATGAGAAGTGTGCTGTATGAAACGCCTACTATTGAGTAGCATGAAAAAGACGAAAAGTCGGTACGAACTTACCTCTTGGAATGTGCTGTTCGTAAGGGCTGGTAAAACGCCACATCACACTTCTGACAAAGCAAGAATGCAGCAGTAGATAAAGTTGGCTTGTGTTTAGGTGAGCCTAAAACTAAGGAAAGTGTTGCTGGCCCTGAAAGGACTACAGAGAATTTCTTGTTCATGAACAGACTATAACTAACCTCCCCAAATCGAGGAGAAAGCTAGCACTATATAGATAAGCTATTGAGAAAGAACCTTCCATCTATCTCCTGACAGTCCCTGAAGCTAGGCCATCCTCCCTAGGCTGAGTGGAATTTCAAATATGTTCATTTAAAAGGCATCAGACCACTTACTTGGAATGTTCCTACTGTTCAGTGACCGTGTGAACTAGAGCTTAATGAAAAGGTTAGAGACCAATCTGTGATTTGATGGGCATGTTGGAGCACTGATAGTAACTTTGGAGGTTGGCTGGTTTAGAATGCCAAGTTTGCTGTTTTATTACTCTCGTAGATTTAGCAAAACACATTATCTGCTCCAGCCATGGTTCTTTGCTTTGTGGGAAGAGTGTAAATGTTGGATCTAGAAAGCCACAATAAGCCATGCCTGTTTCTCTTAATTGGTCCTTGGAAAATTCCACCCCAGTGACTTGAAGCTACGCGACCTTTGGCCGCTGTTTGTCCAGCCATGTTCTAAAGGGTCTTCCATTAAGACCATACTTCCCAGTACTGCTAGCCAAACTAGCTTGGTTTAGCAAAGTGAGTAAGATCATGTTAGTCGTCTTGCTGCTGGACTGTCCTCAAGAGAAGCAGAACAGAGCTCGTGTGTGGATGCCCTGGACGCAGGGCAGCTGTTGTCTGTCAGCTCCCGTTTTAGGCAAGTCTTTGTTTCTGTCTGAGGTTTGGTTCCTAATGTAGATAATGACTTTAACCACCAAGACCTCAGTAATTGCTTGCTCTTTTAGGTTGAAGAGCACCCTTTCTGTTTTGCTACAAGTGGTTAGTTGTAGAAACAGCTGTCTCTGGCAGAATACACACCTTGAAGGCCTGACCACTTTGATCCTCCGTGTTTCCAAAGGAATCCCAGTGACTCAAGGAGCAAGAAGGAAAATAAGGCTGGTTTCAGCATGACTTATCTTAAAGAGATGGGGTGGGGCACAGTCTCTCATTGTACAGAGCACATCTGTCTGCTGGCGTCAGCATTTGGGTAGTTTCTGTTAGTCTTTGGTCCCATTGGACAAGTCTAGAAGATGTATGTGGTCAACACCGTCTCCTGCCTGCACTTGCTATTCCACCCCCGATCACTAGAGCTGCTCCTCCCTGCAACGCCACTGGAAGCCTTCCCTGCCACTCTCAGCATAGCCTCCTGCGACAGAGCACTCCTGGGCAATGGCGAGCTCTGTGCTGACTGCCACGCGCTGGTTTAACCTTTGTTGCAGACTCTGCCACATCTTGTGGCCAAAACTTACTGGCGAGTGGACAGGCAGGGTGTGAGGAGGTCAGAGGGGACTTTCTCTAGGTGCAGAGGTGCCATTCTGGCCTCAAGACCAGGTCAGAAAGAACTATAGGGGGGTATGGGGAAAAGCAGCCTACTCCTGAGAGTTTCCACACAATAGCTGTTTTGTGAGCTCTTTTTTTTAAGGGTAAAAAGGCGATTTAAACTGGGCTCCCTGAGCCATGAGCTCCCGTGGGCCACTGGGAAGTGTCCACACGAGCAGTGGCTCAGAAGGGCTGCTGGTCTTTGACGAATTTAGGCTTGGTTTGTGAAGGATGTCAAACACCGTGTCGAGTTTCAGCTGCTGGGTCACGAGAAATTCAGCAGCTGGGTCCTGTTGCAGCAGATTGGGCTGTGAGGGTTCCACGTCGCCCGTGTTTGCTCTCCGCAAGCCCTGCTCAAAGTTCAAGAAGCAGTTTAACAATAAGGTAAACACTGAAGCCAGACAGCGTCTTGGGGTTGGATTAGGCTGTCCAAAGTTAAGATTCAGTATACATAATTAAGAGACTTCCTTTCTAGGGATGTCCTGGCTTCTCTAGTTGGAATCCTGCAATTAAAATAACTACAGATGGTTTGGAACAGAGTCCAAAAAGCGTTGCAAGTAAAGGCTGCGTACTGCAGATGTTTGTAGGCAAAACCTAAAAGGCAGGGCTCCCTTCCCTGGGCTCCTCGCTCGCCCATCTGTAAGAAGACTTGCTGGAGTCACTTCAGTTCGCGCTTCCTCATGGCTTCTGGAGGGGCATTACACTTCAGCATAGCCTTTCAGGAGCTTTGGTGTGGGTCTGATGCTCACCACTTAGCTGCACGGCCACTTTCTGAATGCTGTCAGTAGTGTTTGGTTTGGGGTGAATTTCAGGCATCCTCCAGTCCTGCTGGATCTCTGTTTTGGCACTGGAGTGCACGTGGTTGTAGTAGGAGAAACGAAGCACAATGACTTTCGCCTCTTCTGAGCAATCCAAATCCAACCATGGGTACACCTTAGTAATAGGGAAATCTTTTCCTGCCAGATGTTAGGCAGTGGGGTTGCTTCTGCGCTGGGGAAGCTGCTGGAAAAATTCAAAGGACCAGCAGGAAACCTCATATAAATTAGATACTATTTGTCCAGCCATCTAGGAAGGTGGTGGAAAGCTCACTGGAGCTGTTGTAGCTCACAGTAGTTTAAAGGAAAGCTCTAGCTCTTTGGACAAAGCCCTCTGTGAGGTAGAGGGCACGTTCAGCACCCGTCTGTCTCGCTGAGCATATAACACTGTGTGAAGCTAACGAGGCTGGGACCGGTCCAAGGACTGCGACAGCCAGCCTTGTAGGCCACTGGTTAAACGCAGCCTCGGTGGGACAGAGCAGGCCTGCAGCAAGGGGTGCAGAAGGCACCAGGGACATCCCAGCTGTTGAGGAAGGCACCGTGTGAGAGAGTGAGTCGCTTCTCCCTCTTCTGCTGGTTACCCAGCCGAGCAGTGCGGGCCATCCGTACCACTGCAAACTGCATCACTGCTTCTGCGCTGTCGCTCAGCATGAAAAGGCTTGTAGAGGTAATAGTGTGTGTTTTGCTGGCTGCGCTGCTCATCTCTCCCCTTCCTTCCCTTAGGCTGTAAGACTGGAAAGTACCTACCAGAACCGCACTAGATACATGGTGGTAGTGTCCACCAACGGCAGACAAGACACCGAAGAGAGCATTGTCCTAGGAATGGATTTCTCTTCCAATGACAGGTACTCACAGCGTCCAGGTGGGGAAGGTCCTTGTGTTGAGCCACTTGTTGAGTAAAGTGTAGAAACCATTCTCTGGTGTTCGTGCTTGCTGGGGTTAGACTGCTTCAGATTTTCCAGCTGAATGCCTTTCTTGAGACTGAAAATTCCCGTTTCGTTTCTTGAAAGGAGGTGGAAAATGAAAGGCAACAGCTCCGAACCTCAGGCTTGTGTGAAGACATTAAGTGCCCTTAAGTGTCTCTGCATCGTGAGGTCCCTAAGCCCTGCGTCTGCACGCCAAAGACAGGGACAACTCTGATGCAAAGAAAGGAAAAGCTGCAATTAGAGAAGCTGGACGTCAGGGTTCAGGAGAGCAGCTAGTAAGAAAGTGACTGTCAGGCAGCCCTGCCCCGAGGTCATGCACAAAGGGTCTGATGGGAATGTCAGAGCTGCTGGTGGCAGATCCTACACGACGTGTGCTCTCCCCAGACATCAGTATGTCACCAGGTTTTAGTGCTTTTGCTTCACTCATTTAAATTGCAGCTGACCTCTCCAGAAGGTTGCAGAATGTGGCTGGGAAGCAGGTTTTGCTGCTGGAGTGGCTGTAAGCCAGGAGGCAGCACCCCCAGCAGCTTCGCAGGCAGAAGCTTCAAGTTTAGAAAGGGACACTGGGCATTTTGGAGAGGACGTGGAGACACATGACTCTCTTAAAGGGTTGTAGGTAAGTCTTGGCCTACACAAGGAAAGAAAAACTTGGATATTTAAACCATTTTGGAGGGTTTCATACACATGCTTAGTTCTGGCACAACTGGTAGAGGAATGAGTCTTGCTAGTGGACCCTAGTTGGTAGAAATTACTTTCAGGTGATTAGCAGGGTCACTAGAAAATCTTTTTGAACTGGTTGGCTAAGAAATGGCCTTCTGAACAGCCTGCAGATCACAACAGCCACCATACTTAATTTCAATTGACTTTATTTGGATGCTTGGCTCAAGTGATGCCTGCTAGAAAGGAGGACCATCCTGATCCTTCCGCTGGCTCCTGGCTCCCTCCCTGTGCGTGTGCACACAGCTGCAGCTCAGAGATGCTCTGGCAGTAGTGCAAGAACAACTTGTCCTTGCACAGGTTGCTGTGAGCTTGGAGCTCGCTGTTGGCTGTGGTACACCAGCACAGCCACCTTTGATAACTGAGAGCTCACTGGTATTCAGTCTCTAATAACATAGCAGAGTCATTTTAGCTTTCTGCTGGAGTTACTCAGGTTCTGGATGGTCAGTCTGATACACCCTCCCCTAGCCCACTTGGTATTTATAACTCAATGTAAACTTGTTGCTATGGTCTCTGATAAGTGCTTGCTGAACAGTAGCACTAAAAATACCCTGGCCACCTTGGGAAGCCTTTTAAAAACACATCTTTCCATTAGCTCATCTCATGTTGTCAACAGAAGTAGCTGCGTGCCACAGTGTCTCCTTGTGCTGGGCACCAGTCGCTCCGAGGCATGTGGGCTTCGTGTCTGCTGACCCTCTGAAGCCTCGAGTCTCGCCCTCTTCCCCCAGCTCTCAGGAGCTGCAGGGACTGACAGGGGTGTTTGGGCTTGTGGAAATTTGAGAGCAGTTACTGCAAAGCATAAGAACAGAAGGCAGTTGAATCTGATTCCTCTTCAAGGTGCTGCTTTGATTGTGGACCGACTTTACAGCTTTACGAGATTCAGATTTTTCATTTGACAGCCTGGTGCAGGTTGTGTTGGGGTTCCCCCACCCCTGCCATTTTTCCATCCCTTGACTTCTGCTTTTAACTTGGCTTTTTGCTCAGCCTTAGAGAAAGCAGGTGACTGTGAGGGCAAAGAGGTCAAAGCATCGGAGAGAGGAGTGGGATTGCCAAGAGGTGTCTGTCTGGGCTGGCTGTTGTGCTCATCCTTGAGGTGCGGGAGGGAGAAGAAGGGGCAGGAGTCAACAACGGGTGACAAGCTGTGATGGCTAACCTGCCGTGCCGCCAGTCACCCTGCTGTTACACCAGACTGATCCCAGTTCCCAGCAGCTGTGGCTGAGGGACAAACAAGACAACAAAGCTATGATTGCAAAATCAGAGCTAGACCCAAACCACTTGAGCCCGAGAAGGACTAATCTGTAAAGAAAGCCTTGAGCTTACTGAAAACTGAGCGTCCTCTGACCTTCTGCATAAAGCTTGCTGCTTCTGAATCCTGTTTGCTCTTCTCCTGGGCGTGTGTTAACCGTTTAAGCTTGCTTTAAAGACTACTGCCGTACCCTCTACCTGGTTAATGATCCTTGCCAGACACCTGTAGACAACGCTGGCTCTGTCCCTGAAGCAACACTGGGATTCTTCGGGGGGGGGAGGAGGGGGTTTTGTTTGTTTTTTTCAAATGAGTGCAAACATCTGCAACCATTACTGTGAAATTTGAATAACATAATGCTGTAGCAGATGGGCTGACCTTCTCTTTCTTACTACAGTAGTACTTGTACAATGGGCTTGGTGCTGCCACTGTGGAGTGACACCCTGATCCACCTGGACGGGGATGGGTGAGTGTCTTTTATATGTTCTAGGTCAATAGCAGAGGGTCTCCATATGTTAGCTTACAGCACGGTATATGGAGAGGGATTCAAATGATTGCAGAGCCCTGGCAGGTCCAGCAGACCTCCTGCTGTTGACCTGTATGGGGTTAGTAGGCTCAAAGGCCCTAAATCACAGTGGTTGTGGCACGGAACACAAATAATTGACTTATCTGAATAAGCATGCACCAAGACAGTGGCTTGTGTGTGTGTTTAAGCTGGAGTAAAGGAGCTTTTACTGGTGAGTGGGTGTGTAGTGAAAGCTCCTTAAAGGGATCCTATTATGTGTTCCTCCATCATGCTTGCAGCAGGCAGCATTCGGCCAAACGTAAAATAAGAATGATGTTTCTCTGCCAGATAGACACCTGACTTACAGGCTCCCGTTTGTGCCAGTTACCAAGGCTGTCCAGTGCAGTGCATGGAATGACTTTTCTTTCCTTGGTAGCTGCCCCAGGATCACTTTAGCTGGACTCTGTTGCTCCCAGCTGTGACACTGAATTTGTGTTGCCAAGGTAAACAGCACAGCCCAGCACTATCCCACTGTCTTAGTTTCGTTCCCAAACAGCAGCTGCTTTAAAAAGTTATGTTAGAGCTTTTAGAGTGCTATTTTGATCTGTTCGCTAGCTGAACTCAGCAGTGTATGCATAGGGCTACTCCTTTGCTGTTCTAATGTGCTACAAACTGTCAATTATTAACTGAAAAGTTGGTTTTGTGACACATTTTTACTGTGACTTTTTTCATCTCCAGAGGGTTCAGCGTATCGACAGACAACAGGGTTCATATATTCAAGCCAGTGTCTGTACAGGCAATGTGGTAAGTACTTACTATAATCTGTCCCAGTGATCCTTCTTCCAAGGTGTTCTGGCTGCTTAAGCATTTAAAAAGCAGGTGCTGCTTTGCATTATTGGTGTCTTGAGACCTACTCAAGCAGCCAGAAGTCTCCTATGGAGACAGGGAAGGAAGTTTGATAGCAAAGAAGAAAAACATACGAGCGCTGGTGTACAGCAGTGAGTTTGACACTGCTGCAGCCGCACCTTCGTCTCAGCTGGGGGCAGGAAGGAGTAGGGTAATTTTCCTTGCAAAAGGCTGCTGTTTTGAATCTCTCCGAAGCAGAATTGCTTTAAGCATGTATTTGAAATACTTTTTTATTTGTCATAAATAAAGAAATACACACTGTCCATATTTTAGGAGTTTCTGTCTCCAGTGAAACATGTTCATTGTGATAGCGAGAAGGAAAGAGAAGCTGCCTGCATTTTTCTTTCCTTTTAGGGTGGCTCATGTAAGAATGTAAGTGGCCAGGAAAGTATTTCTGACTCAAGCTTCTTTGCATTGCAGAAATACATTGCCTGTCAGGGTGTCATGCTACTGTGTCACCCCAGTGATTTTGACCTGGATCCTTCTGATCCCAGTCAAAGATTTAAAACAAGCTAAAAATAGGAGAGGGGGATTTGTTTCCCAGCAGCAGCTGAAGAATCTTCTGACATCCCTCGTGCAGTGAGAGAGGGCAGACACCTAAACACCTCAGCAAAGTCAAGTCCTAAGCCCTTGGTTGTGCAGCTCTGCGTATCTCATTCCTGGGTGTCCCTGCCCCACACACAGGAGCTGATGGCACAGTCGGAGCTGTCGGAGTACCCTGTCTTGGACACAAACTCTGTGCATCTTATTTATGACTTAGATAGTTGTAGCAGTTTTTGGAGCCAGACACACGGGTGCCTGTGCCCTCTGAATTGTGGGTACCTTTGATGCTATCCAGGCTTCTCTTGGTGTGCTTCACTTGAGACACGGAAGCTCTTGCAGCATGTGGTTGTCCACACCCTTGCAGGACAGCCTCCTGCTCGGTGCCGGTGGCTGTGCACGTAGCACTGGGGTTTGTGCCAGCTGATGGGACACGAGCACCACCCTGGATTTGGCTGCTGCTTTGTGCTCGATACCAGCCTGAAGAAGAAATTATAATCCTGCAAGTATTTTTCTAGGTCTGCTCTGCAGAGTTTACATAAGGCTTGCGAGGTGGCACGGAGCAACAATTACTACCCAGGGAGCCTCTTCCTCACGTGGGTCAGTTACTATGAGAGCCATATCAACTCCGACCAGTCGTCGGTCAACGAGTGGAATGCCATGCAGGATGTCCAGTCCCACCGGCCCGACTCGCCCGCCCTCTTCACAGATGTGTAAGTTGGTTTGGCGCTGCTAAGCCAAAGTGTTCGGCGGTCAAGAATTGCAGTCTCCAAATGAGGAGACAGTTTCCACAAGAGATTACTCTTATTTAGGTATTAATGAGGAGACGTTTCCTGGTCCAGATAATAAGCGGACTGCTGCTTAGGTCAACAGCAGCACTGGAAGTTCAGCCCTCCTGGGGCTCCCTTGCATCTCCTCCAACCTCTGTTTTCAGTCTAGTTGTTTACCCTGGGCTTCAAGCTCGCAGATCTTTGCTTCTGCGAGGTAAGTCCCATGTTACTAATGAGAGGTGTGGTGTGTTCTAGTACCCAGGACTTCCTATTTGCTGGTTTTGTCCTCTGATTTCCAGGCCTGGTGTCTTCTGGAAGGAACAGGTTTCTCTGGACTTTGCTCTTACACGTGTCTGAGCACGTGTTTAGAGTAACGTGGTCTCTTTTTCCTTACTCTGTTCATTTTGCTGTAAAGTGTTTATGAATGGCCTTTTGGGACTGCACGCTCAGAAGCACCCTCACAAGCATCCATCTGACACACCTAAGAATGGGGACAAAGAGCAATGCAGTTTTTCCTCATTCTGAGGAGCTCTGTGAGTGTGGAACAGGACAGTGTCTAGGTCCCAAGCTGTCTCCAGCTAAATGCTTGGATGTCTGGTGACATGTGATCCAAAACAATGGCTGAGGTAGATAGGTAGACAGTTTGGAAAGGCAAAATTTATAGGCTGTATCAACATTCAAGGCTTACAACCCCTGTAATTAGTAATTGCTGATGGTACTGATACCATATAACCTCAAAGGTAGTCTGTGTCCAGATGTGACGCCAAGTGTGAGGGCTTAGTTGCCCAGTTCATAGTAGAAGAAATTACTTCACTAGCCCCAGCTGCTTTCCCAGTATAATAGTGCCACTGGTTGATTTATGCTCTCAGATATTTCCTGTTGTTGGAGTTCAGTGAGTGAATAATAATGCTAAGCAGTTGTTCAGCTGTGAACAAGTCTTCACACTTGATTGTTTTTTAATGTACAAGAAGGGTGGCTGAAAAGATTTTGCAGGCTGTCAGACTAATACTCTCTTGTAGCTTTTCATATATAAATTTTATGTAACCCACCCCTGCCCTGGTGGCAGCAATTGAATGATTTCCTGGGGACACCTAGACAGCATTGTCTTAACTGAGTCCTGAAATAGCGCGTGAGGTTAAAAGAACCAGGAACTTTCATGACTTTCATTTGTGAACCACCAGTCGGACGCTTGTGGAGCAGAGAAGTGTGTGTGCAGTTGCCACCCTGGCAGCCTTCCAGAGAAACGGGAAGGTGGTGCGAGATGTTACTGCTGGGTCCCTGCTGAAGATGAGACGGCTCTGTGCTGCTGCTCTGTTGCAACTTCCCCTGGTGTTAGTCAGGCTATTTTTGCAGCTGGTGATAAGGCCCCTGGCAGCATAGGCTGGAGGAATGCACAGAGGCTTAGCTGCCCTCGTCTCTCCATGTAAGGAGCTTTGGAGCTGTTACCTTTCCAAGAAAGGTAGGGGGAGGCTTAGATGTTGCTCTGGAGAGTATAATGCAGCCTTCCCAATTTAAATTTTACCAAATACCAGAGGTTCTCTGGATGACTACAGTGGATTAGGAGCATTCAGTTGGTCTCTTTCATATACAACTGGGAATCTAAACTGGGCTTTACAGTCACCTGAATTCCCTCCAGCTGAGGACATGCTTGGGGGAAGCAGTGTGAGTGTCCAGTCTATACAATACCTGTTTAAAAAGTGCCATGAGTCCAGCTTGTTTCCCCTCGTAGTGACTCTGTTGCTTTCTTCTGATAGCCCAACTGAGCGGGAACGCACAGAACGGCTAATTAAGACCAAGTTAAGGGAGATCATGATGCAGAAGGATTTGGAGAACATCACGTCAAAAGAGGTGAGTGGTGAGGGAGCAGCACTGGAAGTGCTGTTGTGCAAACTAGAGAGCTCTAGACTTTATGCCATGAAGAAAGGCCAGAACGAAAACTTCAGGTGGCTTCCTTGTGTTCCTCTCCCCACCCAGATACGCACTGAGCTGGAGATGCAGATGGTGTGTAACCTGCGGGAGTTCAAAGAGTTCATTGACAATGAAATGATAGTGATCCTTGGGCAGATGGACAGCCCCACTCAGATCTTTGATCATGTCTTTTTGGTAAGTCTAACAGTGAATTCAAGAGTAAACACACCTAACACTTCTCACTATGTCTTGGTTGACACAGGGGCCTCGGGAGGAACTTAAAGGAACTCTGAAGGAGAGACTGGCTGATCTTGGGGTCGCGTACTGTTAAGCAAGACATGAGACACTAGTGCTATTGAACAAGAGCAGCCTGGCTTCTTGGCTGTGCTAAACTTTGCCATGCAAGACCAGCCAAGTTGTAGGCCCTGTCACTAGAGGATGGAAGGGAAGAAGTCTTAATTCTAACTACTTTTCAGGGCTGCGTCCATTGATATAAGACCTGGTTTGTAGCTTTAACTGTCCGGGATACCTACACGCCAAGTTCTTGGAGTATGCGTGTGTTTGGGAAGGGCATGGCTGCAGCAGAGGGGAGGGGAGCTGAGTAACGTTCAGGTGAAATGGCACTCCTGTAACGTGGAAAACTCTGAGTTCATGTGGTCCAGGAGGAACAGAGGAGCTTACCAAAGAATCCTGGCGAGAAGTCACTTAAGGAAACATAAACATTTTGCCTTTTAATGTTTTGCGTGCTTAGTCGCCTTTCATTGCTGCTAGGGCCTGTCTTAATTGCTGCATCTCCTTCTGGTGAGTCAGCGCTCCGCTGGATTTCCCAGCCCTGAAGCAACAGACGCAGGTTTGGTTGGGCTCTCCAGCCTGTGAGGTTGGCCCAACTTTAAACAAAGCTATTCCTCTTGGACCAGCTGGCCTTTCCAAATGGAGAGGGCCTCTCCCAGGCTTCTGAAGCTTAGTGCCGTGGCTCATAAGGGATGGTGTATGTTAAGTGTGAGTGCTCCTGAGAAATTGTGGTGGGGTAGAGCCAGGAAACTTAAAGTACCTACGATGTAATGGTTTTTCTTTTGCAGACAAAGTGTTTTCCAGCAAGAGACACCTGTTACAGGCTTACAGTGCTAGTCAAAATGGGTACAGGCAGTTTGGTCCACTACAGGGCTTGGAGTCTTGGCTCCAAGTGCATTTAATGGGAACAAGACCTTTAAAACAAGGCTTGCAGGCAGCACCAAGAGCTGTGGCTAATGTGTGGAACAGAAGTATTTGCAAAGCAGCTCTCTGCAGTGAGGAGCAGTGCTGCTGAGGCTGGGCACCAGCGTAATTCAGGAGTGTGCATGCTGCGAGGCAAAGTCGTGCAGTGAGGTCTCTGGAAGGCATGGAGCTGTTTCCTTCGGGGTGGAGGCAAGAGCCCTGTGGGATCCCGCTTAGGGAGTGCTAAAGTAACTAAGCAGGAAATAAAGAGACCTCGTGATGTTGTGATTGTGGATCAAAGGATGGCAGAAAAGGCTTTCACCACTGCAGCGTTGTTCTCCATACCTGTGGAAACTGGTGGTTCCCAGGCCTGAACTAAATTATTCTTCTTTGGCCAGAAAGAGACAACGCGAAGCTAACTGTCTGGGGGGCTAGGGTACATACGGTGGGGATCAAAATACGTTTATTGGTAGATACTGAATAGCAAGAGCACCCATAGCCCTCCTTCGGATCATGTACAACTTTGGGTTTTGCTGGGATTGACCTGATCTGCAGGTGATGACAATGGATTCGGTTGAAATCTGGGCTGCTGCAGCATGTGAGGTTTGCCCCTTTGTTCTGCTCGAAATTCAGCCCTGTCTGTGCTGAACCCTTGAATGAAGTCTTGATTATGATGATTTTTCTTAAGTAGTAGTTCGGTTTGGGAAGAACCAGCGGTATTTTGTTTGTTATATTGCTGAAGCATCAAGACAAGACGACAAGCTCGTCCCCAGTAGCTACCAGAACAGTAGCGCAGCCCTTCCCTGTGGGTATACGTCTCGACGCAGGCTGGGAGCACTCGGGGCTTCTCTGCAAGCGCTGTCACGGGCACAAGTGCTTGCCTGTGAGTCAGAGCTCTGGGAGCTCCCCATCTCAGACGTGGGGTGCCTATGCATGCTTTCTGGGGCAAGCAGCGACCCGTCCTCTGCATGGACACTGCTGCTTCTGCAAGGCTGGGAGGCTCTCGCTCTCCGGCTGACGGGGTCTGCAGCAGGCGGTGGCTATGCCTCTCCCAGCCCCGGGGTGATGTGGAAGCGGATGCTGCGGGAGCAGCCGTGAGCAGTGCTGTTCTGCTGATGGTGGTCGTGCTGCCTCTTGCTTACTCCTTCATCTGAACCGTCTTCCTATTTAGTAGCTATTTGAGGGCAGGGAAGGAGATGGCTTGCGCACCTTAGATTTTGAAGGAAGCCTGTATCCGAGTGGCTTTGTCCTCAGTCGGGGTTTATGTGTTTGAACAGGAAGCAAGCAGCTTGGAGGCCCTGTTTGTGCTGCAGAGAAGAGGGTTAGCTAGCCAGCATTAAATGTGTTTATTTCTCTGCTCACAGAAGCTTTGAACTTGGGGAGAAGAGGTGTAACCCAAGTGAGCTTATGGTGTTGCTGCTTTTGATGTGCGAGATGGGTGTTTCATGTATAAAGAGCACCTGGATGGTTTCTAAATGCAGGCAGTGGGGTAGAGCGGGCAGAAGCCTCCAGGGAAAGGGTGGAGTGGTCTCATCTTTGCTGAGGTTGGTGTGTCAGCGGTTTGCAGGCGGTGCCAGCGTATGGGGCTGGGCTCCTGCTTTTCAGAGCTGCATGTCGCTTCAGAACAGATCTGGTCAATGGGGCGAGATAAAGTGCTGAACATCAGCCCTGTTACCACTCTTCTATGTACCCCTTTGCTCAAAAGACCCCCTGCTCTCCAGCACGTGGCTGGCCAGCTTCCTCCTCCAGTTCACTGGTGACGGTCCCTCCCTCCATCAGTTGTCTGGCCGTGCCTTCCTTCTGGCTGATGTGTCCCTTTGCATGTTTTCCCTGCAGGGCTCGGAATGGAACGCCTCCAATTTGGAAGACTTGCAGAACAGAGGGTGAGTAGCTGCAGGTCATCAGCTTAAAAGCAAGAGCCTGGCCTCAACACTTGTCTGTGCAACAAACTCTCTGCCATACCTGCTGTGTAGCCTGAGTCTTACTAAAGGGTTTGCAGATCTGAACAAGCTCTTGCTTCCTCCAAACTCCACGTACCACAGACAGGCACCCTAAAGTAGGAGAATCTTGTTCCCTGACCTTGACTGACGTCCCCTTGGCGAACAAAGGAAGCCAGCAATCTCATAGCTACAAGTAGCAAAAAGCTACAATTACTGAACTGGGTGCTGCGTAATTGGCTCTGCGCCGTCTGCTCCAGCCCGTTGTTCTGGACTGAGGTCTCACGATTGCAGGTGCGCTGTGGAGTCCCGACCTCCAGCCTGCAGCAGGAAGGAAAATACGCAAAAGAGCATTTGCTGCTTAGAGTGGGGCTCAATAGGACGTAAAGTGCTGTACCTCTTGGGCTTAGCACTGACGGGCTCCTCTGTCTCCTGCCTTTTCTGCCTTTCAGGCTTAAGCTTAAAGCATCCTTTCTTTAGGTCAGGTGGATCTAAGCACCAAGATTTTTGCAATTAAATCATTACGGATTTGGCTTCTTTGTGCAAAGCTAGTGGAAAAAACTAATCATTCTGCGGTGTTGAATTGATAGCATACTTCTGTACCTCCGAGAATCATCCTGGCAAAATTCACTGTCCTCATTCAGAAGATTTAGGGACAAGAAATAAATCCTCCCCAATGTGATTGTCTGTTACATCTCTTGGTAGTTATTTCATGCATTTGTTTAACTGTGGTGTTGCTCACAAGCTTATGCCTTCGGTCTTCCTATGTTGGTGGTGCAGCAGGAGGAGAGATTCACAGAGGGGCTTTGAGAAAGTGCCCAAGCACTGATGACACAGTCTGTGCAGGAGCTGCTGTGACACGAGCGTTGCTGACACTTAGAATAGAGAGATGATGGGCAAGCAGTGTAACCTGGCACACTGCAGAGGAAGCTTCTGTCCAGTATGGAAGCCCTTTTACCAGAGGTTAGGCTCTAAATTGCTCAGCAAAACCTTTTGTCTGTTAGCTGCTGCTTCCTTGCAGTAAGTCCTGGTTTCCAAGGAGGTATGTTCAAGACTGCAGCTTCAAATGCTTTGAGTTTTGCCACTCGCAAGGTGAGGCTGTTGTGTGGCAGCTGTGATAGATCTCTGAACTCCCTGGGTTCTGCACACTCTGCATTTTTGTCTGCTGTCTGTTTCCATGCAGGGTGCGGTATATTTTGAACGTGACTCGAGAAATAGATAACTTCTTCCCTGGGCTCTTCGAATATCATAATATTCGGGTGTATGATGAAGAAGCAACAGATCTTCTGGCTTACTGGAATGACACCTACAAATTTATTTCCAAAGCAAAGTAAGTCTTTTTGGAACAGAATAAACACATTTAGAAGATGTATACTAAGCGTTTTACATTTTCTTACAGGTTTTCTTAACTATTTTTCCTCCTTGCCTACCTAGGTTCAAAGCATTTTCATTTTGCAGTTTCTGTCGAAGTGTTAGAGCTGCTTTCCACAAATTTTCATTCTTGCGGGTGCTTGTCCAAGGAGCAGGTAGGGCTAGTGGAGGGTTTCTGCCCAGTCGCGGTCCAGGCAAAGAATGGAGGAGATCATTCCTGTACTGGAGAGCTAACAGCTTGCCTGCTGCTTAGGAAATGCAATGGGTCTGCAGAGGTGCTGGTGGGAGGAAAGGGCAGCAACAAATCGAGTAGGGTTTAGCAAACATAAGAAGCAAAACCTTACAAGCCAAGCAACACAAGCCTGAGCTGTTCCCTGTGTTGTGAGGCTGTACGATGAAGCCCACAGTCTGGAAGTGATTTCTTGCAATGTAATGCTCCAGAGCAAACGTTTCCCTTTAACAGGAGTAAATGCCTGTGTAGGTCTCCGAGCTGTCAGTTACAGTGAGTAATCTGATAGCGGATGCTGAAAGTAGGGCCTTTTTACTGCAAAGAACTGCATCCCAGTTACATGAGCTGTCTCCAGTTAATTCAACAGCCTTCTTAAGGGAAAACTAGTCAGAAAGCAGATTGGCATATGTTGCCTTTAAGGTATCATTTCCATTATAGAAGTCTGTCATCTCTTAACCGTAGCTGGTGCTTGCAATTTCTCATAGCCTTTAAAAGCTGACTTGTTTGAGTATGACTTTCTTGAGCAAGTTATTTGAGACTTATTTTATTTAAGATGGTTTCTTTAAAAGACATTATTGTATACCCATAGGTATTGATTTTGAAGTGTTGTCATCCTCAGAAGTATTCTCCTGTCCAGAATATTTTCCACTGGGGTTTAAACAATTGGGCCTCAGTACTGTGTATGAGGTGATGTAAGTTGACAATCTTCCAAACTGGGGCAATTACTTTACCCCCTTCTTTGCCCTGTCTGCTTGTTGTGCTTGGGTTTTTTTTTTCTTGATCAGCAAAAGCATTGCAATGTTTTGACTAATTTGAATTGCAAAGGAAGTCGTAGAGCAGTCTGAAGGCTGCTGTAGCCCGGTGTTCCCCAAGCAGTGCCGACGTCTCTCGCTGAGTGTCTGGGGAGTGTGGATGCAGGTACAGGCTCAGACAGCTGCGAACAGCTGAGGTCTGAGCTTGTCTAGGCGCATGACTCTGTGTGCTCTGTGGCCTCCCAGTTTGGCCTGTGGGAGCTTCACGTGGCTGGCAATCCAGAAAACATAGCACTTCAAGGAGAAAATTAAAGGTGCCAAACCAGAGCGCTCTCAGCCTGCTCCGTGCCAATGCTGCCCAGCGCACGCAGTTCACAGAGAAGAGCTCTAGCTTCCCTCCTCGTGTTTCACAGCAGACAAATATTTTTTAATTCCTTGGAGCAGAGTGCTGGCTGACTTTTTAGGCCGTGTACCATCCTCACCAAGCAGAGTAGCTGCTCATTGCACTCAAAGGCAATGTTTGCTTTGCCTTCAATAAGAAAAAATTGATTAAAGCCGAAGGATCTTCCATCTGATTGCAGCAGGGCACTGCACTGGAGCTGTCAGTTGAGGTCGCTGCCTCCAGCTATGGGGAGGTCATCTTTTCCCCTCGCTTGCATTTGGGCAGGTACCGACATGAAGGACTGTTATAAACAGAGCAGCGGGGTGAGCTTTCTGCCTACAGAAAGTCCTAAGAAATGGTGGTATCAAGGAAATCTGGTGGTATCAAGGAAAATTTTGGCTGGATTCGCAACTACTGGTGTCTCGAGAGATGTGGGTGGAGGCTGGGTAGGGTTACAAACACCTGACTAAAGCAATGTTGGTCTTGTCCAGACAGTTGCCAAACCCAATAATACACGGTCAAAAGTTTGCAGCCAAAGCACATCTCTGTGCTAGGGGCTGCCCTGAACTGCTCAGTATCTTCGAGGGATGTGTTTCTAAACTGTGACGCCGCGTTTGTGTGATAGATGCCCTCTTTATTTGGCATACTGCTTGATACTGGTGGGCCCTTTGGGCCGAGTTCAAGGATGCCATGTTAGTCTTCAGCAGTCTTCACAAATCTCAGCAAACAACAAACATTTGTCGACTTTGTGATAAAAGCTTCAGCAGAGCTGTTTTAACAAAATCTGTTAAGAATATTAAGATCTTGTTCTTCACTTTGCTTGTGTGTCTTGCTCCAGTTTGTAAATTGGATTATCAGATCACATCCCAGAGACTTCATCTGAGGCCACAGTGTTGAAAATGTGTTTGATAATGCTCTGGTAGAGTATTTGCTATTTTCCTAAGCTGCTCAGAGGCTGTGTTTTCTGTTTAGTGATCCTCTTTGTCTTTCTCCTGCTTCAGGAAAAATGGTTCGAAGTGCCTGGTGCACTGCAAGATGGGAGTGAGCCGCTCGGCATCCACGGTGATTGCCTACGCCATGAAGGAGTACGGCTGGAACCTGGACAGGGCTTATGACTACGTGAAGGAACGGCGCACCGTCACCAAGCCCAACCCCAGCTTTATGCGGCAGCTGGAGGAATACCAAGGGATCCTGCTGGCCAGGTGAGTGGAAGAAATGACCTGGGTTACCCGTGTTAAGGCATAACGCTTAAATGATTGACTCCATTACTTTAATCATAATTTCCATCGCTGCGTTATGTAAGCTGTGATTGTCTTGGGAAAAACAGCGCTCTGTTTTCGTGAGTTATCTCAGCTGAGCCTGGGAAAATGGGTGTAATAAAGAACTTTTAGGAGGCTGTTTGGCTTCTAGGATGGCTGATTTTCAGAGAGTAGCATCCCATGAACTGCCATCCGAATGCAGCATTCAGAGCTGTGCAGACTCCAGCAGGGATAAACGATGTCCCTACTGCTGGTAACATCACTTGGCAGGGAGCTTGCTTTGTCTCCATCTCGGCCTTACAGTTCCCTGCTGGACATGCCCCTCCTCAGCAGCTGGTCTGGTTTTATTTAGATCCCTTCGGTAAGTGTTGGTGTTAGGGGAGGGGACAGGATGTTCTGTGCATTGCAACAGCCGTGTTTATTCCTGTGGGGAGTTCTGAGGCTGGTCTGGAGCTGGGCCGGGGTATGGGCAAGTGTGTTGTAATCCCAAGTTTATCACCTGATCAGCAAAAAGACATCAATATTGCGTGTTTCTGAGAAACCCACTTGTAAGCTGTGTTAAGCAATGTCTTCACGTGATCAGCTGGAAGGAGGTAGTGATACTCTGTGTTTCGCCAGATTACGGTATTTTGTTTAGGATCCTGTGTGCTTTGCCGGGGAGCAGATCTGAAGCAAGCAGAATTACCCAAGCTGAGCCTCCTGCCACAGGAGGTGGATCATAGCCCGTTTTGACCACAGTAATTATTTCATAGCGTCTTGGCGCTGTTGAAAGGTGCCTGCCTTATGCTGGTCTTCACAGGCACTTGTGTTCTCTTTAGGGCACACTTCTCACCTCTGTCCTCTGCATGGTTTTGTCCCTTCGAGTCTGTCCTGTCCTCTTGTGAAGACCTCCCTTCCGTTTTTCTGTGCTAATGAGTTACCGTTCCTCCTTTTACTCTCCACCTGCTCCCAGCGGTCTGGTTCATTCTGCTGCTGGGTCAGGTCTGGATTCACAGTTTTTACACCAGATCCCTGGTGTAAGCTCCTCCTGTCACTGCAGTGTGCTTACTCTTTCCCTCTCTGCCCAGATTAGCAGCCTGAGGGCTCCTGCCAGCTTATTCCCTGATCAGGTGCACCCACAGGGTCTTTCTCCTTGACCTCCTCCCATGCCTGCCTTCCTCTCCCCCTGCTCCCCAAACACTGACTGCCATAATGACCCTGTTTCTCTCTGAAGAAGCAGCCAAGTAGCATCGAGTCTCAGGATAGATCACAGTGGAATAGATATTTTAAGGAATTGTGCTCTTCTGGACTGAAACCCTCTGAGACAGGTGCTACACCTGCCTTGGGTGTCTCGTGCAACACCAAACGTGCTGCTGGCACCCGTTAATAAAGGTCAGTGCTTAACTCTGAGCTAGAGGTGACCTGACCAGTGATACATAGAGTTGGGCAGACTGGGAAATTGGATCTCAGTGGGGTAGACTGGGTGGAGGAAAAGAAGCTTTTCAGCTGGGAAAAGCATGCCAGTGTCCTTTGCAACAGGTTGGTGACCACCTGTGAGGAGCCCTGGGCTGGTAGCAGCTGGTATATCCCATCTTCAAACCCTCAGCCCTGCAGGTGGTTTGGATAATCTGTCGGTTGGGTAGTTGGTGGCACACCTGCAAAGCCACACTGTACGAACATTTGGGTTAAGCATCTTTTTTTTCCCCTGTCTGCCAGTAATTTATTTTTCAGGAGGTAAATCTTCCTTGCTGCCATCATTTATATGGTGCGTGACTTCCCTCCCACTTAAGCACACCAGTGCTCCTGACCCACTCGGCAAGTCCCCACACGGTGGCATGAACAGGATTACTCGTGAGGCTTTAAAAAATGTGAGCGCAGTGCGTTACAGCTCTGTGTGTAGGACTAAAAAGCCTGCAGTAAGTGAAGCTTCGCTGAAGTAAGGAATGGCCTCTGTGTGCTGCAGAAGTGGTCCCTCTTTATGCAGTTCCTTTCTTGGCTCCAAACTGCTTTTTCTCCTCTTTCTTCTCAGTGTTATTTAGCTTTGCCTTCTGGCCTCTGGCTGCCTTGTTTATTGCTGCGGTGTTCTAGGACAGGTAAAAAACAAAAACTGAGCAGATTGACGCTCATGTGACTGCTCCGATTTCAGAGGGAAGGTATGTGGGGGCAGCCATGTGCTCGCACTATCTAGTTACGGTTTTGTGTTGGGATTATAGCAACTAGGATGTGTTTTCCAGCTGTAAAATGAAAACCCCCTGTCTGCTTTTAGCCACAACAACAAGCGTGTTTTGCTCTTTGGGACTGTCATGCTTCCTGGGGTTAGTTAAACGGTCCCCTCCCTCTGCTGAGACAGACACAAAGGCTGAGCCAGCCCTGTTTCTTGTATTACTTAAGAAGAAGTTACAGGAAAACAGTGTTTGGGATCCCCTATGCCTTGTGCAACTTGTGAATCAGCAGCAGTCCCTTTGTGCCGCAGCCTGGAGAGCTGGTGCAGCGTGGTGGGAGGTTTGGAGGGCTCCTGCTCTGGGGCTGGTGTGGACACAAGCTGGCCAGCCCCGGTGCTGCCCCAGACCTTGTGCTGTGCCAGGCACACCGAGCTGCACTGCTGTGGGCTCTTCTCCCCGGCACCGGGAACGCTGCCCAGGAGGGTCAAGGGGTGGCTGTGGGCTCCAGGGAGGGGTGTGGGCTCCTGCTCTCTGACCCTGCTTTTAGCACCTCTCGCAAGTTGTAGGACTGGAGGAAGTGTGAGATGAAAAGTTAACGCAGTACACCTCTCCCAGGGGTTGGTGACATCTGTTTTAATTCTCAGATCAAGGCTGTGCTGGGCAAACTCTGCCTCGTGGGCAAGCCTGGTTCTGCTGCCAGTGTCAGACTTCGCTCCAAAACCCTTTAGAGAGAGAGCACGTGCACCCCGGAGCAATGCCTTTGGCCTCTAAGTCTTGACCCTCCTGTCCTCTGAAAGGACCCAATTCTGCCATGTCATACATGAAGGTTGTAGCTGATTATGGGGTTAGAAAGCAAAAATCCGTGTTGGATTATTTTATTTAGCTGTTGGGCACCCAGAGCTAAACTGGTACATTAGAATTAGTTCAGTAGCATCTGTTAATTAGCTTCCTGCAGCCAGTGGATGTGTCTGGGAGTGCCTGCTCACGCTGGCAAGGGACTGGAGAGGATCCTGCAGAGTCAAGGACCTTTCTGTGGTATCTGCTCTCCTCCTAGGGGCAAACGGTGGAAGCACAGCCCTGTGGCCATGGTCACTCAGCAAAGCCCTTGCACACATGGCTGTGGTGCCACTTCGAGAAGTTGCCTCCTTTGCTTTCTGTAAGCCCGGGGGCATGGGCTGGATTTTTTGGCAGATGGAGATAAGGAAGGTGATGCAATGCTGCTGGCAGTTGCTTGGCCTTGTGACTGCTCAGACCTTCCTAAAGGGGCTTTCCAAGAGCTGGAGAACTCTTTGAGCTTCCTTCCTGTGAAAGGCAGGTGGTGGTTTGGGCTGCTTGTTGACTGCTGAGGATGTCTTCTGTGTTTTACACACACCCACATGCAGTCACCCCACCCTACCCCTTTGGTTACCAGAGCCTGGTTGTTGAGCACTGAAGCTATTCAAAGAGCGATGTTGGGCTTCATTCAGCGTCCACCATCCACTCACGTCCAGGGCTAGGGACCCTGTCTCTTCTGGTCATTGCTCACCTGCTAGCAAATGGAAAGGTGCTTGCTGGCTGAGAAAGGACCAAATTCTGTAGTCAATTAAACATTGCATTTGTTGAGTAGACTGATAAAATACTTCTGGGGGATACATGTGTGTGGAGCAGAACAGTGCAGTGGGATTTAGATGCTGGAAAGTGGCTTGTTGTTGGATCAACTTCTCCAGCTGCAGGTTTGGCCACCTGCCATTTAGGTGAAGCTGCAGTTGTGGTCAGTGACTCCAGTATTTGGCATGGTTTTTCATGTAGGTTGCCTTCTCTTACAACAAGGTGGGTCTGGATCTGGTATGTGAAAACACAACTCAGTGTCTTCGTTTGCTTTTCTTCCCTGCAGCAAACAGCGGCATAATAAACTGTGGCGCTCACACTCAGACAGTGACCTCTCAGACCATCACGAGCCCATCTGCAAGTCTGGGCTGGAGCTGAACAAGAAGGAGATCACCACCTCAGCCGACCAGATCTCAGAGGCCAAGACGAACGACAACCAGCAGCCGATGTCTCCCATCTACTCTGCTGAGCTTGACAGGGAGCAGCAGCTCCCAGAGGATGCAAACATGATCGAGGAGATGTGTGTGAAGGAGAGAAGGATCCACCTGGAGTTTACATGTCGAGACTTCCACGCTGAGCAGATGGAGGACAAGCTGAACCTGAACAATATCAATGGCTGTACGGCAGGATGTTGTGTAGACTCTGTCCCCCCTGATAACTGCCATGCTTCTGAGGCCTTAATGCAACTCCAGCACCCCCTGGAAATAACAGAGTTTCCCGATTTGACAGTGGATGATCTAGAAAAAGATGCCCTTAAGCCTGATATGAACGTCCACTTGGTTCCCATGGAAGAATTCACTTCGTGCTTAAAAGACTTTCCCCAATCCCCAAACCAAAATTCCTCGAGTCTCCAACAGAATCCCCAGCCTGAAGTGACAGACCTCAGTACGGACAGGATTCATTTCTTGAGCGTTTTGGAGAAATTCGTGGAGCTTTCCCAGGACAGCCGGTCACGTGCCTGCTCCTATTCCAGGGCGGAGGAGCAAGGGAGTGGAAGGAACAGGGTCTCCAGGGTGCCTGTGCTGGAAGTGCCGCCTGCTGCAGATGGGGATGCAGATGCTCGAAGGAACAGCTCTGGAAACTCTCTTCAGGCATCGGATGACTCTTCCACAGATGAAGAACAACAAAAGGTTAAAATAACTTGCTGGGTTTTTTAGGAACTGCAGCTTGAACCCATCTGTGGGTAGTTCCCTAGCTGTGAGGTTGCTGTGGACAGAGGATTTTCTAGTCCTGGCTTTCACTGGACAGGGTAGCCAGTTGGGGAGGGCTTGCTAGATGCTTCCCCTTTTCTTCACTTTTAGAAACTTGGCCTTTTCTGCACTTTTTCCTTAAACATCTTTTTGCTGGCAGTGGCAGGGCACTGACCGAGTCGACCTTGACCTGACCTGCTGTGCTGTGCCCATGGGGAGCTTATTTTTGAGTTCTACGTCAGGAGAGCGCATAGGTGGGACTTGACCCACTGGTGCAGCTGAACCCTGAACAGCTGAGGCCAGCCAGCGTCCCGAACCTGTGCCCATATTCATCTGACTTGAGAAATCCACCAAAGAATGCGACAAAGCTGGCACCTTTCCCTGGCTGGGAAGCACCAGCGTTGGGATAGTAAATCAAGGCAGATGTAGAGCTTCCACTGCTGGAGGAAGAGAATGAGCATGTCCAGGCCTGGATGATGGCATTGGGCATGTCACAGCTCATTTCTCTCCTGGGTACAGAGATATTCCTGACAAAATTTAGTAACCTCTGAATTGAGGTACCTTTCTCTTTATAATTGCTTTCCACCCTGCAGGGCTTTCACGGGGATTGATGATGTCCGGGGCCATCATTTTCTGGTAGCCTCCCTTATTTGAATTCCACGCTGCATTGCTTGAATCTTTTCCATCTCCATGTGAGGCAGTAAGGCTCTTCCAAATATAATAGGCCAACGCTCTCTGGTGATTTGGCAGGAGCGTCTGTGCGGATGGGGGAGCCTCCCTGGCCATTTTCCTCCGGGAATCCAGAGCATTTCAGCGCTCGGTCATTCTTTATGCTGTACGTCTGTTCGCTTCCGTACCTGAGCAGAATCCTTCATGTTTTCAGTTCAAAACTGCACTTTTAGCAGCATTAGGATTTTTTTTAACTGGACCTTTCTTTATCAAAAAAAAAAAAAGGTTATATTTCCCTTGGAATTTGCATGAATTAAATAAAGGTTCTTAAATCTCAGTCTAGGAGAAAATCCAGCCTGGAATATGTGAAGTGCAGTCCCAGAGACAATAGTGCTTCTACGTTAGTGATCATGGCACTTGTAATCTGTCCCCACACACTGGCACGTGCGTGTTGTGTTCCTCTGGGGACGTGCACCCCCATTTCCTTTCAGCCGCTGCTGTTTGCTCGGTGTCAGCACAGCTGATGCACTTTGTAATTCTCCTGTTTCTGTGTTGCAGGAGGTCCCCGAGCTGCCTAGCGCAGGCCGTCTCACGAGATCCCACTCAGAAAATGCCATTTCTGTGAAGGAAATTATCACAGAGATCGAGTCAATCAACCAGGGAGCGGGACCTGCCCAGCACAAGGAGGGTTCAGCCAACCTCACTCAGACACCAAAGAGGAACACGGTGCACGACCTGCCAGTGGAGGCAATCTGGGCATCGGAAAAGGTGGAGCAGAGCGAAGGAGCCTGTGCTGGACACCAGGAAAAGGAGAAGGACCCTCCACAAGCTGAGCAAGAAGCTGCCCTCTCCCTGCAGCCGTCTTCTGGCAAATCAGACCTAGAGGAAAGCGGCCCTGGGGGGGAGCATCAAGAGCCTCGTGGCTCCATCAACCCTGAGCCCAAGTGGTGCCCCGGCTCTGTCCGGCGAGCCACCCTGGAGTTTGAGGAGCGCTTGAGACAGGAGCAGGAGCACCAGTACGCGTCTCCAGTCTGCATCTTGCCAACCCGCAAGAACTCCAAGAACGACTCTCCTGCTGCCGAGCTCCTGCCGCGGGGGAAGAGCGAGGAGCCGTCCCTGGAGCTGGCTCCTGAGAGTGACAAGGCACGGGGTCTGGGTGCTCCTGGGGACAGACCCCTGCCTGCACCCCTCACCTCCCCTGCCCAGGAGTCCCTGCCTGCAGAGCCCAGCCCGGGACAGGAGGGAACGGCACAAGAGCACAGGACAGTGGTCTCGTTTGATGAGACACAGGAGCCATCCCTGCCCTCCCTCCTCCCAAAGAGAATCGAAATCATCGAATACACTCCCACGGTCAAGTCTGCCGAGTGCCCCGACGCAAGCTGTGAGCAGGGCCGGCTGGCCACGGCCGTCCCGTCTTTAGATGAAAACTTGAACCCTTCGTTGTGCTTGGAGAAGGCACCGACCTGTCTCGGAGCTCTGCCGCTGGTGAGTCTCTCGCTGCCAGAGCACGCGGTACCCAAGCAGGCCACCTTCACCGTGGGTAGCCCAGATGAGGAGGGTGGTGGGTTATCTGTTCACCTCGGTGCTGCTTCCCCCTCTGCCCAGGTGACCTCTGCACCTTTGGCCAGCGTCGATCGCTCTTCCTGCCCCTACGTAATTCACCTGGAAGGCGTCACCGAGCAGAGCACAGGTACAGACGATGAGCCGGTCACGCCGTGTGGCATTGAGGGAGACCCGGCTCTCCCCTTCAGGGACAGCCCCAAGCCTCTCTGCAGGGAGGGTGCCGGCACCTCGAGGCGGCTGAGCGACGAGGGCTTCGCCAGCCAACACACCGAAAACATGGACCTTCTGGACATCTCTTTCCTGTGCTACGGCCTCCCCCACAGCTCCAGCAGCCACAGCGTGGAGGAGCGCAGCGACAGCCCCGGGCTGGTCAAGCAGCGAGCGAAGGAAATAGAGGCTCGAATCCGACACGCGGGGCTCACCACGCCCTCCCATATGAAACGCTCGGCATCCTTGGCTAAACTGGACTGCCTGGATCTCTCCAAGGACGACTTATCGGAGAGAGAGTCGGCCTCTTCCGATGCCAACCCGGTGCTTCTCACTTGCGTTGCCCTCAGTCGAGGCTTTTGTGGGGGGAGGTTGGAGAGGGACTCGGAAGGGGCGTGCGGAAAGCATCACCTCTGCTCCCCAGAGCCCACTAAGCATTTTGTGGAACAGCTCAGAACAGCCGAGTGCATTGCTCAGAGCAAGCCGGTGGAGAGGCCGCTAGCTCAGTACGCCAAAGAGTGCGGCTCCAGCCAGCAAAGCTTGTTTTCCAGCGCGGATCCGATGTGGACTAGCTCCGAGGAGGGTCCTCCGCTGCTCCCGGTGCAGGTCCTGGACTCCTTGTCCCCAGCTCAAGGCCTGGCTGTCGCACCCCGGCAGCAGCACGGGAGAACTCACCCTCTGAGGCGGCTCAAAAAGACCAATGATAAAAAGCGGACAACCAATCCCCTCTACAATACTATGTAGTCCTGAGCCCTCGGCTGTGATTTCTTACCGAGAACCCATGGTGTGGCGTTCACGCAAGGGGCAGGTGTAATATAAGGAACATGCACTTTATTGGTTAATTTTATATATATATTGTCATTTTACTGTTCCTGGCGCATGTAGGTGTGGGTTGGTTCTTCTGTGTGTGACTCTGACTGCAGGACTGTTTGGGTTTTTTTTAAGTTTTTAAACTCTGATAACCTCAAATGTTCTTTTTTTTTTTTGTTAGTTTGTTTTAAAAGAACACCTTGATCATGTGAAAATTGATGTTGGCTTGCTTCGGCAGGGTGGAGTTTTGCTTAGAACCAGACCCTAGTTCCTGAAGCCTTGAAATGGTGCTGGGCAGTCGTCGGGGTGAGAGCCCCCATAAATGTGAACGCTGTGCCAAGGTCCCTTTGTTTGGCCTTTCTTTCGTTTCTGCTAACTGGAACTCCACGATGCTGGCAGATCACTCGCAAAGCTGCTTCAGGAGAACCCCCCTCGGGCTGGGGTCGGCTGGTGCGTCCCCATATGGAGCACACCGGGGCGAACCCTCCCGAGGGACAGGCTCTGCGAGCCCCGGGCAGCCTGGCACCAAGATCAGTCCTGGGCTCCTGGCGTGGGTCACGCAGAGCCCCCCGTGTCTTGGGGCGAGGTGGGGCTGCCGAGCTCACCACTCCTCAGCTGCCCCAGACCCACGGTGGGACGAGGAGAGCCCCCAAAGCCAGAGTGTTCTTTTAAAACAAACGCCTCGTTAGGGTTTTAACCCTCCTGTTACTTGAATACTGCTGTGGGCCTTCCAAGTTCATGGCCATATCGTCTGTCCTCTGCTCTCCTGCTGCCTCCCCTCTGCCCGAAAGCCGCCCTTGTCGCGTGCTGCCCAGTTCTCCTCCCTGCCGCGCTCCCGGGCACTGCTGGTCACTCCCAAGCCTAGAAGCTGTTCAGTTGTCACAGGATGTGTTGCCCCTACTGAATGCAAAGCTTTGTCCTCTCTGCTGTCACTCCCAATGCTCCGCCCGGAGGGAAGAGCTTTTCTGGAAGTTTTTTCTTTTGTCTTTTTGTTTTTTGTTTCCCTAAATTGTATATATGGTATTTATATTGGGGTTTTTTGGTCGTTTCTATGGGTTTTTTTTTTTTAAAAAAAAGGGCAAGACTGCATTCTGTAAACTGGAAAACAAAACCACCTTACTCAAACTCAGTGCTGTTCGTTGTAATCTGCACAGAAATGGGAGTGGATCGGATGTTGTAAGCTGTCTTCCCTTTCCAAACCTTCCCCAAGGGTGTCCCTTCTCCTCCAGCCCTGCGTGTCTGCCCGTCACCCTCCCGCTTGAAGCCGGCTTTCACAAGTGCCAGTCAGACGTGGAAAAGCATCGGCCGCCCCGAGCCGTTCTGCAGGTTCTCCCTTCCCCGTTGAAGAGTCTCCTCAAAATTTCAGCAAATTATTTTACGCCTTCCGAGCAGTTTGGCTAAACCGAAGCTCCTCATTTCCAGCCGTGCGTGTCAGCAAATTGTCCGTGTGCTGGAGGAGCAGGAAGGCGCTTGGCCGTGGCAGGCGAGCTCCGGGCTGTGTCTGCAGCCCTGTGGCAGGTCTGGGGCAGAGCGTGTCTGCGCTGGTGCTTGGCTCTGGCCCAGACCTGCCCTCTGGGGAGGAGCGAAGCTGAGAGGAGATGCAGAATGGCTCCAGCTGCCGAAAGCCCAGCAAGGAGAGGACATGGTGTGGGAGGGGAGCGGCAGGCAAGGCCGTGCTTAGAACGCGGTGCTGATGGCTCAGAACCTTGCAGGTTCCGATGGGACAAGCTCATCTTGAGCTGGAGGGGAGCACGCGGCACCGGAGCGCTGTGGAGTATTGGGAAGCAGCACGCATCTGCCCTGGGGAAGAGGCGTCTGCAGCTCCCCAGCTTGCTGGCAGCAGAGGACAAGCCTAGCAGTTTGCAAGGTAATCCCACCTCGCTGCCCTCCTGTAGCTCCCAGGGCTCTTCCCGCGCTGCCTTGCGGGGCCCTGCGCGCCCGGGCACAGGGCTGGGAGCGTGTCTGTCCTTCTCCAGCAGCACCATGCTCCTCGTCCCTCCACAGAGCGTGAGCTCTGCTGTGCTGGCCGCAGGCTGGAGCACAGCCCAGCGTGGCCGGGCAGCACCCTGGCTTGGGTCAAATAGCACGTCATCCACCCCGGGCCATTTCAGTCCCCACAAGTCATGCAGGTCCCTGGCCCGGGGGGCCAGATGCTTCTGTGGACGCTGAAAGACATTTGGCTTTTCCTAGCCAGCTCCAGCTGGCCTGGGAGCTGGGCAGGCGCTGTGGAAAGGCCAAGTGGCTCGTGTCCTCTGGTGAAGGACGATTTCGGTCCTTGCGTCCCCCGCCGTTGCTGACCCCAAGGACGTGTCTGCCTGCCCCTCTGCTGGCGGGAGGGACCGGGTGCCACGAAGCCTGCCTTGCGTTGGAGGGAGCGTGCCTGGCTGGCAATGCGTCCTGGTGACAGGGATCTGCTTGGGGGGGAAAGCACTGTGTGGAACTTGTTCCCTTGAGAAGGGACGAGGAGGAGGAGGAAGGGGGTCAGATTTCTTTGCCTGGCTTGATCTCAGGAGAAATGTTCTGTGCAGACCAGAAATGCTGCTTCCTTCCAGTACTCCACTGCTGTCCGGGTGCTTCAGCTGGGGAGAGCGGCAGAGGCAGGGAGGTGCTGTGCTGTCCCGTTGTCCTCGGCTCCAGCCCAGCACGACTGGTTTTTTCTCTGGGAAGCTGGTGGACAGGCGGAGGGAGGCAGGGGAGGTGGTTTCCTTGCAGAGTTATGAAAGCCTTGGAGGTCTGGAGGCTCTGACCTGGACGGCAGAAAGGGGAAGGGGCTGGAGGGCTGTGTCCCGTGCAGCTCTCCAGGGGCCCTGCGTCCTCCTTGGCCACTGTCTGGGCAATGAAGCCACCAAGCCCCTGGCATCAGAGGTCCCTGCGTGGAGACGGTTGTCCCTTCTCCATGCCAGTGGCTTGTGGGTGGGTGGTGGCTTGCCCAGTGAGGGCTGATGGTGACCCAATGAGCACGGTGGGCAGCAGCACCTCCGGTGCTCAGCAGCTGACAGGCCTCGCCCGTGGAGGGGTTTGGGGAGAAATGTGTTGTTTCAAGGGCATTTTTGTACAAAGCAACTGTTCTTTTGGTCTCTTGCGAAGCCCTCTCGGAGGACGCTGTATTGTTTACATTGACTCCTGTACAATATCTCAGCCATCGCCCGCCCCGTCCCCGCCCGTACCGTGACGTGCGAGCCTTGCGCAAATGCGTGTGCGTGAAACTGGTTTTTACACTGCGTTCTGTTGCACTCGATGGTGTGTGTGCGTGTGTGCGTGTGTCCAGTCTGCTTGAGAAGTCGTGACCCGTACCCATCTCTCCCCTTCCGGCCCTTCCCGGGGGGCACGGTCCCAGCGGGCGGGCAGGAGGTGACGCCGCGTCCAGCTCGCTCGGGTGTTCCGCGGGGCAGGGATCAGCTCCACGTCCCTCTGCCAGCGAAGGCCCGGTGGAAGGTATCCCACCCCAGCTCCAGCTGCTTCGGGGACCTCCTGGGAGGAGCGAGCCGTTGGGAATCGGCACAGGCACCGGGGTTCTGCACCTGCCCGGGGGCTCCGAGACCCCGGTGGCAGGAGGAAGCCATACCCACCACAGGGCCCCCCGCTCCCGTCGCGGTGCGTCCTGCCTTAACCTGGCCCTAGCTCCGTGCAGACCCCCACGCTGCTCCCCAAGGGAGGGACCCCCAAGCCCTTGCTGGCGGGGGGCAGAGGCGGGCGCTGGGCTGGGCAGGGGGCTCTCGGCTGCCCTCGGGCAGTGCTGCCGGAGGTGCCAACAGCCCGCCCGTGCTGTGGGCATCTCTGTTGGCACGAAAGAAGGTGTCGGTGCCTTTTCTTTTCCTGTATGGAGATGTGATGTCCGTGCCCTGGTTTGTAGGGATCGCCCCGGTGCTGGAGCATGAGCCCTCGGGGACGGTGGGCGCTGGAGTTGCAAACCGGGGAGGGGAGCGCGTCTGTCTGCCCCTCCGGATCTTCCTTGGTGGCTGGGATGGTCCCCTTTCTCCCTAAAGACTTTATGACCGATGTGCTCAGCTGTTTTTAAATGTGAACTTGTGCACTGATGTGCAGATTCAATGTTCTTGTTACCGAATGAATAAAGTTATATTTTGAAGATGACACGAGCGTGCCGCCTCCTCTTTGGGATCGGGGCTGGGGGCCGTGAGTGACCCCTGCGCTGCTGTCAGAGCACGGGGCGGTGGTGGGGGTCCGGGGAGCTGGAGCGGGGCTGTTCACTCGCGTCCCGTGCCAGAAGCGTAGGTGGACCCATCCCGTCCCAAGCGACCCGTGCAGGGGCTGAGGAGCCGTGTGCCCAAATCCTCTCCCGGCTCCTGCTGCGGTTGCAGGGAAGATGCCGGGGGCTGCGTACGTTGAGCTGCCGCCGCGCTGCAGGTGCCCTTGCACTGCTGTGGGCAGAACAGGTCGAGGGAGGTTCTCCTTCCCCTCTGCTCTGCCCTAGTGAGGCCCCAGCTGCAGTCCTGTGTCCAGTGCTGGGCTCCCCAGTTCAAGAAAGATGAGGAGCTACTGGAGAGAGTCCAGTGCAGGGCTACAAGGATGATAAGGGCACTGGAGCATCTCTCCTACGAGGAGAGGCTGAGGGAGCTGGGCTTGTTCAGCCTGGAGAAGAGAAGGCTGAGAGGGGACCTAATAAATACTTATAAGTGTCTGCGGGGGGGGGAGGTGTTCAGGAGGATGGGGCCAGACTCTGTTCAGTGGTGCCCAGCAACAGGACAAGGGGCAACGGGCACAAACTGAAGCAGAGGAAGTTCCAGCTGAACGTGAGGAAGAACTTCTTCCCTCTGAGGGTGATGGAGCCCTGGCCCAGGCTGCCCAGGGAGGCTGTGGAGTCTCCTTCTCTGGAGATATTCCAGCCCTGCCTGGACGCGGTGCTGTGCAGCCTGCTCTGGGTGACCCCGCTTGGGCAGGGGGTTGGGCTGGGTGACCCACAGAGGTCCCTTTCAACACCGACCATTCTGTGATTCTGTGGGAGGGTCCTGGGGTTTAAGCTCCAAGGAGGACATGAGGTTTTAGCCAGACAACCCTGGACCAGACCCGCCATGGCCTTGCGCAGGAGCTGTGCCGGATCCAGGCGGCAGATAACGGCGGTGCGAGGGGAGCTCTGGGCTGGGAAATGGCCGGTCCCAGGTGAGTTGAGTTTGCTCCGTTTCACAGCACGCGATCGTGTCGCGGAGGTCTCTGCCGGCTCCCTCTGCCCTGCCCGGCCATGGGGCTGCGAGCGAGGGGGTCCGGACCGCAGGAGCTCAGCCCCACTGTCCCTGCGTGAAGCTTCCCACTCGTCCAGGGCTGAGGGAGCACCCGGGTGCGGGGCCATGGCTGTGGGGCCCGCAGTGTCCCTGGGGTGCCCAGTCCCTCCCCGCTCCCCCCAGCACTGGCTGGGGAAAGGCTTCCCCAGGCCTTTTCTCCACTTGCTGAGGATGTGGCGTAGAGACGGGGACGTGGGACGCGGGGTTCACTCGTTCCCCGAGCGGCCAGGGCAGAGCGAGCCGGGGCCGCGGCGGGACGGGGCAGGCAGGGGATGCCTCTGCAGCCCCCTCCCTCCCTGCCGCCCCTTTGGCCCGGAGAACGAGGATGTCACCTTTTCCTTGCCTTTTTGCCAGCTTCCCCCTCCTGCCCAGCTCAGCCAATGCTCGTCCCGCTCCGCGCGCTGCCCTTGTAGGGTCCGGGGCTCCGCTGCCTTTCCAGGAACCCCGGCTCCCCTTAATCCCCTCGGGCCGGGGCATCCCTGGGGGGCCGGGCTCCGCCGAATCCCGGGCTTGGCTTCCGAACGAGCCTGTGACCCCCCCGCTATGTAGGGCCGGGGCTGACGTGGGGTCACCCCCTCGGGCTTGTGGGGAGGGGGGGGGGGGATAGCGAGCCCACGGGGTGCTGCGGGTGTTGGGACCCCCGGGCCTAGCCCGTGGGCTGCGTGGGGCTGGGCTGGCCCCGCGGTGCGGGGGGGGCCCTCCCTGGGTGACCCCGGGGGTGACGGCAGCCGGGGGGGGGGGGTCGGGGGCTGACCCTGCCCCCCGGGTGCTTTGGGAAGAGGCTGCCTGGGGGCTTCTCCCGACCCCCCCCCCCGAGCCCCCCGCAGTGCTGGTCCCCACGCACCGTGCCGGGGGGGGGGGCTGCGCGCACCCTCGGACCCCCCGTTTTTGGGGAGGGGCTGACCCCATCCCTGCGGGGGGGGTGCGGGGGCAGGCGGGGCCAGGCCCCCCCCCCCCCCCCCCCCCCGGTGCCCGCCGCGGGGGGGCTGTGCCGGGCTCAGCTGTTCCCTGCGGCAGCGGCACCGCGCGGAGCCGAGCCCACCGCGCCGGGCGGAGCGGGGCTGAGCGGGGCCGGGCCGGGCGGAGCCGAGCCGGGAGCGGGGCCGGGCGGAGGAGCCGCGGAGGGAGCGCAGGTGGGAGCCGGGAGCCGGGAGGGCCGGGGGGGGGTGGGGAGGAGGGTGCGGGGTGGGGGGGTCCGGGGCAGCGGGCTGTGGCCCCCCGGGCCCCCGGCCCCCCGGCCGCCCGCCGCCCGGCAGGAGATGGCTATATTTGGAAAGTGACCTCTGGTCGTTCCCGAGCAGCCGCTGCGGATTCAATTGTGGCAACGTAATGGCACGGCCGGGGAGCGGGGAGCGGGGCTGTCCTGCCTGTATCCTGCCTGTATCCTGCCCGCAACCCGCCCGCACCTTGCCTGCACCCCGCCTGGATCACGCCCGTACCCCCCCCCCGACCCCGCCTGCTCCCTGCGAGCACCCCGTTCGACTCCGCCTGCGCCCTGCCTGTGTCATGCCCGCACCCTGCTGACACCCTGCCTGCGCCCCGCACGGCTGTCATGCCTGCAGGCCGCCAGCACCCTGCCTGCACCCCTGCTGCACCCCTCCTGTACCCCTCCTGCACCCTGACAGCACCCTGCCTGCACCCCTCCTGCAGACCACCAGCACCCTGCCTGTACCCCGCCTGCACCCCGACAGCACCCTGCCTGCAGAACAACAGCACCCCACCTGCACCCCAATAGCACCCTTCCTGTAAACCGCTAGCACACTGCCTATACCCTGCCTGCACCCCAAAAGTATCCTGCCTGTACCCTGCCTGCAGACCACTAGCACCCTGCCTGCACCCCAATAGTACTCTACCTGCAGACCACTAGCACCCTGCTTGCACCCTGTCTGTACCCCGCCTGCACCCCAATAGCACCCTGCCTGCAGACCGGTAGCACCCTGCTTGTACCCTACTTGCACCCCACTAGCACCCTGCCTGCAGACCACTAGCACCCTGCTAGCACCCTGCCTGAACTCTGCCTGCACCCTCTTAGCACTCTGCCTGAACTCTGCCTGCACCCCATTCAGCCCTGCCTGTACCCTGCCCAGCTCTGCTTGCACCCCACCTGCACCCTACCCAACCCCGCCTGCACCCCACACCCTGCCTGCACCCCGCCTGTGCCCTGCGCACGCTCTGCCCCGCCGGCCAGGCGTCACCCCCTCCCCTGCACGCCCGCACCCCAAGCCCTGCTCCCGGTGGCAATGGATGAGATGCTGCAAACCACCCGGAGAGCATCCCCATGGAGCCTACTCACTGCTCCCCAGGGCTGGGGACCATCCCCGGGGCCGTGGGGGTGACGCCAGCGGTGCCGGTGTCCAGCCCCTCTTGGTAGTGGGGCTCCGGGCCCCCTCAGCGCCTGGCTGGGACCCCCACCCGTTCTGCCAGGCCAGGGGCAATGCTGAAGGGCCAAGGGGACCCATGGGGACGCCCAGGGCAGATGTGGCTTGGCTTGGCGCTGCACGTGCCCTGGCCAGAAGCCACCGGCCGGGACGCGGAGGAGCAGCTCTGGCTGGGGCCCGCCGTGCGTTTGGTGGCTGGGTGCGTTTGCCCCGTGCCGTGGCCGAGGCCCCGGGGTGGTCAGCGGCTCGTGGGTGCTGGAGAGCCCCTGCTCCAGGGGTTTCAGGGTCCCGAGGGGCTCAGTGCCCCCAGGCAGGTCCCAGGAGCTGCACAGGCTTGGGATGGAGGTGAGTGATGGCGGGCAGCATGCCCGGCTGTGGCCGAGGGCTGGAGACTCTGCTGGGGCCGTGCTGAGCGTGAGGGGCTCCTCCGCACCCCGGTGTCCAGCCCTCACCCGGGGTCCGTGCCAGGCGGATGGGTTGGGGGTGCAGAGTGAGTGGCACACGGGGAGCCTCGTGGAGGGGCCGGGGGTGGGCGATGCTGGAGGCACAGCCTCCTTTGTGGGTGCTGGGTTGAGCGGGTGACATCAGGACGCAAGGGGACAAGCTGTGACCCGGTGCGTGGCACCTCCACGCCCACCCCAAACTTCCCTCAGCCCTGCTCCTCCACTGCGGCTGCTCGTGTGCCAGCCCCGGTGCCAGCCGTGGGGCACGGCAGGGCTGTGGGGCACGGCACAGCCGTGGGGCATGGCACGGCCGCACATCGTGGCACGACCGTGTCCCTGCCCAGCAAGCGGCTCCGGCCACAGGATGCTGGTCCCCAGCGCTTGCAGCACCCACACCCCCTGCACCAGGGCTGCCCCCAGTCCCCCCACGTTGGGCACCATCCTGCACCCTCATCCCCTGCCATCCCCGTGTCCCCAGGCTACCCCCTGTGCCCGGCGTGGGGAATGGGGGTCTCTCGGAAGCCTGAGGGGGCCAAAACCCCTCCATGCTGTGCCGGGGAGGGGTCGCGGCCTGACCCTGTGCCCCCCCAGCCATGAGCCGCCGCGTGGTGCGCCAGAGCAAGTTCCGGCACGTCTTCGGGCAGCCGGTGAAGGCCGACCAGATGTACGAGGACATCCGCGTCTCCAAGGTGACGTGGGACAGCTCCTTCTGTGCTGTCAACCCCAAGTTCCTGGCCATCATCGTGGAGTCCGGTGGCGGGGGGGCCTTCATGGTCCTGCCCCTCGCCAAGGTGAGTTTGGAGGCTGCCGGGGTCTGGCCCCCCGTGGGATGTACTGGGGGGGGACGTGCTGGTGGGCTCTGCTGTTGAGGGGCTGCTGGGAGCCCAGAGCGCTCCAGCTTTGCCCCAACATCCCCGTCCTCGCGTGGGGGCTCGGGGCAGGGACACCCTGGGTTGATCATCGGCGCTTGTGAAGGGGGCGACTGAGGTGATGCGGGAAACCCCGGCTGCTTTCTCCCCAGGCCAAAGTCCCCGGGGGTGTGTGATGCCCAGGGAGATCCTGGTGGGGTGGGGGTCTGCTCTGCCCACCCCGGCAGAATGCCTGGGAGGGGTCCCCAGCCCATGCTTGCCATCAGAGGGGACACAAAACAACCTCTCCTGGGGCACGTCGTTCCCCTCTGCATCCCTACGGGGCCTCGTGTGAAGTGAGCCCCGTTCCCGCTGTGTGCCTCAGTTTCCCCCTTCGAGGCGGGTGCAAAGCTCTGGCCACCGCCGGGGGGGGGGTCCCTGCGTGTCCCCGCTTGTGCCGCAGCCCCACGTGGTGGCTGGGCTGGGGCTTGGGGGGCTCCCAGAAGGGTGTTGTCCCCCCCCAGTCACTGGGGACTCATCCCGGCCCCTCGGCGTTGCAGACGGGACGGGTGGACAAGAACCACCCGTTGGTGACGGGGCACACGGCGCCCGTGCTGGACATCGACTGGTGTCCCCACAACGACAACGTCATCGCCAGCGCCTCCGAGGACACCACTGTCATGGTGAGGGGCCGGACCCCGGGGGGGTAGAGGGGGGTGACGGCGGGCTCGGGGAGGGGGGGAGCGGCGCGCAGCATCCCCCCGCCTTCGCCGCCCGTGAAGTGTCGCTGGCCTATTTTTAGCCCCGGTGCCGTGCGTTCGCGCTGGCGGCGGCTGCTCGCTCCATGATGCAGCAGTTTGTGCTAAATATACCCGCCCGGGCGACTCAGCACCCGGGAATAGCTGGGGGGGGGGGCTGGGGGCTGTGCCCCCCTCCCTGTGCCCACCGGCACCCCCAGCGCCGGGGATGCACCCCAGGGTGCCAGCGCTGCCGCTGTTGCCTCGCCACCCACCCCACAGCCTAAGCTGGGATTAACGATGAGGTTAATTGGCTCCGAGGCCCGCGGCCGCTTAGCGCTCACCCGCGGGGTGATCCCCGCGCCCCGCTCTCCGTGTGTCCCCCCCCAGGTGTGGCAAATCCCCGACTACGTCCCCGTGCGAAACGTGACGGAGCCGGTGGTGACGCTGGAGGGACACTCCAAGCGGGTGGGCATCATCTCGTGGCACCCCACCGCCCGCAACGTCCTGCTCAGCGCGGGTAAGGGGCTCCCGGGTCACCCTCCCCGGGGTTGGGGGGGTCCGTGAGGTGATGGCGTCCGCCCCGTCGGTCCTCCGCAGGCTGCGACAACCTGGTGATCCTCTGGAACGTGGGCACGGGGGAGATGCTGCTGGCGCTGGAGGACATCCACACCGACCTCATCTACAACGTGGGCTGGAACCGCACCGGCAGCCTCCTTGTCACCACCTGCAAGGACAAGAAGGTCCGCGTCATCGACCCCCGCAAGCAGCAGGTCGTGGCGGTGAGTGACCCCCGCCGCGTCCCCCCACCGTCCCACCACCGGGTCCCCATCCCATGCCTGCCTGACCCCACTAACCGCCCGCACCCGCGCGTCTCTGTCTTTGGTTTTAACCCGCTAACGACCGGCGCAGGAGAAAGACAAACCGCACGACGGCGCCCGCCCCATCCGCGCCATCTTCGTGGCCGATGGCAAGATCTTCACCACCGGCTTCAGCAAGATGAGCGAGCGCCAGCTGGGCCTCTGGGACCTGGTACGCGACGGCGGCTCCCGCCCGGCCAGCGCCGTCCCGGGGACCCCGCGGAGCCGGGGATGCTCTCCGGCCACTCCTGTGCCCTGACAGCCTCACGCACACCCCGGGAGCAGGACTCAGCAGTCGTATTGGGGGACAGATCCGGACCCCCCCCCCGCCATTTTCACCCCGTCCTCTGCCCCGTGCTGACTCTCTCCCCCTCCCCCCCAGGAGAGGTTTGCCCCCCACGAAGGGCTGAGGCCCGTGCGGGCCATCTTCACGCGGGAAGGACACATCTTTACCACGGGCTTTACCAGAATGAGCCAGCGGGAGCTGGGCTTGTGGGACCCGGTAACCAGGCTGCATGGAGTGCTGCCCCGGGAACTTGGCCCCCCCCCCCGAGTCCCTATGCCCCCCCACCCGGGGTGGGGTGTCCGCTGCATCCTCTCCCAAAAAAAGATGCCAAGTTCCCAAGTGTGCGGTGCTGTGCTGGGCGTGGGGAGGGGGCTGGGGGGGGCCGGGCTGGGGTGCACCCGGCCATGTGGGTGAGCAGGAGGGGGTGCGGGGGGGCATGCCGAGCTGCCTGCCCGGGGCTGTGTACCCCGGGGGGGGACGAGCCCCGTCCCCACAGTGTGCCGTGGCTAACGCGTGTGACTAACCAGGGTGGGGGTTTCGGGGCCACTGCTCACCCCACCACCACCACTCCGGCCCCACAGAACAACTTCGAGGAGCCCATCGCCCTGCAGGAGATGGACACCAGCAACGGCGTCCTGCTGCCCTTCTACGACCCCGACTCCAGCATCGTCTACCTCTGCGGGAAGGTAACCCCCACCCTGGGGGCGCGCCCGTCCCCATGCCACCACTGCCCTGGGGGTTCCAGGGGCTGGCTGACACCCGTCCCCCCACCCGCAGGGTGACAGCAGCATCCGGTACTTCGAGATCACGGACGAGGCTCCCTACGTGCACTACCTGAACACCTACAGCAGCAAGGAGCCGCAGCGGGGCATGGGCTTCATGCCCAAGCGCGGGCTGGACGTCAGCAAGTGCGAGATCGCCAGGTGAGAGCTGGGGGGAGCCGGGGGGGGATAACAGAATCACAGAATCACAGAATTAATGGTGGGGGTTGGAAGGGACCTTTGTGGGTCACCCAGTCCAACCCCCTGCCGAAGCAGGGTCACCCAGAGCAGGCTGCACAGCACCACGTCCAGGCGAGTCTGGAATATCTCCAGAGAAGGAGACTCCACAGCCTCCCTGGGCAGCCTGGGCCGGGGCTCCGTCACCCTCAGAGGGAAGAAGTTCTTCCTCATGTTCAGACGGAACTTCCTCTGCTTCAGTTTGTGCCCGTTGCCCCTTGTCCTGTCACTGGGCACCACTGAACAGAGTCTGGCCCCGTCCTCCTGACACCCACCCTGCAGATATTTGTAAGCATTGATCAGGTCCTCCCGCAGGCTAAACAAGCCCAGCTCCCTCAGCTTCTCCTCACAGGAGAGATGCTCCAGTCCCCTCATCATCCTCATAGCCCTCCGCTGGACTCTCTCCAGTAGCTCCTCATCTCTCTTGAACTGGGGAGCCCAGAACTGGACAGAGTGCTCCAGATGAGGCCTCACCAGGGCAGAGCAGAGGGGAAGGAGAACCTCCCTCGACCTGCTGGCCGCACTCCTCTTGATGCACCCCAGGATCCCATTGGCCTTCTTGGCAGCCAGGGCACACTGCTGGCTCATGGTTAACCTGTCACCCACCAGCACTCCCAGGGTCGGGGGGGGGGGATGGCCGGACCCTGACCACCCTTGTCCCATGCAGGTTCTTCAAGCTGCACGAGCGCAAGTGCGAGCCCATCGTCATGACGGTGCCACGCAAGGTGAGCCCACTGGGGTCCCGGGGGACATGGGGGATCTAGGGGGGACACACGCCCCATCTTACCGCTGCCTCCCTCGTCCCTGCAGTCAGACCTCTTCCAGGATGACCTGTACCCCGACACGCCGGGCCCCGAGCCGGCCCTGGAGGCGGACGAGTGGCTGTCGGGGAAGGATGCGGAGCCCATCCTCATCTCGCTGCGGGACGGCTACGTCCCCGTCAAGAACCGGGAGCTGAAGGTGGTCAAGAAGAACATTCTGGACAACAAGCCCCCCCCGGGCCCCCGCCGCGGTCACTCCACCTGCGACCCCGACATCTCCGTGAGTGTCCCGGGGCTGGGGACATGGTGACGGGGCTGTCCCCGCTCCTGGGGTGGGGTTTGGGGAGGCTGGAGGGGGTTCCCCGGTGACCCCGTGTGTGTGTCCCCCCCCCCCGCAGCGGCCAGCCCTGGAGGAGGTGCTGGAGGAGATCCGTGCCCTGAAGGAGATGGTCCAAGTGCAGGAGAAGCGCATCTCCGACCTGGAGAACAAACTCTGCCAGTTCACCAACGGCACGGACTAGCGCGGCGGTCACGGCCACGGCCACGGGGGGGGCGAGGACTGCCCCTGCCCCCCCCGGGATTAAAGCCGAGTCCCCGCAGAGGGCAGGAGCCCAGCACCGTGTTCTTTCCCCAGGAGCCGAGGCCGCAAGGAGGGGGTCGGACCCTGACACCCCCCCCCAGCTGCCGGCATTGGTCGCATCCCGCTGTGGGGGTGGCCCAGCACATTGACCCCCCCCCCCCCCCCCCAGCTGCAGCCCCCCAGGGTCGGGGGGGGGTCCCCGCTTTGGTGCCCACAGGCTGCTGAGCATTCCTCCTCGGGGACCTGCAAGCTGGGCGCCAGCACCCTCCCGGGATGGGGGGCTGCCGGGCCCCCTCGGCCAGGATGCGCTTGGATACGGTGCTACACTCCCCCCCCACACCCACCCCCCCCCCCCCGCCTCGACCACCCCCCATTCACCTCCCCGTGCCCCATCACCCCTCAGCGGGGGCTCCTGACCTGCTTCTTGCTGCTGGGTCCCCCTTTGACAAGGGGCTGGGGCACCCATGGGTGCGTGGCGGGTGCCGGGGGGGCTGCCAGCCCCGGGGGGGCCCTGCCTGCACCCCGCTGCCCGCGGGCAGAGACGGGCAGAGAGACCCAACCATTAAAGAGCATTTATTGGTGGTGGCCGCGGTCGGAGCTGCTCGGGCTCCCCCGGCTCTGGCCCAGATGTCGCTTGTGGGGTGCATGGAGGGGGGGCGGGGGGGGGCCGCCAGCTACGAAAAGTCCCCGTGGAGCGAGCCTGGCCCCCCCGCAGCCCCCGGCCCCCCTGTGCAAAGGGGGAGCAGCCCGGGGCGGGGGGCCGGGGGTTAGCACCATTTGACGTAAGGTTTCTCTCGGGGGGTCAGTGCGCAGGACGAGGGGGTGCAGCGCTGCCAAGGGGGGGGCAGCCGAGTGGGGAAAGGGGGGGGTGAGCAGAGGGTAAGGGGGGGGTGACACCAGCTGGCCCTTCGCAGGCACCCCCTCGGCTGCCCCAGCGGAACCCCGTGCTGGGGTGGGGGGGCAGCCATGCAGCCCCGCGCTGGCTGTGGGGGTGCAGTGGGGCTGACCCCCCCCTCCCCGCATTGGCAGGCAGAGCAGCTCCCGGGTAAGTGCACTTGTAGCGCCTGGACGGGGGGGGGGGGGGGGGCCAAGGGGCTGGACAGAGCCCCCCAGCTCCGGGGGTACCCCGGGACCCCCCGCAGCTGGCAGTCCCCCGGGGCGGGATGTGCCCCCCACCACCTTGCCAGGGCGAGGGGCCGAGCAGCACCCCAGAGGGCGGTTGAGGGGGGCTGGGGTACAGTCCGTGGGTTTGCCCCCCCTGGTCCCTGCCACCCCAGCTGCAGGGTTGTCACCCCACCCCAACCCTGTCCTGCTGTCACACCCGCACCCCCTGCACCCCCTGCACCCCAGTACCGACCCAGCTGTGGGGATGATCTCCCCCACACCAGGGCCAAATCCTGCACCCCCCACCCCATTTGCCCTCCGCAGTTCTTGGGCTGGCTCCCCCCTGCCCCGCTCCCCCTCTGTGCCCCCATACACGGCCCCGAGGGAAGGGGGGGGCTCAGGGGGTCACTTCTCCGTCAGTGAGAGCTGCAGGATCCGCTGCAGCTCCTCTTCCTCCTGGCGCGTCCGACGCTCGGCTTCCTCCTGCTCCCGCGCCGACAGCGCCATGGCCAGCCGGAGCTGCTCCGCGTAGCTGGGGAACAGGGTGCTGGGCCCCCCGCCGCCCCCCCCCGGGGCCGGGGCGATGGGGGGTCGGGGGGCTGCCGTGTGCTGGGGAGTCCTGCGGGGTGGCAGGGTCTCAGCGGGGGTCCCTGGGGGGCTGGCACCCACTCCCGCTCCCCCCCAGCGCGGGGGGCTGGCCAAACCTTACCAACCTGTCTCCTCGGCGGCCCTCGTGCGACATGGGGTGGGTGCCCGGCTTGCTGTTGGTCAGCGCTTCCCAGATGGTGACCTGTGGCCGGTGGCAGAGGGGTGCTCAGAGGGTGGCACCCACCCACCCGCACCCCCAAAGCCCGGCCCCCCTGCGTGAGCTCTGCCCCACCGCCGCGGGATGCAGGGATGGGGCGAGGTGGGGGTCAGCATCGCTGGGCAGTGTCACGGGTCCCCCTGCCGGGGTGGAGGGGTGCGGGCAGGAGGAGGTGGAGGGGTGGCAGTGCCCACCTGGTCGTACTCGCTGCCCGCTTCCAGCAGGCTCTGCTGGATGGCGAACTGGAGCAGGTCGTCCTCGTCCTCCCGCAGGGCGTCCTGGTGGGTGCCCACCACGCTGTACCCCCGCGGCACCTCGAACAGTGCCGGGTCCATCTCGCACGCCCGGCACGAGGCTGCGGGGACACAGGCGCCAGCATGGCTGGGCACCCCACTGTGTGTCCCCCCTCCTCCGGCCGCGGTCCCCCCCCCCCGCCACCCCGCTTACTCAGGGAGCTGGAGCTGCTGACGCTGGAGGAGTCGCTGCTGGGCGAGGGTGCCTCGCTGCTGGGGCTGTGTCGCAGGGAGCTGACGGGCTCGTCGCACCCGTTGAGGTTCCCGAAGGTGATGCGGGCGTTGAGGATGTGGAAGATGGGGATTTCTGCGGGGAAAGGTCTGCCTGGACAAGGTCCTCTACAGCCTACTGTAGGTGACCCTGCTTCGGCAGGAGGGTTGGACTAGATGACCCACGGAGGTCCCTTCCAACCCTGACCATTCTGTGATTCTGTGAAAGGGGGGGAAAAAAAAGCAGGGAGGGAAGCCGGCCGTGCCACCCACCCCAGCGGCAAAGACCCCCCCTGCCCCGTACCGATCTTGACGGGGAAGCCGGGCGGGAGGCGCAGCGTGATGAAGTCCCGCAGTTTGGCGAAGAGCGCGTTGCTTATTGCCATCAGGTCAATGATGGGGGCAACCTGCTCGCAGAGGGACAGCGGGTGGTCCTCGCACAGCCACAGCTTCGCCTTGAACCTGCCGGGGACAGGCGCTGGGCTGGGGACCCTGCCTGCCCCCCCTGGGGGCTCTGCAGGGGTTGGCGGGGGTAGGGGGGGGAGACAGGGGGGGTCCCCAGTCTGCTCCTTCCCCCCTCACTTCTGCGTCTTGGTGGTGAGCTCCATGGGCCGCCCCATGTCCCGGTTGCCCAGCTCGAAGTTGGGGTTGAAGTACTCCTCGGGGGTGATGGCGGTGGGGTTGGCGTGGCTCAGCGTCTGCGTGATCAGCGTCTGCGGGGCAGCCCGGCAGGGTAACGGGGGGGTCCGGCCGCGGGGCCACCCGCCCGACAGCACCCCCAGCAGACTCACCCCGTTGTTGGGCCCCACGTGCTGCTCGGCGATGCCCAGGAAGGACTGCAGCGGGGTCTTGCTGCCTGCGGGAGAGCAGGGGGTGAGGGCCGGCGCCGGCGCAGCGCCCTGCCCGCCCAGCCCGCGCCGGCTCCACCTTTGCTCTTGCCCTTGTGCTGGTCCGAGAGGTGCTCGGTCCGCGTCCGCGTGATCAGCTCCACGTTGGACGCGCCGTAGACCTGGCCGAGGAGGGGGAAAGGGCAGAGGTGGGTATCCACCACCCGCAACCAGCCATACCCCCCCACCCCAGGCGCCTCGGCCCCCCTGCCCCTCACCTTGGCCTCGTACCCGTTCACCATTTCTGTCTTCTCACTCCTCCAGCCCAGAATCCCGGACTTGTTCCTGGGGGGACACAGGGCACCGTGAGCGATGGAGGGTGTTGCTCAGCCCAGGGTGTGAGCAACCCAGGAGGCTGCTCGTCCCCGGGGTGAGGGCCTGGGTGCTGCCCCCAGCCCACCTCTCGAAGGCGATGTTCTTGGTGTCGAGCTGGGTGGTGACGACGGGGGCCGTCAGCCGCCCCATCACCTGCTCCTCGGTGGGCTGCACAGCAGCCAGCAGCACCTCCTGGTCGTGGCCGGCCAGGGCCAGCGTCTCCGAGTAGACCACCCGCCGGTCGTGGTCGATCTCCATCACCACCGCGCTGGTGTCTAGGGGGAGGGGGGTCATGGGTCCCCACCGTGTCACCTGGCCCCGCCGTGATGCCAAAGGGCTCTGCTGGTGCTCCCCGGTAAGCGGGGACACCCCGCTGAGCAGGGACACCCCGGTGACACCCCAGTGCCGGCTCACCTTGTCCCCGAAAGACGAAGCTGCGGTTGCCCCGCTGCCAGGTCATGTGGTCGAAGCCCAGCAGCGTGGTGTCCACGCGCAGGTTCTGGCCGCTCTTCCACACCTTGTAGGTGTCGCTGGGGCAGATCTTGGACACCAGCGGCACTGGGGAGAGACGGCGATAGCCCAGCCGGGGACGGGGCCACCCCGCACCCCCAGGTGGGCTGCCAGTGCTGAGCCGGGCGGGAGATGCGCCCAGGGAACCTGGTGCCTTGGTGGGATGGGGGTCTGCGAACTTGGGGTGTAGGTGGGGTAAGGGAGAAGCTGTCCCCCATCCTGGGGGTGGATGCTGGGGCTGGGGACGTGCCAGGGACGGGGGAGGCTCTGCTGGGAAACTCCCGCTCTCCCCCCAGCCACGCTCTGCCCCGAGCTTACCCCAGCTGGTGAACTCCCACTTCATCTCCACGTAGAAGTCTTGGGCCTGCAGGGAGCACCGCGGGGTCAGGAGGAGCCCACGGCCGGCGTCCCCCGGCTCCGGTGGCCCCGTGGGATGGAGGTACCTTGCGCAGCTTCTCCAGCAGGATGGGGATCCCGGCCAGGCGCTTGATGGCTCTCTGGTAGTCGCGGTAGCGCAGGACCAGCTGCACCAGCTCCAGGTCACGGGTGCTCACAGCCTCCTGCAGGACTGTGGGGCAGAGGGGGACAGTGCCCGGGGGGTGGCAGAGCCGGCCACTGCGCAGGAGCCACACGCACGCAGCGCTGCGTGTGCTGTCCCTCGGGAAGCTGCAGCATCAGGCTGAGCGTGCCCATCCCGTGCCCATCCCGTGCCCGTGCCAGGGCAGCTGGGTGGAGGAGGGCGGCAGGGACCCCCCCGCTCACCTGTCCAGCCGCTGCGGTTCTCCTTGCCCACGTCGGCGCCATGCTTCAGCAGCACCCTGGCGCACTCGAGGTGGCCCAGCGTGGTGGCAAGGTGCAGCGGGGTGCGTCCTCGGGGGTCCAGCTGCTCGATGTCGGCCTGCCGGGAGGGAGAGGGCTTAGGGGGCACCGGGGCAGCCCGACCTTCCCCCCCAGTGCCCTCCCGCAGGCGTGAAGCTCCTGGCCAGAGCAAGACGCTGACATTTGACGGTATCTTGGAGAGCATCACCATCCCGGAGCTCCCCCAAGAGATGCACCCCAAAAGGCTCTCCCTGCTCCCCACAGGCGCTCCCAGACCCACAGGGAGGGTGGGAGAGCGTGGCGGTGGCACCCAGCACGGCTCAGCGCCGTCCGGCTGGGCCGCACCCACCGCACGGGCACGGAGCAGGGGCACGGCGTGGCAGCGGGGGGCACAGATGCCCCCAGCACGGCGCATGGATCTCTCCACGGCTTGATGCAGCTGCGAGCTCGGGAAAAGCCCCCACTTCTGGGATTTGGAGGGGGGGGCCCCGCTGCCCAGTTGCCAAGCAGCAGCTGCCGGCAGCCCCCTCCGCCGGGGCTGGGAGCGTGGCGGGGGCTGCGGCGGGCGCACGTGTTCCCCTGCCTGAGCCGGGGGGTGGGCGGCTGCGGGAGCGGAGCGGCTGCTCGGAGGATCCCCGGGGCCCCGGGGGAGCTGCGCGTCGGGGCTGCCATTGTTTGTGCCAAGCCAGGAGCCTGGCACCCGGCCAGCCCCGAGGAATCCCTCGCCCGCCGGTGGGCACCCCGAGTGCCCGTGGGCACCCCGAGCGCCCGCGGGACCCGCTCCCCGCGCGGGGTGCGGCATCGCGCCCGTGCCCAGGGCACTGCTTGGGGATTGATGGAGTGGTGGGGTGGGGGGCTCAGCCTCTGCCCCCAGCACCCAGCCCAGGCAGAAGCCGTGTGCCCGGAGAGGGGCAGCCGCAGGGCGGGAGGCAGTGGGGATCAACCCCGAATCAGGGCATGGGTTTTGGGGAGGCCACTCCTGGGAGCACAGACACGGGGTGCAACGCCCAATGGTGCCAGCTGGGACCGGGCACCCC
Organism: Opisthocomus hoazin; assembly: GCF_030867145.1. Lineage (NCBI taxonomy): Eukaryota > Metazoa > Chordata > Aves > Opisthocomiformes > Opisthocomidae > Opisthocomus > Opisthocomus hoazin. Next base: position 12,335,711 of record NC_134433.1, on the reverse strand, counting down.
GGAGGTGTTTGGGGCTGGGCAGGAGTGCGGTGTGGGCTCTCCAGTCTCTCCAGCGTCCAAGCTCTCGCCCCACAGCAAGTCCCTGTCTTGCTTTTGGGCATGTCCTGCTGTCCCTGTGCCCTGGGGATGTCCCCATCCCTGCCCAGGCCATGGGCATCCCCATGCCCCTCACCCCCAGGTGCTCGCCGGGCAGGGGGACCCCCAGGCTGCCCACACTGCCAGAGCAAAACAGCCCCCTGGTTCCCCGGGAGCCAACACGCTGCTCCAACGCTCTCCAGGCGACCGCTGCTTCTTAATTGCGCTAATGAAATGTCTCTAATTAAAGCAATCGCACCCCAGCCGGGGGACGGGTGCTGCAGGCTCAGCAGGGCTCCCCAGCTGCAGCCCTGCCCCAGCGCCGGGCTGGACAAGGGTCCCCATTTTGGGGATGCAGCACCAGAGCCCACCCCGGGGGACGCGGCGTGACCCAGTTTTTGCTGGTGAGAGCTCAGTCCCCGGCCCTGGTGCTGGGACAGCTGCGGCTCGGGGGGCTGTGGCACAGGATCTGCCCATCCTGGGGCCGTGACACCCACTGGGGATGGGGACAGGGACAGTGATGGCTTCAGGGCGGCAGCGGCGCGGCACAGGACCGCAGCTCGGCCACTTGGCCTCCTGTGCCAGCCAGCGCACGGCACAGCACAGCCCCTCCGCAGGGGCTGTCCCCGGGGTGGGGGACCTCAGCCCCTCCACAGGGACCCACGGACCCTCGCTCCCCAGGTGGAGGCAGGGGTGGACGGGAGCTCACGGTGACAATTCAAGGGTGACAGACACAGGGCCCTCATGGGGACATGGAGAGGAGCAACCCAGCGCCTCCCAACCCCAAGCAGCACCTGCACGCGTGGGGAGGGGGGCCTGTGGGGTCCCCCCGCCCCGCACGGGTCCCTGGGGTGGCAGGAGAGCCGAGCCCCCGGGCAGGGGGGCATCCAGCCCCCGGCAGCACAGCCCTGCCCGGCTTACCCGGCGGATGCTCCGGCGGGGAGCCGGGCTGAGCCGTGTCTCTGGATGCCCTGGACGGCGGGGGGGGCTCAGCATGGGCTGGCCCCCACCTCCTTCCCCCAGATGCCCCCCTGCCCTGGGGTCTGGCCTGCGGCACCCACGGACCCCCCTGTGCACCCCTGGGGCGCACGCAGGGCCGGCTTTGCTGCAAAGGGTGGTGGGGGCCCAGCGGGGGCCATGGCAGAGCCCCTCAACCAGCCAGGCTTGGGGGGGGGGTTAGAAATCCTCTCTGCAAGCGAGCAGGGCCGGAGCCGCCCTCGCAGCCCCCGCATCTCCCCGCGCCTGCCGAGCCGCCGCGTGCGCCCAGCTTTGATCTCCGCCGCACCGGGCTCCTGGGAAAAATGACCCCAAATTACCAGGGAAATGAACCCGCCGGCGGTGGGGCGGGAGGCCGGGGCGACGCCGCTGCAGCCCCCCGGCCGCCCCCCACAATGGAGACGGGGTGTGGTGGGATGGCGGGAGCCGTCGCCTGCATCCCGACCGGAGCATCGCGGCACGGCGGCCTCCCCTCCTTTCGTGCCTCGCCGGGGTCCATCCGGCGCGGCCCTCAGCACCCCGGGGTGCTGGGAGCTGGGCTGGGGGAGCGGGGATGAACCCCCCCTCCCCTCGCCGCCGGCCTCGCTCCAGCGCCTGCAGATTCCTGCGGCTTCGGGGTTGGGTTTTAATTACCTGAATGGCATCGCCACCGGGGAGAGGGAGGCTGGGAACCCGCCTGGGGACCCCGCTCTGCCACCGGCCGGCTGGGGGGGTGCCCAGGCTGGGGGGTACGGTGGGTCCCCCCACCCCGCGGAGAACCTGCCTGGCCTCCTGGGGCTGGGGGGCTGCGCCCCGGCAGCATCGGGGTCCTGTGTCCCCCCCCCGAGAGGGGCTCAGCCGGAGGGTGGGGAGCGGGGGGCTGGCAGCACTCTGAGAAGCGGGGGGCCGGTCGGGGGGCCGGGGGCCCGCAGAGGCCTCGCAGGGAGTGGGGGACACGTGGGGAGGGATGCCGGGGGCTGCGTGCGCCGGGGGATGCAGGGGACCCGCGTGCGGTACCCACCGCTCTGTGCCAGCCTCGGGGGGTCTGGGCACATCCCCGGGGTGCGGGGGGACACGCGACACCCCCGCAACCCCGCCAACGGGGGGAGGGACCCCATCCACCACCCTCCCCCCCCCCAATCGCCATCATCTTCCTCCCAGCCCCGAGCGGGAGCGCGGCTGCAGCGTTGCATCAGCCCGAGCCGAACCGGGCCGTACCGGGGCTGCCCCCCCCGTGTCCCCCCCGTGTCCCCCCCCACCTGCTTGGCGCTGAGCTCCCGGTCCAGGTCGCGGGGGCGGTTGTGCCAGACGAGGTAGTGCAGCGGGTACCTGCCCTCCGGCCCCCTCCTGCCCGAGCAAGACGCGAGCATCCTCCGTGCATGCTGGAGCGGGCGCGGTGCGGGGCGGAGCGGGGCGGGGGGGGGGGGGGGGGGCCGGGCGCGGCACCTCCCGCCCGGTGCTCCCCCCGCGGCCCCCTCCCCGCACCGCCCGGCCTCATGGGACTTGTAGTCGCCCTGCCCGGCATCGCCCTCTTCCTCCTCCTCCTCCTCCTTGTCCCCCCCCCTCCAACGCTCGTCCAGCACCGCGGACCCCAAACCCCGCTGGTGGGGGGGGGGGGGGCTGCAAAGGGTCACCCCGCTGGCGTTCAGACCTCCTCCAACCCCCCCCCCCCGGGTTGGTTTCCCCCCTCTCTCCTGACCCCCACTCCCCCCGTGGGCCAGCGGGCCCGGGCACATGGCGGGGCAGGGGCGAAGGCGGCCGGGGGGGCCGGGTAGGGACTCCCGAGCCCCCCCACCCTGGGCAGCAGCAGGAGCGGGCCCCCCGGCCCCGTTTCCTTTTCCGCCTGCGTTTCTCCGGGGCGGGCGTCGCGTTTTCCGGCTGCCGCCCGAGAACAATGCGAGGCTGGGCCTCCGCCGGCCGCCTCGGCCCCCCGCCCCGCTGCCCCCCACCCTGCCACGGGGCCCCCGCCGAGGGCTGCATCCCCCCGTCACTATCCTCCGCTCAGCCGTGACGGAGGTGGCGGTGGTCGCGTCCTCCCGCCCTGGTCCCCCATCTCCCCGCCAGCCCCGCTGCCCCATGACGTCACGAGCCATCTCCTCAGTGACCACCGGTGAAGGGACCCCCAGCCTGGCCCCCGGTGAGGGCACCCCCAGCCTGGCCCGTGGGGGGGGGGGCAGGATCAGGCCCCCCTCCGGTGGGCCCTGCCTGGGGTGGCTGTGCCGCAGGGATCCACCCCCCCGCAGCTGCTTGCAGGGCCCCCCACAGTGATACTGGGGTGTCCTCTCCCCTCGCTCGGAGTGTTTACGGGATCCCAGAGGGGGGGAACAGACCCCAAATGGGCCCCAGTCCCCCCACCCCCCTCCAAAATCCCCCGCTGAACACCCCAGGGAGGTGCTGGCCCACCCCACACACCCCCAGTGCACCCCAGTGTCCTGGGACCCCCAGCCGGACCCAGGCTGCCCGCACAGCACCCCGCCACGCACCGGGGATGGGGCCAGGGTGGGGACGGGGGGTCCCCAGGACTGGGGCGCATGGTGTCAGGGCTGGCACTGGGAGCAGGATGGGGGATGCCTGGGCTGGGGCTGAACCCAGAGCTGGTTCTGGGGTGCCCAGGGCAGGACTGGGACAAGCGGGAGGTGCCCAGGGCCGAGACTGGGGTGTGCAGGACCCGGACTGGGAGCAGCACCAGGACCACGGGGGTGCCCGAGACCCGAGGCGGGGGACAGAACCAGGACCGGGAACAGGACCAGGACCGGGACCGGGACCGGGACCGGGACCAGGACCAGGACAGCGTGCGGGAGCGGGAGCGGGCGGGCACGGCGGGCCGGGGGCTGCCCCGCACGGGACCCGGCAGCGGGCGGGACGCCCAGGAGCGGGACCGGGCCAGCCGGGAGCGGGGCGGTGCCGGTGCGGGAGCGGGTGCGGGGCGGTGCCGGTGCCGGTGCGGGGCGGTGCCGGTGGCGGGGGGGGGGGGGCCGTTGCGGCCCCTCCTCCGCCGGGGCCGGGCCTGCGCCGCTTCCTGCGGAGCCGCCGGGCGCTGGGAGCAGCCGGCAGCCCCCGGCGAGCCGCGGCCCCGGGCCCCCCCGCCGCCCCCGCCCCGCCGCCCGGCCCCCCCCCTTCCTCTGGCCCCCCCCCCCCCCGGCGGGCCCGGGGGCGCTGCCCCCCCCCCCCCACGCTGGCGCAGAGGCCCGGGCCCGGGCCCGCCTCGCCGCTGAGGATGGCCCGGAAGGCGCCGCGGGCGGAGGTGTGCGCCGACTGCAGCGCCCCAGGTAAGGGACCCCCCCCCGCTACGGCACTGGAGACCCCCCCGGTACGGCCCCGCTACGGCCCATCCCCCCGCGGCCCCGCCGGTGGGGTCCGGCTCACACCCCCCCCTCCCCGGAGCCTGGCCGGGAGCCTGCCCTGCGCTGCCCAGCTCCCCCCCCGAGCCCCTTCTGCACCCCGAGGTCCCCCCCGGTACATCCCCAGCCCCCTCCGAGCCCCCTCTGCACCCCGAGGTGCCCCCCGGTACATCCCCAGCCCCCTCCGAGCCCCCTCTGCACCCCGAGGTGCCCCCCGGTACATCATCAGCCCGCCCCGAGCCCCCTCTGGCCCCCCCGGTACCTCCCCAGCACCCCTGTGAGCCTCCTCTGCACCCCGAGGTGCCCCCCCGGTACGGCTGCAGCCCCCCCCGAGGCCCCTCTGCACCCCGAGGTGCCCCCCGGTACATCACCAGTCCCCCCCAAGCCCCCTCTGTGCCCTGTGGTGTGCCCTCCCCCGCCCTGGTGCATCCCCAGGCCCCCCCTGCACCCTGATCTGCACCCCCCGGTACGCTCCCAGGGAGCCCTTTCGCATCTCTTTCTGCACCCCACAGTGAGAGACCCCTTTGCACCCCCTGCGTGCCCCCAGCACCCCCCCGGTGAGTCCCCTCTGCACCCTGGGGTGCACCCCTAGGGACCCTCGCTCTGCGCCCCAGGAACCCTCTGATGTGCCCCCAGTGCGACCTCCCGGTGAGGCCCCTGGGCCCTCTGGGTGCACCCCCTTTCCCCCCCCAGGAATCTCCCGCTACGCCCCAAACGTGACCCCGATAACACCCCCGTGCCCTCCCCAGGGCCACCCCGGTGCCCCCCGTGTACCCAACGCCCGTCACCACCCGCAGCCCCAGCACCCCTCGGCGTGGGGCTGCTGGGGACGTCCCCATCGGTGGAAGGACCCTGCAAATGGCGGGGGGGGGGGAACACCCTCCTGTGCCCCCCAGCACCCCGCAGATCCGGGCTGGGCGCTGCGGGCAGGCTGAGCCGCGCCGCGCTGCAAGCCGCAGCCTGACCTGGGCAAGACGAGTCGCGTCCGCGGCGGTGCCGCTGCCCGCAGCCCCCACGCCAGGCACGAGCCCACGGGCGTCGCGGTGGAGCTGGACCCCCCCAAAACCCTGCCCGCCCCCCAAAAACCCTGCCCGTGGCCGGCGATGAATGAACGGGGCCGAGCGTCGAGGCTGCCGTGAGCCGGCCCGGAAAGCCGCTCGCGGGCCAAGGCTGTGCCCAAATTGCTCCGGCCGCGTGCCGAGGGCCGGATCCTGCCGGGAGAGCCGGGGGCACGCGTGGGTGCGGGGCTGCCCTGCCCGCGGAGCGCGTCCCCCCCGAGCGCGGGGGTCCCCGGCGTGGTGCTGAGGGTCCCTCCCGGGGTCGCGGGGAAATGGAAACCAGTTTCTTCCAATCTCTTCTGGCCCGGCAGCCATGCGAGGAAATGAGTTATAAAGTCCAGAGGCCGCTTCCTACCGCGCCCGGAGCACCCGTCGCTGCTGCCAGGGATGCGCCGGCCGGCCCGGTGGGGGGGGGTCCCCCGGCCCCTCTGCCTGCGCTCCCCTGGCCGAATCCTGCTCCACTGGGGTCTCTGGAATCCCCGGCTCCGCCAGCCGGCCCCAGCCCTCCCCTCGCCGGCGCGGGGCTGAGCGCTGGGGGTCCCGCCATCGGCCCGCGTCGCGGTGCGGGGACGGCGGTGCCGGGGGCTCTGGAACCCTCTCAGGGTTTTGGGGTGTCCCCTTGCCAGTTCTCCCCAAGCCGCTGCAGTGCACCCCGGTTTCCCCTTGCAGCGGGAGGGGGTGCTGCCTGGGGGGTACCCCGGATCTGCCCGGCCCCCCCCGCCCGCAGCGTCCTGTTCCCGTGTGGGCAGCGGGCGCGAAGGCGCAGATGCCGCCGCACCGGCTGCCAAGGCGCTGCCATCTGTGTGCGTGGGGCTGCCAGGCTGGGGGGGGCCGCCGCTCCCCACCCCCCCTGGACACCCTGCTTCGGACCCGTGGCACTGCAGGGCTGGGGGCCCCCCCGAAATGGCATCCCCAGGGCTCGGGAGGGGGCTTGGGGAGGGGTCCGGGACCCGCGGGGAGGAAGGAAGCAGGGGAGGCCCTCCTGCCTACCCGCCTTCCTCTGCGGGGTCGTGGGGCCACTGTCCCCCCCCCAGGGCCACCGCGGCTGGCCAGTGCTGTCCCCCCACTCTAGCCCCTGTACCCCCGGGCTTGGGGCTCCCCCCTCCCGCGGGGCAGGGCGGTGTTTGTGTAGGCCCTACAGAAACACGGGGCGGTGGGGCTGGGCAGAGGCTGGCAGGGCTCCCCGCAGCCCCTGGCACGGGGTCACCCACGGACGGCTCAGCACTGTCACCCCGCACCCGGCCGCCTGTGACCCACCCGGGGGGGGCTCCCCAAATCCTGCAATGGGGGCTGCTGCAGCCTCACAGCCCCCCCATCGAGGTGCAGCACCCCCCCCGCGGGCCAGCCCCAGGAGCCATTTCTGGGGTGCGAGTGTGGGGCTCGGCCGGGAGCGGGGCCCCCGCGGGTGCCGGGGCCGGTGCCAGCGTGGCCGCTCAGACGTCCCTTTGTTCCTGGCGGGGACACAAAGGGCTCCAGTCCGGCCGGGCCGGGGCCGGCATGGGGGGGCTGAGGGGGGGGACGACAGCGAGGGGGGGAGGGGGCACAGCACCCACCCTGAGAGTCAGGGTGCCCTGGGGGGCTGGCGTGGGGTGCCAGGCTGTGGAGCCCATGACCACCATACATGGGAGCCCACAGGATGGAGATACCCACCCTGCTGCCCCCCCCAGGACACCCCCCCCCCCAAAATGCCCAGCTGAGGGGTCAGGGGGTGCGCGGCCTCGCAGGGTGCTGCGGTGGGTCGGGGTGCCCCTGCTCGTCCTGGCATCGTCACCAGCCGCTCTCCTGATGGGGGGGCCAAATCCTGCCCCCCCCCCCTTGGCTGGTGCCTGGTTGCTACGGGAAACCTGTGGGTTTCCCCTGGCGATGGGCTGAGCCCCTCGCCGTTGCCAGGGAAACGGTCGCTGCGGCAACGCATCCCCCCCTGGCAGCAGGGGGATGGATGGGGAGGGGACCGCGGCGGCGGGGGGGGACACCCAGTGACCCCCCCCCCCCCGCCCCGCAGACCCCGGCTGGGCCTCCATCAACCGCGGGGTGCTGATCTGCGACGAGTGCTGCAGCGTCCACCGCAGCCTGGGCCGCCACATCTCCGTCGTCAAGCACCTGCGCCACAGCCCCTGGCCCGCCACGCTGCTCCAGGTGGGTGCTGGCCCTGGGAGGGGGGGGACACATGCACCCAGGGACCCCTCCGCACCCACCGGGCCCTGCCCCTCCCCCCGCAGATGGTGCACACCTTGGCCAGCAACGGGGCCAACTCCATCTGGGAGCACTCGCTGCTGGACCCGGCGCAGGTGCAGAGCGGGCGCCGGAAGGCAAACCCCCAGGACAAAGTGCAGTAAGTGCCCCCCCGCCTGCCGTGGGGAGGGGGTCTGTGCCGGATGGGTGCCCCCCCCAGCCTCACCCTGCAACCTGCCGCCCCCCCACAGCCCCACCAAGTCGGAGTTCATCCGCGCCAAGTACCAGATGCTGGCCTTCGTCCACAAGCTGCCCTGCCGGGACGACGACGGCGTCACCGCCAAGGACCTCAGCAAGGTGGGGCGCGGGGGGGGTGTGGGGACCCCCACCTTGGCGGCGGGGGCGGATTCCCCCCCGTTTACCGCTTCTCTCCTTGGCAGCAATTGCACTCGAGCGTGCGGACGGGCAACCTGGAGACCTGCCTGCGGCTGCTCTCGCTGGGCGCCCAGGCCAACTTCTTCCACCCGGTGAGCGCGGGTGGTGGTCGGGGTCCTTGGGGACAGTGCTGGGCTGGTGAGGGGGGGGGGCCTGGACCCCCGTCCCGCGGGCTGGGCGCTGAGGCTGCTCGTGCCCGCAGGAGAAGGGCACCACACCGCTGCACGTGGCCGCCAAAGCCGGCCAGATCCTGCAAGCGGAGCTGCTGGTGGTCTACGGTGCCGACCCCGGGGCGCCCGACGTGAACGGCCGGACCCCCATCGACTACGCCAGGTAGGGTGGGGGCTGGGGGCAGCCACCCCTGCCCGCGCCCCCCGTCAGGGTGGGCATCACTCCTCGCCCGTCCGCTCACAGGCAGGCGGCCCAGCAGGAGCTGGCGGAGCGGCTGGTGGAGTGCCAGTACGAGCTGACCGACCGGCTGGCCTTCTACCTCTGCGGCAGGAAGCCGGGTGAGCGCGGGGGTCCCGGGGGTGGGGGGCTCGGCCCTGGGTTGGGGGGGGACACACGGGGCCCCGCTGACAGCCCCGCTCTCTGCGCAGACCACAAGAACGGGCACTACATCATCCCGCAGATGGCTGACAGGTGAGCGCCCGCCGCCCGCGGCCTCACCACCCTGTCCCGCGTCCCCCCCGCCGTCCCCGCTGGGCCGAGGAGGGGGACACCCCGGCCACCTCCCCGTCACCGGCGCTGGAGCATCCCCAGGGGGAGGTGGGGGGCTGGGAGGGGGGGGTCCGCGTGCCCGCGCGTTTAACGTCCGCCTTTATCCCGTTCTTCCCTCCGCTGCCTTCCCCGGAGCGCAGGGTGCGCCCAAAGTGCGTGGCACAGAGGTATTGTCCGCTCGGCTCTCGGCTCGGGGGACCCCCCCGTGCCGCCGGCGCGGGACCCCCCAGCAGCCCCCGCCGCTCAGCTCAGCCCAGCACCCGGGGAGCACCCAGGGAGGGGGGTCCTGCTCACCCCCTGCTGCCTCATCCCCCCGAGCCTGCCAGTCCCGCTCGGCGAAGCCCCCCACGCGTGGGTGGGGGGACACCCTGCCATGGTGGGGACCGTTTGGGTGGGGCCAGGCCAGGAATAACCCCAGCTTTGTGTCTCCCCCCCAGCCTGGACCTCTCCGAGCTGGCCAAGGCAGCCAAGAAGAAGCTGCAGGCGGTGAGCGGGGGCCGGGGCAGGGCTGGGGGGGGGGGTCCTGCCTGCTCCCCCCACCCCCCCTGACGCCGTCCCCCCCCCCCCCATGCCGCTGCAGCTCAGCAACCGCCTCTTCGAGGAGCTGGCCATGGACGTCTATGATGAGGTGGACCGCCGGGAGAACGATGCGGGTGAGCGGGGGGGCGCGGGGTGCAGCCCCCCCTAGCCCTGGGGCAGCCATCCCGGTGTGGGGAGGAGCAGCCAGAGAACACCCCCCCCTTCTCCCCCCCCTGCTCCGGATCCCTCCGCCGGGACCGCAGGCCCCTCCTTCCTCATTCCTCCGGCCGGGGACGAGGGGCCGCCACGGGTGCCGGGGCTGGGGGGCTGCTGGAGGTGGGTGCCGGGACCCCCCCTGGGATGGGGGCACAGCCTGGAGGGGTCCCCTCGAGTGGGGGGTGGCGGGGCAGGGGATACCCCGTTTCCAGGGCGGGGTGGGAGCCGACAGCGACGCCAACCCCGCTCCCCGACGGCTGGGGGGGTGCGGAGCTGGTGCCTCGAAGGACGAGGAGCAGGGGGTCTGTGGCGGGGGGCGCGGGGGGGGACCCCAGCCCGGCAGAGCGGCCGGGGAAGGCGATTCCCGTCAGCGCGGCCAGGCTGGGCTCCCAGCCCCAGCGTGCTGGCCCCGCGCCCGCGCCTGCGTCCGGCTGAGTCGTCCTCAGCCCCGCAGCCCGCTCGCTCCGGGGGGGGGGGGTCCGGCTGGGGGTGTCTGAGCCGGGGGGCGATGGGGGGGTCCAGGCAGGGGGGTCTGAGCCCGGCCTCTCGCCCGCAGTCTGGCTGACGACGCAGAACCACAGCACGCTGGTGACGGAGCGCAGCGCTGTCCCCTTTCTCCCCGTCAACCCCGAGTACTCGGCCACACGCAACCAGGTGAGGACCCCCCCACCCCCTCCAGGCCCTGTGACCCCCTCCTTTGCACCCAGCCCCCCGCTCACCCCCTTTCCCCCCTCCCAGGGCCGGCAGAAGCTGGCCAGGTTCAACGCCAGGGAGTTTGCCACCTTGCTCATCGACATCCTTGGGGAAGCCAAGCGCCGGCAGCAAGGGAAGAGTCTGCTGAGCCCCACAGGTGAGGGACTGGGGGGCAGAGGGGGGGCGCTGAGCAATCCCCCCCCAGCCCGTGTTCAGCACCCCCCTGCACTCCCCCAGACGCCCTTGACTACTCGCTGCGGAGCCAGAGTGACCTGGACGACCAGCACGACTACGACAGCGTCGCCTCCGACGAGGACACGGACCAGGAGCTGCTGCGCAACGCCTCCCGCAACAACCGCGCCAGGGTGAGCGCCGGACCCCCGCCCCGGACCCCACCCTCGCTCAGACCCCCCCCAGGCTCCGGGATCCCGGCGCTGAGCCGCCTCTCCCCGCAGAGCATGGACTCCTCCGACCTCTCGGACGGCCCCGTCACGCTGCAGGAGTACCTGGAGGTGAAGAAGGCTCTGGCCGCCTCCGAGGCCAAGGTGCAGCAGCTGATGAAGGTGAACAACAGCCTGAGCGACGAGCTGCGGCGGCTGCAGCGCGAGGTGGGTGCAGGGCCGGTGGGACCCCCCCCCTGCAGACCCCCTCCCCGCTGACGCCTTTCCCCCCGGGTGCAGATCCACAAGCTGCAGGCGGAGAACACGCAGATGCGGCAGCAGTCGGGCCCCGCGCACCCGGCCCCGGCTCCCAGCGAGCGGCCGGAGCACGGGCACCCCCCGGGCACGGCCCCCCCGCACCGCCGTGACCGCCAGGCCTTCTCCATGTACGAGCCGGGCTCGGCGCTGAAGCCCTTCGGGCAGCCGGTGGAGGAGCTGGTGACGCGGCTGCAGCCCTTCGGCTCTGGCGTGAGTGTGCCGGGGTGGGCGGGTGGGCATTTTTTGGGGTGCGGTGACTCCCTCCAGCCCCCCCAAGGGTGCTGGGTGCCATCCCCACGGGGCCATAACCTTTCCTGTGTCCCCAGGAGGTGGAGGACGAGGGTCTCTACTCCACGCACATCCCGGCCAGCGTGTACCGGGTAAGGGGGCCGCAGCGGGGCCGGCTGCTGCGTGGGACGTGGTGGCTGTCACCCTCCAGGGACGTCCCGTGCACCCGCCACCCTGCACCCCCCGGGTCAGGCCAGGGACCTCCCCGGGGGACGGTGGCTGCAGGACGTTCCTGCATGCGGGGCGGTGGTGTCCCCTGTGCTCGTCCTCCCCTGCGCGTCACCGGGATCGGCTCCGGACCCTGCTGCGCCCCGTTCAGCGCCGGCTTCCCCTCTCTTCCCCCTCCAGATCCGGAAAGGTCCATCTGCCTCCTCGGTGCCCTTTCCCCCGTCCTCCCCGCTGCTCTCCTGCCCGCCCGACGGTGCCCGGCACATGGTGACGTACTGGGGAGTGGGGTGCAGCTCCTGGGGTGGGGGGACCCCAGCCCTGCATGGGGACGGGGCTGGGCAGGGCTTGATGCTGCTGCTCTGCCCTCCAGAGCAAGCTGGACCGGCACGGCAGCGGCACCGACAGCGACTACGACAACACGCCGGCGGGCGAGGTCCTGATCGGGTGAGCGCTGCTGGTGCTGGGGACCGCGTTAGGGACGTGGGGACACGGGGCTGGCACTGACCCCACGGGGTCTGTTGGTCCCCGCAGCGTGGAGGGGAAGCGGTTCGTGGAGCTGAGCAAGGACGAGGACTTCCCCCACGAGCTCGACCCGCTGGACGGGGAGCTGGACCCGGGGCTGCCCAGCACGGAGGACGTCATCCTCAAAACCGAGCAGGTCACCAAGAACATCCAGGAGCTGCTGCGGGCGGCGCAGGAGTCCAAGCATGACAGGTAGGGCTGGGGCACAGCCACGGGGTCCCTCCGGACCCCTGCACTGGGGGCTGCGCTTGCACGGGGCCATCCCTGCCAGCCCCGGTTGTCCCCCCTGGTGCTCACCCCCTCTGCTCGCCCTCAGCTTTGTCCCCTGCTCGGAGAAGATCCACTTGGCTGTGACGGAGATGGCATCGCTCTTCCCCAAGGTAGGAGGGGTGGGGGGTCCCCGGGGTGGGGAGGGGTCCCCACCAGGCCCTGTCAGCTCCCCCCAGCGTGGGTCCTGACGATGCTCCCTTGCACCCCCGCAGAAGCCGGCGCTGGAGACGGTGCGGAGCTCGCTGCGGCTGCTCAACGCCAGCGCCTACCGGCTGCAGAGCGAGTGCCGCAAGACCGTGCCGCCCGAGCCGGGCGCCGCCGTGGACTACCAGCTCCTGACCCAGCAGGTCATCCAGTGCGCCTACGACATCGCCAAGGCCGCCAAGCAGCTGGTCACCATCACCACCCGCGAGAAGAAGCAGTGAGCGCCAGCCCGCAGCCCCCCGCGCCCTCCCAGCCCCCCGCGCTCCCCGTCTCTCCCTCCACTCCGGCAGCTGGGGCGAGCGCGACTGCAAGCGGCATTCGCCCCGTGGAGAGCTGGGGAGTGGGGCCAGCCCCCCACCTCGCCCCCCACGCCGAGGAGCGGGTGCTCAGCCTGCGGGGTAGGTGCTTGCGTCCCCCCTGTACAGCCCCCCCCGCGGCACGCGCCTAACTTATCCTGTACATAGCCTGTGTAGCTGTCCGTGGCGGCGATGTGCCCCCCCGCCCCCCGCAAAGCCCCTCGCCGGGCGGCCGGTCCCCCCGGGGCCGCCCGCAGCGTTACACTGGACCGGGGCGCCCGTGGGCCCCCCCTCCCTGGGCGTCCTGACCCCCTTCCGCCCCCCGGGGCCGCGCTCCCCACTGTAAGATGTGTCCTTGTACATTTGTATCAATAAAGGTGTGAGCAGTGCACGGGCCCCTCCGGCCCCCGGCTGCTGCGGCGATGGGGGGGTCCCGGCCCCCCGGGACGTGGCTGCAGGGGGTTCACCCCCCCGGCACCAGGCAGGGCTCAGCCGCGTGTCCCTCCCGTTTCACCCAGTCCCCTTGGCCCCGGCTGGCGTTGGTCACGCCGTCCGTCCCCGCCATGGCCTCACCGCTCGCCCAGCCCCGGGGCAGGGCTTCGCCGGCACGGCCCCGCCATCGCTCTGCGAACCCGCCGGGCACCAGGGCTCCCACCGTCCCCATGGTGTCCCTCGAGGGTTTGGTGGCCACGGCGCTCGCTGGCCTGGGGCTGCTGGCCTGGCGCCTTTGGGCAGGGAGGCTGGAGCTGCCTGGAGACTGGGGAGAGGAGGAAGAGGAGGGGATCCCCTTCATCACTGAGGACGGCTGCGGGCACTGCCGGCTGCTGTGTAAGCCCTCGGCGCTGGCCCAGCACTTGGTGCGGAGTTTGGGGCGGTCGGCAGTGCTGTGGGGGGGCTGCTGGCCATGGCCGCGCTGGCCGCGGCTCCAGATGCTGCGGCAGCTCCTGCAGCTGCCCGAGCCGCAGCCGGCGGTGGCCAGGGAGCTCCTGCAGCTGCACGACACCGGGCTGGTGGCCCTGGACTGGCTGGTGGGGCCGTGGGGGGCCGCAGGTGGCGGTTTGGGGGGGCCCAACCCGGTGCTGCTGCTGATCCCCAACGCTGCAGGGAAGGTGACGGGGGAGCTGCTGCAGCTGGGGCTGCGGGCACTGGAGCAGGGCTTCGTCCCCGTTGTCTTCAACCGCCGGGGCCACAACGGCTGCCCCCTCACCACCCCCCGGCTCCAGCCCTTTGGGGACCCCGGGGACCTGCGGGAGGTGGTGACCTACCTGCGCTGCCGGCACCCGGCCGCCCCGCTGCTGGCCGTCAGCGAGGGCTCGGGCTCGGGGCTGCTGCTCGCCTACCTGGGGGAGAGCGGCTCCTCCAGCCGCCTGGCCGCCGCCGCCTGCATCTCCCCCATCTTCCGCGCCCGGGACTGGTTTGAGGCCGGGATGCCCTGGCTCTACGAGTGGCCGCTGCTTCTGCACCTCAAGCGGGGACTCAGCAGGTCAGTGGGGTCCTTTGGGGCTGGGGGCAGCTGAGGAGGGGGTGTCCCAGGAGCCCCTCAGCCAGCCCTGGGGGGTGGTGGGTGCAATGGGTGCTGCTGCCGGCACTGGGAGCCCCAGCCTGGGGACAGAGGTGCTGAGCACAGCAAAACGCGCTGGTTAATGAACACCAGCCTGGAGCTGGCTGCTGCGGGGCCGGCTTGGCTGCCACGCGCTCCCCGGCCGGGGCCGGGGCAGCATCTCGGGGTCCCCCGGCAGTGAGAGGGGTCACTGCTGCGGCAGCACTGGGTGGGCTGGCAAAGCCCCTCTGGCTCCCGATTGCCAAACACGGCTGCGCTGGGGAGGGCCAAGCGCCGGAGCGGGCTGGATGGCCGACAAACCGCTCGTGCCAAGGCCTTGAGCAAGCGAGAGCTCCCCGGGCGGTGCCGAGACCTTGGCGGGGAGGGGACAGACGGACGTGACACAACGGGGCCCCACCGGTGGGCAAATGAGGGCCGAAAAACCACAGCTAAACCCCAAAACTTTGGGGCAAATGTGCTGGGGCGAGCCTCGGCAAAGCCCGGATGGGCACAGGCAGGCACAGCGTTTGCTGCAGGGATGGGGTGCTGGGGGTGGGGGGGGTGTCTGCTGGCCAGGCAGTGGGGGTGGGCAGCAGGGTGTTGTCCCCTCCATTTCCCCACCGCAAGCGCTGCTGTCACGGCAACGGAGCGGAGCGCTGGCTGCCTCCCGTTGCCATGGCACCCGGCCTGCGCTGTGGGGTCCCCCCAGCATCCCTGGCATGGGGCTGGGACTAGACACCCCCCCCCCCAACCCAACGCCAGGGGTGGGGAGGGCTGAGGCCATCCCCAGTCCCTGCATGTGGGGCCCATGGCCAAAGCGCAGCCGCTGAGGGTGGGCGTGCGAGGTGGTGGCATCCCCGCGGCCCCACAGCCCACGGCGGCCGCCCCGTCCCCGCAGGTACGCGGGGTCCCTGGCCGTGGCGGTGGACGTGGACGGGCTGCTGGGCAGCCGCTCGCTGCGGGAGCTGGAGGAAGCCCTCTTCTGCCAGACCAAGAGCCGCCCCACCGGCTGGGAGACCTACTGGGAGCGCAACGAGCCCCTGCGCGACGCCGACGAGGCGGCCGTGCCGGTGCTGTGCCTCTGCAGCGCCGACGACCCCGTCCGCGGCCCCCCGGCCCGCAGCCTGCCCCTGGAGCTCTTCCGCAGCAGCCCCTACTTCTTCCTGCTGCTGAGCCGGCGCGGGGGCCACTGCGGCTTCCCCCGGCGCGGACCTGGGTGCTGCTGGGGGCACGAGGCCGTGCTGGAGTACTTCAGGGCCATGGCCGAGTTCCTGCGGGCAGAGGAGCGGAGGAAGGGGCTGCCGCGGGCCCGCAGGCTGGGGGGTCCCTCCGTCGAGCCCCCCGTTTTCACCTGGCAGAGGTCCTACACCCGGTAGCCCCCAGGCAGGGTCCCGCAGGGGCTCCCAAAGGCAGGCAGACACTCCGTGTACTAAAATTACTTTATTACAGTTGATTTTTTTTTTTTAACATTTCCTTTGCTATGATACAAAGGATACTTACAAACAAAATATTACATATGACCTTATTTTTTTTCTCTTCTCTTCTCTTATTTTCTGACAACTTGGTAACAGCTTTAAATGCACAATCTATACAATTAATACAGGTTATATATGAGCTATAATGTATGTTGAACCAGAAGAATACCAGAATACTGACAATATACTGTACATTAAACCTTACCAGTTAGTGCTTGTGGCATTTTCTACAAGAAGGAAAACGCACACCTGTAGATTCACTCATACCAGCTGGTGCTACCAGACACGGAAGGAGTTTAATTCCCCCAGTTCGATCCTTCGCGGCCCATCACCGGGGTGCTGGGCCCGGACCCCTCAGACCAGTGTTCATCGTAAGACAGCAGATATGTGTGTGTTTGTTCTAACGAACGCTCTGTGGCACAACAACCAGGCGGCCGGGCGCCTTCCCCCGGCACGGCGGCAGCCGGGCTTTGCTGCGCCTGGACGATGCCCCAGAGCAGACGGCCGCGACGCCGCGGGCCAGGCGCTGGGCGAGCTCTTGTTGGCGAGCTGGCCCTCTTTACAGAGGGGAGAGGAGGAAGAGGAGGAGGAGAGGAACAGCAGCAACAGCTTTGCCGTCATGGGCAGGCAGCTCTCGGGTTTGTGCGCGCGATCAGGCGGGCGCCGAGCGGCTGAGAGCAAGCCCAGGGCCCGTCGCTGCCCCGGCACGGCTCGGGCCCCGGCCGCCCGCAGAGCTGGCGCCCGGCAAAGCCTCCGCCGGGTCGCGCAGGAGCTGCTCGCCAGGAAAGGTTGGCTTTAGTTTCGCAGCCAGAGCCGGAGTCGTGTGGCTACAGGTGTGCACTTCCCCTCCTCCCGCCGTGGGCTACGGTGGACTGATAAGGTTACATTTTTGTTTTATTTTATTTTTTTTTTTAAAGCAACCAGCAAGTGAAGCGTTTTTAGTTGACTGGCAAAAGACTCGGCATTTGCACAGAAGCTGCAAATGGAAAATAGCCATCCCCTCCTCCCACCTGCTGCATCCCAGCCCAGAAAATCCCAAACTGTTGGCGGAAGAAAGAAAAAAAACAGGGGTGGAGGAGAGGAAGGGGAGGGGGGAACAGGTTGGAAAATACCAGGTTGGAGTGAACATCTCCTTGACTTCACACAATGCTTGTGCAAAAAGAAACAAAACAAAACCCCCAAACAAACAAGAACCAAAACCAGAAACATGCTGGAAATAATGAAAACAAATGGAAAGTAATATATAAAATTAAAAATATAAATAGGATGTCTGGCTGACTGGTAGAAGAATAGGTCATTTAGGTTACAAAAAGGAATATACATTCAAGAGGCTCTGAACCCAGTGGGGTAACTGATGTTAAACTTGTGTTAATAGTTAGGCTAGAATTCTCAAGTTTGTCTTTAAAATCTTCACAATACAAGCAAGCTATTTTTAAAAAATATACACTATACACACCTCACACAGCTTCTCCTATCCGCATTACACACGTTACGCTACCCTCCCATGCACTAAAGCGCGGGGGGGTCCCAGGGCTCAGGTACACGGGGTGGGGGGTGCCCCCCGTTCCCGGCCCGCTGGCCCCAAGGTGTCGGTGGGGCAGCGATGGCTGCGGGGCCCCGGGGCCGCTCGCTCGGCCCTCCACGTCCTACCACAACCTTCTCAAGCATTTACAAGTCACCAAAGGGCTGTAGCCTTTTATGTTATACACACTTCACTTTGTAACGTTAATTATTTACATCAGGGCTGCCCCCCATCTTCTAGCTGTTTTTAGGCAGGTAAAAAATGTTCCTGTTCCAAGCAAGCAGGGGGAAGAGCTGCGCGGGGTCAGGAGGGAAGAAAAGCTGAAGAAGGGAAGGGGGTGGTTTTGCTTGCCAGAAGCCAAACCTGTACGCGCACGGCTGCCTCTCCCGCCCTGAGCCTCGAAGCCTCCCGTCCCCTGCGACCGCCGGGACAACCGGACCTGGGGACCACGGCCTCGCCGCGCTCCAACTCCTCTGCTCGCAGCTTCCCGGGAAGCCCAGCAAAGCTACTCTCGACTCGCAGACTCGCCTCTGCCACGAGCCAAGGAGCACAGGTCCTTCCTCCACCCCGAGCAGTGCGGGGCAGCCCAGCCCTCCATCCGTCCGTGGCGGGTCTCGCCACGCCAGCCAGCCGGGGCAGGGACACCGAGACCCCCGCCAGCACCGCAGCGCACCCGCAAGCTCACCCGTCGCGGCTGCCACCGCCAAAAGCGACGTCGCAAAAGCAGCGGCGAGGTACTTCAGCTCGTTAGCAACCCCGTGCTGATTTCTAAACTCTGCTGAGCTCAGAGTTGCCATAGAAATGCGTGATCCTGGCACTAAAAGCAGGCAACGATCTTAAATGAAAGTCTTTTTTTTTTCTTTTTCTTTTCCTCCAGTAGGTTTAGACGATCTCGGGTTTAAGACAAAAGCAGTCAGAAGGGGAAAACAGATCATTTCTAGAGAGGTTGAAAAATATAGTCATAAGCCGGTATTCAACTGCAGCAGAGAACCTGAACTCGGTTCCCGTTGAGTTCAGCTCCAGAGCAAGCTTGAAGCCACCGCTCCGTCCCCCGCACTGCCCAGCGCACAGCACACGGCGCCCAAGGGAGGGAGAATCCACGCAGCGAACACGGAAAACCCGGCCAAGGGCTGGGAGCCGCAAGCCAAACCCGGCCAGCGGCTGGGAGCCACGAGCCCCGGGTGAGCGGCCGCCAGCCCCCCCAGCCCCCCGCCCCGCCGGCGGCTGCGCCTCCCCGGCTCGCAATATTTAAGCACAATTCCTTACAGCATCACTTCGACAAGTCTCGGGGATTAGACGCATGCTGAACTACAACTGGCAATTACAGTAGCTTTTTGCTAGCTGGCACATACTGTATCTATAAATTTTAGTACAAAAACTTAAAAAATACAGAAACTAGGTCAATTTGTTAACTACATATTTACAGATAATTACAATTCTTTTCACTCACAATAATTCAGTGAATTGTCAGTGAAAATTCAAACTGTGCATGTTCTGAGGTACCCGTACTCAGGGGTGGGGAGCGGGGCAGGGGACGGGAGGGGCGAGGTGGGGGGCGCAGACCCCCCGGGGTTTGTTCACATCCGTGGGGGCAATGCTCGGCCCTCCTGGTTACTGGGTCCTGGACTCAGCGTGCGCACTCGGAGAAAGCAAGGAGAGAGGGAACCGATGTTGGGGGTGTTTTTTTTCCTTAGGACACGGCTTTTGGATGTTTTCAGGACGCCAGATGGGTGCAAAGCCAACAGTCACATACCAAACTGCCTTCCTCCCCCCCAGAGGAGACTTCAGGTGAAGTGCAAGTATTGAGACCCACAGCTCGGTGGTTAAGGTGCTTGTTCGCTGGCAAATCCGATTTACTATGTCCCTCTCTAGCTGACAAAAGCCTTTCCTTCCCCGGCAAAGCCTGGGCTGAGGGGCAGGGCAGGGATGCAGCAGGCAGCGTCACGGCCCCGGCTGGCTGAACCTCCTTGTGCAACAGGAACTGGGGTTATCTGCTGCCATCGGTCCCTGGTGGGGTGATGTTTACCATGACCACTAGATCTATCAGGTTTTTTTTTGGCTGTGAACAGCTACCCACAACCCTCCAAAGCGCCTCACGTGTATTTCTCAACAGACCTCGGCTCCATCGACTGGCAAAAGTGCAAACTGAAACCAACACAGCAGAGGGACACCAACCGGCATCCCCGTCTGGGCATCCACCACGTCCCCGTCCTCGGCACAGGGCTCCAGGCTTGAGCCGGCCGGCACCGGGGTGGGGAACTCCCACAGGCAGGAACACAGCTAAAGAAAACACTGCTCCTTGTGAAAGGGTCAGGATGTCCCAACCAAACCTGAGCCTCTCCCAAAAAACTCGCAAGAGACCTTCCAAACGGGACAGGGGGGAAAACGGCCTCCAGATTCTCTGCTGGCACAAAGAAAGGAGCCCGTGGTTGGCATGGCGCTGAGCTGGCTGGGCTTCCCGGGGCGGAAATATCGCAGCTCGATGAACATTTGTGACTTGACACACGCGAGAACCGTTTATCCCCCAAACTGCCAGATGACTCACTAAGATGGGGACTGTAGAAGACAAAGGAGAAGGACAGGAGGGTCTTCACAGCTTGAGGAGCTCGTGGTGACCAGCATGGCACTCACCCCTCTACTCTGTGAAAGACCAGGGCAAGATTTGCTAGAAATGCAGAGCAAGCACCCAGGAGAAGAACAAGGCTGTCCTCTGCTTACTGGACTCAAGTAACCAAACACAGATGCCTAAGCAGAATAAAGAATGGACCCAAATCGTGCCTCTGTGTGTGTATATACATATGTATATGTCACACACAGACATACACACATATTTTAAATCTTCCAACTCGGCTTCTCTTCCGATCCTCCACACAACCTGCTCTAGTTATCAGATGCACACAAAGGTAGACAATGTTCAGAGTCAGCGATGGCTTCCACTCGGGACTGCCAACAGCGAGTGCCGGCGCAGCGTGCCAACGCCGTGCCAGGCTTGTGATCTTTCCTGGCGAGACGCAGCTGGGGACTCTGAGCTCAGCCTGCTGAGCACTTCACCGGCCCACTCACCGCCTCCCCAGCAGATCGGTACACTGCCTCAACTGCTCTCCTGTCGCTATACCATCTTGTTTTCTTCTCTGCTGTCTTCTGACTTTCTGGTATCCTCTGGGAGCTCTCCTCTCTCCTTTACAGCACACCCATAGCAGCTAGCCTACCCTCCCGCGCCCCAGAAAAAGAAAGCTACAATTAGCAGGGCAGAATTTAAGCGAGGGCTTTTGACTATTTTCAGCCCCAGCACAGCTTGTGCGGATGTGCGTGCCCCCGCCCTCGAGAGCCCTGCTGCAGGGGTTGCTTTTGCTCACGAACAGGAGTGCTAAAGAACAGCAGAACTGAAGTGCCCTGACAGAAATGCACAGCGTGAGGTGTGTGTGCACGTATACCCACACACATCTACATACAGAATATATAAATATATACAAATGAGATACCATATATATCCAGAGAGATGTGCGTATTCAGAGTAATGGTAGACAGTGGTACAATACAATTTATTGCCTCTCAAGAAATGGCACGTAAGCAGGGTCAAGGGGCCCTTCTTCCTGGGGGATTAATAAACAGCAACACCCCGGGATGGACCGGGGGGCACCCCATGCACGCTGTTCTGGAGTGGGAGGGCTGGGTGGGATGCAGAGCGATGCCAGCCTGGCCCCAAGCCAGGCAAGGAACGGCTGCAGGGAATTTTCTGTGGAAAGCTTGGTATCGTACCACTTTAATTCCTTCAACCCCTTTGAAGCTCACAGGCTTGGAGCGAATGCAAGCGAAACAGAGCTGGCCTCCATTTCAGCGCTGCATCCGAGGCAGAAAGCACGTAAGGTTCAACGTGGAAGAGAGAAGCGGCTCCTGACTCCCCAGGACCGTGGAGAACAAGAAAAATGGGGTCCCTCTCACTGATTTTAGTTAAGTAAAAGCAAAAGAAATTCAAATCAGAGAGAGGTGAAAACACTGGCTCCTCTGTTTTTTTTCATCTCTGGGCTAAACTACATCAGAACTTTAGGTCCTTGCAAAGGGGAGAGAAAAATAACCATGGAGTAAGAGATTTCAGGGGTCAAGCTGGCGATTTGGAAATACTGCAATAAAGTTTGCAAAGTAGTCCACACAGAAGAGTTTCCCCAGTGTTAAATATGAACATAAAACATGTAAGAGAATATCTTTGCTGAGGTACTGCAGTAGCTTCCACAATTTACAGATTACAGTATTTTTAAAACCAAAGTTAGGGCATGACTGCAACGAGTACAATACGGAGTAATTGGCCTTACTTTTAAAAACAGAGTTTGCAAACTGATTCAGAGAGTGTTTGCGTCTCTCTAGCACATTTTCTAGTTGTTTATGTATCTCAGAAATATACCCGAGATACATTAAAATTCTCAACGCCAAGGGCCTCCTCACACCCCTCCAGGGCACAGCCGGACCCTGAGTCCCTCTGGCTACAGCTGCGTAACGGGGTGCTTTCTCTCGAGATGAGGCTTCTTTGGGACAGCTTTCCTTCCCCCACGTACACACAGGGACACACACATTTAGACCAGTTGATCTGAATCAGTTTTTGCAAACTATTTTAATTAAAATATTAACTTGTTGGAATAGTCCAGGTCTGCACATGATATACATGTAAAAATGGTTACTACACAATTCTTTTTGAATACAAAAAAAGCCAATATGGGACAGCCATCATTTGGATTCAGCATTCAGTCATGCTTGACATTACACGAAGAGATGGGTTGAGAGAATTCTGTTGAAGTAGCTCAATTTAAGCCAGAGACTTTGACCAAATTCAAACCATAGCAGAAGCAAAAGAACGAACCCACGGAACTTGCAGGTATAGCCTGTCCCCACTGTCACTGCTGCTGTTTGTGACAGAGGAGCGGAACTTCAAAACGCTGTGTTAGCACCATGCTCTGGGCACACCCTCCACTCTCACACGGTAAATCCCATACAATTTTGGCCTTTCATTTCATTTTTGTCTTTCTTTCTAAACCCAGGAAAATAGAGGTACCTTTCCTAAATCAGTTTTGCTGCATTTCAACAACACTGAAATGCAAAAGAATGACCCCGAAACATCCAGTTCCACACAAAAACATAGCAGAGGAAAGGACAGGACAATCCACGGTCACCACCTGCCCCAGGGGGCAACCGGAGTCACCTCCGTGGGACCACTGCCTCATCCCAGGCTTCTGTCAACTGTTAGCACTACAAAGCTCCTTACTAAGGGGCTGCTCAAACACGTTTTGGTAGTTTCCATCTTCAATTAGAGTGATATGCTACGTCACGATGCTAGAAATCCCAGCTGGATTCACCGGACACTGGCAGAGAGCTAAGGATTGGGAGTGGATGTTAATTTAGTTAACGAAAGAACATCGCCCTGTTGAGAGTACTGAACAGCAGCGAGACACTAGAGTATTTACTATATAAATATGTCACATGGACAAACACATTCGGAAAACCTTGCTTTTGAGCCCTATAAACATGTTAAAGGCAAATCCTAGAGTTAGCAGCTAGTGTTTTCTTCAAGATGATTAGTGTGCAAGGAAAAACATTTACAAAGAACCCTGGCTGGTCAGTCCCCAAGACGGAAATCTTTGCCTCAAGCCAAACTTCACCTACTGCTCTTCCCTGACCCCCCCCCATCGCTGGCTGACCCAGAGCGCCCTGGCACAAGAGCATGGGGGCACCTCCAGTTCCCAGCACTAAGGGACAACACGATGCCACAACGTCACTCGGTTACCGAGACTCCCTGACCCCTTTGTCACCGTATGGATTTCACAACCTCCTCTGCCTCCTTTCAGTAGTACAGCAGCTCCAACGAGCCTCTGGAAGTAGTGCCTTCTCGCATGGTGTGATACGCTGCCAAAATATCACAGCATCTCAAGGGACTGTAAAAGTTGTGAAGTATTGCAGCAAAGAAAATAATAAAAAGGAGCCTCACATGCAGCAAGTTCTACAGTGGTGATGTGGGTTAGTCATCAGCTGGGAAAGAGTCATTGGCTCAGCTCCTCCTGGTACACTGTGGCAACTAAACATTTAAACAGTTGGCTACGCTCTACATGTAAACAGGAAATTGCAACAAGCCAAAAAGGTAATAAATTGGTGGATGTAGTGTAATAATGAAAAACCCGATCAATGGCATTTTGTGACTATGGCATCCTTCAAAATACCTCTGGCATTTGAGACTGATTGGCTGAAAGTCTAAACATTTCTGAACAGAGCAAAAAGGACTACGCTGGGCTCCAAGAAACATTCTGATGCTTAGCTAAAATGAGATGTCACAGTATTAGCTGTACAAGTGCATTACTTCTGCTCCTCTGCCCAACCTCATCTGAGCTACCAGCAGCACAGTCAGGGAGTGCCAAAGCAGGAACACAATTTCAAACATTTCTAGCCTGTTCCCTCCCGACAGGTTTACCTCCACCATTCTCGGGAAGCTGACCAGTGCCTTCTGAGAGAACATCACTTCTCACACGACATGGAGCGGGCACTTGGGTAGAAGGCCCTGCTGAGCCCTGGTGCATCCTGGTCTCTCTTCTCACCCTTCTTCCTCACCTACAAGTCTTCGAAAACACCTCTTTGCAGAGGCAATATCCTAGAAGTGTACCCAATTTAATGACAAATGAAAATGGAACAGAAGATCCAGCTGTTCCTCCCCTGGATGTTGGTTTAAAGGCAGCTTGCCCGGTTTTTGCAGGGTGGCAGTTCGAAATTTATGGACATGGGAGGTGGTCTCCATTCTCCCTCACACTTCCTACGGATGGCATGACGAGGGCAGTCTGAGGCCCTCCTGTCCTGTCAGTGTGACGACCACCGGCCAACTCTTCTGACTAATTGCATATATTTCTCAGTCGCCCTCCCAAGACCCCTCCAAAAAGTAAAAAAAAACCCAACAAAAAAACACCCCTCCCCAAACCCTGCAGCCAAATACTATGACATCCCAGTTAGTAAACACAAAACGTAATGCTTTACAAAATGAATACAATATTCCATGTGCACCCAGCTTCCACACGTCAGCACCGCACTGAGGAGGCTGCTGGGCTGGTGTCTGTAGGCAGTTTCTGTTTGCAGACAGCTCCAGTGGAATTGCCACCCTCAGTTATTGTTTAAGTTATGTATAAGACATATGTGAACCATTGGATATTTGTGAAGTAACACTTGTGCTCCTGCTCATGCCCTGTTCCGTCCGTCCCCCAGAAGCTGTCCGCCTCAGAGCCTGGGGGCTGTTGCGGACCCCTATAGCACTACTTCGAGGTACCCCCTGCATGGGCCCCGAGGGGTGACCCCATGGCTGGGGTCCACCTTGCATTGGATGGCCCCAAGCTTGTGGTGGGCCACCCATGGGATGACCCCAGTGAGGTCCTGCACCCCCAGTAGGATTGTGGGACCAGCCAGAAGCTCCCGGGTAGCTGTGGCTGAACGCCTCGGGGGAGAGATTAGAAAGAACCATATTACTAAAACCTAGCCTCATGCTTTCTGAGTCAAAGGCTTCGATCTCGCGAGCTTGACGCTCCAGCAGGCTTCGTATCCGTTCGGTACGCTCGTTCTGCAACGCCAGCATCTCCTCCTCAATCTAGGAAGGAAAAAAGAAGAGACAGTCTGTAGCAGCAGGACTCCTTTACAGGCACGGCCTGAAGTCTCCGAAGGACCTGTAACAGCAAGCTAACGATGAACCTTCTCCCCATGTTTCTACATGAGACTGGATCTGCATCAGACGTCCACTGACACACAATCTGTTCTGAATGCAAAAGGGCAAGGCCCATAGAGCTGCACACACCAAAGCATGGTGAATACCAGCTGGAGGGTCTTGGTCCCTGTTCCCTGGTGAATACGGAAGCTTCAGGGATACAAATCCAAAGTCTGCAGTGATACTAACAGCTTGACATCAATTAATCTTTTAAGATGCAGCAACATCTACAGCTTCCATAAAAGCCTACTGGGAAAGCACCTTCAGATGCAGCCAGGCACAGTGCCTACACAGTCAGATACCTGCCAACACAGCTTCATGTGACCTTCGCTGTTTGTATCTGAATCTGATGATGACGACTGCTATTTTCTCCAGGATTCAATGTATGAGCCCACACTTGGTTTCCTCTCCAGTGTTCACTGGCCAGATTTTCTTAGCTCATGTTTACCACCTCGTATCTACCCCTTTCCTAAACTGGTTTCTCATGTTTCCGTACCCTGATACTTTCTCCACAGTGTGTGGCTGAAGAAAATAGGCAGTGATGTTTGAATTGTGTGGCAGATTATTAGCTAGATGGTATGCAAGCTATCAACTCCAATTTCTTTCCTGTAACACTGTTCCAAAACGGTTTCCAATGGCACTTTGGTAGGGGCACTGAGACCAGCTCTCTAAATACAGAAAACACGGGGCTACGGCCTCCTGACACCCATCAGACAGGGATGAACGCCTTTATTATTGAAAGCTTTGCAGTCAGGTGGAGAACCAAAGAATCACGCCATTATCTTCTTGCCAACAGTGAAAAAGCTACTTTTGGCCTCGGTGAAAAAGACCAAATGGGTAAAAAGCAGCAGCCAAGACTTCTAGCATAGCTCACTGGCATCTCCCCTGCTGTCAGCAGCAACGTGGCCAAGAGGTGTTATCTTGGTCTGTGCTGAAGGTACCGGGCAGAGCATTGTACTTGTAAGCACTCTCTCGCCTTAGTCAGGGAATATGCAAAGTGATTTCATCTGGAATTTAGGAAACAATCTGCTCCAGCGTGAGTCATCTCCTGAGCCATTTGGGGCTTTCAGAAGCTGCCTTCTCCACTTGCCTGTTTCTTAGCGCTAGGTGAGTGACAGTGACTCTCTCCACAGAGCAGCCTTGCTCACTCCTGCTGAAAGCCATGCAGTGGTCAGCTGGCTTGGAAAAAGCAGAAGAGGAAGAAGATGCCTTCTCTAACATTAGCTCTTTAAAATGCTTTAAAAAACTTGTTTTTTCCAGTCCTGCTATCTAAGCAGAATCCTCCTCTTCCTTTTTCAAAGTTACAGTGTCTTCAGCATGTCCAGCTGCTCACAGTTTTCAGTCTTTGTGATGGGGCAATGCACCGGACTTGGTGCAACTGAACTTCACAGAAAGGTACACCTAACCCACCACATTAAAATGACATCGCTTAGAAACAACCTCAGGATGCAGAACTCTGAAGATGAGGTGTCTGAGACATGTGGAAGGAAATGAGCAAATCTGAAGTCTTTTAAAGTCAGTCTTGGGATGTGCTCGTTACTGGTGCAACACAAAAACATAGCACCAGGGTATAGCTTGTACAGCGCCTCAGTCACTGGCACTTCAAGGCTGCGCATGGATGGGGCTGGCTGCTCCCTCCTTAGCCTCAGACAGACATGTATGCTCTGGTGAGTTACCATGGTGATGGGCACCATCAAAAATCAAGAGCACTGTGCTGAGAAGGAAGCGGAGTCCTATGCACACCTTAACTTCTGGAATCTGGGTTATTACTGAACATCAGAGACTCACTTTGCCACGGGCTATGTATCTATTTGTGTGCATGAATTCAAACATTCATCTTGGGCACGTACCTCTGGCTGCCAGTTTTGGTTAGCACAGGCAAGCAAACACCAGGTGACATCGCTGAGCACACCACACCAGAATAAGTGCAACTCTTAATTCTTACAAAACAAGAACACCACTCTGTCCCCTTGCAAAAGGAGGATGCACCTACCTCTGCACCCACGTATTTTCCTTTGAGCTGCCGCTAAGTGACTGTAACCCCAGCAAGAAGCGGTCTCATTGCTGGTCCATGACTTTGTGACCTGCAATGTGCTAGCACTGCATGTATTGCTAAAGGCTCCCACCTATGGAAACCAAAGGACCATCCAATCTTTTGCTATTCTCATGCAGTAGTCACACAGGGGCACACAGGGCACACAAACACACAGAGAAAAATTATGCTAGGTCTTAATTTTTTTTTTTCCCTATGACATAGCATTGCTAAGCTTCCTATCCCCATTACTGATGCCCAGTGCTTCACAGGGGCTTTCTATGCACACAGACTTCAATCCTGGTCCACACACTTATTTAGACTGATCTGACACCATTATTGATTGATGTGTGTCTCCTTCAGTCACTGGCCTCACTTCAACTTTTAACGTAACACCACAGCAGCGCAGGATGTGCTGCTGCCCCAGAGAAGGAGCAGTGGCCAGTGGCCGGCTGGCTGTGGCACACCTCTCCCCAGAGCTCCCCTCGGGTGATGCCGGCAGAGGGCAATGCACACCCGGCACGAACACACGCTCAAACGCAGGGCTGTGACGCGGCCTGTCCTCTTCTGAACCTGAGCAAACCAACTAGCGATGGGGTCTAAAGACAGCTATTACACACGTGAGTGCCTCACGGGAGCTCTGTTTTCACGAATTCAATTACTTCCAGGGATTCAAGCCTACTTGCAGGAGGCCAAAGCACTAAAGGCCCGTATTGTCTTCTCGGAGATGCTTCCTCGGCTGACCGTGAGGTGGAGCAGTTTTATTCCGACGAGGGCCCTCCAGCAGCCCAGCATCCATCTGTCAGCCTCTGGAAGAAGTTAAGTGTGAAGAGCCTCGAGGCCACAGAGTAATTGCTCTAATCTAATAATCGCTGATCAGCAAAGTTGGGAACTGTGGCGTGAATGGTGATGGCTGGCACCCACAGGGCAAATCAAAGGGGAAAAAACTTTGCAGGAAGAAGGCTGACTGAGTATTTCCTTTCACTGACCGGTGCATTGCCCTTCCCCTGGTTTGTGCAGGCCACACACACATTTCTGTACCCACCACGTGTCTAGCACTGCACGGAAAGGCATACTTCAGCAAGGAGCACCTTAACACACACAGCCAATTACAAGACAAAGTCTAGGGAGCAGCAGGTCACCCATGCCTGTGGGTCTGGCTACTTCGGTTTGCTTAGGGAAATGCTGCAGACAGCAGCAGTTCCGTAACAAGCATAATTTCATAGGGAAACTGCAGCCTGGTCTCCACAGACTGACAAACGGAGCAGAGCTGCAGTAAAATAGTATTATCACAAAACACAGGGTCTCAAATACATCTTACCCCCCCACCCAAGATACCTACTGCTGATACCATGCAAACTTCAAAAACCCCCTAGCTTTAGGTTGTTATTGTCTGTCCTCTAATGAGCTGGGAAGCTAATCTGCAGCTAAGAGACAGAAAGAACAGTTCACTTTCCCTTCTGCCCACAGAGGCACGACTCCCTCTGGCACGCTTCAAGCGGCTCTATCCGAGCCAGAAGCTGCTCACATTGGATGGCTGAGCTGGCAGAAAGTTTAGCCTGTGTGTCACTGAGCTATCATCCCAGAAAGGCAAATACCCAAATGATCTGTGTTACTATATACAGCAAGGTAAAAGCAATTACTCTCTCTATTGATAAGTACAATGCAATTTAAGATCTGAGACACAGATTGCACTAATGCCCATTTTACCTTCTGCTCAAGGAGGGCCCGACGGAGGGATACCCTCTGTTCAAGATCACGCAGCTCCCGATCATGCTGGGCTTCTGCCTGCATCTTGATTTTACTCTGATATGCATTCAGCAGCTCCAATTCTTGCTGCAGCTGCATCTTCAAAACCTGGCACTCTGCTTCCTGTGCTTCATCCAAGCGCAGCTGGGAAAGACAGACAATAGAGACGTTTCACTATGGGGCAACCACTCACGACACTCCGGAGGAGGACTGCGAGGACGGGGAGAGAATGGGATGGGACTTTGTTTTCTCAGCAATACAATTGGTCTCTATTGTACTTCATTTCACTGAACAGAGGACCTATAGTGACAAAGACCGGTGACAGTGAGCCCACAGCGCTGATGCGAGTGATGCTGATGAGCAGTGGTGCCTCAGGAACCACGATCCATACTGCAGAGACCAGACTGCTGGAGGTGCTAACAGCCACAGCTCTCCTTTTGCTAGAGGCAAGCAGAGGATCTCTTGCTCTACCAATTACCCGTATGCAGGAGACTGAAGTCCATCTCTCTGCCAATGCAGGACTTTGTGCGAAAGAATATAATGACATAAACCTAAAAGCAATATGGTACTGAACTTTTAATCTTCCAATACGTAAACTAAGCCAGCTACCCTGCCTCACAGTGTCAAATTTGTACAGAGCGATGTGAGCAGGACACAATACACAAGCAGTGCAAAGAGAATTGCACATTCAGTTGTAGCAAGGGCTCTAAAGCATTGCTCATGTGGTCACTCCTTAGAGAAGGAATCCCTTAAAGAAGAGTTTACTGAACTTTCACAATACTTTTAACATTATTTCAGATTTACAGTCAAAACTCTGAACTCTTCCATGACTCAATGAGCATCTTCCACCAGCGGGATATGCTTTGGTTGGATCATTGACAAACTAAAACCTAAATGACATAAGACAGCAAGCTGCACATTATTTAGTGATGCTGTGTTTATGTTGTCAGACTTCATGCAATAGCAATCCTCTGGCCACAAAGATGCAGCACTTTGCATCTCTGCAACAGCAGCTTTAACTTCAACCTGCCTAAAGGGGGTGATACCTCTTCCCTCTGCATTTGAATGCTGCTTTTGAAATACAGAGGAATGACTGTGCTGGGTATGGTGCGTAGCAAGGAAGCAGACAGCCTGCTGTCAGGATACAGATTGGTTCAAATGCAAACATCCCTTTTTGGCTGAGGAACCCTGGGTCCCTCGGAGGCGACTCACAGCTTGTGTAGAGAGCATTTCATTAATGCTGTGATCATACTGCTCAGCCAGGATAGCCAGCTTCCGGGTCTGCTCCTCCTTGAGCCGTTTGAGGACAGCTTTATGTTCACTCTTTGGCGTGGTCTCCAGCAGATGGTTTCTCAGTGCTTTATACTGTCTGGTTTGGATCTTGCATGTATCCTGAAACTGCTTCTTTATCTGAAGTTCTTTTGACTGGAAAGATGGAGGGGACACAAACAAAGAAAAAAACAGCCTGTTTCAAATGAGAGAAATATCCATTCAAATGGATATTTAGGATTACATTAAGGATATGAGTTCAAGAATCCACAAATGTATATTAACATCTACAGTGCAAGGAGGAAAGCAAAATACACAAGAGGCAATGACTATTGCTGCAGCTGCTTTGACACTGCTACTGCGCGAAACAATTACAATACAGACACTTTTATAACAAAGCTCCAGCCTAAATACAGCTGTCTCTGCACAAAGAGCCTCACATTTGCCACTGGACTGGATCCAGTCCTGGGTGTTGCTTTTCAAGAAAAGTTCTTGAGGGACAGGACTAATATTTATTAGCACCAAAAGCCATATTTACACATGACTGTGCTTGTATGGCACATATATATGAACAGCACTTAATGTTATGAAAAGAAGCAGATCTGGTGCATGGGAAGGGACAGGGAAAAAGAGCATGGAGGGTTTGATGAAGATAAGATGTATTCTAACCCTTGATATTAAGAGCTTCTCAAAATGCGTAGGAAAGATTAGACTCTCAAAAACGTACACCACAAGCAACATTAGTATTGCGCTAGTCCAGCAAACGAAATAATTCCCCAGTCCCAATGGAGGCTTACTGGAGACTGAGTTTTCCCTTTGCACTTTGCTAGCACCTCTGTATTGTTTAGCAACATAACTTTGTGATTGCACAAAGGGCTGGGAGACATCAATCCTGGAAAAGGTATCTGGATCTGATTTTGCGGTATGACCTTGAGGAAATTAATTATTTTTTTCTTTCACCTGCCTTACCTGCCCCCAGAGCAGCTTGTGAGGGTTAACAGCCACTAAGTGTTTTAAGACCCTGAAAAGGAAGGCGTTCGGGAGTTCCCTGTATCTTTCTACAGGAAGGCTGGCAGGCAGGGATACTTCTAACTAAGCAAAACCCAGAAGTGATGAGTGATGGTGGTTAACTGACAGATAAGAAAAACCTAACTAACTGCCACGGTAAGAAAAATCAAACCAACCAACCCCTAAACCCACATATCAGGGCAGTCAGCGCACACTCTTGGCCATCCCAACTGTCAGCCACCATGGTCAAATCCTGAAGCACTGGGGGCTGGAACAGAGCATAGGAACAGATTCTTGTCCTTTGAGTAAGTTGGAAGAGCTCTGGGATCTGAACTAGCAAGGCAGATACACGTGCATGTCTCCTGTCAGCTGTCCACTGACTGCTCCTGGCACTAGCTCAAGGCTCAGCAGGGTAGGTGACCAGCGCAGCACTTGTAGCTACCTAGAAAGGTGCAGTGGGATCAGACAATATATCCAGCCCAATTTAGACATAAAGATACTAAAAAATGTCTGAGACAGATTAGATGCTTGAAAACGTACCTAAATGCATAAATCAACAATTCCACTTTGCTAATCTGACACAAAAAGCAGTACAAAGATGGATTTCATTCAAACCAAAACCTACATCACAGAGAGGAATTACATCGCTTGTACCCTTTCTAAATGCACAGGAAATTATTCCCCTCCAGGAAACCTTTAAGGCTGTTTCTCCCTGCCCCTGAGGGCAGTGTCAGCAGGTTACACATTCCTGTCAGGGACCTGGTCACAGCAAAACACTAGCAACCTATTTTGTCCTCACTTTCTGTGAAGTTTCGCTTGGACACCAGGCTCTGTTTACGGGCTTCCAACCCAAAGTCTTTAACAACAGGAAACAGAAGGGAGGGGTAAGATTTCCAGTCAGACTTCTGACAAGATCATTTTGACCTAGTATTGTGAAATACCAGCAAGAGGGTATTTGCATCACAATTAACACACTCGATATAATAACAAGGCAGTTTTCACTAAAGGGTGAATTCTAGTTATCGGTCCTTCTGGTGCTGTAATAGCAGCAACAGACACTGACCGTTAAAAACCTGCTTTCAGGACAAAGGACCTCACTAAATAACAACGGGAAAGCCTGAAACATGTGCCCTTGAGGGAAAACGTTGCTGGAGAGAGAAACCGAACAAATAGTCACATGATATATTCAATTAATACTCGCCTGCATTAGTCAGAAGCAAGGGAAGGAGTTAATACTAGAGAACAGCCTTGATAAAGAGGGGATTGTACTAGACTGCACGGTTGTCCAGCAGGCTGCATTATTAGCACTGTGTGTACGCACAAGGTGCTGGACTGACAGCTCAAGCCTGAAATCCTTCACTAATCGCAGAACAGCCACGCAAAGCAAAGTGCAAGCTTTCCCTGCTCCCCGCAAAACGCTCCGGCCCTGTCCTTGCTAGAAAAGGGAAGGGGTTGAAGAGTCTGCAGAGACGAGAGGGCAGCCAAGCCTCTGCAGCCCAGAGAGACTGCCGATCCCGCTGTCCCACCTGCCAGCCAAGGAACGGGAACGACCAAGCTGCTCACTCGTGTTCGCACCGCATCACCTTGGGGAGGCAGAACTCATTCACGCTAATCTCAGAAGGATCAACCTAATACAGCTGCTTCAGTTTTATTCAGCTCAGAGTGCAGTGCAGCTTCCCTGTGAAGTCATCAGCTATTTATACACTATATCCTTGGAGATTCTCAGCAGCGATCAGACGGTCCCTTGTTCTCACAAGCTAGGTTTTCACTATTTAATATTATTCTAATATTGACAAATCAGGTATTTACTTGCTGAAGTTCTATTTTCAAGTTTGTTATTTTCTCTGTAAGAAGGTAACTTGCAGATGGTGAAAACTAAGTCAGATGGGAAATACCACGAAGCGGCAAGACCTAGAACAACAAAGAAACCCCATGCTCAGTATGCCGTACACTCATCTGGTTACTGGCACAGCTGAACACTGGGTGAAGTAGTCTGTCTCCTCAAAGGAAACGCACCAGGCAGCTTTGTGAAAGGCCTTACACTCCCTTCTCAGACACTTACTTCAGAATAAACCACTGGACTTCTTTGGATGAAGTGAAGGCTTACCATGAAAACACCAAGAGCCTCAATTACAGAGGCCCTGTAGCTCTGGTCAGCCACCGCAGTTACAAGGGCAGCACGAGAAACCCATGAGGGCACAGCACAGCAAAGGTCAGTGCTAGGAGCTTCCCAGGGACACTGCAGCTGGCGGGTATCTCTGTCTCTTCCCCCTACACTTGCTAGCACACCAGCCTTAATATAAAAACAATAACAAGGCGAGCTAGCCAAGACCAATAGTCCAGTTTATTCTGATACACACAGCAACGCAAAGCTTTTGTTGTTTTTTTTTAAATGACACTGCTTCATTACAGAAAAACGGGTTTTATTCTTGTATACAGGGGGAGAAGAGGATCAGGAAACGGTACAGGAGGAAGAGGGGGGGAAAAAAGGGCACTCCAAAGACTAAATGCATTTTAAACTACCACAAAGAGGAAGGGATGTTGCTGAGAACAATAGCTTTTCAAACAAAATGAGGGAATAGTGCTGCTACGGCCTGCCCACAATACACTGCAACCCTGATCACCACTGCTATGGTTCGTACGTATGGTGCTTTTAGGGCTGCAGTTGCACCCTGGCAGTTACACAACTTGACAAATACAACACTTTTTTAAAAAGGCATTCATTACAGAATGAGACACCTCTTCAAAGTAACGAGCTTCAAAATACCTCGGACCTGCATACACTGCAGATGAGATCTGAGCTGTAATGTACCACTTTTCCACCACCACCAGCAGCTCGCACCCAGAGCTCCTACATCATTTCCTACCTTCAGGCTCTTGGGCTGCTGCCGGACCTCCATGACGTGCTTACGCCTCAGCTCCCGCTCCCGGCGCTTGTTGTATTCCAGCTGGTTGGTGAGCTCGGTCTGGTGCTGGAGTCGGATCAGCTCACAGCGCATCTTCTGGATGGTACTGAGATGGCGGAACTCCAGCTCCTGCATGGACTCGTGCTGACGCAGCAGCATGGCGTGCTCCAGGTCCTTCTGTGTCTGCCTTTTGTTTAACTCCTAACAGGAGGACAGAGGGAAATATTAGATTCTTTGTACTTACTTGGATTTCCGTTCACAACGTGACATTTCACTTTGTTCACAAGGGCACTTCTCTCTTTCCAAGGCATTTGAGGACAGAGCAGAGAGTTTCTACATCTTATCAGAAGCAGACAGCACCACCACAAGTAATTTTTCCTTCCTCATTTCACTTTTCTTCTTCCTGTTCTAGATGCTCAACAGGATTCACAGTAAGCATTTTCTGGAAAGGACTGTAACTGTTGTGTCTTAACTTTTTGGATCTAACCACAGGGCACTCATCTGAACATCTGATTCCGCATGACCACCTAAATGCCATGGGAGTTACCAGATGGTGTTGCAAAACACATCGAACCATTATTATACCAAAAAACTTTACATATGGTCATTAAAACTTCAGTGAGAGCAGAGTTGGATTGTAGGTACTCCTGTGAGATCCATTTCATGCAGGTTGTCAGAGGTCTCACCTCTGCCTGTTCTCTTACCTCCCGAACCAGATCCTGCTCCAGGTTATGGCGGCCAAGGAGCATCCGTCTCTTAAAGCGGCGACACTCCAGTTCCAAGTACTGCCTCTGACGCCTCAGTAAGTTGGCTTCTTCCTCTGCCTGGAAATGCTGGATGTTCTCCTTCTGCTTGGAGAGCCATTCTTGCTTCTCCTTCTTTGGAGTGCTCTGGTTTTCATTCAGCTCCTGATAACAGCAAGGTAATTAATCGTGGAATAGTCACATGAAGCTCCTTGGCCTGAACAACTGGATGGACCTGCCTAATAAACTACATTTCAAAGCTGTTCCATGTTGTCTTCTCACGGCTGGTACCATCCCAGCCTCTGCAAAATGGATCACATCGCACAGCTAAGGGACAATCAGGAGACAATTCCAGAGGAGCAAACTTAACTACAACTTTTTTTCGCATTGGCCGTTTCAACTAGCCAAAATGCTAGTTCACGTCCATGGTTTCCAGACACACGGATTAGCTCCAAAACTAAAAATAATGGTTTGCCGCTGAAAACAAAGACACTTGGAGGTCCTGCCGTGCTGCCTGACAACAGTTTTTACAGGGTCCCAAAGGACTCAGAGGAGAAGGAAAGCACTGTCATCCTGTTGTTCAAACAAAACTCCAGCCACACAAAGCACATTAGAAAATTCCGTGTCTTGCTTGATCGGAACACATACACATTTTATAAGTAACTCGTCAAGGCAGAGCCACTCACGAGTGAGTTACAAAAACAATACAAAGCAGTTCATAGGTGAAACTTCAGGCCACAGTTTCCACATTTGTATTAAATTAAATACATAGCTTGAAGCATCTTTGGCAAAAGATTCTGCTTGCTTGAATGGCATACTAGAGATGCCCATACAGTAACTAGACTTGTCGTGATACATTTCAATTTAAGTATGAGACAGAACTCCTCTGTATTTCATCAGTGCTTCTGGGTCCTCTGTGATCTACTGCCCACTTAGCAAAAGATTCTATGTTGTTATAAAGAGCCCACGCTACTATGGTTTTTGTTAGATCTTTCTTGGCTCTGCTGCACTTTAGCCTTTTTTTTCTCCTGGGAAATGTCTATGTTTGGGAATATTCCCCTTTGGAGCACGTTCCAAAGTTGCGTCACACAAGTTGATGGCTGAGCACTAAATGGTTCTTTCAAAAAAAGTATTTATAGTGCTTATGGTTTCAGCCACTCCACAAAAAGAATTAGGAAGTTTGAGTCTACAGTTTCTCTGCATTTCACAAAGGTCATGATTCTCACTACAATACAGTGACTATTAAATTATTAAACAGCTTTCTCCATTAAAATAAAATAGCATTTTACAGATATTTTGCTTAAAAAAAGGTCTGCAGGTCATCTGTACCACTCTGTTTTCTTGCTGCTGCTACAGAAATATCATTTAAGTCATAAGAAACTTCACTAACTGCTGCAGTGGATGGTCAATATCTGCAGCAACAAGGTATGAGAAAAATACTCACGACCTGTCTCAAACTACCTTTTATCATTCCTTAGGATTGCCAAATATCCATGTTTCTGGATAAAAAGTAATATTAAACAATGGAGAAGTTTGTACTTTCACAAGATAAACATATAGGTGCCAATATAAAAATAAACTCTCTTACTCTAAGGTTAAAGATACAAAACAAATACAGTAGGTAGAGGACTCTTCAATTTGCTGCAATCCAGTGAAAGATCTCTTGTGTGCAGTGGCACTTTCTGAGTGTATCGTACACTGTACTATATTCACATTTTTTATGACAGATGAGTTACCTCTTTCAGCTGCTCTTTACGGAGTTTATATTCTCTCTTCTGGGACTCCAGGAAACTGTTCAATTCTTTTTTCTGTTGGGCCTGAATATGCTGTTGAAACTTCTTTTCTTCGTTGGCCATCACTTTAGCCTACAGCAAATCCAGCAGCAAATCAGTGTGAGTCCCGATGGATTACAGCACATGCTCCATTTCAGCCCCAAGACCTGGAACTCATGGTACAGTCACCACGATACTCACCATGACTCTGAATAAGCACATCTCAGGAGCTTGCCCTCACCCTCTTCTCATTCCACCCCCCATCAAGGCACCCAGCAGGAGTCCTCTGTCAGTGCCTTATTTCCTCAGCCCTATTGTTCAGCTAGTCTTGCCTAACAAAATCAACACCTTATGATAAACTGTATGCTTAGCCCTCTACCGACAGATCCAAGATGAACAAAGAATCAATAATAATTGCTGTAGGCGGCACCACTTCATTATCAATTATTTAAAAGCATAAAAACCCCCATATCCATAAGCAACTAGATGGTGAACATTTAAGCGTAGCTGGCACATTTCTCTGCAGGCTAATCTGCCTCCGTAACACTTGATGGCAGTTAGTTATTGATAGCATATACATGGCAAAAGAAAGGAAAACCCTTACAGTATTTTTGCTGGGGTCAGTACACTAACATTTAGTATAACGCACTGTGATGAAGGACATACCTTTCCTCTAGTTACATAAACCCCTTAGTGTAAGGAGATGATGTATTAGCCTTTTTCTAATTAGCAATTTGCTTGGCTCCTGAAAACAGACATGTAAGAGACTACAATGTCATCTCTCCATCAGTGAGGGGAAGTGGACAATTCAATGTAATTCACAAATACAGACTGGTCTGCTAAACCATGATCTCCTACCTCTTTTTCCATGGCTGCTTGGTGCTTTTTAATTAGCTTTTCCATTTCTGCAGCAAAATTGTTACGCTGTGTTTCAAGATCTTTGTCCAACCTGAGGCGATGCTCATCCATCTCTGCCTTCAGTTTATTCTCTAATGCCATCAGTTGCTTCTGGTGTTGCCGTCTCATACGTTTATAGCCAGACATCTGCTCTCGGAGTTCAGAGTCTTGCTCATGCTCCTGCATTTGCCTTGTCACCTAGGAAGGTAACCACATCAGGCCAAAGTAAGTTAATGCTTCTTAATCTGCTTTTTGGCAGTCTTCAAACCACACAAGAAAACTACTCAGTAAAGAAATATGATTTTCTTGTAAAGAAAAGCACACATCCTAATGGCAGCAGAGCAGATTAAAAACTGAATTCTGCTGTAGAAGACAAGCTCACATGGGCTCCAAACTGTAGAACTGTTATAAAGCTGGTACTAACTAATGTCTTTTCAGCCCACTATAATGACTATGCATATACACACGCATACACACACAAATATACATAATATGCGTATGAAAATAAAAGGCAGCTTTTTATTATAAACAGCTTCCTGCATTCTGTTAGGCATACTGGTTTTGAAAATACATAATATACACAAATGACATTTGCCCAGGTGTTGCATTTAAGCTTTTATTAACTTACGTTAAACTATTTCAGTGATAATATCTCCATCAACGAGGGCAGCTCACGTTCTGATGAAATCCTAACAGCTCTAAGTAGTTTCATGGCCCCGTGTTCAAAGGCATCCCTCCCTACACAACTTCATCAAAATAAAAACCTCAACATACCAGTGATGCTGTGCGTATAGTAGCAAAGTGCTCTCGGTTGCGATAATGAGACTTGTGGCGAGATACTTGGGGAGGAGACTGGGGTTCTGACACCCGTGTTCGAGGATCTGATTCCTCTCTGTAGTTTTCTTCCTCCTTATCAGCAAATATTAACACGTGAGAACAAAGAGAAACTGTGTTACCAAAGATTTTTATTTTGGTCTGGTTCAAAAGACGTTTAAAAGGAAGAAAAACCATTTCATATTCAGAGCCCTGAAAGCTCCTCCTGCCAATAAGCTGGACGAAGGAATATACTGCAACAAGAGCTCTGATCTAGGATCTTTGCTTTTGGAAATTTCGTTGTGCATTTTTATTGTTATACGGAAAATTACTAATTAAAGCTGAAAATCAGAAAAATAAATGGAAAACTGAAAACAGAGTTAAACAGTTCACTTCAGCAAAACATAAAAGCTATAGATTACATGAAGTGTGAAAGAAAAAACGAACATCGTTCTAACCCTAAAAGACAGAGGAAGATTTTCATTACACCCACTACAGAAATACCTCAAAGCAAATTTTAAAATTTGTCATGGTGTATTCCACATTCTTATTTTGAGTTTGTCATTCATCACAGAACGATTAGTAGTTAGATGTGATATACTAATTAACTCCCCGAGGAAATACCTGCGTCTTTGTTGCATATCTGGGCAAAGAACAAAACATTCTAACCACACCTATCATTAGCTAGGGAACGTTACTGGTTTGAGAAAAGGTGTGATAAGCCCTCCGTAGCAAGAGCAGCACGGTTCAGAGAGACGCTCCCCAGTTTATCCTTCATCGTTCAGGGCTAAAGCAGGGGGAGCGGTTTCACAGCCTGCCATGGCCAGAGTGCCGCGTTTCTTTTGCTGTGCATCTTTGTTCATCAACTAAATGTTCGAAGCAAGTGCTGGGAAGCTGGGTGCTTCAGGAACAGACCAATCACTACTGAGGGTCTTGTATCTATGAATTCATTAACTAGGAGGTAAAAAGAGGGAATTCTCACACCCTTTTGACCAGTGAAGCAGTGCTCTGCAAGTTAAGGGCATCCACTAAATAAAGCTACTTACAAGCTACCTTTCCAACTCCTCACAGTAAAGCACAACAGGTTCAAAACAATGCAATTAGTAAAATAATTTTTAGTGAAACAACAGAAATAAATGATTTTACAGCAACCTTCCAGTGCACATTAATATATCGGGACACAATATTAGAACCTGCAGACAATGATTTAGAATAGGAAGCACCTGACTTTTTGTCATCATGCCAAACAAATCTATCCAGTAAAATCCAATGCTTACCGGCTTTAAGTGAATGACGGAGCTATTTGACATCACGGTGTGGTCCCCCTCCATCATATCCAGCTCGCTCTTATCATCCGAGGCATCTGGAAGACTGTTAACACTACTGCTTTGGCTACTGGCACTGATAGACATACTAGGAATGGACTGATTACTTCCGACACTATTCACTGTTCCTGTCCTGCCGACACCATGATCTTGTTCCTAGGAGAAAGGAATTATTAAGAAAATCCAAATCCATCACAGTCGTATCTACGGACACTACCAATTGAAATGTTCATTCCATTCCTTTCTAAAGACATCTACCTGCCACGTCATGGCAGTTCCCACCCTGCAGGCATTGCCATGAAACATTTCTCTTGTGGGATGCCAGGGAGAGAAAGAATCAACCTTGTCAAGATCAACTGGCTGATGTCAGATTCTTTTCAACAGTGAGCCTGTTAACAAGCTGAACTCTATCATGTCTCAGCAACAGCGTGTCACCAGAAACTGTTCTGACGCCAGCATCATCTAAGTGCTCAGTTGGGACCCTGCACCTCGCGCGGTTCCCTTCTGTACATGAGAGAACTGCAATCCAGAGAGTCTCAATTTCTGCATGGTGATTGCAGCCTGCAACCCAAAAAAGACAAATGAACTTCCCTGCTGACTTTGGTTTTTTTAAAAGACCCAACTACAAATTTCTACGTCTTAGACTACATTCTCCAGACAAAACTAGAAGACTCTCAAGGGCCTTGTACATACGGTCAAAATAGAGATAAATTGCACTTGCTGAAAGCCTTATGAACAGGCAAAGAAAGCTAGGATTTACAGAACGGGAAGCTAACTCTTCAAGCGTGAACACATGGCACAGCTTCTTGCCAGCACTAGGCATCTACCCTCTTTGTCCTTGTTTGTGTCTTGAGGTAGCTTTATTCCAAGCACTGAGAGGAAGTCAAGAGTTTGCAGCCAGGTGTGTAAACAACCTCCATTCGTTTTAGCAATATCTGAGTTGTGGTTATTTAAATGACAGCATCGTTCTCTGGTTCAGTGGTGAAACCCAAAGCTTCTCTCACCTCTTCCTCCTCCTGTGTTTCAACCGCAGGGCCATTGTGCGCCTCCTGGAAGAGGAGCTTCTTCATTTTACGATACTGCAGGTTGTCCAGTTCTCTCACTGCATCCTTTGTTCTCTGAATCAAGTCTATTAACACTGTTTCGGGCCGCTCCCGAAGAACAAACATGTGCTGTAGAACACACAAACAGGTGAGTGACCTCTTATGCCTCCAGCGCACGTGCTTTGATGATACAATGATGAGCTCTAGTTGGGTTTGTCAGCCCTCTTCTGCGCACAGGGGAGAACAGCTTCACAGCTTACACTGGCACTATTTTTAGACTTCACGATCCAGATAGATTTCAGAATTATTGCTTTCTGATGCGAGACATCCATCAAAAAGCAAAGATGTAAAAAAACCAGAAATGGTATTTCACATACCATGAAAATGGACTCAGTTTAAACCTAGACTTCTTTGGATGTTGGGGTATCTACAGACGTTATCTGCTTGTGGTTTGGAGGGGGAAGAGCAACAAATGCCAAATATACGCTGAAGGTGTTGGACTGGTTAAGTATCTCTAACCAAATGTTAATTAACTCATCAGCTAACTCTCACTATAAAACCCTTTTCTGTGTTTAGAAAAGCTCAAGTCATGTACTCGGCATACAGCTCTGCGTCATAAAAACAGGCTGTGAACCTTCAAGCCTGGCCCTAGAACAGTCAGCCATGTTATGCT
The DNA here is from genome assembly GCF_030867145.1 of Opisthocomus hoazin. Taxonomy (NCBI): domain Eukaryota; kingdom Metazoa; phylum Chordata; class Aves; order Opisthocomiformes; family Opisthocomidae; genus Opisthocomus; species Opisthocomus hoazin. The sequence continues at coordinate 12,294,574 of NC_134433.1, read as the reverse complement.
CTTTTATTGGAAACATTCAGTGCATTTCACTGCAAAGGTGGCTACATTTTGACAATAGGTAAAAGAAGTCCTGTCTATGTATGTCAGAAGCAGCTTTTGCAGTCTCCAGATGAAATGTGCTGTGCAAGCATGAGTCATTATTAACACTACCGCTAGTTTCATTTTGTTCCTTTGGAGAACTGCATTGCCATTTCCAACGTGTCACATTCCCTACCTGTCCCTGTAAAGTGGCATGCAGCTGTTTCAGACTATAGATACGGAGGGAATACATTCACAAACGTTTAATTTCCATCAATGTTCTCTTAAATTGCAGTGCATTGCTCAAAATAAAACCAATCTGCAGAATTCTGAAATGGCAGGACTACACACCCACACCAAAACCTTTACTGGATAATTGCATTTACTTTCTGAATACACAGTTTCTGAAGAGGCAGAAGTCCTCAGAAACATTTAAGTAAAAACATGCAAAAAGGTGATGATAAAACCTTCATAAATAGCATCCATTTCCCAGTAATGCAAAATTTTGGAAAAATCGCTGTTTAGCACAAACATGGCCTGGATAAAAATCCCCCAAAACAATGTCATGAACACTCTAAAGAGAATGACAAGTTAGCAAAATTCTGAATGCCACCTGATGCCACAAAGCAAATCCATCAAAGTCACACTTGCAATAAAGGAGCTAACACCTAACTTCTATACGAGTCGCGTTCACTTAGGAACGTGTCAGCTTTTTTCAACAATCTACCACATTAGCTCTGTTTCCAGACTAGGGCAAGGAAAATCAAGTGTCTGCAGCATACAGGAGCACAAATGAACTAAAAAAAAAGGCTAAGAAATAAAGCAGGAGAAAACCTGCAGATGGCTGAGGCTTATTCATGTCAAGGAAAAGTGTAGGGAAGAAAACCTGCTTTCCTCTGCCCCCTTTCCCCTAGGGACACTATTAGAACAGCAAATTTCAGTTCTACGTGCAAAGCGCATAGGTGATGGGAGAGAATAAAAAGCCTTTAGGGGTATACACAGCATAAAGAGGGAAGTAATGAAAGGTATTTGTTAACTAATGCATGGCAGCTCTGTCAGGATTAATTATAATCACTGGAAGGATAGACCGAGCTTAAGAAACCGAAACTCTCAACAAGCTGGTGGTCATCCAGTGTCACTTGCTGGGACATCCTTTTACGATGAGAGCAAGGCTGGCTTGGAGAGTCACCTGGGGAACTGCCTGAGGCACTGCCAAGGGGCAGCAAAGCCAGGACCGCCAGCTCGGCACACTCCACAGCACCCTCAGCTCAAAGGGGTGCGGGATAACGGGCAAAGAGAGCATCGTCAACTGTAACCTAGTAGGGTAGGTGAGACAGACAAGTGTCCCAGGGCATGGCCCCTTTTCAGTATCATGTGGGAAACAAAAAGGACAAGCAAGCCAACCTTCAGAAGCTCCTCTGATGTAGGCCTGTCTTGAGGAATTTTCTGGAGGCAAGAATCTACGAAGTTTCGAAAATAATCAGACCTGTGGCAAGGAAAGCAAAAAAAACCCCAAACATCTGAGTTAACTACCCGGTTTAATTTTCAAACCTCATTAAAGAATCAAGATATTCACATTTGGGCACTGCTAGCAGAAAGAGTGGCGAGGAACCACACAGACCCAGTACTTCATACTACAGCCTCTGACATCCCTAGTGAAGCCAAAGCCCACCGCTATTACTAGGTAGTTACCTTTCACTTCTGCTTCCAGACAAAATGTTTCAGCCTAAGAATGCAAAAATACAAGGCAACTGAAGCTGAAGGGAAATTCTGTATAAAGGCGGATAGCCACACATCTCAGCATGAGCATCTACGCTGTCAAATTCTGTATTGCACAAATTCTTCGAGGTTTCATCAGAGCCCCTGCCCCGTCCCACCTCTGTGCGCAGGTGTTTCATCCACAGGCTGCATTAACACACAATTCCCGCAGTGCCTTTGGCCTCTCAGGCACAACTTCTACACCACTGTGCAATCTGTCACAACTACGACTTAGGGTCATGATTTGTTTAGTAATATCACTCCCTCCATAAGCTACAATTCTGTATTTTGCCCTTTCTTCTTTTGAACACAATTTTCAGCAGGGCGGGATTACACCCTGACAACAGCAGCACATCAGTTGCACAGGTTTTATTTCTTTCCTCCCCCACCACTCCCCCCTTCCCATCATGTAATGGGGGGTTTTGCTATTGCAATTTTTCAGTAAACTAAATTATTGCATTTTTTTAGTCAGAAAAATGCATAAAATGAGTTGAATGTTTTGTCAAGCACCAGGGTGTGAAATAGCCTAACCAAACATCTCAGAAGTACAAAAAATTTTCTAAAACCAAGGTATAATGTGTTATGCCAGAGGCCCAGGACTATGGCTCAGAAAAAATAATTAGGAAACTTTTAACTTTTGAAATTAATTTACTGTTTGCTGTTTCAAAAGGCAGTCGTTGAGGCTGGGAGGCACAAAACGTTACTACTGTGCTTTATTCTTCCAAAGTTTCTGCAACAGACACTTGCTGCGCACGAGTGGTATCTTCATCTTGCAAAGCAATACTTCAGCAAAACAAGATTTAAGAATTGACAGTGTGGTTTGTGATTAAAAAAACACTAAAACCCACAATTTTGGCTAGCTTGGGAGCTTCAAAAGTTTAGTGACCCTTGAACTGAATTTTTTACAAGATCTTACGTTCTTCCAGCAAGCATGTCCTGTTTCTATCACACTCTAGAGTCTAAAATGCATATTTAGTAATTGGTCAATTTTGTATATAAAATGTACAGTGAACCTAATAAGAACCTTCCAGCTCAGATCCTCCCAATCGGAACCCAGCCATTTCAAGAACTCTGCACGACAAAGCACTCCATTTAGAGCAATTCCCTACAACATTCCTCCCTCCGTAATACTCACCATTCATTAGACTGTAGTGTAGGGGATTCATTCTGCGCTATGTGATATAAGGCACTCATTGCGTTCATATTAAACAAAGGAGGCTTCCTTTCCGCTACACACAAAAGAAAATAATTTTTATATAGGGAGATAGTCTCATGTTTTTGCTCTTTTTTTTAGTTTACATCCCTTTAAAAAGAAAACCACATCAGCAGAATCACTATTGCCTGAACATGGAACCCCAAACCAACCCTACCCTGCAATCAGACAGATATGTTGGCGTATGTCCTATACCACTGCAGAAGATGAAAGCACTTTGAAGATCAAATGCCTTGTCCTCTCGAGCTTTTAAATTACGTGGTTTATCATAGTTGAGTTCTCTGACTCATTTTAATATACTAAAATAGGAGTAAGCTAACAGTAAGCTCTATACTCGGTGTTCAGCCACTAAGCATTCTTCATTTTATTACCTCTCCCCTTTTTTCTTTTTTTCTTTCTTTTTTTTTTTTTAACTACTGTTGCTAAAAAGCTAACAAATATTTAATTCTAGCAGGCCAGCAGAGATGAAGCAGCAGCTGGTTACAAGAACTATCGACTCACACTGAACTGACAGAGCACATGGGCAGGAAGTCAGCAACAGGCCAACTCTTTATACTATTTTGAGAGTTGCATTCTCTTTGGCTCTTCGCTCTCTTTCAAGCCTGTGTTACTCTTATAGACTGACACAGCATGAAAGCTTAATGAGGAAGGAGATGATCTCACTGTAACAACAAAATCGAAGCTTCATTAGAATGTTTATGGGGTAAACCTATAAAGCTTAGCCTCGCCATAAACATTCCAGAGAAGCTGGTCAGGCCACAAGGCCATTCCTACACTAGTGAAAAGGCAAGAGAAAACTTTCCTTCCTGAAAAAAATGCCACCAAGGGAAAAAAACCCCTATTTTTTTTAATTTTGCTTTTCAATCTGGAGTTGAATCATAGCAGTGAACTACTTATCAGCGATCCTGGTTAACTCATCACTATCAGAGGATGGACTAAGCCCTACAAATTCCTCAGAACAGGTAAACTGAGGAGCTAAGCCTTTACACAAATGCAACACTTTACCTCCTCTAATCTGTCAGATAACCAGTTGCTGCTATCGAGGATCAGACTGATTATCCATTAAACTACTTTAACTGACCGTTGTCCCTTTTTTCTCTTAACTCAGCCGAATAAAATAAAAATCCTCAGGAAACACTGACACTGAGCCCTCAGCGAGGGCCATTTCTAAGACTAAGCAATAGTTTGAGAAGACTACTAGATGTCTCATTTTTCTGCCTTCTTCTCATGGTTATTCAAACCAAGGCAAATGAGATACCCACGCTGACCCAGCCTACAACACTCTACTGTCCTGACCTAGTCTCACCTCCCACCATGCTAGAAGCTGTAGACGAAGCCTAACGCTTCACACTGAGGAACGGCAGCATGCAGGAAGGCACCCGGGGGTGTGGTGGCCATGAGCTCACTGCATTCCTGGAGCGCTGCAGCCGGCCAAGTCTCCTTACTCCACTCGGAGCAGGATTCTGTCATGACAGTCACACCCTTTCAACTTGCTTTATATTGGCAACCAAAAAAATCTCTGCTCTGAAGAAAAAAATCTATTTCATGTCCTGGAAGAAAACGAAGTTGACAGTTTGGAACGCCAGACAGCATTTTTAGCTAAACTGTGCCGTTCACATGGATTAGCGTGTTCCTGAGAGCCCTCGCTGCCCGGCCAGGCTGCTTCTCCACCGAGGTCGGTATGGAGCACGAGCGATGACATCTGACGGGGACGGCTGGACAGCCTCAGGTGCAACCACCAGCACCGAACCTCACCATCCTAAGAAAAACTTACAGCTAAGTGCTTCTACAGAGCTGGATCCTGACTAAAATCTGAGTAGTGCTGTGCGCAGTGTTTTGCTTCAGCGATTGCATTTTTGTTTCAAGAAAAAACTAAATGTTAAATTTAAATAGAATGCCATACTAACACAGCCTTTTTAAATTGACATTCTGCTTTCAGGAGTCTGTTCTAATGGTAATGCCATCATTTCTTTTGGTTTTGGCTTATAGGTTACCACTCCAAAACTGGATTATTCCATATATTTTTCTTCTTTTTTTAAGAAGAGATTTTCCAGCCGTATCTGTTCACGAGTGACAACATATACCGCATACAGCTTTGAAGCTGTCCACTTATCCCAAACATTATTTCTGCAGAACTCATTAATACCTTACATTTTCACGCAAACAGTATCAATTTATACCATTACATACACTTTCACAGCGGCACTTGTAATAGTTCATTTCTAGACCTGTTCGGCAAGTAGACCTTTTTTCAGTTCAGGAGTTAACTGCCTCTCCCACAGAACGCGAACACCTTCAGTGATACAGGTTGGCTATTTTCTTTGTCTATAGAACTCTTTCTCTTTGGGTCATGAAAACACCTGCTCAATAAACATCAAATTGGAGAGTTGATCTTGAATTCCAGAGAGCACATTTAGCTCTTTTCTCTAAAATGCAAGTCCCAGAGAAACTAGGACAAGGAAGCAAGCATAGATCTTCTACACTGCAATTCAGCTGAGTAAGTTCTAGATATTTAGTAACTCCATTTTATAATTTTTCAAATAAAATAACTTACCTAACTCAATACAGGTAATTCCAAGAGACCAAACATCTACTTTGCCATCATACTGCCCTTCATCCATGGCTAAAATCACTTCTGGGGCCATCCTAAAACAGGAAATTGGTGCTCATAAAATTCTGGGCAACGGAACACGTTATCATAATCATCATCAGTATTTCACCGAAATGGGCTGTTTCACTGATTTCAGCTACCGTAAACAAATTATTGCCCAAGGTATCAGGCATGAACATGGGATACTGGGAACAAAGACCAGGCACCCACACTAGCATGAGCCTACAGAGAGGGTGCGCAATGTTTGCCTGTGCTTTGCCCAGCTCTCCATTTCTGAGCGTCACCACCTTCTCACCCTCCCACACTTCCAATAGTTTATCTGGCTGGCCAACTCTGGTGACATAATTAAAGCATGCAGTTGTGTAAACACCACAGATTCGGTGTAAGAGATCAAAAGCATACAAGGGATCTGCAAAGGGTTTTGTTCAATGAACCTGGCCTTTCCTATGAAAGAAAAAATACTTCAGTTATTTCAACAACCAGATGCAGTGAGAACATACGAATTGTTAAAACCACTGAGGGGAGTGACTAAAATATACTACAGATTATTCAACCCCACCTCTACCACTAAAAAGTCAGAGTAAGTAGAACAACAAAATATTTTCATTACTTTTTGTGAATTACAAATACAAGAATTCACAATTTCCTGAAGTCAGAGCCTAATTACTACTTAATCTTTTTTTGCAAAGCACATTTTATCACTACCACAACTGGAAGATTACAAAGCTAGCTCCAATAAAGCCCAAGTATATTAAATACCCAATAAACGATCCTTTCACTTCACAAAGCCAGAAATGCGTAAAACTCTTGGCTTACCAATATGGCGTCCCCACAAATGAGTTGGCAGGAGATGCTATGGAAGCAGACCCAAAGTCAGCAAGTTTCACCTGTCCTGGCTCTGTCAGCAGGATGTTTCCTGCCTTGATATCTCTGGTTATAGAATACAAATGTCAGTATTATTCCTCTCCAAAAAAGAAAACCTTCTACAGGACTGACTAGAAAACACGCCAGTATTCACATCTTCAAGCTGCAGAATACCCTCAGTTCCTCCAAATACAAAATCTTTACCCTTTGGGTTAATAGCTTAACATGGCACTTGATCTTAGAACCTAGTTCGTCTTGAAAATGAACTTAAAATGGCACACCTGGATAAGTTTCACACACAGTTCAGCAAAACCTTCTGAACCAACTATGTAATTTCTAAATGTTTTTCAGAAACTCCTAATAATGTAACTATTCAAATCCTCATCCTACTAAAATGCAGCAGGTACTTCAAACACAAAGACCGTTTGCATCCCATAGTTACTGTGTGCTTCTCAACATGTGTGCTCATGTAAAACTAATTTCTCCAGTATTAGAGCTCCCGCCCGCCCCAGCAATCTTTGCACTGCAGTTGCTGCAAGCTATTCAGGTGAACTCAGCCTGCCTTGCTATTCACTGCTTCAGGGAACAATCAGCATCGTATCAAGCATTGAAAAGCGTAGCAGATTCAAAGCAGTTCTGCAAAAATTACCAACACCAGCTGTAAGAGACAGTGCATAAGGAGATACACAGCTTGCTAGTATCTGACCACTGTAGATCAGTAGTTTGAGAGCATACAGACACTGCAGAGAGAAAATCTCTGCTTACAAATACTAAGGTTGAGATGAAGGGGATGAAACCATCAAGGTAAATTACCTGTAAGTGTATGAGACAACAGAAGTATAACCACTTACCTATGGATCATATTGTGAGAATGCAAGTATGCTAATCCCTGGAGAGCACCATGGGTAATTGCTGCTATTTCCACTTCTTGCAATGGCTTTTTATGAACTTAAGGAAAGAATTTATTTGAAATTCAATATTAAAAGAAACAATGCAGTTTGCAGCATGTAACTGAGTACTGTTAGCAATGTAAACAGAGATAAAATAATAAAACTTCATTTTTACTAGGTTCAGCAGGAGAAGCAAATGTAAAAGTAGTTCACAGCGTAGAGCACATTCTATAATCAGACGTAATCTTCTAACTGTACAACAGTAGCTATGTACTATCAGAGAGACTACTCTGCAACCACAAACTACATACTGTCAGCTCTGCGACCTTTCTCCCAAATACCTATTTGAGACTCCATATTCTATTTTCCATTAATGCAGCTATATCCCAAACCCTAGAACTCTACAATTCACACAGGAATAAATAAACTACAGCAACACAGATGACTCTCCGGCAGCTCAGTCTTTTGTCCTGAAATGCTTCTGGCAAGGAAAGGAGACAAACAACTTACTGGCCACACATATATCTTCAAAGAAAGTTCACTTCAAGAAGCCTGATAGAAAAATGACCATTTAACAAAAGACCTCATCAAGCAAAACCGTAACACTGCTGCAGCGCTATGTTAGTCAACAGGCCTACAGTTGTCAGTAAGCATTAAGATCAACAGCAAGGGTTTTCAGAAATAAATCTCGAACTGCCATGACAGGAGAACCTAGAACTCAGAAGAAAATAAATAGCTGACTGACAACTTTAAAATAATAGGAACCAGGGAGAAACTAGGCACCTAGGAAAGCCGATATTCTGCAGAAAAACCACTACAGCCATGCAAGAATTTGAAAAACTGCAACTGTTCAGGCACATTCTGCCCCCAGATAAAACTATATACTCAAGGACAACTCTGTGATGCTGTAACCTCCTACTTCAGTACTATACTTCTAACTTTCAATCAAATAAGCATGCATGACATACCTTCTAGTAAGTCTGATGCTGATCCTAAACAATATTCCATAACAAGCTGTATGGGAAGAAATCAAAACAGTTGTTAGAAAATCTCCAATAGTAAATGCATGTTTTCTAGATTTCTGTGGAGAAACAATGACTGGCGCGTACAATGCAGACCGCCATAACAAAACAAGTATTGCTTGTAACATCAGCTCCGTCCTGGCACTGTCACACTGACCCCTCCCACAAGGACAGCTCTAACTGGCATTAGCATAGCCCTCCTGTGTAAGACACCAAGCGACACAACTTGTAAGGAAGGCAAAAGCACATTCATAACCAGTTATGTATTACATTACGTATCTTATTTTATATGCACGTACTTAACAGGAATGTTAAATTGCACTTAACAAGCTTATCAGAGTATTACAAGGCTATTTAAGGATTTACTTAAGATTTTGTCCCAGATTTCAAAAACAGAAACTAAAACTTTGTCCTACAGATTTATTGATGCTAACACATGAACAGTACTTACACTGTAAGTTACTGGTTCAACAATATGATTTGTTTACTATCTCATGCTACATAAACTTTGTCAATGAGAGGTGCTGCATTACACTTTTTGCTGGGCACCATGCTTCCTCTGCATAGCCAATCACATCTATTCCTACATGTGCATTTTGATGCATACAAACCCAAATAAAATAAACCAAATTTAGTTGGGGGGGTTTGCGGTTTTTTGGTTTGTTTAAATCAAATGTATTAAATTAATTAGGAGATGATAGCCAGATATAAAATCAACTAGTTGGTTTTGTCACCTAAACACACACACACACAAAAATGACAACAGAAGTAAACATTATACAACAGAAGAATTTAGTTTAATAATAGAAATACCCACCACTCAAGATATACTTTAAGTACAATTACCAGCAGGATTTCTAATCTATTCTGTTAAAGTACAACTGAACACCTACTTATGGAACAAACTGTCAACCTGTAAAGTACTGAACCTTGCTCCTCAGTGGCACACCAAACATGTTGTTAAGTGACCTGCAAGTACCCAATAAAGCTGCCATACTTGCTTCCCAGGCAGTGCAAGTGAAATTCTCACCTTTCCTTACAGCAAAAAAAGCGATGGATAAATTTGTGGCCCTCCCCCTCCCTCTCCCATTATTACTTATTTCAAATACTCAGTCCATGAAGCTAAATACACTAGAACAACAGCACACATCACCTTACTCTGCAAGTGAAAGGGAGAATTTCCCTAAATCTTCTTTCCAAAAACTACATTCCGTTTTGCTGAGTATCTCCTTGGCTATTCTCATCTGGGTCTGCGCAATGCAAGTGCTCAGGTGCCTCCTGAAAGCCAGCTAGAGGTATTTTAAAGCGCCCTTAACCATGGCAAGAGAAGTGTAGCGTGCAGCAGATGCTTACCCATGCTGTATGCTCCCGCAAATAGCAGCCTTTGTATTCTATACTGTTCGGGTGTTTTATTCTTTGGAGGAACTTGACTTCCTTAATAATATCCTGCCATTTCTGTAAAAATAAAAGGAATAGAAAGACTTTATAAAAACTGTTACCTTTTTTTTGGTTGTTGTTAGGTTAGTACGTCATTTAATTATTTTAAAAGGCAAAACCATCTTAAGGTTCCAAATCAAAATAAATTTTCACCAACACCATGATGTTCATTGCTTAACTCCCCAACAGATCTACAAAATAAGAAGCTGACTGATTAGGCTGTATGTCATACTAGGTATCTACACGTATCCATAGGATATACTTGTAAACACCTAATATCTGAGCAAGTCCTCAAAAAAGAAACAATCCCTTTTCAAGGGATACCATTTCTGTTGTCAAATCAAACATACATCCCAAACTGAAATAGATGTGGATGGTAAGTGTCCTTCAGCAGGATCAGCTGTCTCTCACTTAACTCTTGTAGATATAAAGACCTATCCCTACTAGTAACTATATTACAATGGATGAAGCTCCGTTTATCAGCCACCAAATACCTGACTCCATTCTTGATAATGTTTCTCCATTACTAGTTTAGGACTGATTTAACATGAGTTACCTACTAGATAAGGTAATGGTTCTGAAGGAGTAGAAGAATGAATGGATAAAAAAATCCAGGTTTATAGTAAGGGGAGCTCTGCCAGTGCAACTTTAAAGTACAGAAGAGGCCAAAGTGTTGTGTTCCAATGTGTGCTCAGACACTGCCTTTACTCCCCTTGGAGGAAATCATCAGGTTCTCCCATTTGCTGCACATCCACACCTTCTCAGGCAAGAAAGGCAAAAGCTTGTCAGTGCAGCAGCAAACCTACAACTTCCATAAAAGATTTTCAAAAACAAATGCAGTAGCTGAAATCATTTAAGTATGCAGACATCAACACAACAGTGCTGACAATGAAAATGTTTTCAAGAAAGACTACCAGTTCCGAAGTTAATCAGATGCAGAGAAGCCCAACACAACACCAAAAGCTTCAAAAGCTGTTTTCCAGCTGCTGTTAATCCCTCAGCACACACCTCCTCAGGCGTATGTGTGTGGCTAGGAGGCATAGGTGGACAGAGGTCCCACATACCCACATGCTTTCGAAAAGCAAAAAAAGTTTTTTGGTACAAAACCCAATAAAAATTTTAGAGTTGGAGAAACAAATGAAACCAGGGAACACTGTAGCCACAACCGAGGCAGCTTACTGACCAAGCACTTCTCAACAATGACATCAGTGCAGCTGCACTACGATAAACTCTCTCGCCAACATCCTCGTTCCAGTACAAGAACAACTTAGTTGCCTTTTACCTTTAGGCTCAAAGGCTTTGAGGTACTAAGCAACAGAAGCCAACTCAAGAAAGCACCACTCTAAACTTCCATACTAGGAAGAGAGAGATGATACATTAGTCAAGATGTATTCATGACTTCCTGCGTAAAAAAAAAAGCTCCGAGATCACATTAAGATCACAGTACTACATATTTCAAAGGTTTTTAACTTCTTTTTAGAATAAAATATGTCCTTATTTTTAGAGAATGATTGTTCCCAGCAATTATAAGATCTTATTATGAAACTAAAGTAAATATAAACAATACCAGACTGCCCTTAATCAATTTTCTTTACATAGGCTAGATCATAACTCTAGCAAACTTCTGAACAAAACAAATAAATACAGAAGTAAAATAGAAAGTGTTTTAATCCTGGTCTTATTACTTTCTTCAAAATAAAGAAACATACGCATTGAAGACAAACAAAAGCTATTTCTGAGGCATGCACAGTTTGTTTCATTCATGTGAATAGAGTATTTATAGCTCACAGTAATTAAAACAGTAGGACAAGTAGTAAGTACAAATTATTCTTTCATCAGTACACAGTTAAACAAGTCACCGCAGTGACAAAATAGAAACACGTATAGCAAATTTAACTATGAAGCTAGAATTCAGGACCGCTGGAGAGACACTGCCACCTCTACCTCCTACACAGCTACATACACACACACACAGAGGAAGGAACAGTTCAGCTCCTTGCAGCGCAGATGATCAATACACAAAAGGCAGGCAGAGAAAGCAATGAGTTCTTCGTCAAACTCATCAGAGCAAGACTGCTTCTAGGACTGGAATATAGAGAATGGAGGGAGGGAACCATAAATGCCTTGAACAACAGGCTTACAATAAATACTTCTGCTGAAAAATCATGCCACAATTTGATAGATGTCGTTTACCAGAAATAATACCAAATCAGCTGTTCATGTCATGTTGGGCTTTTCAAGAGTCTGTATTAGCACTTAAACATTTCAAGTATAAAATCAATTATCTCTGTGAAGCGTCCTAGGGAAAAAACACACATCTGGGGTGGCCATGAAAACACTTCATGTTTAAATCTCAGAGGCCTACTTTTACAGACCTCTCTGCAAAGACTGCCTTAATCCCTAGCTCTGGCAGCTCTTCCATAATTATGCTGCTGTTCAGATTTTCACACTCATTCATTCACTGCTGTTTTGCTTTTGTTTTAGCTCCTCATTAGCACAGTCATTCCAAGGAAGGATGCACTCTGCCTACTACTTTGTACGAGCAAGATTTCCTCTGAATATTTCACTATTGCATCCATTGCTATTATTCCTTTGTCCAGTAAGCAACATGGTTATTTTAAAAGGTATTTAAAATTGGATGTTTAAGGGCAAAAAGACATACTAACATACAAAAATACCATCTTTAGTTTTCTTTTTTACTTGCTACACATATACGTGGTTCCATCAAAGACCCCTTTGTGCCTTGAAGCTATGTCCTACCAATCTTTTCCAGGTGCAGATTAGGCAGAAATACACTGTGAACAGTAAACTAATTTGTTTCATTTACACAGTACCCTCATTCACCTTTACAGTTAATAGGAAAGATCTCTTGTGCTGTAACCCAAGCTAATTAAAATCATCCCATATAATAAGCATTTGCAATGGCCAAGATTTAATAAGCAACATGTTCTACATACCTCATTGGACTGCTTCCCACTATATGACATTTTCTTGATGGCCACCACTTCATTGGTGCGCACATCACGTGCCTGTAACATGAAAACATGACGCACCCATCAGTTTCTTCAGATCACGATTTCCCATAAGATGTAAACCAAACATACCCACAACAAAGCAGTGAAAAATCTTTATCTATTGGTTAACTTTTGCAGAGAGTTAAACTAAAATATCTTCCAAGGGCTGTGACTGCTGCATCTATTAGAAATTGTCTTCCAAAGTTAAAGATCACCTCCTGTTTGGGAGACAAGGTACGACAATTCTCCGGGCTCAGCATCCAGCAAGTCTCTGCAGGAGTCGAGTACCACCACTTCTAAACTAAAAATCACAGCTTATAAAAGCAGCTCTGATTCACGTAGAATGGGTTTTCCCTAAATCAACTTCTCTCCCTGCCCAGGTCCATGCCAGACAAAACAGAAGCCAAGCTCAGCCCCCTGTTCCACTCCGAACATAAGCAAAGATCTCGCAGGATGCGCAGGACAGACCTGCTCCAGACACCAGCAGCTTGCTCCCCAGCGCTCCCACAGGTCAGCTACTGTGTCTTCAAGGCAAGCAGATGATACAGAGAGATGGCAGTGACCGACACGACCCAGCTTCAGATTCCCATTCAGCCTTTCACTTGCTCCATCCAATAATATTATTTACACTGCACAATAAACGTACAGATTTTTTCACACTTCAAAGGCAGACTTCCCGGCTTCAGCCAGGAACACGCCAAGATAAGACTAGGCAAGAAGTTTTGTTTAATTTAGCAGCAAAGCAACAGCTCGTTCACCCTGGCAGGAGAAGACGCAGCGCTGCTCCACCTTGCAGGTAAGATGGCTCCAGGCAAGACCCCAGTCTCTCCGTGGCTAAGCACTGCAGCGGCACGGGGGGTGGTGGAGGAAAAGACCTCTGAGCCTCTCTGGTAAGAATAATCAACTTGGATACGAAGCAAGTGATATAAATCAAAATAATGTGCACCACAGCATTCACTGATGACTGATGAAAATTATGATTTTTAATATATTTGTACTATCAAGCACAGCCTATCAGAACATGGATTAATGAAGTACTGGGACTCTGCCTTTTGTAAAAAGGTTTTCAGTCATGTTTTAATTCTTCTGTTCATTAAAGAGATTCCCAGAATTCCCTGTCAGTCTTTATTTCAACCACATATGATAAGCTTACACCAATACTATTTTTAGTTTTCTTTCTGTTTGAGACGATCCTTCCTACTGTCTCACTGATACTACAGTACCGCTAAGGTTGGGGGGACGATGACACGTGACTATTTTTGGGTTTTGAGACGAATAAAATTCTACCGCCTGGATCTTTACTAATTAGAGACAATCTCTGAAACATTCTAATCAGTGAAAAACTGCAATAAAACAGGCAAGCAAAATACTAGAGTAGAGCAGAAGGAACACAGCTCTAACAAAAGAGAGTGGGTTATTCTTCTGCTCCATCTGCAGTGTTCCAGTGTAGTAGGTTTCCTGTGTCAAGTGAAAGCTATTATTACACTGCAGAGCAGGGAGTAGGGTAAGGATAATACCAAAATGATTCAGAGGTGCCAGACTTGCAGTTTCTAAGAAACTAAAACCATGAGGTGAACCAGCAAAATTCATGTAAATTATGAAAGAGAAAAAAGAAACTTTCCCATTGCAAGATGCAACAGAAACAAAGAGAGAAGAGTGAACACTCTTCGCCAGTTGTCATGTAAGAGAAATATAGAACCCCTTCTCGGGATCATTGCTAAAAGGAAAGAAAGGTAGATACAACTAACAACAAAAACCTAAACTGCATGTAAAAAAAGGCAGAAGCAGATTTTAGGATTATATGGATTTTTCTACTCGTTAATTACTCCCACATCTATTTATCATGAACATTTTTGGTCCAGGCTCTACGCAGTGAAAGCAGACTGGTGGGGGGGGGCAGTGCTACGTATTAGAAAGCCCAAGCAAGTAAACCCCGATTGCGTTTGCCAAACACCTACAGCCTTCATCACGACAGCGGGGCTGAGCGAGAACCATCACAGCTGACGCCCCAGGAATGTTACAATCATGGAGTTTCACTTGCTTTTCTAGTTTCCTTGTGATCTTGAATAACTGAAAAAAGACAGTTCCTAGACAAATGTCTCGAAGATGCTACAAGACCAGAAATGATCCAAATGAACAAAGCTTGCTTTATGGCAGACATTTACGTGCATATATCCCGCTTTCCTCCAAAAACTCTGTACAAAGCATCAACATCTGGTGACCAGAGTAACTTCAGCAGAGATACGAGCAAAGCAAGAGCAAGGAAAAGGTGGAGTACATCATTGGCTTTGGTAATATACTTTTAAATAGTTATTAACTATCATCCAATATTACATTGATTCAAGAAAGTTTAATTGTTTGCATTAGCAGAATCAAAGTCTTGTTAAAGAAACGTAACTTTTTCCCTAGCTTTACAGGGGAATAAAGGACCCAAGACATACAGCCCCCTACTTGTTCTTTATGTTCTTTATGCTTATTTAATGCACACTAAATTTCTCCCTCCATGTTATCTTCCTCATCTTTTGCGCTTCGGTTCCAGGTATGGAGTACGGGACATGAAACACTTTCAGATTCAACATCTTAGACCTGCTAGTAGTGCAAAGATACCTTAACACAACACAAAACTTGTAGGTTAAAACTTTGTAACACAGAAATACCAACAGTGTATCTCCTTTGCTGAGACTGTCTCTCACTTGACAAAAAGCCCTCAAACAGGCTGGAGTGGTGTGATGCATTGCTTACACTTGTCCTTTTTCCTAGTGCCAAATTAGATGTACTTTTTGTCAAAAAAACACAATCCAAATACCATCAACTGCACTCTTTTAGTGAATAAACACCAATCTATAATGAACTGGAAGCCTAAAATGGTGGGGGGAAAAAAGAGAAAGAAGGGTCTAGAAATTAATGACCTCTTACTTTCGATCTCTTTGTAGAAGGAGCTGGCAACGGGCAGTCAGCTCTTACCACAACTACAAAGTTCAGGCAGCCTGCAAGGCCACGACGGCAACTTCTGGCTTTGGGAATGCTGGCAGCACACAGCTCGCAGGTCACCTCTAGCTGCAAGCTGGTTTTCCATACCCATGTGCTTCATGCACACCTCTATAAGGCACACTGTTCCTGAAAACCTTCAATTATATTTCCACAATAGTATTTCTTCAATAACATTTCCATAGCAGGAAGACAGCTTAGTCAGTTCCCTCCTTTTCTAGCCACTCTTTAACCAAAGTGAGTAAATGTGATGAAGCGAAGGCCGCAGGTGAGCACTGTTTCGTTGGAAAACACTTCCTCCCCCAGATCTGTTCCCAGACAGTGGCAGCTCATAGTTTTAAGCAGGGAACAAAATTAAGAAGCTTTTCCTAATTAGTTCATCTGTGCTGCATTAAATTTGTGCTGGAAGGTTCCCAACATGGTCTCCTGCAATTATTAACAATGAATAGGCATCTCATAAAATACTGACACAAATGGCTTTCTGAAGGAAAATTGGCAGGTTTGGCCACACCTCCTATAATTATAAATGTGAAAAGGTTTTCTGAGAAAAATGTTTTTTTTAATGACGGTCTCACAGTATGCACTTTGGTTAACATATAACAACCTGCAAATGAGGTTACCGTGAGACACCCCACCTCCAGCTGAGCTATACAAGCAGCCTGGGAAAAATTCTGCTGTCGAGACGCCCATGTCAAGTAAGTTTTATGCAGATGAGTACCAGGATTCTCGCCTGCAGATGTGACAGGACAAATGACAACAAAAGCACCAACATTCAGGTGTCAAACACAAAGAATGGCTTTAAGGGAGCCTGGGGGTATGCACGAAGGGAGGGAGAACTCAATTTCTCTCAAGGGACAGGAGATGATACGGAGACCAAGAGAACTGCACTGCCAGTCAGAATTGATGGAGCAGAAGTCCATGTTTTAATTCTCAGAGAAATCCCTGCTTGCAGCACAACGATGGACCTAAAAGCATCAGGCAAGGGCCACATCTCCAGTTTTTCTTTTCAGTTTGCATGCAAACACCTTACAGATACTGCGAGGCTGTGAACGGACTGACACTGTACACACACACAAGAAAACCTCTCTGCCCCAAACACCATACAACAAGATTCACAGTAGTTTCTTTTCCTCAATACGTTCAAAAAAGTCTACATCCATAGTTTAAAGACAGACACAGCTAAAATTCACAAGTCACGGAGCTACTTACAAAATAAACTGCTCCGAAGCTTCCATGGCCAATCTCTCGGAGATCTGTGAAGAGCTTTTCTGGATCTTCTTTGAAGAAGAGCTCTGCAATTTCTGGGTCCTTCAGGCTGCCCGCTCGGCTGGTTGATGGCATCCTGCTGGGCAGTTAGCCGACCGACTATCTGGGTATAAAGTGCTGCCTCAACCCTTGGTTCATCTGTATGAATGGAGCCTCTTCAGCATGGATTACTGCAAGAAAAAAGATTGCAATCCTCCACTGATTATCCTCTTCTCAAAGAGCCAGAAACAAAGCTACAGCAGAGCAGCTTCCACTTCTTCCAGAGCAAGCGTCCCTGTTGCATAAAGCAACGCGACCTATCTGCTGGGATAATGTCACAGTCCCACTGCGACAACAGTCCAGCATCTCTACTGAACACAAACCAAAACCAGAACACAAAATGAGACACGTTCCTTGCTCCAGCATCTGCTCAGTCACCTGCAGAGCGGTCAACAGAATCCCTCTGACCTACAGCGATAACCAGTTTGTCACCAGTGAGCCTCTGTGACCTTGACACCCTGCCTCTGAAGAGTTACGTGCGTTATTTCCTATAGTACTGTTTGGATTTTGTGAAGTGGATGACACAATTGCATAGATATCTATATCATGGTCTTTGCAAGACAAGATATATGGCACAAGTATGATGTGTACAAACCGCCACTGCCATTTACTAATCTGTATTTACATTTTTTGAAATTCTGCTCAGCATTTTTTTTCCTTCTGCAACTGTATTCCAGCTAAGAAGCAGCCAGCAATCAATTTTTTACTCATTTCAACACAAACATGGAGACCTCTCTAAAGCTTCTCCTTCCATGAGTATTCACAGTCCTTTCTGGTTTTTTCTCCTATCTAAATTCACAATCTCTATCTTAAAGTGCCTGTTCTTCAGGCTTACTCACAAGCCTCTTCTTACTTAGAGAAACAGCATCCAAAACAGCAGACACTCACTTCCACACGATGCATGTCTTTCTACACGGCTTAAGCAGATGCAAACATGTATTTTAATTGCAATAACACATGATCCAGCCTTCTATACTAGCCCATTGGCAAACACTTTCTTCAGAGGAACTTGCAACTTCAGACGCCATCGGGAACGTATGAAACCTCTTCTGCTTGCGCCGTGCGTTTGCTTCCATTTACCGAAGTGTGTCTTGGAATCTATCCAGAATAAAAGTATACTTTCGGGTTGTGCTAAAAATCTTACTGTATCTTTACAACAGGTGAAGCCAAACAACCATTACAAGTAAAATGCACATTTTTTTTTCCCCTCCTAAATGAAGGGATTTCCTCTCAATTCCCTGTAAGTGGCCACCAATAAAAACAATTCTGTGTCACTGACAAAGAGCAAATCACACAGCTCACTTCTTTCCAAAAACCCCTGCCTGGTCAAGACTTGCGCTTTTTTAATTCAAAATTTCCTATCTCAAATTTGTTTTTAAAAAACATTTTACATCTTCATAATGGCAAAAAAAAGACAATAAACATCAGTTTAACCAATGTATCAGCAGGCCCTATCCCTGTCCATTTTGTCTCCTTTTCTGGACACTGTAACTCCACCTTTCTCCAAGCCTCTAGACCATCAATGAATCATTTGTTTTTCCCCTCCCTGCGGAGCAATTCCTACAAGGATGGAAAAAGACATACTCCTGCATGTTTAGGCTCGGTGGTACTCTTCTCCAGACAGTTGCAGCATGTGAAAGTGCCAAAGACTGCCTGCTCCTTGTTAGTTCAAATAACTGCCAGCATCACTGCAAGGAGAGCACGATTGTGCGAGAGACAGCCAAGACATACCTTGCTGTAAAGTCTGCAAGAGTCTCCAGTTTTCCTGATGAAGACATGCGTGGGAGAGAGAACACAGGGAAGGGAAGTGCAATCCAGCATTTTCATAGCTTTCCTCCAAGCAGTCAGCATTCAGAAAGATTTATAACGCAACCCAACGCGTTTCCATGATAGCCCGCTCTCAGGGGCTAAGGAAAAAACGACATTCAAATCCCAGCGGTGGATGAAGTATAGAACACACACACACAGACACAGAAAACACGCAGCTGTTCACAACTCTCCTATACCGCACTCGTGAGCAGGCACACACGCGTTTCGTGTCGATGCAGGAGAACTGTAGGAGCCTTCGCAGCAGACGGCATCGGCACATGACACACCGAGCTGTCAATGAAGCCAAGGGAGATGCACGGGACTGCGATATCTCCACCTTCCGTTGCATAACGCAGTAACTAACACCATGTGGGAAGGGAAATTACTAGTTTCAACTCAGCCCGTACCTGAAACGCGCTACATTTATGAAGACTGGAAGAAAAGTTAGGGTTTTTGTTATTTTTCTTTCTTTCTTTCAAACAAGCCAACAATATTCCACTTGATTCCAGCTCTAACAAGCACATAACACTGAAAGACAACTGTTTCACATTTACAGCCCCTGATGAAACAATAGACAAAAAGCATCAGTCAGAAAAGCGAGCGAAAGGAGCTGGGGGAAGGGAGCTGATAACCAGAGCACACTCAGTATTATTGAAGGAATGTTTCTTGGATCGACAGTCATGATGTCATGTTCCATCTTTTAAGAAGCATCAGATTCTTACAAAAAGGACATTGTTGTTCAAAAGCAACTGCTGCAATCCCAGAATGCCCTTTTCCCTACATCTGTTAGTCAGAGGGGCTAGGCTTGGATAAACCTGCTAATATGGCCAAAAGTCACATGTCCCCGCGAGCCAGCCTGCGTGTGAGAGCCCGAGCCAGGAGAAAAGCCCTGCGCACACACAGCTGAGATGGATTACGGCTTCCGCCCCCTCCCCACTTACCCCCAATGCCAAACCAGCCACCAGACTCGTTCTTGGCATCGTTTCTGAGCATGCCTCCGCAATGTCATCTACTGGCAACACTTTTTACCACTGCGAAAACTCTACCAGGCTCATTGACAATACCAGCAGCAGTGGTACGGGACTGGCCACCGTGCTGCCGGACTTCGAACGGCGTATCAGAGCAGAACTCTCCTCATCTATTGTGATACACCTTAAAATACAGCTTTTAATCCTGAGAGCATCGAGACAAATGTAATTATCTTTATTCTTAGAAATAATTGCTGCTTCAAAATGCATGACAGTAAAAACATTAAGTATTAAAACCTATTTAACAGAACAGTCACAAACGTGTATGTGACACTATGCTTATCATTTGATCTGCGTAGATGGAACAATAAAACGCAGTAATGTAAATTCCATCCATGAGAAAGTTTTACACAGTCTCACTTTATTAAGTGCTCCCATTTTTTATGGATGCTACAATATTAAATTCCCTTAGTCTTCTTTTTTACCCAGACAACACACGCTGCCTGCCAAAGCCCTACAGTGCCAGCAGCCGAGCTGCTCTGCCTCCTGCCTTGCAGTAACCGCACCTGAACACTTTGAGAAAATGGAAGCGAAGTTAGGAGAAGTGGCATGCAACATGGTTATTGCATTATTTTAAATGCATTAAAAATATAGATGAGTCTTACAATTAAAAAAAACCTTGCAACTAAACTGCACTGAAAATTAAATCATATACCAGCAGGCTGCTGGTTTTCTAAATCATGGTCAAGTTGCACTTACGTATTTTACATTCTTCCACCAGTGCAGACTCTTTACTACAGGTTTTTTGGATCAGTGTAGCTATACTGTTAAACACAATTGTTCCCAGAGCATGGGACTGATCATCTCACCTCAGACAGCTCAGATCAGGTGGCAGGATCCCAGTTGTGGCCACGAGACAGGCACTGCAAACCGGACACGGCGCCCTCTGACTGTGCCCCTCTCTGCTGGCTGAAGAGGCAGCCTGCCTACAAGCCACCTTGCAGGCTGCTAAAATTATGTAAAATAAATTCCATTTTTTTTCCTAGTTGTCACTCATACAAAGAGAGAACATTGCATTGCATAAACACAACTACTGATACTTAGATCAATTCTGCTCATAACCAACAAGGTGATGTAGGAATATGAAAAAGATTCATAAAAAAACAGGAATGACTAAAGCACAAGACACAACCAACTCTATTTCCATGCAGTAGGCTGAACTAACTACATTTACTTAGTGGCTACCATTACTAGTGTAAATTACGCCTTTTCCAGGCCAAGACGTTTTATCAAATTACTTTCATCTGAACAACTACCAGTTAGTAGAAACCACATGCGCGCGTCCACAGAGGTCTATGAATCAGTAAGATGTTATACCCTCTGTAATAACAGCTATATTAAATGTATATACACACACCTTGAACCACTGACATAAGGAAGCTGAAGATGAGGATGGGGCAAGACCTGTTCTCTTCCGAGTTTTTTGTCTCCCTGCCATCTCATCTCAAGCTGGAGTAAGACCCAGCCCTGTGACTAACATCCCCTGGGACCCTGTAGAGCAGAACCAGCAAAGCTCAGAACGGTCAGCTGCCATATTTAAAGTGCATATTTAAGCCTTATGCTACAGAGACCTCAGAGAAATTAAAATCTGTCCACAGTAAAATATCTGACAGCTGCCAGCATCATAGATAACTGTTTTCACGTCAGAAACCAATGTACTAAGCAGAGAATGTACTTCGCCTTCCCTGCACAGGGGAAGTGCACCTACGCACTGGGATTTCCACCTATCCGTCGTGTCACTTCTCAAGTTCACACCCAGACCAACTCAGTGAGAGTGACGGTGATCAGGACGTATTAGGTTACCCTAAACATGAGCGCATCAAAGCATCTGCAGTTCCTTTAAGATGGTTCAAAAGTTCGTAGAAACCAAAACGTGACAATTAGCACACAGGCTTGCTTTTACATTACTAGCATTAAAAAGCAGCACACTCTGTCCGCACCAGCGAAGTTTCAAGGAATCAACATATTCAACATCTTTCAGTTTCTATACACAAAAATGTTACAACTGCAGTTAAACAAACACCACATGAGCACAATATGGAAACAACAAACAGATTTATGCATCCATCATCCTGCGTCTCTCTCTATCTCAGTGGGTACCAAGAGGCACGCTCCATGGACTCCTGCGATGGCGAACGGGGTCGACAGGAATTCTGTCCTCCATTACTGAATTATAAACAAAAAATATTTGCAATTTGAGACATAAATCTTGTTTTATATTACAGTCATCTGCTGCTATACAATTAGCACAGTAAAATCTACAAAAACTTCTCTCTAGTATCAAATGTAGGTATATTACGTGTTTTTCCCTGATAGACTATACAAGGCACTTTAAAAACAAACCAACCAACCAGGAAACCAGTTATAGCACCAGTGATCTTCAGACCTGCACACTCTAACAGCAAAGACTATAAAGTGAATATTCAACAAAGAAAACCACTCATCCTTTGCAGATCTTCTTACTCAAAGTCAGAGCAGGAGTAAAACAAGCAACAACAACAAAAAAACAACACCAACAAATAACAGCCCACTATAACATAACTTAATTTGGAAACTGACATTTAGATTTATTTTTTTAAGGCATCTGCATTGCACGTAGTGCAAACAGTTGCTAAATTTTAGTGTCATTTCCTCTGGTAGGATCTAATGCAAGAGAATCGAATAGATAGGGAATGAGTGTCATCATGCAACTGTCGAAAAAGGTAAAAAGGGATTTTCTTTTACTTGCATGTGGGTCGGATGCAGTGAGTATATGAAGTTGAGATTAAATTCTCCTCTCAACACACTATTAAAAATTTCCTGAATGGCCTCCAGCTGACACTGAAAATTTCCACCACTATCGTAAGTATGGCAAACTGGAACTATTGAAAGAACTGACTTTCAAAATTTTTTGTTTCACTTACAATTATGTCTTACATGTGAGTTTGATCGTAAGAACGCTTGAAGAATGATTAGATGATAAGAATGCTTAAAATACTGAATTTTAAAAAATTCTGTATAGCATTGAATGCTTGAGCTGAAAGCACAATTTTTTTGAAAGTAGCAGAGAAATCACTCCTCATTTTTGATGGCCTCTGCATAAAAGCCTGTAATATAAATAAAGTAAGCTAAATTATAGAATGCAAGGTGCTGCTTGTACGCAAAACCTGAAGTAGCTGCTCTTCCACGTATTTTCAGGAAAAAAGTCTTAAATAAGAGTTTTATAGCATATGAAAATATCAGCCTGTATGAGCTGTTTGGTTATAAACCATGCAGAGGAAACCGCAGCTGGATTTTCAGTGTCATATCATACTGCCTGCTGGGTGGAGGAAGCTTCTTCTCTGACCTACACGGGGACACCAAGGAGGCCGTCCCAAGGCAATGTACAAGTGCATACCCAGGCACATCATCGCTTGACCAGGACTGCGCTGCCAAGCACAGGAGGCTGAGCGCTGGCTGTTACGTGGCTGAGAGTAAAACACCTGATCTACAACACTGCAAAACAAGACCACAATGTATGGAAAGAGAAGACAGTGTGTTAATGGCCCATGTATCGTCTGAGTAGAAAGAAAAAAAAAAAAAAATCACTCTTTTTACTCTGAAATACACCCTCTTCAGGCAAAATTGGTATTTTGCAATACCGGTGTACTCTCTTCAGCCAACAACGGTATGCTGCAATACTCATCCCTCAAACCCGTAGGGATGCAAGTGGGATGATTTGACTCTAACCTGGTACCAGAAGTGGAAGGGCTCTACAGTTGGTGGGGACGTGTCAGAAAAGATGACGAAGGTCCAGCATCAGAAGACATGAACACTCGTCACACCTGGCAGTGCTGATATATGTGACTTTCGGAACGATGCTACTACCCTTGACTTATTTTGCTATCTGCATGTTAATCAGCCTTTAAAACTTTAGCCTGATGAATTCTATGCATGGAGGTACCTCATCCGGAAAGATGAAGCGCAGACAGAGATGAACTATTGCACGCCCCATCACTTTATTTGCTGTTCATGCAAAGCCAGGCACTGGCCAGCCTGCTGCAGCGGGGCTGCACACTGGGACCTGAGGCAGAGGGCCCTCTCTCTCAAGGCACAGACAGAAGTTCTGTCGGCTGATCTGAAATTCAGGGCATCTGCGGCCAGTGCAGTACTACTAGATTCAGGATTGTCTACCTCAAATCAGAGATTTGCAAAGATCTCAGCAAACACAGGGACATACGTTGATCAGGTGCTTCACGGTTACTGGGAAAGTACATTCTTGATCACTGCGCCCAATTTTTCCATCCAAGAAGCTTGTCAAAACTATGTACCATGGCTTTTATAGCTTCCCAATTCAAAAAAATGTCCTGGCGACCCACTAAGTGATGTGGACATTCCTTAAAACCTCCCTTAACCTAGGCTCTGGTCCACTGAGTTGACTCTTGTTTCCTGTTCTGGCAAAAGCAGAGCATCTCGCAAGTGCCGCGACATGCACTGCACACGTGGAAGACGAGTTACTCTCTGCTCACAGCAGAAAAAGTCTGTTTCCTTCAACAGCTAAAAACCAGCTTCCCATCCACGCTCAATTACACCACGGCAGATGGTATCAAGACAGTTGTACTCTAGGTGACTATCACAATGGGAAGTCTACCAGCATCTCCAAGCCTCTCAAAACGGACGGCAGTTTTAGTCACTTGATTCATGTGAAACCACATACCACAGACTACTTGCGTACTTTGGTAAGCCTCTCCCACCAGGCTAACAACATGTTGCTTTTCCTTCTCCTAGTTCTGCAATTTGGAAATCTTCCTAGAGTGGTAATTAAGTGGAAAAAAAAAATCCCAGAAATGAAAAAAGAAAAACCTGGAGATGCAGCAAGTGGCATTCAGCTTCTCCCATGCCCTGCAAAAGGGGCAAGAGGTACTCGGGAACATCTCCCTCAGGACCCTGCTAACTTACTTTTACCACTCAGTAGTGAGCAACTCAGATGAAAAAATGCTGACAAAGTAATGAACTTGCCTTTCTCTTAATTATCTTAAAATCATTCTTTTGGTACACTTGTTCTCCACACTGGATCCACAAGGACTATCTGTCATGTAGGAAGAGGGAGGTGCAGATGAATGGCATTCTACAAGAGACTCTTAGAAAAATGTTTAATATTCTGAATAGAAATCCAAAATGCCGTCAAAAAAATTATTAAAAAAGTAACCATCCTTAAACAGTGCCAACTAGAAGGAGAACACAGACACCTGGAATGGGTGGAGAAGACTGGATTGTAGAAAGTAACTGTGAACCATGGAAAGCCCCACCAAGACACTGCTCTTTTCTACATTGCTGTTCAGTCTCAAGCTCATGTACACAAGATGCTCCTCTGCTTTCTGCCAGTCCGCAAGGGAAGGGAAAAGACCAGAGTACCCATTTCTGAGTCAGGAGCCCCTTCTGCTGCCAACACCTGCAGCAGGTGAGATCTCACAGCCATGCTGCACACTTCCATAACTTCCATAAGGCTGTCTCCTTTCCATCTTTGGCATTCCCTCATGCATGTAGTTCTAGAAGGAACAGATTATAAGGGTAAGATGAGTCTACGCCTGGATATCGTGGTGAATTCTGGCAGCTTTTTGTCTGTGTGAGCACCTATGTTCAAACAGGCTTTTCTTCCCCAACACGGTAAATTTTTCTTCACCTAACAAAGAGCAAGCCCATTGTTCCAGTAAGAGTCCTTTTTCAGTTTCTTTTAAAAGATTTTTGAGGAATGGTTCTATCTTGGAAAAAACTCTTTGCAGATTACCCCCACCTCCGCTTTCTTTCTCTGCTTCTCTACCTGTATTTTTTCTTGAATTATACTCCTTCACAGAACAGCCTCAGGAAGACACTTTTACGTTAAAGTACTGCCTGCATTTCTCTTATACATGCACTTGTAGACTGTGGGGCTTACTTTGATTTCCTCTCTAGATTCTGACACTAAAATGTCCATCAGCAGCTCCCTGCTTTTCTTACCCCAGCACACTTTCTGATCCCGCTGAGCTGTTCTGCTCAGATGTTTACCTTCCGGGAACACCACTAGCAAAAGGGTCAGAAAGCCAAGCTGCCCAAACCTCCGTTGACAAGCCCAGGATCTGTGTTCCAGGGTTGGATGTAAGTATTTGTTAGGATGATCCACACCAGCAGTAAAGCCAGCAGGGCAACAATCATCCTGTGCTTTCCATTTAAAACAAAATGGAAAGAGTTTTCTGTATTTCTGATTATTTCTACAATCTTTCAAGTTTTCTAAGTAGTGGAAAAGATAACTCTAACTGGGTAAGCCTGTTCCTGTGTTAAAAACAGATATTCTGAGCAAACTAAATCTATTTTGACAAGTTACATATGCCAGCTATAAAAAACCACAAATATATGTAACACTATCAGTACTTCTGAAAATACTAGTTTTGTTAACTGGCAATTTTTGCAGTGTCACTCACCTGGGAAACACAAAATCCACCACTGACCCTACCACTTAAGTAACACAAATAAAACACTTTACTGAAGAATAGCCAGCATTCAGTTCAAGAAGTGCTAACCATACCCTGACATCTTCAACAGTAACATCTCCTGAACGTCTTTGCCTGTGATAGTTCTGGTACATTTATTAAGAAGGTCAGCTCTAATTTTAGTAATTCCTTAGGCTAGCAAAGCTATGAGGAAGGCAACTGGAAAAAATGAAATCTTCTGTCCTCCTTCTTTTGCAATTCATTAAGTGCACAGCCATTGCCAACTCTTTTCCTTTACTACGTAAAGCATCGCGTTAATGCGCATTCTGTGACTGCCTCACCTACAGATAACTCCGTGGGCACAGCTCTCGGACTAAAGAGCGTACGTTGGAACGATTCCAGTGCAGGAGATGCTGTGCTGGCAGCACACTGGCCACAAAGAAGTTCGCAAGTGGCCAGCTGATGAGAGTCACTTAGGTCTAGAGGCAAAAATACTGGGAAACTCCAGCTGCCCATTTAAAAAAAAAAAAAAAAAAGATTAGGCAGATATCCTAATGGGACTTGTGGGACTTGGGTTTAAAGAAACCTTTTCTTGACCCCCAAGCAATTTTGCCCCAGAACAATAAATACAGTAAACGTAAGCAAATTAGCTGTTTTGGATTCAGAATAAATAACTCAGAAATAAGCTACTAGAGCTCACAATATAGATAATTACCCTTGAGAAAAGAAGTAATTAAAAAGTAGCAGTATCACACACAGTTTTAGAAAGGAGGCCTGAAAGGAAGTAATTCAGAGTCTTTCTGACCAATAAGTAAAAAAAAAAAAAAAAAAGAAAATGCTTAAAATGAGCTTGCATTTGCATTCAGTGGGGCGCAGAAGAACACCAGGACACGTGCCCACTCCAGCCGGAGGCTATGTCCAACCCGCCCAGGCCACAGGTCAGACTCTTACTTGAGCAAGTATGAACCTGGCGAAACTGAAGCCAGCAGGAAAGACCTAAGGCACAAAATTAAGTCAAATATAAATGCAAAAATCCAAGAGAAAACTAGAAGATTCTGCACGAATAATCTTAAAACCCATGCTGTGACAGCGAGAAGCCTCGGGCGGTTGCCCAGCCTGATCCACTACTGGGCTGGAAAAAAGCCACACGGGAGAATGAGGGTACAGGAACGAAGGTAAATTATCTGTACAAAGAGGATGAGGAGGTATAAGGTACGGTGCTGTCACAGACCATACATCAAAAAGCCGGTCCTTCAATAAACTCATAAATTAAACATTACTGACCTATGGAGATGAGTAAGTAGCTTCCCTAAAAGTCTGATGTAGCTCCAGAGTGACACAGACTCCGTCACAGCTGCTGGCCCCTTCCAACAGCTGCTGCTCCAGAGAGGCTCCCCACAACGGCTGCAGCCCAACAAAAGAATTAACCGAACTAATAATTAGGGGAAGTAATGTTCTAATCACTTGGTGACTGTGATACACGACAAACTAACAAGCCAACCATTTATGCACTAGACTGTATGCCATCAAAATAATAGTACAATTCAACAGTAGATTCAAAAAGAAGCAGGCAAAGTCTTGTACACCAAATTATTACGAGTATTAATTAGTTATAGGTGGAGAGCAGAAACACCACCTCTGAACCGAAAGCTGAAATATTGATACAAACTCTGAAAAAAGCAAGAGGTCAGATATATAATTACACATTTTGAGCAAGGGAAAAGACCTTTCAACCAGAGTGACCGCAGATACTGTGCAGATCCTGCATATTATTTGCATTCCTTAATGGAATGAGAAGGAAAGGAACATGACAAGTTTTATTTAGGGCAGTTGACAGTACCAGTAAGTACACAGGAACCTCAAAAAACAACGTGAATGAGCAACAAGGCAGGAGATGAAAGCTCAAAAAGTAAAGAGCCGTCAAGCATATCTCTACTCTTAAACTAAACATAACTCAGGAGCTGAGCTTTGTGCAGACAGCCCAATGGAAATAATTGCACAATTATGCAAAGACAACATCAGACTTTTTTTTAATAAACAACATGAAGAATCAATTAGGAAAATAAAATGGAATTTCTGACAATACATTAAGAAGTCTCTGCCATGGCCTGCTCCTGGCTATTATTATTCATTTACATCTAGCAATAAAATGAAAATACAGCACAAAAAGGCCTCAGAAACAGGAAGTCCTAAATGCCCAAGATGATAAACTAAGCTTGAAGAGAAAAGGTGTAAGAGTTAAAAATCATACATAAGGCAGCCATGTCAGGTGCTGACTTCAAGAACAAGCGGAAAGTCCATAAAATGTAAGAGCAGCATAGTTCTATTTATAACAGAGTGAAGGAATTCAACCAACCAAGCCATAAAGAGCAAAATTAACCTGCAGAAATTACTGCAAGGTACTGAGCCCAAGAGATTAAACCACTGCTTTTTAAAATAGACATTTACACAAGTAAGAACATCCACAGACAGGTCAGGTAAGGTACTCCTGCATGCTTCCGGCAGCTCTTCTGAAGCATCCAGTCGTTACTGTGGCCAGAAACAGCAGATAGGACCAGACAGGCGATGTATTAGAATCTGGATGACAATTTTTATATTGCTGTTCTTCTAGGGTCAAACAAGCCTCATCAAACACACTTTGTTAAGAAAAATGTCCATTTGGTTTAACACAGAAGTTTATAAAATATACAACTACTATCAGAAACAGAACAAGGTTTATTGAAAGGCTGCACAGAAATAATGAGAAAGGACCTTATTAGGTTCTAGTGCACATATGTGAGGCACCTTCGTCACCGGGCAAATGCGGCAAGGCCATTCCAGAATGGATCACCAGTGAGAGACTATTCCGCTCCTCAGCAGGAGCAACCAGTCTAACGGAGCACACAGCAAGAGGCGTCCGCAGTACAGCAAAGGTATACAGCTCCTTGCGCAAGTGCGTAACTTAAAGCAGGTTCAAAAAGGGGTTCGAACATTTCAGCATCAAGAGAGTTTAAAACCTTCTATAGCTGTTACACCTGTTCTACCAGATTATCTATACTCATAAATGGCGTGCCTTTCCTGAGCAATTCTTTCACACTTTTCTAGAGCCTGTGAGAACCTCCTTTCCTGCTGGAATTCCCCAAAGTCGTGGCAATGTGTCCAGTTTTACTCCAGCTCAGGTCGAGTATTTATTTTTCCTGTCTCCACATGACTGAGCAGAGTATTTTTTTAAACAGCACACAGCAAGGGGATGAGTCAAACAACAAACAAACAAAAAAATCACCTTTTTTACTATGTTACCTACTTGAAGAAACCCTTCTCCAGTGGGTTCTGCAAGGTCCACATTACTTCTCTTTATGCCTTCCACTTAAAACAAAAAATAGTCTTCAGCATGTATTAAAATAACAAGCATACCCTTTTAATTTGATGAGTTTTATCTGCTTTCATGGTGAAAACGCTCATTTCAACTAATACACAAAACATTTCAGGTTGCAGTGGTTCACACAGAATATGTCTCCATTGGATAGTTAAGATCATAGGACTGAAGGTCCTACTGAGTCCTGTTCCTGCTATTTTAAGCAACAATATAATAGAATCCAACCACCAAATAATAACCAGCTCCCAAGAACTTCTCAAAACCACTACTCTGACTACAAGGTTGCTCCAGAACCCCACTCCTATTTTGATTAGGAACTGATTTAAGATTAAGAACTGATTAAGACTGATTTACAGTTTGTATTTACTACTTGTCAGTTTATACTTACTCTTTTTCCCCATACCGTCCTTAAAGTTTAAACAGTTTTCTTCCCTTTTCAATACTGAGGGATAAGCACAAGTACAGAGATACAATACGTGCCCCCTTAGCCTGTTAGCTGAAAAAAGCAAGTCAGTTTTGCCTCCCTTTACGACACAGGAGAGAGAATTGATTTCCCTGACCATCCTAACAGCCCTTCCTCACATCTGTCCCAAACTAAGGCTTTTTTTTTTTTTTTAAACATCCCTGACCAGAATTCTCCACATCTGCTTATTTTCTGGACACATAGCATTAAAGTTTTAAAATCACCATGGTATCAATGGATATGCTCGTCTTTTCCATCTTTCCACTTCTAACTGATGAACCACAGTTTTTATATTTCATATATTTATATTACATATACACATTATTACATATATTTTATATATTAAATGTTATTATATATTTGTTATCATTGCATGACCATGCACTTTGTACTATCAATTTATGTCTCTATTACTGCAAACCCTCCAGCTCATTCAGTCCTGCCAAATGAGGCTTCAGTCCTCCTCTTGACTGATGATGCCCCCAACTTTGTCCCAGCAAATTTTATTAAGGCAGTCCTTTCATGGGCACATCAAGACCAAAACACCATTTAGAATACTCTGAAGACTGGCCCTTGAAAACTATCAGCAGCTTCCCTCTAGCCCATACCTCCTCCTTCAACAGCACTACCTCACCTTCCTGTAGCCAGTTCCTAAACCACTGCACCACATTTGGCTTTAAGAAATCTCCAACACGATGCTGTGTCCTGTGCTAACCTATGAGAGATGAGCTGCACTTGCAGCACTCCTCCATCCCAGCCACCATCCTGCTCTGTCAGCTCTCCAGCACCCCTCTCCCAGCGAAGACAGTCACTCCCTTCCCAGCCACCCGTCCCCACACACCGGAAACACTGTACGAGTAGTTTTTATATCAGAAGGTGTGGGTGGGCATACAAAACATATCCTTGCTGCAGATGGGGGAAGGGAAGGGATAAGGAGTGTCCAAGAACCATCATCCTGTCTACTCCTGTGCCGACAGCTGCCCCACATTTCTGCCTGACACTCCCCAGGATGCTCTTGCTCCCCCATCACCTTCCCCAACTGCTATGCTGAGCAAGACCACATTGTCACCAAGCTGCTGCAACGAAAGCAATGGCTTCCGGCAAAGCCTAAAAAAATAGGTACCAGCTGCACTGCCCCAAACCCATCTAGACAGGGCACCAACAGCACAGAGGGGGAAACTGGTTGCATGACCCTGGGAAGGAGTCATCCACCCACGGCTCACCCAGCCCCAGTCCCCGAGCACGGCGGAAGGGGGGTGCCAGGGCAGAAGGTGGGCGGCAGCCCTCTGCTCCCACCCTGCACGCTTGTGTGCCGGCTGGTCAGCACCGGCCCTGCACTTCCAGCAGCTGGGTGGGAACACAGAGACCTCCCCGTCCTGGCACAGAAGGGAGGTACGTGGTCTGTTTACCCAGAAATTTTGGGCATGTCTGCTGAAATTCCGTAAGCCCGAAAGATTTATTGTAGAAGCTCTGACATCACTTTCACACAGGAACAGACGTCCCAGCAGCGAGATATCAGACTGGAGCAGGAGAAGTTTGCAACGGCCTGCTTCCCAAATTCAGGCAGTCACAGGTTTGTGTGCTGCATTACAGCTGTTCTGTTTGCTGACATCTTATCTCTTATGTACTTCTATACCTATTACCATAGCAACCAGATTCCTCAGAACATATAACGTAATTTTTGTATCTAATGTATTAGAACAAGAATATTAAGGTTACAAAGGCAAGCACTCCAAAATTAGCAAGTGTCAGAATTCAGACTGCCATCTCCCTTGCCAACGCACCCTCGCTTGCTGCCTCCCTCCCCACCTCCCGGGCTCCCAAGTCACCTCTCCAGCAAACCTCCAGCTCCATTTCTCCACCAGCTGTAGCTCCTTCCTCTCCAATTCCTCTGCAGCCCCAGTTCCACTATACTTCTGTCCTGATGTATTCTTCTCTCTCCTCTCTCATTTGACTTTTATACCTCCTGCATTCACACCATGCATTTGCCTCCTCCACACTGCCTGGGTGCTCTCCAGGAATGATTCACCGAACGCAGGACAGAGATTCCCAACAGTCTAGGAACTGGAAACAAGAGGAGCCTCTCTTGCAGGGAAGAGTCCTTCTGATCTCCCGTAGCCCAGGGCTGGAGCATCTTCGGCTGCTCTCTGAGGATAACTGCCTGCTCAGCACCCGGAGCTGCAAAGTGCCTAAGCAATGCATAGTGCTGGTTTACTCTCTTCTTTCCACTGCATGTTGCAATGTAAGAGTGGGTCTCCCTAAGGAATAAGCCCCCGTTCCAGCAGATGTTTTGCAAATACAAAGGGAGTCTCCATCTTAATGGAACTCATATAAAACAAATTAACCTTTATGCTTTACCTGCCTATATCATTATTTTATATGTATCACTAGGAGGAAGACACATGCATGGAATGCTCAAGTGCTACATTTTCTCTGCGCACCGGCATCTGCAAGCACTACAGAAGCGGCGTGGAAGCCACTGCAGTGGAACACACCCGGTAAATTCAGGAGATCTCTCCTTACAGAAGGTTTACTAAGAAGTCCATCAGATCACGGACTTTTGTTGCCTGACTGCCTCTCCACTAGAAAGACAGGTTAAGTCGATACATCATTGTGCACACACAAAAGGTAAATGACTACATCTTTTATCCAAAAGCCTGCTTTAAAAAAATTATCTGGCCTTTTTCTGGTTTTGGCAGTATCACTAATGGTCCTGAATACAAGGGATGGAAGAGCTAGGTCAGCATCTGAAGCAAATACTTGGAACAACCATTCAGAAACAAGGCCCACAAAGCAGGTTTTAACGCCCAAGGTCCATCCTACCTAGCTTGACTCTTACTGGGAGTATTTAAAAAAAAATTTTTCTCCTGTACACCAACTCTTCAGCTCCCAAGTAAGAGAAATGCAGCACTTTCTTCTGGCCTGAAGAGAGAAGGAAAGCGCTGAAGTTGCTTGAGTGTACCTGGTAAGCATTAAAGTATTTTAAGGCTGAAAAGGCAATTTCAGCTCAGGTAGGAACACATCCATCCTAAATTTGACAGAAAACTGTAATCAGAAATTGGTCTATTCCAATAGCACAGATCCAAACACCTTTATATTTCATGGGTTCTTTGTGTGCTCACACACAAAGCCGCTTAATCCAGCTGTTCTCAGCAATCATTCACAAAAGCAGATGAATGGAAAAGAAATAATCAGCAACCATTTCCACTCCTACCCTTTAGCTGAGGTGAACAATAATTTGATTGCTTCAGTCGATGGACAAAACTATTTTCTATGCCTTTAAATAAAAGGTTAATTGAGATATGGATGAACCTGCTCTCACACTTGGGCTTTCTGAAAACAAGGTTGTCCTGCCTGTTTCAAGGACTCTGGCCTCAGCTTTTGCATGAGATGAGGCAGGGAGATGCCAACAGGTGACTTTTCCAAGACTGACCATCTGATCTTTGAGAGACATAGTGAAGGAATAGCGTTGCAAACAAAAAGCCAACTAAAATAATTTTATACTTCTCCTCAAGCACTCAGTGCTGGCCAGGACTGAGCTTGAAGGCCCGTCTCAGCCAGCTCAGCAGCCTGCGCCTCGCTGGACGACAGCAGTGGCTGTGGCGAGGGGTCTCTCATCTGAAGACAACCAGTGATTTGATCGAAGCTAAAGCATGCTTCTCAGAGGCACACAATCATGCCACCTAACGAAGGATGGTAACTGGAGATCATAAAAGCTACTACCCAGAGCTATAACCACCTGGCACAGCTGCAGCAGGATTAAGTTGTATGGTCTGAAGGCTTCCTTAAGACTGTCTGCAAATATGCAACATAGGGGTGTGGCTCTACCAAGGTAAGGAAGAAGTAAAGCAGCACGGGACAAGGGCAGCCACGAGAACAGTCCCAAGAGAGCAGCGAGACAGACCTTGCCAGGGCAATGTTAGAAATTTTCAAAAAGAAATCACCTGCTGGTTTAGGTTGGGTTCCCCCTCCTCCCCAGAAACAGGGCTTGGTGTTCTTTCTCCATTTTAATTTTAACAAATGGACAACTCACACAAAACACTACACTCTTCTTACATGTCACCTCCCAATACGTCACCATATCTGTCCAGGTTCCCTTGAAATTGTCCTCTTCCTTACACGATTTAAAAATTCACCTTATACACAGCCACAGCTGCAGTGAACCAGTCCCTACTCTCAGGCAGAAAAATTTGCATAGGAAGACAATCAGTTGTTACCTAAAATCCAGCTTAACCAATGACAGCTACGTATGTTTAGATTTTATCATGCCACAGATATTTTATACTGAGAGATTGTTTTAGAAATTTTATCCTGGTGAACAGCAGCAACTTTTACAAAGAGCTTTTCCTTTTGGGATGGAAGCGATGGTGTGCACTGGGGTTGGTGGTACGAGAAGGACAGCTTTGCGTGGCTAACGTCAGCCAACTGCGTCAACCCAACAGGCAAAGACCACACCTGCGACGTCTCCAGTCACAGGTTCTTGGCACTTCTCAGGTCTTACGTTGGGTCTGGAAAAGCGTGAAGGACCAGAGCTCTGGTGACCAGAGGTTGCTCCAGCTCCATTTTTTTTTTCCCCCCCATTTTCAGTACTTTCTCCTAAGAGGATTTTATTCAACTGCCAAAACTCACACTGTCACATCTGACCTATACTTTCATTACCAAGGTTTAAAAAGCACCTGGTATTTGCCAAGTCCTCAGTAGAGTTGCAGTAAACATTCTTACCTTACCAACATGTAAACTATGTGACTAAGAGGTGACCTGCCCAAGACCACACAAGTTCACAGCAAGAGCAGAACAGTCTGATGTCACGTTTCTTATGCCAACCATTAAATACATAGGGTCTGTGTTTCTTTTCAGTCTCACCCAATGCCCAGGCTATTAAAATAAGCAGCAGTATTCTTTACCCGATCTTATAGTCTTATATCTCAATATAATTTACATTTATCACAAGACAGTGTTAAACCTTTGCAAGAGAATGGCTAAGTTCGTGAACAACAGAATCATGAGCACTAGTATCTTCTGACTGGAGACTACCAGTCTGCAGACAACGAGAGAACCCGGGGGCTGAGGGCTGTCCTCTGCTCCAGTGGCTGGTTAGAGGTAGATGTTATCAAATCCCTTTCACATCTGTTTAGATTTCAGGAGACAAGCACCCACATCACACATTAAAAAAAAAAACCCACCCTCACATCTTTTTGGCAGCCAACTGTTTGAAGGGGCACAGAGAAAGCAAGAGCTTCTGGCTCCCAGAGGCTGCCTGCGAAGGGCACTGGTAGGGTGTAACAGCGGAATAATACAGAAAATTTTTGCACTATTGCAGTCTGCACTGCACCTACTCTAGGGATAAATAAAATTCCAATCTCCACAATCTCCACGGCTGTCAATCTGACACCTTTTGTGAATACTAAATTCACACATACAAAGAACTTTCTCCTTTGTAGGTTTTGAAACATCTCACATGCCGTTTCCTACTGGTAACTGAACAAGCAGCATAATTTCATACCTGGCAATTTGAAGCCTCTTTTTCAGCAGTTTGGAATAATGGATTATGCCTTTTGTTTGTCAGTAGGAACAGACAAATAAGAAAAAAAACAAACCAAACCCCACAGTAAAGTTTCAAGCAACATTTCCTTTATCAAAAGAAGACCTATTTGCTGACTGCTCCTGTTGGCTAATAAACAAAGGGAAACTCAGGTGTCCATTTTACAAATTCTGAGGATCTTAGATTTTTGAGCTGGGAAAGTAGGACAACCTCCCAATACCTTGGGCAGATACTGCCCTAACAACCAGCCAGCAAAAAGCGAGAACTACACCCTCATCGTGCATGCAGATCACCCGTGCAGCCCAGCTGGACAGGGAGCTACTGAGAACTCAACATGCTATGCCAGAAAACAGTATTTACTTTTTGGACACAAGCTATAAAGAGCAACCATGAAGTAATTAAGGTTCCTAAACACAATGGGGCAAAGAATATCAGCTCCATCACTGCTCACTGCCCAGAAGTTCTTACTACATCTGGGCAGCTTCTCAGAGACCACCAGCCTATCCTCTCACAACCAATATCCAGAGTTTATAACCTCCAAATATCCAAAAACTCCTCTCTGCAGATTATTTTGCAAAGTCATTTTGCATGAGGGAATATCTAAAGCTCTAGCCTGGAAAAGAATAAACCTGCCCATATTTACACGCACCGTATTGCTCAGTAAAACTAACAACCGCATGAAAGCCAGTTGCTGCAAGGCCACAAAAGGGCTCCCATAAAGAGGGAAGAACCCAGATATGCTCTTATATTCAATTTCACAGGCTTGAACACAAATCAGCCTGGTTCTATCAGTCCTGCAGTTGGTTTTGGCTGCTCCCCTGGCCCTGGCCAGGGCCCAACAGCAATCTTGGTGGAAGGCTGCTGTTAGTGCTACCATGATATTTATACAAACATCTGCAGCGTATGGGACAGTTCTCCGGTAGAAACCAACACAAATGTGACATGAAGTAGCCGTGCAGTGCTTATTTAAATATCTCCAAAACGGTAAAAAACAGAGAAAGGGTACATCAAAAGAAAAAAGATCCCTGAAGCAAGGAGGACTTAGGTATTTATAAAACTCCCGTGTATTTGCATCTGCCACATAATATACATCGCGTCCTTCAGCAAGGCAGGGAGAAGTTATTTTTGAGAACTTGATAGTAAGAACTGAAAAGAAATAACTGTGCTTCTCTTGCTCTCTTTTTTTCTATTAAGCTAATTCCTGTTGTATAAAGTCAGCTTGAAAGCTCCTTTCAAAGAAAAAGGGGGAGGGAGGCGAGGAAGAATCAGATCTGCTTGTTTTTTGCATTTGACATTCCGGTCTCGTCCCCCTGTTTTGTTTTCCTGGAGGACGCTGCGGCGCAGACCTCGCAGAATGATGACATCACACCTGCAAAAAAAAGCCAGACCCAAACCGGAGGGAAGCAGCTCTCCCGCAGAGAAGAGCTCAGAACGATAGGTCTGCTTCTGGCTGTTATCTTCTGGACAACTCCAAACTCAGCGTGTCCAGGGGTGAAAGAACTGATTTTCCCTTCAGACCCCCGGCCCGTGAAAGCAGCCCATCAAAGTGGGGGAAGGCGACAGTGCTGATGCTTTCCAGGCCAGGCAGGATAAGGTTAAAAGGTGTTTAGTTACTCCTTGCCTATAAAGACACCTTGAACAGTACACTATTTTATGCTTGTTTATGCCTGTTTTATTACTGTTTTCGAGTTATACAGGCAAGTGGCTTTCACCATGATGAAACAAAGCAAAGCATAGCGTATTTAAATGGTCTAAATCGGAAACTGTTCTTACTTAAAGGCCTTATAAAGTTACTTCTCCCACATGAGGAAAGCGTTCTAAAAAGCATCTTTCCTGCAGAGCAAGCACACATGCTACACCAGCGACAGAGGAATCGCGAGATGTGCATGCATGCAGCAGGTAGCACCTGCAGAGGGAAAAAACATGCCCCTTGCCGTGAAGAGGCGTTCGTACCTTGGCTGTACTTACTAAAACTCAGGAGAGGCCCATGCTAGAACATGTGCACTGACTGCTCCACGTCACAAGGAGATTTATCCTCCACGTAATACCCGAACTCAACAGATCGACATGACTGGCAAGATCAGAAATAACAGGTTTTAAGTGAGAAATAGCTGCAAAATCTTGGAAGCAAATCTCCAAGATGCTTCTTGGAGATCCAAGACACCGAACTAGACGGTACACAACCACTTTGCTTGCTCCTAACAATTTATGACTTAATTTTAAACACCACCAACAAAAAACAGCAAATGAAAGAGAAAAAAAAAAAAGCAGAATTATAGAAGGTGAAGATATTAAATACCCAGTGGTTACATGGTTCCACTGATAGCTACTGAACAGCACAACGGTGACAAATTATTCCAACAGCTCTTTGCTGTGATTTTTTGGTAATTAAATATGAAATTAAGGAGATTGCCATCTCCACCTTATGCACAAGCTAATCAGTATTAGCAGCCTGCTCAATTCAGACAGAATACTAATAATTTCTCAAAGCAGTACAACAAACATAGCCTTGCTATTCACTTAGGAGCAATGCTCCAACAATTACACTAACTAACCAGGTATCGTTCTCAGATTTTGTCCAGAAAAACATTTTTTAAAGACATCGTGGTACAGGATCTCTCACACCTCCCCAGAACTTACAAGTCCTATCATTACTATTCACCATCCACCTTGAGAAATTCTGGCAGAACAAACGGTTGATTTCAGATGCAATTACAGATTTCTGTGAAGCAGCTGAAGTTTTCTGTAGAGTTTGACGTTAAGACGGTAAACAGTAAAATGGCTAGGCACTGGAACATGCTATCTACATATCTCAACCTCCTGCCCTTGTGATTAAAAAGCAAGAAAATGATGCAGGAAGCATCAAAAGGAGGTGGTAACTCCACTCAGAGAAAGAATTTTACTCCTAAGTATGAAGTCTGAGATCTGTTATATTGGATGGGCCCAAGGAAGCGTGCCGAGTCCTGTTGGGTTAACTCCGGAGACTAGTCAGGACAGACAGACAATGACCATCTCTGTAATTTTCTGTTTACATATTTACAGAACGTATTTTAGTGGTGAGACCGTATGTGTCACGTCCTTAGAAATGCTAATCACAGGCATGAAATCACATATAGAAAACCCCTAAATCAGCAGGTGCTCGATGCCTCCAAACCAGAAAATAAGCAGACAAGTAGAATCACAACTCACACCATACTTTCCTTCCACTCATGCTGCTCGGCACCACTCACGCTAGTCCATATCACCCTTGTTTCCCCAACACCTATGTAAATAGGTAGGTAGATTTTGCAATGCACATGATAAACACGTACGAACTATTTCAAACTAGCACAGGTAACATTAGTTCCAAAGCTGAATGCAGATCTTGGAGAAAACGTGCTAAATTTTATACTATGTGGCTGCAGCAACATTGAACAAAAATCCCTCAGAAAAACAAGGTCCCAAAATACTGAGCACTTCCACACAGGTACTCAAGTTTCAAGGTTTTTATGCTTTTCGGATTATTCTAGTTTAAAAATAAAATGACTGAAGCAACAAAATCCTTAGTTCTATTATTTCCAAATAAGCCCCAGCAATTTTACTGCACAGATATGCGTTACATGAGCATCAACACTGTAAACCTCTCTGCAGAGACAATTAAAGTAGAATCTAGAACAGATGAAAGTTATTTGTGATGAGCTGAGCAATGGCTCGCTCAGCAATGCTTACAGATTCCTGACAGGTACAGGGGCTCGAAGCTCTTCTTCCTTCCCAGTGCATGAGGTGAGAACGCTTTCAGCCTTTCACAGAAAACAGCAGTATGCATTTGCATTACACGATAACTAGACCCTTCAGAAGACGTGAGATTAAGCCGTAGCAGGGACTGCACAAGCAGGACAAAAGGATACACTCTGCCTCCACAGATCCCCATCAAGATGTCCAGACAACCTCCAAGTCTTGCAATCGTACATGCACAAGAAAATTTTTTACTTAGGTGAGTCGTCCATATTATCTCTGTGTGTGACTGACTCCCAGAATGAAAAGACTTCGTCTGTTGTTCATCAAGCTCAGGGACTGATCTACAATGCATTAAAGGCCTCTTTCAGTTTTATTTTAAAAATAATAACTTTTTTTGTGTGTGTTTTCCAAAGACAACACATAGTAACATATCATACTACAAATTTCAAGATTTATCCAGCTCATTCATGAACAGCATTAAATTGCCACTATGATAAGAAAAATCTACATAGTGCTCATACGATGGAACAAAACAAACAATCCCCTGCATCATCCGTAGGCCAGCCAGACTCCAGAGGACATCCGGGACAGTGGTGCTGCTGAACTTCGAGGTCTGTGCTGCTCCACCACACCCCCCAGACGATGCAGCACCGCGTACACTTCTGCTTCTGCTTTACAACCTCAGAGGTGCTGGAATCCTGCTGGTCAGATGCTAAATGGGGACCAAGGAGGCAAATTCTCCTACCTCTGTCACCAGCTACACTGGGCAAATCACTCATTCCTCCACCTGTACTTCACTACTGCCACCTCATAAATGTGAAAAATAAATACGCGTTCATCACCCATTAGAATACTTCGAGATTTATCGATGAAATTAAGAACTGGGAACTACTATTCGTATCCTGCCAACCAGAGAAAAGTACAAAAACATCACATATGTAAGACAACCTTTCTGTGTTATGGCTTACTGAAATTTCTATTTGCGTATTAGTATTTGATTTCTCATCTCATTAATATTAATATCAGCTATTTCTATTTAACATAAAAATATTTGTAATACCTACTAAAGTATAGTGATTATATCAATTTATAGTCACTACAGTAATTGAATTTCAACACCAGAGAGGGCAATGGGAAGACTATTCAAATGGGGATCATACACCCTGGTCCTGGACCAGCCACTGTGGAAAGACTCCAGAGCCCCATGTGATGGCCCGTCTGCACAGTCGCCCACAATTACCAATTCCTGCACCAGAGGAAAACACAAGACACAAAATAATGTGTGAATTAATGTTTTCAAGAGACAGGGGCTATTTAAGAAAAAAGCACCTATCATTAAAATATTTCGGAAAGCGTAGGGACTTTTCCACAATATTTAAAAAATCAGTGTGCATCAAAAACTGCATGTCATATATTTTTCAAAAAACTAGCATATTATTCTTTAAATGCTCTTTAAGTTTTCCTGACCAATTATGAGCTAGTGAATGTAACTCATGTTCTTTAACTATTTTCATGTTAGCCTAGTATCCAAAGCACTCTACTTGTTATTTTCAAAACACAAACAAATCTTTCACCGAGTCTTCTCTTCGCAAATAAATTCATTGCATCAGTATTGCAAATGAAAGCAAAAGTAAAGGTGATGATGAGAACTTGTTTCTTCACTAACATTTCATTTCAGATCAGAAGCATGCATCATGACCTCTTAAGTCAAGATTATCTTCGTGTTTGGGACCCTGGGCTCTGTCACCCCAGCCACCAAGAGTGACATTTTGA
The DNA here is from genome assembly GCF_030867145.1 of Opisthocomus hoazin. Classification (NCBI taxonomy): domain Eukaryota; kingdom Metazoa; phylum Chordata; class Aves; order Opisthocomiformes; family Opisthocomidae; genus Opisthocomus; species Opisthocomus hoazin. The sequence goes on along the minus strand of NC_134433.1, from coordinate 12,253,342 downwards.
AGACTCTGGTCAGTTCAGGACTGCTGGGTAGGTTCATCTGGTAAGAACATGGTCAGCTTCTGAGCTAGCTGCTCACAGCAACATCTTCGAAGAGTGGGAAAAGGAAATATCTCCAGTGATTGTCACACAATCAACTAAACTCAGACCAAGCACCCTCAGGAAGCCCTCCACCCCACCTCCACGGGCACGTGCTCCTGCTTGTAGGGCTCTGGGCACTTGACTGTGGCTTTCGGAATGGAGATGCTCTGGGATTCCTTTGCCCGTGCATTGTGTCAAATGAAGGAAAAATAATCTGCCATCCTCCACAAAGGACAGATGATCAGCATTCAGATGAGTCCGCCTGCATTCTTGCTGCAAAACAGGCAGGTCCCAGCAAGAATTAACAGGAGGTTCTACCACACACCTCCAGCCAGAGACTAACCTAGTTTTAAATACTTCAAAGCATGGGTTCGAGGGGGTTTTGTGTGGAAAGGGAAGAAGGAAAATTAAGCCAAAAACCCAGGTAAGAGTTCAGGGTTTGCCTATATGGCAATTAACCTATAATAAAAATGGAGCTTGGCATTCTTAGTAAGGCACTGCCTCTGAAACATATCATTATTTCCTTCCCAACTTTGATACACACTTCTAGAAGCCAGCATGAAATTTTGTCAAGGCCTAGGTGACTTTCTTTTTTAATTAAAGTTGCAAATCTTCATAAAAACCTCAATCTAGGAGCCTGCCTGCATACCAGGATATACTGAGCAAGTATAAAGTGGGGTTTGCAACAGTTCAGCTGATACCAGGGCAAACCGTATCAGTGCAACACAGTTCGTCTTTATGGGTGGTGAAACCACATTACTTCAGTTAGCCTGGGACATAATTCTCAAGACAAAACTTTGATATGCAAAGAGTAATAAAAAAGTCCAGGGAGATGTGCGGGGGTGGTGGATTTAAAGGCAGAAGATCCTGTGCTATGCCTAGGTCCTGTGCTCTGTTCAACCCTTGCAGAGGTAGACAGCGTACCTAGGGGCACAGGGCCAAATCACACATAAATAGATTTCCAGACCAGTGTTCAACTAGTTCGCTATCTAGGCCAAGAAACAGTTCTGGAACATATTTAACACAGTTTAATCGCATCAAATCACGGCTGGCCCAGAACTGATTTTAACAACTGTCAACTGCTCTTTGGAACAGGCAAAGCAAAAAAAAAATAGGCAAAGCAAAGATCCCGGTGTACAGTTTATGAAGAACACAGAGACAACCCAAACACTCAGAGCAGCAGCAGCAAAGCAAGGCACATTCAAATCCCATGATCTTTATTCAGATTGGGTTACAAGGAAGTGGGAACTGGGAGGTGCTAATGCTAGTGACAACTGCAAGCCAGAACTAAAGAAGAAACATGTTGCACCGCCACCGGGCCGCAGCTTGAGAAATCCTAATAACTGATGGTTTCCCACGGAGAAAGTTCCTGCACTACTTACTGTACACCCATGGCCTATTTGAGCAGCAGCAGTTAGCAAAAATAACCTCTCTTCTCATCTCCTCGGCTGGGGGAGGGAGTGACAGTCACCAATTAAAAGGGGACGGAGGCGGGAAATAAGAATTGCATATTAAGAAGGGGGAGGGAGGCAAAAATAACAAATATGTGCAACACCACATGCGATTCTTTCCAAGAAATCCCAGTACAACAATTCTCTGGGAATGGGCTCATGGGTCTGTTATTGCCTTTGAGTAGTGGCATGTCAGGGAAGAGGAAGGATTGCTGGATGCTTGGAAAACAGACTAAACACATGGACAGGGAACAAGCCAAAACCATTACAAGCAACGTTCCCTACCCCTTCAACATACTTGCACTCGCATATTCCACTTTCCCATGCTCCTGGATCCCAAAGCTTTCTTCAGGTTAGAAATCAGCCAGACCAGAATGAACTGAAGCTGAGCCAGCAACTTGCAGAGAGCGACTGATCCTAAAGGATCTAACCCCCAAAAACTGCGTCTACTGAGGCTCAGGGAAAGGCAGCAGACTGAAGGGAAGAAAAAGGGCTTTCTAAGTTTAGCTGAAATAAGTGAAAGGCTGAAAGTAACTTTATTCACATTTTAAGAATTCAGGTATAATACACCTTGGCTTTTGGTCTGAAAGCTATAAGCAAGAATCTCCGAGATTAACATTAAACACCAAAATTTACTTTTTAGATATGGCTTGACACCACTGACATGCAGCAAATCTTCCAACTAAATTCACAGGCACCACTCACCCACACTCTGATAGAAGGCTGCCCTGTAAACATGCTACACTTGATGAGCACAGGAGAAAATTGTTTTTATAAAACTACATCTCACTCTAAAGAAAATATTTGCATGGCTGTAGCCAGGACTGTAGTAAGGGTCAGTGGAAGATCACAGGCACCGAAAACTGCAGAGCCTGCCAGGTTTAGAGTTCTGTGATTTCTACTTCTTTCCTCAAGATCTAAGTTTTCCCCAAAACAAAACATTTCTAGGCTTCTCCATTCTAAGGACAACTGTCAATATGTAAATCTCATGCTGTCACCCCATCCTGACCCCCAGGGAAAATCAAAACTGTTTCAAGCCAAGCAATACAAGAGGCAAAACTATTAGCTACTGTCTACTCACATGAAGAAGCCATCATCACCGTAACTCAGAATGTCTGTTAGGCTGTCCTCACCATACCCATAAGAGAAGGAAAACCTCATCTCTAAGCTACAGTATAGGTGCTGAACTAACTCTGCATAGCTGGGCTCAGCAAGCTCCAATTAAACTGGAGAAATTTTTCTGTTTAGACAAAACTTCTTGCTGCTTTGGCAATTTCATGCTGTGTTTACAGTGGCTACCTTGCCTTTGCTTCTAGCAAAGAAACAAAGATTTAGCAGGATGTGAAAAAAAAATAATTGTCAAGAGTAACAATGCACTAATTTCTGACAAAGTATTAAAAGTTCTCAACGGCTTCCCTTTGGTAATTAAAAAAATACTGTCATTCCAGTGATCACCAAGTATTTGTTTAAAAACTGCTTTAAGAAACCACGTTTGGAGCACCCATTGTGCTGTTTAATGTCCATTGTGTTTCTAAAGGCCTTCAGAAAGTACTCCTGCCTCCATGTTTTGTACTGTAAATGAGCACTTAGACAAGCAGAAGGGAATACAGCGTCTAAAAGCCAACTGTGCTTTCAAACAGCTCTCCTTCCTTTCCTCCTGTTTTGTGCACATTTTGTCCCCTCAGACACTTTGCACTTCACCTCTGATTTCATGTTTTTATATTTTAAGTTCTGCTTTCACAGGAAGGACTCTGCTTCGCAGCTCTGCACAGCTGAGCTCCCTCTGGAACTTCACATGAGGGGATTAGTGGTTTTCTGACCCTTTATCCATTGGATTTTTTCCAGTCTCTTCTCCACACAGAAATCAATGTATGATGAGTAACTCCCCAGCATGCTAGAGAACAACGAAAACAAAGAATCCTGAAACCTAAGTTAACTAACTACAACCCTACTACAAGTTTAGGAAAAAGTGCCACCAACCACCGCCGTCTCCAAGTATTTCTCTTAGAACAAGCTGTGGTTCCATGGCAGCATCAGCTGATCCAGCCGCTGGCTGTCGTGGTGCAGCCCAGTCCCTTTGGGTTCTCTCTGGCATCACTTAACTGCGCACCGAGCCATTTCAGATCACCAAGCTGGCACAAAACTCTTTGCTTTTTTCCTTAGGTTAGCTTTCTGCTGGTGTGGCTCAGCGCAGGATCAAAGCCCAGCGCCAATGGAATGACACACAGAGAAAAGCAGGTGGAGGATGGGACCACACACCTACATCAACTTCTACCACAACAGGAACTCACCAGAGAGCACAAGACTGCACAGACCAGGGTTTCATTCTGCATCATGTCAGTCAAGAATGAGCAGTTTGTGGAGAAGAGTAAGACACATTCAAGAGTTATAGAAGAAAGGACAGCCATCAGTCTCAGAAGGTATTCAATCACCCCTCTCTGTTCTGCTGTAGGCAAGCTTGTCTCAAACATGGTTAACCAAGGCAGGACATCTGTGCTACCCACAACTGAAAGCCTGCCATCAGACCCAAGATAACTTTCTAATGCAGACATGATTCTAGTCCAGACTTGAAGTTAAGCTCTTCCCTTTGACCAGGTTCATGTAAGGAAAGAAAACTAAAAACCTTCACACTACACAGCTTACTTGAACAGGAAAAATGTAATGGCCACCCATAACCATTGTAATTCAGAAGACAACAGCCTGGGCCACCACAGGTAGTACCAAAGATTTTTGTAGTTTCTAGTGTGCACTTCAACATAACAGTATGTTGCTTACATGACTTTAATTTGAACTGAAATACAACAGAATATGCTTCTAAGACAGGATCTTGGTGATTATGCAAGCGTTCTCCAAAATGCATTGAGAATGGATTAGGACAAGTGGTATTTATCACAGCTTCCTTACCACTTCTGGATTACACAGAGGGCCAGACCAACCCTAAACGTTTTCTTATTTGACAAAACATCTATACTGTCAAATAAACTTATATGAGGCGTATTTTGCAAACGACTGCAATCTCTATTAAGTTAGACCAGAAATATATCCTTGCAGAAGAGAAAGATGACAAAGACAACAGCAGTAGTACATCAGTCTGCCTCTGCTAGAAAGAGGATTGGCACCTGAAAACAAAATACCTGGAAACCACCTAAGTTCCTGTTAAGTATGCAATGGTTGTGTCAAAGTGGAACTCACTACTGCAGAGTCAGCTACCTACAACAGCTTCAAAACAAATCTCTGAATTCGCTACCGTATCTATTGTTCTCTACAAAACGTCCTCATTACAGGAAATCCACTACTAGGATACATCTGAAGATGTAATTATTAGTGTGATATTTGCTTCTCTTCTAATGCATCTCACTGAGCATAAAAACTGAGACTGTCTTACAACTGATTAAAACTATGTTATTCTGGCGACAAAAACTGATTAATTATAATGGATAAGCAAAGATGACAACTGCACAAATGGAAATGTTATTCAGATGGAAGTAGACATTTCAAATTCTCCAGCTTAGCTTACACCAGAATTTAACAGACGGACCTATGATAGATAACTTTTTCCAATAGTCTAACTTGAGGCCTAAGTCACCTTATCTGTTCATATTTTTAATGCCAACATCTGGTCCTCTACACGCAGCACTTAATTTCAGTCCAGTTAAAAACGCATCAAACTATCCAAGGAGTTTTTACTTCAGGCAGTTGTGTTTCAACAGGATTAAATTTAATTTAAGCTGTTCTACCAGAAGCACTTTCTCTTTAGTGAGACATTTTTAACAGAGGAGAAAAACATTCTCTCAAGTTCAAAGGACAAATTAAGGTTCAAGTTTATCAATGTATTTCAGTCTACAAATGAAAGGAAGAGGAGTCCTAAAAATGGCAAACATGCCAGTCAGAACTAGGCCAATGTTGTGGAGAATCTAATATGAAGGCTCAAACCAATCGTTGATTAGGTTTGCCCTTGGACATAAGTAGCAAAAACTATGACATGCACACCACAAACAGACACAAAGGCAAGGAAAATGTAGACTCAAAGTAGTTACAAGAAAAATGTATCTAAAACCATATTTATTGCAACACAAGTTGTTATTCTGTAATCCTAAAATAAGAAAACAAACCTGCACTAGCGTCAAAATATATCAGTTTTCCACCATGTTTTCCCTATTATGATGTGCTACTAAAGCTCTTTTTCAGATACTAAAGATCTGAACTATACTGTTCAACTATATATATATATATAACAGTAGGAGTGGTATTTTGGGAACATTTCATTTGAAGCATTCCAAGCTTATAACCTTTATCCATATACATAAAACAAGAGCCATGTCAAATGTACTATAAATAGCATTAATAGTAAGGAATCAATAACATCCAAACCTTTAGGTAACATCTTATTAATCCGCCTTGGCATGCACGGGCAGACTGCTGTAAGGGCTCTCAAAACGCAATAGGCAAATGTGAAGGACACAATTTGTTCAACTAGTTAATGCAACTGCTATTTAACCACCTCAGCCACTAAAATGCCACCTAATAAAATACTCCATACCATGATAAGCAGCAGAGACAAGCACGATAAACATGAAGCGTTTTTCTCAGAAAATAAATGAAAGTCCTCGGTGCTAATACCATCCTGTCATTTCTTCCTTCGACACGTAAAGATCGACATTTGACAACAACCATTTTAATCTCTGGTTCTCTCCCTCCCCCCCCCCCCCATATTTCTCGCACCGCGCCCAACACAATGGTACAACTGCAGGGTGCAGGCGCCCAGGTATCGCCTTCAGATTTATTTCTGCTTCCACAGTGACAAAGGTGAACTCCGATGCTCCAAAGCTGCTTGCAGCAAAGCAGGCTGAGCGATATTTCTAAAGACATACCCCCAACGCGGGTTAGGGAGATCTAGCCTCCATGAGATGTTTTAATCTGACAAATTAAAATGGTTGGGAAACGCTATTTGGCTAACGGGATCGGCCGCCACACGCATTGCTGATGGGGAGCAATAAAAGGTCTTTAAAATAGGTCACTTTCATCCAAATCCCACACCAGCACCGAACAAAATGGTATTTACACTGAAAACTCACCACTTGGGGAGGAGCGAGGGGTAGGGAAGGGGGGGGGGGGGGGGGGGGGGGGGAATGAGGTAAAAATAATAAAAAAAAAGAAAATGGGCAGGAACCGGCGCCGGTCTCCGAGGGACCCCCAGCCCCCGGGGGCTCCGGGCTCGGCCGCCGGAGCCGCGCAGACAAAAAGGGCCGAGGGGCCGGGCACGCCTGGCCGGGGGGAGCCGGCAGCCCTGCCCCAGCCCTAGGCCTCTGGCGGCCCCTGACAGCGGGGAACACCCCGCCATTTCGCCTCCCGCTCCCTCCCCGGTGCCCAGCGCCCCGCCGCCGGGGCCGAGGCGGCAGCCCCGAGTCCTGCGGCACTGCCGCAGAGCGCGGCGGGGGAGGCGCCGGCCCCACCGGGCAGCCCCCCCCCCTTCCTCCTCCTCCTCCTCCTCCCTCACCCCTCCCGGGGGCCGCCGACCCGCCCCGGCCGAGCCCCCCGCCGCGATGCCCGCCTTACCCTCCGCCGCAGCCGGGCTGGGAGCGCCGGTCGGGCCCCCGCGGAGGAGGAGGAGGAGGAGGAGGAGGAGCGGGGCAAGGGGCGGCGGCCCCGCGGGGGGAGGCGCCCCCGGAGGGGCGTCGGGCCCGGCCCCCGCGGGTGCCCGAGCGCGGCGGGCACAAAGGCGGCGGGGCACGGCACCTAAGATGGCAGGGCAGGCGCGGCGGAGCGCCCAGCCGCCGCCACCACCACCGCGGCCGCCGCCGCCTGGGCCCCGCTCGCCGAGCTGCGGCCAGGCCGCACCGCGCCGCGGGGGCACGGCGTGAGGGAGGGCGGGCGGCGCCGGCCGTGCCTGCCGCGGCTGAGCGGGTCCCTGGGCCGGGCCGGGCCGTGCCGCGATGGCTGCCTGCCTGCCTGCCTGCCAGCCGCCTCCCCTGAGCGCCGCCCGGGCTCCGGCTCGCTCCGTCGCCGCCGCTCCGCGCTGCCCGCAGCCAGCGGCCCCCGCCCGCCCCTCTCGCGAGACTTCGCCCGCCTCACCGCGGCCGGCGGGAGGGGCGGGGGGCGGTGGTTGGGGGGGGGGGAAGGAGGGGCGGGGCCGGGTCGGGTCGGGAGGGGGTGCGTGAGGAGGGGGCGAGGGGGGCGTTGGTGTGAGGGGCGGCTCGGGGGGAGCTGCGGTGATGGCGGGGGGGGGGCCAGCCAGGGCCGGCGGGCGCTGAGGGAGAGGAGGGAACCGGGAGAGAGGCTGTGAGGGGCGGGGGGCACGGGAGGGACGGAGGGCTCTGGGGGAGAGGGTTTGCGGGAGCCCCGTGTGGGGACCCGGAGGAGCGTGAGGCGGGCGGGTGAGAGGGGCCGGCGGGAGAAGATGGCGGGGGGGGGAGTTGCTGAGGCGGTAAGAACTCGGGGGGCGGGGGGGGCGGAAGGCTTGAAGGGCAATGGGGAAACTGAGGAAAGGCGTAGGGAAGCCGAGCCGGGGGCTCTAGGGAGCAGCAGCGGGAAGGGGGGCTTGAGGGTGCGGCAGGTGGGGCCTGGGCACGGGTGAGGAGATGGAGGACGGCGGGGGAGAGGCCTGCAGGCATGTGGGAGCTTGCTGGGGGTCGGTGTGGCCGAGGAGGGTGGGCTGGGGGCAGGTGGGCGGCGGGGGGTGAGGAGATGGCGTCCTTCCTCACCGGGAGCAGCTCAGCCACGGGCGATAACCCCAGGAGGTGGTAGGTGTCTGCTTGTGCTAACTCTTGTGCAACCGGCCTGGCCAAAGGGGCGCCTTTTAGACTGCCCTTGGCCGAACTGTGTCCGGTTTATGGCCAGAAAGTGAAAAAAATAAATCCAATGGACAAAGCACATGGCTTCCCAAGCCGTAGTCTTGGCTCTCAGTGGTGGGTTTTGAACTTGGTAGGTTGTTGAGCCTTTCTGTGCTTTGGTATCTCTATCTATGAACTAGAGATAACAGTTGGCTTCATAGAGGGATTAATTATCCCGTCATGTAGTCATGTATTTGTTTATTTGTTTTTGCTATAGGTTACAGCTGGAGGAATTCTAAACAGTCCACCTCTCCTTGTCATGGTGTTTAAGCGCATTGTGCTCCTGTCTGAACTGAGGAAATGGCTGAGGTCAGTCTCCCCTGTGTTTAATACTTGCTTTCCCTTTCAGAAGTATGGGGGCAACGAATCATCAAAATAGTGGTTTGTATTGACATCCTGATAACAAATTAATACAAACAGTTACATAGGGCACAAAGTTTGTAAAGGTTGTGTTTGTAGGGATTGCTTCTACTTCTAAATTCAGGATTATATCTGAAGGAACAGTGTTCTCAGTTATAAAGTACTCTGCAAATATGGTTTTGAGGTGTCCCCAATATGAAATAGTACAATTCTGTAAATCCAGTAGTACTGGTACTGCTGCAATAAAACAAGCAAATCAAACGTCCTTCCTATTTTCCCATAAACTAACAGGTATTTCATACTGTAAGAAGGCTTTGTATCCAGCAGGCATTGAGGGTGATGCTGGACACTATTTATCTAAACTTTGTGTTTACCTTTAGACAAGCAGAGCTACCGGGGACCACTTAACCTGGGATGGGGGAAACCTGAGGAGAGTTGAGAGCAGAGGTTGGCCGTAATAATTGTGGACCACATCTAGTGTTTTGCAAACTTGTCGCGTAGTGGTCTGATAGTTTGCCTTTTCAAATCCCAATAGGAAAAGTAAGACAAATGTGAATCACTGCAAACATATGTTGTTGTAAGTATTGGGAGAGGCAAACTAAAGGTTTATCTGATTATCTCAACCTTGAAGTTGGCAGCTATGACAGGAAACTTGGTTTCATTCATCTGTCAAAGATATTTGTAGCGTATCGCTTGACAAGTTAAAAGGCATTTTTGTAATGGCACAAAAATAAAACCATCCAATTTCTGAAACTACAGTTTTTGTCTTCTAAAATAATATGGGTTTGGAGGCATGCTTCTGGGGAAATGAAGGACATATTTGAAAGCTAAATATTTGTATTTTCAAATGTTAAAACAATTGTGTTTAACACCAATCTGCTCAGCATGGCCTATCAATACAAATTTGTTCTTGGACTTGTTTTGTCAAATTAGTGGTATCATTTGCTTTTGCAAATGGCAGAACTAAATGGAGCAGTAACAGGGAGTGATCTGCCCCTGGGGTCATAAGGTGGAATGGAGAATCAGGTTCTTCTGAATCTTGATTTTGTACTTCTTCCTGCAGACAAATTGCCTTTAAAGTTCATGAGTTATGAGAGTAAAAGCTTCAGCTGCTGAGATCCTTGGAGCTAACCCAGCAAACACCAGCAGAGAGTCTGGGCCTCAGCAATTTGTGTTACATGTATAAAAAGATTGATAGCGCTAGGTAAAAATCTTCAGTTTCTAACAGTGGCTGCAGAAAAATGTGAATAATGCTTTACCATTAATTATCAAGCACGTTACTTAAAATACTAGGTCTGCATTTGATATGTATTCAGTGACTACTTCAAAAATAAACAGTATCATTTGTGGACCACCAGTTTAGAAAAAGTCCGATGAAATTCTGAAGGAACAGACAATATGAAAGCTATGACACTTATTGTCACCAGGTAGACTAAATAGGCACATTTAGCATGCTTTTCTAGCCCTGTTCTATTAGGCATGCTCTTGCTGCCTTCTCAGATGATCATAGTAGGCATCTAGAAAGTTAGATTAGTTTAGTTTGCTAATTTCCTGATGCAAATTTAGTTTATTTGAACAAGAACTAAACAGGTTTATGTATATCTGCATCTGGGATTTGCACCAGTTTATCTATCAGATAGCTATACCCAAAGTTAATTCCATCTGAAGGAGGTGCCAGAACATCAATAAATAAAAATTACAAATTGCCTAGCGGTTCAGCTGACAGGCAGAACTGGTTTCAACACGTTGTTCCCAATGTTCTGCTGCAGAGCTGGTCCTAGGGTAGACCAGTACGACATTCCAGTGTAGACAGGACCTTTAAGAGCGTACATCAGCACTCCATAATATTGTAGGAGAGGAAGTAGAGAACAATACTACATCCAACGGAAACTGTGGCAAGAATTTATACAAGGCACATTGTAATTACTCAAGCTGGGAATTTGGCGAGGGCATTGGGGTTAACACCCCTACTTCTAAAGAAGTGTCATAGTTTATTTTTTTTAATGACTTTAAGTGATGAGAAGATTGGCTTTCAGTCTCAGCAGAATGACACCACCTCTAGCAGTATAAACTTCTTACAGCAACACGAAGGTGCTGGTTCAGAACTAACTCGGAGGAGTGATGGGGCCTAGTACAGTCATCATTGCTTTATAAATACTTTCAGTAGATAAGAAAGATAAGAGTGTGATTAGGGCAGTTTCAGCTGCTATAATCACAGTCATATCTTCCTTACCTTTCAGTCCACATGCTGCTTTAATCTGATTTTTCTGAAGCAAACAATTGTAAATTTTAGAATAAATCACAGAACTTGAACCAATGAAATTTGGTTATTAATTATGATAGCAGTTATGAACTGCAGCTGTCAATGCTTTTTATTCAGGAAATTTGTCGTCATACAAGCAGAATGCAATTTAGCAAAAGTACGGGGGTTTTTTTGATTCTTTGAGATTTTTTGAATGTGTTCTTTGTATGTGTTGCGTACCAATTTAGAAACTAACTTTCAGCTTGTTCTCTGTTCGCAAAGAAGATAAGCCCTGGTGTGTTTTAGTGTGTGACTAGTTGTGAAATGCACAAGTGAGGAATTGTTTTGCTTTTACTAGCTCATGAGACCTGCCATCATTCCTACAGTCTAGTTTGGGCCATTATTATGGGTTACAAGGTTATACAGGAAAAACATGTTCTGGAGAAAGGCTGGTCTAGGTAAACGAGGTAGAGTCTTCCAGATTGTTGTAATCTGGTTTTGTATCAGTGAGGTAAACACTTCAGTACATTTGCTGGGATGAAGACACCACGTTAGACAGTATCCATCTGACTGTTATGTCGTAATGACAAAAATGAAGCAATACTGATGTTATTACATAACTACTTTTGTATTATATGACAACAATAATAATACTTTACTCTTCTCTCTTACCTTTTATTAGATAAACAAATGTGTTCCTTGGTGCGCACTTATGATTGTCCATGAGTCAAGGGAGTCGTTTTATCTATTAAGAAATGAGGAAACAGTGGCACAAGAAGTATACTGTACAAGGTCATATGGGAAATCAGTGTCGAAGGCATAAACAGACTCTCGGCCTTCTGACTGTCCCACTCTACCCTCTGGGCAACCAGACAAAAGTGGAACAGTGGCTTGCAGTGTGACTCATCAGCTTTTCCTTCCTCAGCAACTGCCACGCTGGGCAATTACAAATAAATGCCAGTAGGCCATTTCCACCTGAGTCAAACAGGTTTCCAAGGGACTCCAGGCAGGCATGTCTTCTGCTGGAGAGGGCTCCTTGATGGATCTTTGCAATGGTTTTGCTTTGAAATATTTTCAGAACTTGAAAAGAATTCTCATTTGGCCAGATGTACATTTCCTCCCGTTACATTCAGGGTCTGTTGTAATATATGTTGCCCAGGGACACCCAGGAATTCTTTTTATCCTTCTCTTCAAGGGAATAACAATAAGCTGATTAAGCTGTCATTTTTCAAGTGCGTTTTAAAGACACATCTTATAACATACATGCCAAATGGACTGATGCTAGGAAGTTCTTCCAGAATATCAGGACAACATATTGTGACCGATACAGCACGACAAGATGCATTGGACTTTGATATATCAGATGCTTAAAGATAGGTGGGGTATTGGGTTGTCTCTTAAACACAGTTGTAGCTAACAGTGTTCTTTACTCCCTTTTAACAGCAAAATCAAAGTGTGTTGGTCCATAAACTTTTTCCAGGCCCTGACAACTGAACATAAGAAGGGTCTTGGACGCTCTAAGGTATCTCGGATCTTTTCCCAACAGCAGGGCTGAAGAGAATTTTACTCTGAAGTTGGTTCAGAATGGCTGGAATGGGCACAAGGATCAGTATTGTGGAGGCCTTGACCTTGAAGAGTGACTGATGGAAAGAAGCAGCACAGGGAAGGCTTTCATCTTGGCTCTGGTCTTTGGATGGATGTATAAAAAGAGGCCTTTGGCAGAGAAGGGTGAAAGGTGACTAATAATGTGAAACTGGGAGGAAACTCATTATAGTTATGCAATCTCCAGGTCGTTTTCTTTCTCTGTGAGAAGACACATATTGTTAGTTGTCCCACTGGCATTTGCTGCTTGTGTTGTCTTCTGAAGAGAAGTCTTAAACAAGCTTCTTAACTCAAGCAGAGATATAATTAATTTAGCTTCATAGCAATGAGACTACAGCAGCACCTTGCTTCTTTGTTCTCCCTCTACTTAGATTTGCTTTGCCTTTTCCCTTTGTGATTGGTTCTTTTTCTGGCTGTCCAGTAGTTTAGCCAAAGTGAAGAAACTTCTTCCACTGTCATGCACTTGGTACCCGTATCTCACTTGTTCCATGGTTTTCTGTGTCCTTCTTGCCACACTTCCAAAGCTTTCATGGGCAAGCTCCACAGAATTTTGTTGTGGCAGTTCAGAATGTTGCTGTTGCCTGGCCTAGTCCTTCTCCATAGGTTTCACCCTTGTAGCAGAGCCAGCAGAAGAGAATTTGTTCTGTGCCTGGCTGTGCTGGGTCATGGTTAGATGTTGTAGCTCAAAACCAAGCCTAACAGTCCTGTCGCTAAACTGGCCTTTGTGCTAGATTAGCTGGTGGCTGGTGTACAGCCATGTATTTATACCCGCTGACCCTGGCACAGGGATGTAGCCACTAGAAGAGCAGCTTGCTGGAGAGGATGATTTAAACTGCTGGAGCAAGAGTTGGCGGAATTTTTCTGAGAACCCTTGGATTCCTAATCAGCATGGCAGCTTTCCTAGTGATCTGCAGTGAACAGCTCCACTGTTGACCCCATCTGGATCTTGATTTTATAGGTAAAACAACACATGTTGCGTTGTTGTAACCATACTCACAGGAAATGGTCCTTATTATAATCCGTAAAACAGTTGTGAAAATGGGGCCTTGTTCTTCACCAATTCTGCAGTCACCTATCTCTGAGACATTGTGTTCCACTCTCGGATAAGATTCTAGACCAGAAAAAGAGTTAGACTGCATACAGATTAACAAATCTGTTGCTGGTATCTCTGGCTACTGCAGCATGACTCACCCATCAGTGCTTGTCAGTGTCTGGTGTGACCTCATTGAAAGCTTTAACATCTCGTATGTGAAGGCGGGTTGTAATCCAGTGTGGGGATCCTAAATAGGTGGAGAATGAAGTTCTGAGACTGTGATGATGCATACATCATAAACATTCCCCCTAGAAATGAGACATGCCCTCACCATAAATATTTGTACAGATTTCCAAGGACCTTGTAATGCGAAGTCTGCATTTCTCATGCCTCTATTAAAAAGCATCTATAACTATTAAAGACAGCCGTAGAAATCAATGCTGGTGGGAAAACTGAAATGTAGATGGTACAGGTCAGGCAGCAGATGCTCTGTTATTTGCAAGGATGAAAAAGTGCTGATGGTTTCTTTTTATTTATCACAGCTTCTAGAGGCTTTTTATCTTCTCCTTCCCCCCCCCCCCCCCCCCCCCCCCCAGTCAGTAGTACATAGGGCTTCTGGTATGCTGGTTGAGGGAGACAGGTGAGAAAACAGCAAGAGGGGCTATAGTAAAGAGAGTGGGTGAGTGAATTAGCTTGTGGTACCTTTAGATTTGTAGCTTAGATATGTAGTGTGATGATGAGACAAAAAGTGGGAGGCAACAGGAGTTTAGAAATCAGATGGTTCTCTTCAGCTGGTGCTTGCTGAGTAAACACGAAGCTTGTGCTTAGTGCCTCTACCTCCTTCCATGGGCTGTTACATGCTAGCAGATACTAGCAATGCTGCTCAGTCTAAACTGAGCCAGCTGCTGGCATTTTAATTGCATAACCTACATCTAGTAACAGACACAGCAGAAGCTGTCGTCCTCTCACCTGCTACGGAAGGAACTTTTAGTCTGTAAAAGCACAAGGCTGGCCTGATCCTACAGGTATCTGCTGCCACTTGAATTCTGGGCTGAAAGGGAAATCCCTGGCCATTGGTTCGATTGCTGTCCTTAGGACATCTGAGTGTCTGTTCCTGTTTTGCTATAGATGATTTCTGTATGTGGCGAAGTTGTCTGTGCCAGCCTGGCAGCTTTATCCATAAGCAGCGATGGTTGCTGCCTCTTGACTTCCCAAACCCACTGTCCTCAAAGCTGCTGCTGCTCACTGGCTCCATTGAGGAACCCAGAGCCTGGCGCCCTGTGAGAGAGCAAGAATCCTGCAAAAGATCTCTGCTGCAGTGGATCACTATGCAATCCCTAATTATTGTGACAGCAGCTTCTTATGCAGCACTTAGAAAAGTAAAGAGTATCTGGTATAGCAGGGCAGAAAGACACCCTCCTTCTAAAGGTGTGCTGTCCTGGCGACACTAAGGGACAATCCTTAGGCAATGCAATAGAGCTGCTTTGTCACAAAGCAGTAAATAATTTTGCAGAAGTCACTATGTCCTCTGCTGCACTGTGTGATGGACCCTGGTACCTGTTGAATGTAGCTACGTCCTTGCTGCAGACCAGCTCTCCCTATCCAGACTCTTACCTGGCAAGTTTGTTCTCTTATCCTTTGCCTCAGGTGGATGGTAGTATCGCTTCTGTATTCCGTAAACTTTTGTTCTTGAGACTGGAAACATGGATTTTATCTTTTTTTAAGACAAAGATCCTGTTCTGAGCAGATTCATTTTATGTTCTGGTTCTTTAAGGAAGGCATAAAAGATCATAGAGTCAAGGCATGCATGCGATTTGTATGGAGGAAATAGGCAACTCTATGCCTTTTCATCTATGATTCCTTACCGCAAAGATCAGCCAGATCCTGTCTGCTTAGCTGTTTTGTGAATCTGGGGTGAAATAAGTTGATGGCTCTGCCCATTTTCTAGTACAGAGAAGTGCATGTATGTACAAAATACAGCTAGTTCTAGAAATGGATGTGTCTCTGCTGTGCTTTGCATAGAGGTCTAAATGAAGTTTTGAGACTGAGCATGCCTTCCCTGGATGATCTGATTGCAGCATGATAAACTAGTGGGCAAGAGATGGAAGCCCCATAGCAGTGCTGTCCACGCTGCATTCAGCTGGGAGTGTGTTGGGTCAAATGATTGATTGATCCAGTATTTGAAGTCCTTTTGCGATTTGATCTTGATTTTTAGTATTTTGACGGACTTTTCTTTGATATACTAAAGCATACCTCGGGTTCTAGTAGCATCCTGCTCTTACATCAAGCTCCAACCTCATTGCTGCTCCCTGTGTTCAGTTGGAAATGGACAGACACCATTTGTGGCTGCTGGAATATCCTGAGTCACTGATTACCAGCTGGCATGTGTGCTGCAGTTTTAATTTCTTCCTTTACGACTGCACTCCCTAGAGGAGACTTGGAACAATTGCAGTTGTTAGCTAAAGCATGTTATGTGCACTTGTCTGGATCCACACAATTGGTGGAGAACCTCCGACTACGTCTATGGGGTGAGCTGCCTGTGATTTGTTCCTGTATGCCTGGTGTTTCCATACCAGAAAACAGAACAGATGTAGGAACATTTAAAAATGCATTTTCTTAATATTTACTAGTAAAATATCTGCATTGTGGAGATTGAGATATGATGTCTTCGTTAAATAATTGGTGGAGACAAGTGATGATTCCAGTAATGCTCTTAGAGTAAGATAAATTGTGTGAAAATGGATGAAATATAAGGATCTAGACAGGTGATGAAAGGTAAACTAGTGACTTGCTACACTGGCAAAGCTCTGCTAGCAGCAGCATGGGTCCACCACATGGGAGCTGACAGGTTATCTGTTCTGTCCCTTCTGTCAGACACTTTTGTTGCGCTGTGTTTATCCCGCCTGTGCGGTGTCCCAAAGCAAGGCTGCTGAAGCTCAGCAGGGAAAGAATGCAACATGTTGCTATGTTATTTCATCTCACCAAAATGTTTTCACTATGTAACGCTTACTGTTAGTCTTGTACATAGCCTTGGTGAAAGCTGAAATGCAAAACACTTCATTGAGTTTTTTGACCCAGCAGGTCTTGACATACTGCTGCTGGACATGTTTCTGTCTCGTCTGAACGGCATCAGTTCCATTCCATCCTGCTAAAATAACAACATATTAAACAATATTATTCTGTCCATGCCATTTCCACCTATTGACTAAAAAGTTAAATTCTTACTAAGGTAGTTTTAATTTACATGTCATAAAATACTAGTTAATGATCAACTGACTTCACTGGCATGAAGATTGTAATGTATATAACACAGATAAATTAATGCTTGAGTGGGACCAAATGAGTTAAAGCAGCTCCTCCTGCCAAAATACCCAGTGAAGTATACTGATGTTCCATAAATCAAATCGTTGTTTGCAACAGGTTGCCAGTGTTTGCCTGGGACAGTCCATCCTGTTGGCGGGCGCTGATCCTGCTGTGGACAAGATATGTGGGTTGTGCTGACTCATGAAAATGGACACAAGTTGCGTCAGTAGAGTAAGGAGTGGCTCACCTTAGGAGCCGGATGTAGGTTTTAGTGATTCACTCTTATAGAAGAAAGTTGGGGAAAAAATACCTGAGATGGACTTTGAAGTCTGACTTGATGAAATTCTGGTTCCTCTTCCTGCACGAAGGGCTTGTCCCAAACGAGATAGTGCTATTGACAGTCGTGCACCTATCTGAAGTGTCTTGGAGAAACATGCACTATAGCTGAAGACAACAGTACTCCCAAGAGGAGTTTTCTGGGGAGGCATTGCTGACAGCTGTTCAAAAACGTGCACATGCAGTTACTCCTTTGTTCCTCCTTTTGTAGATCTGACTCATCCGTCCCTGTCCTAAACACACCACTTCCAGTATTTTCTTTTCTCTCCTCTAATTTACTTCATATTTTGTATCCTTCAAACTTTCTTTTGTATCTATGGGCTTAATTGGGTTAAATCCAGTTGCTCTGGCTTCTACTTTACCTCTGCTTTACACCTGCTGTGTAAATGACTCCTTTCTGCTCTTCCTTCTACCTGCACAGAGTTACGTGCACCCGACTTCTCAGCAGGCACTAGCCTAATGTTTCTTGATCTTTTGCAAAGGTCTGATGCTAGGGAAGATTGATAAAATCTTGTCTGGTGTCTTTGTGGACTCATAATTGCACCTATCCCCTTCTAGTGAGTGAGGGAGCCCACGGAATAAACAGCACCTTCTGCAGGCCAAGAAACCATTAATGAAGGCTAGAGGACAACAATGCAAAGGCCCTACAGAGCCTCTGGTATCCAGCAGAATTCAGGAAGATGTGTTGCGCTTTTCTAAAATGATGAGAAATCAGATCTTGGTGTAGAGAGTCCTATGGCATAGGAAGGGCAGAGAAGCCTTAGTGCAAAGTCACAAGCCGTTCTCACTCGCAGTTAAAGCCCCTGTTGCCCTAGGCAAACACAGACCCTGTCAGCATCCTGCAGCTTGCAGTACAGAGATGTGACCAAAATAGCTTCACAACTTCACAATGTGGCTAAAAATAGCTTGCAGGTCATCTTTTTCTTAAAGGTAGTGGTGACATCAGTGGGAGAGCACTCTTGCTGCTGTTCAGTGCAGGTAGAACTGGGTAAACAAAGGGGGAACAGCAGCAGCTTATTTAGCTAAGCAGCCTTGAGGAAAGAAAGGTGATAAGGAGTGGGAAAGGATTAAGGAGGTGCAGCAAGAGAGATGGACAAAAGCATCAAAGGCCACAGCAGACCCTCTGCCACTGACCAAGATACTTTGCAAGACATCTTGTCCCTGGGGTTTTATTTCCATGATGTTTAAGAGGCATCAGTCTGCCCATTTATGTCTCCTCGTGGCCCGTGTCGGGATGTGTCACTGGGCTGGCTGGCCAGCCAACAGCAGCGTGTTTCTTGCTCCTTATTTCCAGACAGTGAACACAGCCCATGACCTCACCTCTGGCCAGTGACAGATCGGAGGGTACGGCCATGGCAATGTCAGGTGTGTTGTGCTGTAGCCATTCAGCCAGGCAGTTGATCTTTTACAGTGTGATTTGCATGTGGAAAAATCTGGATGGCCCTTAGTTCTAGGGGGATTTGGGCCAAAAAAAGGCTGTTTTTATGGGGTTGAACTGTCTGTTGTTGTAAAGCATTACATTTTACCAAAGGAGCAAAACTCCTCACCATGACCCTCAGTTTTAGTCTCTTGTGTATATTAAGTCTGGCCACAGAGATAAGTCTCAGCCAAGTTTGGAAGTTAAGTGCCTGATTTGAAATGCTACGGGAATCTAATGTAGGTTATGAGAGGTTTGCCATGCCTGCAGTCGCCTGTGTTGCTGAGGGAAGTGTACTGCAGCAGGCTGTGCTAGCTAGCGAGGATTTCCTTTGTGCTGCAGGTTTCGTGCCTAGTGATTTTATGGTGCTGAAAGGGAGGAAGGAGGTGACAAAATTGTGAAAAACTGAGGCCAGGTCATTACTGTCAGACGAGGACAGAGTCCTTTAGCCAGTCAGATGTGACAGAATGTGCTTGCTGATGCTGCTACCAGGAAGCTTGAGAGAAATGTGACTGAATGATAGCAGTGCGCATGTGCCTTTGGAGAAAGGAGGCTATCTGTAAGCTCTTGCAATGCTTTTCTCTGCCCAGCAACATCGTTGCTTCTTTTCCTTGCATTGTGCTTAAGCAGCTGTTCTGCATTTATGATTTGATCTATTCTTCGTATAGGGCCATCTTCACACTGCGCCATCTTCATTGTAACAGCAGCTATCCGAGATGAAGGACAGCTAGGACCTCGGGTTTGCTTTGAGTAAGCACTATAAATAGGGCAAAAGTACTATAGTTGCTGTAGTCTGAAATGAATGTAAAAGCCTCGTCGGACCAGCCCCAGTCTCCGTCTATGCAAAATGGCTCCTGTTGCCTTGAAAGAGGGTGACTTCAGCCAAATGCATCTCCAAATTGACAAGTTTGGAGAGAATTCTGGGAGAGATCCGCTTGCTGAGGGTTTCATTTGATGCACAGCTAAGCTGAGCTGAAAGTCAGCTGCCAGTAAAAAAGGAAGCTTTACATCCCTAGTAGTGTGCTTCTGTTGCGTTTTGAAGCTACAGGCCACACTGATTGCAGACTGTAATTAGAATAGGTTATAGGTAAAATCAACACCACTCCCATAATCACTTCGCACAGTCATTTCTGAGCAGTGCAGTACAGCTCTCACCACAGCCTGCTCCTTCCATTCAGTGAGAGTTGCTCCCTGGTCTGCCCTGCCCAGCTTGCAAATGTAGCTCATCAGCCTCTGCTTCTTTGCAAATGAGCTGTGTAGGTAATGGCAGGAGGAGGAGGCAGCTCAGCAACCTGCCTATCCCAGTCAGTTGTAAAGGCTCCCTGCTTCTTAGGCTTTCTGGAGTCATTTGCCACATGAATCATGTGGGTATGAAACTTTGTTGTTTCCCTAAATGCTCTGCCTTTTGCAACAGGAGGTCGTTTCCCAGTGGGGAAAACAGGCTGTTGGTGTGGTGGCCAGTCAGCTTGTCATCTGGATAAAATCCAGAGCCGATTAGTTTGGGTGCAGCACTGTGCTAACACAGGCAGAATGCACCCAGACTGGCTCCTGTCTAGATAGCACTGATCATCTCCCCACACTGCTCTCTGCCGTCCCCGCATCAGCGTGAGCACAGGTCCCCCTCCTTGCCTGTGCTGGCATGCCCACAGCAAACCATAATTTGCACGCAGTGCTGCTTGCCTGTGTCTCGATTGGTGGCAAACCCTCCCAAAGCAAATAGTGATTTGCCTGTCTGCACTGACTCAGCTATGCTGAAGCCAGGAATCGGAGTTAAATCCGGTTCAGTACAGTCTATAGGTAAAGAATAGCTCTCCATAGCACATACTGAGGCATTTTAAGGGAACTTGTCTATGTCCCAGGAAGTGCAGTGAAGTGAGCAATGCTGCATTAGGAAAGAGAGCCTACCCAGGAGCCATTAATGTCTCAACATCTGTAGCCCTGTGGTTGTAAGCACTGGGAGTTTTCTGCCCTTGCCTGCAATTACTAGCTAGCAACTGGGAATTCAAAGGAATCTGGGTTATCTTTAGGAAGCAAGTACCTACTCCTTGCCTCTTCTCAGGAAGCAAGGTCCTTCATTACAGCCTGTCATGGCAAGGGGCTCAAAGATAAGGAGGAAGGGCAGGAATCCTGCTGGGCTTCACTTCTTCAGCAACTCTAAATATTTTCCGTAGTCCTAGCACTGTGAGTCAGCATTTCTAGAGCCTAGACTTGCTTACAGCAGCAATGAGTGAGATGGTACTAGGTAGGTGGGGTGTGGAGGTACACATGTGTCTAAAATGAGGAATCCTTTGCCCAAGGCGCAAGTGGGGAAGTTACCAACTGTCTTTCTAAAATAGGACTAGCAGGGAGCAAAGGACTGGATACCCTGAACAGTAACTGCAGTGAAGCCATTTGCAGGGTAAGGAGTTTCCTAATGTGAGTAAGGGAGTTGGAACTTCACAAAGCTGTATATATCATGTTGTCTTAGTTCACTTAAAAAAAAGACTCTGCAAATATTTGGGATTATCGGTATAGTGGGATAAAGGTAACACTTCCCACCTCAAGTGGCTATGGATGCATTTTGCGTTGGTCTGGCCAGACTGGCTGCGTGGCAGGAAGACTCCCAGAACCGTTCAGGTAACAGACCAGACACTGAGGTTTCTATTCCGAGTCCATCCCTGCACTGGAATAAGGAACATGAGCCGTGGGATATCTTAGATCACTGCATGCAAGGTTTCTGCCCATGCCTGGCTGCTCAGCCTGGATGGATCTCATGGCAAAGGGAGGTAACACTGAAAACAGTATGGATTATTTTAGATCTGCAACCTCAGGTCTGCAAAGGTATTTATTTTGAAAATTGTAGTTTCCATAGCAATGTAGTGCTGTTCTCTCTCATCTCTCTCCTATTACTCCAGTCTTAGCAGCCATTAGGTAAATTATCAGTGAGACAAACCTAAGCCTTTTTTTATCTGGAGTGATTTTATATATGTTGGTTCCTTAGTGAATCAGAGCCAGTTAGTCAAGGATTGACTCATATCCTTTCCTGGTGCCGACATGAGGTCTATTGCAGTGTAAAGATGATAATGAAGAATGAATATTAGTAATTGGACTTGGTGTATGAATTACTAGGTTACTTTCCTGTAGAGTGGAGGTCTTATATCTAGAATTCTGGATTAATTCTAGATGAGCCATTTATGTTATGTCTTCATATTTTCACTTGTGTTTCACTATAGCTTCATTAGGACATAATATTCTTGTTCCATACATGTAGTAAATAAACTCTTTTGTACAGGTTGCTGTGTATTGCTGTTCAGCTGCTGTTCTCCACCCCAGAGGTGACTTCTGGTCACAGTCCCTTTCCCATTAACAGAGCCAGTGGTCATGGCTCATTCGTTCATTCTTCTCTTTCAATATGTACAAAAAAGCAGCAGTTTGTTGAGAAAACAAATCAAACTCTTCTTTTTTTCCTTTTTTTTGGTGGTGTTTTTTGTTTGTTTGTTTCCTGGTGTATCTTGTCTTCCTGGTCAAGGAACTACTAGTCTTGCCAGAATAGTTATGCAGGTTGGAATGTAAAAACCCCAGACTTAACCCTGCAGCAATGATGGCATGCAAAAAGCAAAGATGTAGAGATGATTTATTCTGATAGCGTAGTTTGCCTTTTAAGGAGATGGTTTAGTGAGTTCTTTTGCCTATATGAACTGTATCTCCACCTGGGGAGTTGTACCAGAATAACTGTTCCACAAAGCCTTAGCTGCGAACAATAGCCTTTGCCCTGTAATTCAGTCCTCACGCGCAGGTATGCAGTGAAGTAAAGAAACTGTGTGGGAGAGCAAGAGTGATACCAGATTCTAAGATAAGGAAGCAGGGCTAAATATGAGGCGAGAGTTAGCCTTTGACTGTCTTCTGCAGTGTTGTCACTTAGTAACTAAAATACCTGAATTTTTATAAATTGGAGCATAGATCAATGAAGTTGAGGATGCAATAACTCCTCTGTGGAATCTAGATGTTAACAGGCGTCTGCTGCACAGTGACTGTTGCTTGCCTTGCCAGTCATTACTGGTCTCTGGTGCCTTGCGTTCTCCTCCCTGTCTAGCTAGAGCCCTCAGCTGGCTTGTTTACATTCAGTTCATGAGTTCTTCAGAGTAGATGGTTTTATTATGAGTAAGTTCTGCCCCCCTGCTTCTATTTGAGCTCTCCAGGTGCTGGATACCTAGCAGAAATCTCCTCTTAAATCCTAAGAGGTAGAAGCTCACTTGTGCCCTGAAGAATGATAGATAATAATCCTTCTAAACCCTCTATTTTAGATGTTACTTTTAGTTGAATTATGCCCATCCTTTGAGAATAGTAATAATACCTCACTCTTCGCAATGTTGCATGTCAGTGAATTCCATGTATGTTTTATGCAAGGCATTAAAATGTGGTTGCTTATCTTTTAATTTACCTTTTTTCCCTTCGTGTTCTTGCATTATAATGTTTTGAGATAAGGTGAACAAAAGTTCTCAAACTGCTATCTCTAGGCTATGCATTCTGTAATACCTTCACTGTGGACTTTTTTATTCACTCCCTTAGAGGAGAATGGTCCCAGTCTTTTTAATTTTCCTTCAGACAAGGGCTCTTCTCAATCCCTAATCTTGTAGTCAACTGTCATTGCTCTGTGTCACATAATGAAACAGCCATCATAGTAATAACTCAAATAATAACCCTTCCAGAGTCACTGTTCTGCCAGTGCCAGGCATTGTTAGGTTGGAGACCCTGAGTCCAGACACAGGTATTTAAGTCCCCACATGCCAGATGCAGCCATACCCAGTGCATACTTAAAAAATAGTAACTAATAAAAAATCCCCGTTTCAAAATAATACATGCTTGGTATCCAAATGCAATGAGAATGAAATGTAAGTGACTAGCGGCCTTGTGACTGTTGTGTTGTATAACAAGATAAAAAGTGCTTGGGATTTGTGGATTGAGCTTTTTCTCGTTTGTCTTCCAGAGGTCAAAGTCTACTGCAAGCAGTGACAGAATCCCCCATGTTAAGTCAGGCTAGACTGCCTGCACGTCAGGTCCTAACAGCAGGGCAGCTTTTGCAAGAGCACCTTGGAAGGTGTTTGTGCGGATTTCTCTGTGGTCCCTGTGATGATCCTAGGAAGCAGGAGGAGGTCCAGAACTGTCTGAAAGCCCAGAGCCAGGATTCTTTGAAATCCCAGACAAGGAATGATGAGAGACTTGGCTGAGGCCAACCTGCTAGCCTGCCTCCTGTGCTGCTTCTTATATGCGTCCAAGAAGCTGCCTCCAGTTTCTATGATTGCACTCTAGTAAACAATTTTTCATGCAGATATGGGCAGCAGATGTTACTTGTGCCTGTGTGAACACTTCAGTGTGTTTACAACAGGGGACGTTCCTCAGCTCTAGCCCTGTTAAACAATGGATGTAGCCACCAGAAGGAAGTCCCACTGGTTACAGCCATTCTGTTATGGCTCGTTCAAAACACTTTGAAGGGTGGTCACACCATCTCTCTTTGGGCATTCAAGGGGATTGACTCACAACTATGAGCAAAATAAAATTAGATGGCTTAAGTAGCTGCAACCCCAGCTGTGCCCCCACTGCCCAATTCCCAGAAGGGGTCATCCCTGCAGCAGGGCTGGCTGTAGAAGGCAGCTCCCGAGTCGCTGTAGTGACAGCCCACTCTTAAGGGCATTAATATTTGTCTGGCTCCCCAGTGAAACAGTTCAGGAAGCCTAACCAGAATAAAAATGTGCACTTTTTCATCTGAAGAATTGCCTTTTAGTTTAATTTCTCAAATGGGCTCAGAGAAGCACCAGTGCTGCTGCGAGGGCAGGGCAGAGGCAGGCAGGCAGAGATGACCTTCCCTTTTGGGAGCAGCTAGCCGTTAGTCAGTTTTGCTGCCTCACAAAATCATGCCCTGTGGTTATTTTTGCTGCTGGGCTGCCTTAATTTTCTGGAGAGCGAATGAAGGATTAACACAGAGTGCTTATGGCATTTGGAAGTTAAGTTTTTAGAAAAAAAATCTTAATTCAGTATATGCTTTTATGTGGAAATGTTTAAATTGTTAGGGCTGGGAAAGGTAAGTGACCAGGGTATCCATGCCTGCTGTTCAGTTAGGGGTTAAATGGAGAGGCTCCACCTTACCTGAACGTAATTTCGAAGGCCAGCATTGTGAGCTCAGTGAGGATAGCTGTACCCCTGGTCAAGCCGAAGGCTGCAAGGAGCACTGCCACCCCCATCACCCATCCTGACTAAACTACTGCTGAGACCCGAGTCTTCCTCCAACACTTGAACATCAAGTGGTAAATCAGGACTGCATTGTACTGAAGTACATCGGACTTCAGGGGCCAAATGTGGCAAGGTTCTGAATAGTACAGTTATAAACATACCTGGAACTAAACATCTGCTTGAGTGCTTTGTTAGGCTGGATGTGTTGGAATATAGAGCATTTTGCAAGCCTGAATCCTTGCTGTAAATGAAAACATTGTGGCGAAAAATGTAAATAAATGCCACGCATACTTTGTATAAGAGCCCTTCCCAACATCTATAAATATGGCGATTTTGATGCTTCGCAATTTTGAGTCTTAAAGTGGGAGACAGACACAAGAAATATTACAAAGCCAGCATTTTCCTTTTTACAGATTAATTTCATAGTTTTTTTGAACTTACCTGAAAACACTTAACAGAAATTGAATGTAGTGTCTTAGAGGATTGCCTTTGAAAGGAAATTATTTGTTCTTAAAAAATCACTGGAATAGCTTCTCAGTTTAACTGCTTTTTCATATGAATTCAAAACTCATCTCGGGTCAGGCTCTCCAGGAAAACTTTCTCATGCTCTCTGTAGCCATTGATTCATTCCTTGCTGCCTTCATTTTGCAGCTGTAAATGGCAGGTTCTCTGAAAAGCCATCTACTTCAAAGCTTTATAAAATAAAGCTTTGAATAAATTACTGAGCTAGAAATTGTGCTGGCTGTGCCCAACTTTGTGCCTGGATGTGGGAATACTTGGCACTGGGTGTGGAATTTTAAGGAAAATTACCTCTTTCCTTTGCATGAGACCCTGCTGGCTTGCTAGACTCAAAGAGCAGTAAGAAGGAAAACTGCTGCAGATGAGGAGGCACGGAAGTCGCTGGTTTCCCTTTTCCACGGTAAACACATCCCCAACAACTGCCAAATATTAATGCGCAGTGTAACTGGTGCAGCGCTGTGCTAACGATGGGATTAACATGCACGACAGCTTCTGAAGATGCATGTCCCAGCGGGGCAGGCCGCAGACACCGGGCTGTGGGGCAGCGCTGCATGCTGGAGCTCGGAGTGCCTTTCAGATGCGTCTCTGCGCAGAGAAGGGGTGACCCACCTTGCCGCCTCGGGGTGCGGGGTGCTGCGGGCCCGTTGCTAGGGCTGTTACGGAGGGTGATGGGCTGCATTATATGGGCCGTTACTGAGGGTGACAGGCCCCAGGCTGCATTGTGTGGGATTTTTTTAATCTATTTTTGCAAGCTTTAGATAATATAATACTGACAACATGACACTTCTAAGCAGCAAAGCAGTTGCTTTGTCTTTCACAGAAGAGACAACCCACTGCCCTGAGTACTGAGATTTCTGGTATATGTGTGTGCAGAGCTGATTTGTCCATAATTGTTTGCTTTCTTAAGAGTCTTTTGAAGTGTATGTCTTCAAGCCAGTTCCTTTTATTAAAAATAAATTCTTCCAAGTCACCAATAAAATGTCAACTGTGATTAAAGCCTGACTCCTCGTTTTAAGATTTGTCTCCTAAGCAATGTGAGGTCACTCTGAGAGTCAGCGTTTGAAAGGACCGTTACTCCTGAGAGCATGGGTAAAGCCCAGAGTTCATGGCTGCTTGCTTAAACGGTTCCACCGCATTTTAAATTGCTTTGCATTGTGCTGAAAGAAATGTAAACTGTGGGGCCTGTTTGGCGCAGAACTCGTCATATTTCAGGCACCTCAAATCTTGAAAAAAAATCCTCTATATTAATGTAGAAGTTGGTATTTCTGGTAGGAAAAGTTTTACCTCTTATGTATTAAAGAGGAGGGTGGAGTGGGGAGCTGTGCTTGAGGCACAAACTTTCAGCTATGTTCTGTTGAAATAGAACTTGGGAACTATAAAATCTCTGGGCAAGGGCTCTTTTGTACAGTGCCCAGCAGAACAGAGCCAGAGTCTGATAGGGCTTCGCGGACATGGGAACTTTGTTAATTCTGTTTATTAAAATACTAAAAAAATATAGATGGGCATTAAAGTTCTAAGTGCAAGCCCTGAGAAGCGAGGAAATACTATTTTTGAGATCATCTATGCAGCTTATTTATTCTTTTTGTGCACATTTTTGTGCCTGCTCTGGGTGACCCTGCTTCAGCAGGGGGGTTGGACTAGATGACCCACAGAGGTCCCTTCCAACCCCTACCATTCTGTGATTAACTGCAAGTTTTTAATTACATTATTACATTTCCTTTTGTTGCTCTCCCTCCCTGTTTGCTGTGATGCACACTGTATTTGGAGGCAGTTCATCACACCGGAGAATCATCTGGAGCAGGACTCCAGCCTACACGTGTCCACCTCGGGTCTCCCCATCCCTCTCTCTGCCCTTCCCCTACCCTCCCGAGTAGCTCCTGCCTCGGCTCCTCGCTGCTCTGCATTCAAATCATTTGGGTGCTGCCTGAGTGTCTGGAGAACCCTGGGGTCTCTGCGCTCTGCTGAGGAGGGAACTGGGAGCTGCTGGCCGCAGAGGTGACCTGAGGGAGAGCCCCGCTGGCCTTTCCTCCTGCGACGGAGCAGGCCGAGAGCAGAGGCAGGAGCTGGGATCATTCAGCTGCCCAGTGTGCTCCAAGGGGGACAAGCAGGGGCTTGAAAGGGTGGCAGCTACCTTACAAATTTTGGCAAGGTGCGAGTCGTGTCCCCCCCTCTGCTCTCAGGCTTTGCGACCACCGGACCGGGATGTTTTTGTTAAGCATGGGTCGATCTCCAGTGTTTCTCCCAGAGGTAGGCAGGGGGATTTGCTGGAACCTACTTTTCCCTGGCCAGAGCGGGGAGCGGCGGGGCCTGGCCCGGGCTGCGCTGCTGCCGGGCGGCTGCGGGTGGAGCCCGGGAGCGGAGCGGGGCCCCTCCACCTCCCGCAGCCCGGCCCGGCCCCTCTCCGCGGCTGGAAACCCGGCAGCCTACGGGCTGGAGACCCGGCAGCCGCTCGCCCGCCGTCCCTCCCCGCAGCGCTCGGCGGCGGGCCGCGGTTTACTCGCTCCTTCACGGTACACGCAGCTTTGCAGCACCCAGAGCCGGGCGCGGGTTAGGAAACCCCCGCTCCCCGCGGCAGGCTCCCAGCCCCGCCTCAGCGGCCGGGGGAAGGAGCTGGCTCCGGCGTTCGCAACGCGGGGAGGGGGACGGCCAGGCCTGGTCTCACCTCCCGCTGCCCCCGGGCAGGGGGCGGCCAGGCGGGGCCCCCCCGCCCCGCCCGGCCTCCCTCCGCCGGGCGCCGCCGCTTCCTGTTCCGGCGGGGCGGGGCGCGGCGGGGCGGGGCGGGGCGGCGGCGCGGCTCGCTGATTGCAGGGCGGGCGCTGCCAGTCCGCTGCTTCCCCCGCGCCAGCCGCGTCCCAGCGCCGGAGCCGCACGGCCCAGCAGCGAGCGCCCAGCCCGGCCCGGCCCGGCCCGGCCCCGCCAGCCGCCCCCCATGGAGGAGCAGCCCCACCACCACCATCACCACCATTACTACTACTACAGCCACCACCACCACCACCCGCAGAGCGCCTACCTGCCGCCGCCCGACGGCCGAGCCCAGGCCAAGCCGCCGCTCCGGCATGAGCACAAGCACGGCGGCCCGCAGCACCCGGAGGCGCCCAGGCGGAGAGCAGGTCGGAGCGGGCGGCGGGACGGGGCCCGTGACCTTCGCGGGGCGGCGGCGGGGCCCTCCTCCTCCTCCTCCTCCTCCGCCTCCTCCCCCGGCCCGGCTGGAAGCTTCTCCGCCGCGCTGGGGCCGCTTCCTGTCCGCCATGTTGGGGCCGGCGCGGCTGCGGGATTCGCGGGGCCCGGCCGGCACCGCCGCGCGCCCGCCGGGCACGTGGGGCCGGGCCGCGCCGCGCCGAGGGGAGCTGCCCTGGGCCGGGCGGGGGGCGGCGGGCGGGGGGCGAGGCGCTGGGTAGCGATTGACGGGCGTGAAAATCAATGAGTCAGAGCAGGCGGAGGGGCCCGGCGCGGCCCCGCCGGCGGGAACGGGGAGGCGGCGCGGCCCAGCCCGGCGGCCTTGGTTCGGCTCCTCCGCGGCCGCCTCCCGGAGCCGGGGGGTGCCGGGGTGGCCCGGAGAGGGGCCGTGGCGGGCTGCCGGCGCGCTGGCCGGGCGGGAGGCCGCGCCGCAGAGGCGGTGGCCGGGCAGGGCTGGCTGTGGCGGGGGGGGGGGTGCCCGGCCAGAGGCCTCTGCCAGAATCCCCGCGTGGGGCCTGTGCGGGCTCAGAGCGAGCGCGTGATTGCGGGAGCAGCCAGAAGGCCCTCTACACTGCTATCTTTTTATTTATTTATATATATTTTTTTCCCCCTTGAAACGTTGATTTACGTAACGGGGCGGGAGGGGGGCAGGGAGCTGCCCCGGGGCGGCGCGGGGCGGGGGGGGGGCAGGGCCGGGCGCACCCCGGGGGCGGCGCTGAGCCCCGAGCAGCACGGGGGACTTCGCTGTCTGCGGCAGCCCGGGGCTGCGCACCCGCTCCGGCTCCGGAACCAGCTCTCAGGTTGCCAGATACGCTTCCCCCGTTCGTTTGGGCCTGGGGGGGTTTCCCCCCCCTAAATTTCGGTTGCTGCACCTTGGTGTGCGGGCCAGAGCCAGCTGTGCCAAGTGTTGATGTGGAGAAAACTCAGGCAGCTGAGTTGTGAATACTTGAAAATTGGAACTGGAAACTGCTGACACACTGACTTACCGAAATGGATGTTGTTCTTCATTTTATTCTTTCGCTCCGCATCTGCAGTGGTCTTATGACCGCTCTGACTGCTTTGTTTTACTAACAAGCGGTGTCAGAGGCCTGGAGTCATACAGGGTCAGCTACAACACGGTACTCTTGAGCAGGCTTCCTCTGCGCCTTGTTCTGAAATTCTGAATTTTCAGTCCTTGCCTCAGCTGAGAACCTCACCCTGTCTGTTTTCTCTGGGGTGAAGCATTTGTGGTTTGTATTCGTAACAGCTGATTTGGAAGTTAGAGTGGAAGTTGTGGCAGTTAAAGATACTTGCGTGCAATAAAGTCCTTTTTGATCACTCTCTGCAAACCCGGTTGTGGAATTTCTGTAAAGATTCCTACAAGGATTCTTGTGTTCCCAGCTTGCACAGAACTTGAGCGGTTACATCTGCCAGACATCTGACGCTCCAGGATGTGAGGATAACAATGATTTTTAGTCTAGCAGTTTAATTCAACAACATCGGCAACAACAACAACATTCTTTTTCAAGCTGGAGTTTTGCCGGCTCTTGTTCTTGGGGGACTTCACACCACTGTGGCTGCAGATGAAGCCTTAGGTGGGTCAGTTGTTGTGGGAGATGCACGGCTTTCCACCCTTGGAAGGAGGACGGAGGAGGAGCGAGGACAGTGCTCTTCCCCGAGGAGCTGGTGCCGTAGGAGGGGAGTCCCTCTGCTCAGTCCGCAGCTTCGGTGTGCTGAGCCGGGGACAGGGTGCTCTGCCCATCTCTGTGGGGCTTCAGGGCTTCTCTTGGGGCATTGTAGCCCGGTCCTCGAAAGCAATAGGTCTTTGGCCAGAGATACTTTAAAAAAAAAAAAAAAACCAACTGAGAAAGGTGCGGTGGCTCAGTCTGGACTGTCGTGGGCTTCCAGCGTCACTTGAATTGCATGCTCAGGGTTCACCTCAGAGCCGTCAGGCTGAGAAACGAGCTTGGGAAGCGAAGACGAAAGCTGAGCATGCAGCAGCAGCTCGTGGCGTGGTGAGTTGGAGCCCTCGGTATGTGCGGTGCTGCCCAGGCCTCAAGCTCCTGCTGCGTCTCCAGGGGCACTTCTGAGCGGGCAGGAGACCAGGTACTGGTAGTGGTGGGAGGGTGCTTGCACGGATGCATTTATTCCCAGTTTTATCACCTTTTCAATGCAAAAGAGCATGTGTAGGGAGGTGTTGGTTGCTATCTTGGAGTGAAATGAGGAGATGCAACTTCTGACCGGACTTGCACGTGGCCTTTTTGAAAGCTGCTCCCCCCCCCCCCCGATTTACTAGAGGGTGGGAGGAGGGTGGGAAGGAGGGCTGCTGGCGTTGCCAGCCTGGGAGCTGATGGACATGGCAGGAGTAGGCACTTTCTCACAGCATGGATTCGGAACCTCAACAAATCTTGCAGCAAAGGCAATGGATCCCTCTGTATCGAAGCATCCTGGGAATTAATTTTTCTTGTGTGTGACCTGGAAATAGTAGCTGATGAAAGAGCTCGAGCTCTGCAGCTTGCCAGTGATTTTTAGTACAGTATATTTTCCATAAATAGTATCTGTATATTCTTTTGCTTTGTTTTGTTGTCTATACGTCACCCTGTTGTGTGCGAGAGTCAGTGGCTGCTGGTACTTTCTGCTTAACCCTTCTTGCCGTGGTTTCCAGCAAATAAGCACAGGCTTTTGTACATCAGAGGCTAGATGTTTTCCTATTTTAAAATGTTTGCTTGAGGAAACTGGATATGTTTGGGGCTGATTACAGCTTTCTGCAATCAGAAGTTGAACGTTTCACATTCTAATTCTTGCCTTTTGTTGTTTTTGGCTTTCTTCTAGGCTACGGAGAGCTAAATGGTAACGCAGGAGAAAGGGAAGTGTCATTAAAGGGCCTGTGCTCTGATGAAACCACCACCCCGGGATCCAGGGTACCCAATGGCAGCCAGCAGCTCGTAGACACCAATGCGACCCCAAAGCAGACTGTGAAGGCCAATGCTTTGGGGAAAGCTGGAATCAAAACCAAGAACTTCGTTCAGAAAAATAGCATGGACAAAAAGAATGAGAAGTCCTACGAAAATAAACTTAGAGAAAGCCAGTCTTCGGACAAGCCAGAGGGAGTGTCTATTCCAAACGGTGTGGTAACCAATAATTCTAGCTATATCACGAATGGCTACGTAGGCAAAGGGGCCGATAACGATGGTAGCGGCTCCGAGAGTGGATATACTACGCCTAAAAAACGGAAAGGCAGGCGCAACAGTGCCAAGGGTTGTGAGAACTTAAATCTAGTACAGGACAAAATCATGCAACAGGAGGTCAGTGCACCAACCTTAAAACAGGAACTTGAGAGTTTCAAGCCTGATTATAGTGAACAAAAGGGGAACCGAATTGAAAATGCTAAGCCTGTTTGGAAATACGAAGCTGGGGCTAGTGGAGCAGGCCGGGGAAAGCCTGGGCTTGGGGACGTACAGAGAAAAAATTCTGATGCCAAACCTGGGATTAGCAGCAAGAAGTTTGATGACCGGCCCAAAGGGAAGCACGCATCGTCGGCTACATCTAAAGAGGACTCATGGACCTTATTTAAACCACCCCCAGTTTTTCCGGTGGACAACAGCAGTGCTAAAATCGTTCCCAAAATAAGTTATGCAAGTAAAGTTAAAGAAAACCTCAACAAAGCAGCTCAAACCCCATCCACGTCATCTTCGTCGTCTTCGTCATCTGCTGGGGAAACTCAGGCCCAAACATCAAGTCGACTGTCCCAGGTCCCCATGTCTGCGATGAAATCTGTTACTTCTGCTAGCTTCTCGAACGGGCCGATTCTGGCAGGGACTGATGGAAGCGTCTATTCTCCAGGGACCCAGCCACTGCTCTCAACTGCTGCTAGTACCGTACCATCAACCTCCTCCGAGTCAGTACCACAGGACATGAGTACAACTTCGACAGCTCTCGAACAAAAGAAATCTAGCCTTTTTATCTACCCTTCAAATATGCAAACTGTGCTTCTGGGTACAGCGCAGGTCGATTTCCCATCGCAGACGAATCAGCAGAACCTGGGAGATATCTTCCAGAATCAGTGGGGCTTGTCCTTCATAAACGAGCCCAGCGCCGGACCCGAAACTGTTGTGGGGAAATCTGTGGATGATCAGTTAATGGAAGTGACATTTCAAGGGGTTTCACAGTGCGCTGAAATCATTCCCTCAGGAACTGAACAACCTGTGTTTCCTAAGGCTTATGAGCTGGATAAACGGACTAGCCCTCAAATTCTTAGTGCTATCCTTAAGCCTGGGACTGCTGTTGAGGGTGGTGTCTTAGCTTTGGAGTCGCATCACACAGGTGACCTACAAAAGTCAGACACCGGTAGCCAAGGTGCTTTAGTGTTTCTTTCAAAAGACTATGAAGTAGAGAATCCTCTGGCCTCTCCCACGAACAATTTGCTAGCCTCCGCCAAAGAACAGAGGTACCAGAGAGGCCTAGAAAGGAAAGATAGCTGGGGTTCTTTTGACCTGAGGGCTGCTATTATATATCACACTAAAGGTAATAGCTTAACTTGCTGCCTAACGGCATTCTCTTTTCTATTTTTTTTTTTCACGTGCGATATTCTAAGATGATATATTGCTTACAGCAATTCTGATGGTTTTAAAAATGAGCTTTTTGCTTGTGTATCTCTAATGGGAATAATGATTTGGGAAAGTTATTCAAGTGGTTATTTAATTCCTGTTAAGAGGTATTGTTTCCATGTTCCTGTGGACAAGCGTAAGTGATGTCGATAGGGTTGATGCCGAGCTAGTGTGTTTTACATGTTAATTCCTGAGGAACAGCAGGTCCTCCTAAGCTTCCTGGCACTGGAAGGAGTTAACTGTGTAGGTTCCCTTGCTCTGTTCCAGCTTTACCAGGTGATACTCTGTCATGGAAAAGGCTTCATAGTCTCTGTTCGCACCTCTACCACCAAAGTGTTGCAGCTTCTCCCCTGGGCAGAGCAGGCCGTGAAATCGTGGCTTGGAAGGAAGAAGAAACTATTCCTACAGCTTTTCGTGGTGTGATTTTTTTTCACTTTTTCTAAGCGAACCCCCCAACACACACACTCTTTTCCCCTGGCCTTCTTGAGTATTGTGGCAACAGCAGGACAAATCTTTGCTAATCAACTCTTCTGTAAGCTGCAGATGGAATTCTCTTTTTGTCTTTGTAGGCCGTATCTTTCAGATGATTTTATTGCTTTCATGGGATCCTTTGTAGTCCAGCTCCCTTTTTTTTTTTTTTCCTGGGGTTTTTTTTGAGACTAAAATGTCTCAAACACGGTACAGACTCTTTAAACTGGGAATGAGGAGAGGGAAGCCTGTGGATTGCCTTGCTTGCTGCTTGAGCCTCAACCCCAGAAGCTCTCAGGTCGTGTGGCAGTTCTCAGTTTCTGCTCGTGGCTTGGTGTTAGCGGGAGCCCGGCTGCTCGTTCCATTTTGGCACGGCATTTCTTACCTAGTCCTGACCAGCACAGGGGCAGTTCCTTTTTTATTCGCCCCCACTACAGCCCCTTCCCTCCCATACCTGAAGGGGAAAGGTGATCATCCATTTTTTGTTTCCTGTTCCACATGCATACATTGATAACATCTTGCTCCTCTCTGCAGAGGGGTTGGTATTTGGATGGCAAATCTGGTGTATTTTGACCGACTGGGAGGTTTTTAAATTACCTGTTTGCAAACTCTTTGTATAGCACGCAAACGTAGATGCCTTCCTTTAGTAATAGTAAGCCTGGTCATTTAAAAATAATAACTCCAAATATTTTTCCAGATTATCACGCTCTCAAGATGTTAACATTGTAAGCTCTAGTACTCTTGAGAACAGTATTCATCCGTTGATTTTTATCTGGGTCTGCATCCTCCACCCTCTGCTTAGTCTGTCCAGTATTAAAGCAAGCTTTCCGTTCTCGTTTCTTGTGTCTGCCTGCAGCCTAAATCCCAGTTTCTCATCAGAAAATGGGGGTACCAGAAAGTATAGCATGGAGTAGAAGGAAGGTCCTAGGCAATGCTGCTCTGAACAACTTGCAATTTTTTCTAACACCCAGGTCTGTCTCTTTGCTTTTGTCAGCCTGAACTTTCTTGTAGAAAAGGAACTTTGTACCTGCAGCAAGACGTGTCAGCTCTCCCCTTCTCACCAGCTGTGTGAAAGACGGACCCCAGTAAAACAATAGTGACACAGGAAAAATGAAGAACGCTCCCTTCAGTGTCCTCTTAAGGAGGTGTTAACTTCAAAGTCTGGCTGCTTTTAGTTCTTCTAAACACAGGAGTTAATTACATTCGATGGCAAGAATGGACACCTAAAGCACTCTTTAAAATACTGTTTTCTGCTCTTTCCTCACCTCCGTGTGTGATGGTGGAGCATCCAGAGCAAGCACCCTTGTGATGCCCTGGGGAGATGGGTGCCTGCCCCACCACTCCTCTGTGCCCATTTATTTTTCAAGCTGTGTCTATGCCAACTTCAAGGTGTTATTTAGGGCTGAAAGATGATGGATGTTTCTCATCAGTGTTGTCATTAATGCAGTGATAGGGGTGCTCCAAACAGCTTGAGCTTTTCTTTCTCCTACTTAGTCTTCAGGTGCTGTTGCTGGCTTACAAAGCAGGAAGAGTCCAGATCTTGGTAGTCTGCTGTGGTGGTGCTGGGTGTTGCATTTCTCTGTATTTTTGAGTCTGTCGGGGTGAGTTGGGTTAAGGGGTTTGGGGATGAATGGTGCCTTCCTCTGCCCTGTGCAGGTGGAAGATGCTGTCCCCTCTTCATGGCCGTGACCCTGCAGCCAGAGCCCTGCGGCTGAGCTCCTGTGGCACAGCAAACTGCAGCATGGCCAGAAAACAGATGTTTATCTTGGGCTGTTTTCCTGAGGTCCTACTCCTAGCCAACCAGTTCCTCTGCAATAGGAAAGGAATTATTTCACTCACTTATTTTTCACAAGGTGCCTTCCCCTCTTCCCCGCTTGGGAGAGCATGGGGGTTTGCCTGGGCCAGTGTTAGGGCGTCCTGGGCAGCTGGATCCTCAGATTGTTTGGTTTTGATTTCGAGAGGAGGGTGAACTTCTCCCTTTTCAGATTGATCTGTTTGCTTTTGAGCAAAGTCTCGGTAGTTTGATCTTCAGATCTGCCCTGCCTCCGGGGTTATGGACACAAAGAGAAGCGATTGCGGGGCAAGGCCGGGATGAGTGTGGAGCACTGGTGAGGTCCTGGTGCGTTCCCTACCCTGAACTCCTCCATGTGGGGTCATTCAGTGCCAGCTACCCATGGGGCAAGGACGAAGCTCAGCGTGGGAGGGGCTGTAGCATGGGCGGTTGCAGTGCTTTGACCTGTCTGTGGCAAGCCCGCACCCTGCTTTGCGCTGTTTGTGTCTGTAGCTGTGATCAGGTTATGTGGATCCTCATCTCGGACGGTAAGCAGGCTACAGGAGAGCCTCCAGCTTACTCGGTAGCTTTGTTCCAGCAAACCAAGCTTCCCTGTGTACGGTTTGCCCAGCGACTGCAAGGGACGTTACAGATTGTCGTCGCTTCCCGGGCGGAGCGAGCGCGTGCAGTAATCCCGTGTGAACCACCGCAGCCCCCTGTGCCTGGCAAGGCTGTGCTGGGGCGCGAGGCTGGGCGCCCGCAGAGCAGAGCGAGGTGCTGGCCGAGGAAGCGCCGCTCATCTGCCTGTGCCCAGATTGCTTTTTGCCCAGAAGTCAGGGTGCTGGGAACGTGCTGGTAAGGCTGAAGATGTGCTCTTCTGTTCCTGGATGCTTTTTGTGCTGGTTTCCTCTGTGCGCCCGCTCCATGCCTTGCTTTTTTTCTTTCAAAGGGCAGAAAGACTTCCATGATCATCTGATCTGCTTGGCTCTAAAACACGATCCTTCAACGTGGCTGCCTTCATTGACAGGCTGTGCTGCTCTGTTTGTGACGGTGCCTTGAAATACTTGCAGGTGACATAACTGCTTGAGCAAGGTCGATCTGAATTAATGGAGCACTGGTGGGCCTGCTGGTGATGTGGTTGGAGACAGTGGTGGTAGCGTAGTGTGGGAGACTGGAAGCACCAGGAAGGAGCGATGCTCTGGCTGAGGGATGTTGTCCCTCTCTAGGTTAGAACTGAACCTCTGCCTCAGTGTGGCATTGCCAGAATCTTTGGAAGTAAAACTGGGCCTCTCAGGTTTTTGGTTTTTTTTTTTGTCCTTGAAAAGAGGAGCCTGGGCATATCTCAGCCTTACTTTTATTGAAATCAGTATCTTCTTACTGCCTTAGTTCTACTTTGAAAGACAGCTGGATTAAATGTTTCATATCAGAATAGTTGTCAACGCTTTGCAGATTTGCTTCGTGTTTGGGCAGTTGCAGTCTTCCAGGCTGGGCTGCCTGTCCCTAACACCGGACTCCATGTGGCAGGCCTTCTGACGGGAGGCTCAGTGGTGTGCTTGTCCTTAGCTAACAAGCAAAGAATGGAGGTCTCCAGTTCAGCTGCACAGCAGCAAAGACCACCTAGGTGGAGGAGAGGATACTGCGGTGTTTTCTGTCTTGCCCCTAAGTTTCTGCCTGTGCTTTGTTCCTTCTCGACATCTCAGTTGCGCAGGCATCTCTGTTCGCATGAAGAAGCAGAAGAGCAGCATGGAAAATAGAGCAAGGCAGCGTGGGCCAGCCAGGAGTGGCGTTCGCCGGAATGGTGAACTGGGTCAGAAGAAATAGCAGAGCTGTGAATTCAGCAATTTTCATCCTTCACATCAGGAGAGGAGGGGGGGAAAAAAAAAGAAGCCTTGGTTTCCCATCCCCCTTGGTGGGAGGGGGGTTAGATCTCAGTCTGTTGTTTATGGTCTTGTGAGTCAAAAGCTAATTTAATTCTCCTTCAAGTCTCTGCTTTTTCCAGTTGTCAAGATGAGTACAGTGTATTCAGTACAGCGAGGAGTCTCCACAGCACCGAATTTTCAGTCTTTGCTTTGTTTCTGCAGCAATCCTCTGACTTAATAGTTGTGTCCTGCAGACAGAAAGAGTAAAATCGGAGGAGGATGGTCCCTCTTGGGTGTTTTTTTTTTTTTAGTGCTTCATTTTAGGGGCAATTGTCAGTTTACATGTTAGACTTGTAAGAACAAGGAACTAGTTAGCATGGGATTGTGCAGACACTTCTATTTGCAGGGGCAGCCTCTCTAGCGAGTAAAACGTGTGTAAAAGTGCCTGTCTTCACAAGTTATCACAGAAGGACTTCTTTACTTCTTTCCCCTCCAAGGTTATGTAGCAGTCCTGCTATAAAGTTTATTGACCTGGGAGGAATCTCGCCACAATTCACCAGTGTGCCTTAGTCTGTTCCCAACATCAAAGCCTGCCGCCACGGACCCTTTGTGTCGGTGACAGTCCCCAGAAAAAGTGGTTCCTCGTGGAGCTCCTTAGGTGGATGTGGCTGGGGCTGTCTGCCCCAGGCAGTCCCTCAGCAAACCATGAGCCAGAGGGCTGTGGAGAGGCCGGCTAATTGTAAAAAAACCTGGAAAACGTGAGGTTGGAAGGGGCATGGGAGGTGACCTAAATGTGCCCCTGGCTCAGCAGAGGGCTGGCTTTGATGCTGGATTGTGCAAGAGTTCGTCGGTGGCATTTGTTCCAGCTGTGTTGGAGTCCGCAGAGGAAGAAGCGTGCTATTTTCCCAGCCACGTGTCCTGTTTTGGGAATGCTGGTCCCTGTCTGTTCGTCGGGTCTTGACCTTCTGCTTTGGAAAGCGGCAGTACTAGGTTTTGGGTCGGTATCTCAGACCCACAGTGAGGACACCCCTCTTCCCATGCAGGGGTGAGTGATGGTGAGAGTTCTTGCTCAAACTTACCCTGGAAGTTTTATCCAGGAAAAAAAGACTCAACAAAAGAGCTCATTGAGTCCAAGGCAGAAGATTTGGGACCTCTTACATGACCAGCTCTTGGGGGCTGCCTCTTCCTTCACCCTGCATCGCTGTGCTTGCTGTCTTGGCTAGCTGGGGCCCAGGGCTCTGCTGAGCTGCTGCTCTGCCAGGTCAGTCGCTGAGGTCTGTCTGACTGCTGTTCCTTGTCACAGCGTCTCGGGATCGTCGTACGTGACCACAGCTTGTAACCAATCCAGAACCAGGAGGAAGACTCACTCTTGGGTATTACTGAGTACAGCAGAATAAATCATAAAATTCCATCTTCAAACTGAAGGAAAACCCTTTTTTCCTACTTTAGTGTTGCAGTTAGCCCAAGTCTGTTTTGTTTTTCTCTCTCTGTGAAGCTGTTTCAGTTGGTAAATGTGCTTAACTTGCGCTGTCCCATATCCGTGTGCTGCTGGCCAGGTGGAGGGGAGGACCTGGTGCTCGCTTTGCTGGTGGCAGACGGTGTTCGGCACCAGTCAGCAGCGCAGCCAGCTTGCTGGTGCTGTTTGGGTTTGTACACTTGTCAGGCTGGGTATCCGCCAGCCAGTGCCTCCAGGTGTTTGGGATTCACAGGACCTTTTACACCACCTTCTCACCTCCCTCTTTTTCTGAAGAAGGAAGATTGTTTAAAGTTTGAAATGGTTGGGGGGGGTTGTGGGGTTTTTGTTTTGGTGTTTTTTTACAGAATTTTGAAGACTTAAAACTTTTTTGTAATTTTTTGATAGTATCTCTCTGTCTTATTACCAAGCACATATTAATGTGAGCAGTTCACATGCTTGTGGTGGCTGGTGACGCTGGGACCAAATGAAAGCACAAAAGAAAGTGTGGTCTTTTGCGTGGAGGTACGGTAGCGGGCAGCACTTCAGCCTCTGCCTTCCATTTGATGCTCCAACGTTGCTCCGATGCGGAGTAACCAACAACCTGAGAGCAGTTTTCTGTCCCCTGCCTCTGGGGAAAGCTGTTAAAAGAAGTGATGTTCTTTAGCCGTTAGGAAATGATGCGTCTAACTTCACTGAATGGAAAACTGGCTCTGCTGGAGGTAATTTCAGTAGCTGGTTCATTTTACTGCTGGGGCATCTGCATCTGGCAGGCGAGGGAGGTAGTCCCTTGCTAGGCTGCTTGTATCCCAGGGGGGTTAGAGGCTGGCTGCTATTCCCAAAGCACTTAGGGTTCAAAAGTGCAAAGTATTGCTGTTATTATCGTGACACAAAAATAACAGACCTCATAAAATTTGTTGGGGCCTTCCTTACAAAAGGCGTAATTGTGCGGAGAGGGCTGGCAATATTTATTTGCGTGCAGTTTCCTGCCCTGGGGAGCTGGAGGTTGTGGGCGCCAAAGGACAGGTGAAGGGTTGGAGAAGGTACGCAAACGTGCAAGCGATTGATCGAGGTGATGCTCGGCACACGTTGTGCTGAGGCCGTGAGTTTTGTAGGTTGTTTCTTCTTCCTCTCCCATGCCGGTTAGTTTGCTTATTGCCTTGTTTTGTGCCTTACTGTGCATACCGTGTAGCTCAAGAGTCCGTTGCCATTCTCCCTTCCTAGCCCCTGCCAAGGTCCTGACGCCCTCCTTTCCGGCAGAAGGGAGGCTTGAAAGATTGCTCTTGCAGGTCGTGTTAATACTCAGTGCTCCTTTTCTGTAATGTTGTCTCTTAAACTTGGGCGCAGGGTACAGTCAGTGCCTTTACAAATTTTCTAGCTCACAAAATTCCAGCTTGATAGTGGCTAAATGTAGTTATTTTGAATAGGTCTCTAAAGATGTGACTTGGTTTGGGGGATATTTTAAAGGGAAGAGCCTTCTGTTTCTGAAAGTGACTGGAAGGAGCATTCAGCTTTGCTGTTGTTTCTTGGGTAAACACAAGCATGTGCTCTTTCAGCCAGAATTGGGGAGGATTTGTTTGTCTTCGCCCAGTTTGCCTCTACAACACGCTTGTGGGCTGAAGAGCTGTGAGCCAAGTGGGCAGCCGGGTGTCTGGAGCATCGCACCTTGCTGTCGGGTGCTGGGCTGGCAGCAGCGGCGCAGGGACGGCAGCAGCGCGAGCTCTGGGGGGGAGCCTCAGCAGATGCGCACTGTGAACCGTGAGAAACTCGCTTTGTCCGGCAGTTCTGGTTTCACACACGCCAAGCATCAGCTTGTAAAAATCGTCTCTCCAGGCTACTTGTTGAGGCTGCAATGTGTGAAGCAGCGTTGGAGTCGGAGTAGTAAAGCCTGGAGCTGGATTGCGGTTTGTAGGAGCAGAGAGTGGCGATGACATTTCCGATGCTCTGTCTGGCCCTCTGACCCTTAAGACCGTGTTGTAGCCATCTCTTTGCCTTTTATTGCTGGATCATTCGTGTCATTCGGGCAGTCCCGTGGGCTGGGTTGTGGCCGCGCTGTTGGGCTGGATGAGGTGGGCTTTGTGTGAAAGCCTCGGCACAGCAGCAGCGGTGTTGTGCCACACGCCGGAATTAAAGTGTGTTTGGAGTTGTCTCTGATGGCAGCAGCGATCTGCATAATAACAATGGTCTTCTCATTTTGCCTCCACAGAAATGGAATCGGTTTGGAATTTGCAGAAGCAAGGTAAGGATATTGGAAAGAATAAATAAGCCAAACTGTTGTGTCCTGCTCTGTCTGTTGGGATGGGGGCGAGAGTGGGTTGTCTTGGTGTCCGGAGATGCCCGAATCTAGTTCTTCAGTGCCTGCTGTTTGTAGTCTGGGTTTTGAATCACTAAGTCAGGCCAGTAAGCTGTAACATGATGGTGGAGTGTTCAGAGAGAAGCAAGAGTCTCTAAAAGAGCAATAAAAACCGTGTCAAATTAGGAGTAATGAGTCTTCCCTGTGTGTATGCAATACTTGTTTTCTATTTCTGGTGCTGGGTATCACACCCAAGAACGGATTTTGATTTCTCGTGTGTCCCCTCCGTTCGCCTGCAGAGACGTGGGGTGTTAGCGCGTGGGCAGAGTGGGGACGCGGGTGCCGTGCCTGGGGGTGGCATGGGGCGCAGGCACGAGCCAGCCGCGCGTCCCAAGGAAGAGTTTGCGACTGGCTCGGCGCCTCGCGGATCGCTTGCGAACATCTGCAGCCGCGGGTCCTGAAGGCAGCGTGTCGAAAACTTAGGATTTTGCTTTCTTTCCAGATCCCAAAAGGATAATCACTTACGATGAAGCCATGGATCGCCCAGATCAATGAAGGTAGCAAGACGAGACTGCCTATTCTAACCTTTCTGCAGCCTTTGTGCTGTTCGTGGGGGACAAAAGGCTTTTATGCTCCTTCTAAATCTTCAGTGCAGCAGAAGAACCATAACTAGAATCACAGGATAATATATACAAATATATATATAGTTATTTAAAAATGGCAACTGAAAGTAATTAGACTCTTAAGGAATCTGAAAATTTATTTCAACGAGACTACACACGTGATTATTTAATCTCCGGTACTGAATAGATTTTTTTCTGTTTTTTTGTTTTGTTTTTGTTTAAAGAGTGAATGCAAGTGATTAACGAATACAGACTCAATTTACAAGCCCGGTTCTAAAGTTCCTGCTGTTGTCTACGTGGGCAACAGCAACTCACTGGAGAGGCATTTCCACTTGACAAGGTTTCTGTTTCTCGTTCTGTGACTGTAGTGACACACTAATCACAGGGAAATCAGGATGATTCACCATCCTTCATCTCCCCTTTCCCTTCCACCTCCCCTATTTGGTTTTTTTTTCTGTTTTGTTTTCCACTGAATGCTGGAGAAATGCCTTGAAGTTTGCAGAGGTTTGTTTTTCTTTCCAGAGAATTGTAATCCGCATGTTTTGCCAGGAGTAAAGCAGCCAATCCTATGCTGGGGATATTGTCTTAAAGCATCGTTCTTCTGGGGGAAAGATGGTCATACTGCAGTTCTAGGATGCATGGGGAAGTCTCACAGTTGACCTGGCTCCAGTTACACATTGGACTAATGCAACTGAAGAGTTCTTTCATTTTAAAAGACAACATGTGAAAATAAGCAACCTGTTTAGGCATTTAATATGGGGGGGAAAAAAAAACCAACAAAAAAACCTGTTCCCACAGTCTAATGCCGTTGTATTGCTGGGAGCAAAAAAAAAAAAGTATCTTCTGCTTTCAACTGTAGGTGCTTCATACTTGCTCTGTCTGTCTCCTAACACTAAATGTGCCGGATTTTTTTCCCATTTCCATTGGAAAATGAAGAGAAATTGAGTTCTGCTAACTTTCATCCTTCTTGAATTATTTTTTTTCCTCTTTAAAAAAAAAAATCAAAAGAAAAAAAAAAGGAAAAACAGGAAAAAAGACAAAAAAAAAAAAAAGAAAAATGGGAATTTGAATCCTTTTCAATTTGTCCATAGAACGCCAATGGCTAGGCTTCCCACACCTGCCTGTTGGAAATGCTCTTTTATATTTTAATGCAGTCTGTGTATTTCTGGGCTCTGCTTCTAATTATCTCTTAATAAAAGTATATTTTATTACAAAAATGGAGGACTTGGGAATGAAAATAATAATCTAAAAATATATTAAAAAAAAAATCCCAAGGAAAGGAAAGCTTCCTAGCAGTGGTAGACAAGGCTGAGCAGACTGCAGGCTCCGGCTGTGTAACCCGCTCTGTCCCATTGCAGCTTGCGTAGCGCGTCCAAATCATCTTGGGGTTGGGTAGGTTTTCTGGGTTTTTTTTTTTTTTTTTTGAAGGTGGAAAGTTCACGTGGTCCAGTGCAAGAGCAAGCAGTGAATGAAGCAAAAATGGGGGTTTTTTGACCCGGCCAAGCCCCACACGTCCCCAGTGCTCGTCGTGGGTGTCTGTGGCTGAGTACGGGCTGATGCGTGTCTGGGCATCAAGGTCCGCAGCCGTTGGTGTCTCCTAAAATTAGACTGGACCCAATGGGGCATTACAGGAAGCAGATAAGCCCAAAACCTTTACCTACCCCTTGTGCTTAGATTTATCCACTTCTTTTTTTGTTAACTAGGAGTATGTAGCATGCAGTTTTTTTAATTGTTTTTATTCTTTTAATAAGGTTGTTCCTGAATGAGACGCTTAGGTTCATGGTGGGACAATGAAACTTCATTCTGTACCTTTTGTATGATTGCTAGCTTTCTGCCACGCTTAGTTTGAAAAGTTTGACTATGGATTGCCTACTCCATTTTATGTATAAAATACTATATAGTATAATACTGTAGTGTAATACTATATAGTAATGGTGTATTGTATCAGTCCAGGTTCAGAAATGTGTGGTTGGCCAGTCGCGAATAGTTCTGTTTCACCTATAAACTGTACCACCTTTACAGGTGTGTGTAACTTTCAGATGTATCACATGTTTACAGATGTGCCCGACATTCTAGTCCTCCGACGTTCCCATTTTGAATTCTGTCGAGTCTCCCAACTGCTTGCCAAAAGTCGGAATCGCCGGCTCCGCTGCGGAAGAGCTGGGGCGTTCCTGAGCTTTAAAGTGTTAAACAAACTGGATGGTGGGACTGGGAAGATTAAGGTGAAAGAAATGTTCTTTTTTGTTGTTTTTAATCATTATTTTCAAAAAGTTGACGGCTAATAGCAAAGTTTCCAGTTTGTTTTACTGGCTTTAAGGCTCTGCTGTGTATTTATTTGCCTTGTGTAGTCACTTGTCGCCTTAAGGGCTGGGTTCCATTAAAAAAAAAAAAAAAAAGGAGAGAAAAAAAAAAAAAAAGACAAAAACAAGCCCTGTTTTGCTTCCCTGGGGTCTGCGCTGTCGTGGTACCCTGCCCCCAGCCCCGCTGTCGGGGAGGGGGCCGGGCGGAAGCTGGACAGCACTAACCCGTGCTGACCCTGACCTGGTGTGTTTAGAAGGGCCCGAGCCTTGCTGAATGTTTGGGGACGCTCGCCTTGCCCTGGGCTGGTCTGTCTCCTAACTAGCGAAAGAAATGCTGGAAGGAACGCATTTGGAGGGAGGGGTTGGGTTGGTTTTTCCCCTGGCGTTCATCCCTGCTGCTTTTCGTCGCTGCGCGTGGCCCCTTGCCCTTGGTACCCCTCCAGAACCCCCTCTGCAGCTTCTCTGCTGTGCTTCTAACCGCCCTCACTGCAGATGTCTGTCTGTCTGTCTGTCTCCACGAGCTCCACGGCGTGCGCTCGGCCCTAAGCATTTAGGAAATCCTCTCCCTGAGCTCCTGTCACTCCGGCTCGCCGGTGCGGGCGGTATTTCTGGGATAGGCTGTTGCCTAGAGCCAGGCAGGACCGTGGAAGAAACTCCCTTGTGCTGTCGTGTAACTCGCCCGTCGCTACCTGCAGTCCTCCCAAAGTCCTCACACAATTCTTTACTGAGCACTTATTAAAAATATCTTAAGATTTAATCCGTTTTCTGATTATTTTTGTGTAAACCTATAAAAAAAAAAAAGAAATTGAGCTGTGACTAATTTAGCACATTGAAACAATGCTGAGGTGTTACTGAGAAGTCTCATGTTCTGTTTTTGTTTGACTCGGAGTATTAGTACTGTAGCATAAACCAAATAGAGCCTGGGAAGGGGTGCAGCCGCCCTCTCTCTGGCCTGCGCCCAGGGGTGTCCGCGCTGCGGGGGCGAGGAGCAGGCACTGCAGGGGTGAGCATCCC
The DNA here is from genome assembly GCF_030867145.1 of Opisthocomus hoazin. Lineage (NCBI taxonomy): Eukaryota > Metazoa > Chordata > Aves > Opisthocomiformes > Opisthocomidae > Opisthocomus > Opisthocomus hoazin. Next base: position 12,208,420 of record NC_134433.1, on the reverse strand, counting down.
ACTGGCATGAGGAGAGCGAGTGTGTATTTATTTGTGCCATTGGTCTCATTACACTGAGTAAAGTCAGTTCTAAAACAAAACCCCTTAAATACGTGTAATGTCGGAAAGTGGCACGAAGGGCGAGATCCTGACCTATTTTTTTATTAGCTATGAAGATACTAATTCAGGTTAAGGCTTCTCTCGTGTTTCTGTTCCCATTGTGGGTCCGATGGGTCCCTTCCCTCCGGTGCTCTGGTTCCCTTGCCAGGCTGTCTGTTTATGGAGTACAGACTCCTGCGTGGGCAGGGGCTGTCTCCTGTCGCCTTGGGTCCTTCCCCACCGCTCCTCCTCTGTGGTGAGTCCTTCCCCACCGCTCCTCCTCTGTGGCAGGTCCTGCCCGCTGCCTCTTGCACAGGGTCCCATCTAACCAGGATGGAGTGCATGCCGCTGGCTGGATCCTACGCGGGATCTGCTCTCTCTTGGGTGGATCAGGGAGGGCTTCGTCCGCTCCGAGGGGTGATTGAAAAGCTGCTCCGTGCTCCCGTCCCCGGTGACGGGATTTGGGGACCTCCAGCCTCTCTGCTCCCTCCCGCTCCACCCGTCTGGTGGATTGGCAACGCGATGGCTTTTGAGGCTTGGTTGAAGTTCGGTTTTGGTTTGAACCCACCTCGGTCATCCGTGAACCTGTTTTCACTGTTAGAAATCTCTCCTCTCTTTGACGAGGTGGGTAGCTCCAGGGCACGGTTTCTGTTGCTACCCCGCTTCAAACCATCACCCTTTCTGAGCTGTAAGTCCCACTGTTTGCCTTTCGTAGCTGCTGTGAACTGCTTTGAAATGTGGGGAGGGGAAAAAAGCCCCAATTCTCATGAGGTCGCGAGCATGGCAGCTGTGCGGCAGCTAGGCGCGGGCCACTGGGTGAGCTGGCCAGCTAAGGAAAATCGCTTCCTGCTAGGAAAAAAAAGAAGAGAGATGGCGGTTGTCCTCTCAGTTGCTGGTGTAATTAGTGCTGTTCACCTTCAGGAGAGCGTTGGCGTGGCACGATACCGTCCTTGCCAGAAGCGGCCGGTGGGTGACCTTGGGGGCACTGGGGAGCGATGGCATGCGCAGGCGCGTTGCAGACCCGCTGGTGGTGGTCCCGTGCGTTCGGATTTTGCTCTCAATTCAGCATTTTCAGTAAATCGCTGTGGCGTCCGAAGCTTTCAGGAGTCTCATCCCTAGAAGATCTTTCTGTACGTGTGTCCGTAGAGATTTGTTTTCCTTACAGAGGCTGTTTACAAGGGAGATGGTCGGGGTCAGGAGGGGAGAGAACAAGTTTACACCCCATTTAAAGCTGCTACAGATTTTCACACCAGTGCGTAAGGCGGGAGGAGGGCTAGCGCGGTGCAGTAGCCGAAGAAGCCAGACTAATTCTAGCTTTGGCTACCGCGAGAGCATTTTTTTCCACGTGAAAAGCCCTAGCGCAAGCAGTTGAGGAGCAGGAAGCTGGGCTGGCACGAAGGAGCGGAAGATCTGGGTCTGCGCCACCTTCCCGAGAGCTTTAGGCGCTTGCACAGTAACCGCGTGTTCCAGCGCGGGGTAAGGCTGGCCTCCTTGGGCCCCGCTCGAGGTCCTCGGGAGCGGCATCGCTCCGCGGCGCGACGCCGAAGCAGCCGGCGGCTGGGGGGGTACTGGGGAGCTCCACGCTGGCCTGGAGCTCGGGGCACGGAGCCTTGACGCGCGCTGCTGCGGGGCCGGGCTGCGGCTGCCCTGGGACAGGAGCCCCGGGCCCGCTGCGCCTTCCCGCGGAGGGTCTGAGCTGTATTAATCTTGACTGTTAATCAGAAAGCTTCGTATAACGCATCCAGAGCTCTAAAGCCATTTTGTGAGATAGCAGTATCCCTTTTCTACAGCCTTATTAATCAGTAGAGTATCTTTAAAAAGAAGAAGAAAAAAAAAAGTTCGTTTCTTTCTGTGGTATGAAACTTGTGTACTGCGAACATATGAACGTTTAGCTAAAACACAACTTACAGTTTTCTTAAAAAAACAAACAAAAAAACCAACAAAAAAACCTGTCTGCTTTCCATACGGTCTTTCCTCAGGTGCTACATAAGGGTTCCAAAAATGGATACTGCTTTAGGAGTTTCTGCTTTATTCTTAAAATACATATTTTTTTGCTTAGGTGTTGTAAAGATATTTTAACAAGAATGTTTTTTTATTGTAAATAAGATTGTGTCGTTAATTTTTGGTTTATCTCCTTTTTGTCTATATTGAATAGTCTAATTTTCAGTTTATCCTTTTGAGAAGGACCCTCTTACGACCTTCCTCGAAGACATTTCATGACGTGTTGCTGCATTTAAGAATGAATCTACAACTGTTCATTGTCTTGGATTAACGCTGCTGCTGCTAGAAGTAACCCTGAAAATCGAGAATGCGTGATGCACTTTTTTTTTTTACATGACCACAGAGTTCCTCTGCGGGTCGTCGAGCCCTCCTGTAGCACGGCCACTGACTGCGGGGAGCTTCGGAGCTGGGGAGCCGGGGCGGGGGAGAGGGGCGTGCGGCATTTTGGTGCTGACTTATGGGAATTCCTATGCAAACGTGAGCGAAGGAGAGCCCTGAACTTGGGAGAACACTGTGCATTTGGGTTTTTTTTTTCTTTCCCTCTTTCCTTTTCTCAAGCTGCTATTGGGAGGGTGGTGCAAATCCCCGAGGTTTTCCACTTCTCCTTCCTCGATGGCTGGCGGGGCAGGAAAGGTGCCTGAGTAACTTGTAAGGTAGAAAAATCTCAGTCAACTGTTGTCTTGTCTCCGGTTGGAACGTTTTTGTTTTGTGTGTGACTCTATGGAAGGAAATTGCTCATCTCTGCAAGAAGATCTTCTTAATGCTCGATCCCAATGTGAAGTTAACCAGCAGTGTGAACAGTAGCTTGGCCTCCTCCCTGCCCGAGCCCCCGGCGCTGGGGGGTCGCAGGCTCCTCTCCCGCTGCCTGTGGGTGCCAGCAGCGGTTGGTGCCCGCAGCCAGATGTTTTCCCAGCAAAAAGCTAGTCCGGGCCATCTTCTCTAGCCAAAACCTGACGGCTGAGGCGTGAAAGCCCCCGGCCTGGGGAGCCGTGAGGGAGGTCTCGCTGCGTCAAGGTCCTGCTGCGGGGCACGGCCAGCTCCGGAGCCTCTCGTCGGGTCATGGACCACCGCGGGGGAAGAGTGCGTGGAGGAGGAGCTCGCTGGAGGGGCAAAGGGGAAAGTACTTGGCTATTCGTAGAAGATCCTTTAGGAAAATAAAGTACCTCTGTGAAGCGAGGGAAGAGCAAGGAAGGTCTAAAGTCGTGTAGGAAAAATGCTTGGGGATTACAACTGCCCAGAAAGTAGTCTAGGAATACCACAGGCCGGACCTCTGCCTGTTCCATTAGTTTACTCTGCATTGATTTTTTATTTTTCGCCAGCGTTTGCTCTTTGACACGCGCGCGTGTGTGTGTACACCTGACTCAATGTGCCTTGCGTGTGTGCTTAGTCCTGCCACAGCCGAGGGCTCGTCGCAAGGAGGCCAGGACGCGAGCCGGCGCGGTGGCTGTCTCGCAGCTCGGGGACGATGGCGTGCGGGGTGGCATCTTTCCTGTCCGAACACGAGCCGTTGGCTCTGACTTTGGCGGGGAGTAGGGGGCAGAGAAAGAGAAGCTGCTTTGCGGTTCTTCTGCAGACAAGAATAAGCGTTGCCACGCTTTGCCTGCAAGGCGACAGTGAATGAGGATCTGCAGCCGGCTACGCTCTGGAGTCGGGGCTCTCTGCGGCGCCGGGGACCCCACTGCCCGGGGGATTTATTCCCTCCCAGACTGTGGTTCTTGTTACTGTGGGGTGTTTTTCATTTTTTTCGTAAAGGAGAAGTAAACACGCCTTGCTTACAGTTAGCGGCATGGAGACGCTTAGGTTTGCCGCCAGCGACTCGGAATACGAAGCTGTGCGATTCCTGGTTCTTCATCCCTCTCCCGGCTCGCTTGCCCCCGTCTGTGATTTCTGCCCGAGTCTCCCTGTACTCCTGCCACTCTCAGTGTGAAAGCTTGCTTGTGTTATGTTTTAGAAATGCATTTTGCACACTCGGGTTTCGCTGAAGCTCCGTGAAAAGGTTAGTTTGAAGCAGATGAATAAAGCTATGCACATGTTTGGAAAGTTTAATTGGTGTCTCATTACCAGAAGTGACTTATCTGCCCTCCTCTGCATTCCTGCGCTGTCATTGCCCGCGTTCTCTTCCCCGTCTCGGAGGGTGCGATGTGAGGTGGCAGTTCTTTGCTGACAGCTGTAGCAGAAAACTGGCGCTTCTTGATGTTTTTAGTAGCCTCTCTCTCTCCTTCGCTTTCTCTGTCTCTCTCTGTATAGCTATATAAATATATATATTATTTTTTTATTTTAAAGAGCCTACTTTAGCGATTGAATTGGAGGGAGCGAGGTGTGCTGGCTTGCGTTTCAGATGCGCTTTGCGCTGTCGGATGAACGAGTGCCCTTCTTTCCTCTGGTCGGGAGTGCGGCCCCACGCGGAGCAGCGTCGGGGGGGTGGCGATGGGTCTGCTGCGCTGCAGGCTGGCGGCGTGGGCAGACCTGAGGCTTCTGGTGACAGAGTGACCCGAAGAGAAACGCTACCGGTGTGTGTTCCCGCCGTGAGGCGGGAGGGCCGGGCTCCGTCGCCGTCTCCGCTGCGGGGGCCGTAGTTCGCGGCCCGCTGGAGCGGAGAGCGGGCGTTATTGTGGGTTGGTTTGCACGCGTTGGGTGCGTTGGGTTGCTGGGGCCACCTTTGGAAACTTGTCACTTTGCCCAGAGCCTTTGTGCGGGAGAGTCGGGGTGTTGTGACAGGAGAAGGACCCTGACAGCTTTCTCCTCGTGTTCCCTTCGCCATGGCAGAACTTTGTACTAACTTGACAGCTTTTTTTTCCTACAAAACAGGGCTGCTTTTCTATCTACCATCACACGTGTACTTACACACCTTCAGCGGCTTGCGAGCCTCCGAAGGTCCTCAACTTGTTTACTGGGGGGACGGATGCCCCTCTCTCCCCGTCCCCTGAATATTTCAGTGTTAAGGGCGGTGCGAAACCCAACCACGCGCTGCAATGCGAGCTGGGGCCGGAGCCGTTCTCCCCTCCTGCCCCCCCCATCAATAAGTTCTCATTTCGTCCGGTCTCCTGGTTTGTATTAAAATCGCCGCAAGGGGTTGTGCTCTGCCTGCCCGGGAGCTGAATTACCTCTGACCCGCGGAGAGGGGCAGCCGCTCTTTGTTGTCGATGTCGTGGCGTGCGACCACACGGATGGGTAAAGGTAGTCGTTGTTTTCTTCTCCCCTCCCCGGTATTTCCGATTAGGTTAACGCACTCGGTGTGCCCAGCTGGAGAAGCGTAGGCGTTTTCCCGGTCGTGAGAGGGTGGCTAGAGGATTTGTGTAATACCTGCTGTAGCTGTGTCTGGCGCGGCCCCGTGCGCTGGTGTGGGTGACGTCACGGGCTGTAAGGATAGGTAACGTCCGTGAGCTGTAATGGCATGATGTATCTTTACCAATGATGTCATACTTCACACTAAATGTTTAAAAAAAAAAAAAAAGAAGTTACCTGAAATTTTGTTTATTCTGCACCAACAAGTCTTCAAACTTTATCCAAATTTTATTATTTTATCAGGAAAAAAAGAAATTTGTGTAGATCGAATACGTTAAGACAGACGATAAGTGATGTAAATTGTTGAATAAAAATTTTAAAGTTTGCGGGTGTCAGCGTGACTTTCTTTTTTTGCGCTCGCAGGGAGCATCCTTTGGCCCAGGGGATGCCACGTGGCTGATGACTTTCGGTCCCCCAGGCCTGGCAGCGCTGGCCACGAAGCCCCCCAGCAGCGCGGCACCCGTGGCTGCGTGCACGGTGCTGGCGAGGCGGGCAGCATGGTGTCCTCCGCCCTGGCTGGGGAAGGGAAGGGCAGGGAGCCAGGGAAGCCACGCGCTGCAGAGCCGCAGCGCCCAGGGATTTGGCTGCTGTGCTGTGCGTGCGAGGCTGTCGGGGATAAACTTGCTGTGGCGTGAGCCCCACCGGGCTTCAGCCCGGCTTGAAACGGGCAGGGAGGGGTCTGGTCCTTGCTGTGGGATGGGGATGCGTGAGGAGGGCTACGAGGATGACGAGGGGACTGGAACATCTTTCCTACAAGGAGAGGCTGAGGGAGCTGGGCTTGTTCAGCCTGGAGAAGGCTGAGAGGGGACCTAATAAATGCTTATAAATATCTGCAGGGTGGGTGTCAGGAGGATGGGGCCAGACTCTTCTCAGTGGTGCCCAGCGACAGGACAAGGAGCAACGGACACAAACTGAAATAGAGGAAGTTCCAGCTGAACATGAGGAAGAACTTCTTCCCTCTGAGGGTGACGGAGCCCTGGCCCAGGCTGCCCAGGGAGGTTGTGGAGTCTCCTTCTCTGGAGATATTCCAGACCCACCTGGACGCGGTGCTGTGCAGCCTGCTCTGGGTGACCCTGCTTGGGCAGGGGGTTGGGCTGGGTGACCCACAGAGGGCCCTGCCAACCCCCACCATGCTGTGATTCTGTGATTCTGTGACTTCAGTCCCAAACACACAACAGCAAACACCCACCGAGCCGGCTGATCTTTTTCTTTCAGTCACATTTATTGGCAGTTGTGGCGGTTGGTACGGTTCGGGAGTGTTGTTCCATAAGCCGTTGCAGTACAAGAAGGGGTGGTTATTTCGGGAGGGGAGTATTAGCACCAAAAGGGAGCCGGTGAGCTTCAGAAACCTTGCAGAGACGCACTGGGAAGTGGGGAGCTACTGCTGGACACGCCGGATGGATTGGATCTGGGAGGTCTGGGCATGCGAACCCCACTCTCTCCAGTGCTTGTAGTCTCCTCCGTGGTGGTCGGACTCCAGGACGTACTGGTAGCCACGGTACCCGGGATACTGGTAGCAAACCCAGCTGGAAGAAAAGGAGTCGTCAGGCGGGCCGTAAAGGGGATGCGAGGTAAGCGAGGGGGTTTCGGGGTGCCCCCTCCAGCCGTGGCAGCACAGCGATGGCAGCCGCTTGTCCCTGCTGCCCATGGCCCTTTGCCCGTCACTTACGCGCCGCACTGGATCTTCATGGAGCCCACTTCGTTGTTGGCCCAGCCCATGGCCTGCAGCGAGGGGTAGTCATCGCTGATCTCCCACTGGCGGCCGATGAAGTTGTCTTTCTCAAAGACGGTGATCTTGGATTCTTTGTGATTCTGAGGGGGAGGGAGAGCAGGGGGTGAGGGGGAGGCGGTGCTGCCTCCCAGTCGGGGATGGGGACTGGGGACGGCAGGGTGATGGCTGTCCCTCCCTGCGGCATTGCTCGGGGGGGTTTCCCGGAGGGAGGGGTGTTCAGACCCTGGGCTGATTTTCCCAAAGCCCAGATGCGTGGAGGTGCTCAGCAGAGTGGTGCTGGGCCAGGACAGGGCAGGGGTTGGCCTGGGAGGTGTCAGTGACGGCGATGCCACAGCTACCGTCCCTGGCTGGCTGTCCTCCAGCTCTGGGCAGGTACAGCTGGCCCTGCAGTTCCCTCAAAAGGTTTAGAAAACAGGGCAGAAAGAGCAAATCCTGCCGGGCACGGGAGCAAAGAGCTGAGCCTGCCCCGAGGAGCCTCCGCTACCCGCAGAGCCCCTGGCATGGCTGTGTTTGGCCTCACTCCCTTGGCCTGGTGCTGCCGTCTGGGAGGTTTTAGTGGGATCAGAGACGCGGGAGCCCCGCGGGAGCCGGGACGCTCACAGCAGAGCAGACGGGGCGGAAGGACATCAGGCGCTCGATGTGGTAGGCGTTGCTGCCGCTCCAGGCGTCCCAGCGCGGGTACTCTCCTCTCTCCAGGATGAACTGCTGCCCGCAGAAGCCGGTGTGCTCGTAACCGACCCAGCTGCAAAAACAGGGCAAGGGCTGCCAGGGCTTCCTGCGGCAGCTCTGGGCCTCCAGCTCGGGGCTGGCACCGGGGCACGGATGTAGGTGCGAGGAGGAGGTTGGGGTCTGGCCTCTGCCCGCAAGTCCGGGAGGAAAGGAAGCGGCGATGGATGCGTAACCGCGTTTGGTGCCTGGGAGGCTGCCCGCACGGCAGCGCCGGCATCCCCCAGCTGTGGCTGGTGCTGGGGTCTCCCCTCCCAAGCGGCCCAGCCTGCGAGGGTGCCTCGCTTTCCCCTAACGCTCTGTGGTTGTTTACGCAGGTCGGTGTCGCGCTGAGATGCCACAGGACACCCCTGGCTGCCCTTCTCTCCCAAAGGCCTCGTTTCTTACTGGTTTCCTGACTGGAACCTGGCACAGCTGGCAAGACCTGCGTTCCTAACGCCCAAACCAGGCAGCACCCAGCTGGCTGCGGGCAGGGCAGGGAGCTGTTGCCTTCCCCCTCCCTGGGTCCCCCCTCTTCACTGAAAACAAACGAGGAGAGGTCCCTGCGGGACACATTTTGCAAGCCCTGGTGCTGCCCACACGAGAGCCTGCCTGTCCCCAGGGTGGGGACCTCTCTTGGGCACGTCCCCTTACAGAGACCGGGGATGGAACAGCCACAGCCGAGCGGGAGGGCTGGGGGCTGGAGGGCAGACGGCACAGGCTGTGTAGCCCACAGCCCCCCTGCTTATGGGGCATGCGGGGTGCCGAGGGGCAGGCTGAGCCGGGGGGGTTGAGGGCCTCTCGCCACCCACCCAAACCGAGTGCCGGTCCCGTGTCCCGCGGTCGGCCTCCCGCTGTGCAAGGTGACCAGCCTGCCGAGGAACACGGCAACTGGAGCAGGGAGCTGATTACGGCGTGAGCACGCATGCCGCTGTAATCCCGTTAGCGTTACAAATCCTAAATATAGCAGCGCAAATCTATCTCGTCTGCTTCCCCGGCCCCAGCGGGATGCTTGCCGGGGGGACCGCTCCTTACGCGCAGCACCTCGGAGCGGCTCGGGAGATGTCTCGCCTGTGCCAGGGAAAATTCCGGTGCCAGGAGAAGCCCAGCTCTGCTCCCTACCCCTGTCAGCGGCTGGCGCAGCCCAGCACGGGCTGCAGGACGGCTCTGCTCTGGCCCTGGGGAGCTGCATGGTGCGGGGAAAGCGCAGGGCAGAGCAGGGCTGGGCCCTGGGGCAAGAAAGGTGACTCTCTAGGCACGGTGCTCCATGGGGTGCCGTGGGCAGGATGGGGACCCGGCTGGGCTCGGGAGCCACTCGCTGAGCACTGATCTTCGCTGCATCCGTGGGCAGCATCCCTGCGGGGCACCGGTGAGCTCCAAGCCTGGCAGCTTTGGACGACGCCAAAGGCGTCGCCGCTGTCCTCTGGCCCTGTGTCTGTGTCGGTGCTGCCCTGGGCTGGCTGCTCCAGCCTGGCAGGGGGGGATCCCCGTGCCTGCCTTCCACCGGCTGCGGTGCCTGGCTCCAGCTAAGCGGAGCGAGGGCGCTGGGCCCTGCTCTGCGCTCAGGCACCCCTCGCTCTGCCAGCCCACCTGGGAAAGCGTCCCTGCCGCCGGGTACTCACGCGCCGCTCTCCACCTTCAGCGAGCGGATGTTGTCAAAGCCACACTCCATGATGTTGGGACAGGCCGAAGAGAACTCCATCCTCTTGCCCTGGAAGTTTTCTTGGTCATACACGGTGATCTGGAATGGAGAGCGAGCTGCCGAGTTGGGAACTGCCCGGCAGCGGCCCCAGGGGATTCAGCGTCTCTTCGAGACGGAAGGTCACGCTCCGTCCGGGGAAGAGCCGGCGGAGGCTGCACCAGGGACCCGTCTGGGCTGGGACGCAGCCCCGCTCGCCTCTGCGCGTCCCTGCACTGCTGGCCCGCGCTGCCCTGCCCTGGTGTCGTGCTGGGCCCCGCTCCGCTCTCCTGCTCACCCCTGCGGAGATCAGTTCCCGGGGCAGCGGTGCCGTCCGGAGAGAGGAGCGGAGCCGTGCTGGGATGGGCGGGTGGCAGGGCTGTGGCTGGCGGTTCTCCCGGCCTCTGCTCCGAACGCTCTAGGGCAAAGAGGATTAACGGGGGAAAGGGCGAGGGGGGCTCCCCAGGGGGGCTTTGGCTGATGCTCTGCTCTCCTGCGACAGCTCCAGGCTTCATGGGGGTGCTCCCCACCTGCACATGCGCTTCTCCTCTCCCTCTCGGCTCCCGCCTCAAACCGTGTCCCCGGAGCAGCTGCCAGAGCCCTCAGGGCTGCTCCCCACCTTGCTCGGCCGTGCCCACCACCCGCTTCGCAGCCCCCCTGCCCACCCTGCCGGCCTGCCTGCGCTGACACGGGAGGGCAAATAACAGCACGTGGCTTTCGGGGGCTGCTGTAACTGCCTGGTAAAGAGCAGGACACGGCTGGGCTGCAAAGAAGCTGATGAAGAACACCCAGGAGGTGTTAGAGCAGGCAGGAGGCACGTTCCCATGGGCAGAGGACGGGGTGCCTTGCTTCCTGCGCTCCCACCGCTTCACTGCCCGCTGTGCAGCTTTTCTGGCCCCGGAGGACTGGCTTTGCCCCTCTCCCTGTCCCCCACCTGCCCGCTGGGAAAGGCGAGATCCAGGGACTGCGAGGACGTACCTTCCACGGGCCCATGGGGACAGGCAGAGGGTTCGTCTGAGCCATCTTTGGTGCTGGAACGGTGTCTGGAGAAGGAAGGAAAAGCTGTTTGCACTGCAGCATGCCCCTGCGCATCCCCGCTGCCCGTCCGTGGGGCCGGGGGCCTGCTCTGTGCCCGCTGCCTGCGGTGCCTGTTCGAAGGTGGCTGCCCTGCTGCTGGGGACAAGGCACGCCAGCTGCAGCGAGACCCTCTTGCTAGCCACAGGATGGGGTGGGGGCACGGCGGAGGGCTCCAGGACACATCCAGAATAAGGCGCTCCCTTCTCGCTGCCGCAGTGCCCCTTCCCTCCTCCCGGCCGTGGCACGGAGCTGCTTGCTTGCCGGGGTGCAGTGCCAGGCTCCCCCTTCACCTTCCCCGAGGCCCAGCCATCGCTAGGAAAAATCACCCTGAGCCAGAGCGGGAGCCGCGGCGGTGGGCACGGGCTGCCCGGTGCCTGGCGGTGTCCAACAAACCCTCGGGCTCCCCTCTCCGTGCCCTGGCTATGCCTCCCGCGGGAGGTGCAGGGGGGGTGGGAGATGCCAACCGGGGTGCTGTGCCGGGGGCCGGGGTTGTGTGGGTGCCAGGAGTGGGGTGCCTCATGGCAGAGAGCTCTCGGCCCCCCCGGCTGCCAGCGGGGACATGTGAGCCTGTCTTTTGCCACTGGAGATGGCGACGGTCCCTCCGGGTGTCGTTTGCCCACCAGGCAGGAGGATGGGTGTCTGCCCGGCCGGCTGGCGGCCGCAGGGACGAGCAGGGGTGAGGTGGGGGGGGTACAAATCGGTCCCAGGACTCACCTAGCTCAGGCGGTTACCGCTGCTTCGCCCATGTAATGTTTGCCTACTTCAGCGGCTCAGCTTTTATAGGGTGCTGCTGGCCGGGAGCCGGTGCCGGCGTTTGCAGAGCCGTCAGCACAAAGCTCGCGCAGGCATTGTCCCGCTGATCCCCGGAGATTTCAGCCGCTCATCCCCATGGTCTGAGCCACATTCTTAGGGAAAAAGAAAAAAGAAAAAAAATTTGATCATAATAATAAAAAAAAAAATAATCGGGGCGGCTGTTTGCACAGATAATCTTGGGCACCAATGACTCAACGGTTGGACGGCTCTGGCATTTTCCAGGGGCAATGCACCGCGCCGTCACGGGGCGAGCACGGGGGGCTGGCCCGGCCCGGCGCTGGTCGGCACAGCGGGGATGGCGTGGCACCGGCCCGGCGAGACCCCGCGAGCGGCGGGCTCGGCACCGTGCTTGCCAGACACCGCCATCACCTTGCTCAGCCGGCTATGGTGGGTCCCTGTCTCCGTGTCGGTGTGGACACACTCCTCCCACCACGGCCCCATGGCGGGCAAGGGTTGTGGGGCCTTCTGTTCACCGGCCCGGCAGCCATGGCCTCGTGGCCGCACCGAGCCCCAGCACTTGCCCATCGGCTCCACACAGGGGCTGCCACCCCCCGGCCCCATGCCTGGGGGAGCGGCCATGGGCCTCAGGCCTGTGGTAACCATGGCAACGAGGCACCCCTAGGCCTCAGGCCTGCAGTAACCATGGTGCCCAGGTCTGACTCCCCTTCCCCGTCGGCCGCTCCCCCAAGGGCCGAGGCACGGCGGGCGCTGCAGGCCCCGGGGTGCCATGGCAGGCGCTGCAGGCCCCGGGGTGCCATGGCGGGCGCAGGCCCTGACCCCCGGGGGTCACGAAGCGAGCGTGGCGGCGCGGGCTGCTGCCTCAGCGCATGGCTGCCGGCACAATGCGCCGCCCGCGTCTGACCGACCCTTTTGTCTCCCTGCTGGGCGGCCGGCACAAAGCAAAGCGCCCTGTCAGCGCGGCGCGGCTGGCGCCCGGCCCGGGGGACACTGCTGCGGGGATGGCACCCGCCCAGCCCACCCCGAGGGGACGCGGCGGGGTCCTGGGGGACCCCTCCTGCGGGCAGGGCTCCGCCATGGCAGGGGGACGCTGGGGCTCGGGGGGGGCCTCTCCCCTCGCAGGCTGCTGCCTCGCGCTGCGCTGGAGCCCGGGTGTGGGGGTGGCCGGGATGGGGACGGTGGCGGCAGAGCCGGGGGGGTCACTGGGAAGGGCCCTGAGGCCTGATGCCCGCTCCCGGGATGCTCTGGCTGGCCGTACTGCCGCGTCGCGGCCAACGCCGGGTCAGGGAATGGAGGAGCAGGGCCGGCTGCCCTCCGCGGGGCTGGGACCCCTCCTGCAAAGCCCCCCGGCACCCCGCCATGGGCGGCCCAGGCTGCGAGCGGGAGGCCGGCTTGGACCTCGTCCCCCAGCTCCCGCCAGCCCCTCGGCCGTGCCCTGGCCGTGGCTCTGGCCACCCCGGCGGGGCCGAGGCTTCGCCAGGAGCCTGGTGCCACTAGAGGGAGAGCTCACCCCGGGCCGGCCGCGCCGCAGCGGGCGTACGGGGCGTACGGGGCGTACGGGGCGTACGGCACCGCACACCCCTCCGCACCCCGCGCGGGACCCCACTCCCCTGCCGAAGGGAAAATGCTGGCTCCAGCTGCAAACAGTCCCAGGGCAAAGCCCGGAGCCGGCAGCCACACCGGGCCAGGAGCAGCGTGGGGAGAAAGCCCCCCATGCACACCCCACGCCGGGCATGGCAGGGTCACCCTCGGCAGAGAGCTGGGGCACGGTTTGGGGTGCGGCGGGCTCCCCAGCCGCTCTCCCAGCTCACCCCGAGCGCTGCTGGCGTGGCAGGTCCCCCCCCCACGAGGACCTGGGGGGAAAGCGGCAAGCGCCTGGGGAGCCATCGCTGCGGGTCACAGGTTGTCCGGAACAACTGGTTTTTCTAGATCCCAGAGACTGTAAAAAAGCAGTGACCTATTTAGGAAACCCCAGGGTGCTGCGAAAACAGGTGCTTCCCCTTCCAGCCCGGCTCAGGGCCCTCACCGCTCCTCGCGCCTGCCGAGGGCACCGTGAAACGCCACCAGCATCCGAGCTCCATCCCACTCTCCCCAGAAAGCTCTGGGCAACATGGAGACTCTCCTTGGGCCGGGGTTTGCCGGTGCCTGCGAAACCCCACGCCGGGGGAGAGCTGCTGAGGGCAGCCCAGCCCGGGGAGCGGGGCTGGCGAGGCCGGCTGGGATCTCACGGGCTCGGGCAGCCGGCTGCCTTGCTGGGAAGCCCGGAGGTGTTCAGCCCCGGGGAGGTGGCAGGAAGCTGGGTGGGTGCTGGTGGCAGGGCTGCAAGAGAAACTGGGGACCTCGCGCTGTCCCACGGCTCGGCGGTTCCAACCGGCATCAGCCCGGCCACCGCCTGCCCGGTGCGATAAGGAAGCAGGAGCTGCCGCAGGCGGTAACCGGCTGTTCCTCTGCCTGTGCCGGGGAGGCCGGGCAGAGGTACAGCCACACCATGTGTCCGCTTGCCACCGCAGCCAGAAAAACCTCCTGGCAGCTGAGCTGGGACTCGGCCCCCCCTCCGGCTCACGCGTCCCTGTGCCCCGGATGGCTGCGGCTCCCCACGCCGGGCTCTGCGTGCCTGGGACAAAGGAAGGGGTGACGGAAGCAGGCGGCTGTGCTCGCTGCCGCTGTCCTCCACCGCTGCAAGGGCTGCATCTCCTCCACCGCCGGATCTCTTGGCCCGGGGCGCAGCGCAGGGCCACTCGTACAGCTGCCAGCTTGCTCTCGCCGCGCTCCCACACGCGGAACCTGATGAAGTTCAACAAGGGCAAGTGCAGGGTTCTGCACCTGGGGAGGAACAACCTCATGCACCAGTACAGGCTGGGGCTGACCTGCTGGAGAGCAGCTCTGCGGAGAGGGACCTGGGTCTCCTGGTGGGTGACAGGGTGACCATGAGCCAACAGTGTGCCCTGGCTGCCCAGAAGGCCAATGGGATCCTGGGATGCATTAGGAGGAGTGTGGCCAGCAGGTCGAGGGAAGGTCTGCTTCCCCTCTGCTCTGCCCTGGTGAGGCCCCATCTGCAGTGCTGTGTCCAGTGCTGGGCTCCCCAGTTCAAGAAAGATGAGGAGCTACTGGAGAGAGTCCAGCAGAGGGCTACGAGGATGATGAGGGGACTGGAACATCTCTCCTACGAGGAGCTGGACTTGTTCAGCCAGGAGAAGAGAAGGCTGAGAGGGGACCTTAGAAATGCTGATAAATATCTGCAGGGTGGGTGTCAGAAGGACGGGGCCAGACTCTTTCCAGCGGTGCCCAGCGACAGGACAAGGGGCAGCGGGCACAAACGGAAGCAGAGAAAGCTCCAGCTGAACATGAGGAAGAACTTCTTCCCTCTGAGGGTGACGGAGCCCAGGCTGCCCAGGGAGGCTGTGGAGTCTCCTTCTCTGGAGATATTCAAGACCCGCCTGGACAAGATCCTGTGCAGCCTGCTCTGGGTGACCCTGCTTCAGCAGGGGGTTGGACTGGGTGACCCACAGAGATCCCTTCCAACCCCGACCATGCTGTGATTCTGTGTGCTTCTCTGCTGTTGCAGCAGGACCGTGCCCTGGGCGGTGGCAGGGACGGTGCTGGGGGCAGACCCCTGTCCCTGTAGGTCCCTCTGTCCACCCTGAGTGCTCAGGCGGGATGACGCACACCGCACAGAGCGGTTTTGGAGAGCCTGGAGGTGTCTCTGCATGGAGTCTGCGTTCCCCAAGCCCTGCTCCAGCTTCCCCGGGCTGCTGGGCCGCCCATGCCTGACAGCGATGGGATATCCGAGCCCAGGGACTGCGGGGCATGCGCTGAAGTCGCCTGTCCTAGGACAGCTGCCACCAGCCTTCACACCACGCGTGGCCGTGGGATTTTGAGTGTATCTGACCGACCCCGACGCGACGTCCCAAAGCTGGACACGAGCGGAAGGGCTGTAACACAGGCTGAGCGGCTCTGGCTGCTGGGCTCGCTGAGAGATGCTCGTCGTTAACGGCGTGCTGTCTCCCGGCCGAGGCAGCCCGGCACCGTCCCGAGCAGTCGGTTCCGGCGGGCTTCCAGCCCTCCCTGTGGACAGGCGGCGCGGGGAGAAGCGCTGGCCGCAGAACGGCTCTGCGGGCAGCTCCGCCGTGTCCGGCTTCGTATCCCCCAGGGTCGGCCTGTCCAGCCGCGGGCGGGGTCCGGCCACCCTGCTCCGGCCCTCCCTGCGCCGGGTCAGACCCTAACCGGAGCCTCCCGAAGAGGGGAACCCCGGGAGCACGTGTGTGTGCACGCGCATCGTTGGCGACGCACAGGGCTGCGTGTGCACCGGGGCGCGAGCACACGGCGCACGAGAGGGTGTCCCAGTGTGCGTGCCGCGTTAAAGGGTGAGCACCCGCGCGTGCGTGCGTCACTGGGTGCTTCCCGGGGGTGCGGGCACGCTCTGTGCGTGTGCGTACACCAGCGTGCAAAGCGGGCGCGTGCTCCAGCGTGTGCCACAGCGCGTGTAATGCGCTCACGCCCTTGTTTACGAGCAGGGATGCGTGTTGTGGGGTTGCACCCCGGCTGGGTGTGCACCGGGGGTGTGCACTGGGGGTGTGCACTGGGTGTGAGCACTGGGGCTGTGCACGGGGGGTGTGCACAGGGGGTGTGCACAGGGTTTGTGCACTGGGGTTGTGCACTGGGTGTGAGCACTGGGTGGGTGCACCGGGGATGTGCACGGGGGGTAAGCAACGGGTGTGTGCACTGGGGGTGTGCACTGGGGGTGTGCACTGGGGGTGAGCACCGGTGGTGAGCACTTGGGGTGTGCACTGGATGTGTGCAGTGGGTGTGAGCCAGGGTGTGTGCACAAGGGGTGTGCACGGGGGGTGAGCAACGGGTGTGTACACTGGGGGTGAGCACTGGGGTTGTGCCCCGGGGTGTGCCCTGGGGGTGTGCACCGGGGGGAGCCCGGGGGTGTGCCCCGGTGTGTGCAGGGGGTGTGCGCACCGCGGCCGTGTCCCTGCCGTCGCACCGGCGGGCGTGCCCCGGGGCTGTGCCCCCGCCGCGTGCACACCAGGGGTGTTCCCGGGGGGGGGGTGGGGCCGTACCGGGCCGTACCGAGCCGAGCGGAGCCGCGCCCGGCGCGGAGGGCGGCGCGCGCAGAGCCGGCAGTGCCCGCCCCGCCCCGCCCCGCCCCGCCCCGCGCGCCGCCGGGCCCCGGCACCGCCGCCACCGCCGCCAGCACCGGGCCCCGCTCCGCTCCGCCGCCGGGTGAGTCCCCGCCGCGCCGCCAACGCCGGTACCGGCTCCGGGGCGGGGGCACGCGCCGGGCGGGGCGGGGCCGCGTCCGCATCGCCCCCCCACCCCCACCCCCCGCCTCCCCCTCGGGAGGGCCGTGCCCGCGCGCGTGCCCGCGCCCCGCGGCATTGCACAGCCGGGGGGGCGGAGGGGGGGGGGTTGTGCTGCTGCGGGGTGCGCGCGCGCCTGGCCCGCTGTTGTCTCGCGGCGTCCCGCGCTCGTGCATCCCCCGGTGCCGTGCGGTGCGCGTGCGTGGCGGCCCCCCCGCCGTGTCACCTTCTGCACCCCCCCCCCCCTCCGCTGCGGGATGTGTTTGTGCGTGGCTCCCCCCCCTCCCCGCGCTGCACTGCAGCACCCGTGTGTTTACCGGGGGGGGGGGGGTGCACCCCGCCGGGGGTGCTGTGCGGGCAGCCCGGCCCCTGGGGTGGGCACGCACCCTTTGAGGGGGGGGACGACACAGCCAGCCCGTCCCCGCGGCGCGCCCCAGCCCCGCGTGCCCCCGCACCCGCAGCTCCCCAGGGAGAACCTGCTGCCCTGGGCCTTCCCCGCACCGGGGAGCCGCACCAGACCCCCGGGCTCACTGTTAACCGCGTCGCCCCCGGGACCCCCGGGCCCCGTTTTGGGGTGACGCGGGGGGGAGGTGGGTGGCCTTGCGGCGAGCTGCTGGGCTGGGGTGGCGGAGGCTCGCGGGGCTGTGGCCGTCACAGCGCCTGCCCGCACATTAATTTGCCTGGGGAGGAATATACAGAGCTGCGAGGGCCGGGACGCGCGTCCAGAAATAGCGTGGTTTGCAGGCGGCCTGCGAGATGCAAATCCTCTGGTCAGCGGGCGCCCGAGCCAGGCTCGGGGCAATTACGGAAAAGCGTGGGCCCGCGGCGGGTGCGCAGGGCGTGGGGCAGCCGGTGTTCCCGCACCCCGGGGCGGCCCTCGGGACCCCCACCCGTCAGCTCCCACCACCCCGCTCGCCGTCGGGAACCGAGCCTTCCCCTGGCGCCAGCGCTGGACTTTGCCCGCTGACGAGCCACGGCGCGGCGCTTCGCTGTGGGCTGGGCCGCGCCGGGGGTCAGGTTTGGGGTCAGGGATGGGTGGTGGGGACGGGGCTGCGTCCCGCCTGTCCTCTGCTCAGCTGGTTGCTAAACCATCTCCCGCTTCCGCTCCCACCCAGCAGACCTGGCAGCGATCGTCACCTCACCGCCTCTGTTTTGCAAGGACTTTCGGGCTGTTTTATCACCCGGGTTTAGGGCGAGGCGAGTGCCTGCAGCCCACGCACGCACCCTGTGCACCCTCCTGGCCTCCGCTGCCGGCCCGCGGTGACGCTTCGAAGCCAGGCTGGGTCCCCTTTGCTGCTGGACACGGGGTCCCCGCGGCGGGAGGACCCGAAATCCCGCTTTGGAGACAGCCCGGTGGCACAGCCCAGCTGTGACTCGGGTAAATCCAGGATTGTTTTCCTCCTGACGCATCCCAGCGTTGTCCGTAAGGGCAGGCAGTGCAGAGGGATTTGGAAACCCCCTGAATTTCCTTGTTCCATGGAAAACTTGTGACCGGGAAGGAGGTGAGGAGCCATCGTGCAGGTCAGCCCTTCTGCCCCGTGCGGCAGCTGCGCCGGCCGCTCGGCATCGCTGCCGGCAGCACCCGCTCCCTGGCACGGCGTCGTCCCTGCCTGGCCGGCGCAGCCGGGGTGCCGGGTGCCCCGACACGGCGTGCCCAAGGAGGTGACAGCCGCCAGCTCCTGCGCGGAAGCAGCGGGCGAGCGCGGCCCTCCCGCCAGCACCGTGGCGGGGAGCGGAGCGGGAAGGGCAGGCGACCGGGAAACTTGCGCTGCCAGTCCCTGCGCAGCGAGCGTGTCGGACGAGATGGCGTCTCGGGGCGGGAAGGAGTGGCCCGGAGTTTCAGTGAACGCCTTCCTCCCCAGCAGGGATGCGGGGGGCTCGCGGCCGTGCTGGGGGTACGAGGGGGATGTTGCATCCCCCCCCCACTCCTGCTTGGGTGGCTCAGGGAGGGCTTTGGGGCTTGGGGCCTTGTGTCCCTTTCTGCCACCTGGCCCTTGCAAGGTGACGTCTGCGGTCCCCTGCCAGCCCGGGTCCTTGCGTGCGATCGCCGGGCGCAGCCGGCGCCCACGGGCGCCTCTCCCTCCCGTCTCATGGCTCATGCACGCCGCTGCCCCGAACACGCCTGGCGATGGGTAATCCCGGAGCGAGCCCGGGCTGAGTCAGGGAGGGCGCGTTGGGTCTGATTCAGGAGCCGAGGAGACGCTCGGCAGCCGCCTCCGGCTCGCGGCGTTGGGCTGCGCCCATCCGGCATCCCCGGGTGCGTGCGTGCCGCTGGCGGGAGCCGCCTTGGGGAGAAAGGGAGCGAACCACAACGGCGTCTGATGTGGGCCGGGGACGCCGGTGCGGGGAGGATGCTGGGGCCTTCGCCGCTGGCTGCCGGCGCTGCCGGATTAGCGATGCAGATGGTAACGCTTGTTCCCCCTTTTTGTTGAGCGTACAAAGGCCGGGAGGGAGCGTGTGTGCCGGGGGAGAGAAACCGCCGAGGACAAAGAGCACGGGAGCGCGCCGGCCGCCTGCCTCCCAGCGCCTCGGCTCTAACCAGCACCTGCCCAGCTCTGTGCCCAACGGTCCTCGCCCGGACCCGGGAAGGGGTCCCGGCACCCCGTCCGTGCCATGGGGCGAGTGTGGGGTGTTGCTGGTAGCGCAGCCCTTTCTTCGTCCCCCTGGCTGTGCCGCTTCGGGGATGCTTTAGGAGTGTGGGCAGCAGGTCGAGGGAGGGTCTCCTTCCCCTCTACTCTGCCCTAGTGAGGCCCCATCTGCAGTGCTGTGTCCAGTTCTGGGCTCCCCAGTTCAAGAAAGATGAGGAGCTACTGGAGAGAGTCCAGCGGAGGGCTACGAGGATGATGAGGGGACTGGAGCATCTCTCCTCCGAGGAGAGGCTGAGGGAGCTGGGCTTGTTCAGCCTGGAGAAGAGAAGGCTGCGAGGGGACCTTAGAAATGCTGATAAATATCTGCAGGGTGGGTGTCAGGAGGACAGGGCCAGACTCTGTTCAGTGATGCCCAGCGACAGGACAAGGGGCAACGGGCACAAACTGAAACAGAGGAAGTTCCATCTGAACCCGAGGAAGAACTTCTTCCCTCTGAGGGTGACGGAGCCCTGGCCCAGGCTGCCCAGGGAGGCTGTGGAGTCTCCTTCTCTGGAGATATTCCAGCCCCGCCTGGACGCGGTGCTGTGCAGCCTGCTCTGGGTGACCCTGCTTGGGCAGGGGGTTGGACTGGGTGACCCACAGAGGTCCCTTCCAACCCCCACCATGCTGTGATTCTGTGATTCTGTGATGCCCAGGCAGCTGGGGTACCGGTGGGACGTGTCACGGTGGGGGGACGGCGATGGGCGCAGGTGGTTCCCTCCCTGCCTTTGTCTGCGCTGAGGCCCCGGCACCACCGCGGAGGAGCTGGCGGAGAGCAGCCCCCATGACGGCACCGTGGGGCCCTTTGCCGGCAGCACCTGCCGCGGGTCACGGGAAGGGGCTGTGCCGGCCCCGGGCTCAGGTCAGCAGTCGCCCCGCAGCTGGCGTTTCTGGGAGAGGAGAAGGGAGCGGGCTTGTTTTCACGCGTTTTGGGGTCCTGCCCAGCCCGCGTCCCGGCTGTGGGTCCGGGCAAAGCCCCGGGTGCTGCAGGGGAAGGCAGAGCCACGGGGCTGAGCGGTGTGGGCAGAGCCGTGGCAGCCCCTCTGGGCTTGGAGACGGCGAATGCAGCGTCCGGATGCGTGCTGCGTGCCCGACGCTGACTGCTTCCCCTCACTGCCTTGGCTGTATGGCGTGCTCGGGGCCAGCACCTCTCCCAGGCATGTGTGCTCCTGCCCCGGCCCTGCGGGGTGGCAGGGTTCAGGCAGTCCCCCGCCGTCCCCTCACCCCGTGTGGCTTTGCCAAGGGGAGCCTGGGTTCCCCGTGTGCCACTGGGTGCGTTTGGGGGCAGCAGGGACCACCTGCCCTTGTGCTGTGGTGGCCCAGGCGGCAGTGGGGATGCGGCACCGATGCTGCGCTGGAGCCGAGGTGCAGCTTGGCACGGGCATGGCATCCATGCACCCCAGGGTGCCCGCAGAGCCCACACTGCCAGCGTGGGCAGCGCTGCCCGTCCCCACGGGTTGCCCGAACCTCATCCCCGCGCCCATCGGAGAGCTCTGAAGCAGATACTTCGAACGCGGGGAGTTTTCCTGTTGTCCTTTGTGCCGAGGTTCCGTTCCTGCGCGGCTTCCTGCCCCGTTATATATAGCTGTCAGCCCGTCCCGCGCGGCGCTGCCGGCCGGCCGCTCCAGTTTGGAGTTGTTTATCCATGATGGAGGTCGAGGGGGGCTGGTGGGCACCCATTGCCCCGCGGGCAGGCGGGTCCTGTAGCAGCCCCTTGCGGGGTGATGCTGTGGGTGCCTCCTGGCGCTGGGTGCGCTTGGGGTTTTCTGAGGGGGCCGGGGTTTCTGCTGGGCCACGGTTTTGCCGCCAGCTGGGTGTTTCCTCCCCGCCGGCGCTGATGCCCGAATGAAAGAGCGACTGTTCCTAGAGGTCACCGGCAGCGTCACGAGTTGCTGTGTCGCCCTGGCTAAAATTAGACGCTTATCAGTGTTTGGGAGGGAAGTGATTTTACAGGTTCCTGTTTATTAGAGCAGCCTTCACTTCGGGCCGTGTTTCCAGCTCCCTCCCCGGTGGGGACACTGCCCGTGGGGCTGGGGCTGCGACGAGCGGCAGAGCGGCCTCTGTTTGTTCAACAAGCGGATTTTGAACCGGCGGGCGGGACGCCGGTGGAGCCGCCGCCGGCAGGGATGGGTGGTTTTGCCCAGGGAGCGTCCGCACCAGCGGGAACCGCTGCAAACGCAACCGGGATGCCTTCATCCCCTGCCTGGCCGCGCTGCTCTGAAACGGCTCCTGAGCTGCGGGAGATGCCGGGGGTCTCGCCTGCCGTCAGCCCCGGTGCTGGCACGGGGATGCTGGGGGGTGCCAGGCTGCTGGGTTTCTTTTGGGGCGTCCCTGGGGGTGCGGGGCCACCCTGGCTGCATCCCTGGGGCTTGGTGCCCAGCCAGAGCAAGGACACGATGACCAGGGTGGTCGCAGAGCCCCGTGGTGCTGCTGTCCCCAGGGAGGATGGGGACGTGGCCTGAGGCTGGGGGTGACCAGTGGGATGGAGGGGGGTGGCTGTACCACTGTCTGATGGCACCCTTGTCCGTCTGTCCTGCAGGCAGGCGGCTGTGCTGTGACCAACGCCCTGACCCCGCGCCCTGTCACGGGGGCGAGCGCGCCCCGAGCCCCCCTCCACCATGTTTAACCTGATGAAGAAGGATAAAGAGAAGGATGGGGCCCGAAAGGAGAAGAAGGAAAAGAAGGAGAAGAAGGAGCGGATGTCGGCAGCTGAGCTCAAGAGCCTGGAGGAGATGAGCATGCGCCGCGGCTTCTTCAACCTCAACCGTGCCTCCAAGCGGGACTCCAAGGCCCGCCTGGAGATCTCCAACCCCATCCCCATCAAGGTGGCCAGTGGCTCTGACCTGCACCTCACGGACATCGACTCCGACAGCAACCGGGGCAGCGTCATCCTGGACTCGGGCCACCTGAGCACGGCCAGCTCCAGCGACGATCTCAAGGTGGACGATGCCAACTTCAAGGGCTCGGTGCTGCAGCGGGCGGCCAAGTTTGGTTCGTTGGCCAAGCAGAACTCCCAGATGATCGTCAAACGCTTCTCCTTCTCCCAAAAGAGCCGGGACGAGAGCACATCGGAGACGTCCACCCCCTCCGAGCACTCGGCAGCCCCCTCCCCGCAGGTGGAGGTGCGCACGCTGGAGACCCAGCTCGCCAAGCAAGGGATCCCCCCCGGACACCCCCGCACCCCTCCCGCCAGCTCCCTGCGTGCCAGGGTGCCGGAGCTCGTTGGCAAGAGGTTCCCCGCCGAGCTGCGGCTGCCGGCCGTGGTGCCCCCCCAGCCCCCCGCCCCACGGCAGCTGGAGCTGCAGAGGCGCAACACCGGCGATTTCGGCTTCTCCCTGCGCCGCACCACCATGCTGGACCGGGCGCCCGACGGGCAGGTGTACCGGCGCGTCGTGCACTTCGCTGAACCCGGCGCCGGCACCAAAGACTTGGCGTTGGGTTTGGTGCCGGGCGACCGACTGGTGGAGATCAACGGGCGAAACGTGGAGAACAAATCCCGGGATGAGATCGTGGAGATGATCCGGCAGTCGGGAGAGACGGTGCAGCTGAAGGTGCAGCCCATCCTGGAGCTGAGCGAGCTGAGCCGCTGCTGGCTGCGGGGCGGCCAGGGGACACGCCGTGCTGCCTGGGATGTGAGTAACGCCGTCCCTGCCGCCGGGCCGGTGCCCTGGGTTCCTGCCCCTCGCCGGCGTCCTCGCGGCGGGTGTTCGGGTTGGCAGGGGCTGTGGGAACCAGCGGGCGCTGGGGCTGCTCCAGCCAGGAGCGATGCACGGGCGGGAGCAGGAGGCTGTGGCTGGGATGCAGGGGCGATGCCTGCCCATGCCCCGGGGCAGCAACGCGGCTGCAAGGGCAGGTTTGTATCAGCGCTTGCGACCCGGTACCGGTGGGTTATTGCCCCCCCAAAATGCTCGATGTGCTGCTGAGTTTGGTCTTCATCCGGCCAGAGGGGCTGCGGGAGAGCCCAGCTCTGTCTCACCCGAGGACGGTCCATCCCTGTCTGGTCCCCAAGGCGGCACGGTCCGGCAGGGAAAGGAGCTTTGCTCCTCGCTGCCGGGAAATCCCAAACGCTGCTTTGCAGGAGGGTGCTGCCTGCGCCGCTGCCCACATCAGCCTCCCCGCGTGGGGATCCCCCTCCGGGGAGCGGGGAGGGTGGTGGGGTGCGCCGGGGGATGGGAGCTGCCGACGGTGTGCGCGGGCCTGCGTGTGTGGCTGCTGCTGTATAAATAGAAACTTAATGGCTGGGTGACCCACATCTCCCGCGTGAGCTGCCTGGCTCTGCTGACCCTGCCGGGGGCCGGCTGGCGTCCCGGCGGGGACCCCCGGATGCCGACAGCCTGCCGGGCTGGCCCCCCTCCACGGTGGCAGGGGGTTGCAGCAGCGTGGCGGTGGTTTAGTTTATAACTGGGCTGGTTGAGTGTATTTCTAAGCCTGCCTTAGGGAGAGGAGGGTGCCTGTGCCCGCAGAGCAGGGTGTCTGCACCGGAGAGAGCCGCGCTGAGTGCGGCAGGGCCCCGTCCCTGCGGGGTGCTGGCTGGGACGGAGCAAGGGTGACCATGGTGAGGCCGTGGCGGTGGCCATGGTGGTGGCTGTGGGGCTCCGTGTGCTCCCCGAGCAGGCACCGGTGCTGTGGGGTGGAATCGGCGCCGAGCCGGAGCGCTGGCTTTCCGGCAGCTCCTCCCCGGAGCTCGGCAGGCATCAGCGGGCAACGCTGGCTGTGCCACCGGGATAACCCCTGGCCGGATAACCCTGGGGGGCCCATGGCCGCCGCCCTTGCTGCCGTGTGCCGGCGTGGGAGCAGCACCCGTTGGGTGCCAGCGAGGTGCTGTGTCTGCCAAGGGCATGGAGCTGTGGCTGGGAAGGGGGAAGAGGCGATGCCGGTGCCCTTGGGGCTGCGGGGGAGAGGCCGCGGCGTACGGCCTCGCGCCGGGTGCTGGCGTGGTGAGATGGCGTCAGCCGGAGGAAACCGGCTGGAGGGGTGGCGGTGACCGTGCTGGTGGCATCGTCAAGTGCAGGGTGCTGTCCCCATCGCGCGTGGGGCAGGGGTGCACCGGGGAGAGGTGCCAGGGCTGGGGAGCCGGGGCTGCGGTGGGGGTGCAGCCGGGGGTCCCTCGCTCGGCAGGGCCATGCAAGGTGCCAGCGCACAGGGAGGCCCGGCTCTCCCCCCGGCCCCGCTCAGCTCCCTGGAATGTTTCTGGTCCTAATTTAAATAAAAATGATCCTTTTTGAAACAGGAAATTATAGACATATTTTGGGCTGTTGCTCTGGAAGTCCCTCCCCGGCTGGAGCGGGGACGGTGCCGGGACTCTCCATGCTATGGGGGGTCCAACCCCCTTGGCGGGGGCCGTGCTGAGCCACCCGTGTCCCCACGGACCCGCGCCGCAGCCGGGCAGGGGCAGCACCCGCTGTGTCTCGGGGGGCTCTCGGTGCAGTGGGGTGCGCGGGGGGCTGGCACAGCGTGGCTGGGCACTGGGGACCGGGTGAAACCACCCCACCGTGTCCCAGCCCCGCTCCCGACGCGGGGCAGCCAGCCTGGCTCGGCTCCACGCTTGTATTTATTTATTTACCGGCGAAATTCCTCTGGCAGGGACCAGGCGTGCGCCGGCCTGGCAGAAATATTCCAGAAACGCCTTCGACCGCTCCAGCGCTTCGGCGGGACCACAGGCATTCGGCAGCCGCGCTGGCAGACCCTGCGTGCCGTGCTCGCCCACCGACCGCGGGCACCCTGCTCCCCGGAGGTCACCGTCCCCGGGGTGCGAGGTCACCATGCCGCGGCGTGGATGGGCGCCGGCTCTTTGCTGTGTTCCCCCGAGGCAGGGGAGACGTGGCGTGGGGGCTGCCGGAGGCAATTTCTCCATTTTTCCGTCCTTCCTCCGTAGGAAGTTCTTGGTTTGGCTCTTCTGCCCTCGCCGTGGGCACGGTGGTGCCAGGGTGCCCTGCTGTGGGGGTCCCGCGGGGGCTTGCATCCAGCGGGCTCGGCCACAGGGCCAGTGCGTCTCTGCCGAAGTTCCCGACGGAGGAACGACAGGAATCTGCTGGCCAGGCAGAAATGCCGCCATCGCTGCATGGCCGGGCTGGGGGTCCCGGTGGAGATGGCCGGCGGCAGCCGGGCTCCTCCCAGGGGGGTGGCTCCGTGCCCTGCGCTGGGGATGCTCAGACCCCCCGGGAAGGCAGGACCACGCTGAGTTGCTCGGGTCCGTGTGGGTTTGGCTCGCTGGGGTGGGCTCTTTGGGCTGGTGCCCTCGCCGAACCCAGCCCAGCTGCAGGGTGCTGCGCCGGTGACTTCGGCCATGCGCCAGCTTGCACCGAAGCCTCTCGTTCCTGCTGCCAGGGAACGTGAGCGCGACTTTTTTGCTGATTATCCAGTGGCTGCCACCAGTGCTGCCTGGGGACGCTGGTGCCACCACGTTGTGCCAGCCCTGCCAAGGGAGTTTGCCATGGCCTCTCCCAGTGAGGAGAGCAGCCGGGGCTGCCGTGCAGTGCCAGCCCGGGGCAGTGCTGCGAAACCTGGCGTTGACGTGGGCCGGGAGGAACGTGGCCCAGTGCTGGCGTCCCCGGCACGGGGATTTCCAGCCCGCTGTCAGCACAGCCCTCGCAGTCAAGCTGGGACCCCCTGCTCCCTTGGGAGTGGTTTTCGGTTTGGGGCACGTCTGTGTCCCCGGGGTTGGGCAGGGACCTGCTCAGGTGCTGGCTGGGGTCCTCACGGTGCCTGGGTGGCTGCTGCCTCTCCCCGCCGCTGGCCTCCTCCGGGGGAGCCCCCCAGCCCCGCTCCCGCTTTTTCCAGGGAGACCTTGGACCTCCAGAGGCAGCTTTGCCACAAAAGCGGCTTTAGCGGGGGGCTGCCGGGCTGGCACACGCCCGTGACGCTGGCGTTGCCTCGGGGCGGGGGGCTCCCCGTCCCCGGGAGCGTTTCGGGGGGCCGTAGTGTTCACGGCAAAGCTAAGGGAGGAGCAAGCGGTGTCAGGGCTGCACCGCCCAGCACGACGCTGGGCCCCCTGCCGCGGGACCCTGGGGTGCAGGAGCGTGCAACCCCGTCCCTCGCAGCGCAGGACCCTCCCTGGCAGCCCCCAGCCCCGCCACCGCGCTCGGCGCTGGGGTGTCTTTCCCGCTTGCCCCGGGGTGGGCGGTGGGACGGAGGCCGCGCAGTTCCCCCCGCGGCTGCCCGAGAGCCCACATCACTTCCTCCGGTGGTGACGGTGGCGGCGGCGGTGGCGGCGAGGCCCCGTGTCCCCCCCGGCGCTCCCCCCGCCTGCTGCGCGCGCCGGCGGGCCCCTCGCATTCCTTGGCTATTTTTAGGGTGGCCCTATCAGCCCAGCTGTCCCGGCTGCCTCCCCGCACGCCTCTCCCACCGCGCTCGCCACGGTGGAAACCCCGCTCCCGGCTCACCCCAACCCTGCGGTAAGCTGGGGACCCCCGGCATGGCCGGCACGGCATGGGGGAACACGAGGGGGGCACGTGGGGCCAGTCCCGGCACCGGGGTCGGGGGGCCGCGAGGCTGAGCCCACCCCTGGGGTGCTTTGGTGGCCGGGGGCTGTTTCTTGCAGCCCCCTCAGGGACCTCGGTCCTCTCCGGGGACCTTCGGGGTGCTGCCAGGCTGCGTGGAGGGGGGAGCGCCGTGGGCAGAGGGTCTGGGGGCTCTGACCCACGGGCATGTTTGTCTCTGGACCCCCTGTGCCCATGCTCCGGGCGTCGGTGTTTCACACTATGGTCATGGGGGGGGACAGGGCTCTGCGCCCTGCCCGGCCCTGGGAGGGGGATTTCTCCCCTGGGAGGGGGATTTCTCCCCGACGGCCCCGGGTTGGGGAGCGCGGTGCCAGCCGGGGCGGTGGGTGCTGCCGGGGCTGCCCAGCCGCTGGCACAGGGTCAGGCTCAGAATAAACCCCGGCTGCCAGGGCGAGCTGGGTGCCCAGGGCAGAAAATATCCCTTCTCTCACCCTGGCATTTGCTTACCGCAGCCCGCCCAGGGGGGAAACTGAGGCACGGTCCTGCGGCCTGACTAAAGGGGCTTTTTTTGCACAATGAGTTTTGTTGGGTCTCAGCCCGGCCACCTGCCTGTCCCCAGAGCCCTTTCCTATAGGCGCTGCCTGTTTGTACGCTGAGCAGGGCCGGGTGGGCTCAGACCCCATTCCTGAGGTTCCTGGGCTCCCAGGGCCGGCGGGGAAGGGCACGTGCTCGTACACGGTGCCGTGGTTTGGCGTGCCGGCCCCGGCCCGTCTCACCTCTTCCTCTCTTCCCAGCCAGCGCTGCGGCTCCATGAGACATCGCCATGGCGTTTTCATCCCGGTTTGCGTTCTGGGAGCAGAAGGGAAGTCTCTCGCACGTTTTCCTGCGCCCCGCGTTCGGGTCACGCTGCCGCATGCTGCTGTCCGGCTCCCCCAGTTTGCCCAGTGCCAGCACCGTGTTCGGAGCGGTGCTCCCAGCCTCTCACTGCGCTGAGCAAAGGGGGAGCTGCCCCGCGCCCCACCGCAGCGTGGCTGCGGTCACCGGCGCGGTCACGCATGCGATTACTAACGCCATCACTAACGACTGCTTCGCCAGTGGCGGGTGCAGCCCCTAACTCGGTGTGAGCCACCTCGGTGCCAGCCCCGAGCGCTTGCGGGAGCTGTGCGATGGCGATTCGGGGAGCGTTGCCCGCGGGGTGAGCCACGTCCTGCCACCAAGGTGCCACGGCCGAGCCCTGGAGCTCGGAGGCACGGCCTGGGGGGGTTTGGCTGCCCGCCTTCCCCCCAGCCCCCTGGTCGCCCTGCTCGGCAGGGAGCTGGCACGGCCCACGGTGTGGCTGCCGCAGAGATGAGCTGGTGACACTTAAAACGTGCGGTGACGCCCGGCGGGGTGACACGCAGGAAGGCGCGTGGGGTGCGGCGACGGGGCTCTGCGTACCGGCTCGTTCGCCGGCTGCACACGACGAGGGGGCCGGGGACGAGCAGCCAGAGCGCGTTCCTCTCCCGCCTTTGGGGTTTGCCGTAGCCGGGGCGCATCGCTGTGCTTCTACCCCCCCCCCACTTTTTTTGGCCGCAGGGAAGCCTGGAAGGACACACGTCCTCATCCCTGGGGCTGCTGCGGGCTGCAAACAGGGGCTGTTTCATGCCGCAGCCTCCTGCCCCCCTGGCATGGAGTCGTGGTGCCGGCGGCTTTTCCGGCAGCGAGGCCCCGCGGCGGGCTGAAACGCGCTCCTCTTGTTTGTCTGACCCTCAGGTCAAGGACGAGGACAAATCCTTAGCTGTGAAAAGACCCGGGAAGGAGGATGGGGCTGTAAGTGTCGCGGGGCATGGGCAGGGTGGAGCTGTGTCGGGGATGGGGCTCGTCCTCAGTCGTGGACAGACCCTGTGCCAGGACCTGGGGGCATCACGGAGGGTCGTGGGCTCAGCACCCCCCTGCACCCTCCCGGTCCCTGGAAGCGCTGGTGGCAGCTCCAGGGCAGCGTGTGGAGGGCGGTGGGTGTTTTTGGCAGGGATGCCCTGCTGTCAACACCCAGTGATCTCTCCCTGTCTGTCTCCCCGGGGCTTGTCCCTGTCCTGCAGACCCCAGTGGGACGGTGGGTTCGTGCCCACCCTGCGGTTACAGCACCGGCTCCCGCTCTGCCCACCGAAGCCGCTGGTGGAGAAAACCTTGCGGCTTGCTCTGCATGTTGCGGAGAGGCTGCCGGTGCCTGAGCACTGAATTTTACCCCCGTACCAGCAGCCTGAGGGTTGGTGGGTCCCTGGCTGCCAGGGCTGGAGCAGTCGCCATTGCTCCCTGCCCCGGAGTCAGGTGGGGTTCTGGCAGTCGGCTGGGGAAGGGGACTGGGTGCTGTGTCCGCTGGTGCCGGGGTCTGGCCGGGAGCTGTGCTCCTGCGGCAGGGCACGAAGCCCCGGGCACCACCGTGTCCCAAGCAGAGGGTGCTTGCGGTAGCAGGCACCGTGCCGCTGGACGTCCGCTCACACCAGTGTCGTTGTGGCTGCAGCCAGAGAGCCCGAAGGATGCGGCGTCTGCGCCCCTGAATCCTGAGCGCCCAAATCCTGAGCCCTCGAAGAGCCCTGAGCCGGTGCTGAACGGGGCGGCGGTGAATGGTCTGGAGGGCCCCGGTGCGGGCAGCGAGGCGCAGGGGGACGACGGGCAGGGGCTGTCCCGGCGCAGGGTGGTCCGCGTGGTGCGCAAGGTGGTGCGCAAGGTCCTGCCGGGGGAAGACGCCGGCAGCGCCAAGGAGCCGGGGCGAGACGCCAAGTCTCCCGAGCCAGTGCCACCCCCCCGGAAGGATGACACTGGCCGTCCCGCCGTCCCGGCTCCCCCCGCCCCGCCGCCTCCCCCCGTCGTGCCAGCAGCCCCCGCCAAGCCAGAGCCCAAGGATGAGATCTCAGCGGGGCTCAAAACCCTCATGGCGAAGGGCAGAACCAAAGAGCACCGGCCGCGGCTCCGGCCGGGGGACAGGCGGGAGGAGAAGTCCCCCGAGCCGGCCGGGGGGGACGCGAAGCCGTCCCTGTCCCCGAGCACCAAAGCCAAGCCGGAGCCACCAGTGCAGCCTCTGGGAGGGAAAGCGGAGCCGGCAAAGGCGTCCGCTCCGAAACCCACTGCCCTGGAGAGGCACAAGGTACCGGTGTGTGCGCGGCGGGGGATGCTCTAACATGGCGGCACGGCGTGGTGTGAGCTCACCCGCATGGCTTGCAGTGGTTTTGGGGTGTGCGGTGCCGGGCGGGGTCACTTGTCGGGGCAGTTGTGTGCACTGCGGCCGCCCGGTGACGCTGCCCCTTGTCTCCCTCCTGGCTCGTGTGGAGAAGAAGCTCCAGCCTGGCGAGAAGCGGCCGACCCCCGCGAAAACCGCCCCGGCTCTGCCCCAGCAGGTGTGTGGGAGCGGGGACCCGGGTCCCTGGGCTCTGTGGGTGCCCACCGGTACCCCGGCTGTGCCAGCCTCAGTGCCCCCGGGTCTGTGCCAGCCTTTGCCCCGGTACCCGCCTCGAACGCTGGTGGGCTGCAGGGCCCAGAAAGACTTTGCGATAGTCCCTGGCGTGCCGCCGGCGCGGGCTGCAGTGCCAGCGGGGGCTGCGGGGCGGCCGGCCCGGTGCTAACGGTGCTCTGCCTCCAGGCTGCCCCTGGCCCCGCGCCCCGGCTGAGCCCGTCGGAGGAGGCACAGCGCCGGCTGGAGAGGATCTTCACCGCTGCTGTAATGCCAGGGACGCTGGCACTCACATGCCGCTCGCCCGGGGACGGGGACGGGTGGGCAGCGCGTGGCCGCCCCGGCCGTGCCGTGTGCTCCACACGGGGTGGTGGTACTCCTGTGCCTGGCCACCAGCCCCGTGGTCCTTCTTGGAGTGGCACCGGCCGCGGGGGACGGATGATTGAGGCTGCCGGTGGGTTTGGTGTTGCTGCCGGGACCAGCGTGCCCGGCCGTGGGGAGCTCTGATGCCCAGCAGCCCCCACTGGCAGCATCCCCGTGGCAGCCCGGGCACGGCTGCCCGTGGCTGGGAGGATGCCCGGGGTGCCGTGGGGGTCGTGGCCATGCCGGGGCCCTTTGGCGCGTGGCGGTGCTGCTGCTGCTGCTCTCTGCCTCTCACCCCCTCTATTCTCCTTTCTCTCCTCCTTCCTCGCTGCCGTTAGCTGGACCCCGCCGCCTCCGCCTCGGCACCCAGCCAGGTACCGTACCCCCGTCCTCAGGAGCCCTCTGCCTCCGCCGGCGACCCCCCGCCGTCCTCTGTCTGCCTCTGGGCTGGCGTCTGCGCCCGCGCCGTGTGCTGGAGCGTAAGGCTTTCCCCATCCCGCCCCGCTCCGTGGGCTGCTGCGTTGCCCGCGGGGCCGGAGGGTGCCTCACCCCAGCGGGGCCGTGCCGGGGAGCCGGGCGTCCCAGGAGGGTGCTCTCGGTGGAGGGGGCACAGCTGGGGCGGGCAGGGGTGCTGAGCAGGGTGCAAAGGGGCAGAGCACCCAGCGTAGGCAGGACGTATGTCTTGTGCCGAAGCAGCCTTGGGCTGTGGTGCTGGCAGAGCTCTCAGCGGCTCGGCACAGTGTCCCCCAGCCCTGGGGCTTTGGCAGCACGGCCTCGTGGCCAGTGTCCTTCCCGGCTCTGTGTGTCCCCAGCGCCGTGCTGGACCTGCCAGTCTGCTGGCCACCACAGTGGCCGTGGCACTGGGAGCGCCCACAGGGTTTGGCACGGCGGCGCTTTGCCCCGGCTTGCTTCCCCCCGCCGCGTTCTGGGCTGTCTGCGGGGCAGAGGTTCCCCCTTCTCGCCTTCACCCCCCGTCTCTCGGCCTCGCCAGGGTCAAGCGGACGATGCCCCGGCAGCTCCCTTTGGCCCCGTCCCTGCGGCAGCTCAGGTTTGGCTTTGGGGCTCGCCCTGCTCCCGGGTGGCAGGGACGTCCCCGCTGTGCCGGCCGTGCCAGCGCAGCATTTCCCACGCCGCGGTACTCCGCCGTCACTGTGCCGTGTCCTGTGTCCCTCCGTGAAGTCCCTGCAGCGTGTCCTGTGTCCCCACAGCGTGCCCCTGCCCCGTGTCCCCGCAGCATGTCCCATGGCCCCGCAGCATGCCCGGTGTCCCTGCGTGCCGGCACGTGGCTGGCGTGGCTGCCCGCTCTCTGGGCTGCGGTTTGGGAGCTTGGGCCCCCCAGGCTTGCCCGAGGTGGCCGTGGTGAACGCACTTGCTGTGACTTCATGTCTGCCCCGAGCCATGGCAGGGCCTGGGTGGTCTCCACAGCCCCGAGCCCACTGGGATCCCCAGGAGCAATGGGCAAGCTGGGCACACGTGCTGGGAGGGTGTGGGGCTTGCGGAGGGTGGCTGTGGCTGCCTGGCTTGTGGCCCCGTGGCCAGGTAGCCCTGCCTCCTCCATCCCCGGGGCTGTGGGGAGGAGATGAGGTGGGGACCATGACCACCCCACATCCCGCTGTCCCGCAGGCCAAGACGGAGGAGCAGATAGCGGCTGAGGAGGCCTGGTACGAGACCGAGAAGGTGTGGCTGGTGCACAGGGATGGCTTCTCCTTGGGTGAGTCAGGGCTCAGCCCGGTGCCGCTGGGACACGGGGTGCCCCATCCTCCCTGTGGCACAGCGAGGCCCCCAACCTGGCTGGTGTCCCGGGGGGGCTGCTGGCACGGCCCCGCTGAGCACCCCGTGCCCCTCGCAGGCAGCCAGCTGCGGCCGGAGGAGGGCAACCCCCTGCCCGAGGGCAAGGTGAAGGTGAAGCTGGACCACGACGGAGCCATCCTGGAGGTGGAGGAGGACGATGTGGAGAAGGTAGGGCCACGGGGTGGGGGACGGCGGGGCAGACCCCCGTTCCTCGCCTGATGCCCCCCTCCACCTTGCTGCCAGGCGAACCCCCCTTCCTGCGACCGCGCAGAGGACCTCGCCAGCCTCCTCTACCTCAACGAGTCCAGCGTGCTGCACACGCTGCGGCAGCGCTACGGCGGCAACCTCCTGCACACCTACGCCGGCCCCAGCATGGTCATCATCAACCCGCTGAGCTCCCCTTCCATGTACTCCGAGAAGGTGACCTCGCTGCCTGGGGGCGGACACCGGGTGGCTGGGAGCTGTGCCACCGCGCAGAGGGAGCGGGTGGGGGTGGCAGGGTGCTGACGCTCGCCCGCTCCCCTCCCCCTCAGGTCATGCACATGTTCAAAGGGTGCCGGAGGGAGGACACGTCCCCGCACATCTACGCGGTGGCCCAGGCCGCCTACCGCAGCATGCTGATGAGCCGCCAGGACCAGGCGGTCGTGCTGCTGGGCGCCAGCGGCAGCGGCAAAACCACCAACTGCCAGCACCTCGTCCAGTACCTGGCCACCATCGCCGGCAGCACCGGCAAGGTCTTCTCCGGTGAGTCCGTGCTGGGGTGCGGGGTCCCCGTGCCACCTGCGCACGCCCCTGGCTTTGCAGTCACAGCCTCCCACCGCCAGACACGCACCACGCGGCACGCTCTTCACTTTCTCACGCCGGTCCCTTTACCGCGCTCTCGAGGGCTGCCGCGGCGCGGAGCACGGCACAGCAGCAGCAGCAGCGCTTGCCCGGCTGGCGGTGCTGGCTCCGGTCGCCTGCCGCGCAGCCCCTGCACCCCACCGCCCCGCTTCTCTTCCCGCAGCGGAGAAGTGGCAGGCTCTCTACACCGTCCTGGAGGCTTTTGGCAATAGCAGCACCGGCATGAATGGCAACGCCACCCGCTTCTCACAGATCATCTCTCTGGACTTCGACCAGGCTGGGCAGGTGGCATCCGCCTCCGTACAGGTGAGGGGGCCGGCGTGGCCCCCCCGGCACGGGTGCCGGTCCATCCTCGCCGGGGTGTTTTCTCCCGGCAGCCCGGCCGCACGCTAGCCCGTGAGCTCTGCCGCAGACCCCCGCCGGCTGCCTGGCCGTGCTCGCAGCGCTTAGCGGCCAGGCGCCCTGCTCTCGTCTCTGTTCACGCCCGGACGTGCGCAGATCAGATCGACTCCCCGTCCGCGCTGCGTTACCCCAGTGTCCGGGTGTCTTTCTTCCAGACGACACGCTGGTGTGACAACAACAGAGCCCTTAAAATCCAAGAGAGCCGCCTCGTGCTCCTGTAGTAGCAGACACCCCGGGAGAGGAGATGCTCGGGGGTTTCTAGGATGATGTTTGCCCACGTGTGGTGGGCAGGAGACCGTCATGTCTCTGCAGGGACCCTGGGCAGGCGGCAAGGATGAGGCCAGGGTGGGCTGGGGGGGTCTCAGTGGGAGTGCGGTCCCCGGGGACGATTCCCAATGCTCCCACCTCTGCCAGACGCTGCTGCTGGAGAAGCTGCGTGTCGCCAAGCGCCCGGCCAACGAGGCCACCTTCAATGTCTTCTACTATCTGCTGGCCTGCTCTGACAGCGCCCTGCGGTGAGCTGGGGGGGGTGAGGGCATGGTCCCTGCCCTGGGGGGGTCTCCAGGACTCCCACGTGGGGCCAATCTCGGTGTTTATGTCCCCAGGACTGAGCTTCACTTCAACCACCTGGCAGAGAACAACGTCTTCGGCATCGTGGCCCTCTCCAAGGTCGCTGCTATGGGACTGGGGAGGGGCTGGGGGGGTGATGGGGTTCCCTGGCCCATTGGGGTGCAGGGGGGGGCAGGGCCAGACCCCCACACCAACGGCTCCTGTTGCTTTCCACAGCCGGAGGAAAAGCAGAAGGCGACCCAGCAGTTCAACAAGCTCCAGGCTGCCATGAAGGTGATGGGCATCTCCGGCGATGAGCAGAAGGCCTTCTGGCTCGTCCTGGGCGCCATTTATCACCTGGGGGCCGCCGGGGCCACGAAAGGTAACGAGCTGCTCGAGGTTGGGGGGCATTAACGAGCTGAGGCTTGGGGCTGATGGCTGCGTGGTGTCCCAGAGCGATTGCCAGCACCTTGTTGGTGTGGCCGAGCCTTGGGGGAGGTTTTGGGGCTGTGTCAGCTGAGGGACAGTGCCCTGAGACCCTGCGTGCTCTGGGGCACCCAGCTTTGCGCCCTCGGTCAGGGTGGTCCTGCTGGCTGGTGGGAACCAAACACCGCCAGACCTGGCCCCTGTGAGCTATGGGGTCCTGGCTGGGGCCGAGGGAGTTGGGGGGTGCGGGTGTCCCCCCTTCTCAGCATAACGCCTCTCCCCCCTGTCCTCCCCGCAGAGCCGCTGGCGGACGGAGCCGGTAATGGGAGCCGTGGGGGGCTCTGCTCCGGGTGGTGCCGCGCGGCGCCGGTTGTGGGGCTGAAATGGGGGCTTGGGGTGCTGCTGGTGTGCCGGGACCAACCCTGACCCCCGGCTGGGTCCTGGCAGCCCCAAATTTGCCTTCTGCCCATCAGGACCCCCCACCCGGTCCTCTTAGCATGGGGCAGGGCTGCCCCGGCACCCAGAGCTCACCGAGGGCTGCGGGGCTTGCTCAGATGGGCACCGGCTTTGCTCTCCGTCCTGGGGTGTGGTGAATTTGGCTTCGAGGGGCTGCTCTTCTCCCCCTCGGACTTTCACCTTCCCCCCATGGTGCTGGAAGCCCCCGTGGTGCTGCAGCGCTGGCGGGGGGGAGCCTGGAAGTGGATGCCCGGAGCTGATGGCTGCAGCAAGGGGATTTGCAGCCCCCGGGGGGGAAAGACGAGTGGGGAATGGGGAGGGAGAGTCCGGAGGGGTGTTGGGGCGCAGCGGGGTGCGGAGCTGCCCGTGGGGTGCTGATGGCACTAGAGGGCAGCAGGGCCCTGCTGCAGCCACCGCGGGGGACGCCTCGGGAGCTTCTTGGTGGGGGTCTGCTGGGGGGGGGACCCCCACATCCCGCTCAGGGGGAGCATCCCCACAGCCTGCTCCGGGCAGGCATCCCAGCGCCAGCTCTGTGCTGCTCCTGGAGCCTCCCCTGCATCTCTTGTGGACACCGGGGATGCTCAGAGCCAGCTCAGCCGCACCAGCCCCCATTTCCTTGGCCCCTTGGCACTTGTGCCGGGCTGGATCCGACAGCGGCTCCCCACCAGTGCCCACGGGGTGGCTGGGGCTCACGGGGAAAGGGCCCCCACGCCGGGTCGCAGCATCTCTCTGCAGCGATGCGCTGGGAGGGGACCGGGCTTGGCATGTGCGTGGCGGTGCCTGCGCGTGGCGTGTTTCGGCAGGAGGGCGTCCCCGTGCCGCGTGTCCGCGCTGTCGCGTGCCGTTGTTTCTAACCCCTGTCTCTGTTTGCATGGTGCATGCTGCCCTTTTGCCATGCAGACGCCGACGAAGGTAAAGTCTTGTTCTCTGCGCGTGTCTCAGGCTTCCCCTCCCACATGCCACCACCTTGCCGCTGTCGTGTCCCTGCTTGTCACCATTAACCTGCTCCCATCTCCCCTGCCCTCCCCCGGCATCCGTGTGCTTGTGTCCAGCAGCCGCAGTCTGTCCTGCCGTGTCGTGACGGAGCTGCTCAGTGCCTGTGGCCGAGCAGGACATGTCCCCGTGCCAGGGCGGCTCAGAGCCCCATGCTGTCCCGGGCTCCAGGGGTCCCCAGGCAGCGGTGGCGAGGGGTGACCCCCACTCCCCACCCCGCGGCGTGGCTCTGGGCTCAGCCCTGCAGAGGCACGAAGCCGTTCACCCTCCGTCTCCTCTCACCAGACCCCGAAACACGCTGGCCGTGCGCTCCCGCTGTGCGCAGCATCCCCAGCCTACTCTGGGGGACCCAGGCCTGGCTGGGAACACCCCCCTGTTTTGGGGGATGCCCTGGCTGGTGCTGAGCACCCTTCTCCACCCTGTAGCTGGGAGGAAGCAGTTTGCCCGGCACGAGTGGGCTCAGAAAGCCGCCTACCTGCTGGGCTGCAGCCTGGAGGAGCTCTCCTCCTCCATCTTCAAGCACCAGCCCAAGGGCACCCTGCAGCGATCCACGTCGTTCCGGCAGGGCCCCGATGAGCCCCCCCTGGGCGACGGCGGCACAGGTAGGGTGAGGGGCGGTGGGGGACAGCGGGTGGCCCCGGGGGACCCCAGGCTGGGGACGCTCAGCGTTGCCTTGGCCAGGTCCCAGGCTGACGGCGCTGGAGTGCCTGGAGGGCATGGCGGCCGGCTTGTACTCCGAGCTCTTCACCCTCCTCATCTCCCTCCTCAACAGGTACGTGCTGGGGGGCCGGGGGCAGAACCGGGGGGGCCCGGCAGCACCCACTCACCCCGCGGCGTCCCTCTGTCCCATGCAGGGCGCTGAAGTCGAGCCAGCACTCGGTGTGCTCGGTGACGGTGGTGGACACCCCCGGGGCGCAAAACCCCGAGCTGGCGGGGGAGAGCCGGGGGGCCACCTTCGAGGAGCTCTGCCACAACTACGCCCAGGAGCGCCTGCAGCTCCTCTTCCACCAGCGCACCTTCGCCCGCGAGCTGGAGCGCTACAAGGAGGTAACGGGGACTCTCAGGGCTGCCATCACCTCCCCTCCCCTCTCTGCACGAGCATCTCCTACAACGTCCCCCCAGTGTCCTGCCCCGCAGTCGCTCTGGACTGGGGCCACCCGAAGCAGCTCTGAAATGATGCTCGGTGCGGCGGGGGTTTCCCCAGGGCTCCCACCGCCCGCGGTGCCTTCGCCGGCAGCTCCGGCCCCAGCTGGGCAGCTTTGCCTGCGGACGTGCCAGGCTGGGAGGTGATGGGGTGGCTGGGGGTGGGACATCACTGCTGCTGCTCCATCTCGGCACCAACAGCCCAGAGGGACCCCTCCATGTGTCCTGGTCCTCCTGCGGCCCCCAGCATCACCCTGTGCCGTGCTGGCACAGTGGGGTGGTGGGATGCTGGGAAAGCCCTGCCTTCTGCCTGCACCCTGTTGAGACCAGTGCCCTGACCGGCTGCCGGTTCCCATTGCTGGTCCCCTGCCGCACAGGCACCAACCGCACCTCTGTCCCCCCTCAACAGGAGAATATAGAGCTTGCCCTGGCTGATGCCGAGCCCGGCTCCTCTGGCTCCATAGCCGCTGTAGACCAGCCCTCACACCAGGCACTGGTAAGTACCCGCCGTGCTTCCTCGTGGCCGCGTCACGGCAGTTTGTGGCGTGAGGCAGCGACCGGGTGGCTTTCGTGGCCCTTTGGCGGTAGTTAGGGGAAGGAGAGGGGCTGTCCCGAATGCCTGGCCGTGACAGCGTGGCTGCAAGTGTGTGTGCAGCCCACATCCCTGGTGCATCCCCTGGCATGGTGTCCCCCACCACCCCGGGAGCTGCCATGAGCAGGAGTGTGAGGAGCCCAAAGGTTCTCCAGTCCCTGGGGTGCTCAGGTCGCCAGGGTGCTCCGTTCCCCAGGGTGCTGTGATCCTCGAGGTTTTCTGGTCCATGGGATGCTCTGGTCCCCAAGGTGTTCGGGTCACCAAGGTTGTCCAGTCCCTGGGGTGCTCTGGTCCCCAGGGTGCTCTGGTCCCCAAGGTGCTCAGGTCCCCAGGCTGCACAGGTCCCCAAGGTTCACCAGTCCCTGGGGTGCTCTGGTCCTCAGGGTGCATATGTCCCCAAGGTGCCCCAGTCCCTGGGGTGCTCCAGTCCCTGCTGGAGGAGGCTGCAGAGACTGAGGGGGCTGCCTGCACCAGCCCGGCACGGGGTTTCGTCCCGCGGGTGCCTGAGCACAGCGTTTTCTGCCCCAGCGAGCATCTCGCTGCCCGAGCATCGCGTACTGACCCTTTCCCTGATGAGGAGGGGCCCTCTCCCGTGGTGCCGCTTTGCCTTGCTGCTGGCAGCAGCCGAGGTCGCGTGCTCGCTGGGTGGCCCAGTGCCCTGTCCCTTCCCGTCCCTGCCCCGGGGGACACCGGCATGTGGGGCCGGGGTGCAAGCATGGTGTCACCCCCAGGTCCGGTCGCTGGCCCGCACGGATGAAGCGCGGGGGCTGCTGTGGCTGCTGGAGGAGGAGGCACTGCAGCCGGGCGGCAATGAGGACACCTTACTGGAGCGGCTCTTCTCCTACTACGGCCCTCAGGAAGGGGGCAAGAAAGGTCAGGAGGGGCCCGGCACCGCGGGGCCATGCGTCGGCAACACGCTGGTCCCGTGCCCACAGTGCTGTGTCTCCCCACAGGGCACAACCCCCTGCTCCCCAGTGACAAGCCCCGACACTTCCTCCTGGGTCACAGCTCGGGGACCAGCTGGGTGGAGTACGATGCCACGGGCTGGCTCAACCACGTCAAGCACAACCCGGCCTCCCAGAACGCCTCCGCCCTGCTGCAGGAGTCGCAGAAGTGAGTGGGGTGCCAGGGCGGGAAGGGGGCACGGTGGCGGGGAGAGGTGTTTTTAGGGGGGTGACGTCCCCTCCGTACCTGGCAGGAAGGTCATCAGCAGCCTGTTTGCCGGCCGTGGCGGGTCGGCGCTGGTGCTGTCGGGCTCGGTGGCGGGGCTGGAGGGGGGCTCCCAGCTGGCCCTGCGGCGGGCCACCAGCATGCGCAAGACCTTCACCACCGGCGTGGCCGCCGTCAAGAAGAAATCCCTCTGCATCCAGATCAAGCTGCAAGTGGTGAGTGAGGGGGTGCCGAGGTGGGGGTCCCTGGCTCCGGCTGGGCCACCGCCGCGTGTCGCCGCTCACCCTGCTCTCCCGTGCACGCAGGACGCCCTCATTGACAGCATCAAGAAATCCAAGCTCCACTTCGTGCACTGCTTCCTGCCCAAGGCGGCGGGGGGCGGCGGGGACCCCCGGGCTCTGCCGTGCCGGCGGGTGAGCGGCAGCGAGCTGGAGCTGCCGGCAGAGCACTGCGAGGCCGGGCTCATGCAGCTGGACGTGCCCCTCCTGCGTGCCCAGCTCCGCGGCTCCCGCCTGCTCGACGCCCTCCGCATGTACCGCCAAGGTGAGCCGCGCCGCCGGCGCCCGGGGCAGGGGGTGCCAGGGCTGCGCTGCACGTCCCGCGGCGGAGATGGGTGCCGGGGGGGGGTCCCGGCTGCATCTCCTCCCCGGGGAGCCAAAGCTCCCCCAGGGAACCCCTTCGGGACTGCCCTTGCTCCGAGCCTCCTGTCCCCGTCCCCCCCGCCCCGTGGGGCCCTTATCTGCGCCGGGGACAGGCATGGCCTTAATTGGGTGTCTCTGCTGGTGCCGCTGGCAGCTCTCCCACTGGCAGCCAGCCGTGTCCCGCTGGGATGGGGGACTCCGGGTTGTGCTCAGCAAAACATTTATTGATACGTGTGGCCGGCCGCTGAGCCGAGCTTTTATTGCCTGGAGGCTGGACCCTTCCGGCCACGATCGGAAATCGAT
Source organism: Opisthocomus hoazin (assembly GCF_030867145.1). Taxonomy (NCBI): domain Eukaryota; kingdom Metazoa; phylum Chordata; class Aves; order Opisthocomiformes; family Opisthocomidae; genus Opisthocomus; species Opisthocomus hoazin. Next base: position 12,168,622 of record NC_134433.1, on the reverse strand, counting down.
GCCACCCGCTCACCTCCTGGATCGATGGCTGTGCCGGGGTCAGCGTCCCCGTCAATACCCCATCGTTAATTAGGATGTGGAGGCTCGGCACGGCGAGCGCGATGCAGAAGTTGGCTGCTGCTCAGAGCGGAGCTGGAGCGGGGCCGTGTCCCTGCGCTCCCCCCGAGGCAGGATCTGGCCGCTTTCTTCCCAGATCTCAGCCAAAATTGCTGGAGGACACAGCCAAGGAAAACCTCCCGGGGAGGGTCGAGGCGCTCCGGCCGTGCCCGGCCCCGTGGGGAGCTTGCGCTACGTGGGGTGACCCCATCAGGTCTCCCAAAAGATGGGCCCCAGCAAGTCAGGGCACGCGGGGCTGACCCCGGCCGTCCCCGGGGTGTGCTGGCTGCCCCCGCAGCCCCGCTCTCCCTTGCTCCCCCCAGGGTACCCCGACCACATGGTGTTTGCGGAGTTCAGGCGGCGCTTTGACGTCCTGGCCCCGCACCTGACCAAGAAGCACGGGCGCAACTACATTGTGGTGGATGAGAAGCGGGTACGTGCCCCGTGCCGGGGTCAGCGGTGTGGTCTGGGGTCCCCTGCACCCCAGGGTGCTGCCAGCCCGGCCCTGACACCCCTCCCTCCCCGCAGGCAGTAGAGGAGCTCCTGGAGTCGCTGGACCTGGAGAAGAGCAGCTACCACATGGGCTTGAGCCGGGTATGATGCCCGACGCTGGCTGCGGGTGCCAGTGACGGCACGGGCAGGGGTGGGCGGCACGGCTTGGCACGGCGCGCCGGGGCAGAACAAGGGCAGCACTGTTTGCTCCCACCTACGGCATTCCTCGTGCCCGGGGAATGAAACCCCCACGGCGGGACAGGACCGGAGAGCCGCATCCTCGCCGGTGGGAGGGTGGCATGGCGTGGCCGGAGGGATGCCGGCACCCATCGGCGTCTCACCGTGCTCCCCTCCCGCAGGTGTTTTTCCGGGCCGGCTCGCTGGCCAGGCTGGAGGAGCAGCGGGACGCGCAGACCAGCAGGAACATCACCCTCTTCCAGGCAGCATGCAGGGGCTTCCTGGCACGGCAGCAGTTCAAGAAGAGGAAGGTTCGTCCCAGCAGTGCTCCCCTCCCCGCTCTGCTGCACAATTTCGCCTAAAATGGGCAGCGCAGCCTTTCTGCCGCCTGCCTGGGCCAGCGCCTCCTCCTCCCGCCTCCCCCCGCGCCTGCCCAGCCGTGGGGAGCCGTGGGGGGCCGGGGGGAACCGGGGGGGCCGAGGGGGAACCAGCGGGGAGGGTGCTGGGCATCACCGCAGCGGAATGAAGCAGAGCGTTGGCTCCTACTTTTATTATTAAAGAGGGCGTAAAATAGGCGTCTCGGCAGCGCCTCGCCTTCTGCAGGATTCGTGTTTGGAGGGGCTGGAGGGAATCAAACAGCAGATAAGCTGGGTGCAGTTAGCCCGAATGTTAACGAAGGGGAGCGTGCGGGGCTGCCGGCAGGGGTGCTGAGCGCCCACCAGCCCTGCTTTGCCCCGCCGGCGGCACCCCGTGCTGACACGGTACCCTGTGCTGACACCATACGCCGTGCAGATCCAGGATTTGGCCATCCGGTGTGTGCAGAAGAACATCAAGAAGAACAAGGGGGTGAAGGGCTGGCCCTGGTGGAAGCTCTTCACGACCGTGCGGCCCCTCATCGAGGTGCAGCTCACCGAGGACCAGATCCGCGGCAAGGACGTGGGTATCTCTCTGCCGGGGGACGCTGGATGGGGCAGGGTGGGCTTGGGGGAGTGTTGGTCCTGAGCAGGGCCCTGCCGTGGGGTGGGATGCAGGATCCTGCAGTGGGGTGGGATGCAGGAGCCCATAATGGGGTGGGATGCAGGAGCCTGTGATGGGGTGGGATGCAGGAGCCCACAGTGGGGTGGGATGCAGGAGCCTGCAGTGGGGTGGGATGCAGGAGACCGCAGTGGGGTGGGATGCAGGACCAGGGCTGCCCTGAGCCCCATCAGCGCCAGGCTCAAATTGCTCCCTAATTTGCGAATCAGCATGTCATTAGCATCCTGAGAGCTGGCTGTTGCGTGAGCCCAATTACAAGGCGTGGAGAATGGAAATGAAACCGTGTGCCGAGAGGCGTACGCGGGGGCTTGGTGCTGCGCTGGCAACCAGACACTCATGCCCCCACCGAGCCCGCCTGGCACGGAGCCACTGCCTGGCTCAGCTTTCACCCTGATCCGCCGAGGACAGGTGCCTGGGGTGGGGGCTCCTGGGCACCCTCCTGCTTCCCCAGCCTGTGCTGGGACCAGAGGAGGGAAAGGAAGATGTGCGTGAAGCTGGCAGCCGGGCACACCGCCCTGGTGCTGGCTGGTGGGCCCCGGGCATCCCGGTGGGCCCCCTCCCTCCCCATCTGGGCTGCGTGCACCCAGACCCTTCGGTGAGCTGCTGATGGGTGGCTTTACTCCCACCCCCTCTCCCAGGGGGTGCGGGGACCCCTCTCCAGCTTTGCCGGGGCTGCCTGGCGTTTCGACACCATTTATGGGGTTGGAGTTGGCCCGGCGGCGGAGTGGGTTGGGGAAAATCCCTGCCCGGCCCTCGGCAGGGGAGAGGGCCCCCTGCCCCGAGGAGCCCCCACCCTGCCCACCCAGCGCTGGGGGGGCACTGGGGGGATGCGGAGAGCTGCCAGGCTCCTGCCTGCCAACCTCTTGGCCTTGCGCCTGCCCCCTCCCTCACCGCCCGCTCTGTTGCAGGAAGAGATCCAGCAGCTCAAGAGCAAGCTCGAAAAGGTGGAGAAGGAGCGTAACGAGCTCCGGCTCAACAGCGACCGCCTGGAGAGCAGGGTAGGTCCTTGCCGGCACCGGGACGGGGTGCGGTGCTGTGCCGGCTTGCCCCGGTGCGGCTCACGATCCCACTCCCCCCCCGCCAGATCACAGAGCTGACAGCGGAGCTGACGGACGAGCGAAACACCGGCGAGTCGGCCTCCCAGCTGCTGGACGCCGAGACGGCCGAGAGGCTGCGGGCCGAGAAGGAGATGAAGGACCTGCAGGTAAATGCACCTTTCCCCAACCTCGCGGCATGTCCTGACCCGCCCCGGTGCTCACCGCGGCCGTGTCCCCTCCCAGGCCAAGTACGATGCTCTGAAGAAGCAGATGGAGTCGATGGAGATGGAGGTGATGGAGGCTCGGCTCATCCGGGCAGCCGAGCTCAACGGGGAGCTCGACGATGATGATTCAGGTACGGTCCTGCCTCCAGTGCTCGCTGCTGGCACGCCCTGGGTGCCCCGTGGTCGCAGCACCGTGCTCCCTTTTCCACGGTGGCCCCGTGCCACTCCACACAGGCCCCTGGTGACCCCCTTTCCCTCGCAGGTGGCGAATGGCGGCTGAAGTACGAGCGGGCGGTGCGGGAGATCGACTTCACCAAGAAACGGCTGCAGCAGGAGCTGGAGGACAAGCTGGAGGTGGAGCAGCAGGGCAAGAGGCAGCTGGAGCGGAGGGTGAGTGGGGGCTCGGCCCCACGGACCCCCCCAGATCCCCTCAGTGTGGGGATGGGTAGGGGGCGGGCAGCTCAGAGCTGAGGGAGCATGTGGCTGGGGCAGCGGGGACGCGGTGGCTTCCCGGAGCCCTGAGCACCCTGCCTGCTCCTGCCCGCAGCTGACGGACCTGCAGGCAGACAGCGAGGAGAGCCAGCGGGCGCTGCAGCAGCTGAAGAAGAAGTGCCAGCGCCTGGCCGCGGAGCTGCAGGACACCAAGCTGCACCTCGAAGGCCAGCAAGGACGCAACCACGACCTGGAGAAGAAGCAGCGGAGGTGGGGAAGCTGTGCTGGGGGGGGGGGGGGGTACGGGGGGGGGGGACACGGCATCCTCTCTGTGCGGTGAGCCTCTGGCAAAGTGACATTACCATTTTAGCAGGGATTTGGGCACTTCACCAGCTCCCGCTTGGCCGAGGCATCTCCAGCTGGATGGGGCTGCCCGGGTCAGATGTGTTCATTGAGGGTGGGGGACCCTGGTGCCCTTCTGGGGGGCCCGGAGCTGAGTGATCCCCCGGAATGGGACCGTGCCCCACAGCAGAGGCTGCTCGTGCCCCGTGGCTGTGCTCCGCACTTGCTCTCATCCCATCCCCTTTCCCAGCCCCAAAGTTTGCTAACGTTATTAAGCAGCAGGGACGCTTTCATCTCATTATGGTAATGATCACACACACAAATACAGCGAGAGAATCCAATCTAATTAATTTCAATTTCCGCGGATTGGAGTCTGTGCTAATGCAGCTGTTTATTACCCAGCGCGAGGAGAAACGGGGATTAGCTGCCGAGGTGTTTAACGCAGGTCACAAACTCAAGCACACGGTTGTTTTCCAAGCCCCAAAGGCAGCAATTTCAGAGCAAACCCGGCTGATCCCACCCCAGGGGTGTTGGGAGAGGCTGTCCCGGTGCTGCCCGGCCCCGCCAGGGAAGCAAGACCCCTCCGGGGATGGGACTGGTGCCATCGCACTTGGGACCGTGGCACCGGGCTGCTGCCGGGGAAGCCAAGCTGCCGCAACAGCCCATCTCTGCTGGAGACCCGGCCGTGTCCTGCAGCCCCTCCGTGTCCTGCAGCCGCTCTCTGTCCTGCTCGGAGGGTGCGGTGTCCCTGGCTGCCTCCGCGTAGCCAAGCCCTCACCGTTCGCAGCCACGGTCCCCGCCGGCACGCGGGGCTGCTGGGGGCTGCGCTGCGGGGCTGCGCTCTCCGTTAGCTGCTGAGCAAAGGCACCAGGAGGAGTTTCTCCAAGCGGCTCCGTGCCACCGTGCTGGCAATTAAAGGCTCATCAACAGCGGGTTTCAAATGAGCACCCAGCAGCACGCCGCCCTTCCTGGTGCCTGCTGCCATGGGATGGGGATGCTTGGGGCGGTGCTGGTGGCATGGGGCTGGGGACCCCCCTTCCCGGTGCCTGCTGCCATGGGATGGGGATCCTTGGTGCGGTGGTGGTGACATGGGGCTGGGGACCCATCCCCGGTGCCCGTCACGGGGTGCTGAGTGCCCGACCTGCTCTCCCCATGCAGGTTCGACAGCGAGCTCTCGCAGGCACACGAGGAGACTCAGCGGGAGCGGCTGCAGCGGGAGAAGCTGAGCCGTGAGAAGGACGTGCTGGTGGCCGAGGTCTTCGGCCTCAAGCAGCTGCTGGAGGTGAGCGGCCCCCGGTCCTCGCCCCAGTCCCCCAACCAGTGGGTGCCCCGGGCTCACGGTGACCCCCTCTCTCGGCAGGACAAAGACTCGGACATTGCGGGGCTGACGCAGAAGGCAGAGGCGCTGGAGGCCGAGCTGCAGGACATCTCCTCCCAGGAGTCGAAGGACGAGGCGTCCCTGGCCAAGGTGAAGAAGCAGCTGAGGGACCTGGAGGCGAAGGTCAAAGACCAGGAGGAGGAACTGGACGAGCAGGCTGGGACCATCCAGATGCTGGAGCAGGTACGGCGGGGAGGGGCGAGGTTTCTGGGTGGGGTGGTTTCGTGCAGGGCTGTTATTACCTGGGCCGGGCTTGCCCGGGAAGCGGAGGCGGTCGCCCTCAGCCCAGCATTGGGCCAGGCATTGCGGCTGCCGACGCGGCTCCTGGCCCTCCGTGCCATGGCTCGGCAAGTCGCCATGGGGCAGGCGGCCCGCCCGGCCTCCGACCAGGGGGTTTTCCGGGTGAGCGGTGCCCTGGGAGCGACGTGGGGTGGTCCCCATGTACCCTTCTCTCTGACCGCCTTCCTCCCCTGTTTGCAGGCCAAGCTGCGGCTGGAGATGGAGATGGAGCGGCTGCGGCAGACCCACGCCAAGGAGGTGGAGAGCCGCGACGAGGAGGTGGAGGAGATTCGGCAGTCGTGCCAGAAGAAGGTAGGGCTGGGCTGCGGCCCCTTTTGCCCAGGGGGGACCCGGATGCATCCCCCTGCCCCGGCTGGGTGCCGGGGAGCTGCCAGCCAGGCAACATCATGCAGCCATGGCCCGGTTCTGCTGGCCTGGCAGGTCCAACCGGTCCCTCTGCTGCCCTGGCCGGTGTGTGCCAGGCTTTGCACCTCTGGTTGCACAAACACCCAGCTGGTGGGGTCACCCCGTGTCCCCAGTATGTGGGGACACACAAGAGGGGGGTCCCCGCCGCCCTGACCGGCTGCCTGGGCTGTCCCCCAGCTGAAGCAGATGGAGGTGCAGCTGGAGGAGGAATACGAGGACAAGCAGAAGGTGCTGAGAGAGAAACGGGAGCTGGAGAGCAAGTTATCTGCCATCAGCGAGCAGGTAGGGCACAGGGCAGCCGGGCACGTGCCTCACTTTGGGGACCCCGTGGTGGCTTTGGTGGGTGGGTGCCCACCGGCATGGTGCCCTGGCATGGTTCCCCCCCGCCACAGGCCAACCAGCGGGACTTTGAGACGGAGAAGCGCCTGCGCCGGGACCTGAAGAGGACGAAGGCGCTGCTGGCTGATGCACAGATCATGCTGGACCACCTGAAGAACAACGCGCCCAGCAAGAGGGAGATCGCCCAACTGAAGAACCAGGTGGGCATCCAGACCCCCCAAAAACCGCAGCCCTTGAGGGAGATGGGGTGTCCCTGTGCCCCGGCTGGGCACTGAGCCGTGTCCCCGTAGCTGGAGGAGTCGGAGTTCACCTGTGCAGCCGCCGTCAAGGCCCGCAAGTCGATGGAGGTGGAGATCGAAGACCTCCACCTGCAGATCGATGACCTGGCCAAGGCCAAGGCAGCAGTAAGTGTTTTTGGGGTGCGATGCACCGTGATGGGGCCGTGCCCCACCTGCACCCGGGGGAGACCCCCATGGGCACAGCACGCTGGCAGGGTGACCCCACACCGTTCGGGGTGGTTTTGGGGGTGGGTGCCCCATCTCCTGGGGCGCAGTGGGAGACGCAGGGGTCTCCCCGCAGCTGGAGGAGCAGCTGAGCCGGCTGCAGCGGGAGAAGAACGAGGTGCAAAGTCGGCTGGAGGAGGACCAGGAGGACATGAACGAGCTGATGAAGAAGCACAAGGCGGCTGTGGCCCAGGTGAGGGGGTCATGGTGGCTGTGGCGCTCCCACCCCCCTGTAACACCCCTCTCGGAGCCATTACGGAGGGGTCCCCGCTGATGGCCCCGGCGTGTCCCGCAGGCATCCCGGGACCTGGCGCAGATGAATGACCTCCAGGCTCAGCTGGAGGAGGTCAGCAAGGAGAAGCAGGAGCTGCAGGAGAAGGTGGGGAGCACCAACGTTGGGCAAGGGCATGCACCCTGAGCAAAGCTGGGAAGACGGGGGGGCACTCAGAGACCCGCTGCCCGCCCTGGGTGGGGGGGCCCTCACCCTGGGGGTGCAGGGCCATCCCATGGGGACCTCTCCGTTGGGACGGGAGCAGCGTGGCCGGCAGCTCCGCTCCCGTGCGGCATGGCAGGGAGCTGGGGAGGTTGTGGCCGAGGCTGAGTTTGTGCCCCCCCCTCCACTGCAGCTGCAAGGCCTGCAGAGCCAACTGGAGTTCCTGGAGCAATCCATGGTGGACAAGTCACTGGTGAGCCGGCAAGAAGCCAAGATCCGCGAGCTGGAGACCAGGCTGGAGTTCGAGCGGACGCAAGTCAAACGCTTGGAGGTGGGCGCTGGGCTCTCCCTCCGCTCTGGCTGGGACCGGGAGACAACGGGACCGTGATGTGAAGCTGCGCAGGGGGAATGCTGAGCGCATCCCCAACATCCCCTCCCCAGGACCCCCCACGCTGCAGCCCTCCCGGGCCAGCAGCCCATCCCCGTGTCCGCAGGCAAAGCTCCCTGCAAGCGCCGATAACAGTAATCCACCAGCCAGCCCGGCAAAGTGCTGCTGTTTCCCTGCACTGACTTAGGGAAATTATAGACTCTCCCGGCCCCGCTAAACGCAGCCTGCTTTATATTCTGCCTTTGCAGCTCTGCCGGGGGAGCGGAGCAGCTTAGCTCTCCTCTTCATATTTTCCTAGCTGTTATTTCCCTTCCCCGCTTTCTCTGCCGGGGCCATAAATATGCAGCGGCTGGCTCAGCGGCTGGGGGAGAATAGGAGCTATTTTTTCCCTACGTTACACGCTGTAATTACTTCACAACAGTTAAATCTATTTTTCCAATTCAACAAAGCCCCCGCGGTTGTTCTGCCCCTTCCCTGGCCCTCCGGGGGGGTTTCTTCTCCATCTCCTTGTGTAAATTCATGGGGATGAGATCCGTCCTCGCATGAGCCCTTGGTGGGTGTTGCTGCCAGGTGAGGGGTCCGCAGGGGCGTCTGGGGTGACCCTGCGCCCGCTGCTCCGCAGAGCCTGGCCACGCGGCTGAAGGAGAACATGGAGAAGCTGACGGAGGAGCGGGATCAGCGTGCAGCCGCCGAGAACCGGGAGAAGGAGCAGAACAAGCGCCTGCAGCGGCAGCTCCGCGATGTCAAGGAGGAGATGGGTGAGCTGGCCAAGAAGGAGGCGGAGGCCAGCCGCAAGAAGCACGAGCTGGTGAGGCACCCGTGACGGGGCCAAGCAGAGGGATGAGGGGGTTTTACTGGGGTACCTGGCTCACCTCACTCCCTCCCCGCAGGAGATGGACCTGGAGAGCCTGGAAGCCGCCAACCAGAGCCTGCAGTCGGACCTGAAGCTGGCCTTCACGCGCATCGGGGACCTGCAGGCAGCCATCGAGGATGAGATGGAGAGCGACAGCAACGAGGACCTCATCAACAGGTGAGAGCGCCCGGGCCTGGCTCCCGCATGCGGCACATCACCGGGGCTCCCCGCTTCTCCTCGACACGTCAGAAATGCCGCGGGGATCCCTCGGCTCTGCCTGGCCCTGGCAGGATGCACTCTGTCCATCCATGCATCGTGCACCCGTGCATCCGCCCGTGCACCCGTGCATCCGTCCATCCATGCATGGTGCACACGTGCGTCCGTGCGTCCATCCTTCCCTCCGCCTGCAGCCCCCGGGCAGCTTCACCCGCTTGCAGAGGTGCCCAAAATGCAGCCAGAGCTGTGCCAGCTGGCTGGAAGCAGCCCGGCGAGCCCCAGGAGCCGGCGCAGCGCAGACTGGCGGGAGGTCTGGGATGCTGGGATCCAGCCTGGCCCAGGATGCTGGGATCCAGCCCAGGACGCTGGGATCCAGCCTGGTGCAGCCCGATGCCAGGGGTGCAGGGCAGCCACACCTCCCTCCCTTGGCCCTTCCCCACCGTTTAATTTGCCCCCCATTTGTTGCCCACCCACTTGGTCTTTTTTTTTTTTTTTCTCCTTTCATTTGATTTATTTCTGTTGTGTTTCTCCCCCCTCCGACCCCCCTCACCCCCTCCCAGTTTGCAGGACATGGTGGCAAAGTATCAGAAAAGAAAGAGTAAACTGTGAGGAGCTCCTCTTTCCTTCCCCCCCTCCCCTAACCCCCACCTCACCCCCACGGGCCGGGGCCCCGCATGCCACTGGCCCACCTCCGCATGCCCTAACAGCACCCACGGCACGGCACATAACCGCATCCCGCGCGGGGGGACAGGCGCCGAGCCCCCGGGCCGGCGCGGGGTGATGCTCTGCCATGGCTAACGACGGCTGTGTCGGCGTGGGGCGGTGACGGAGCCCCGCTGCCACGCGCAATTAATATCCCCCACTGCGGTCGCTCCGCCGCGACCCGGGTCCCGCTTAACTAACGACACGCTCGCCCGGACATAAATTGCATTTGATGTGGAGTTTAATTCCGCCGTTATAAAACCTCAGCTGCCCCCAGAGTTTGTTTACGGGGCTCGTCGGGGTTTGGGTTTTTTTGTTGTCGTTGTGTGTTTTTTGTTGGTTTTTTTTTTTTCCAAGCCGAGCGTTGCCTGGATGTATTGCAGGGGAGGGAGACGCGCGTGATGGAGTGCGGCTCGTTGCGTTGAATTTAACGACGAGGATTCGTATTCAGGGTCTATCCCAGCCCGTCCCCCGTGCCGCCTGCCACCGTCCCCAGACAGGGAATAAGCCCAAAGCCGAGCGGATCAAACGCCCGTTTAAGACCATTTGCTATATCCCTTCCCCGGCAGTGGCTCGGCGGGAGCCCTCGCCTCTCGCCAGCCGGCGGCGGGGTGAGGAGAGACGGGGCCGTGCCGCTTCGATTTGCTTATAGATCCCGCCGGTACCGCCATAACCCTAATGAAAGCAGTAAGCAGTTAGGTATTAAGGGAGATTTATGCAGGGATGCTTTTAACGTGGAGGAATGGATTTTGCAATGCATACAGCACCTTCTTTCTAAAGGCAATCAATATGGTTACGAACGGCCGTTATAAATTAGATGGTTTAAGCCAGATAGGGCGTTTTTTACGCTGGGACGTAAATCAGGGGCTCTCCGGCACGGCAGGGCTGTAAATCTGCCCGCTGCGCTCCTGCGCCCGCCTTGCCGGAGTCGTTTCTGTTCTGCCTGCTAAACTCCTGTTTACCCAGGGCCATCAACATCGCTCTTCCTCGCTGTAATTTTGCACTCAACGGCAGCCTATAAAATGAACCCACTTAATTCCTTCCCAGCCCCAGAGCTGGAAATCTCCCGTGTTTCTGGAGCCGTGCCCTGCCTGCTGCACCTCGCTGCCCCGACGCCGGCCTCACCGTTTTATCTTCCCAGCCCCGGAGCCGTGCCGTGGGCAGGGAGAGGGGACGGTGGGCAGAGGCTGCAGGAGCCCCGTTGCCAGGCAGGGGGGTGGTTTGGGGGTTTGGGGGCTGCGCTTCGGGGAGCCCCTGGCACGCAGGTTGAGCTGTCTGCATGCGGGTTGCGCCCCGGGAGATGGAGCGGGACCACGAGATGGGGTTTCGCCCGTGCCAGGGCACACAGGCAGCAGGTGCTGGGGGAGTTTGGCACCCGCCGGTGCAATTTTGCCTCCCCAGCACCCAAAATCTCACCGCCCCATGCTCACCTCTTGCTTTCTCCCACCCCGACCTGCTCCTCCGGCAGCGACGGCGACTCAGATGTAGACTCAGAGCTGGAGGAGCGCGTGGACGGGGTGAAGTCCTGGCTCTCCAAGAACAAAGGCTCCTCCAAAGCGCTCTCGGATGACGGCAGCCTGAAGGGCAGCAGGTGGGTGCAGGGCTGGGTGCCGGGCTGGCTGCGGGGGGACGGGGTGAGCTGTGCCGGGGGACGGCCGGGGTGCAGGGTGGGCACCCGTGGGACGTGGCACTCTGCGCTGCCGCCTGCTGCTTGTGTGGCCGGCCAGGGAAGGGTTCATGCTGGTGAGTGGTTCGGTCTCCACTGGGGACACACGTCCCCACGCCCAGAGGGACCCCCGGTCCCCCTCCCCAGCATCCCACCCGCTGCGGCACGGGATGCACCCCGGAGGTGCGTGGGCATCCGCATCGTCCCCCCTCCACCCTCCCCTCCTCCGCCGCGTCCCTCCCCGCACCTCTCGGCAAACAGGCTGCCCGCACAGCCCCCGGCAGCCCCGGCGGAGGGGGGGACATGGCCGGGTGCCCCCACGGCACGGGGCCGGTGTGGGGCTGGGGCTCGCAGCCCCGCTCCTGTTCCCTGGGGAAAGCGCTCGCCTGCTGAGCGCAGATTGCTTTTATCCAAACCCAATTTCCTAGCAGGGCTCCGGGCGTCCCGGGGGGCTCCCCCCCCTCTGCCGAGCAGGGGGGAAAGATCTGAGCCGTTTTTTCTTAATTGGTTTAATTTATTCAGCGGTACAGATGTAAAACATTTTGTTATTGGAGATAATTCCACCTTTTCTGAAGTCGGGAATCAAACGCAGCGGCTCCAGGTAGCCGACAATGAAATAAATTGAACGCAACACTTGAAAGGGGAATCAAAGTGCCGGGTAGAACAATTCCCCCATTTCCACGACATTTTTCCGCGATGCTGTTTCCCGCTGACGCAAATTACCGAGGCTGCCGCGCGGCCCCCCCCGCCCGCTCACCTCCGTCTCTCTCTTGCCTCCCCGGTGCGTGCGCGGGGCCGCGGTGCCGCCGGCGCAGGTCAGCGCTGCCGGACGGTCCCGAGGGCGAGGAGCGGCCGGTGTCGGTGTTGAGCTGCCTCAGCTATCGGAAGCGGCCGGGCCTGAAGGACTCCATAGGCGGCCGTGGGGACGAGCAGACGCTCTTCAGCGCGCTCAGCGAGCGGGCGCCTTCCCCCGAGCGCGTTGCCCGCAGGGTGGCCCGCGGCGGCGAGCCCGAGGACCGGGCGGCCGTCATCGCCCAGGCCTTCGCCGACGCCAGCAGCCGGGCTCGGCAAGGGCTGGGCAAGCGTTGGTCCCTGTCGGCTGCCGACGGCGAGAAAGCCTCCGTCGCCTCCGCGCCGGTGAGCCGGGCCTCCTCCACCTCCTGGCGTGGGCTGGAGGACGGGGACGAGGGGGACGAGGGGTGCTCGGTGCTGAGCTTCGCCCTCTCCAGCCCCGGGAGCTTGCGGAGCCGGCGTGGGGGACCTGAGGGTCGCCCCGAGTCGCGGCTCTCTGTTGCCCGCAGCCGCCTGGATGAGGCGGACGAGGGGTCCCGCGGGCAGCCCCCCCTGGGGCGCAGTTTCTCCGTCCCCCCCCGGCCCCGCAGCGCAGCCTCCGAGGAAGGGGGTCCTGGGGACGCCCGCCCCGTGAGGCACCGCTCCTACCTCGACCCTGACCTGGAAGCTGCCATCCAGGAGGTGCTGAGCTACCGCCCGTCGCGGGCCGGGGGCTGCTCCAGCCCCGAGGCCGACTCGGGGGACGATGGCCGCAGCGTGCGCAGCGTGCGCAGTGCGGCCCCCCTGGGCGCCGCCGACCGTCCCCCCGGCAGCCTCCGCCGCTCCGCATCCGCCCTCGACTTCTCCCGGCGCGCCGGCCGGCACCGCAGCAGCTCAGGCTCCTCCGAGGAAGAGGAGGAGCGGAAGAAGAAGAATGCCAAGAAGCACGCCAAGAAGACCAAGAAGAGATCCAAGAAGAAGAAGAAGAAGCAGCAGTCATCATCCGACTCGGATTCCTCCTCCGATTCCACCTCCGATTCCTCCTCCGGCTCCACCAGCTCCTACCGCAGCACCTCCAGCGTCAAGAAGGGCCCGCGGGCGGCGGGGGGCGAGGAGCCGGGACGCCCCGGCCGGGGCAAGAAGGAGGAGAAGCAGCGGAAGAAGCAGGTCGACAGCCTGATGATGAAGTACCTGTACCGGCCCGAGAGCGACTGAGGCAGGAGGTGGGAGCGGTGTGTGCCGTGCAGCATGAACCTCCCCGTGTGCCACTAACCGCTCGCCCTAACCCTCGCCCGGCTCCGGGCACGGAGCCCACCTTGGCCGGGCCCCCCGGGATGGGGCACCCTGCTGCGCCCGCAGCCGGCCCTGCCTTTGGGGTGCTGCAGGGCATCCCCGACGCATCTCCGGCCGCGCAGCTGCCCGTGCTGCCAGGACGCGGCGGCGTGTGCGGGATTAGCGGCTGCGGGATGCCGGGAAGCACTCATCCCTTCCCGGCTCCCCAGCCGCTGGCCAGGACACGGCTGAATTTATTCCATCAGGAAATTTAAGGCTTGACGGGACGGTGCGGCATCCCCGCTCGTCCCGGGGGCTTCTCCCCCCCAGGGACGGCGGCGGGGAGGAGCGGGTGGATACTAACACGCACCCACGTCGGTGGGCGCCCGCAGCGGGGGAGCGGGCGCGGGCGGTTGGGTTCCGGAGTGGTTTCTTGGGGCGGCTTTGTCCCGCTGCCCTGTGCCGCGTCGGGTGTCTGTGATGGGGAACAGGGGTGCGGGGGGCCTCGCCCTGTGGGTTGGGGGCTCTGTGCCCTGGCTGGCGGTGGAGGAGGGGGCACGCGTGGGCTCACCGGCAGCAATTCTGGGGCGAGTTTGATCCTTCCCCACGGCTTCGATGGGAGAAGGGCTGGAGGAGGGGAAAAAAGCCCTTTGAAAACGTGGTCGCGCTTGTGCTGCCCGCTGCCTGCCGGACTGCCTGTCCTGGGGCTGGGGAGGGTGTCACGGCGGGGAGAAGCACCCCCAGCACCCAGCCGTGGGCTCCAGCGGGACCGGGACCCCTGAGCAGCGGCACCCGCACGCGCCGGTGTTCGCAGCCGCGGCCACGCGCCCGATTCTGAGCCGGGCGCCCGCGGCGGCTGCAGCCGCTGGGCAGGCTGGGCTCGGCCGCACCGCGGAGCAGGGGCTCGGCTCGCAGCCCTGGTGACGCGTGCCCCAGATTTCTCAGAAATAAGAAAAAAGGAGGCGAACAAGGCCCTGTTGAGCCGGCTGCCAGCGTGCCGGCTTGCCGTGGCTTCCCAGTGCAAGCCGGGAGGTTTGCCAGGTGCTGGGGCTTGGAGCCCCCCTCCCCAGACCCCCACTAACGCCGCTCTCTCGCCCACAGCCCCCCGAGCTCCCGGCACCCCTTTGCCTACGACAGATGGGACGAGGAGGACGCCGGGGAAAGCACACGCCGCTCCTCCCGCAGCTCCCCCGGCGCCAGCGAGACGGAGAGCCGGGCTGCCGAGACCCCCGCCTAGCCCCCCACTCCAATTCCCATCGCCCCCGAAACACGCAGCTCCGCGGGGCCGCCCCGGGGCAGCCGGTATTTCTTCTGCACCGGGGTTGGGGGGGACCCACGCAGCCGCCCCCCGGCCCTGGCCGTGGGGGGAGCAGCCCGGCCGGCTCGCTGGCTGCAGCCCCCACGCCACCCCGACCCTCTCACCCCCCGTCTGTCCTCGGCGGCAGAGCCGGCAGCTCCGGCACCCCGGGTTTGTTCCTCAGTGCCTGCTGGCTCCTTATTTTATAACTTAAACTCCCTCCCCGGGCCCCCCGCCGTCCTCGTCAGCCCCTTTTAGTTGAGCCAAAGACGTCTCTCGCTGGCCGGGCCCTGGGGAGCAGCCACCCCGCAGCTGGGAAGGGGACAGGGGGACGGGGTCCCACGCGCCCCCCGGGTTGTCGTCACCCCCCTGACCCCCCACCTCTGCCTGGTTGTTTTGCACTAGCCCAGCTGTGCGTCCCCCACCCCCCCACCCCCTTTACTTTCAGTATGAAAATAAACGACATTTCTGGCTGGTGACGCCGGCTGCTGCCTGCTCCGTCTGCTGGGGGGGGTCACCTCGTTGCGGGGGGGTGTTTGCATGGTGACGGGCTGTGGTGGGACAGATCCAGCCCCGGTGAGGATCCAGGGCTGCAGGGAGAGGCCAACCCCGGCCCCTTCCCCAAGCCCATGGCACCCATGGGTGATGGGGAGGGGGGAAACGGCCTTTGTGGGTGCTGGCACTGAAGCATTTATCAATCTTTATAAATATGCAGATGAGCAGTGGGGATGGGAGCCCTCTGCCTGCCAGCGTTAATTATTTGATGCGGAGGAGATGATGAGGATCGCCAGCTGCCTGCGTGGCACGCGGCTCGGCCTGGGCTCCGGCACGTCCGGCAGCGCTGCCCCCTGCCCCCACCCAGCCCCAGGGACCCTCCGCACCCCCGGGACCCGCCGCACCCTGGGGATCCTGGCAAACCAGCTCCTTTGATCTCTTTCCCCACCATCTCTGGGAAACAAATGGGCCAAGTTTGGCGCACGCTGCCATAAAGCCACGCTGCGCTAATGCGCTTTCATTAAGTGGGAGCGATCTAATGATAATAAAATGGCACATTTAACATTAAAACATTTAACTTGACTCCTAAGCAAGTGTGTCTCTGCGCTCTTCCAGCTCCATCTTCATGAGGCTGACAAAGCTCCTTCGTTTGTTTCCGGGGAGCGGGTGCTCGGCAAAGACGGCTTGGCACCGCGCGGCATGGGGGATGCTGGGATGCAGGGATGTGGGGATGCTGGGATGCGGGGAGGCAGGGATGCGGGGGTGCTGGGGTGGGGGATATGGGGATGCAGGGGTGCTAGGAGGCAGGGTGCAGGGGTGCTGGGTTGTGGGGAGGCAGGGATGCAGGGGTGCTGGGGTGGGGGATATGGGGATGCTGGGATGTGGGGAGGCAGGGGTGCAGGAGTGCTGGGGTGGGGGATATGGGGATGCAGGGGTGCTAGGAGGCAGGGTACAGGGATGAAGGGGTGCTGGGGTGTGGGATGTGGGGATGGAGGGGTGCTGGGACGCAGGTAGGAGGGATGCAGGGGTACCAGGATGCCAAGGTGCTGGGATGTGGGGATGCAGGGGTGCATGGATGAAGGACTGCTGGGATGGAGGAGTGTCAGGGTGCTGGAGGCCAGGATGGTGGAGTATGAGGGCACGGGGATGCAGGGTAGCTGGGGTGGGGAGGTGCTGGGGGTGCAGCGTGTTGGGACACCAGGATGCAGGGAGATGGAGATAGGTGGGGATGCAGGAATGCGGCGATGCAGGCACACCGGGGCGTAAGGACACCGGGATGCAGGGACGCAGCTGCAGGCCAGCACGGTGCTGTGCAGGCGTGGGTGCAGCCCCGCACCTACAGCGCAGCCCGGAGCGCGCCCGGGAAGCGGGTGATGGCGAAGGGGGCCGTGCTGTGGGACGGCTCCTCGCCCAAGCTCAGCTCACACAGCAGCTTCCCCACCACCGGCGCCAGCTTGAACCCGTGGCCTGTGGGGAGGAGAGAGTGGTTGGGGGGGGCCCAGCCACCCCTACGGTCCTGACCAGCTCTGGGGTGCCGGGGGGGGCCAGGTGCTCTCGCCTACCCGAGAAGCCGGCTCCGATGATGATGTTGCTGAACTTGGGGTGCCGGTCCAGGATGAAATCTCCATCTGGGGTATTCTGGGGGAGCCACGGTGTGAGGGTGCGGGGCCAGGGGTCCTCTCAGGGGGAAAAGGGGATGGCAAGGACCACCTTGGGGTGCGGGAGGGGTTGGGAGACTGGACGCCTGGGTTCCGCTCCTGGCGGGGGTCTCACCGTGTAGAGGCAGCTCTCCATGACAGCCGGCCGGGGCTCCAGCCGGGGCAGGTAGCTGCTGATGAAGCTGCTCAGGAGGGCGATGTTGGGGCGGGGGGCACCCAGGAGACCCCGGTCCCGCTTGTCGGGGTCCGCAGGGCTGCCGTGGTGGTAGCACACCTGGGGGGCAGCCGGTCAGGGGGGGGTCAGCCAGGGGATCCCCCCACCACCGCCATGCGCTGCTCACCTTGACCAGCCCCGGGTACTCGAGGGCAGGCAGCCCATAGACACCGTGGGGGGCTTGGCTCAGCCCCACGGCCATGAAGCAGGGAGCGGCTCGGCCAGCGTCGGGGCTCCCCGGCTCCTTCTCCCTCCAGTAGCAGACGTCGATGCGCAGGGGCTGGGGACGCTGCGTTAGCCCTGGCCGTGTCTGGGCCACCCCGCGGTGCCGCCGACCCTTACCTGCAGCGGCAGGCGGAGGCCCAGGGGTGCCACGAGGGCACTGGTCCAGGCTCCGGCGGCGATGACGAGCCGGGGAGCTCGGTACAAGCCAGCGGTGGTGGTGACGGTGAGCACGGCCCCGGGTTCGATGCGCAGCACCTTCTCCCCGTCCCGCAGGGTACCTCCGCGCCGGCGAAAGACATCCTGGGTGGGTGACAGGAGGTGGCTGTAGGGACGGAGGTGGGAGACCCCCATGCTGTCCCCTTGGCGGCACCCACCTGCACCGCCCGCAGCGCCCGGTCGGCGAAGAGCACCCCGCCGGTGTCATCCCACACGGCCGCCTCGTCGGCGCGGAGCCGGAGGCCAGGGAAGCGCTGCGCCAGCTCCGTGGCGTCGAGGAGCCGGTTGGCACCCAGGCTGCGGCGGCAGCCCTCCAGCTCCGGGTCGCCCACCGGCCCCAGGACCACCAGCCCCGTCCGCCTGCGCCCCCAGCAGCCGCGTCAGCTCTGCCCTCTCCCCCTCCCTGCGTGGGTCCCCCCTTGCTTTGCCCCTGGGGGAAACTGAGGCACGGCGGCACCGGCGATGCTCGGGACGGGCTGCACCCCGGTGCCGGGGCACCCCGTGGCAGGGTGCCAGGTGACGCGGGCAGGGCCCGTGGGGTGACGCACGGGGAGGACCCAGACGCCAGCGTCACGCTCGCCCCCCACAAATACAGCCAGCGCCGTCAGCCCTGACCCCGGCAGCGGGGGATCGTTCAGAAGCTCATTTCCTTAATGGCGCTTCCTTCGTGGAGCGCCATAAATTAGCCGGATCCGACGGCTGCCTGCCGGGATGGCCTCATCCTGCCCAGCGCTGCGTCCCGACGGGGCAGCGGCCGCAGCTCCCAGCCTGGCGCCGCGGGGAGGGGACGGTGCCCGGTGGGGGCTGCGTCCCCGTCCCTGTCACCTGTAGAGGCTGGTGCCGGCCTCGGCCTCCAGCCGCTGCCAGAGGCGGAAGCTGTCGGGCATCATGCGGTCGTAGGGTGCCCGGGGATAGGCGCTGCGGGTGATGCGGCTCTGCCCGTGCGAGCTGCCCCGCGAGTGCGGCAGGAGGAACTGTGGGGCAGGGGGGACGTGGGGGTCACCGCGGCCACTGGCACCCCCCCGACCCTGCTAGCCTCACATGCACCGGGGCTGTGCCACAGCGGACACCTGGGGACACAGCCTGCCCTGCCTCTTGCGGCGCTGGGAAAGGGCAGGACATGGGGGTGCTGGCACTGGGGACACTGGGGTCCTGGCACTGGGATCATTGGGGTCCTGGCACTGGGGACCTGGGGGTCCTGGCACTGGGGACATTTGGGATCCTGGCACTGGGATCATTGGGGTCCTAGTACTGGGGACACCGGGGTCCTGGCACTGGGGACATGGGGATCTTGGGACTGGGGACATTGGGGTCCTAGCACTGGGGACTTGGGGGTCCTGGCACTGGGGACATGGGGATCCTGGCACTGGGATCATTGGGGTCCTGGCACTGGGGACATGGGGGTCCTGGCACTGGGGACACTGGGGTCCTGGCACTGGGATCATTGGGGTCCTGGCACTGGGGACATGAGGGTCCTGGCACTGGGGACACGGGGATCTTGGGACTGGGGACATTGGGGTCCTGGCACTGGGGACACTGGGGTCCTGGCACTGGGGACAGGGGATGCCGGCAGCAGCTCCACTCCGTGCCATGGCAGAGGCAAGCGCCCGCCCCAGCACATCAGGGCTGGGGACACGGTGGGACGGGGACACGGTGGGATGGGGACGCGGTGGGATGGGGACACGGCAGGGCTGGGGCCGCCGGTACCTGCTCCAGCAGGAGGGTGTCCCTGTGCCGCTGGGCCAGGTGGTAGGCGGCGAAGGAGCCCTGGATGCCGGCCCCGATGACGATGGCGGCGTAGGTGGCCTGGTGGGGCTGGCTCGGGGCACCCATGTCCGTCCTCGTCCCTGTCCTCGTCCCCGTCCTCGTCCCCGCGGGCAGCCAGGGTCTGAGCCAAGGGGAGGGACGGACAGAGTCCAGCCAAGCCGAGCGGATGGTGGAGCCTTGGCCGCCTTCCAGACCCCGTGGGGACAGCGGGGTCCACGTCCTTCCCACCCCTCGGGAAGGAGCATTCCCATTCCCCCGCCAACGCTGGCGCCCGGTCCCGGCAGGGCAGGCAGCTCGTCCCGCAGCGATGGCACTGCCAGCAGCACGGGGGGCTTCGGCCCCCTCCCTCCCTCCCCAGCCATCCCTGCACTGCTGCTGTTTTTTATCCCGGCTTGGAACCCAGCACCCAGCACCCTCCGCTCGCCCCAGCCCCCACTCGGCACAGGGAGCACAGGGCACCGTGCCCCCCAGCCCATCACCTTCACCCCCACCACGGATGGCCCCCCCCGGCACCACCGGTGAGATCAGAGCAAGTGGGTGGCAAAAATCTGACGGAAAATTGTTCCCAGTAAGTCCCCTTCTCCCTTCGTGCCGGTCACTGCCGGCCCCGGCTGCGGTGGGACACGGGGCTCCGTAACGCTCCCGCTTGCGTGCCGATGGGACCCCCCCCGCGTGCTTCGAGGCAAACAGTTGTTTTCCTCTGGCACAATTTATTACGGTCATAAACTATGTTGTTGCCATCTTCTGTTGTTGTTCTTTTTTTTAGCGGGAGATGGGTGTGATTTAGGGCTCGTCGGAGCAGCCGGGACGTGGCGCAGAGCGCCGGGTCCCACTGGCTGCGGTGGGTTTTGCAAGCCTGCAAAATTTGGAGATGTGATTTGGGGCTTGGGGATGCTCCGCTACGCGTCGGGGTGGGGGAAAGGCGGGCAGGGGCTGCCAGCATCGCCCGCTGCCGCCACTGCCCCGTGCTGCCTGACAGCTAATTAGGGGAATTAATTTACTCTGGCTTTCGTGGTGTAAAAGGCTTTATTTACTGGCTAATTGTCGTTATTATGAAATGTTAAATATCATTATTTATTTTGCCTCTAGCCTCTGGTGATGGATGAAGCGTCGGGGAGCATGGAAGGCCTTGGCTGGGCCGGGGGGGGTTTCCAGCCCCCCCCAGCCACGATGCCCAGCCGGGTCAGGACACCCCGGCGTCGTGCAAAGGCAGAATCAGCAGCTACCAGCGACGGGGAGGCGAGAGGAGGAAGCCGAGGAGCGTGGGCAAAGGCCGGGCTCCCCCCCAGGCCCCTCATCCGCGCCGCTGCCCAGGACCACCAAGGCAACGAGTGCGTGCCGGTCTCAGCAGCAGCGCGGTGCCCAGGGCTCCGCGCCGTGCGGTGCCCCGGTAAATCAGCACATCCTCCCTTCGCCTTTGATGTTACAAATAATTCACCAATTTCCCCGGGTTTCAGCTTGCTTTTTACGCTTTGAACAGCCCCTCTACCTGCTCTTCCTTTTCAGCTGGGAAGATGAAGAATAATTAATTATCTGTGAAACGTTAAATGGCAAAAATGAACTCCTCTCCTGCTAACGGCGTGTTAATAGACCGGGCTGGAAAAGCCTCGCTCGTGCCACTACGAAGCCGGGGAAGCCATCGGTGGCGTGCAGGGCTGGTCTCTGCCGCTGGAGGGGACGGCCACGCAGGTAGGACACTCGCCGGGGCACAGATGTCCCCTCCAGCACCAGCAACCGTCCCCAGGGCTCGGTGGGACCCCTCAAACCATTGCTTTCATTGCACAGATGACCCCAACCAGGGCTGGTCCCAGGCAGCGGGGAGGGCTGCACCCCCAAGCCCCAAAAAGCAGCTGCATGGGCTCGTCTTCACATTGGGGTGGGTTTTTAGCCCCCCTTCCCCCTCCGAGTCCTGTGCCCGGTCTCCAGCATCCCTGCCACTGTCCTCTTAACCTGGGTTTAAAGTAACCGGAGGCAACGCTCATGACAGGAAGAAATCCGCTTCCTAAAGCAGCCAGTGCGGGTCAGGAGAGCTGCGCCGAGAGCACAGCGAAAATGAAATATTCCCTGCGTGGGGTGGGTGGGAAAGCTCAGGGCTGGCACTGGCATGGTGGGGTCTGCGGTGAGGGTTTGGGGAACCGCCTGGTGCAGGCTGCGGGATCCCCCCCGGCTCAGATCCATGCGGGGCTGGAGAAATCGGGAATGAGGAGCTTTGGCCAAGGCCAGGCAGGGCTCGGCAGTGGCTTGCTGCCTGCTGAGCTCTGCACCCACTGCACCCACTGCGTCTGCTGCACCCACTGTACCCATCACACCCACTGCATCCATCGCACCCGCTGCACCCGCTGTGCACTGGGGTGATGGCCCAAGTTCCCCGAAAGCCCACCATCACCCACGCCAGCGCTGCCCGCCGGGCTGTGCCAGCCTCATCCTCCAGCAAGTGCAAGTGAGCGCTCTTAAACAAGACCGAGGGAGCAACGTCGCTCCCCGGGGAGCCGAGGCTGCGCGGCTGCAGCGTGTGGCCGCGGCGTGCCGGCTCCGGCTGTGCTCACCCCCGTCTGCCTCCCTGGCCCTCGCCATCCCGACGCTCTGAAGGTATCTGCAAAGGGCTTGTTTGCTTGGTGTCAAAACCAACGGCCGCCGAAGGCAGCCCCTCATTAGCAGTCCAGGTACACGCCTGGGGAAGCGTCGGGAGGATTAAAATTATTTGAATATCAGAATATTAGAAACTCCAATTTGGCCTCAAAACGCCCGTCTTCCAAGCCCTAGCAGGGTGTTGGTGCATTAAACATTGATGGAGCTACCGGTGGATCAAAGTTCCAGGTTTAAACGCTGAAAGTGCTTTGCGGCATTGCCGGCTGCCCCCCGCCCGCACCGCAGCCCCCCCGGGACGAGCAGACCGCGGCACCGCTGCCGACCCGCTCCCACCCCAGCCGTGGGGCTGGTGACGCACAGCCCGTGCCGTGGGGCTGGCCGCTGCTTTCTTCTCCCCGTGCCGAGCCGTGCGGTTTGCCGTCCTCCATGGCGGGAGCAGTGCGTGGTGGCAAAGCAGGGCCTGGGATTAAAATCAGAACCCACCCAGCGATGGCTGCGTGGGCTGTGTTTGCAGCCGGGGCTGGCTGGGCTGCGGGGGATCTGTGCCACGCACGGCGTCAGCACGGAGAGGAGAAGCCATCTGGGCTTTCGCGGAGACGGGGAGGGGGGTTATTAAACAAAGAGCCATTTTTTTTTTATTTTTAACACACACAAGAGCCGTCCAGCAGCCAGCGCAGAGCAGCTCGGTGCCGGTGCCAACACCATCTGCCTGCTGCGGGGCTGGCTGCTCCCTGCCGCCCAGCCCTCCCGGGACCCCGAGCTGGGGAGCGGGTGCTGGCCCCTCGCTACATGGAGTAAGGACCCCCCCTCTGTGCCGTGCCCAGCTGCGAGGGCAACCCTGGGCCCAGGTTTTCCTGCTTGGGCAATGATGAGCCCAGCCCCGGTTGGGGCTATTTAAGGGTGGGGAAGGGCAGCTGGGGCTGGGTGGTGTCTTTGGGGCTGGGTGTTTTGGAGGGTACAGCATGGGGGCCTGGCAATGGGGAGGTGGGCACGATGGGGTGGGCACCGAGGACCTTTCCCGCGGCCCTCGGTGGCTTCCCCAAGCCGACTGCTCGCCGGTATTCAGGTGCGAGATGTCCCTTCCCCCAGCCTTCAGCCCCCAGCGTTTGCAGGCGCCGCACTCGGAGAGTTACGGCGGGGTGGGGGTGGCGGGGAGGAGCCCCCCCCCCCCCCCCCCTTCCTTCCCAGCCTGCAGGATTGGCGGGCGCCGCAGTCGGAGCGTTACGGCGGAGTGGTGGGGGAACGAGGAGGGGGGGAGGCCCCCGGCCGCGGGATTGGCGGCCGCCGCGCTCGGAGCGTTACGGCGGGGGAAGGGAGGCCCCCGGCCCCGGGATTGGCGGGCGCCGCGCTCGGAGCGTTACGGCGCGGCCGTGCCCGCAGCGCGGAGCTGTCCGCGGTGCTGACCGCCGCCGGCCATGGGCTCGCCGCCGCCCGCCCTGCTCCTGCCGCTCCTCGCCGCGCTGCTCCGCGCACCGGCCCACGGTAAGCCACGGCCCCGCGCCGGCCCCCCCCAACCCCACCCCGGTCACCCCCCCCCCACACACACCACCATACACATCAACCCCCCACGGTACCGGTGGCCCCAGCCCCGCTCCGTCGCCGTCAAACTTTGCCAACTTGCGCTCGCCCTTGAAGAACCGGGGGTGCTCCCGCCGTCCCCTCCCCGCCCCGGTGAAGCAAGAATCCCCCCCTCCCCCGCCGTTATCCGCTACACCCCCCGGTGCAGCGGGGAGCGGTTTGCAGCCGGCCTGGTGCAACGCCGCCCCCGGCGACAGCCCCTCTGCCGGTATTACCGGCTGGGCGGGGGTGGCACAGTTGCACCGGGGCTGGCCAGGCACGGCACCGTCCGGCGGGACCCGCTCCCCCGGCTGTCGACCCCTTCGGGCCCCCCCACCGGCTGGCTACGCCCGGTGGTGGGCTGTGAGCTGGTCCCTCTGTGTGGTCCCCACTGTGCGGCTTGGGGGTGGCGGGGACAGGGGGTCTTCCCCTCCACCGCTGTCCCTGTTGGGGTGATCCCTCCGGCTCCGGGGAGATGGCAGGTGTTGGTGCTTCCCAAGGAGATCAGCCAACAACCCGCTCAGCTCTTTGGCTCTGCCACCCACGGGGTACAGGCTGCCTTGACGCCTTGCGGCTCCACTGCCCCAAAAAAACAGTAGTGGGGACCCACTGGGGCTTGGGGTTCCCCAGTCCACCGCAGCCATGTGGATGGTGGGCAGCACGCTCCGGGCGGGGGTCTGGCAGGATGCGGGCGGTGGGATGCAGGCTGCCCACGCGTCTCGGCCGAGCTGCAGGCAGCAGCCGTGCGGGGAGTTACATAAACTCCCCATCTGGCAGCCGAGCCCAGCCGGGGAAGGACGCCGTGGCCCTGTGCCCGCTGCTATTCCCGTCTCGCTCTGCTGCCTGAGGCTGCTGCCACAGCCCTCTTGCTTGGGGGGGTGTATAGGGGACCCTCCGCAGGGCAGCGAGTGGGGCTAGGCTGTGGCATCCCCGTCTTCTGCCCAGCTGGGGGGCAGCAAGGCTGGAGGGGTGGGGGTCCATGTTCCTGGCTCTGTCCTGGGAGCAGGGCCCTGGGAAGGGCAGGCTTCCCCCGAGGGAGGCTGGTGCTTACCGTGTCAGTTTAATGATTTCTAATGAGCAATTACCTCTAGTCAGTCCCCTAATTTCTGAATATCAATAAAGTTAATTAAACTCTGCATGTGTATTTCCCAGAGTGGTAGAGGTAGGGATGCCCTGGGAGGTGCGGAGCTCTTCCCAGGGCTGGGAGCCATGGGCTCCCATCCACCTGTGTCCCCCTTCCACCCCCGCCATGTGCTGGCAGGTGCCCATGGGTCTTGCCCCCCCTGCTCCCTGTCCCCCATCAGGCAGGGCTCCCAGCCTAGCACCCCGATTTCCACGCAGCACTGCCGTGCTTGGTGTCACTGTGGCCTTGAATTGGCATCGATGGGCTGGTGTGTGGTAGGGATGTGCCATAGGCCTGGGGGACATGGGGAAGGGGCTCTCAGACCCCTCACCTAGGCTGGGGGGACTGGCGATGCCCCCTGCATGGTGGCAAGGCAGGGCCTGATCCTGTGTGTCTCTGTCACCCTGTACGGTGACCTGCAGGCTTGTCACAGCCATGGGGCAGCTCCGGCCCCGGGTGCCCCACAGGGGTTTGCCCCAGCAGAAAGGGGAGTCTGGACCTCCCAACGCTGGTACAGCCGGGGGGTTCGGTGCCAGGCATGGCTCCATCCACCCTGCCCTCTCTCCCTGGCTCTCCAAAGCCATGCAGGCCTGGCTTTTTTGGGGGGGCCATCTTTGCCTTGCTGAAGGGAGCCTCTTGTAATCTGGGGTTCTGGCAGCTTGGAGTAAGGGGAAGCAATGTAGGCCATGGGGGGGGGGGGGGGGTGCACAGGGCCGAGCTGTGCTGCGTCAGCTGGATGCGCTGTGCCCACGGGGACGATGCGTCTGGGGGACACGATGTCCCTGGGGATGCGGGTGCTGGTCGGGGTTGTGATGCGAGGAGGGGGCTGGGGAAGGAAGCAGGCGCCTGCTACAGTAATCAACGGCGTGTGTGCTGGTCCCCTGTGTGCCTCGGAGGAGTTCATCACTGCCACACTGCCGTGCCGCCAGGATTATCTGGATAATGCTCTTAAGCCGGAGGGCAGGGCTGCCCTGTGGGGACACAGGGTGAAGGCTGGACCAGCCACCTCTGCTGTCCCCCCGGGGGCCGCAGGGCCGGCTGCGGGTTAGCGCGGCGGGGATGGATTTGGCACACGGTGCTGCACTGGGCAGGGCTGCCGGCCCCGGGCTTCGTGCAGCCGCTGGCCAGAGCCGGAGCGGCGGGATTGCAGGAGGAAACGGGGTGCAATGGAGCCTGGGCAAGGGCATGGCAAGGACACCCCCAGGTCTGGTGCAGAGCAGTGGGGGGACCCCCGTGTGCTGCCAGTGGGACCCCCAGACCAGCGCAGGGCTCACCAGCGTGCAGCCCTGTGCTGGGGTGGGGGCCAGGGCTGACCCCGGGCTGCCGGGCCCCCCGTGAGCACAGGCAGCCCCGGGGGAGGCGGATGAAGTTGTGTCTCCGGCGGCTCCGGCGAGAGAGGATAATTTCGCCTCCAATCAATTCTTTAAATGCGCACAATTGAAAGATTGCCTTTGAAAGCTGCCTATAACCAGGGAGGTAATGGATTCCCTCCAGTCACAGGCAGCAGCATCCCTTCCTCCGGCAGCATCCCTTCCTCCGGCTGCCTGGGAGATGGGGCTGGCTCCTCTCCCACCGTGGGCATGCCTGGGTGGGTGAAGGGGCTGCCTGGACCCGTCAGAGGCAGCCGGGGACGTCTCTGTCTGCTTGGCTCCCGGCTGGCCTGCCCCATGCTGAGACCCAACGCTGCTTGTCACATCTTCCAAAGCGCTGGAGGGTCCCTTCGGCTGGGGTTGGGGATGCGCTTGACCCCCTGCCTGCAGGAGAGGCGGCAGGAGCCAGCCCGCACGCTCGCCATGGCAGCGGGGGTTCTTACATATATAATTTAAATGCAGTAACGAGCTGTGCTGAAGGGATCAAATATTAATCAGCCGCGAGTGCGCCGCTGTGACCCCGTGAAAATGGAGAGAGGTGTTTGAAATGCCAGATCAGCCGGCGCTGGGCGATGCGTGGGCAGGGAGGGCTCCGGTGGTCCCCAGCTGCCCGGGGAGGTGGCTGTAGCATCAGCCCTTGGTGGCTTTCAGACGCGGATGGTTCATCCTACACGAGCGGTGACAGGGCAGGGTGCGGGGTTTGCTGGCAGGGGGATGCTCCCGCTGAATTCCCATGAGGGGCAAAAGCGGGCAGCCGGGATGCCGGCTCCGGCGGGAGCGGGCGGCGATGCTCCGTGCTTCCCACTCGCTGGGAGGGAATGGTGTCTGCGGGGAGGATGACATGGCTGAGCAGCCCAGCACAGAGCCTGACAAGCAGCTCTCGCTCGCCTCCCGCAACCCGATTTCAATTACCGTCGCCGGCAGCGGGCGGAGGGAAGGGGAGTGGGGAGGGCAGCTCTCCCTGCTGCCTCCTGCCCTGCACTGGGCAGGGACCCCCGGCACCCAGGGGTGCCTTGTGGGCTGGGTGCCCCCTCTGCTACCCTGGTGCTCCAAACCGGGTCCCAGGGGAGCCTGGAGATGGCACAGAGCCCCACGGGCTATGCTGTGGGCACCCTGGGGTGGCACAGGGTGGGTGCTGCCCGGGGGTGGGGGCTCTGGCACAGGGCTGGGGGGGCTGATTGAGGCGCGGCCGACGCGGGGAGGGGGGAACATGGTACCGCGCGGGTCCGAAATAGCAGCAGACATGCAATTTATCACCGCTGCCGCTCAGAGAAATTGCTGTACAAACGCATTAGCTCCGCAGGGAGAGCGGGAGAATCGGGATTACACAGGCTGCGGGCGGCGAGGAGGGGACGGGGTCTCTGCCAGCACCTCACGGCACCCACCGGGTGAGGGGGGAGGAAAGCCCTGGGGACGAGCACCCCGGTGCCCGCCGGGTTCTGCCCTCGCACCCACCCAGTGTCGGTGATGCTCGGGGCTTGGCGTTTGGTATGTCAGCCGGCGCTCGGCCGCCGCCGCGATGCTCCAGGGAACCGGTTGCGGCGACATGTGACATGTGTCAGCGGGTAAATGACTGTTCAATTCAAGGAGAATCGCAAAACATACAAGGTCAAACGCTTCCCTGCCAGCGCCGCCGTGAATATTAAAGCTGGGCTCCTCCAGCAGCCGCTGGGGCTGGTGGCCACGCTTGCTGGCAGCGTCCCCGGGCACTGGGGCAGTGCCTTGGGTCCCCCCCGGCCCCAGCTGCTCTGGCAACCCTGGCGTGGCTGTGGGCATGTGGGCTCACTGGTGGTGCTGAGGTGAAGGAGGCCATGGGGCGTCAGGACACGGGTGCCAGTGTGGGTGCCAGTGGGTTCCCAGCTCACCAAGCCGGGTGCCGGTGTGCTAGCTGCGTGGCCGTGGCATTGGCGGCGTGGGGACCTGGCTGCACACCCCTGCTTGCACCCCTCTGCCCACCCATTGCATGCGCCCACCCATCCCTGCCTGCACCCTCACACCGTCTCTGTGTGCCCACCCACTTCCTGCGCCCACCCCTCCCTGCCTGCGCTTGTACAGCACCCACCCGCGCCCGCCTGCATCCCGACGCTGCCTGTGCTCTCGCGCTGCCTACGCCTGCCCACGCGCTGCCCGCACCCACCGTGCTTCCCTGCCTGCTCCTGCCCACGGGCCTTTCCCCCCCATCACCAGGGCCACTGGGGCAGGGGATAGGGATGGGGGTCCAGCATCAACCGGGCATGTCCCCCTCCCTGTGCCCGCCGGTGGGGCTGGGGGAGCGTGGCGCCGGCTTCCTGACAGCTCATTCATCACCACTGCCGGCCCTGGCCGCAGGGGCAAAGCCAGATTGGATTTTAAATTGGAAAATAAACCTGGACTCCTGCGAGTCCCAACCCCTGCCCTCCCTCTGTGCCAGGGACCCGGCTGCCCGCACCCCCTGCCTGCCCAGGCTGCCAGCCCCCTCCCACAGATGGGGAAACTGAGGCACGGAGCACCACTGTGCCACGGGGCCGTGATGCTCGTGGGGCGGCCAAGGGCCCTGCCCTGTCCCCTCTGCTGAGCCGGGCACTGTGTTATTGCTTTCCTGGTGGGTGGCATCGATCGACACTCCCCAGGCGACCGCGTGCCGCCTTATTTATTTATTTGCGGCAGCAAGCAGCATTGATTCCTGCCGGGGGGGCGGCTGCCCGCCGCAGCCGGATTAGTCTCTGGCGGCTCCCCGGCTCCCGGCTGCCGTTAATAGACTCCACCCGGCAAAGCCGATGTGAGGGATTAGGACCCCGGCCCGGCTGCGGGCACCAGCACGTGCCACACATGGTGAGCGGTCCCGACAGGCACCCGGCTGGTGGGGAGTTGACGGCCCCTTTGTAAGGGTCTGTGCCCACCCGGAGCCCTGGGGGTTCCTTGTTGGGTGCCAGTGCCTGGAGGGGTCCGACCTGGGTAGCAGGGTCCTGTGTCAGCAGCCCCTGGTCACCGTGGGGACACGGGAGGGACACAGCTGTGGCACGGTCACTGGAGATAAGCTGCTTAGAGACGTCTGTGGAGGTGGAGGCTCTAATCCTGTGGTGCTGGAGGGGCATGGGGGGAAACATCTGGGCACAGGGGGCAACATCTGGGCACCCACTGCCTTTCCACAGTGCCCCAAGCATCCCCCAAGGGCCAGGAGCATCCACAGTCCCAAGGATCCCCGGGTGCTGGGAGTATCCTGTGGTACCCAGAGCACCCCACAGAGCCCAGCCCAGGGTGCCACAGCACCCAGATGGGACCTGCGGTACGAGTTTTGCCGTGGGGTCCGGCCTCAGCCGGCAGCCCCATTGGGGACCACCGTGCTGCCCAGCACCCCAGGCAGCTGAGATGCCGTGGGCAGGGGGGTGCAGGGGGCTGGGGTGGGCATCTCTGCCTCAGCCTTCACTGCGTGGGGTGGCCGTGGTGGCTTGCAAGTGGCGCAGGGCCCGGCCCTGAGCACTAATCTGCTATTAAAACCTAAAAGAGATTTTGGCGCCCTTCAGTATAAACTCATTAACTTTTATGTTCTAATAAATGGATCCTATTAAAAAATAATTCCGGCCTTGCTGGGGGGCAAGCGAACCTTTCCAAGGCGGTGCGGCCAGGCGCTCGCCTCCCTGCCGTGCCCGTGGCATCGTCACCATCCTGGGCGGGGGGGACAGAGGGTGGGTGGCAGGGCGGTGGGGATGCCCGGCAGCACCCAGCAGCTTCCCCTATGCCGCTTGCCCAAGTTAATGTCTGTTAATAGTCCCTTAAAAGTGGCTGTCGCAGAGTAATTAATCTTCGCGGGGCCCTGCCCTGCTACGGATCGGTATAATTACCCAGTAATTGGCAGTATCGTGTCATCAGCGCCTGTGCACGGTGGCAAGACGTGCCCACGCGCTGTCACGGCCTCACGCCCCACACCAGGCCATGGAGGGATGCTGGGTGCCGCCGCGGTGTCCCTGCTGCCGTGGCACGGGGGGCTGGGGAGCTGAGGAGCTGAGCCCCCCAGGAGAGGGGACTGCGTGGTGCCGGATCCCGCAGGCACCTGGGTGGCTCGTTAGGGCTGATTAAATTCCTTTTATTTTTTTTGGTCTAAAGGCTGTAAACGGCTGGGCTGGGCAAACCGGGGATTTGCTCTGGGACTAATGCATGGGAGGGACAGGGGGACGTGGCAGGGGGTCCCTGTGGCTGCGGGTGGGATGTGGGGAGCGTCGGAGGGGAGAGGGTCCCCCGCAGATCGGCATTGCCCGGGCACAGCCTGGCTGGCAGGCAGACAGAGAGATGCTGAGCTCTTGCAGACTCGTTGCACTGCTGTCCCGGGGCTGGGTCCCAGTGTTCCGGCTCCGGTGGCAACCCCTGTGCAGCCGGTCACCAGCAATCATCTGCATGTCCGCGCCACAGGGATGGGGGTCCTGGGAGACCCTCGGCATGGGATGGCCACCTCCACGGAGAGGGACAAGCTGTGACCAGGGACACCCAACCCCAGGGCTGTCCCCAACAGTGCTCGGTCACGGGAGGGGTGGGCACCCCTTAAAGTCATACAAGCTGCAGCTGTGCATTAATTAGCCAGGGCTTAATTGCCAGGGTTTCCCCAGCAAAGGGTATGCTGGGGCAAGGCGTGGCAGTGTCCCACCGCACGTGGTCTATGTGCTTGTTGCCATCCAGGTTTCGGTGCAGTCCTGGTGTGCAGGGAAGCGTTAGTCCTAGGGGTGGCACCAGCCCATGGTGACCCACAGTGACGTGTTGGTCCTCGGTGCAGCACCGGTCCCCAGCGCAGCACAGGTCTGTGGCACCACACCGGCATCGCTCCCCGGTGCAGTACCAGTCCCCGGTGCTGCACCCATCCCCGGCGCAGCACCACTCCGTGTCCAAGGGTCGGTCCCCAGTGCCACATCGGGCACGGCGTTGGTCTGTGACAAAGCATTGGTCCCTGGTGCGTCACTGGTCCATGGCGCAGCATCAGTCCACTTGTCCCCAGCACCCCATGCTCTCTCCTCCCCCCAGGGTTCAACGGGCTGGTGAGGAAGGCTGGGGAAAGCGCCGAGGCCGAAGGGGAGCCGACGGCACTGCCCACGCCGGCAGAGCGGGAGGCCGAGGCTCGCTTCGTGAGCACGGCGCCCACGCTGAAGCTCCTCAACCACCACCCGCTGCTGGAGGACCTGCTGCACGAAGCCTTCCTGAAGAAGGACTACCTGGGCCAGGCACCATTCCTACCCGATGGCCCCGGACCACTCCTGCCCGCCAGTGCTCTCCAGCCAGACCCTGGCCCCCCGTCCCCTGAGCCCCCACCACGCACCCCAGCCCTGCCCAGAGCCGCCTTCCCCACCGACCCCCTGACCACACCGGCGGGGCGCCCGGGGCCATGGGGGGAGGCATGGGGGGCCATGCCAGCTGCCAACCCCTCGTGGTCCCCTGCCGGGGTGCCGGAGTCGAGCCCCGTGTCCCCCAGCCAGGCACCCGCCACCCCTACCACATCCCTGGGACCCCACGCCGGGGCTGCCGCGGTCCCCGGGGATGAGGAGGGGACCACCACCACCTCCACCATCACCACCACCACCGTCACCACGCTGCAGGGGCCAGGTGAGCGCTGGGGAAGGAGCTGGGGGGAGCTGGGGCGAAGCGGGGCTGAGCCGGGGTCTCCTCTGTCGCCAGCCCCCTGCAACCGGACACTGGCGGGCCCCGAGGGCTGGCTGGTGTCCCCGGAGCCGGCCATTGTCCCCTACGATGGCAGCCTGGACTGCACCTACACCATCTCTGTCTACCCTGGCTACGGCGTGGAGCTCAAGGTGAGCCAGGGGCTGCGGGTGGGATGGGGTGCCAAGCGTCCGCAGGCAAGCATGGCACGTCCCCTGCTCCGTGCCACCGCTGCGTGGCCACGCACAGCGCGGCAAACAGGCGGTCCTGTCCTCGTCCCGGTCCCCATGTCCCCAAGCCAGCAGAGCCGGCTCAGGGCATCACCCACCCGCGGACCCCAGGACAGGGATGTGGGCACAGGGGCTGGCAGGATGCCCCACGCCCACCAGCTGCCGCGGCTGGCACCCATCGCCGAAGAAACGACGCAGGATTTAATTACCGAAGCACTGACGGAGAAGGCGTGAGCGACGCCGGTGGGCGCGACGCTGTGGTGCCGGGAGCGGAGCCCGGCGGCGGCTCCCGCGGTGCCGAGGCCACGCGCTGCTCCCGCCAGCGGCACGCGGCCGTGCGTCCCCACCGCTGCCCAGCCCAGGGCGGCACCACGGCGTGCCGAAAGCCGGCGGCGAGCCGGAGCCGGCAGCTCCGCGGTCAGCCCCCACTCCGGTGTTGCTGCTCATCACCTGCACCAACTGCTTAATTAACATCATTAATAGCAAATTGCTCCGGAGGGCCGGAGCACGCGCCCGGCTGTCAGCGGGGCCATCAGTGTGGGCTCGGCTGCGCCGTGGCCGGCGGAGCTCCGTGCGCGGCGGGGTGATTTATGGCGTTGCTAACCATGTTTGAAAAGCGCTGCCTGGCGTGGACAAGCTCCAGCGCGCTATCGACCGCGGGCGAGCCGCCCCGGGACCGGCTCCAAGCAGGGTGCCAGGGCGGTGCCGCGGTGGTGACGCCCGCCCGTGCCCCGCAGGTACAGAACATCAGCCTGGCGGAGGGCGAGACGCTGACGGTGGAGAGCGTGGGGGGCCCGGAGCCCACCCTCCTGGCCAACGAGTCCTTCCTGCTGCGGGGTCAGGTCATCCGCAGCCCTGCCAACCTCCTCACCCTCCGCTTCCAGAGCCCCCGGCCCCCCAGCCCCGGCTCCTACCACTTCCACTACCAAGGTACAGGGCAGCGCCCGCCGCTGGCACAGACCCCCGGTACCCCCCGGGGGCTCCCCCGCTGCACGGCACTAATTTGGGGCACGGTGATGCCCCGTGGAGATTATCCGTGCCACTGGCGGCTTCAGCGGGCACCAACCGGGCGAAGAACGCTAACGGAGAGCTAATTGGCGTGAGCAATTACGGGCTTATTTAGCAACGTTTCACACAGCCCTGCAGCACCCAGGTGCTCCAGGGGGGCTGGGGAGGCGGGCGCTGGGTGCGGGGTGGGCTGGGGTCCTGGGGGGGGTTTCTTGTCCCCATGTAAATCCACCACCTGCCCCCAGCCTACCTGCTGAGCTGCCCCTTCCCGGCGCGGCCGGCTTTCGGGGAGGTCTCGGTCAGCAGCCTGCACCCCGGCGGGGATGCCCGCTTCCGCTGCGCCGCCGGCTACCAGCTGCAAGGCGCCCACCGGCTCGTCTGCCGCAATGCCACCCGGCCCTTCTGGAGCGCCCGCGAGCCCCTCTGCCTCGGTAAGCACCGGCACCGGGGGGACACAGCACAGGTGGCACAGCACGGCCGGCTGCTGATGGTCCCTCTGCCATAGCGGCGTGTGGCGGGGTGGTCCGGAATGCCACGGTGGGACGCGTCGTCTCGCCTGGCTTCCCCGGGAACTACAGCAACAACCTGACGTGCCACTGGCTGCTGGAGGCACCCGTCGGCCACCGCCTGCATCTCCACTTCGAGAAGGTCTCGCTGGCTGAGGATGATGACAGGTTTGACCCTGGGGCAGGGAGGGACTGGAGGCGGTGACGACACACCCTGGGTCATCCCCACACCGGGCACAGGGCCACGTTCAAGGATGGGTGCCATTGGCCATATCCAAGGATGGCGGCCATTGACCATGCTCGTGGATGTGTGCCACTGGCCATATCCAAAGATGGGTGCTGTTGGCCATGCCCACAGATGGGTGCCATTGGTCATATTCAAGGATGGGTGTTGTTGGCCTTGTTCACGGATGAGTGTCATTGGCCATGCCCTTGTGTGGGCACTGTTGGCCATTGGCCGTGGTCAAGGATAGGTGCTGTTCGCCATGTTCAAGGAAGGCACCACTGGCCATGCCCAAGGGTGGATGCCATTCATCATGTTCAAGGATGGGTGCTGTTGGCCATGGCCAGCACAGCACCCTGCCCCTGCCATGCCTCGGCAGGCTCATCATCCGCAATGGCAACAACGTGGAGTCGCCGCCAGTGTACGACTCCTACGAGGTGGAGTACCTGCCCATCGAGGGGCTGCTCAGCACCGGGCGCCACTTCTTCGTGGAGCTCACCACCGACAGCAGCGGGGCCGCTGCGGGCATGGCGCTGCGCTATGAGGGTACAGGGCTGGGGCGTAGGGGGGAAGCTGGGCATCTCTGCACCCGCCTGGCCCCCACAGACCTTCGCTCCTGTGCCCGCAGCCTTCGAGCAGGGGCATTGCTACGAGCCCTTTGTCAAGTACGGGAATTTCACGGCCAGCGACCCCCGGTACCCTGTGGGCACCACGGTGGAGTTCACCTGCAACCCCGGCTACACGCTGGAGCAGGGCTCCACCATCATCGAATGTGTTGACCCCAGCGACCCGCAGTGGAATGAGACGGAGCCAGCGTGCCGCGGTGGGCACCGGAGATGGGAGGTTGGGGGGGCTGGAGCTGAGGGTTCAGTGGGTGCTGGAGCTAGGGGACACGGTGGGAGCCGGAGCCAGTGGGGATGGCGGGTGCTGGAGCTGGGATGCTGAAGTGGGTGCTGGAGCTGGGGGTTGCTGTGGGTGCTGGAGACAGGGATGGGCCATGATTAAACCTGGAGCCACTGAGCGGTGGCGGGTACATGAGCCGGAGCCAACGGCGATGGTGGGTGCTCCAGCTGGGGGGGCTGCAGTGGGTGCTGGAGACTGGGTGGTGGGTTCTGGTGGGTGCTGTGGTGGGTGCCCCCGCAGCGGTGCCAAGCCCGGCGTGCGCCCGCAGCGGTGTGCAGCGGGGAGCTGACGGATGCAGCCGGCGTGGTGCTGTCGCCCAACTGGCCGGAGGCGTACGGCAAGGGCCAGGACTGCATCTGGGGGCTGCACGTGGAAGAGGACAAGCGCATCATGCTGGACGTCCGTGTGTGAGTGCGGGGATGGCTGCAGCACTGGGCTGGCGGGATAGGGGCATCCCCGTGCCCCCCGCCCTCACATCGCCAACACCCCAGGCTGCGGCTGGGCACAGGGGACGTGCTGACCTTCTACGATGGGGACGACCTGACGGCACGCATCCTGGGCCAGTACACGGGTGCCCGCGGCCGCTTCAAGCTCTACGCCTCCACTGCCGATGTCACTGTCCAGTTTCAGTCTGACCCCGGTGCCGGCACCTTTGCCTATCGGCAAGGCTTTGTCATCCACTTCTCCGGTGAGCCCCACGGTGGGATGGCATCCCCCGTGTCCCCAGTATTCTCCGTGTCCCAGCCACCCCACTCACCCCACTGTCCCCACAGAGGTCCCTCGTAACGATACCTGCCCTGAGTTGCCGGACATCGCCAATGGCTGGAAGACGTCCTCGCAGCCAGAGCTGCTCCATGGCACCGTGGTCACCTACCATTGCTACCCCGGCTTCCAGTTGGCCGGCACCGACCTCCTGATGTGCCACTGGGACCTGACATGGAGCGCTGACCTGCCCTCCTGCGAGCGGGGTGAGCGGCACCCGCCGGCGTCCCCCCTGCCCCACGGCACATCTCCGGTGGCCGCTGTCACCGCCAGTCCCTCCCGCCCACAGTGACCTCCTGCCGGGACCCCGGGGACGCCGAGCACAGCCGCAGGGTGGTCTCCAGCCCTAAATTCCCAGTGGGAGCCACCGTGCAGTACGTCTGCGACAAGGGCTACGTCCTGGCGGGCGCTGGGACCCTCACCTGCCACGACCGTGCCGCGGGGGGACCCAAGTGGAGTGACCGTCTCCCCAAGTGCATCCGTGAGTTGGGTACCCCCTCCCCGGGCATGGCCCCCAAACCAGCGGTAGACGTTGATGCCTCCGTGCCCCTGCCCCGCAGCGGAGACGTACGAGCCTTGCCACAACCCCGGCGTGCCGGCGGGCGGGCGGCAGAGCCCCGAGCGGCGGTTGTACCCGGCGGGAGCCACCTTACGCTTCTCCTGCGCCGACGGCCGGGCGCTGCTGGGCGAGGGCAGCCTGCGCTGCCTGCCCGGGCACCCCTCGCGGTGGAGCGGCTCGCCTCCCATCTGCAAGGCGGGTGAGCGGAGACCCCCACCCCGACGCCCCGCCAGCACCCCGCTTCTCGCCACCGATGCCGGCTTCTTTCTTCTCCCCCCCTCCAGCCTCCTACGATGAGTTCTACAGCAACCGCAACCTGGACGGTAAGGGTGAGGGTTTGCTGGGGCAGCCTGGGGTGCTGGAGTACAGGCGGGCACCCAGGGGTGCAGCCAATGTGGGGTGCCCCCTCGGTGATCCCCAACTCTCCTGGGCAGCCGTGGCCAAGGCCGTGCCCTCGGGGACGGCGCTGGAGGGCACCAACGTCGCCATCGCCGTCTTCTTGCCGGTGCTGGTGGTGGCCCTGCTCATCGGGGGCATTTACCTCTACTTCTCCAGGTGAGTGGCTGGGTGGCCCCCATCCCCCCTGGGGTCCCCACGGCCCCCCACCACCCGGCCCAGCTGCCCTCTCCCCGCAGGCTCCAGGGGAAGCCAGCCCTGCAGCTGCCCCTCGCCGGCTCCCACCCCTACGACCACATCACCGTGGAGTCGGCTTTCGACAACCCCACCTACGAGACCGGAGTAAGTACTGACCCCTGCGGCCCCTGGCCAGGGCTGGGCACCCCAGGGACTCTGCATCATACGGGCCATGTGTATCAGGGGCTGTGCGTGGGGTGGGACACACGTGAGATGCAGTCATACATGCCAGGGACCATGCATGGGATGGGACGTGCATCCAGGGACCACACACAGGATGGACATCCGTCCAGGGACTACACATGAGATGGAACATGAATGCAGGGCCCATGCACAGGATGAGACATCCATCCAGGGACCATTCATGGGATGGACATCTATCCAGGGAGCACGCACAGGATGGGACGTGCATCCAGAGACCACACATCAGTTGGGACATCTATGCCAGGGACCATGCATTAGATAGGACACCCATCCAGGGACCGCACATGTGGTGCAATATCCATCTAGGGACAACACATCAGCTGGGACAACCACCCAGGGACCATGTATGGGCTGGGACAACCACTCAGGGACCACACACCATCTGGGATATTGATCCAGGGACCATGCACGGGATGGACATCCATCCAGGGACCTCATGTGGGAAGGGACATCCATCCAGGGACCACACATCACCTGGGACGTCCACCCAGGGACCACACGTGGGATGGGACATCCATCCAGGGACCACACATGGGATGGGACATCCATCCAGGGACCACACGTGGGATGGGACATCTATCCAGCGACCACACATGGGATGGGACATCCATCCAGGGACCACACGTGGGATGGGACATCTATCCAGGGACCACACATGGGATGGGACATTCATCCAGGGACTACACGTGGGATGGAACATCCATCTAGGGACCACATGTCACCTGGGACGTCCATCCAGGGACCACATGTGGGATGGGACATCCATCCACGGACCACACATCACCTGTGACGTCCACATGGGACATGCATCCAAGGACTACACATGGGATGGGACATCCATCCATGGACCACACATCACCTGGGATATCCACCCAGGGACCACGCATGGGCTGGGACATGCATCCCCAGGGCCATCTGTGGTTTGGGACTGGTCCCCGGGGCCATCGAGGGTGGGAGACGCCCCGTCCCTGTCCCGGGCACCCCATCCCACCACCCAGTGTCCAACCCCTCGCAGTCTGTTTTCTTTGCAGGAGACGAGGGAATATGAGGTGTCCATCTAGGCACGGGCAGCGTGGAGCTGGGCGCCGCAGCCACCCCCCCGGGCACAGCGCTCCCCAGGAGTGCTCGGTGGGAGCCACCCGGCCGCCGGCCACCCCCCCGCCACCCCCAAACCCACCCGGACCCCCGTGGGGTCTGCCCGAACCCCGCTGCCACCCGACCCCGCGCCCCGGGCTGACGGGGTGCTGAGACAGCGGGGTCTCCCCGGGCCCCATCCTGCTCCCCCCACCAGGGGCACTGCAGCTCCCTGGCCCCCTGCCATGGAGGGGGGTCCTGGCAGGGGGAGTGGGGCCGTGGGGACCCCCCAGGTAAGGAGATGGCTCCCCGGGGACAGAGCGGGGAGGGGGCAGCGGGACACCCTGCCGAGCCCCGAGGGGGGGGGGGTGGGTGCCATGGGGGTGCCCCCCACCCCTCGCCCACCCCCAGCACAGGGCCTGACCCCCCGCTTGCCCCCACCCTCCCGTGCCCCGAGCATGCTGCGCCCCCCCACCCCAGCCCCCCGCTTGCTTCGTCCCCCCCCCCCGCGGCCTCCCCTCCGCCCCCCTCGGCACCGCAGCAGGGCCCGATCCGGGGTGACGGGGCAGGCAGGGGGGCACCGGGCACGGCTGTGCCCACCCCGCGGCGGTCTCGGCCCCGGCCCCAGCCGGGCCCCCCCGCTCTGGAGAGGATCCTCCCCCCCCCCGCCCCCCCATCTTTTGGTTGTTTCATTAATAAAAAACGGTGTTTTAGAAGAAGCGGTGGCGTCTTCCTCGGCAGGACCGGGCTGCCCGCAGCGGGGGTCCAACCCCACCCCCCCGGGTGGCCGCTCAGGCCGCCGCCCCCTCTCTCACCAGACACGCGGCGGGCGGGGGGGGGGAGGGGGGGTAGTGGCCCTTTAAGAGGCGTGGCCTCCGCTCAGGTGACGTCACGCCCAGGATACCGCGCCGACGCCCCTCTCGCCGCGCGCCCCCTGCCGGCGGGCGGGCCCCGCCGCCCCGCCCTGCGTCATGACGTCACACACGGCCGCGTTCTTCCTTCCTCCCTCCCCTCCTCCCCCCTATTCCGCGCCGTCCCGGAACGTGACGGCGGCCACGCGCCTGCGCGCCGCCCTGCTTCGCCCCGCCCCGGCGCGCCAGCGCGGGAAAGGGGCGGAGCTAGGCGCGCGCGCGAGGCGGGGGGGCGGTGCGGACGCTCGCGCTTGCGCAATGAGCCGAGAGCGCCTGGGCGGTGGAGGGGGGGAGGGGGGAGGGGCGGCGGCGCGCGGGCGCGCCTGCGCGCGGGGCGGGGGTGGAGGGGGTTGCCGGGCGGCGGGGCGCGGTCTGCGCGTGCGCGGTCTGCGCGGCGGCGGCGGGGCCCGGAGCGTCGGCGCCGCCTCTGTGTGGTGCGGGGCTGCGCCGCCCCCTCCCCTCCCTCACCACCCCCCCTCCTCCTTTGCGCGGCATGGCAGCGGGCGCGGGGTCCCCCGCAGCCGCCCCCGGGCCCGGCTGCAGGAGGCGGAGGACGACGGGCAAGGCGCAGCGGCCCGTGGGCTAGGCCCCGCCGCCCGCCCACCGCCGCCGCCCCCTCCTCGACGCGGAACCGCCGCTGAGGGGCCGCCCCCCCTCCCAACACCCCCCCGCCCGCTCCCTCTCGCCGTGGGGGGGCTCTCGGGGCCGCTCCCGGGCTGGATGAATGTGGGAGAAGATGGAGACCAAGACGATCGTCTACGACCTGGACACCTCCGGGGGGCTCATGGAGGTGAGACCCGGGGCCGCGGGGGCTGGGCGGGGGGAGAGGCCCGACCGGTCAGGCCGCGGGGCTGCAAAATGGCGGGGACCCCTCACCCCCCCGGAGCCCCGTGGCCATAGAAGGAAGTGGCGGAGGGACGGAGGCGGCTCGCCCAATCCCCGGGAGAGGCCCGCGGGGCCGGCGGGCGGGGCAGGCCCGGCCGAGGCCCTGTCCGCCCCCCCCCCCCCCCCCCAGCCCCGACGGTCCCGGGACAGCCGGGAGAAGGGCGCGGGGGGTCAGGGTCGGTGCCAGCCCCTCAGAGCCCCTCTCTGTCTGTCTGTCTGTCCACGTGCAGCAAATCCAAGCCCTCCTGGCTCCCCCCAAGAGCGAAGATGGGGAAAAGAAGAGCAGGAGGCCCGAGAAGGAGCCCAGGCGAAGTGGCAGGGCCACTAACCACGATAGCTGCGATAGCTGCAAGGAAGGAGGGGATCTGCTGTGCTGCGATCACTGCCCCGCCGCGTTCCACCTCCAGTGCTGGTAAGGCTCGGCGCCGTCTCCCGCCGGATCCCGCCATCTCGGCCCGGCCAGCGCCTGCCCTCCAGCAGCTCCTGCTTCCCGTTAGGTCCCTGCCTTGCCCGGGAAAGGGGTGGGGGACGCGGGGCAGGAACAAAAAGGAGGTGCAAACCCCGCTCGGGTCCCTGCTCCCCCCTTACCCCCACCCCGAGACTAATCCACAGCGGCCGAGGTGAAAAGCCCCCTCTCAGTGTGCCTGGGGGGTGGGGGTCCATCACCCTCCTTTCTTTTTGTGCTGAGCGGCAGCCGAGAGGCCCAGAGGAGGAGCGAGGCCGGCGGCTGCGCGGCCTGGCTGCTTCGCTGCTGCCTCTGCCCAACCTTCCACCCCCCCCCGGGTGGGTAACTTCCCCTCCTCACCCCGCTCTGGGGGTGTGCTGTGCTCGGGGGGGGCTCTGGAGGATCCTGGCCGGGGAGGGGGGGAAGCGGCGGTGGCGGCTGTGCGTCGGGCCTGACGTTCCCAGCGCTTCCGTGCTGCTGCAGCTGCTGGGAATAATGGAGGTTGCTGTCTCTGTGTCTCCCTGCCTCACTGTTTACAATATGGCGACCTTCCTTTAAATTATATTTTTATTCTCAGCGCCATTTTGGCTGCATATGTGACTTCCAAACCTTCGCAGCGCTCCCCCGGTATCTCAAACGTGAAAATATCTTCCCTGTGGAAATCCAGGCCTCCAGACTTTAAAATTGGCCGGGTTTATTCTTTTCCCTCCTTTTTTTTCTTCCTCCTGACTCTTCGGAGCTGCTTGTCTCATCCGTGGGAGTGACTGCCGTGAACTGGGGGCAGTTCGGGTCCCTCCTGCTGGGAGTTGTGTGGCTTTGTTGATGACGGCAGATCTTTCTGCATGCAAATCTGGGTGCCGTGTGGGAGTCGAGGTGCGTGTGGAGGCGGTGGCAAAGTGCTGGTCGGTAGAGGCTGCAGCGGGGAAGGGCTCTCGCCGCCTTCTCTCGCAGCTTCCTAAGCTCTCGGCACAAAGCAACCCGCCAAAGGCACCTGAACTTTCCGTCCCAAAGTTTTTTCCTTTCTGCACCGGGAGCCCAGACGCATCCGAGGCCGCCTTTCCCGAATTTCCCCTTCGACAGTTGACGCAGGCGGGCGGTTTGTGTTAAATTAGCACAGCCAGAGTGGATAATGGAGTGGAGGAGGGAGCGGGGCAACTCAAACAGCTGGAGCTCGGGCGTACCGAGTATTCTTCCTTAGGGGAGATCTTTTAACCACATTCCTTTCTCTCTTTCATGCTTTGGAGCTGTATTTGCCACCCTGTTACAGCTGTCTCCTCTTTGCGTTTTTTTTTTTTTTCCTCTGTTTTTTATCCCCCCCCCATCTACTTTTGCTTGGTGGTTATACTGTGTTTATATGCTAATTGTGGGTCTCTGAACACTTATTAAGCTGATTGCTGATACCAGGAAAACTGAATGTGCGGTCACAGTTCTGTAGGGAGTGTCCCGTTAGCAGCGTGTGGCCAGACGAACCCGACAATGCTGTAGTGTGCAGCCATGACATCATCCCTCCTACCCTGAGGAAGTGCTACTGGTGGTAGTGCAGATCCTCTTAATGTTTACTAGGAGGACACTAATTATTTTTTTTTCCTCCAACCTGCTTAGTGAGCTTTAAGGGTTTTTTTTCTCTTCTGTGGGGCACAGTTGCTTAAAACTCGTGTTTGCTTTCAGATGCTGCCAAACACATCCTGAGCCTCCTCTTAGTGAGGCTGAAGCCATGGCTAAAACTTCACATTTTGAGATGGAAGAGTTGTAACTAACACTGTAGAGTGCCTTGGTTGACTCTGAATCCTAGTTAAACCTAACCATAAATGAGACCACTTTGCGCTTGGCTAAATCTGGCTGAATTTCGTGGCATCATTTGGCAAGTTTCTCGTAGTTGGTGAGTGGGAAACAGGTCACATAAATCAGATATCTGTAAAGCTTTGACTGTACTCAAATTAGATGCATTATAATCATACCAAAAAAAAAAAAAAAATCTTTGCCTAACCAGTCACCTTTCAGAACAGAAATGGAAGGGGCAATTCTGATTACGCTTTCTGACTGTATTTGTTGCCTTTTCTGGGGTCTCTCTCGGGAGATGGTTTTGATGGCAGCCCAGACCCTGCTGCAGGAGGTGGCACGGTCTGGAGCGGCACGTGGGCCGGCTGCGTGCTGCTGGATAGGCTTCGCCTAAAGGCCTCCAGCTTGGGCCCAGTTCTGCCTCACTGCTCATGGACCTCTATCCATCGTTGGGCCAAGGCCTTCGGGTGAACCTGGTTGTATTGAAAGGATGTTCAGGTTTTGGTTTTGTGTTTTCTTCCCTTTGCCTCCTACACTTTCCTTAAAGTAATCTTCCGTTCTGGATATAAACTTAGGCATAAAGGTAGCACTTGCAACTTCCTTTCTGCCTCCCTTTTTATTTAAAGAATAGCAGCTGTAATGCAGTGCTTGTTTTAAGTCATTTGAATAGCAGTTTAAATATACTGCTGGGGCATACTAGCTGAATTGTGTCGACAGCTTACCTGTTCTTTTAATATTTCTTGTAGGATTTAGTACCAGGTTGCACTTATTATCAATACAGGAAAAAAAAAAAGAGAATAACAGCTCTTAATTGGTCCAGGATTTGTAATCGGTTGATTAAAGCTGTATAGGAGAGGCCATCTTATAAAAGAAGGTGAATGGCGAGGGTGTGATCAGCCCAAGTCACACAGTAGGCCGGAGGCAAACCTGGGAGTTAACCCAGCTCAGTGGCCCACAAATTAGTTTTGTTCTTCCTGTGTAGAGAAGGCTTTACTATATCGTGTCGTTTAAACCTGTAGCGAGCAAGTTGGCTTCACTGGGTAAGCGTGTGGTTCTCAAACCTGAGCAGTTTGTGGTAACTTCGGTTTAGTACCTAAACCTGTTGTCTTCTGTAGGAAACAGAAGGCGCTTGGCCAACCCCCCCAAAACTTTCTGAGTCTGATAGCATTACACGTCTCTGATGGTAAATAACAAGTTTTGTTGATACACTGCGGGAACGACTGCTCTCCTGAATTAATGTGGGTGGAAGTGGCTTCCCAATTCATCTGTCAGGGTGTCAGCTCTTCTCACAACTCGATTTCAGAGTCGTTAGTTCAGCGTAGAACTCCTGCAGGTACTGTAAGAGTCCGGGGACCGGGAGGGTTACCAGCTGGCTGCCGACAAATGGGCTTGGTGGGAGGGATACGTGGAAGTGTAAAATCCCTGCCAGATACTTAGTTTCAACATACTTGGATTAATATCATAGGCGACTGTCTTCAGGTTTGAATCTCCAGAGTGTTTTTTTCTGTCCCTAATATTTCTTGGAAACAGAACGTGAGATTTTTAGCGCTTGAGTCTGGTTTTGGTTACGCTGTTTGCCCGTAACCTGCTGCTTTGGGTAGTGGTGCAGCATGGATTTTCATTCTGATGCTCTGCCTTAACCCAGGCCCCTGGGAATGGTGTACGCTCCTCCTTTACATGATTGAAAACCAATTTTCCACAACTGCTTCTGTTCTTCCCTGTGTATATCCTCCTTCTGGCCGTGTGGTTGTTAGATTCCCTCCATTTTCCTGAGCTCGTGGTAAACTTGATTCACCTTTAAGTTGGTTTGCAAAGAGACTGATGTTGTAAATTCATTACAGCTTCACTGAAGGATTAGAGAGATCCCTGGGAGAGGAAAAGTTTAGTTAACAGGCTGGGGGAGGGGAGTGACAACAGGAGGGAGAACTAACACAGAACAGTTTTGTGTTTGTTTTTTCACTTTTTTTTTTAAAGTCTCACTG
Organism: Opisthocomus hoazin; assembly: GCF_030867145.1. NCBI lineage: Eukaryota > Metazoa > Chordata > Aves > Opisthocomiformes > Opisthocomidae > Opisthocomus > Opisthocomus hoazin. The sequence goes on along the minus strand of NC_134433.1, from coordinate 12,125,327 downwards.
CCTGAGTTTCTGGTTGGAGGAGCCCAAAATCACCAAGCTCGCTGAATGCCGCTGTTCACGTCCCTCTTCTAAATTGCCTGCTGCTGGCTGTGAAGCACTGCTAGCATGGCAAAGTGACCTGAGCTGCCTAGAGCTGACCAGCTGCCCGTTACGGTAAACAGACAGTACCAGTTTTGTGGCACTGCCCAGCAAACAGGCGTCCCTTAGCTGCTGGATCACCCGGCAGCTGTGCTGGGAGAGGTACGCTGCGTCCGTACTGGGGCCTGCTCGCCCCATCGAACTCTGCAACAGCGCTCGCCTCTTCGTGTTTATATTTGGAGCGTTTGGCTCCACGTCCGCTCTGATTTGGCAGTCTTTGCCAAAGCGTTGTTGTCGAAGAACTGGAGTCACAGAGCTGCAAAGAGAAGTAGGCGAAGCTAAACTAGACCGAGTTTTGCATATTTTTATGAGTCACGTCGGTTAAGTGCTTTGCACAAAGAATGGAAAAAAGTTGTTAACTATGACTGGTAGGACATCAATAACTTTTTCCCCACCTTATTCAGGTCTGAGAAGTCCTGACTTATCTTGGCGTTTGGTCTAGCTTTGGGTTTTTTACATATATATCTATTCTGTGTGAGGGGAGGGAAACATTAGCCTGCCTATTGTCTTAGCTAATCCTCCCTTAATGGCCATTTTTGGCTGCCTCAGGGGTTTCAGGTGAAACTTTGAATGGTTTGAAGCATCTGCCACTGCAACGGGTAGCAGGATGTCCAGGAAGGTGCCAGAGAGGCGAACTTCAGGGCTGATGGCAAGCTACAGAGGAGCAGGGTTTCAGTACATTAATTACATGTGTTGGTGTCACTCTTACACGCTGGCACTTCTGACAGCTTCAAAAAAGCTTGTAGTTTAACTGCAGGGAGTTTTTATTTTGAGGCTTTCTGGGTGGTTTTTTTGTTTTGTTTTTTTTTTACATTAAATGACTTTCAAAAACCTACTTTAATGTTCATGTAATTGCATTTTGAAGATCAGGGAGTAAGCTGTTCTGTTCCAAACATTAATTTAAATGTATCTATCTTAACTGGTGGTTTGTTAAAACAATATGCTCTTCTTTTAAAGCAACAACTTTTGTTTTAATGTGTCTTTGGTTCTGATATTTTGGTAGCGTAGCATAGTGTCGATCCTCGACCAGAAGGAAGCAATTGCACTGGCTTGGTTTCTCGGTGCAGAGGGTGACTGAGCGTGCGTCTGCAGATGTGGTAACATGATCAGTTTTGGCAGTTCTGTTCAGCGAAGTTGTACCAGTGAGATATTTCGCTCTCCTTATTTTGTCCTAAATCTCTCAGTGCAAAGGCAGATAAGGTCAGCATAAATCTATGAACTTAAGCTGAGGGCACCAGAAAACCATTCACAGTAAGAATTTGATGAACTAGTCTGATTTGGGGACTTGCAAACCACAGTTCTCACCTGTGTGTGCACACATGTTGCTCGCGTTAAACTGAGCGTGAGCACATTTTGCGGTGTGGGTGAGAGCTGGGCATTCAGATCAAGCCATGGATCGCTGCTGCCGTTCTCAGCATCAGCGTAAAGTGGTAGGAGCAAAGCACTGGGATTCTGTCAAAGCCAACATTTGACTGCTTAACTTACTCTTTGCCTGCAGACGTGGCTGCTGTATGGACTAGCATTATGACAAACATCCGTAATGATCTGAAGCTGTTTAAAAGGACATGGTATGAGATTGTTAATAAGGAACATTCTCCGCTGTTTTGTCCCTTTGCTTGGGAAGGTGCCAGTTTTATGTTGAGTGGGACTTGTGGAACCAAGAAGTCTTCTTTTTGTGCTGCTGCAGGGTCCGTTTTTGAGTTGACTCCTCAAGTTCAGGGGGATTCAGTGGCTTGCTGTGAGGTGGGATTCACGGCTTTGTTCCTGCTGCTCCAGAGCTGGTCTTTCCTGGTGTGTCAGACCTGCAGGCGTGACTCACGCGAGCCTTTCAGAATGTGGAAAGGTCTTCCCAGAGGAATTCCAGCTCCTCCAGGCATTTGCAAAGGAAATTCTTAATTGGATTAGATTCATAATACTAATCTGCTAATGACTTTGTTATGGAAATCTTAGCACTATCTTGTAAATATATTCACCTTCATTTAGTGAGCCTTGTGTCTTTATCACATACAAGCTCAGTACTGTTAAGATTGTACAGCCGCTTGCGGATCTCATACTTGGGAATGGGAGGAGTGCTGTGTTTATTACACAGAATCGTACAATGCTCTGGTAATTCTCCCCTCTCTCTCCATCACTCAGTGTTTTTTGTCAAACAAGTGTTTTTTCCCTCTGAAACTGACCTTTATGACTTGGATTGTGGGTGCTGTTGTGGTGAAGAACACCTGCAGGGCGGGCAGGGCTCCTGGCCGCCTCGCTGTGTAGGGCAGACTGAGTCAATTCGAGATTTCAGTTGTAGCATTGCTACTGAAACAGTTTTTCTACATAGTAGAGGCACTAACATTTATTCTTCTGTTAATTGACCCTTCTGTTAATTGGATGTTAAACTGTTTGTATTGCTAGACTGACTCACCAGTGTCAGGTTCTTGAGATCTTCCTGTGCTCTGGAGCCCTTATTAGTTCTCAAGACAGCAGCAAATAGCAGGAATCTGCATGAAGAAAGGGCGCAGTTACTTCCAGAGCAGGAGAGGTGTATTCTCCTGAAAGCAAGGGTTAGAGAGTCTGAATATTTAGGGAGTGCTGCCTGTTGCAATATAAATCACATGTGAGAAAGATGTACCTGTTTGTTTTTTTTTTTAACCAGTCAGGAAGTAAGCTTGGACTTGTGAAAATGCTAATGTGTCCGAGAGTATAATATGGCTTTGTTAGAGGGTTATGAAGTACTGGATTTGAAAGAAGTGAGTGTAAGCAAAAAGCATCTTGCCACGTCAGGTTATTGGCTAAACTTGTGATTTTGTGACACAGTCAGATTGTCGGAGCTGGCTCTTTCTTCTTGTAGTAGTTGATTTACACTGCCTCCAATTCTACTGCCTGCTAGATGTCTGCCCAGCCTCCTCGAAGGAATGCTGCGGTATCCAGCAACTCTAAGCTGAGTAAAAATAGTGTTGTACCTTTATTTTAATAAAGGGGTTGACAGTAAGCAGTTGTAATGCAATTACATACCTTTTTAGGGTATGGAGTAAATGCGCTCCCTATAGCCAAAAATGAAGAAGAAAAAATTCTATAAATCATTTTTCTGGTTGTTGTATCAGATCTTGGATACAAAAGGCAAAGAGCATCTCAGCCAGCTGGGGGAAATCTAGCGCCTGAACCCAACTCTAACCTATTTCTGCTGACGTCTGCTCTGCACGAGTCACTTGAAGTAAACTAGATGGAGCTGGAGATTACCGGCTTTGAACCCTGTAGAAAGCAGTGGCCTGAGGATGCAATTTAGCAGGCTGAAAACCCCATGCTGAATTGCTGGCAAGCGCCAGCGATTGGTGTGAAACACCTGCCTGTACCAGCCTCTGACTTTGGGCAAGGCATCATGTGAACTTCCCAGCGATCTCCGTCTAGAATAGCAACAGGAAGAGGACGTGAAGGTGATCCCAAAAAAGAATTTGTACCATGCTTTAAGGGCTTTGCGATGGATATTTCTGTTGCTGCTCTTTTCCCTCTCCTCCCCAGTGTTCTTGGGAAAGCCTAGTCCACATGTAGATGTCAGGATTACGCTTCACTTGTGCCTGTGTGAAGACAAATTCATACTTCTGCTTTTATGGGTCTGTCCTTCATCCTCTTCTGATGTGCTGCTTTCCTTTTTTCCACCTTATTGCTTCTGTCCTTTCACCTCTGTCTCCTTTGAACGCATTCAGTATGGCTAGGGCTGAATGTGTTCACTTCTCAGAAACCTCTCAGACCTGTGTTTTGATTATTTTTTTTCCCACCGGAGATGTCTCTTCATTTATTGTTCTTTAAAGACAGAATTGGATGAAGCGATTCTCACTAGAGCTGTGCTGTTCCTCAGCCCTCTTTCTTTTCCCTGATGCTGCCCTGTGTGTCATCCTGCTTTTGAGAAGATGACTTCTAATCTGTTAAGAAGATGGTGCTGTAAAGATCTGAACACTTAATGATGAATCTGGACGTTGAATTCAGGCTATTGTTACTATTGTCTGCAGTACAGGCATGACTGATGCTTGGGAAAGAAACGGGAGTCAGGATGTGCACGATGCCTGAGTTTCTGGGTCTGACCCAAATTTTCCGAAGTCAACAAGTCTTCCGATCGGCTGCTATGACTTCTGCTGATAACTGCAAAGCAGGATGGTTCCCTAGCAGATACGTCCCAAATATCAGAGTTAGTAACCAACTAAACAAATGTTAAAAAAATAAAGTCAGTGCGGCACAGGTGGTGTTATACCCTTTTTAATGCATATTTACTTATACAGATATATACTTAGTTTTTATGTATGTGGAAATTTAATATCTTAGAAAACAATACTTTAATTTTTTTGTCAGCTGTTAATGAGAGTAATAACTAATAGGTTGTCTGGGCAATGGTCTCTGTGGGCCAGGTTCTTTCTATAAATAGAAGTAACTAATTACATCAGGTGATCACATGTTTACATGCAGCTTATCCAGTTTATTGGACTCTGCTGCTTGCCCGGTCTGAGACAAAAAAGTTCTGCTCTGTCACGTTGGAGGGAACTTTTCTGGCTGCTGGTCTCAGGATTGCCTGCGCGGGAGTGCACGGGGCAGGCTGGACTCCTGGTGACAAGGGGAAGGAGAGCGAGGTAAGGTAGATAACACGGGCTTCCATCAGGTGGTACTTGGCACTCTCTTCCCAGGATGAGCCTAGCAGGAGCGCTTTGAGGAAGGATACAAGTAAATAACTTCACTGGCTTCGGAATTCATGAAATACTCCACAGTACAGGAGTGCTGTGGCTTGTGGAATAGTACCTGGTTCTTAGGAGCACGGTGATACTGCTGCCGGAGACTTGAACTGGTCAGCACATGTTCTGCCCTTATGGTGTTGAGCGCTGGCTGGTTTAGAAGGTAGAAAGAAGCACACAGTGAATGAAATTTTGGGAATTTGTATACCTGACCATATTACCTCTTACACTGTTAGGAGTTCAAGTCTTCCTCTGCTTTTGTACTGACATGTGGATGGATTGTGCTAGTGTACCTGTGCCTTTCCTTGCACGTGTCTTGTTTCTCTCTGTCTGGCCATATAATGGTGCTTTAATCCTGGTTCTGTTCTCTCTGTTGCTGAACCCTAATTTCTAGCTCTGGCCATGCTAGTGGAAAGATGCATGCTAAGCAGATGCAGTGTTCCAGATGATGGGATAATTGGTGACCTGTGAAATGGTCGTTTCTGTTCCCTTCCTTGCCTAGTGGCAGCCAAAATAATCATGTACTGACCTGACCGGTGATGTCCAGGTCTCCTTGCTGGATGCTACTACTTTAGAACTTTTTATGTGCATGCTCGTTTTCACTTGAGTGTAAACAAACTTTTGCTGGCTGCTATCAAGCTTTCTTTCACTAGTTCCCTTGGGAGGAGTTGGACCACAGATAAAAGTATAGTGGCTGGTGCTCTGTAGTTAATGTGAATTGCACTGCTGGCTTCGAGTAGGTAGAGCTTCTAAGATGTATGACCCTGGTAGAGACCAAAAAGTTATTCTGTTAGTTTTAATGTGATCAGGTTGTGCCTGGCTTATCTGAAGTTGGGTGGTCTCTGCGTTGGTGCTTGAGAAATCGTTGGCTTCATCAGGAAGATTGTTTTGCTCCTGAGTGTCACAACTTTATCTGTATTAAGGAGCAGATGGAGTTTGAAGAACTTGTAGACCTTCGCTGAGTAGTTTGTGCTGAGGAATAATCCTGACACTGCTGGAATAGAGGAGAGAGCTGACAGTATTCCTGATAACCATCTTTCAGGTAATGGAGTGTGACTTCTTTCTTCAGAAAATAGTAGACTCTTTGCTGATTCAAGAGTTGTGATAGGAAGGTAAGAGTTGCAGCGGGGAGGAACTGGAAACAGGCTGCAGCTGTTAGCTTGTTTCCTAGGTTTTGCTGTGTGTAAGGTAGAGGCTCTGGGCGTTGGGTTCCAGGTGTCCTCTTCGGGCAGGGTTTTGGGACAGCTGTTAGCAGAATCGTGTAACTTGGGCACAGTAAAACTGTTTCAGAGAACTGGGTTTGTAAATGATGCAACTTTCTCTGTTTCTCAATGGGGCGCTTGTGCTGCGCTGACAGTGAGGTTGGTTTCCTGGTTTGTTTTCGCTACGGCTGCCTTTGAGGCCCTGCTGTAGGAAGCCAGGGAGCCTTGTTCTTTATGAAGCTGGTGGAGCAGCTGTAGCTCTATCCATCATTGCGATAAATAGGAGTCCAGCAGAAGAGCCGAAAGCCTTCTTCCTTTATCTAACTGGCAAACAGAACCAGCATCCTTCGTTATAAGCCTGTCGTTGAGTCCTGGTAAGTTAATCAGAAGATTTCCGAGAAGGAAAAATATTCTCGCCTACATTTTTTCATGAGGTTACTGTTTTCCCCTGCACAGAGAAAAATATCTAAATCTGATTGTTGGAAACAACTGACATCAAAGGCAAGTTGACCAAGAAAGCTTCACCAGGCACTGGTTTGTTTTCCTGCCACCATTACCCAAGCCTGATGGCTGGCTGTAGCGCGGCGGGTCCGGAGCGTGCTCTCAGTAGTGCCAACGTGCCGTTGATGCAAGATGGCCACCAGGAATGCTGCGTGTAAATCACTTCAGGTTTGCTTATAACTGGGTCCTTTGAGAGCTGTGGCCCAGTTTGTATTGAAGAAGGTGCCATTCCTTTGAGTGCTTGTTTACTTATTTATTGAGGCCAGCAGAGTGAAGAGAAATTACAGGATTTAGACTAACAATGGGCATCTGATGTGCGAGAGCTCCAGAGTGTGAAATTAAAAAGCTAAGTGGCTTCATGCTATTGTTTGTTTGATAAAAACTCCTGATATACGGATGACTCTTGAAGATTTTTGATTTTATCTTAGCCATTTAAATTTTATTTAAGGGAGGCTTTGCATAATATTCTGACCATAGGAGCTAGTCCAAAAGTTTACAAGAGCAAGTCTTGACAACACAAGTCTGGTATGAATCTCGGGAGATGGTACTTAACTTTTTTAGAAAAATCCGTGAGACTAGTATCATGGCCAGTGACTCCTATCAGTGTAGTGTCTTTTGAATAGATGGTGATAAACATCTCCTATAATTTTCAGAGGCTTTGTATGAGTTGGTCTTCCACGTGTTTGTGGAGATATTAACACTGAAAGTCAGACTCACTGTTTTGGAGCTATCTTTGTCTTAAATTCAGAAATGCATGTGTTCTGCTGAGCAGATTTGATCTGGGTCACACCAAGCCTTCCAGGTAAAGTAGTGCTGGCCACCACTCTAGCCTGTGGTGACAAAAAGGGGAAACTTTTTGAAACAAGGGTTCAGCTAAATTGTACAGAACAGTACAACTGATTGGTGTCTAGCTGAAAGGAGATGTGTTGTAACTTAAGATAAAGTTGGTGTTGTGCAGTTCCAGGTCCTTTTGGCAGCAAACACTAACGGCTGGAGATCTGCATGCTAATGAACCTGTGAAAGATAGGGAGAAATCAGCTGTGGTGCTCCTGCCAAAGTGCTGATTCTCACCTTGATGAAGTGTCTTGTTCAGATTTAAAAATCAGTTTCTCTTATGCTTACAGTAAAAGGTTGAAGAATGTGGTCATAACTAGTCAATTAAAACAGCATTCTTTAGAGTTTCCCTGGCTTTATGCTAAGACCCAGGAAATGCTTTCTGCTTGCAGAGAGGCCAGCAGTGCAGGAACAGCATTCATCAGTCTTTGTTAGTGCAGCGAGCTGCCTTGATGAACAGCTCATTAACCAGGAGAAGCAGAATCGGTCTTTTAATACACTTGCTATAGCAGTTAGGCCCTGACAGTGAGCAAAAAAACCTCAGGAAGCTAGTCTGAGAGCTAAAACCTTGCTGCTGATCTGAAACTAATCTTCCCCCCTCCTTCCACAGGCCTGTGGGTAGCAGGATTCATTAAAATGCTTCTCTAAGCTGTCATTTAAGAGTACTGCAGACGTAGGATCTCATGGTTGTTGAGCAGATAGATCAAACATAACCAATGGGACAATAACGTACACACTTAAGAAGAAACCTGTTCTAACTCTTCTAGGCATCTCTCAAGATTCACTGTGGTGTTAATTGTTTCATTTGTAGAATGCGTAAGATTGAGGTAACAGTTAAAACAAATAACCGGAGGCGTCTGGCAGCGCGTGGATCCCTGGCACGCCGTGTGTGCATTGGAATGGGGCAGACGTGTTTCCAGCAGTTCAGGCACGTTCGTCGGTAGCTTCAGAGGGCGAAAATTCACTACGAACAAATCCAAGTCTGTAGGTTTTTTTCCCCTGGGGTGCTGGGAGGGGGGGAATGGGCCAGATGAATCCATGCTGGCTGTAGCTGCAGATCTAAGAGCTCGGTTACTAGCAGGAGTAAAACCTGAGCTATTGCAGCATCCACTCAGAATGGGTTTACGCTGCAGCAAGCACACAGGGGTCATTTGTTATTCTCGTCCTTCCACCACCTTCCCTGATTCTGTTAGCAGAAGATTAGTTTGGGGTAGGGGAGAGTTACTGCTTCAGCCAAATATCTGAGGCTTCATGTAAAGCAGCCAGTAGTTGAGGCTTTGGTGCTCTCATCTAGAGCCTGATCTCTTGTTCATCCAAGTCCTCCAGGAAATGAGAAACATAAGCTGCAGGTATGTTTGTGCATGTATGCAGAGCGCTGCGTTTCTGGAGCGCCTGGAACACGGAGGCCTCTGAAACCCTGCACTTCTCCTCAAAATGGCTGCCAGATGTGTTGGCTCTACTGAATTCCCCGGAGCCTGACACCAGAAATGCTGAGGTTATTACCAGCTTGGTTCTTGCTGTGTTCTTCCTTCGGTTTTCCAGGCACAGTGTTGCAAGACCGAGCGTGACCCTGGGTGGCTGCGGTACCTGCAGAGGCTTTCTGTCGGCACGCTGGCGTGCTCGGGGCAAGGCTCGCCGGGACTCTGTTTAAACAAAGGAAGCGTGTTTGTTTTTACAGCTCAGGCTTGGGAGCCTGGGCTGGGATCCTGTGCCATTTCCCCGTGCTAGAAGCAAGATTCTCGAGGAAGACGGCCTCTCCCTTTGCTGCAAAGCACAGTTCTTACTGGCCAACAAACACGCGTCTGGCTTGTCAGTGGTGGAGACTTGTTAAAGGTTAACTTGGATTTGGTTTGATATTTGTCTGTAGGTGCAACAAACAGTATAGACACTCCTGAAGGGAACCGCAGTCTGGCTGCCCGTGCTCGCGTGGCTTCTTGGGCCGGTCTTGTAAGCTCCTTGCTGGTGTGGCCACACTGCTGCTCGATCACCTTGTAACCCAGTCAGTCCCAGCTTGGATCCCTTGTAATCCATTTCCCAGTCAGTGGGAAGTGGAGCTTCCAGGTCCTGCAATAGTGCATCCATCCATGGAGTGTGCAGCACAAGGGAGCGGACTTGCCATGCAGCTGTCTCCAGCATCAGTAGGCAGAACTTTTATATCTTAAAGCCACACTGTGTGGTAACTGGCTGTTTTTCTGACAGCATGTACACTTTTCCTGCAACAGTCAGCAGTTTGCTGGAATAACAAATCTTAATGATAAAGAGGTGTTGGAAAGTACTTGAGCTAGTAGTAGGATCTGTAAGGAAAGTGTATCATCTAACATATGCTGCTCTGCCTTTAACTGAGGAAAAATGTTTCTCAAAATAGTCCTCCTTACTCCTTCATCTGATTTGCCTTGGTTTATTTCTAGCGTCAAAATGAGAATGTTATTTCAATGTGATAAGCTTTTATAGTAAGTGCAGATCCATATGAGTAGGATGTATCTTGCGCTTCATAGCCAAGGCGAGCTGTATGTGGTGACACTTTTAAGAGTATTTGGGTTGTCTTAAGATAGAAAGTGGTTTCCACCATGAAGTAAGTGTGCTCAGGGGTGGAGTGCATGGGAAGCGGTGGGTAGACTTCGTGGCAGCATGCTGAGTTGGAATCACACTGGAAGTTCAAGGGATAGAAGTGCCTGGATGTATGACTGTGCTTGCTGCTTGGGCATCTGTGTAGTCCTCTGTGGGGTAATCAAGTTATTTAAGGAGGCATTGGTGTTGAGGGGAGGAGGGTGTATTTGTTGCACACAAGTGAATCTTCCGTTTGCTGTACAATTCTGTGTCCTCTGTAACCATGGAGCATGCTGCACCGTGGAGATGAGGTGGGTGTCATGGAACACTAACTTCTTAGAGGTGTCGTATGGGGACATACAAACTGGGGAGCGTCACTGTAAAGAAAAGGAGGAAGTGCCTGGGAGCAGAAGCTGTGGAGCTACCCTGACTTGAGCTGTGTGTACGTGAGAAGAGGTGTTCCAGAAATAAGTCAAGCCTTGCTTTGTGTTTCTCTTGCAGCAACCCTCCGCTCAGTGAGGAGATGCTGCCTCCAGGGGAGTGGATGTGTCACCGCTGCACTGTGCGCCGCAAGGTAAAGCCTCCACGACAGATGCGATCCCTGCCCTTCCAACTGTCCATTTGAAATGTAAACCCTGTGTTTTGTACCTTCCTCTCCCCTTAACGTGTGTGTATATACCGTCAGAACTGCTCTTTGTGCTCACGGTTGCGAAGGGCTTTGTTAGAATAGGCTTAAGGAAAACTAAGGGGTTTTGATGAGACTCGCCTGGTATTGTTAACCTCTATACTAGAAACCAGAAAACTGAAGTGCCTGATGTGTTCTTGTCAAGCTGTGCCTTTTAAACTGTTTTCCTTCCCCCCCTGCTGCTGGAAGGGAGGGAGAGCTAGGCACAGAGGGAATGGCTCCCGTGCTCAAGGAGGTGAGCTGTCTACAGGCAAAACAGGAGTCTTGTTGATGCAGCTTTGGCATCAGGGCTGTGATTCTGGTTAGTGGGTGTTTTTTAGAAGTGTGACTTCACAGCAGTTGCACATCAGCAGAGGGTGAAATCACAGTGAGTTATGATTTCCTGGGCTGTTAAACAGGATGGGGAGGAGATGATTGGGCAAGATTGTGGCTTGTTGGTTTTTTTTTCCTTGATGCTCTTTCTCCAGGAAGCTGTCTTGCACAATGTAAACATCTTACTGCTGTGACTACGTAAGACTGCGTAGCACCAAACTATCTAGCAACTGTTCCCTTGAAGTGACGCCCAAAGCAGATTGGAAGAAAACTGTGTACTCAGCCTTTTGTTCCTGAAGTGATTGCATTGTTATGTTTCCAGGGTACTGTTCAGCCATCTGCCAACAGTAAAAATGAAGGTCGCAAAGTTAAAAAGTAATAAAATAGAGAGAGGAAAAAGAGACAAAAAATCCCCAACTTTTCTGTATTAAAGATTACCTGATAACACTTTGCTCCTTTTACAGACCATTTTAGTGATGGGGCAGATTGATCCATATTGGTGATGCTGTCAGGCACCGGAGCAGTGCACAGTTCGCTGTACTGGGCCGTGCAGTGTCCCCTCCTGTTGCAAAATGGATCTCGCGGTGATTGCAATGTATTGTTTTCCTGTGCTGCAGTTCTCCCTGCCCACCTTGTTCAAGATTCCCGTCGTCAAGAGATAGCAGAGTGTTGTTTGCATGTTGTGCTTTTATTCTCAAGCTGGCCTTCTCGTTCCATAATGGGTTTGGATGCACTGCCAGGGTTCACAGACTGCATCGACGATGAACGGTCTACTGTGGAGTTTCTCAGTGTTGGCTAGCAAAGTAGACAGTTGTCTGATTTGTCAAGTATTTAGGACTAGATGCTGTGAAACGTTGTCCTGATCTGGACTCAGATATGGCTATCCTGAAAGGAGAGAGACATGCTAATTTTCTTCCCCATGCTTGGTTCCCTTTAGCTGTTTTGTCACCTGTACCTTCGCTGCAGTCAGATTGGTTTTGCTAGGTCAAGGCTTGAATGACTTCACAGGGGAAGATGTAGTGAGTGGCTCAAGCCCTTTCAGATGCTGTTTGTCTACACTTGCATATTTGTCAAGGTTGATGTGCTTTGTTTGTGGCCTCCATGATAAGCCTGCCTATTCATGTCGTGCAGAAGCGAGAACAGAAGAAAGAGCTGGGGCAGGTAAATGGATTGGTGGACAAATCTGGGAAAAGGACCACCTCCCCCACCAGTGACGCAGACCTGTTGGACAGGTCTAGCAGCAGCATCAGGGCTAATGCGCATGCCAGGATCTTGGAAAGGAGAGCAAGCCGGCCTGGCACTCCCACATCCAATGCCAGCACCGAGACCCCCAACTCAGAGCAGAATGATGTCGATGAGGACATAATTGACGTGGATGATGACTCTGCCATTGCAGAAATGGACTGTGGGCAGCCCCAGCTGAAGCGACCCTTTGAGCTTCTTATTGCTGCTGCCATGGAAAGGAACCCAACGCAGTTCCAGTTGCCGAATGAACTGACCTGCACCACAGCACTTCCAGGTGAGCGATGGCTTGTCTGGTGTCGGTGAAGGTGTCTGCTGTTGCATCCTGCTGCCATCTTGCCTCTTTTCCCTGTTGACTCCTTGGTAGCTGCGACTCCAGTGATGCTCACTGGTGAGAGCAGACGGTACAGAAGTACCGCTGGTCCTCCTCCAGCTGTCCAGCAGCTGGTGGCCTCTTTCACATGTGAGCTGTGGGGACGTGGCTGCCACACGCTACATCTCCATCAGCACTTGTGGCAACTTGCTGTTGTCACCTTGGTCTAGATCATCAATCTGAAGGAAAAATCAAGAAAAAAATTCCAGTGGTCAAAATACTTGATTTTCATTTATGATATGATAATCTAGTAACAAAGTAATGGCTTAAAGTATAGGATGCCACTGAAATGAAGTATAAGATATGCCTGCCTTTAAAGACAGTCTCTGTCACTTAAGGCTAGATTTAGTGGTTGAGAAGAGTTCCTTCAGCCACTCTCTTTGCCTTTTCTGTTTGCCTCTGCCTGAGGTGATTATGTGTATCTAACAGAAAGGAAATCTCTGCGATGTCGGTAACCCAAAGCCTCTTAAAATTTGCTTTCAGGTACTAGTAAGAGGAGGAGAAAGGAAGAAACCACAGGAAAGAATGTCAAGAAAGCACAACACGAGTTAGACCACAATGGCTTGGTTCCCTTGCCGGTGAAAGTCTGCTTCACATGCAACAGGTACTTGACTCTTCCAGGGAAGCTGTTTGGCATAGCTGCACCCTTCACAGAAGCAAAGTTCTTGCAGAAAAAAATGGATGACCTGTTCCCGTTCCCATTCTCCTTCATTACTTGCTTACAATCCTCTAAACAAATAGGGGAATAGTCATCTTTGCTAAATAACAGATGTCTAACCATGGCAAGTGTAGCTTCTGCAGCCCTGCATGGCTGTAAAAGGTTTTAGAATGTAGCTTGAAGAGAGTGAGCCACCTTGTCGGAAGTATTTTTCTACTAAGAAAAATTCTAAAGTGATGGTGGTTTAGAAAACGGAGATATTTGTTTGATTCTTGAAGCAAGTATGTGAGGAGGTGACCTTTAGCAAATAGAAATCTACTGAGAGAGATACAAGCCGGAGGCAAATAGGAATATTGTGCTGAAATAGTAAATCTGAAAACCAGTACAAAATACTGCTGTTTTTTATAACTGCAGAAAAAATGCACAGATAAATCCCAATTCAAAATATCTGTTAAAATAGAAAAAAATTATTTCAGAAACCCAGGCAGAGTGAGTTTCTGGAAGTGGGCTGGAGCCTCAAGTGGGCTTTTGTGGGGAACAACGAGTGACTTTGTCATGGAGTGAAGACTTCTTTAAAGCCTGGGGAACTGGATGTAGTCGCTTTCTGGAGTTTGAGGCTTGTTCTGAGAACATCTGCTTGAAGTAAATGGCTCAACTTCACACAAGATTCATCCGAGGAAAATTGTAATAACCTAAACTTGAGATTTTATTTTGATCTCTGAATTCTGCTCTAAACAAAGCCACTCAGAACTAATGCACAAGGTCAACTTGAGAAGTTGCTTATGTGATTCTGACAAGTGCTTACAGCTTTCCAGCAACAGATCTCTTTATGCCAAGGGACCTCTTTTGGACTGAGAAACCCTCATGTGCTTGGGCAAGTCCTTTTGCCTTGAGTGGGTCTTGCAGAAGGTCCATATAGATTAAGTTACAAATCAGAAGCCTAATTTTAGGTGCAAGTGGTGTCATGTAGGGGAATTGGTGGGGAAAAATAAGCTAATGTGGTTGGTCAAGCTTGCCTGCGTGTTTGGTGTATACCCTGTATTCTGTATGGGAAATAAGATATGGCGCTCTCTTTGCAGGAGTTGCAGAGTGGCACCTCTAATTCAGTGTGATTATTGCCCACTTCTGTTCCACATGGATTGTCTGGAGCCACCGCTTACTGCCATGCCTCTGGGTAGATGGATGTGCCCAAATCACATAGAACATGTGGTGGTAAGCAGGACTATGATTGCAGTATGGTAACCGGATGCTGGAGTGGAACCTGGCAGGTCCATTAAAGGACAAAGTACAACAAATGTAAAACAGCTTCTGAGCTCTTATTGCTCCCTGTAACGCTTGTAAAGCTCCTGCTGCAAGCAACGCGCTCGCCAAAGGAAGTTGATGCTGCTATCTGCAATAAAATGTAAAGATGAGGGAACTTCTTCCTGTAACTGAAGCTGACAGCTCAGATTGTGGCTCACTGACAGCTTGTCTAGTTTTCGGACTGGACTCCTTAGGACCTAGATGAGCTTCCAGAACTGTGATACAAAGCAGCACAGTGGTACAAGTAGGGGAAGTAATTCTTTGCATGCTTAACCCAAAAAACTTTCATTCCAAGAGGGAGTTTTCAGTTGTGGAAAAGCAGTGTGCTTGGGACTTACTCAGGAAACAGGGGGCTGAAACAAAGGGCTTGTGCCCAGACTGCTTCTGAGAGCATTGATGCTGCTTAGTAGGCCTCTAAATGCTTTTGTATTCATCTCCAGCAATGTGCCCTTTAACAGAGATGGTTAGTGCTGCAGGAAACAAATAGTCTAAAGCTGAGCTGATGCTGTACTGCCAGTGCTACGAGGCGTTATGAAAGTCTTAGGGTACATTAGAGTGACCCGCAGATCCCTAACTCCTGTGGCATTATCTGATCACCCAGCTGAACCAGAAGAACTTGACCCTGAGTAATCGGTGCCGAGTATTTGACCGGTTCCAGGACACCATATCTCAGCATGTTGTCAAAGTGGATTTCTTAAACCGAATCCATAAGAAACATCCTCCGAATCGCAGAGTTCTTCAATCAGTAAAGAGAAAAGGTTTGAAGGTATGTGTAAACAAGTAGGTGTTGGTGAAACTCCCAGTATGTGTATTCTAGTTTGGAAGGGAATCCAGCATGCCCCATAGGGATGGCATCCTGGGGGAGGAGGAAGAGGGTGGGACTGAATGAGTGTGTTGGTGAGAGGTCTGGAAGACAGCAGTTGCTTGTCATTGTGTGTAGGAATTAAGCAGCTCTTTTTCTGCCAACCATAAGGCTCAGTTATTACAAGTAAGCCTTTAGATCCAGCACAAGCATAGAAAGTACAACACAAAACCTCCTGGACGTGGCCCTGCAGTCCGAATTGGGGCTGCTGTGTTAGACCCCGAAGAGGATTTGCTGCCAGAATGCCTGAAAAATGCCATATAGGTTTCTCTCCTTACTTGGCCTTTTTTGCATGACTTCTCTTAGGCTGTAGCCACCACGTTCTGCTGAAGTCATGCCTGGCCTAAGGGAATAAAACCGATTAATTTCAGCATGGCTGCATGAATTTAAACTACTCAGTCCTTGAAACTTCTAATGTATTGTCTGTAGGGTTCTTTTGGGTCAGAAAGCAGCAAGCACGGAGTGTAGTGCTGGTTAGGCACTTTGTTTAACTAGTCATTCTTGAGTAATTGTTCTCATGTGTGATCTTCTTTCTCTACAATGTAGGTTCCTGATGCTATAAAGTCCCAGTACCGGCTTCCACCCCCGTTACTTGCGCCTGCAGCAATTAGAGATGGCGAGCTGATCTGTAACGGGATCCCTGAGGAACCCTTGCAGAAGCACCTTTTGAACACTGAGCACTTAGCCAGCCAGACAGAACAACAGGAGGTAAATGAAGTCAAATGCCTGGACTGTATGTCTGTAGTTGCTTTGGTACAAAGATCTCTTCCATTTCAGTCATCAAAGCAGTTGTCTAGGAAACCAGTCTCAAAATCATGTCTGAAGGTGGTAGCTTGTCTTGTCTCTGACACCCTCGCCCGTTAAAACTTCATTTTGGCTTTGCAGGTGAAATGTAGAACTCCTTATTTGACACTTCAGGGAAGTGGTGAAAGATTCTTCCGGCCTGAAGAGTGGTGTTGAGGGCTTTCTGTGTGGATGTCATTTTTATTTCCTAACTGAGGGGAAATACTTTCTGCTTTCATGATGTAAAACTGCTCTCTGACCTGTTTATTTGTATGTTAACAGTGTGTTTCTGGGCTGTTGTTTATTGCTGGTAGAATTGGACTTTTAAATCAAGGTCAAATAAGTGTTTAAATCTCATATGAAACTTGTTGCCAGATTCCACAATGCAAAGGCACGTTGCTTTGCCATCAGTGGTGTAGTTGAGTCCTTCTGTTAGCTCAGGCGGGGTTCTTCGATGTGGCAGGTGCACATTCACCGTGGAGCTTAAAATCCCAAATAAATCTTTTGGTCTTCCTCTGCCTTGTGTAAAAGGAAAGGTGCTCTCCACCCCAGCTTTGGCAGGTGACTCGCTGTAGCATGAGGTAGATCAGCATGTCATTCCTGTGTGCTGCAGGATTGTGCTTGGATAGAAGCCTGTATTAGTGAAAGATGTGTTTGTAACTAGCTGAAGAATTGCAACACTGAACAAGTGAAGAGAAGGAAGAGTTTGGGGAGTGAAATGCATTTGCTGCCTTCTCCCTCCTTCAGTCTCAGCTCCTCTGTGTACTGTCCCCAGCACAGAGATAAACAGTACGTAATTTTGGTTGCGCTTTCATACCTCTGGACAGAACTTTCTCCTGACTCTAGATGAGCCTCGGGGCAGACGCTGTAGTTCCAGGCTGCATCTGAGCAGTCAGCAACACAGTGAGACAGCTGAGTTTGAGCTGGTTGAACAATGGAGTAACTGTTGAGGTCTGGGCCACTGTCAGCCTGTGGAGCTAACCTGTGCTTTTTTCCTTCCTCCCAGTGGCTCTGTAGTGTTGTTGCGCTCCAGTGCAGCATATTGAAACATTTATCTGCTAAGCAGATGACTTCGCTTTGGGACTCTGAACAGACAGAGAAGGCTGATATTAAGCCTGTTACTGTGGCAGACGGCTCACTCGCCAACCCTTACCAGGCAGCTGACAAGGCACCCACACCTTCCCTCTATTCCATGTCATCCTGCACCTCAGGGACTACCACCCAGAATTCCTTGAGCTCCTCGCAATCCCAGCAGACTTTGTCACAGGAAGATGTCAACTGCAGCTCTTGTATAGATAAATCCAAGAAGGTGTCTTCTTGCGGGACTTCGAATGGGCCGACAGCCTCTGACATTAAAGTAAATGGTCCTCATTTCTATGGCGTTTCGTCCGAATCTTCAGCACAGTTGACTGACTCCCAGAGGCTAATCGGATCTGGTAACACAATACCTGTTTTGTCTCATCGGCAAACGTGGCCTCGGCCTCTAACGCCCCCGGCGACTTGTGGACTTCTGAATCACACCATTGGCACCATTGTCAAAACGGAGAACGTAGCAGGACCCGTTTCTTGTGCACAAAGGGGTTCTGTGCCGGTCACAAGTATGCCTACGTCCATATCGAGCTCCTGTGCCAGCCTGGAGACCACCAGCACTTTGCAAAGGAAGAACGTGCAGACGCAGATCGGCCCGCCGCTGACGGCGGACCTGCGATCTGTGGGCTCCCCTCTGACCGCCACGAGGGCTCTCACCCCTCCGCAGGCCACAGGAGATGGGATCTCTGCTGTCGGGTCCACAAACAGATTCTGTTCACCAGCACCACCTTCAGGTATGTGTCCAGCAGCTGGCCTTGGCCCCCGGGGCTGAGAAAGCGTTCAGGCTATGTGTTACTCTGAACCTCAAGGCTCTAGCAGCCTGCCCTCATTTAACTGGGGAATGGGCTTTCTGTGGAGAGCCGGGAGAAGGAAGTCTCCTCTGCCTGAGGTCCCTTCGTGGGAACCGCGGGCTGTATTTTTGCTGACTGCATATTCCTGAGAGTGGAACTCTGTCCTGAGAAGCAGGATAGTAGATCAGTCTAATTCTGGAAAGCAGCAGTAGTTTTAAATCAGTTGGCTGCTGTCTTGCTGTTCAACAAGTGGCTGCTCCAACGCTGCTTTAAAACTACCGGTGTGTTTTAAAGCACTGGTTTGATGGCAAGGTTGTCCTTCTCGCAAGAGCAGCTGTCTGGCATCTGATCCTGTGATCTCTGTACACGGTCGCTGTTCTGGCGCTGGTCGTGTCCCCTGGTACGATGTGTGTGAAGTCTTCAGCTGCACAGCCTTGATGACAGAGAAGGGCAGGCTTGAGAAGCTGTACTCTGTTTAGTATCTGCTAGGCTGTTGATACAGGGGAGTCATGGACTTGGACATGCCATCTCTGTCCCGAGTTGTACCCAAGAAACCTTGCTGTTGAAGTGTATGTACCCACTCCTCAGTGTAAAAACATCTGGTCAAAGATGTTGATAGCTGTTGGCAGATGTCAGAGTAACTGCCCATAACTCAGATTTTGCTAGAATAAGCTTTTGCTTAAAGCGTTCTCCCTCTCTTCGCTTTCACCACACCAGCTCAGCACTCAAACTAGTAAACCTTTTGTGCAGGTTGGGTTTGAAGCAGCCGCTGAGAAGCAGGTGACAGAGCTGTCAGCCTGGAGTGGCTCAGATCTGGCAATTGCAAGCAATAGAGGCAACATCCTTCTATTATTTTTTTAAAAATTCTTTAATGAGTAACTTCTGAGCTTTACCTCGTGTTTGGAAGCAATCCCTAGAGTACTTGGCCTCCTTGCTTATTGCTGAACGAACTTGGTTACTCTGAGGCTGCTGGTTTGACCGTGCCCTGCTTAGAAACACAAGACTGGGAGAAGTTTTGGCAGAGGCAATGAGAACATACTATAGAAAACTTCTTGCTTGTGGTTTGAAGAGCGCTGCAAACCCTACATAATTTTGCAGTTACTTAAGATGTTAAATAATTGCTTTTGGTGAAAAGCTTGCATTCTGCAAAATGCAGATTAAAACATCCTTTTTGTGCAGTGTCTCTTGGGAAAGGTGCAAATATTTATATTTTTCCATCTAACACGGTGCATATATATATTTATAACATAAATTATGGTGCGCAAGTTTTTTTGCAGAGTACAGAAATACAAATCATTCATCACCTTTTTTTTGCCCTAAGTTTCAGGCTTATAGTAGTAAGTTTCAGGCTTATAGTAGTCACTTCTAAGCAAACCAACTCAAGAAAATCTGGTTATCAGCAACACATTGAAGGGATTCTGTTCGCTGGCATGTGCCATTAGCCCTTTCAGCTGCGTGGTCACTGCCAAAGCAGCAGGATTTTATTTTGTGAGTAATAGAATCTGCTTGTGATTGTCACGTTCTTACTAGACAGTGAAGCACACCCCAGACTTGATAATCATGCAGAAATAAAAATGTGGCCATTGTCCTCTTTATGCATGTTCAGACCTAGACAAGCTACTTGGCAAATGTCTCTGGGTTTAGTGATCTCTCCAAGCTGCTGGAGGCTTGGTGCTCATCTTTCCAGTCTCTGCAGTACGACATCGCTGACTGTCCGTCACTGCTGCTGCTTTGAACAGGGAGTAGGAGCTTAAACGTGTAGGTGCGGAATTCCTCCGGCAGCTGGAGGAGAGAGGCAGGAGCTGGCAGTTGGCTCTGCGGTGGAGGCACACACTCCTCAAGCTGCGGGGAGAAGAAAGCTAATGGCCTCTAATTCAGGCCTTTTTCAAAGCATGACTATGAGCAAAATTAGTCATTCTGAGCGGCTTGGAAGCGAAGTGCAGCCTGAGGGCTGGGTGCATGTCTCATGCACGTCACAGTGACATATCTTCTCTGCACCATCTTTCTCTGTAGATGGTAAGGTCAGTCCCAGCAGCTTATCCATAGGAAGCGCTTTAACGCTACCCTCATCACTCGCTTCAAACTCTGCAGCTATGTTGGACCTCACCAGTTCCCTGAAAGCATTTATGGACGGCGGTGAGTATTCAGTTCATTATCTGTCTCTACTAGCCCTGTGTGTTTGCTTCCCTAGAGCAGAGACCAACTCTGCTGGAGGAAAAGTTCCAGAGATAAAGAAGGGTTGCAGTCAGGTGAGGGTGGGGCTGGGTATACATTACCTTAAATATGTCACATGCTTCCCTACTTGTAGTGTTGCCAAGGCAGCACGGCCAATGAGGTGTTTCTGCCCGAAGCACTTCTGGGGAAGGATCGCAAAGCTATTGCACTTCTGCACGGGCTGCTTGCCAGGTGAAATTCACATGCAGGAACCTGCAGCCCTGCCGTGTTGTGGTGCTAGCTGCAAACCAGAGCTCTTCCTGACGGGCATAAAGTCCAGCAACAATAAATCTTGTACTCGAGCAGTCACCTGAGTGACGATGCTCTAATGGGTCGGTTAATTTTCTGATTTATTTCTGCTTCTGCCAGTCTTCTAGAGTAGCCCGTTTTTTATTTTCCTTTTGTTGTACTTGGCAAGAAATGCCAAACCTTAGTGGAGTGACTTCAGGAGGAGGAGATTGCTGAACAGCAATCATCAGTAGCATGGCGAGGCTGTTGCTAGAGATGACTTCTACATCTGAAGAACAGCCTTTCTGGCGTTGCCAGTGTGACCCTGTTTTCTTGGGTGAACCCCGACTGCTCAGCTTGCCCAGGCAACCCCTCTGCTATTGGGAAAGGCCGTTAGAGCTCTGCTGCTTCTGCTTGATGTTTTAACTGTCGTTGATGTGGAGAAAGCTCTTGGAAGAAGAGGTTAGCCAGAAAGACCTCTGTAGGGCTTTACAAATGTAAGTACTTCAAAGCTATCAGCAACAGATCTGCTTTAAAGCTCATTAATATTGTCTGAATTGCCCTGTTTGGTTTAACTGATGCTGCTATGAAAGCATGTGACTCAGGAATGATCCTGTAGCAGCTTCAAAGGTGGTTACAGCTTTCTTCTGTAACGTAGGGTTAGACTTTCTAACTAGATAGTGAAGCTTCTCAAGGAGGACCCAACCTGCTGCCCAAAGGGGCACGATGTCCGCCTCTGCAGACCTGTTGATTCTGAGCCAAAACAGCAGATCTACAACTTCTGTCAGTCCTTGTTCCCCTGAACTTCTGCTTGTGGCGTGAATTGTAGCTCTCTGGCCGTTGCTGGCACTCTCCTCGCACGCTGCTCTCAAGAGATGATACGAAGTAATAGATCACCTCTGTGTAAGATTCTTGATATTGTGAAATTTGTCACGTCTTTGCTGTTGAAGCAAATGGCAAGTCTGAAAGTGGGACAGTTAAATCCACTGCAGCTCAGATTGCACCCTTTCCATGAATAACTTACTAATTGCTTTTTGTTTATTAACAGAGATTGAGATAAATATGCTGGATGAGCAGCTGATCAAGTTTCTGGCCTTGCAGAGAATACATCAGCTCTTTCCTTCCAAAGCTCAGTCTCTAGCGAGCAGTGTCAGTTCCCATCAACCATCTCCTGTGGGGAACCACATTGAAGGTAAGAGCAGCCCTAGAATAGTTGGGTTTGTCACTCCCTTGCCTATCCACTAGAGGAGATCTGCCTCCTCTTCTGCTATCTGTCTGACGCTGCCTTTCACATTCCTTTCCTTTCATCCCCTTGCTCTGGATACCCGCTGGCCAGAAACTCCTTCAGGTCCCTCTGCTTAATTATTTACAGATTATGACAATGAAAACACTTTCAGTAACTTCTGATTTTCTGCTGGAAATATTTAGTGGCGTTGTGGTTTATTCATCTTAGAATTAACAAGAGATGGGAAGGTTCAGCTGCTTTTGTTTTTTCCCCTCACCTTTGAGATGGGCAAGAGAAATACATGAATTCCTGCTCCCTCTTTCTGGAGAAGTTGCTTGTAAGACAAACGCACGAACAGGAGGAATTGGGGCACAGAACATACACGTGACATTGCGATTGCCCGTTCAGAATAGTGTCACTGTCAAGCTGAAACACTAAATGCAACTAAAGCCAGTAATGGAAAACAACTTCTGCTTCTGTTGGAAATCTCCAGATTTCAGAGTTCAGCATTGGCTTTGTTTGTGGTCACTGGTATTGGCATGCTGACACCCAAAGCTGCAGCAGGAACGGGGCTTCGTGTACGGGCAGCCAGTCCGTTTAATCTGCTTTCAAGCACTGACTGGGCAGCCTTGTTGTGGGAGCGGTTGTCTGCTCCCCTTCTGGTAGGCCTGGGGGTAAATACCCAAGCTAAGATCTTTGGAAGTCTGCTAGCTGTCAGTAACCTTCTTCTGACACTCTGTGCTTGCCTACTCACTTGCTGGTGTAGCATCACAGCATTCTCTAAATGCTTTCTCAGTCTTCTTTTGAACACTGCTGTAGGACACGGCACCAGGCTGTGGTATGAGCTGTGTTCCTGTGCCGCTCCGAACAGATGAGGTCTGGAAATTCTTCAGCGGTCTGCCTTTCAGAAGGCAGATTGGTGCTCTCTTAACCCATCACCCGTTTTGGGCAGGAACGATACATGCAGCTGACTGTTAGGCATTGCTGATGAAATATTAGATCCAAAGCCTTTAGTGAGCCCTGATGAGCCAGCAGAGCCAGATGGTTGAAAGGACTTGTGCGGGGCAGCCGGGCGGAGGTGGGAACCTGCACATCTCAGCTGCGTTGAGTGCTGCGCGTCTGGCGATGCCGCTCGGGGTGGACGATGTTGTCAATGGAGATGGCTCTGCAAACAATCTCTTGTAATCCTCGTGTTCTGTTCTTTGATTTCACGCTCTTGGTGCGCAACTGTCCTGCAGATGTAGTATCGGGAGAGGCCTAAACTCTGCGCTTGTCTCCAAAAGACAGCTGCTGAAATCCTGGCTAGGCCTGTGTGGCCCACCAGCGTTTGATAGCTGTGCCACAGAAGACAACTTTCTGTCCAGTTAATGTGGGCATGTGAGAGTGTGTGATTGGAACTTGGCTGCCAGGGAGCTGCTCTGGAGGCCGAGCGCCGGAGTGGCCGTGGTCCAGTGTGCCACAGGGACCAGCCCGAGGGCGAAGGAGCCTGCTCGCTAAACCATGCTGTCCTAGGAGCTCGGTTGGTCCCTGGACAAGCCCTGTTCAACCTGTGTGTTTTTGCTGCAGCTGCGCTAAAAGGGAAACCGCAGCTGTGAAGTTGGTGACATTCGCCAGCACCAATTTTTTTTAAGTGTCACTTTGGCGGCAAGGCTCAGCTCTTTGCTTAACCGGAGTGGAAGAGATTAAGAAAGAAGCTAGTGGTAGGAGGCCTGTGTTTTCCTCTGTGTGGCTCGGTTGTGCACGCTGCACATTAAGATTCCCCCCAATTGCATGGCTTGTCGGGGTTACTGGAGAGAGCAGTTTTTCTCTGATGACTGTCAAAAAGTTGTTTAATGCACAAACATTCCTACAGGGTTGGGAATTGGAGTTTAGGCCAAAACTGAGTGCATTTTCCTTAGGATCTGTGCTTTCTGGAGAGTCAAGCGCTGGGGACACTGGGGTCAAGCAGCCTTCGGAGCCGATAACATTGTTGAAATAATTCCTTTTTTACCTTGCAGCGCAAAGAAAGGAGGTGCAAGCCCGGGCGGTGTTCTATCCTCTGATGGGCTTAGGGGGTGCAGTCAACATGTGCTATCGAACCCTCTACATTGGGACAGGTGAGTAGGTTTTTCCTGCCCTGCCCTTTCAGAATCGGGGTGGTTCTCCCTGACCCTCCTGAAGTGTTTGCCAAGTGGGTGTTGACGAACAGATCCATTGTGGCCTCTTGTACTGGGATTCTTTGCTACTGAGAAACAGTGGAAGCTCCCTGTCCACTTGAGTCTTTGTGGAGTTGCACCTTTGTAACCCGGCTGGTATCAAAATTAGCAGAACGGCTCTCCTGGAGATTAAGGCCTGACTGATGGAGAGAAGAGTTATGGTTTGCTTGCAGGTTTCGTTTCTTTCTGCTTGGATTCTTCTGGTGCTCTGGATGGACCCAGTAACTCTGAAATGCTCTTCAGCCTTCGTGGAGCTGCTAGCCGTCCCTTCCCCCAGGGAAACTTGGTGGCTTATCGCAGCATTATTCATGCAGTCCTGGGAGCGGACAAAGGCAGTTGCTCCCCTGTTGTTTTGCTAATTGAAGTTTAATTCTGGCTGTTGTTCTCTGCTGCCTGACAGTTTTTTTCTGAAATGAACTGAGCCTGTTTTGTCCTCCGCATTGACAGGGGCTGATATGGATGTGTGCCTTACAAGCTATGGTCACTGTAACTATGTGTCTGGCAAACACGCCTGCATATTCTACGATGAGGTGAGTGCCCGAGTGGTGGGTTTGGGTTTTTTTTTTTTTCTTTTATTTTTATTATGTGGAATGCATGGCAGTGGGAGCTGGAGATGCAGGCAGCAGGTTGTCTTTGTGTGGTGCTCCTTTGTGGACTACAAAGTGAGAGCCAGGGCTGTGAATGGTTTCACTCCAGTGAAGGCTGCGTCAGCGTTTTCTGTCAAGCCCTTTTCTGAAGCACAGAGCTCTGCCAGCATGATTTCTCTGAGCTAACTGCCTGTGGACAAAGAGTGACCACAAGTAAGCACTGTCACTGCTGGTCTCTAGGGAAAGAAAAAGTCATGGAAACGGTTCAATACTTTTTGATCCAGCTGTGTTGTTAATCAAAGCTAAACTTTACGTGTCTGCATCGAATCTCAGCTGGAGGGAACTGCTCAGAGTCTCTTGCTTTCAGGTGTGATGGTGGTGCGGAGTGTTCCTGCCATCTGCAGTACTCTCTATACATTATTTATTTGGCTAAAATTTCAGTTAAGCTCTCGGCGTAAACAGAGGTGTACAGTTGCTCCCTAACTACAGTCCAGAGATTAGCTTATTCTTGAAGTAAATAGACTCGCAGGTCTGCCAGGAAAAGCGCCCCTGGAGATGTCTCTTAGCATGGAAACAGGCTTTGAAGCAAGATAGAGTCTTTTATATCGCCATTTGTCAACCAGCCACTGAGCAGGATCCAGGATTAACCCACAGCCGGCTTCAGCCATTCCTCCGGTGCACTACAAGCTACAGAACACACTCGGTAATGGGATCCAGACCTTAAATCTGTGTTGAAGCATCTCCTCGCAGTGGTCAATCCTAAATCAGGCTCTAGGCCCTGAACTTCTTCCCTACTCCAGCAGGCCTCCTATGGCTGTGGTCGCTTTGGAGGGAGAATTCCCCCTCCTTACCTCTTGCCTGCTGTTCCTGCTTCTGGCTGCTGGCAGCTCGTGCTTGGCCCTGGTCTCTGCAGTCTAGCAGGTTGCTTGAAAGCTCACTCTGCTGTGCGTGGGGAGTTTGTGTAACTTGGTTAAAGCTCTGGAGTCCCTGGGGGACAAGGTCTTCAACCCTCAGATGGTTCCTCTGAGCTAACTTCAAATCTCCTCCGCTCTGTCAACTTCCTGCGCAAAGCTCAGTTGAGCGTGACGCTGCTTGTGTAATGCTGCGTGGCACGGTAACGTCTCCCGGCATTGCAGCATCTGCAAAAGGCCTGCAAGTCCCAGGCTGTCTCTGTCTTGCAGCTGCTGCAGCCTGCTGACATCCCTCTTGCCATCTTGTGTCTGCTTTCCAGAGGACATCTGTTCCCTGCTAGGCACACGGCTTGGGCCAAGCTCGCGTCTAGCGTGCCTGTTAAAACACTGCACTCACTTTGTGAGAATTGGCTTGAGCCCCTGTTTCCAAAAGATCTGTCGGTCCAAGTGCGGTAGGTAAAACTCGCTCCTCTTCAGAGCTGCTGTGGCCCTCCTTCCCTGCCGGCAAGCGTCCTGGGGAGCAGCTCTTGCTGGAGAGCCGGCTGTTCTGCCAGCGTGAGCTGTGCACGAGGGTCAGGTTGCTGGTTCGAAACTGGAGGATATTTTAACTGCTCTTGTTTAACCATCAACAGCAGTAGGGAGAGAGTGGTTGTGTTTCAATGCTCCACATGGGCAGAAGCCTTTCTGACTCGGTATCTTGATTCCCTCCTCTTCCCTTGTTTTCAGAATACGAAACATTATGAGCTGTTGAACTACAGTGAGCATGGGACGACCGTGGACAACGTTCTGTATTCGTGTGACTTCTCGGAGAAGATGACGCCCACTCCTCCCAGCAGTATTGTTGCCAAAGTGCAGAGTGTGATAAGTGAGTGTTGAGGCAGCGCCAGCCCCACGTAACACCCCAGGAAGCTTCTGGGGGGACAGGAGGGGGTGCAAATCGATTCCTTGTTGATGCCCCTTGTTCTGCAGCGGTTGGTGCGCCCCTTGCAAAAAGAGGAGCCCCTCCTTGGGTCACACAAGACTCTGCGGGCCTGCGGAGTGCTCCGCTGCTGACCCCGCTCCTGCCTCTGGTACTGGAGTTAGCCAGGCTCCAAGTCGCTGCCCGACACCGGCTCCGGCAGGCAGCCGGCTCGCAGCTGGGCTGAGGGGTTTCCCTGTGCGTGTCTGAGTGAGCGATCGGAGCTGCGCTGCAGCCATCCCATCCCTGCACGGCTTAATCCTGCTGTCCGCCTGACTGCCTGCCTCTGTTTGTTTGTTTGTTTGTTTTTTGGCTGCCAGAATAGATGTGGAAGTGCCTCTACCTCTCCGGGGCCATGGGGAGATTCCCGTTTCCCTTTCAGGAGCCGCTCGCTGTGGCTGGAGCATCTTGCCCCCGAGGCACTGCAGCAGTAGCCCCTGTTGATGAAAACAAGCTGCCGCCAGCCTGCTCGAATCTAACGTGGTTTCTTTCTTTTGCAGAACGACACAAAAGCAGAAAACAAGAAGAGGAGCCGCATGAAGAAGCCGCTGTGATGAATTCGCAGGCACAAGGGCAGCATCGGAAACCCTGTAACTGCAAAGCCAGCAGCTCCAGCTTAATTGGGGGCAGCGGGGCTGGCTGGGAGGGGACGGCCCTGCTCCACCACGGCAGTTACATCAAGCTGGGCTGCCTGCAGTTTGTGTTCAGCATTACCGAATTTGCGACCAAACAGCCCAAGGGGGACACTGCCTTAGTACAAGACATGGACTTGGAGGAGAAGCTTTCGCTGAAACCCCACCAGGTGCCCGTGCTGCGGTCCAACTCTGTTCCCTAGGAATTTTAGGAGGAGAGCTTTGGAGGAAGGAAAAGGCCCTCAGACTCTTGCAATGCAAAAATGTACAGACCGAGGTGGGATTTTCTATGTCGGCCCAGAGACTGTTCACACGCCGTTTGCATGAAATGAAGAACGTTTAACTTTTTTTAATTTTTCTTTTTTGCTCAAGTTTTAGGGGCATTTGCACATATATTTGTACTATACATTTCATTTTAAAAGGAAAACTGCATTGAGAGCAGGACGCGTCAGAGCGAGGGGCGACCGCTGTCTGACTCGAGGACTCTCTCTGACAGGTAGTTCCCATGCAGTTGTAAAATAATCAGAAACTTGTTCTATTTTGTGCCAGTGACAATAGTTTTATATTAAAAGAGAAATACAGTTTTCATACAGCAAATCTATACAATATCATTGTTTTATTTAATGTAAAGAAGCGCTCTTTTTCCCACAGTTATTTTCTTCCCATCCCTCCCTGCTATGGTTGCACTACAAGTAGCTACTGTGTATTACGGGCAGTGAGAAACGAGTTCTTTTCCTGGTGTCCATCCTATTTTTATTTCAGATAAGGAAAAGTGTTGGATTCCGTGTAAATACATCAGTGATGGCATTTTTTTCAATGTTTTAAAGCTGTGTACAGTGCTACATGTGGTATGACGTTCCTCAGATTGTCTATTGTAGCAGATCGTTTGTCGTAACCTGTCTGTCCCTTTTTGTTTATCCGCCACCCCCCGCAGCAGAACCGCTAGTCCCACTGTACATAGTAATTGTAACGTTTTAGACTTTACAGAACCTTTCCTGTATTCTGTATATAAAACAAAAAAAAATACTTCACATTCTGTTTTCTGACTGTCTGTCTGAGCTCTTGTCGCACCGCAACCCGCAGCGCCCGGCGGTAGGAGCGGATGGTTCCTAGAGCCCGGGCTGCGGGAAGGGGCCTGGTGCCCTGCGGGAGGGCGTGGGGAGGGGGGGCTGGGAGGCCGTAGACCCGCAGATTGGTGTGGGCTGGAAGGGACCTACGGAGGCCACGGGGTCCGACCGGCCCGTGACCGTTACCGGGCGGGAGAGCTGGGCTGCGGGGCCGGCGGGCACCCTTCGGGGCCTGCGGGAAAGGAGGCGGGTGCGGGCCCCTCGTCCCCTCCGCTCCACCCCCCACGGGGCCACGCAGCTGCTCCGCCGGCGGAGGGAGGCCCCCGCCCCCCGCTACTCCCGCGGCTGCGCCGGGCCCGGCCCCGTTTACCCCGCCCCGGGGAGGCGGGGCCGGTGCGGGGCGGGCGCGGAAGCGGCGGGATGGGGTGGGCGCTGCTGGGCGCGGGGCTGCTGCTGGCGCTCTACACGCTGCTGCGCCACGGGCTGCGCCGCGCGCCGCCGCCCCGCCCCCGCCGCGCGCTCCGCGGCCGCACCGCCATCGTCACCGGTGAGCGGCGGGGGCGCGCCCGCGCGCGGCCCCGGTGAGGCGCGCGGGCACCCGCGCTCAGCCGCTCCGTTCCGTTCCGTCCCACAGGGGGAAGCGGCGGCATCGGGGCGGCCGCGGCGCTGGAGCTGGCCCGCAGCGGGGCCCGCGTCGTCCTGGCGGCCCGCAGCGCCGCGCGGGGGGAGGCCGCCGCCCGCCGCATCCGCACGGTGAGAGCCGCGGCCCGGGGCCCCCCTGGGCACGCTTGGGAGACCCCCAAGGACACCCCCATGGGAGACCGCCGTGGTGCACCCCATGGGACACCCCCCTGGGCACACATGGGAGACCCCCAGGCACCCCCAGGGTACCCCCCAAGCACTCCCATGGGAGACCCCCATGATCTACCCCCAGGCACCCCCAAGACACCCCTGGGCATTGCATGGGCACCCCCAGGACACCCCGGTGGGCACACTTGGGAGACCCCCAGGCACCCCCAGGTTACCCCCAGGACACCCCCGTGGGAGACTGCCATGATGCACCCTATGGGACATCCCCACAGACACCCCTGGGCATCGCATAGGCACCCCCAGGACACCCCCCTGGGCACACTTGGGAGACCCCCAGGCACCCCAGGTTACCCCCATGATGTGCCCCTGGACAGCCTTGGGACACCTCTAGACACCCCTCCCAGCACCCCAGGGGCACCCATGGGACACCCCTGAGCATCACATGGGCACCCCCAGGACACACTTGGGAAATCCCCAGACACCCCCAGGACACCCCCCAAGCACTCCCATGGGAGACCCCCATGATCTACCCCCAGGCACCTCATGGGACACCCCTGGACATTGCATGGGCACCCCCGTGGGCACACTTGGGAGACCCCCAGGACATCCCCTGAGCACCTGCAGGAGGGACCCCTGTGATACGCCCCTGGGCACCCTTGGGGCACCCCCATGGGACACTCCCAAGCCCCACAGGCCCCCCCACCCCCCGCCCCGGGCAGGGTGCCCCCCACCCCAGGCTGCGCTCTGCCCGCAGGAGTCGGGGAACGCCGAGGTGCGGTTCATGCAGCTGGACCTGGCCAGCCTGCGCTCGGTGCGAGCCTTCGCCAGCGCCTTCCTGCGCCAGGAGCCCCACCTGCACCTCCTCATCAACAACGCCGGTGAGCGCCGGGACCCCCCGCCTCCCCGACACCCCCTGCACCCCCGCGACACCCACCCTGGGCTGCCATTGCCTCCTCTGCAGGGGTGAGCGCCGGGGGCACGACGGAGGACGGCTTCAGCCTCCCCTTCCAGGTGAACCACCTGGGCCATTTCCTGCTCACCCAGCTGCTGCTGGAGCGGCTGCAGAGCTGCGCGCCCAGCCGCGTGGTCATCGTCGCCTCCAGCGCCCACCGCGCTGGCCGCCTGCGCCCCGATGCCCTGGGCCGGCCGCCCCCTGGGCTGCTCTCCACCTTCCAGGACTATTGCGACAGCAAGCTGGCCAACGTGCTGCACGCCCGGGAGCTGGCCACACGTCTGCAGGGCACCCAGGTGACGTGCTACGCCGCGCACCCAGGTAGGGACCCGGCTCTGCGGCCCAGAGCTGGGGATGGTGGGACGGGGAGGGCTTGTTGTTGGCGTTTGTGGGGGGTGTTCTTTGCACAGGGTGTCCCTTGTCATGCAGTGTGTGAGCTGCCTTTACACTGTGTGCTTTTTGTGCACGGTGCAGCCTTTGCACGAATTCACAGAATCACAGCATCGTCGGGGTCAGAAGGGACCTCTGTGGGTCACCCAGCCCAACCCCCTGCCGAAGCAGGGTCACCCAGAGCAGGCTGCACAGGACCTTGTCCAGTCAGGTCTTCAATATCTCCAGAGAAGGAGACTCCACAACCTCCCTGGGCAGCCTGTTCCAGGGCTCTGTCACCCTCAGAGGGAAGAAGTTCTTCCTCATGTTCAGCTGGAACTTCCTCTGCTTCAGTTTGTGCCCGTTGCCCCTTGTCCTGTTGCTGGGCACCACTGAACAGAGTCTGGCCCCGTCCTCCTGACACCCACTCTTGAGATATTTATCAGCATTTCTCTCAGCCTTCTCTTCTTCAGGCTGAACAAGTCCAGCTCCCTCAACCTTTCCTCGTAGAAGCATCCCCTCGCATGGTGTCTCCCTTTGCACGGAGCATCCCTCTGCACGGCGTGTCCTTGCCCAGAGTGTACCTCCTGCACGGAGCACCGTGCACCGTTACCCCACACGCCACCGGCCTAGCAAGGCCTGAGTGGGTGCGGGCAGCACCCCCGGGGAAGGCCACAGCAGCGCTGCCCGTGCAAAGGCCGCCCTGGCGCAGCCACGTCTGTTCCTTGCAGCAGAGCGACTGGCTCCCACCTGGGCCCTTCCCTGCCGGGAGCCGGGCTGCAACATGGCTGCTTCCCCTCGCTGCAGGGTTCGTCAACACGCAGCTCTTCCGCCACATGCCGCTCTGGCTGAAGCCGCTCTTCCTGCCCCTGGCCTGGCTCTTCTTCCTCGATGCATCCGAGGGCGCCCAGACCCCCCTGCACTGTGCCACGGCCGAGGGCCTCGAGCGCTTCAGCGGCCGCTACTTCGCCGACTGCCGCCTGCAGGAGCCATGGCCGCCAGGCCGCGACGACCGGCTGGCGCGGGTGCTCTGGGAGGCCAGCGAGAGGCTGGTGGGGCTCGGGGGGGCCGGGGGGAGCCCCTCGCCAGCCCCCCACGGTTTCGAACAATAAAAGCGAGGGTGGTGAAAGGGAGGAGGCCGCCCCTCAGCTCCTGCGCCGGATTCTGGGAGGCGGCCGCCATGTTGGCGGGGCAGGCCCGGCTTCCCGCGCCGGGGCCGCGGTGCGCATGCGCGGTGTGAGGGCGGTGGGCTGCCCTCCGCGCACGCGCAGTTCGCACGGCCGCGTTGGCGCGCAACATGGCGGCGCGCGGGAGGCCCGGCCCCGCCCACCCGGGGCGCGGCTCCGACCTTCCCAAGATGGCGGCGGGGCGGGGCGGCGCGGGGGGTTGTGGGAGCGGGCGGTGAGGCTCTGAGGAGGCGGCGGTGGGCGCGGGCACCATGGGCAACTGCCACACGGTGGGGCCCAACGAGGCGCTGGTGGTGTCAGGTAGGGCTGAGGGGGAAGGGGTCTGTGGGGTGGGGGCTGCGGGGAGGGACCCCGGCGGGAAGGGGGGGTCCTGGCTGTGAGGGGGTCCTCGGGTTGGAGGGGTCCCGGTCGTGGGGTGGGGTGGGGTGTGGTGTTGGGGGGGGGGGGGGGATGTCCCTGTCCTGAGGAGGCTTTGGGGCACTGAGGTGGGGCCCTGCGATGTGGGGGTGCTGGGGGAGGGGGGTGTCTCTGTCATGGGGGAGCACCTGGAGGGTGCTGGAGGGGGTCCTGTTATGGAGGGGCAATGGGCGGTGTTGGGTGGGGGGGGTCCCTGTCATGGGGGTTCACTGGGGGATGCTCGTTGAGGGGATTCACTGTCATGGTGGGCACTGGGGTATTCTGGGGGGGGGGGGGGGGTCCCTGTCATAGAGGGGCACTAGGAGATGCTGGGTGGGGGGCTCCCTGTCATGGAGGGCACTGGAGGATGCTGGGAGGGGGTGGTCCCTGTCATGGGGGGTACTGGGGAGGCTCCCTGCCTTGGGGGGACCCTGGGAGCTGGTGGGTAGTGGGAGGCCCCGCCTGGGGGGGTGGGATCTGGAGGAGGTATTTGGGGGTGTCTGCTCTAGGGTGCCCTGTGATTTGGGGGGGGGGGGGATGGATCCCCTGAAGGAGCACTGGGATGTCGGGGTGGTCCCCATCACGGGGGGACCTTGCAGCATCACCCGGGGGGTGCCCTGCTGCGGGCGGGCGCTGGGGCCGGCCATGCCAGGCGATGCCCTGGGGCGCAGGCAGCTCAGTGCCCCTGCACCCCTGCGCTCGGGGCTGGGGTCCCCGCGGCGTGGGGAGGGGTGGGCGAGCAAGCTGGCAGCGCCAGTGGCCCACCCCGGTGCTGCTGCTCTGGGGTGATGTCAGACAGCGGCACCGGCAAGGCTGCCGGGCTCTGGGCCGCCGCCAGCAGCCTTTGGCTGGCGCTGCCGAGAGGCCGCCCTGCTGCTGGGGGCAGGTTGGCTTTGCTGGGGAGGGAGCAGCTGGGTGCCAGCGTCCCGCTGGGGCAGGGCGTCATGGGCCTGTCCCTGCAGTGCCCTTCTCATCCATCGTATCCTACGGCTCTTTCGTTACCATCACGTCGCTGGGCCTCCCGCCGCGGTGGCACTGGACACGGTTCAGGCCCATCAGGTATTTGTAGTGTTCTCATCAAGTGAGCTGGTTGCTGAGAGTTAAATAAACCAGCAGTGAAATCCCCTGCGTCTGATTCAACCTGTGGCTGCTCCAGCGCTCTGCCGAAGCTCCGGAGGGCACTTTGGCATAGGCCAGGCTGCATGCGGACAGGACTTAATTACCATTAGCTGATGTAATGGCTTGCTGTAAGGGCTGGATACTCCGCTCCTGTGTGACAGGCTGGGGCCAAGTGCAGGGTAATGACCAGGTTAGATACAGGTGTTGGTCACTTCGTGTGTCCTCGGTCATGTTACGTCCTTTCTGTCAATACTGGACTAGTTTTGCGGCAGGCGCTGTGACGCTCAGACCTAAACTCACCTGGAAGAAAATGCATGTGAACTTCAAGGATGTGTTACGATCGCAGCTCTGCCATGCGTGTGAAACAGTGTTGTTACGTTTTTGGAGCCAAAGACTCCAGTGGGCTGTGGCACTTGCTTCTGGCTGGTGTGTTATCACTTCATCGCTCTTGGATAACAGACCTTAAGGGAATTACTGAGGAGATCCCAGAAGCAGGCCGCAATTCTGTGTCGGCTGCTTCTAAGGAGGTATAAACCGCACCCACCAGCTGCCTGGAGCAGCAGTATTTCTTGCAGCTTTCCTGGTCTTCTGCAGATCTCTCAGTTCCCAGCTGGGATCTAGAGCTGATGCTGCGCTTCCCTCCGAAGAGACCCCTGTCAAAATCAGCATCCCTTGGTGAAATGCCACATCCGACGGGAGAAATCGGGAAGCCGTGCTCCAGGTTTGCCGGAATGCCCTTCAGTCTTAAAAGTTTGGTTTCGCTTCTGTTCAGCTCTGAAGTTTGCAAAACACGGCTTGCAGGATGAGCCAGCAGGAATTTGTGGCATCTGCTTGCAGCTCCAAGCCTTAGCTTTCCCACAGCCGGGAGCGGCGAGCCGAGGACACTCCTCAGTGTACAGCCGTGTGCTGGGAAGGGAGCGCAGTCACGCCACGAGTCAGAACTGGGTTCAGTGCTGCCACTAGACATGGCTTTCCACTGTCGCTGCCCAACGTGGTCTGCGAACGCTTGCTGTCTGATGAAAGCACCATCCCTGAGCTTGAGGGGCAGCCCGAGAGGTGGTGGGAGCTCTGCAGAACCCCTCAACAGCTCTGCAGCTCCTCCACAATGACGTGCAGAGTGAATGCCGGGGCATTAGTGGGAGGCATGTCACTACAAGCAGTTGTAGTTCCAGGAACTTGAGCCGTGTCTCTGCAGGAAAAAGCAGAGAGGACCTCAGCAGCCAGCATTTACTTGCATGATATTAGGTTGGATTTGAGGAATGAGGGGGAAGGGAACAATAAACCAACAGCAAATAGTATTAAAAACAAGTTTGGGCTTGCAGTCTTGAATTGTCATACAATTGTTATTTGAAAAGACTTCACTTTGCAGAAAGGCACCTTCAAATCATGAAGCTGATTGAAAGTTTTCGTTATTGTAAATTTAGCCTGTGCCTCTTCTGAAGGAAGTTTGGTCACGTGCCTCCCCGGCATGTGGGTTTTTTTCTGAGGAGTGATGTTCTTTCTTTTCACTTTCTTGTGAGACGCTTGAGTTCCTCCATGCTCAAGGAGCAGCTGGCTGTGCCTTGGGAACGTCTGTGTGTGCGGGAGCTTCGTAGCCTTATTTGGGAAGCTGCTTCCCGGGCACGGGTCAGCATTCCCACTGGCACTTGCATCCTTCCCCTGTTGAGCAACACCAATCTCCTTCTAAGAAATTCCACTTGGTTAGCCAATCTGTCCGTGAAATGTGGAGCTCAGGCTTGGTCAGCATGCTCCACATAGCCCTGCAGAGACGATGATGGTCTCTGGAATGTGGGTCCGACTTTGCTGGAGGGTGGTGGTGCTGGGAGCCTCCCGGTGAGGTTTGGTGCAAGCTCTGAGGGGGCTTTGGCAGGCGCCTGGCCCAGCACCGAGTCCTCCCCAAGCGCAGCTGGAGCCAGCGAGTTTTCAGGGAGGTGCACAAAGTACCTGTTGGTCCCAATATCCAAAAATTCCCACCAGCTAAATAGGTTGTCTCAGATGCCTAATGCTCGTTTTGGGTTACAGTCTGGTTGAATGCAGCTTTTCGTAGCTAAGGGTCAATCTGCTAATTTTGAAATACAATGCTATAATACTTCTACAGAGTCTCTTGATAAAGAGATGTATTTTATAGTAGCCATGCTCATCTGACGGTTACCAGAAGTGTATAGTCATGCCCAAATCTCTAAGGTTGGGGCATTTTCCTCCTGGCTGTCGAGAGCTGCAGGCTGGCACCACGCAGCAGTGGTCCAGCAGCTTCGAGGTGAGCACCTGGAGGTGGGTGACAGGGGAGGGCTGGCACAGCCCACCGTGTTTCTGGGTCAGAACAAACTGCTGTTTCAGCAGAAGTTCAGGGTATGAAAGGAGGGAAAAAAGTCAGGGGAGTTGCAGCCCAGTCAACCTAACTTTATTTCCTAGGAGAGTATTGAAAGAAATACATTGCTCGTAAACGCCCTGAAGGAAACAACTACACATATTTGCTGAGTATGACCCGTGTCCAGCTAATCTGGCTTCCCTCGCAGGTGGGTTCGCGCTCGAGGGGGTGAGGAGAAGCAGCAGCTATTGTGCACGTTACCTTTC
The DNA here is from genome assembly GCF_030867145.1 of Opisthocomus hoazin. Taxonomy (NCBI): domain Eukaryota; kingdom Metazoa; phylum Chordata; class Aves; order Opisthocomiformes; family Opisthocomidae; genus Opisthocomus; species Opisthocomus hoazin. The sequence continues at coordinate 12,089,884 of NC_134433.1, read as the reverse complement.
CTAAGGCTTGTTACGCACTTCCAGTTTCTCAGAAGTCAGCTTGAGAAACAGGGTCCAGCCCAGTTTCTCAAACTTTACTTCAGTGCAGTGCCTTTTGGGGCTTCTTGATCTCTGCCAAAGTAAAAGAAGAGCCGGCAGTTAATTCCAGTTTTTTGTGTAAACATTTCCTGCCGCACCCCAGCACTCAGGGGCTGTTAACCCTTCCGGAGCTCCTCTGAGATCTCGCGTTCTGTTACTGCATCCTTCTTATTCCTGGTCATGATTATGAGCCAGTGAGACCGTGATGGTTTTGTGGTACTAGTCTAAGTTTTGAAAGTCTGAAATAAAGGCTTCCTGAGGCTCTGCAAGCTCTTCCTGCAGGAGGCCTACAGTCCGTGGTGCAAGGAGGAACTGATTTTGCAGATATTATAAAACTAGTATGAAACTGCCTGGAAGACCATTGCCAGGAAGCTGGACAGTGGCTCACTGTTCAGCTGAAAGGCTTTATCAAGTAAGTTCCTTGTTTTGGCTTTGATAATGGAATCGAGAATGTGCTTATTGAATTTGCAGACGGCACTGAGCTGGGAATGGATTCGAGAGCTTTGAAGAGCTGGATTAGAATCAAAACACACTCGACAGATTGACCGAGTGGTCTGAAAGAAATACGATGCGGTTCAATAAGGAGAAATGCAGAGAGCCACACTTAGGTGAGAACAGTCGATTGCGTGAAAATGGAACGGGAGGAGATGGTCCAGGCTGTGTCCTGCAGAAAGACACGGTGAGCAGCAAGAGCCGTCTGAGACCTAACGCTGGTGGTGGGACTGATGGCATCGGGGCCGCCCCTCTGCTTCCAGGCCTGTGTGAGCTGGCTGCTTGTGATCCAGCTCGTCAGCCGCAAAAGCAATAGGAGTTAGTGCGAAGGAGTAGGCAGCTTCTGCCGGGTTTTACGTGGGGTTTTGCCCTTGTCTGCATGTTTTGGAGCCGGAGTTCAGAACTGTTCCCCAGGGTTGAGATTGAGGTGTTCTACCCCTCGCACCAGGCGAGCTGCACAGCAAGCTGCTAGTGGCTCTGATTGTCATCTGCCACATTTAACTGAGTGCTCATACAAAGTTACCTTCTTCGTTTTGGCTAGCCAAAATTCTTTCCTTGTGGTCGGTTTCATGCTGCTTGTGATGCTCGGTGGTCGCTGTCCAGAGCGCAGCATCACAGGTTGTCTCAAGTTTGTAGCGTGAGATTGCCGGTGCTCAATACAGCTATTCACCACGTGCACAACAGGCAACTTATGCAGCTCCTCTGTGGGGTTTCATTCTCGGGAGGTAGTTGTTCAGCTTTTTGCAGGTGGTGGGGCTCAAGATTTCCTTTGTCAGGTGCTCATTAAGTCTCCAAGACTTGCAAATTACTCTTCAGAAAGCACAGCGTGAGAAGGAAGTGGACAGAGTATCCTCGGGGCTTTGCTTTTGGTTTCCAAGCAGAATTGTGGGGTGGTATCTATGTAGTTTTGTTGTGTAACTTCATTGTGGTTTTGTCTTCTCTGGATTTCTGTGAGTTAAACTAAATGCGTGTTTTTAAGCTCACTTTGTAGCATTGATACTCACAGCTTAAAACAAGTCATTTTGGTATAGATTACATCCAAAACAAGCTAGCCAGTATAATGTGCTTTCGTCTGCTGTAGTGACTATCAAAGGGTTTTATGGATTCAATTCAGAACCCTGCATCTTTTTAAATTAATTTTTGTTAACCTTGTGCCATTTCTGCATGTGGACAAAGCTTAATTTATATGCACAGCAGGGCCTAAGAACCAGACACTGATTTTAGTCTAGACCCTGCTTTATTACATGATTTTCTTTATGTATGCCCTTGCCTTTTTCTCTCCTCTCCATTCTGCCTTTTGTCAGTAACTGGTTTCAATTATCAGTTTTTCCCTTGTCTTCTGCCCTCACTTGCTAGCACCCCATGACATTTCCCAGCACAGGGCGCTTTCTCTGACAAACCCAGCTTCTGTCTGCCTGGACCGAGCTGTTTATTCTCAGCTTGGGCGGTGGGTCCACCTCGAGGAGGAGACTCCGGCACCAGATTGCCCTGAACTGAGGCGTGTGGATGGCAGCTCCCTCGGAGCAGGTGATGGCAGCGGTGTCTGCTCTGTTCTTGTGTTCAGCCTGCAACAGTCTCCGTGAAGGAGTATAGTTACTGAGTTATCATAGCAACTTGTTTACCACGACCTGCTTTCTGAACGCTCACCGCTTCCTGCCAGGATACAAGCTCATTGCCTCGAGTTACCTTGGGAGAGCAAACAACACAGGGCTCGTTCACAACCTCAAACTGTCCCAGCTTTGATGTTTTGAGACCTGTGTCCCCGTAACTGTTTGGGCTCCTGTGCTTCCTCGCATGCCGTCCACCAGGGCAGCAGCTTCCTGCATCTGCTGAGGGCTCCGTTGATCTACAAACTCCAAAGCAATTAATCTCATTCCACTAAAAAAAACAAAACAAAACCAAAAACCCCAGACAACATGCTTTCTCCTGGCCCCAGGAATTCTTACTTGAACATGGGACCCCTTGGTTTGGGAAGAGGCCAAGCTGGCCGGCAGCTTCCCGGCTATGAATCCTCTGTTTGTAGTGGGCCTGGCCACTGTACACGGCCCCGGAAGAGGCACGGTGGGTGTTTGTGGGAGCGACGGCCAAGCGGCTGCGAGACCCGGGCTGCTAGAACAGTGGGCGTATTATAGCTGGGAAAGGCAATTTCTCTGCCAAATCTCATTGTGCAGGAGGGTTTATTCTGTAGCCTTGCAAGGATTTCGCTTTGCTGGTTCCTTTTTCACTTGCTCGCTGCGACTTGGGAAGGAGGCTACAGGACTGCAATGGAAAATGAGCGTTCAGCTCATCTGACTTGTGTTACCAGGATGGAGCTCTGCTGCGCTCAGACGTCCGGCTTGCATGAAAGCAACCAGCTGGCATCCCGCTCCTGTTTAATGTTTTCATTTTCCCTGATTTTTCTTATGCTTTGAACACTTTTTAACATATAATCTAGCTTAGTAAACTGTGCTGTGCAGCAACGTTGGGCAGTGCTGGGAAGCAAGCATGGGTGTGTTACTAAATAAGGTATTTCCTTGATTTGCCTGCAGAATAAAAGAAACATCTATGTGGAGAGGCACAATCTCGTAACAATAGTGGGTTTAGGGCACAGAGTTTTCTCAAAACATTATTATGAAACTATTACCAGAGGTTCAGTATAGACGTTAAAGACCACATAGACTCTGTGAAATAAAATACCTTTCCATGCGGAGCTGCCAGGAACACCTCCCTTCCTGTTCTTGGAAAGCAAGGGCCTGGCTAAAAGGCTGAGCTAACTGGGCTGGTGTCCTCCAAGAAAAGTTAAAAGGCATTGCGGTTAATATGCTGCAGGATATTGTATGATCAGCTTCTGTAACTCCTTACCTGGCTGAAAGAGCCTGCCAGCTATGGGAAGAAGGTGTCCAGAGGCTGTCTCAGAGGTGACGGGAGAATGTTCCTGTAGGCTGTAGAGCGCGGGAGACCTGGAAAAGTGTGTAACTCAGTTTGCCATTCATGTTTATTTCCTGCTGAAATCGGAGAGTGAAGAATTGCAGATGGGGCTGATTGGTTTGTGAAAGGCATTGTGTGAAAACTGGTGGAGCCGGCGGTATCCCTGGCTGATAGCAGAAGATGGCCAAACTCTTGAGGATGGGGAGAAGGAGGAGGATGGGGACACATAGTCCCTTCCTGTGGCCCAGAGGCCCCTGCCGGCACACTGACCTGGATGTGTGCTGCCTTTGCTTCTTCATTTTGCCCTATTGCAACAAACTTAATAAGCATTGTCTCTTGCAAGAGCCATCTTCTGTGGCTGCCGTCTGCCAGCTTCCTAGTTCTCCCTTTCCCCTCCCGCAGTGCGAAGCTCCCGCAGCGCTGCAGCCACACTGTTTTTCCCTGCATGCCTGCTCTTCCTCTGCACTGGCTCCGTCTTGCCTGCGCAGTTACATCCCGCAGGGCTGGAACTGTCTGTTGCTCTGTTGGTGCCGTGTTTGCCTTGCTGAGGCGCTTGGGTGCTGCTGTAGGAAGTGTGATTATGGAGAACAGACCCGGGAGGGCCTGCTGGCTTGATCTGGCTGAGACACCGGAGCTCTGAGCTGGGGAGGTGCAGAGCTCCTCCCATGCCAGGCATGAAACCCAGGGCTGGTCACTGGCAGGGTGTTCTCTTGAAAGGCAGCAGGCATCTTATCCCTTGAATCAAAGATGTAAGAACCCAGACAGCGTCTTCTGGCTTCACTGGGGTCAAATCTTAAATGTGTCAGAGGAGTTCTAGAGGCTGCCCGAACGCTGGGCACACGCAGCTCTGTCGTGGACCGTCAAAGCCTCAGGAACCACAGTACTGGCATGAGCCAGAACGAGGAGATGTTTTTGGGGAGCGCAAGGGTTCTCCCCTCCTCCAACGCTGACCTTGTAGCTTTTTGGTGGGTTTAAGGGTTGTTTGCAGTATGGGTGAGGGGAAGGAGGTGAATTTCTTACATGTGTTTCCATGAGGGAGCTGGTGCATCACAATTAAGGTACTGAAGCATGTACTTACAATGATTCTGGTTGCTAGAAGTGTTTAAACTGCTTAACAAAACTAAAATAAAATCCTCCTTTGAAATACGGTCGCTTTCTGTGGTTTTGTTCATCATACTGAATTATTACAAATACTATTTTTCAATTTTATAAGACAAATCCAAAAAAATGGGTTGCCTATGGAAAATTGTGGTGTGAAGCCCGTGGGGGTGAGAAGAGCGTTGGGTTCCCAGGTGGCTGTCTGCGTCGTGGCCAACTGAAGGGTGTTCCAGGGCTGTTGTGGATCTTGGAAAGAGTTTTCTGTGTTTGTTACTTATCAGACACTGGAAGCAAGCGTGGATTTTTCCGGGTCATGTCACAGAGCTCGGCTTGGTAGCACTGATTGCTGTAACGCGGCCGAGCCGAGGTGCTTCCCCTGCTTCGAGGGGCTGGGGAAACCACTGACCCCCCAGGATGCCCTTTCTGCAGCACCCGCAGGCTGCTGCAATGAAGTTGTTCTGCTTGTGACTCGGTCCGGGGGCAGGATTTTCCCTGGCTGAGAGCAAAGCGCCCATGTGTGATCCCTACATCTCTGCTTTCTGCAGGTGGCTGCTGCGGCTCCGACGTGAAGCAGTATGTATATGGAGGCTGGGCCTGGGCTTGGTGGTGCATTACCGACACCCAAAGGTAAGGAGACCCTCGCTGTTTGTGGGTTTTGGAGTAGGAGTTGGGCAAAGCCATCCCAGTGGAGCTGTCAGCAGTATCTTTAGGAACGCAGGACTGGGCACTGCATATGAGAAACTATAGATGAGTGTCAACGCAGCCCACTGTCACCAGCTCCTGGTCGTTTGAAGGGAGGCTGCCCGGCGTGCAGCACTGTGAGCAGCTGGAAGGAGCGACGCGTGCCCTGCGTAGTGCCTTGGAGCATGGGCTCCGAGTGCCAGCTTCTGGCTGGCCTCTGCTTTGGGTGGTGGGGGCTGAGGTTGTCCAGGGCCTGCAGGAGGTGAGTCCTGTCATTGCAGGCTTACCTGACTGTAAACGATGCTGTGCAAAATCAGATCGCAGGATGAGGGAGTTCTGTGCTGAATGTTTTCATGGGGACAGCTGGGTGTCACAGTGCAAAAGACAAAAAAAAGAAAAAAAACAAATCCCGTGCTATTAGCTGAAATACTTTTGAAATGGCCTCTCTGTCCACACCTCTCCTCAAACCCAAGGTAATCTGATGGGGTCTTTTTCCCCCTTGTTGATTGTGTTTTATTTACATAAAACCCACCAAGCTGAGAGGGCTGTAGCCTAGCTGGTCAGTGTGTTCCTTCCTGTGCTGGTGCAGTGGGTGCTGAGCAAGGCAAGAGCCCCCCTCTCCTCTGCTGCTGCCTTTGCAGTGCTCCGCAGCTGAAGCTCTCACAGAGATACTGGGCAGCCAGGCTGGCTCATCCATGAGTTCACAACAGGACCTGAGTTCTGCCCAGTATGGCCCAAACCCTCACCCAGCAGCAAACACGTTTGTGCCATGCAGTGGGCCAGTGTCCCCTCCTGCTCCTCAAGTCTCGTTTTCTAAAGATATGCTGACCGCTGTCACCTTGGGAGCAGACTGTGTTCCTATTTGAAACCACGGGATTTCCTTTCTCTCCCTTTCCTCGGTCGTGGACTTTGCTTGCTGCTTCTTACCGCGCTGGTCTCTGAACTAACCTGCTGTGATAGTGCTGCTGTCCTGCTAACGTAGCTCTTTGTCTTTAGGACCTGTAGGAATGTTACTCTCCTAACACCTTCCTCATGCTCACCAATGCAGGTTTCCTCCGTCTGTATAAATAACAATAGGGAAAAAGGATAAAGATGTGACTTTTGGGTTTTTGCACTGAGTGATGGCCAGGGGTTGTAGTTAACCCTTACTGCCTGATCTTGCCACCTCTTTTCCCTGTTCACATGTTGCCACCAGCAGACAAAGCGAGCATGTTGCTGCCCTCGCTCTGCAGATGGTTCACTGCCGTAGCTGCTGTCCGCCCGGGGCTCAGGCACCTTGCCTTGTGCGGAGGGGTCCTGGCTGCTGCTGGCAACTGACTCACGACACCTCACAGGTCCTCTCCCAGGTGGCTGGGGCTCAGGATTGCTACGAGAGCCTACCGTAGTGCTCCGGCTGCATGAAGAGGTCTCAGCTAACGCCTGCTGCTTTAGCCCGGCCTCTCCAGCCATGCTCGTGTGAGGTGGGAGGGGAAGGAAAGGCCCGGCTTGTGGGCTCAATGCTTAAGAACTGCGTTTGATCCAGATGAGCTTCGTTACTGATTTTTTGTGAGGCATCTCGCTGGGGGAACTGCTGGTTGGAACAAATGGTTTCTGCTCCTCCTCTTGTGTGAGAAACCCAGAGAACAGTGCAGGACCTTGACCTGCCATGTGCAGGAGATAACAGATGTATTCGGGAGGCTGACTTATTAAGTTAAGCAAAGGCTGAGCCCAGGGCCAAGAACTGCTTGCCAGGAGTGAGCTGTCATATGATAGAGGTCTGGGCATTATTTAGCAAACAGGGCTCAGGAATGCCAGCACCTAAACAAATCTTTTAGTTTAAAACCTATACCCCCGGTTCATGCCATGGGATGGGGCTTAATTCTCCTTTTGAAAACAGAGCCTTTCCCAAATACTGTAAGCTGTGCCACAGATGGAGCCTGCTGCATTAACATGAAGAGCGAGGCAGATTTCCTCCTCCGAAATTAGGACATCTTTTCTGGAACTGCCAGTGCTGAAAGCAAGAGAGACAGCAGCAATTGTGTTGCTGTCAGCGGCATCCCGCCAGGCAGCACTAACCTGGGAACAAAAGGAACGGTTAGAGCTGGCAGGGTGCTGGGCTCTTATCCTGCTGCAACCTTGAGGACTAGGGTGAAAAAAAAAAAAAAAAAGAAAGAAAAAAAAAATCCTGTCCCTTTTTAAGGGTCAGAAATAAAAGCAGTGGGAGAGGCAGCATGGTCTGACATGTCGCTGGGGGAACCAAATGGTGTTATTCAGCTTCTCAGGGCAGCACTTGGAAACGCCTTCTCTCGTCAGTGCCTTAGCCAGGAACGCATAGCCACGTCCCTGGCATTTGCATTTTTCTGGCCCCTCTTAAATGTTGGCATAGAAGCATCTAAATTATTACAAAAAGGAATTTTCTGTGTGTGAAGATCACTCCCGCAGAGAATTCCAGCTGACTCCAGGACGGCAGTCCAGGTGGGATACACGGTTCGGTTTCGTCTGCGGTGACTTATGGGCCGCAGGGTGCAGACGAGCCCCCGGCCCGTTGAGCCTCGTTAAAAGGAGCAGCTGGACGCTGTAAACTCCCCATCACGACGAGGGAAGCTGGTCTGGCCCAGCGTTACAGAGCCCTGGGAGAAGGGCAAACTGAACAGGGAAAAGCGGAAACCTGAAAGTCTCGTCTGTCCTTTGCAATGAGTGTCTTACTCTCTGATAACTGCTTTGTATATTTGCTGTCCTACCCTTATTCCTCGCTGTTCAGACTGTCTTTGGAGGTTATGACCATCCTCTGTCGCTGTGAGAATATTGAGACGTCGGAGGGGGTCCCACTGTACGTAACAGGGGTTGCACAGGTAATAATCCACCAGCTTCCTAACATCGTGTCTAACTGTTTATCCCTCTGTTTTGAGCAGCAGCAACAGCAGCAGCAGCAGCAGGATAACATAAAAACTAATGGTTTTCTAATGGGACAGCTGAAATCTCGATACCCTCCTCTCCTTCCCCTTCTCCGGCACTTGCCCTGGGGCGCACTCCACAGTTTGTAGGTAATGCAGACAGATGCGTGCTTGGCAAATTCCAAATTCAGCATTGCTGGACTGATTCCTTCTGATAACAGCGCAGACGCTCGCTCCAGCTGTAACCCTTTCCTCGACAGCACTGTTTCCGTTGTGTGCTTGGTGGGGAGCAGAAGGGCACCTGCTTTTTGGCAAGCAGGCCAGGCTGGGTTCTGTGCAGGATTTGGGGCAGGTGGGAAGGCAGGGTTTGTGCCATTTCAAAAGGAAACATGAACACCTGGGGTGGAAAATGGCAACTGTACCTGGCTCTGCAGTTTTAGACGTGAGTTTCCACTCAGCCCTTTGTCCTCCACGTGGAGACAGTGCCCATTTTGGATGTTGTCACGTTTGAAAGTACAGCATAGAGACCTCGAATGAGTTGCAGCGTACAGGGCTAGCGTTTGCACTGTGAGCAGTTATGAACCAGCGTAACATTAATTACCAAACACCCCTGTGACTTGCCAGCTAAGCAGCAGCAGTGTATTGAAATGAAATTCAAAGTATAGATTAGGTCTTCAGAAGGCTGAAATCCCACACTAGCTGATTAAAGCTGTGAACACATATGGCAAAAAAAGCCTGTGCATGTCCTGGACAGTGGGATCTGGTTTATCAGCTCCCGATTTGCATGCCAGTTTCATTAGGACAGTGGCCAAGGCAGGCACAAACTTGCAGAGATACATTTCAGCACTTCCAGCCAATGCTGGAGTGACTCAGCGTGCACGCAGCAGCCCAGTGCAGCCCGTTAGTGGTTCAGATGTTTGACCTAATGTTCACTGACATGAGCTCTCTGCCCTGTGGCTCCCTGTCCTGACTCCCAATGCCTTCCCGGCTCATTACAGCTGACACGAGAGCCAGGCTTTGCTTCCTGAAGCAGAACCTGCCACAGCCAAGCATGTCTCTTGTTTTACCAAATCATGACCTGCAGGTTGCCGGGTCCGGCCAAAGTACCTCAAGCCCAACTTGCGTGACTGAGAAAGCTCTGGAGCTGCAGGATCTGTTCCTGGGTGCCTGATACTGTACAGGCATGGCCCAAAAGAGCTGGAGACTCGCTTCTCTATGCCTTTGGGTCACGGGATCTGTGGGACAGAGGGAGAGGTGAACCGGATCAGAGGGTGGGTCTGTGTTAATGCTAACCCAGCGAGGGCAAAGGCAGGGCTGCTTCTTGCAGCATCAGCACTGGGTGGGCGGGTGGGAGCATCCCAGGTCTGTGCTGTGCTTTTAAACCAGTGACACCAGCCAGCGAGAGCTCTGACGGAGGGCCCTTTGGGGTCCCGAAGCTGCTAGCTTCTGGCCACCTCACTAGCCCAGTGGAAAGGAAAGGGTCACAGTATTATTTCCAGTCTGGCTCCCAGCCTTTCTTTGCTGGTAAATTGCCTTTAGGCGTTATCTGGAAATCTATTTCTTGTCCAAGGCGACTTGTCTGTCTCCAGTCACAGACATAGTCCCTTGGCTGCATTCTGCGCCTGTCTTACATTACCTGTGATGAGTGCGGCAGGTAGCCCGGGGCAGGAGATGCAAAGGGAAGAGCTGAGTGTGTGTTACCTGGAAAAGTGCAAATATTTTACGTTTTTTGGCAGGATTTCCCTAGAGATAATGACGTTACAGCCCAGGTGTGAGGACGTAGAGACGGCGGAGGGGGTAGCTTTAACTGTCACAGGTGTGGCACAGGTACAGTAACTCCAAAACATCATTTCAGGAATGCATGTCTCTAACTTACATCTGGTTTTCCCCCTTAAGAGGTTACTGTTGTCCAGGAACAGAAGCCAACTGCTCCGAAACACATTCGTGTACACAACCACACTGTCCTCATTGGTTCAAACACTACAGCATGTCCTGTGTTGTGAAAGGGGTTGTGACCTCTCCTCCTCTCCCCAAAATCATTCGTCTTTTTCTGGTGTCTCATTTGTTCACATGGCAAATGAGGTGGGGGGGGTGACTTGATCTGTTTGTGAAACGCTGATGTACCGCGGTGCCCTCGGAGCTGTGTGTGACCCTGCAGGACCGAGCCATTCGCTCCTGAGATGGTACCGAGCATTATGTTGCTTTGGATTATTATTATTAGCACATGGACCTTGTAGTTCTTCACGACGAGTTAAAGCTTAAAGAAAGAACTTGGTCCCTCCAGGCACTGAAATTTATGTGTAAAGTTTCTGGCTTGAACTGAATTTTTGTTCTCTCAAGCCTTCTTCATAAGTGAAAAGCAGCTCTTGCTGCTTGTAGTAGTACGCTTCAACACCTGCATTTCTTAGACTTGGAGGTCTGCTGCCCTGATACAGCCTGTCCTTGTGACCAGGTCCTGCCTTGGGGAGGATGCTGGGAGGAAAATATTGTTAGCTTTCGACAGAATTTGACTCCCCGAATAGGCAACCGGATGCTTTGGTTGAAAATTGCTCCTGACAGCTCATTCTGGGTGTATAAAACCGACAGCAATTCCCGGAGCACGGGCAAGGCTGTGGTCACCGCGTGTCCCGAGGCATGTGCAGGTCAGTTGTTGCATGAGAGGTGACTGCCGCGCTCGCTGCGGTGAGCAGTGGAGCCGAGGGGAGCTGCTGAGTGACGCAGTGACGTGACCAAAATCCCACACGCATCAAAAGGCTCCCCCCCAGGGAAGAGCACCCTGGCTGCTGCAGCTCTTTTAAGACCAAGCACTTGACAGATTTCACCCAGTGCTTAGCAGAGCAGCGGATTCCCGCCTGGGTTCGTTGGTTTGCTCTGAACGGACGTTGCGGAGGAGCTGTGTGCCGTGCGTAACTGAGGAGGTGAATTCAGCCAGGAGCGGTTTCTGGATTGTCGCGCATGGCGGAAGGGCTGGGCACAACCGTGACTCAGCAGCGGGGTCATGCATCGCCCTGCTGCCGCTGGGGAAAGGGGCTACGTGTGAGAGCACCGGCGCGGGAGCCAGCGTCCGGGGCTCGTCCTGGCGCGAATGGTGTGAACCAGCATCCTTGTTTTCAGTTTTTCAGTTCTTTAGATCCATTTCGCTGCTGATGTGTCACACAACCACAGTGGCATTTGCGTGGTTGGCAAAATGCATGCACCTGTGTCTCCCCTCACACACATTTCATAAATTTATAAGCTTTTCCAGCTGTATTTGGAAAAGGTATTTCTGTGAAGCCAGCATTCCTTTTTGACCTAGTTATGGGACATCCTTCCATTGCCTGCGAATTGGTCTAGGCTGAGTGGCGTGTGCTAGCAGAAGACTGGATCACCAGGTGCCTTGACTTAAAAATGCAGCTCCCAGTTGATCTCATTTATGTTATTTTCTCTTCTCATGGTTCATTTTTTTCACTGTCAATTAATTTTAAAGCTTTAGGGTTGTGAGATGCAAGGAATTACCATGCAGAAAGCAGGCTTGAGGCAGCTGAGGTCATGCATGGCAGAGGTTACCTTAATTTTCCAGAAGTACTTTTGAGGCAAACATTTTTCTTTCAAGAGCTTGTGCAAAAAAGGAAAAGAGCAAACAAAGTGTTACTAGAGAAACACATTTAAAAATGTTTGGCATTAGAATAGAAGCACTTAATGTGCCTAAGGTTGCTGTTCTTTTTTCGAAGAGCGATGTAATGGGTACTCACCAGTAGCCTCCTTCCTGTGTTGGCTGGGTGCTTGGGACGCGCTGGGATGCTGCTGCCTTGGGCCACGCTGGGCTTCGTATCCTTCTGTACCATTTTTCTGAGCCTCAAACTAAATGGATTGTCTCCGCTCAGCCCTGGCTGTGATTGCAGCTGGCTGGAGCTGGGCGCGGCGGTATCGATCCTCCAGATGGGATTGTTTTATGGAGGCTTTCTGATTTCCTGCCAGCTGAACTCTCTGTCTGATGTGAATGACATTTGAAGAAGCACCGAGTGTCGCAGCGCCCTGTCTGAAATCCTGCAAACGAGCCGAGCGCAAATCGCTCAGCTCAGTTTTGTTTTGTGCAACCTTTGCTTTGTAGGTTGACATCCACACTGAGCGGGTAGCCAGGCCTGCTCGGGCTATCCAGGGTTCACCAGCGCAGGCAGGTTGCAGGCCGGCTTCATGCACAGGGGCTGAATCGTTCCTTGCTCCGGTTAAGTACCGCAGGGACTCTTAACGAACATCCCGCTCCGTGCTCTGACTGTCCTCTCCATAGCTCCAGAAGGATGGGGAATGTTTAGAGAGGTGAAACTGCTGGCAGATGCACACTGTAAATGCTACTGGTGAGTCTAATTGGGTTTGATGTTTGCAAAAACCTCCTGTTTGCTGCAAGATGAGCCTTGTGCAGGGCTCACGCTCCCAGGTGCAGCTGCACGAGCAGCTCTCCCAACTCCCCCTCCTGTAGAGAGTGCATGCTGCTGGCCTGGGGTGCAGGGAGAAGAAACCTTGGTGGCCTGGCCCCGTAAGGAGCCCAGAGGTCTTGGGGAGAAAGCAGAAGAGGATTGCCATGCTTGCCTGAGGTTGTTTGGTGTTTTGACTGGGAGATCTGGCCTGAGAAGCAAAGGCAGGAAAAAGGCTCGGCCCAGGTTGGTGCTCCTTCACGTTACCAGGGGTAGAGTTGTGGCAGCTGAGTCTTGGTCAGCTCATCGCATCTAATGCGGTCGGTGTCCGGTCCCCTTAGAGGGGGTGGCTGATCCCAGTTGTCCGCTCTCTGGCAGTGCTGGGGGCCGGGTGCTGCTCTTCTGCTCTGGAGGTTGGGCTGCGGGACCGCTTTGGATTCGTGGGCTATCAGACCAGGCTTTCAAGAAATAGCTGTGTTGCTTTTGTCAGCAGATAGACCCTGAAAAGCAGTCTTGTAGGTGGCAGGATGAGGTCGGTAGATCGTGAACCCATCAAGAGCGTGTGCTGGGACCCTCGGAGGGCCCCTGTGCAGCGGCTGAAGCTTTGGAGGTCTCTGAGCCAGGACCATGCTGGCATCGCAGGTACCAGCAGGTCCAGCTATGGTCCGTGGGGCAGGACACAGGGTGCCACCGGCGTCTTGGGGACAGGAGGCACTGCCCAGCCCAGATGTCTCCATGAGAGGGTGCTGTGGGACCCGCTCGGCGCCCAAAGGTGCTGGTATGGCTCTGCTCCCTTGTCTGGTGCTTCCAGACACACAGACGTCCCTGTGTCCAGGCTTTGCCTAAGCCCTCAGACTGAACCTGGCCACCAGGAGCTGTCACCTTGGTGGGCTGTAGCTCCTCATAGCTGAATCCTGTAGAGCTCCATGAGCACACATTTCCCCTGCCTAACATACCCCATAGGGATTTTTAACCACTTTACCTTTGAAAAGCAGCCCTGTGACCAGCAGGACCATCTTAAGACCCTGGCTTGTCTGGACTTGGGGGTACTTTTACGTCTGGCACTGACTGTGGGAGGTGAAAGCAGCACTAGGGCAGCTGTGTCCCACCTCTAGGGATCATTGCCAGACGGACCATGCGGAGTGGGACAGCTGGGTCCTGGCCACAGCACACTGGGGTCACCATAAAGGGTGGCTGGGAGCACCCAGCCATGAGCAGGACAAACCAGTGTGCTACGGCCATCTCGTCTCATCTCTCCTTGCAGGGAACGCCGAGTGGAGCCCCTGTTCCCAAGCTGCTCCTTGGGCGTTTGAGACTCTCCCTTGTTCCCTGCCTTTCCTGTGTCAGAAAGATTATTTCTAGTGAAGGAGGAGGAAGAGAAAGGTAACAAAATGGCTTTTGGCCAGGGGCAGTTGTAGAAAGCCCTCTCCTCCTAGGTCTGGTATTGGTGCAGCGACTGAACTGGTAATTCAGAGCTCTTTGATAGAGTTTTCATCAGGTGGGACCTGTGGGACCAGGTTCGGTCCCCTCACCACCCACTGGCCGCTGCTGTGGGGTTGATGGCGGCAGGGAACACCTCTCCATGCTGAGCTGCAGTTGGGTTTCGGAGAAGTGTCTGCCCCGGACGCTGCTGCGTGCACCTGCGGCGGTGAGCAGGGGATCGCTGGCTGTGCGGTGGCCTGGCTCAGCGTGGGGACAGCTCAGCATGGCCCCTTGGAGGGACCACGGGAGCACGGGGGCCTGGCAGCCTGGTGGTGGTACTGCTGCTTCTGCTGCTGCTGCTGCTGCTGTTGGGTGCCTGTCCCTCTTCAGACGGGTGCCTTCAGTCCTTTTGGTTTTGTCTCCTGTCTCTAGGTGAAGATAATGACGGAGAAGGAGCTCCTGGCTGTGGCCTGTGAGCAGTTCTTGGGGAAGAACGTGCAGGATGTGAAGAATGTGGTCCTTCAGACGCTGGAGGGGCATCTGCGCTCCATCCTAGGTGCGGAGGGCTTTGTGCTCTTGAAGGTGTCCTGAGTAGCTTTCTGCCTTCTCTGCTGGCTGGTCCCAGTTGCCACTGCAGCGGCCGCAACGGGTTCTTCCTCTGCTGACTGCAGAGGTGGCATCTTAGATCGTTCCTCCCCTACAGCAGCTCCTGCTGTGTTGCTGGGTGCTGTGATAAGTGAGTTTTCAGTGCCTGCAACAAGAGATGTCTGAGTCCCTGTGGGTTACAGGTGTGGTGGCTGTGCTTGTGAGACTGCGATGTCGGTCTGCACTGCAGGGTCTGGATAGAGGATTACGCCCTTATGCTCAGACCTGAAGAGATCAGGGGCAAAGAGGATGTTGCTGGGCTTGGACCCATGCCGTTGTGCGTTCCCTGCTCCAAACAGAGTGCTTCCCCTTCCTTCCCTCTGCAGGTACCCTGACGGTGGAGCAGATCTACCAGGACAGGGATCAGTTTGCCAAGCTGGTGCGGGAGGTGGCAGCTCCCGACGTGGGTCGCATGGGTATCGAGATCCTGAGCTTTACCATCAAGGTACGCCCAGATGCAGGGTGCTGCGCTTGCAGGGCACGCGGCCGAGCTGTAGGAGCGGCACAACAGAGCCTGGCCCTGGCTCCTCTGCTGCAGCTGGCTGACAGGCGCCGGCTGACAGCCTGCCCCAGCCCTCCGGGGGTTTCCATGACAGCCGCCGCAGCGTGTCCTGTATCCAGGCTGCTGGGTGAGGAGCACCTGGTTAGCTGCCTCCGTAAACACGGCTCGTGGAGAGAGCTCACTGATAACCGAGCCTCCAGGGAGCCGGAGGGAAGATGTCCGGAGAGCCCGCCGCTCCCTGTCACGTCTGTGTCTGGCAGCGGGCGGACATGGCTCGTTCTGACCCTGGCCTAAGCCCACAAGTGGTTGCTCTGAGCTTCAGCAGGAAGAGAGTGAGATGGAGTCGCTCGTTGGAAGCGGCTGTGACTTATCTTCCCCTCTCCAGGATGTCTATGATAAAGTGGATTACCTGAGCTCCCTGGGAAAGACTCAGACTGCGGCTGTCCAAAGGGACGCAGACATCGGGGTGGCAGAAGCTGAGCGAGATGCTGGCATTCGGGTGAGTCCAAAGATGTGCTGGGCTTCCCCGGAGCAGCCTGTTTTGCTCCAGCTGCACACCCTGGAGCTCTGCCCTCCGTTTCCTCTCTGCAGGAGGCGGAGTGCAAGAAAGAAATGCTGGATGTCAAGTTCATGGCCGATACCAAAATAGCAGATTCCAAACGGGCTTTTGAGTTGCAGAAAGCTGCCTTCACTGAGGAGGTCAACATTAAGGTGAGAGGTATCTGACAGCCCACCACCGTTCCCTGGCTGGTTCGTGATGGTATTGGTAGCTCTGGGACTTGCCAGCTTCCTCCTCCTGTATGTGGTAGGAGAGCTGAAGATGGAGAACCCAGATTTCTGTGTCACAGTGTGAGCACCTTGCAGCAGATTCCTCTCCTGCTTGCAACAGTTAGAGGGGACTGGAAGTAGGTGGAAGGATGGGGAGGGTGAGCTAAGCTGGACCCAGAGCTGGTTGGGATCAAGTACTGTGGGAAGAGTGCACAGGGAAGGACAGCAAGTGCAGGTCTGAGGACAGGGACGTCACCTCTGGGTGGAGGTTTGGTCCAGAGCAGGAGCCACGTCTGGTGTTAGGGCCTGCCGAGGGTCCTTATGTCTGTGCACAGGAGGTCATGGCCACGACCCCTCTTCTCATCTCTCCCACGAGCAGACTGTGGAGGCCCAGCTGGCCTACGAGCTCCAGAGCGCCCGGGAGCAGCAGAAGATTCGCCAGGAGGAAATTGAAATTGAGGTGGTGCAGCGCAAGAAGCAGATCGATGTTGAAGAGAAGGAGATCGTGCGGATGGAGAAGGAGCTGATAGCCACTGTGAAGCAGCCGGCCGAGGCGGAAGCCTACCGCATCCAGCAGATCGCCGAGGGCGAGAAGTGAGTGAGCCCGTGACCCGGACGGAGAGGGACCAGCCCTGAGCCCTGCTGCACGCTGGGCTGGCGTGAGGTGGGAGCGAGGTGGGCTCTCGGCAGGGCAGGCACGTGGCTGGCGGAGGGAGGGAAGCGGCGCTGAGTACGCTGCGGGGATCTGGGCTGCTGGAGGGCTGGGTTTCCCTTTCCAGGGTGAAGCAAGTCCTCATTGCTCAGGCGGAGGCAGAAAAGATCCGCAAGATCGGAGAAGCAGAGGCCTTTGTGATTGAGGCCATCGGGATGGCGGAGGCCGAGAGGATGAAGCTGAAAGCTGAAGCGCTCAAGAAGTATGGAGAAGCTGCCCAGCTGGCCCTAGTGCTGGATGCGCTGCCTGAGGTGAGGAGGGAGCAGCTTTGCTCCAAACAAGCGGTCGGGAGCTCCCAGCCTGGGCCAGGTCTCCGGGGAGCCCAGAAAGGCCCCACGAGCTTGGGCAGGAGGCTGCTGAGCAGCTCTTTGGCTCTCTGCTCATCCTGCCCACCTTCCCTGCCTCCCCAGATTGCTGCCAAAGTGGCCGCTCCCCTCTCCAAAGTGGATGAGATCGTTATTCTCAGCGGAGAGAGCAGCAACACGACATCCGAGGTGAACCGTCTGCTGGCCGAGATCCCCGCCTCCGTGCGTGCCATCACCGGCGTGGATCTCACAAAGGTGAGCCCAGCGCCAGCAGCTGGCAATGCCTGCGGCTCTTGGGGAAGAAGGACTTGCCTGAAAGCTTTCAGGCTCCTGGGGAGCCTCCCCTTCCCCAGCCCTGCCCAGCCACAGAGTGCAGACAGCTCCCTGCCTCCCCCTCCTCCAGCCCTAACAGCTTCTCTCTTCCCCTCCTGCAGATTCCCCTGATCCAGAAAGCCACCGGGGCCCAGGCATGAGGCTGGCCGACCCAAAGCTAGTGAAGATCGCTCCCTGTTCTGCACTCAGACATCAACTGCCTTCAACACGTGGGAATTCCTTTTATATCAAAGACAATTGGAGTTTCGTTTTTAAGCTCTGGTGCCTTATTTTGTAGGGCCAGAAAGTTGCATGTCCAATCAGCTGCTCTTTTTATTACAAAGGGTGGGCGGGGGATTTATTTTGTAATTAACTGTCAGGGCAGGGTCTGGATCCGATCCCCAGTTCCGACTGGCGACTTGTCTGGTGTTGCAACCCCGGTGCCTGGCTGTTCTCTGTCCTCGGGCGGCCGCCCAGAGCTGGGAGCAGAGGCTCAGCGGGACACGGAGCGTTGGAGTGTGCAGCTGTGGGAAGAGAACAGCCAGGACCCACCTCCCCGGGCTCGCTGCCCTCCTTCAGCCGCCCTCCCGGGCACTGCCCAGCCCCTGCCTCTGCCCGCAGCCTGGCTTTGGGGCTGGTTTTCCCCATCAGAGTGTCTTGCCCATGGGGCCAGTGGCCCTGCCCCAGCTGGGCTTCGCGGAGGTGGCTGTCACAGCCCTGGGACTGTGACAGTCGGGCACCGCTGCAGCCGGTGCCCGCTCCCGCGGTGCTTTCCCTCGGGGAAGTTTCCTTCTAGGATCTGGAGGTGGGAGAGCTCCGGGGGGCTGAGGGAGCGTTGGTGGAGGGAGTCTGAGCCAGGTCCCACCACCGAGAATGCCAAAAACCAGCGCTGTGCCAAAGCCACCCCATGCTCGGAGAGGGGGGGGGTGGTAAGACCCCTGAAACTGCTGCGTCCGAGTGCCCTGGTACATCTTGACCCCCTGCGTGCGAGGGTCATGGGGGGACTGGCAGGGTCCTGCGGTGGGGACAGGCTCCTTGGGGACCAGCGCTCCTGGGGCTGGTGCTGTGGCCGTGGGGCCGTGACGAGCAGCCGCGCTGGCCGGGGGTTGCCCGAGCAGGCAGCGCAGAAGCCCCTACCTCCCTCAGTCCCCCTGCCTCTTACGGCCAGTGGCTTCGCTGCCCTAGTGACAATGTGAAAGAGGTTGTCCCCTGTCTGTGTCCCCTGCTCCCCACGGTGCCATCGGGGCCCTGTGCTGCCCCTTGCCCCTTCCCCGCCCGGGCTCGCTGCGGCCGTAGCAGCCGAACCCAGCGTGGACGGGTGCCACAGGGCCGGCAGCACCCCGTCCCCCTCCCTGTGCCGGGGTGGGGGGGACAGGACCGGGTTATCGGCCCCCCGGTTGTGCTCATGCCATGGTGCCGTCGGCCCCGATCTGGCGCGTGCTGGCGGGCGTGCCGGGCAGGGCGGCCTATCTGCATGTGCGTGTGCATGCCTGCGTCCCGCCACCCGCCCTGCTGTCCGATAATAAAGCCTTGTCACCGCCTGCCTTGGCTCTCGTCTTCTACCTCCTGCACCCGTCTTCCCCGTTGCAGCACCCATGGGTGCTTGACCCGCCATGGCGTGGGCTCCCCGGAGTGGGCAGGAGGTCCGGCTGGGGTGGGGGAACAAGGGCTCGTGCTGCTTCTGCGAAGCTCCTGGGGGCACGTGGTGTCACCATGTCCCCGTGGGCGCCTGGCCCTGTCCCTCGGGCAGCTCCCGGCCGGCCCTGGTGGGGATTGGAGCCTTGTCCTGCTCCTGCGCCGGTGAGCGTGGAGCTGGGAGCCATGGAGGGTGGGTGCCGAGCTCCCGCCGCGTCGCCCTCGTTAGCCCGGGGAGCTGATCGCGGCGGGGGCACCCTGGGGTTCGGAGCAGGGCTGGCGTGGGCGGAGGGCTCTGTCCCGGCAGCAGCCCCCCGCCCCCGCCCTGCTGCCGGAGCCCCCTGCACCCACGGGGACCAGGCAGCACCCACGGCACCCCGTGGGCATCCCTGTCCCAGCCCCGCGCACCCTTCCTGCACCGGGGGACAACGGGGTGGCTCTGTGGGTGCCTGTCCCCGGGGTCAGCCCACGAGCGGGAGCAGAGGCACCCGGTGACGGGGCTCATGCAGGGTGGCCCTGCAGATATGGCGGGTGGGGACAGCTCGGCAGCCCCCCGCGGCTCCTTATCTGCAGCCAGACACGCTGCCCCGGAGCGGGACGGCTGGCAGGGGGGCTGCAGCGCCCGGGGGTCCCCCGCGGCACCCGAGTGTCCCCGCACCAGCTCTGTGGTGCTGGCCTGGGGGACGCTCGGGCCCCCTTTGCCCGCGGGGCAGGGGGGCTGTGGGTGCCGAGGGGCAGTGGGGCTGGCAGGCACCGGCTCGGGTGGGGATGGTGCCGTGGGGTTCACTCGCGACAGGGAGGGCTTGGGGGACTGTTGGGGACACTTTGCCCGTGTCCCTGCTCTAGGTGCTGGGGTGACTATGCCACAGTTTCAGGAGAGCTACAGGCCCCCCCCACCCCCTGACACCTCTGGGTCACAGCAGGGGCCGAAGACAGGAGGGGATGGTCCCTTGCAGCCCCCAAGTCCCGCCCTCCTCGTGCTGGGGACAGGCTGGTGCCAGGGCTCGACCCTGCGTCACCTCCTGCAGGGTCTGGCCAGGCTGGGGGGGTGCGTGGGTGATGCTGCCCCTGTTTCTGTCACCCAGAGGTGACAGCGGGTCTGGGGACACCTTGTGTGGCAGGACAGGGTCCCCGATAGCCAGACACTGCTGCTTATCAGGGCCCCCACGCAGAATGTCCTGGCGGGGGATTATCACCTCCCGGCAGGCGGCTTCCAGGAACGCTGGTGTGTCCTGGCACAAACAACCGGGCGCGATGGCACGGCCCTATGGGGACAGACAGGGCTGGGGACACAAGTGGCTGGGGGACACGTATGACCAGGGTCATGCACAGGCAGGCAATGCTCATGGCCGGGGGCTGCAGCCATTTGGGGACAGGGGACAAGTATGAGCAGGGTCATGCACAAGGAGGTGACACAGCCTTCCTGGGGACAGATATGACCAAGGAACCATGTCCTTTGGGGACACACAACCTGGGGACACAACCCTCCAGGGGCCACATCCCCCCCAGAGGAGGTATGCGCAAGCAGGGGACAGGTACCCCCAGGGGACACGTCCTTGCAGGCTGCGGGGCACATGGTTTTGGGGGGGACTCACTGCTAGGGGACATGTCCCTCGAGCGAACATCTATGGCCAGGGGACACAGTGCTTTGGAGGCCACCTGCCTCAGGGGGACACAAGCTCCCTACACCCACATGTGTCCCCCCCCCACCTGCCCAGACCCCATCCCCACGGGGCTGCCACCCTGCCATGTCCAAAGCCCCAGTCCAGCAAGCGGGAACCAGTTTGCAATGGGTAGCTCCCAGTTTAGAGCCCCCCCACCTATGGGGAGGGACAATCCTGGTGACCACAGGGGTCAAGGCACAGGACAGGGGGGTGGCCCCCCTGCAAACCCCCTGCCCCCAAGCCCCCCATGGGCTATGCCAGGCTGGGTGGAGCTGCTCGGGGCTGTGCCCCTCCCGGGCATGAAGGGGTTAAGGGGCCCCGTCCAGCTGTGCGGGGCAGATGTGAGATATGCAGATGAGGCAGAGTGGGTTTTATAAGGCGGGCGCAGACCCAGCACCCCACAAAGCCCCAGTGCCACCCCCATAGGTAGGTGCCACCTCCTGAAGAGCTGCTGTCCTGCTCTGGGGTGGTGGGATTGGGGGGGGGCACAAGGAAGGGGTAGGGGAGATGTTGGGGGGGCTGTTGGGAGCCTCTGTCCTGCTCCGGGGTGGCCGGATTAGGGGGAATAGGGAGGGGTAAGGGGGTGCTGGGGTGCAGAGGCTATTGGGAGCCTTCATCCCACTCCGGGGCAGGGGGACCGGGGGGACAAAGATGGGGTAGGGGGGTTGCTGGGGTTGGGGGGCTATTGGGAGCCACTGTCCTGCTCTGGTGTGGTCGGACTGGGGGGACAGGGAGGGGGTAGGGGTGATGCTGAGATGGGGAAGCCATCAAGAGCCTCCGTCCTGCTCTGGGGTGGGGGGATCAGGGAGGATAAGGAGGGTTTTTGGCGGGGGGGGAGGTGCTGGAAGGGGGAGACCATTGGAAGCCTCCACCCTGCTCTGGGGCAGCAGGACCAGGGATGGAGCAGGAGGGTGCTGGGGTGGGGAAGCCATCAGGACCCTGATGGTCCCGGTGCTGGGGTCCCTAACGGTGCTCTCCCCCCTCGCAGGCGCTGCTCTCCGGCCGCCCCCCGGCTGGCCGCCCGCCGCCCCGGGCAGGATATCATCGTATACTGTAAGTCGGCTATGAGACACTACAGTATAGATGATGTACTCCCCCGGGCTGCGCCGCCACAGGCCCCGAGCCCGGCCGCCACGCGGGACCGCGACGACGGGGGGCACGCGGGGACGCGGGACCAGGCTCGGGGAGCGGGATGGGGTGGGGAGGTTGGGGGGCTGGGGGCACCCCGAGGTGCGGGTGGCTCCGGGCGCTGCCAGGGACCCACGGCCGGCGGGGAAACCGTTACCATTACTGAGTTTAGTAATGGTAACGGTTCTGCCGACGGCCGGGCGCACGGCGTGGCACGGCACGACATGGCACAGCACGACATGACACGGCACGGCACGGCATGGCATAGCACAACATGGCGTGGCACGGCGAGGCGATGGAGCCCAGGGATGGGGCCCGGGGCAATAAAGGGGGTTACGGCACCGCGGCTCTGTCTCCTCTTCCTCACCGCGTCCCCGGGTCACTGGGTGCACTGAGGGGGGCTGAGGGGGTGCAGGGAGGGATGGGGAACCTTGGGGTGCATTTGGGTGTAGGGGGGCACAGGGGTGCGGGCACGGAACTGGGGTGCAGGGGGCACTGGAGTGCGTCGGGGCGTGCTGCAAGGGGCACTGGGGTGAACTGGGAAGCACTGGGGTGTGTTGGGGGGGACTGGGGAGACGCAGGGAGCGTTGGGGTGTATGGCGGGGGGAGCACTGGGATGCACAGGGTGCACTGCAGAGGGGAACCAGGAGCACTGGGGCTTACTGGGAAGAACGGAGGAGTAGTCGAATGCACGGGGTGTGTGGTGGGGGGCACTGGGCATCCCAGGGTGCACTGGGATAGACTGGGGAGAGTTGTAGGGAGCACTGGGACACACTGGAGTGAGTTATAGAAGGTACCAGGGCTCACTGGGCTGTGTGGCAGCAACACTGGGAGCACTGGGCTCTGTGGTGGGAGCACTGGGAGCACGGGGCTGTGTGGTGGGAGCAGTGGGAGCACCGGAATGCGGGGGGTCGGGGGGGCAGGCACTGGGAGCACTGGGATCACTAGCGAACGCACTGGGATCACTGGGAGCACTGGGCTGTGCGGCCGAAGCACTGGGAGAGCCGGTCTGCGTCTCAGGGTGACGTCGCCCTGGGGGGCCGGCAGGGGGCGCGCCCGCATCCCCGCCCTTCGCCCCGCCCTCGCCCCGCCCACGCTCCTGCCCCGCCCGCTTCCTCCCCACAACCCCCGCGGCGGGGAGCGGCGCGCTGGTCCCGCCCGCCTCCTCTCTATGCTCCCTCGCTTGGGCCAATGAGGGCGGGCGCCGCGCGCGCTCCCAGCCTGCCCCGCGGCGGAGCAAGATGGCGGCGCCCGTCGTCGCGGCGGCTGTGAGGGCCGTGCGCTGGGCCGCGAGGCCTGCCGCGGCGGGGCCGCTCCTGCTGGGCCCAGGTGGGGCGGGGGCGGCCGGGGCCGTGAGGGGGGGGGGCGATCCCGGTGGTCGGGCCGCTGCGGGGGGGGCGATCCCGGTGGTCGGGCCGCTGCAGGAGGGGCGATCCCGGTGGTCGGGCCGCTGCGGAGCGGGGGCGGGCCGAGGTCGGTGCTCCGCGGCCGGCCCAGAGGCCTTGGGCGAGGCGGGGAGCGCTGCCCGGGCGCTACGGGGCTGGGGAGGGGACGACGCGATGTTGGGGGCGTTTTCGGGTACACGCGGCGCTCGCTGCTGCTGTCCCTGCAGCCCATCTCCCGGAGAGCCGAGCCCCGCCGGCCGCCGCGCTCCCCGTCCGCTGCAGCGGGAGCTGCTCCGCGCTGGGCAGCATCCTGGGCATTCCCGCTGAGAAGCCGCCCAGCGCCCTGGGCCAGCACCCGCCGGGCGTTACCACCAGCAAAGGTACTCACCGGCAAAGGTGCCGGCAGCCGCCCCGGTCCCAGCGCGGGGACGGACGGTCCTGACCTGCTGTGGGGGTTTAGCAGCGTTCAAGCTCCTTCTCTCCCCGAGCAGAGGAACAAGACCGGCTGTTACGGCATCGGCCTGACCAGCCCCAGAACCCCAAGGTTTTGAGAATTGCCATCATCGGAGCGCCCAACGCTGGGAAGTCCACGCTCTCAAATCAGCTCTTGGGCAGAAAGGTAAAGCTGGGGTGGAGCAACACGTTCAGGCTGCTAAACCGCTTATTTGGCATATTCTGGCTGTGCAACGTGTTTAATTTCTTACAGGTTTTCCCCGTCTCTCAGAAAGTGCACACAACGCGATGCAAAGCCAAGGGCGTTGTCACGTACGAGGACACACAGCTGGTAAGCTCCCAGACCCGCTCCTGCTGGGGGCAGTGGGCAGTGTTACCCAGAAGATGTGAGGTTTTCTCATTTGTATCCCATGGGTTCACTTCTAATTGCACGAATATGAGTTTTAGTTTGGCCGCTAACTGCAGGCATATTACAAGATCTGTCTTTCCTCTTTCTAGATCATTCTGGACACCCCTGGCCTCACCAGTCACTTTAAAGCCAAAAGGTATCATTGCTGTTGTGGGCAGAGCGGGGGTCTCCTGTCTGTCGAGGTTCAATAAAACTGGAGGGTGATTTTCCCTGTGCAAAGTTTGTAAAATAGGAGCGACAGGAATGCATATTTTTAGCCTTATTTTGGTCTCTGAAGTTTTTTGTTGTCGCAGTTTCAGTAGCACACAGAGCCTGTGGAATCCCTTGAGCCCTGTTATGTTTGGTTGTCCATGTAACGAGGGATGTCACAGCCCGTAAGGCAGCTTTGTGTCAGCTGGAATGATGGAAAATACTGTTTTTTCCCCGCTTTGAGGGGAGGGAAGATGATTGTGATCGAGTGTGTCTGGCTTACTCATTTGCATTTGTCTTTCAGACATAAATTAGATGAAGCCATGCTGACAGACCCATGGGACAGCATGAAACATGCAGATTTAGGTGGGTACTCAGCCCCTCTTGGGTCAAGCCAAACCCTTTATCTACTGCAGAAGTTTATGGCCCTATAGCTGTGGCATCTGGGTGTTTACTGGGCAGCAAAAGCAGCTCTGGGAACGTGAGGTAGAAGGGAAGGGCAGCGAAAAGTCTTGAAATATTGAGCTGGGGAGGGGTTAAGAATTTCCTGGTGCTGAGAAGAGGCAGCTTGGGTTAATAATTGGACTTGGATGTTGAGCTGTAGCATGTGTGATGTCATTAGGATGACAGATATAAACAGCACTTTATTGGTTTAACCGTTAAAATGCTCCTTTTTGCTTCCATCCACCTGTAGAAGAGAGAGAAGTAGCAGCAGGAAGGAAGTAGACTGTAGAGAAGCTGAAAATGGACGTTTTGGAAAATGCAAGTTCATCACATTTCCTTCACTCTCTTCTGGCAGTTCTGGTTTTGGTGGACGTATCGGATCACTGGACGCGGAACTGTCTGAGCAAGGAGGTGCTGCAGTGTCTTTCTCGGTTTCCCCAGATACCCAGTGTGCTCGTTCTGAACAAGGTAAGTGAGGAGCTTGTTCCTTCTGCCTTCTACAACATGTTATGCCGGCGTCTTCAGATGGTGCCCGGCATCCGCAGCAATGTGTTTTCATGTCACTGAGCCCGTCTGTGTTGAAGGACACCGGTTTCCCCCTCGGCTCCAGAATATTTAAGCGTGTATGTATGTGTACGCGTTGCATGCGCACACGTCCCTGGAGCAGTGTGCTGCAGACTGGGGTTTGGATCAACCCGGGGACAGGAGCTGGCACCGCAGTGGGGTTGGTGTCCAGTTGACGGTGTTTGGACTGACTGCACTGGAACTGCGGACGTGCTCTGGTTTGGCCTCCCGTTGGAAATCTGTCCGGTTGTGTTGCAGAAGCCTTGTCCTGCAGCAGCTGCCTCCCCTGGGTGGTTTCTTCCGGCTCCTTTGGATCCAGGGCCCAGGTGCCAGCCTCATTTAGGACAAATTCCTGACACCTCCCTCTCGCACTTTAGGTGGATCTGCTAAAGAAGAAGTTCATCCTGCTGGAACTAGTGACTGACCTCACAGAGGGAATTGTAAATGGGAAGAAACTGGAAGTGGCATCTGCATTTAAGCATAATTCCAGTTCTTCAGCAAAGTCTCCTCTTCAGATCGCTAAGGCTTCTCCACCTGAGAACAGGGCCCCTGAGTCTCACTGTCTGCGGGAAGCAGATCAAGCCCGAGAAGGCTCTAGCTTGGACAACAGCAGTGATGTGAGGGCTTCCGAGTCCAGTCTTGCCACAGAAGAAGCAGAAGGGCCAAAGCGCTATGGACCCAGAGATCTGAAAACCATGAAAGGTTGGCCGTGCTTCCAGGAGATCTTCATGCTGGCAGCTCGCCGTGGGGAGGAGGTCGATACACTCAAGGTAACTGCAGTCTGAGCTTCCATTGTGCTTTGAAACTGGTGGGCTCTTACCCTTGTGGGACCCCGATACTCCATACTGAGCCTCATCTGCTGTGAGGAAGTGGCAGAGCTGCTCTTCTTGGCCTGGGGTGCATGGGGGGAAGTGTTGTCTGTTGGTGTGGAGTACGTCCGTACTGTATCTCCAGAGTTTTCTGTGCAGAACTTTTGCCTGGGGCTCTCCAGGCAGCAGCCTGTTCGTGATGATGAAGCTGCCCAATGTGTCATCTTTTAGCTACAAGGGATACTATGGGCTTTTACAGCTCATACAAACAGCTTTAGGGAGGTGTGACCCTTTAGCAGGGTTTGAGTTTCAGAAGCCTCCCTTTCTCCTTTCCCCACCAAAGACACAAAACTGCTGCCTGACTCGCAGCGGCGTCCTCACAGCGACTCGCTGCAAGGTGAGCACAGGGCTTGGTGGCACCACGAGAGTGCTGTGTGACCGCTGATGGGCGTGATGTGTGTTTTGTGCTGACAGCAGTACCTCCTGATGCAAGCCAAGCCAGGACCTTGGGAGTTTCACAGCGGAGTCTTGACCAGCCAGTCACCTCAAGAGATCTGTGATAATATCATCAGGGAGAAGATACTGGAGTACCTGCCCCTGGAGGTGCCCTATGGCGTGATTCAGGTGGGAAGCACACACAAGCAGACTTGCCTTCGAGCTGTTTTATTGGAAATCAGACTGTGTGATGAGAATCCCTTTGTTTGAGTTTGAAACTCTTTACAGGCCCTACGGGGTGGCTTGGGACTTGCACGTCGGGTGCTGTGAGACCCTTTGCATGTTTGAAGGGGCCCACGCGTGCGTGCTCGCGTCGGGGAGCTGAGCTGGCGTCTCTGCGGGAGTTCCTGGGGCGCTTGGCAGAACTGCTGAGTTCATGCTTGCTGTTGCAGGTGACGGAGATGTGGGAGGAAGGACCGAGCGGGGAGCTCGTCATCATGCAGAACCTCTTGGTCCCAAGGAAGTCTCACATGGTGAGTAACAGAAGAGAGACGGGGTGCTGGGGAGCGTGAAGGCAGGTTCCGAGGTCCAGCCGTGTGCATCCTTGCTGTGATCTCCTCTCCCTCAGCTGTGGGGTCTCTGCTGGGAAGAGCCAGGTGCCCGACGCAGCCTCGGGCTGTTCAGGCACAGCTTACACCTTCCTGAAGCTGCCCATGGTTTGATCTGGGGATTTCCCTAGCTGCTGTATCCCTTTTAATTGCTTCTGTGGCCGTACTGGTGTTTTCTGGGGTGATTCCTCCCCGCAGTTAAGCGATGTAAGGATGAATATGATGATCTTCTCTCTGGGTTTTAATACAGATGATGTTGATTGGAAGAGGAGGTAAGGTCATCAGCAGGATTGCTCAGGAGGCTGGCCAGGACCTGATGAACGTTTTCCTGTGTGATGTCTGCTTGAAGCTCAAGGTGAAGGTGAAGGATTGAGCTCTTTGCGTATGTTTTAGCAGCCCTTGAGCTCTCTGGACATGTGGAGAAACTGGTGCCATTTTCCCCTGCGGATATTTTAGCACCGTTGCTCAATCCAGAAACAGATGATGATGGAATCACTATAGCGGGCTGAAGTAGAATATATTATTCTTTGGGGGAGTGGCCCGAACTGAAATAAAATCTCAGACCTTCTATGGCACCACCTTGTGTGGAAGCTGGGGCTGGACATCAGAGAACCAGCTGCACGCACGATTCTAGTTCTGCATTTGCAGAGCTGTCATCCACTTCTTTCGGGCTGTCCCCTGTCCTCGCTGCCAAGTGTTTGTGCCTGGGAGTTCAGGAGCATCTCCTGTCTTTCAGCAGAGAAAGGGTTGGAGTGAAGGATTCTCAGCACACGTTTATCGTCTCTTCGGAAGGCCGAATGACTCCGGCAGTGGTGATGCAGGAGGAGGCGGCTGCCCCTGCCCACGCGGTGGTCTCGCGTTGGCTTTGCTCCCTGCCCTGCTGACGTTCGTGGGTGTGAGTGTGTGACTGTGTAGGGAGTCAGTTTTGCCCAGGCAGCCTGAGTGGAGCAGTTTGCTGGCCAGCAGAAACACGCTGTAAAGACTGGGTGTGACAGAGGGAGCTCTCAAACGCTCTGTAGATGCTCAAGGCCAGTGTTCTCCAACTCCTGTGTGCGAGCCTTTCCCACATGCTTGCGTGCACCATCTTCTTAGATGCCTGCCAGCTGCTGCTTTGATTTTGATCTCTTCTGTGCAGTAGTTTGTAAAAACACTCGTTGCTCCTCTTTCCCCTGTCATCCTTTCCTCCAACTTCCTAAGCAGTTTGCTACTCCTGGCAGGTGGTACTCGCTCCAGAGGGCCTGGGTCTGGTCGCAGACTCCTCTGACCCATTGGATTAGTGGAGAAACGGAACCGTGATCCGTTCTCGGTGTGTATCCGAGCTGCTTCGCGGTGAGAGGAGCAGGGAGGTCAGAGAATGGCATTTGCTGGAGCATGGTAATGAGAAAGGGAAACAGAGCAGGGAAGAGTTGTCCTTCTGCTTCTCCACATCTTGTTGCTGGTGCCCAGTGGGGTCCTGCCTGTCCACCCCTCTGGATGTTTGGCTGATGAATGAATGTTGAATTGCTAGGTCTGAAGATGCTCTTAGGAGCATCTCGTAGATACTTACATCTTCAGAATGACTTGTTTGTCACGCAAAACCAGAGTGGACCCCCTTTCTTAGGAATCCGAATAGTTTATTGCATCGAAGTTACTTCAAAGTCATTACTCTCTGCACCAGAGTCGTGGATGCAAATGTAGAGGCTGTCACAGCTGAAGAAAAGCCCAAACTGGGAACAGCAGTGGGTTCTGCGGCTTGGGTTTAATGGGGTGTCGGGGCTGAAGAGCAGCTGGCAGAGGTCAGGGTGGAGGCTGGAGGGGCAGGGCTGGGCGGAAGGCTGGGGCACCATGTGTGCATGCCCGGGCCCCTGCCCTCCCTGCTGCTCCGCACGTGGACCCGGTACTGCAGGCTTGAGTTTTGTCTCTGTACACCACTGCGCTCCGGTGTTTGGAGCACTGGGTAGCTCCCTGCCAGAAATCCAGGTAAATCCCCCTGTGCTGTTGTAAATGAACATCCCTGAGCGAGGAGACCCCGGGCTGCTGCCCCGGCAGTCACGCGAAGAGATCTGGCGGGGTCTGCTGGGGACTCTGCTCCAGCCTGGAGCCCAGAGGTGTTGAGCAAATCTCTGGAGGTGCTGTACCAGCACCGGCAAAGGCCTGTGAGCTGCTGAAGGGTTCTGCCACCAGGAATGCACGATCACCCGAGAGCCAGGCTGCGAAGCCCCTGGTGGGGTTCGCGGGGGCCTGCCTCGTTCCCCCCGAGCAGGGCACACTGTGGTCCCTCCAAGGCTTCTAGCTGACTTTTGTATTTTCCTTGCAATAAAACGAAGTCCCAGCACAAGAGATTGTTCTCACCTCTGTTCTTCCTCCCCGTCAGCCGGACCTCGCAGCCGCCGCTTCCCATCCGCTGGCTTTCCTCCTTGCTTCCCAGCCCAGCTTAGATCCCGTTTCCCAAGCTGTGGCTTCTGGAGGTTACACCTTGTGGGGGGAAAAAAGCCGGGTAAGCGTGCTGTGAGGGCTGGAGGGGTTTCATCGGCCGAGGGTACCAGGAGGGGGCCAGGATCCTACCGTGCCCCCGCAGAGCTTCATCCCCGGCTTCTTCCAGGCGGGAGAAAGGATGGAGCGGAGTGCGATGGCCGGTCCTGAAGGGAGTGGAAACGCTCCAGAAGTGGGAAGGGGTGAAGTCTCTCGCCTTCCAAACCTCTTCCTTAATGAGGTTTGATAATTAGGTTAATTAGCTCCCTGCAAGCCAATCGCATGGCTGGAAACCAACGCTTCCCTGCAGCGGAGGTGGGGAAAGTGAGGGGCGTTCGTCGAGGCCTTCCTTGGTCCAGGCATCACAGGAACCGACTAGGGGGGCCGTGGCTGAGCCGCCCCCCGCATTCCCGTTCCTCTCCACCCCCCTCGGTGCTCGGCGCTGTAGGCTCTACCGGCCGCCGCCAGGGGGCGGCGCGGCGCTCCCCGCCCTTACC
Source organism: Opisthocomus hoazin (assembly GCF_030867145.1). Lineage (NCBI taxonomy): Eukaryota > Metazoa > Chordata > Aves > Opisthocomiformes > Opisthocomidae > Opisthocomus > Opisthocomus hoazin. Next base: position 12,060,027 of record NC_134433.1, on the reverse strand, counting down.
CCCCCTTCCTCCCTCAGGAGGCAGCCGCGCATGCGCGGGGGGGCGGGGCGGCGGGGGCCGTTGGCGGGCAGCGCGCGTGCGCGGGAGCCGTTGGCGCAGCCACCACGGCGAGGAGCGGGCGGCGGCGGCGGCGGGGCCGGTACGGGCACAGCGGCGACGGCGCCATGAGGCCCGGGCAGGGGCACCGAGAGTAAGTACGGACGGACGGGCGGGCGGGCGGGAGGGAGGTAGGGCGGGGCGAGCGGCCCGGAGCCTCACAGGGCGGCGGGACCGGCGCGGCCCACCCCCCCCTTCCTCATTGTCCTTCCCGGGTGTCCCCTCCCCCAAGGCTCTGAGGCGGCGTGAGGTATCGCCGCTGTCGCGAGCCTCCCTCTGTCGCGACAGCGCTTTGGGACCGCTCTTGGGAGGCGTCCCGTCCCTCAGCCGCCTCGCGGGAGCGGCCCCGGCCCAGCCGCCTCCCCGGGGGCCTCCTCCCCTCAGACCGGAGCTCCGGGCTCGCCCTTGTGAGGAGACGAGGGAGGGGGAGCATCCAGCCCGCCTAGGCCCCTCTGCAACCCCCGTCCCCGGAGCTTTAAATACCCTTTTTCCCCTCGAGATCCAATCCGCAGCGGGAATCGCGATAGTACGTCAGCCGTCGCGACAGAGAAGCGCGCCGAGGAAAAAGGAGGGGGTTTGCGGTTGCGATGGGTGCAAATCCTTTGTGTAATTCCCTCCCGAGAAAAGCCTTTTTTTTTTTTTTTTTTTTTTTTTTTTTTGCGCGAGAGGTACCGTCAGTGCGTTTCTCTGCTTTTATTTCCTGCCCACCGTTTTTCAAGGGTGTTAAGCGTGAAGAAAACTGCGGAGCTTGACTTGCTGTTTTCGGTCCACTCGTGCAAGCAAAGTACCCAAACGCTTTCGGTTACGCAGCGTGTGATCTTCCCAGAGCAGCACCTGCCAGGGCTTACGGACACGTTTCATCCTCCTCTTGGTATCGCCTCTGATGGCTAAGTGTTAAGATAAATTCCCACTGCAGGTTGGTTGGTTCAGTAATAACCCATTGCCCTCACTTCTTATCATAGTCCTGATTACTTCTTTCTTTTAACCACAACGTCTTGAGAAAACACAAGTTTATTTGGAAAACTTTTTACAGCAATACTTTTTACCTTTTTATTGCACCACCCCAGTTCTTTGTTGTCCTGGAGAGCACGCTCTCAGTAGATGAGGTTGGGTTCCCGAGTGATGTCATTTGTGCTGGAGCAACGGCGATGACTTTGCGATTGAATTCATCTTACTGGAGGTGTGGGGCTTCGTGATTTTGCGTGTGTGTGCTGTAGAAACTTCGTCTGAATCAGCAGCCGACTGAGAAAATTCTGTGATCGGTGCTATGTAGGCAGTAAGGGAGTACAGTGATGGTAGTTGTTTTTTCCTTTCAGCGCATGTATTTCTGATCAGGTCTCTTTCCACCTGAAGAATTTGAACTTGTTAGAGTCCGTTTGTTTAAGTAAATACATAAAGCAGTGGGGAAGGACGGTGTTGAAGCATATCACAGACACCGGAGGTGGAGAGAGCAGGCTCTCCCAGCCCGCAGCCTGGGGAGTGAGGGATGCGAGGAAGAATATTCAGGTGGGTCCGGTGTCTTGTAAAGCCAGTCCAGAGGATCTGAAAACTCTGGGGGGAAAAAAGCAGCAACAACAGAGCGCAAACAGCGATGAATTAACTGATTGGTAATTTTTAGTGGAGGAAGGTTTGGATCAAAAGCAAGTAAGCATCAGAACAAACAGAGGGTAAGATTTGCAGTAAATACAGGATCTAAGCTTTCAGGGAAAAATGCTTCCATAAAAGAAAGGCTGTTTATTTTTTAAATTATATTTACACTGTGCAGTTGGGTGGAATTTCTGAGGTGAAGAAATCGGAGATTGACCCTTCTCTGGCAGAGTCGCAGGTTGAGCTGGAGCTAGAAGATCGATTGATGAATAGGCTATAATTTACAAGCATCGCTTCAAATATTTTCAATATTTCTCAACTATTTTAAGAAGCCATATTGAGTTCAAGCCCAGCCAGCCTGATAGTCTAGAGAGAGGAAGGATGCATGTCGCTGGAACAAGAATTAAGCAAAAATAGATAAATCTGACATAATGGATGACAAGGGAAAGATGATTGCTGAAAGATGCTGGCATGCTCTCTGTTCCTTCGTGCTTGGTGAATATTTTGTATGTTACATGGCTTTTGAAGTGTGGAAAAAAAAAAAAAAAAAAGAAAAGAAAAAATCTCATTTTGTGCTGAGATAAAAGAAAAGGTAGGTGCTTAGATTCTGTTAAGGATCAGCTTTGATAGTGACATTAAGTAGTGACCTTACTTGCAGTTACCCCTCTGTCATTTCGTAAACTTCTTAAATGAGTAAATAACGCACTTGGCACCACATAAATATCATTTAGTAAGATGGTATTTTTGATCCCACTTTTACTTCACATTGCAAACAGATTCACACTTTTTCTCCTTGGGATGTTATTTCTGCTAACATTAAAAAATAGGTTGGAGAATGTCCACATAGTATTGTTTTTTCTACAAATGTAAAATTAATGATCTCTGTATCTTGGATATTTGCCTTATTTAAGTCTTATTTGTATTTATTTCAAGTTGTCCTCTGATAGATAAGTTTTTATATCTACGATTGCTGCTGGGAACTGTTACCAGATCAAGAGGCGAAGTAAGGATTTTGTCAAGGACTGAATTATCTGTATTTCCCAGAAACGAAGACTGCTGCACCATGTGCAGGAACCTTAGCTTGTATCCTCACCTACGCTTGCTGAAATGCCTGGACGTGGGATAAAAACTTTTGTAGGTGTTTCCTCCCCAGTGCAATACTTTTATTTTTCACCATGGTTTGTCCTGTCATCTTTATTCTTCTTCGGTTTTGCCCTGACTGCCCCCACCCCAAAGCCCCCATTGCTGAAACATTTTGTATCCTGTATATTGCTGGCTCTCTCATCTTCGGTGAGGTGACAGCGAGGAGAGTTACTGATTCATGAAGATGGGCCATGAAGTAATGTCCATTCTGTATTTCTCTATAGCTTGGTAACTTCTAGGATTCTGGGATTTATGGAATTGCTAAATACACCACTGAGAACATAGCCACAGCCTGACTTGTGTGATTTATTTAGCAGATGATCAGAACTTTAAAATGCTGTAAGAACCAGTAGTTCACTGAAATGCTACACCCAGGAGTTGAGTAACAGGTCACTGTCGTGTTGTAGACTGCAGCCAGGGCCTGCTGACTCCTCTGAGGCTGTTTGTGCGGTAAGATGCTCCTCAAGATGAGTAAAGGTTTCACAATTTTCTGCATTGGTAATGGAGTGTATCACCCCGCCGCTTTCAATTTTCAGCATTTTAAATGTTTTCAAACTGGGAAGTTAAGTGAATAATTTAAATTTTTATTCCTTGTGTCATATGCCATGTTCCCATTTTCTCATTGTATTTTGTGACTCGTATTAAAATCTTAGCCATAACGGTCTTTGAGCAATTTTTCTTTTAGTCGCAGATCGTTAGTTTGAATATGAAGGCTAAAATGAGTTTGTCAAACTGATCATCTTTTTTCCTTCTAGAAAAAATTGCTTTCCAAATACTGATTCAGCTGCTGAGGAACGGAGCTTGTGAAAAGGCATTCTGCTGACTGGCATCCAGAAAAGTTGTTTTTAACTTTGCCCAAAGATATTTTTCCACTGGATTCTGTTTCTCAAAAGCTAAGCTTACTATCCCAAATAAGTATAGCTTGGCCTTGGTCTTGCCTATACCTGGAGCTGGCAGAGACTGGTGTGTTCCTTGGCTGCCGCTTCCCATGGTTTTAATAATTTGATTGAAATGGGCACTTAGAAAAAACTGTGATCCATGGCTGACCTGACTTTATAGACCCTTTAAGACCCCCTTTTCCTTAATTCAGTACACTCTGTCTGGGTGTCTGTTCGTGCCTCCACGCTCATTTTGTATTTGGTATGTCATTGCTCTAATTATTTTCCCATTGTGCTCAGGAATTATGCATAGTTTATGTATTCCGATTGCTTAACTTGTTTATACTGTGTTTGAAGATTAGTCCAAGTTCCCAGGGTTCATGAGGAAAATGGTGAGATTTTGTTAATGGAATAATTTCACAAGAATGTAGTTTGGCTGTAGTCTGGCTGTGGTATGGAATACCAGGGGTGTATTGGGGTGTGCTGGGATGAAGACTGGGAGAGATTTTTAACACAAGTTTTCAACTCGTGTGCAGTGTTGCCGAGTCTGTGCATGGCATTGTGCTTGGAACATGTGGAGCAGTTGAGCTGAAAGCCTGGGTTATTGATGTATTTAGAGAGAACAGAACTGCTCCAGGCTTTTAAATAGATGCATTGATGGGTATACTATAGGGAAATGTGTTAGAAAACACGTTTTCTATAAATGCAACATGTTTGAGACAAACCTTTAAGTAAAATTCTGTTGAATTAGGTGATGGATCCTACCTCCAGCGGGAGTGGGCTCTGTAGCATCTTTGGTGTGCAGTGAGTGAGAAGGTTTTTTAATTTGTTACAATGTCTGTAGTAATGTGGTGCAGAAAAGGTGAACCATGAAAGTGAAGCTATTTTTAGTATTTAAAAAAAAAAAAAGTCAAGAAATTATCTACGAAGTGATACGTTGCTGACGTCTGTAGTGCAGCCAACCCAATTAAAGTGCCGTATATTGTTTCCAGCAGGATTCTGATTGTTTCTAATTTGGGAACCACGTGAGAGCAAGTGGAAATAGGTGAAACGACATGCTTTGCTGTTCGGAGTAGATCTAGCATCCAGCTGTTTTCTGTAATTTCGCTTCTCGTACTTGGGCAATCTCCCTGTCCTGTGCTTCGCAGCTAAGATGGTAGCCACATGCAGCCTCCCCCAGGTGATTTCTGCCTATATGGTGAGTGTGGGGCTCCTGGCAGGGCAAAATGATTTGCTGCTATAGGAAGAGCCCAGGGCAGTGGAAGAGAAAAGAAAAAAAACAAAAAAATTGTGCGTGTTTTTACTTGCTAAAATGCTGTGAGGTGTTTTTTTTTTTTTCATTTGCTGACCTCATCGTATCCTTTGCTGTATCCTGCTCTCCCTCGTCTTGCCTTCGCGTTGTTAAACCTCAAGCGAGCGTTTTAGAGGACTTGTGTATCACAGTCCTGCCCTTTCCTGTAGCTGTTGCCCTGCCACGCATTTTGTTCCTCTCTGTAGGCAGTTTCTGCACGCAGAACGCTTTGAAAAATGTCATACAGTTACTGTCTTGAGCCAGTACCATGTATACATCAATAGTTTAAATTCTGTTGGGTGGAAATAGCATTGTATCAGCCTTTCTCAAAAAAACATGACACAGATGCTCCCACTCTCCAAAGCAAACGTCCTCCTCTACTAATCTTTTTTTAAATCTGGAATGGAAAAAGCATTCATTTTTAACATCTGGAAAGGGGAGCCCTTCATGCCTAGTTTATTACTCATTTCTGTCCAGCATTGCTCTTCATTCATCCTTCTATTCTGTCACTGTTTTTCTTAGGTTTTGGTTTTATAAACTAGAGGAACGTCGCATGCTTTGGCTTCATTGTGGACAGGGAAAGTTAGGTATTTGCTTGCCCTTCTCTTCCAGCTCATCAGTCTGTTCTGGTACTGGGTTATGGTTTTTTTCCTCAGCTATACAAAAAGCCCTCAGCTGTTGCCTAGAATGGGTAATGTGTTCCTAGAGCTGGTAATTCATGCATCCTTTGGCTTTAAATTGTTCACAACTATGTTGAGCATTTGTGAATGAGCGTGGAGGAAAATCAATATGTGAAAAGGCCAGAGCAGGCAAGGGAAAATAGCTCTTCCAGCGCCTTTTTACTGGTCACACCGTTGCCTGATTTTTGGTTTTCCTGTCTGTGAACTCTTCAGCGTTTAAATGTAGAAATGGCTTGTTTGCGAACAAGTCACTTTTAAGATCGTTTCCAGAAGATTTGTGTGTAATTTAATCCCATTCAGGTTTGCTGCTCTGATCTGTGTTTGGCTTGTTCTGCGAGACTTCAGGTTGGTGTTTATCCCTGTACCTCTCCCAGTATTTTCTAGAAATTTTGTGTTTTTTCCAGTCAAAGCTCTAACAGCACTTATGAAGCCTTTTACACCTTTTCTATTCCATTTCTGTTCCTTGACAAGGTGGTATTTTTAGAATTGTTATTTGTTAAAATAGCCTGAATGTTTAAAAAATGTAACGTCAGTTTCTCTGAAGGATCGCATTAGTGATTATTATTTAAATACTCTAGAAATGGAGTGCAGGTACTTTAGAAATTAGCCTGAATAATATATTTAATATTTCTGATCTATATTTGCTTGTATTTACTATTAATTTCCAACACAGTTTAATATTTCAGGGCCTCTTCTTACTTACAGATTATCAATGAGTGAACTGGCTAAAGAAGAACCAGAAAAAGGCTGCTCAAAATGTGACAGTACGACATAACATTTCAACCACTTTAAATTGAGGGTGAGGCAGGAAAGCATTAAGGTTTTGCATACTTCCATCTAGTGTGTGTGAGGGAAATTGCATCCACAGTTAAAATCCCAGCCATTCTCCTAGCAGTTCCAGCTGGGCAGGGATCATCTCATCTGTTGCTCTTTGTTAAGCAGTTGCTGCCGATAGACTGTGTAGCATCCCGGGTCTGACAGATTTTAGCTCCGCGTATTTATGTGGCAGTAGCTTTGCGATGTCCATAAAAAGGCGACGCACGAAGTTTAAGAAAAATTGCTTTTCACCACGTGGCATTCATACTCTCCTTCAGTGTGTTCTGCTCTATTTACTTGTCATTCTGTGCTAGATTTTCAGCTACTTGATTTATGAATTATTGCTATTGAAATAAAATTAAAGTGGCTGTTCAGTTATTTAAGAGCCAATTAAATCTGATTTGATTCTGATGTTACAATTCCAATGGAAGTGCATAAAACGCAATCTGTGGAGGAAAGTTAGATCTAAAAATGTTTAGTGTTTATTTTTTGTAATCTATGCTTTAGATGGCTTGACTTGCCAAATAAAATCCATTGCAATCTCACAGCAGTGAGTTCAGATGTTAACAGTTACTCTGTATAAGAAAATGAAGCAGTTTGGGTGTTTTCAGTGATCATTTATGAACCTTTGGCCATGGCTGCTAGTTGGAGAATGTATTCAAATAGAAGAAAGGAATTTCTCTTGTTTGCAGCGCTTTTGGAGAATATAATTTGTTTACTACCCTTTGGTGACTTTCAAAGGTAGAACCAAGGAGTCTTCTGTGACTCACGTTTCTCAGATCGTGGGCTATACTGTCTTGAGGGATCAGCGTTTATATTACTTGAGTTTCCAGTATCAGAATGTGCTAATTACTGTGAGGTTCCCCTGCTCACGGGGATGCTCAGGATGAGATGCTTTGAGAAATGCAACCCGAGAACCTCACGTGGTTCGTGCAGGACAGACAGAGATGTGTTGTTTGTTGCGAGGTGTTGGGGAGCCGAGTTCGCTCTTAATGATCTGGTAGGGCACGGACATGCCAAAATGCTAATAATACCAGAAAATACCCTGCTAAGCCTTACAGTCCTGAATTGTGTTAGCAATAAATACAGCAAGTGGAGAATGAGCAGCTACTTTTCATTATGTGTGGCAATTAAAATGTATCTCTTGATTGTGGTGTTTCTTACTAGGGAAAATGAGAATGCCAGCCCCAGTTTTATTTTGACAATTTAACACCGTACATTGTCTTCTGTGGGCTGGGAGGGTGCTGGCTGAGACTGTCCTGATATTAAGGGTCTGGTTTGCCTTATTTTTTATTAAAAATAGATCATGTTGATGCAGATACGATTTTATTTCTAACTAGACAAGCCTGCACTAGCCAACTCTCAGGTTTGTGGCGTCTGTCTCCGACAAGATCACAGATATGGAGAAAATGATTTATTTTCGTTTCCAGCACTTAGATAAAACTCTGTTTTTGTGCAGATGGCACTGAAAGGATAACACATACTCAGACGAATTTGTATAAAGCACAGTATATTTGTACCAGAATCCAAATCTTCAGTACATCAGTAATACTGAGATTTATACTACTATCGTGCTAGCCTGTGTTTTGTTTTTCTTTTTTTTCCAGCAAGTAGAGTTAATTGCTGCGTCTAGAGGTCGGCGGGGTTGGTGTACTCTGCCTGCCTGCTCTGTGCATCTTGGTGGGATGCTTCCAGCTCCCCAGCCCAGTACCCCAAAGAGCTATTGGGAATTGTTTGGTTGATATTGGAGAATGCTTTGAGGTTTTTGGATGGAGAACATTCAGAGCCGTGCAGAGCAGGAGCATGAGAGTGCTCAGCTCTTTGGAGAGGGTTGGAGATGGTACAGTCATGTGGGGGGGTACCTGCTCCTCCATCAAAGGCTTTTATAAAATGCTTTAGTAGAGCGTGATAAAGGAAATTCTGATAGCACTAATTCTAAATAAATGTTTACCAAACAATATTAATGGATTTTAAATGTTGTTAGGAATAGTTATTAGTCCTTCAGTCTCATATGGTGAAGGGAGTTTTGTCTCGATGGGGGGCTGCCATTTTAATGCTTCCTGGCAGGAGGCCAATTTTGATCATGCAAATTAGGTTGGAAAAAGTAGGCTAAGCCATTAAGAAGTAGGAGAGATCATGAAATTTTAAATTTTTAAGGTGACTGGTTTTCTAATTATTAACATTTTTGTTATCAATGATAACGTATGTCACTTTGTTTTCCTTAATTCTCACATCCTCATTCCTTAATGCTGACAACCTCAATGCCAGTTGCTCTTGCATCCAGTGCTCAAAATGGAAGCCGTAGTCCGTTGACTATTTTATTCCCAGCAAGGTGCTTAGAAATACTGCCAAGTTGTGTGTTTTGTTGTATAATTAGAAATGCAGATACAGACATTTTTTGTTGCGCCATGGTTAATTTTTTCTATTCTGTTAACATTTATAGGGAATGAAGGTTAAACTTGGCTTATGTAAACTCTGGGTATTTGCAGGATGCTTATTGGCAAGGGGATTAATTCTGGCAGTGAGAAAGGGGCATGCGTGCAAACAGGCGAGGATCAGAGCCAGTGCTCCACCTCAAGTGAGAAGATGCTGGGGTTTTCATCAGGATGATCTCTTCATGGGCTGCACCTTCCCCATCACTTTCTGGGCAGGGGGACAAGCCACTTGCTGGTGGAACCCGGGGTCCTGCTGGGGATGTGGGGAAGAGCCCCCGGCTACCCCTCCTGCCCGGCATGTGGGCCTCATGGCCACCATCCTGCAGGAACGCTGCCGCCCGTCCTTCTCATGCTCCTCCTCCGGGCCGCGAGTGCATCAGCACAATAACTGTCTTGGTGCCTGCCGGCTCACGAGCTTCATTTAATCCTATTAATTTTTAATAGAAAATTAATATTAAGCTAGCATACTTCTAACATGACTTTGCCTGTGCACAGAAAGACTCACGATTTGTGTTTGCTTTGGAGAGGAGTGTTGGATCCTGCATGAGTGAGACCCTCGTGGCAGAGCCAGCAGCCGGAGCCGCGTGGGATTTTTTGCTGGGGGACGTGTCTCTGTAACTGTAGGGCTGTCACCTTCAGCAGATACAGTAGTAGTGCCCTGTTCTGCTTCAGCAATCACAAATGTTTGTTGGATTTCAAATGTATATCTCTAAAAGTAGCGCTCTGCGGGCGGGTGTTGTTTGTATGCGGTGCTGCTTAGATAAACTGAGGGGAACTGGGGATTTCCAGCTAAATACGTGCAACAAGTGTATTGTATGTCAGTTAGCACAGAGCTGACCTGACCGGTGTCTGGTGGAAAATGCCAAGAGTTGAATACCAATTTTATGAGGACTTCAGCAAATATTAATTGAAGTGATTTAGGGTTTCTGTTGGTGGAAAAAAAGGTGTATTTTCAGTAGCTGTTTTCACTAGGGGCTATTACAGGAGAGTTGTGCTGGAGATGCAGACTTTGTACCCAGCCAACCGGCTGTGGCTTTGCTACAGTTGATGTTCTGTAGGCTCCAAAACAGTAAACTTGAAACAGGAAGGTCTGCTCTGCAAGTTGATGGTATCTTTCTCATTAAGATAGATTCTGGGAAAGTAAGCTGCATTCCTTAGCTCTTGCAAACCTTTTTAATTGTTTTTTCTCACAACATTGGCTCGATGTTATCATAGAAATAATTGTTGCATCATATTTGTTTTATTCTCTCTACTGAGAAGTCAGATAATTGCTTTATAGTGTCTAATGGGAAGTGTTTGGAAAGCCTGTTACCTCAGATGTAGATGAGCAGTGCAGTGACTATTGCAACGCTTGCATTTCCCCAGGTTTCCTGGAGCTTGATGGGCAGTGAGCAGGAGAAGGGAGACATGGATGGCTGGCACCTTCTCTTGGATTGAGTAGCAGCCATAAAGTTACTCAGTGTTTCAGACTCCAGCGTAAAAGTAAAGCTTCCAGCTCTGATGTGCCTTGTATTTAGGTATATCTCATCTGCGGGAATATTCAGCCAGACTTTCCTTATGAAGTAGTATTATAGGGTATTAATTATTCATAGTCAGTTTAATTCTTCTTTCTTGCATATTTAATTGTAATAGCATGCTGTATGTCACAGTGATTTCCCAGAAGAACTGTACACCAAAGGAAAACCATTCAGGTATATAGTCTTAAATATGTCCATGCTGATCTTTGTCGTTTGATTTTGGAGCAGAATGGGATATTATCAGATGTTTCTTGCAGGAAAACAATTACGCGAAATCATGATTTCCCTTAATCTTTCCAGATAAATTCCTGAAGATGAAGTAGCTGGTTTGATTTTCACTGATGACGTTTATGTCATCTTGCTTATTTTATGAGGAAAAAATGCTTAATGGGAGGGAGGATGTGACTTCTGTTTTCTGCTCTGAAGAGGGGAGCCTCTATCAAAGACTTTGGAAGTGCCGATCGATTCCTTCCAGCAGATGAAGGAAGGGAATAAGATTTTTATTGAGTTTTTTTCAGTGATCAGAATAGCAATGCCAAATGCTTGTGATTAAGGTTGGTTTTTTTTAATGACTAGGATGGGCTCTTATTGCTTGATGTGAGAAAATATTGGAGGCACAGGAACTGCAAAGTCATTCGCAATTTGATTTGCATTATCCTCATTGTAGAGCTGTTTCATGCTTGTAAGGCACTTGGTGAAACTGAATCCCTCCTGTTTGGAGAGCAGGATTGTTCTCTGAGATTTACTGTAGGAGTTCAAACTTCTGAAAAATCTGTTTACAATGTATCTGAACTGGAGAATAGAGGACACAGTAGAGACTGTTATCTGTTTACTGCTCAGATAAGGAGGTGGAATAGATTGCTGGCCTGTTTCTGAACTCTGCTTAATGAATGGTTGCTAGGCAAATTGCATCTCAATCAGCTTAATCCTCAAGATGTCATTTACAGGTCTGCTCTTTGTGAGGGCCAGAACCGTGTGCTTTCAAACTCTACAGGCCAGAAATTGCTAGCAAAGCAGCTTAGAATAGCTTGTTCAAAAATTCAGTGTACAGGCGTTGCTGAGCTGCCCAATTTAAAGTGCTTGTTGTCACAGGCACATCACTGCATGGCCATGCGCTAGATTAGATGTTTGGTGACAGACAGGAGGCAGCAGCATCATCAGCAGCATTTCTGGATCAGCACAGCATACATCGTAACGTTTTGGCACTGGATTAACATGAAAGAAAACATTTCTAAATGGGGACTTCGCTTCTGTCGTGATAAGAGGTATTTCTGTTTTGACTGAGTTTTCTCAGAGACTGGTGTGATTTCGGGGTGTATACATGGGACATGATTAACTTCAGCAAACAGGTGAAAATGGGAGGTGGTGTTACCTGGCATGGGGCAGGGAGCTGGGGCTGGCCTTGGTGAGAGATCTCTAATCGGGAGAGGGCCTGGGCTGGTCGTGTGAAGGCTTCAGTCTGCCTCCGGAACAGTGGACTTTCCCCGCGGCATCAGGAGAGAACCAGTTAATTGCATATACAGGTATGTGTGTTGCCCACATACATTGGGCTTGTGATTTAGTCCAAAGGAAAAGGTTTCCTAACATAGTTAAGCTTTAACAATCTCTTTGTAAAGAAAGATAACAAGATACTTGTTTATATTGGTTTCCCATGACAGCTGTTAATCTTGTTGCAGGCAGAGCATTGTTCTTTGCATGGCTACACCTTCCTTTCTTTTGAAATATATCCTCTGTGAGTGCTGTGTGTCATGACACCGAACACTGTAAATGCAAACTGGAAAAGACTGGTCTTGTTGAATGCTAAAGCCTTTTTAGAGCTGTTTATGGTCACCGTGTGCTGATAAGAAATGTCCTTCACGTGGCACGGTTATTAAAAGTGTAGGTGAAAGCGTAGTTTGTGAACTTTGCAGTGCTTACATAGTTTGGGTGTGTGCAGCTTTTGTGTTACTCAAAAATACTGTTGCAGTTTTAGAAAGACACTGTATTAAAATGTGGAGAGCCTCTCCAAATAAAGCATAAATAAAATATTCCACCTTAGTCACTAGCAGAATGACGGTGGTGCTTGCAGCTTTACACTGTAGATGGGAAGAGGACTGTCGAACAGAAGACTTTCTGATCAGAGAGTGCTTTTCATGCAAATGAGGATTTTATTACATGCTGCTGAATCAGGGGCTTGTGTAGCGAGAACAGCACAGAAGTGATAAGATCACTTTGTCAGAGCTTGAAATTTTGCCCAGCGTGTCTTTCAGATTGCTGAAACGGGCAAGAAACACGCTTGTTAAGGGCACAGTAGTAAGAGATACAGTATTTTGGGGGCAGGGCTCCTTCTTCGTGGTATGGTCTGTCTGCAGTGATGTGCTACGTGTCCGCAGCCCTGGTTTCAAAGCAATGAGGAACTGCAATGAGTACATGAACCTGTGTAGCAGCAAAGTCATAAAAGCTCCTGTTCCTGACGGGATCCGGGTTCTGCTTTTGCCCCAACGGGTGCAGAATCTCCTCTCTGCTGTAAGCTAGAAGCCGTTAGCATTGGTTGGAGCAGAGCTGTCCATCCTTTTGGCTAGGACACCATGTGTTGCCTGCCCGAGTCATGCAGGGGCTCTGCTCACGCCGCAGGGTTCTGTTTTCCTGCAAAGGGCACCCATCCAGGACTGACTCTATCGGTTTTCCTTTTGTATTTTTTAGCTGATACCATCTTCCCGATGTCCTTCTTCTGTGGTTAGAACTGGTTTGGTTGAATGAGGGCTGTTGTCGCCAATAAGCAAATGGATCTATGTAGTGGAACAGACATCTAAATCTCCCCCTGCAGATGGGTAGTGTTCAGCATCCTGATGTGACCTTGGTAAAAGTTCTTTGGCGTGTTACTTTCCCTCTTTATTTATCTCTCTTGCTGTGTAGCAGCTTTCCTTACAGAGAAGCATCTGAGCTATTGGAAATCTGTCCTCTCTTCTCTTCCTCTCTCCAGAGACATTGTCAGCATAACACCCAAGTTACTTAGATTGACGCCTGAATGTTCTGCTTTTGCGCAATCAGGAGGCTTTCAAAGAAGCAGCGAGATGAGAAGAAGTTTAAGATTTAGGACTGACCTTTTTAGACCCTTTTCAATCCATAATTTTGAATAGTCTTGGTGAGGAAGGTCAAAGGCTTCCTTCACGTGGGATGCCCCCATATGTCTGTGTGGAGCATCCATCAAAGCGGATAGCAAAGGAGGTAAACATGCTTAGCAGCCATCAGATTGCCGCATGGGGCTGTTCATATTGCAGATTCTCATCTGAAGAGGCTGGGAACAAAATCTAACCCTGCACGTTCCTGGAGAGTTTCAGAGTTTTTCTCATGCAAATTATGGTAAGGATTCTTCAGCATTTAAAATCTGGTTTATACTGGCTTCTGAATTTCATTTAAAATAAACATCTGGAGAGCTTTTTGATCTCCTGTGCAAGATTGTTGTCTGCCTCACTCGTTAAAATGATTTTTCCTTTATTTTTAGTGAAAGGCAAAGACCTAGATCATTTCAGCCCAGAGGCGATCTAAATGGTTCACCATCTGCAGTTAGAAATTTCCGTAAGCACACAGCCTACCCAGCAGATATTTAAAATCCTGTCTATTAGGGAGCATGGCAGCTATGGGTATCTGTTTCTGCTGTGCTGCTATTTGGGATCTGCAGGGCTGCTGCCTGTGGTGTGATTTGTACTTCTGCAAAGCCTCGTTCTCCCCGTGCTCCAGTCTTGTCCCTTTGCAGCTTGCAGTACAAAGCCCTCCTCCAGAAGATTGCCACGGTTTGCTGGTATCCCGTAGTCAGATTGGTGGAACAGTGTCACACAGGGAGTAATAGGTTATTTATTCAAATAGCCGTTAAGTTTGGAGTATGTTTTCTCTTATTTGACATGAGCTCGCTCCTCTGCTCTTCAGTGGGGGCTGAAAATGTGTGCCTGTGGTGAGAGCGCTGGGTATGTGCCTGCTCTGTTTTTCTGGCTTTGAAATGGGTTCCTGTTACTCTTTGGCAGACCCTGAGGCAGCGATCTGTGGAAGCAGTGTATTCAGAGTGAGAGTGACTTTACCTCTTTGTTTTCTCTATTTATGTCTATATGGGATCAGCTGGTCCCATATTATGTGTGAAGTAGTTAAATTTTAGTCTGCATCTGTAGGATGTGATTTCTCCCCCCTCCCCTCCAGTCACTTTGATCAAATCAAATAAAAACTCACCGCTTTCATTTCTAGTTTTGTAGTTTCAAAGACAATCTCTTGACATGCTCGAGCAGTCTGGACCCAAGTCCTTTTTTTTCCTTAGTCCAAAGGCGCACTGTGTCTTGTGCCGTTCTCTATATCAGTGGTTGCAATCTGCGTTGGCTTTTATCTGCATCAAAAGACAAATGGAAGAGAACAAGACACTGCAGGAATGGAAAACAGACTTACATGTGCAATGGAAATATGTAATCCTTACGCTCAGTCTGCCACATGGAGCATAGACCAGTTTCTGTATTGGAAATCTGTAGCCTGTACTCTCAGAAATGTGAGTTTAGATTTTAGGCTTTGAAGGTTGGTTAATCCCCACAGCGGTTAATACCAACATAAAATTTTCTGTGATGTCAAGCCTTCTAAATGCGTGGGGTTTTTTTTTTTGCATATGTCAACTATACAAAGCAACACTCAATTTGAGAAATTAGCATTCAAACACTCCGTACGCACTTTATTTTTGTCTGCTTTGTGAGCAGCTGAACACAGGTCCAGGCTGAAATACGCTGAGCTGCTGCTTCACCAGCAAGTGAGCTAGTGCTGCTCGACACAAGGAGCGGTGAAGGCTCCCAACTGCACAGGCGCAGGAGAATTTGGAACTGTGTCCGCTGTCCTGAAAGGACACTCCTGACCTCCATCCTGGAAAAGCACGGCTGCAAATCTCCTGCTCGACGGCATCTCGAGGGAGAGGATCCCAGCTAAGCCATGCTAAATCATACCCAGTTTCTCACCGAGATGAGCACTCTGGTCGCTGTCATCCTGATCGCAATCCAAACTGTGTCTGATAGCATTTGTAATGTTGTGGCATGCATTACTTTTTCGGAGTAGTAATGTTTAAAGCAAAGTGTTTCTCTCTGTGTTAAGGAGTCAGATTCAGCTATTCAAAGCAAGTTGATAAATTGCTTTTTATTAAGTGTCTGAGCGCCAAGGGGTTCAGTATGTGTTCCAAGGAAAAAATACATTAATTACAGCTTCTGTAGAGCATTTATCAATCACATAGTTATAAACATTACTAATGCAGTAAATTGAAGGTAGAAAAATTTACTTTTAAATTTGTTGACTGTAGCAATTCCATGGTCGGAAAGACAAATTGTCTGGAAATGAAAATCAAGTGATACTTTGGGAATTGCCCAAGTAACTGTCTCGAGTCTACACCTGACCAGACTCTGGCACAGTGTTCCAAGGGGGTGTGCTGCCTTTTAGTTCTAGATGCACTGCGGAGGACAGGGCTGCCCGTGGCTGTTACAGCCCAGGTTTCTGGGAGCCCAGCGCCCGTGCGGGCGGGTTTGTGCTGTGTTTGCTGTTGAGGTACGCTCGTATGGGCTGCGGTAGCAATGTTTGTTCTCTTCTCGCCCACGCGACCAGGTTGTGTTTACCTGGCGAAGGGATGCCTCGCTGACTGTGGTACAATTATAACTGCCTCTATGTCCTGTCCATACAATTTATTTATTGCCAGGTGTGTATGTTGGGTTTTTTTAAAAGAAAAAGACAAGTGCAGAGGAGGAAGCACGCACAAGAGCAAACAAAAATGTCCTGCTCACCTGTAGTCAGTAAAACTTATTGTGAAAAAACAAATCTTTTGTGAATGTAATCTTGGGATAAGAGCAATTTGTTGGCAGCTTCTAAAGGAATCAGGTGAGATTGTGCTGAAGTGTTTTATCAGGCCTGCAGACAAAAATCTCTGGTGCTTGTGGTGTGCAGAGATTTTGAAAGCATCTGGCACGCTCATGTTGCTTTCCCTATGGCTGTTGTGAGCTGCCAGCCCTGCTGTTTTTCATGCTTCTCAGGAAAGCACTGAGAACAGCAGAGACTTTTTACAGTAGCTCACTATTAATGTATTTCTTGTCCTTTCTTCTGTTGAGTTGTTACGAGATGGCCTTTGAGTTTCTTGGAAGACTGATAAGGACACTAGGTCTGTGTCGGGACAAGCCAGCGGGGCACCAGCACCTCATTCTGAAGGTTGATGGGAAAATGCCATCCCAGTGTCTGGTCCAGCTCTTTGGTATTCACCTTGTATTTTCTGCTGGTGAGTGTTTGGTACTTGTGTCACAGCTTCTGTTTGAGGTTCTTGGAATACTTTTCATCTTTACACTAGGCTGCACAATATCTCCAGCTACAGAAGAAGGTCTTATCTTGCCCTTACAAATGGTAAAATGCATGTCTTAAGAGCTGATGTGTTCATGGTCTGGCAGGAAGCTCTGGCACTGCGCACAGTTAGACAGAGATCTCAAGTTTTGTATCTTGAATAAAAATCTGTCATGTGTTTCTCTGCTTGCTTTGTAAATGGGCTGTTAAAATTTCACCACAGGTGGGACCTTAATTCAGTATCCAAAGGACTAAATAATAAACCGAACAACTGTCAGTGTAATTGTACAGGTCAAAATGGTACACATGCGTAACCAGTGCAAACTGAAGTCCATCCCCCTTGTGAGCCTGCCCGCCCGTGTTCACACACCACTGGCACACCTGGTCTGCAAGTGAGTCACTTCACTTTTTCGTTTCCTAACATGCAAGTTAGGTTTTTGTTTTGTATGAAGTCTAATTCATTCTGCCTCATCTTATATGCAAATATTTCTCATTTTCAAGCGACTCTATTTTTAAAACAGACTCAAAGCGTATTTTTCAATACCTAACAAATGTCTGTTTTGTTGTTTGTGTGGTGCATAGAGGTAAAATTTGTTCAAAGTTAGCTCTGAAATTTTTTATTTTTTTTTAAATAATCAGCTTGTAATAAACAGGGGAAGATAGCTACTTTCCCACTCAGGGAACTGTCAGAATCTATAACTTCTAACGATATTTTAGAAGGAAAAACTGTCATCCTTCTGTCATATGCAGCCACAAGGATTTCTGTAAGTCATGATTAAGACTTTAATTCTGGGCTTTTATAGAGTAAGTGTGGAATGAGAGAAGATAATGATAATGGTGATCTGTGTGAAGCAGCCACTGGAGAGGGAACTATTTCATGTTTCCTTTCCCCTTCACATAGGCAGCTGTTTGCTGTACTTAAGAAAAGCTTCCTTTTCAGTTCAGGGAAGGCAAGAAAGTCAAGAGGGAGGAATTGTGGCCAAGAATGGCATGAGGAAGCTCACAGCTCTTGCATGTCGTTTGTGGTAAAGTAAACCCCAGAGTTAGCACCTCATGCTTCTCCCAGACATTGAACACGTAGGAAAGCTGCACATAACACCGAGGCAGTGTGTGTTCTTGCTGTTGATGTTGAGGTTATAACTGCTATGGGAAAGGAGTCAATGTGTATTTTGGTTTCTTATCACTTGAAGGCAGAAGGAAGTCGCGTACAAGGATGGAGGATGTCTGTTGGTGGGAATGAGTGGTGCCTCCACTGGGGTACGTGTTAACAGCATCCTGTAGTTTGGTAGTCGCTGGGCTGATGTGGGTTTGCTTTGGGTGGAAGTCATCTGAACTAGCCTTAATACCATCGTGTTCACATGAAAACATGCACACTTGTATCTGTAAGTCCGTTCCGTATTTTATAGTAGCTGCTTGAGCATGGAGGAAGAAAGTGGGTTTAGTTTGCCCCGAGGATAATGGATGCTTTGGAGGAAGGAATGTTTGTTTGCACCTCTTAGTACCTTGTTGAAGAAAATGGTATCTTCTGTGAATGTTACAGTGACGGTTAGGGAGTCTGTTTTGCATTTTGAAAAGACAAATGTAAGCCTAATATCCTGGGCAAGTTATGATTTTGATGACAAAGCTGTATTTACCTAGCCTCTGCTATTAACTGCTGCAGTTCAGCTGTAGCATCCTTTGCTCCATCTCCTAAATGACCATGCAGATTTATGCACTGTGAAACGTGAGATATATCCCAGACTGCTACTTCATCCCTGTTTCCCACCAGTACAGCATTACAACTTGGAGTTGGATGTTACTGTATAAAAGGAGAAAGAAAATTAATTAAAGGTCAGAGTGCTTTAGTGTAGTGAAAATTCAGAGGAGGCACATACAAAGTTATTCAAATCGCTTTTGACTTCGGGCGGGTTGATTTTACTATTTCTTGCATATGTTCCCATGGTAAAAGTAGTATCTCATCTGTCTCATAACTGACCACTAGCATATGTGTTTCAAGCACAGCCAGAAATACTCCTTTGAAGCTTTGGCCAGGCCCTACAATCGTCCCAACTTGTCTTTTCTACATCTTTCTTTCGCCTTAGAAACGGCCTGCAATACCTGGCAAGACCTACTTATGCGTGTGTTGCCTGTCAGCTCCTACCACATTGCAGAATACAGAGTTAAATCTAAAAATAGGCTTAAAAAGAGGTAAGGGTTTTGAGCAAAGTAAAATAAGCCACTGATTTGGGTCATGAAAGGGAACTGATGTCACTGGTTCTCTGTTGCAGCTTTCTTCAGCTAGGAAGTTCTGTTCTGAGCCGTGAAAATGCAGAGGAATGGTGGTGAGCAAATGGTGTGCAGGAGAGGGAAGGGCGGTCTGCTTCCAGTTCTCCCCATGAGACTCTCCGGACCGTGACCTTGTAAGCCTGACGTGAGAAGTCAGGCGGTATTGAATGCTCCACAGTTTCATTTGTCTTCACGGTCGTCTCCAGTGGTAGAAAACTGTCAGCCACTGCTGTCCTTTTAACAAGGAACGACCACAGCATCGGGCGATTAAATGCCTCATCCAAAACTACGTCAGGAACCTGTGGTGAGCCAGATACTTCCCTTGATCTCTTCTGTCATAGGCTAGCCCATAATCAGGAGACCAGTCTTCTAACATAAATCTGGTCAAAAAACCTTAAGCCACTGTAAAAGGAGTTGTCTGCAATTTTTGCCCATTTCAGAGTGGTTATGTGGCTTCAGTAATGTTTGTTAAGTGCTTTGATATGCTTTGGTGAAGGGCAGAGTGTTAATAATTAAAATTGGAAGGAAGTTCTAAAGTCATAAGGGGGATGACGACTGCTTTCTGGTCTGTTAGTTAACAAAAATGCAAAATATAAATGGACGAATCAGCAGGAATTTAGTTGAATGCTCCCTTCCCCCAGCCACCTGCATGGGCTGAGCACAAAAAGCAGCTAATTGTCTGCTGCGCTACGGAGATGAAAGAAGCTGGTCATACAACAGGAAAGGCTATTGAACTGCATGAAGGTGGTAAATTATCAGCACTGAAAACCTTTTGAGTTGGTGTCTGTATGTGCTCAAGAAGTACGTTATTTGTACTGGTATATACAGCGTTCGGGGGCTGATGAAACCAGCATCTCGTGACACAAATCTTATGCTTCAGTCCATGTAATTAAGAGGTCGGTAAAACTGAAACTTGTTTTTGAAACTCTAGGCCTTTGTGGTGTTTGGGTGTTGTGGAAGGGTGTGTTTGGTGAGGATGAGCCTGCTTAATGGCTTTATCTTGGCCCAGCTAACGAGCTGTTTGCAGAATTGTGCTGTGATTTGCAACGGGCAGACTGTAAGAGCAGCCTCGTGTTTGTCCATTTTACTGCTGGCAGTTTCATTTGCAAAGTGCAGGCAGGAGCAGGCTTCTTGCCAGCAACGGCTTCATTCAGATTAGGGCTTTAGTTCAATTATGTCCAATTAACTTTTATGGCAGATAGCAGTGATAATTACTTGCAAGTCAATTTTTTGGCTGTGGTTATCCCAAGGCTAAAGTCTGAGCTTGATGGATTTTAATAACTGAAGTGACGTATAGCTTTTCCTCTTTTTTTTATTCTTTAGGCCTCAATTAGATGAAAGGTCAGAAGCTATGTAAAAATCCATCTTACAATTAAAGGCAACTGTTCTACTCTTCAGCAGATGTGTAGTACTGTGTTTTAAAATAATCTCTTGGGACCAAACTAAAAAAAGGCTTTTTAAACTCTTAAGTTCATAACCTTGAGCTTGCTGCTGCTTTATCCAAAGAGTGAATTTGATGGAGCTGGTGTCACGTGTGGCAGTACCTGCCTGCCTGCAGCGGAGAGCTGCCGCCTTGGCTTTTTTACTGCACTACATCCTGTTCAAAATTGCTCACCTAGAAGCCTTTAGTGGTAGCCCTTAGGCATGAGGAGTGTGATATGAGCAATATTCCACTGAAGTGCTGTTACTCCAAAGCTTCTTCATTTTCTTCCTTTATGGAGCATTGCCATCCCAGCTCGGGGAGAGGAGCAGAGCTGTGCTGCAGCAGGTGCCTCCTCTCTCCCAAAGCGCCCCCATACATTTAAATTCTCCGTGTCTTCCCCTCCAAACTATTTAATTTTGTTGCCTGAGTAACATTATAAATGGAGGTCAGCCTAAAAGGTGAAATGGTTTACAAGCAAAATCATAGTTAATTAAACTGCAAGAAGCAAAAATTGATTTTGATCGAAACGGTTGCAGGGCACTACAAAAGGTCCACCTGAATGCAGAAAGCCAAAAGGTCCTGTGCTGGCAGATGCTGACGGTGCATTCCGCTTGTTACAAAAGGCGACTTTCTGTTGTTCAGCCTTCCTACTTATTTATCCCCAAGTACACTCGATGCTATTGTGATTTATTGCCTTTTCAAAAGACTGCCTCTCTGCGCATTATTTTGCAGTTTTCCATTTATAAAACTTTAAGAGGATATGATACCGGCCGGCGATGAATACAGTGCTAGTTTGGTAATTCTGTTCCAGGAAATGGTAAGATTTATCTCTGGCTCTTCAGCAGTCCTGGGAAAGGGCCATTCTGGTAAGTGCCCGAGAATAAAGGGGAGTTTTAGGGCTGGAGCAAGGCAGGAAGCCTGCAGGATCAGTCTAGACACTGTCAAGCGAGGCACGGCTGACTGGAAGGAGTCACATGGAACGCTGAGGTTGGCGGCGGGGCTCAGTGTCTGCAGTTGACATGAACAAATTTTTGAAACCCCTAGATTTTAGGTTGCATTGGGAGAGGGAAAAGGAATGAGTCTCATTTGGTCTTGAGCAGCCAACCGGGGGGTAAATGAGACACTGAGTTTTCCTTGGAGCATGAAAATTGGCCCAGATTCAATTATGTTTCCTGGCAAGCTCTTACAGACACATTTGTACCAAAGAAACTTCACAACCCGAGTTAGTTTGTGTTTTTGTGTGCAATATTTATGTATGCTGAACTTGGAATGTACCACATGCGCTTGGGGGTTGCCATAGATTCGGCCAGCATTTATGGAATTTCACGGGGCTACCTTGTGAATAACGAGGAGAAGTGAAGCGTATCAGCCGGCCACAAGCGCTTAACAACCCTCGCACAGCTTACAGGACCCCAGGGTGCTGGAAACTTGGAATAGTTTGGAGCTTTTCTTTTGTGTGCGGGTGGATGCTCCTGCTTCCTCCCAGCCCCGAGCTCTGTGAACAAGCCTGCAGTTAATCGTGGAATTTCAAACATGCATGTTTACTTTCAGGAACCTAACTTTAGACTTCACCAGCTTGCTTTTGTCTAAATGAGCTTGTTTTCCCATATTTCGCTGGCCGGAGTGGTTTAAGCGGAGTGTTTCCTTTGTGTGCTTACCCTGTAAGGCCTCTTGGGAGCTTCAGAGACTGGCGTATTTAAAATGTTGGCAATGACTCTGCATATGTGGCCGGTTTATATGAGGATAAAGCGGTGTTAAGAGTATTAGAAATTTTCTAGTAATACTAAGTTGCTTTACACCCAGGTTTTACTCTAGCTTGTAGAAGTCTCCCCTGGCCTGAGGAGCACTGGGTCTGGCAGAGGCAATACTAATCTTTGAGATCAGCCAGAAAATGCTATGTATTTTTAGTCCAGAAAGGCAATATCCTGGTAAGTTTTACTGGAACTGACTCTTAGCTCTACAGGGAGGGTGTCCCTTGGCAGCAGGTGGAGGTGGGTTGTTCTGTCTTACCTCAGGCGCCTTGGTGGTGGCAGGACTTACTCTGAAAATCAGTGCAGGAGACACTGTGCTGCCTGGACCAAAAAGCACCCTGAAGCAGGTAAGGCTAAATGTAACAGTCATTGTGGGGATGTGACAGTTACCCCCAAATCCCAAGCACTGCAAATCCCTCTTAAGCTTAACATGCTTTCATTTAATTATTAATAAATCTTAGGAGAAAAAAAATACCTGTTTAGATGTCTAAACCTGTGCATGATTTCATAGAGCATCCTGTAGTATGTGTGCTGTTAAGATTATATCCTGCAGCCAGATTAGATGAAAATAATTTCAGAGAGGAGTATTTATTTATTTATTTATTCCAATCTATTGATTGTTTTCCTCTAGAAATGTATTTTATCTTTTTTATATGTATTTTCAAGACAGAGCTCATTATGCTGTGTTTGGCGGTATAGAGAATCGGTTTAAAATACAATTTTAAAACTTTAAGGGTTTTACAGCTGCCCTCCTTTGCTGGGTGCCAAAGCCTGCTGGTCAGCTTGCTCTCCAGTTTGAAGCTGGCTGATTTAGATGGCTGTTACTGAGCCTTATACAGTGCAAAACCTCTTGGTTCCTGATTCACTGTGTCTGTTCCAGTTCCCCCAGTAACATGCAGCCCATCCCCAAAGGGGCTGGGGCAACAGCCCTGTGGGCAGCTTTGCAGGTGCTGGTGCCCACACAAGTTGCCGCTGTGGAGCCAAGTCTGCTGGTGAGTCTTGACGTGCCACGTTCAGTTTATCTCCTGCTCTGGACTAATTGGAAGCAAGAAAACCAAGCGCAGGAGGGGATGATAGGCCCAGCTGCCTTTGCGTCAGGACGCTGCACTGCTGACCTGAGACCGTGCATAGCAACAGTTTGAGAGCGCCATTAATGTTCACCTCAATCCCCAATACAGTCCGTGCGGGGGATTTCCGATCATTTCAGCAGGGTGGTATCTTGGAGTTGTCCGTGCTAGCTCGTGCTGAAGAAGGATCGGGTTAAAGAGCAGTAGTCAGGTGCTGAGTATCTGAAAGGGAAAAAATGTTAATTAATTTCTAAAAAAAAAAAGCCAAGAATGGGCTAGTTTGTAAAGATATTTCAAATGCATTTATTTTCAAGTACTAAGATCTTGATTTTGAAAAACTATATTAGAGAACAAAAATTGGAGCAGGACTCTAATTATAATATGGAATTCAGTGATGGAGTTATGGTCAGCACTTCTATATAAGTCTGAATTTCTTTTTTTAATGCTCAGCAGTGACCTAAATGGCATCAATTTGGTTATTGCAAATCAAGCTAAAAGAATGATTTTATGCTTCTACTTAAAATGATTTTTGTAAGTCCAATATTTGCTTTAAAATGGTTATTGCCACCCCAGTCTTTTATGAATCTTTGGCATTGCCTAAAATGATTATCTGCCTGCAGAAACAACTTGCCTTTATAGCCCTCTCTAAAACATTACTCTCTGTATTGGAGCAATAGCTTCTGTAAGTACATGTTTTGACCTTCAAGGAAATACTGCTGTCGTATCGCAGAACTCTGGCTATTCTGAGTTGAATGCTGTGATCACTCTTAATCACTTGTTCTCTCTCCTAATGTGCCATTATCCTGTTTATTCGTGTGTTTGTGGCGCTGAGCCTCTCCGTGGCACTTCAGCAAGAGGCTTACTCAAAAGAGTCACCACGTTCAGGCTATAATGAGCATTAATGACGGAGCAGGTGAGCAAACCCTACGCATGTCTTGCTGTCAAAGTGCTACTTGTTCAGTCAAAGAGCACGATGAGTGCCATGCTGTGCTGCAGAGCACTTTTCTCGCTTTCAGGGCTGCACACAAACTTGGCGTTGGTGAAGTAATGTTGTAGACACCGAGCTCCTTTGGTTGTGCAGGGATGGGAAGTAATCCTGGGCTGGCGTCAGACGTTACTAGAGTGAAAGGTAGATGCTTAGATGTATATGAGAAGGGTGTGATCTGATGGTTTTCTGACTACGATGAAGACTCTTAATTTTGTTTGTCTGCTTTTCACTGAGAAATTGGTCTTGGTTTTGCCAGTCTTCTGAAGTTGATGAAATGAGAAAAAAAGGAAAACATAATTATTTTTTTTTTCTTGCTGACTCTGAGTGTTTCTGTTGCTTACTCACGTAAGGCTCTGGCAACTCATAGTGGTTTTTTCTTCTGATGAAAAGGAGCTGAATTCTTGTTTTGTCTTTTTGGCCTTGCTGGGCGTGATTTGGGATGAGAAACTGCTGCCCACAGGCTGTCTGCAAAGTTTCACTGAACACTGCTCGCTTACAGTCATGAGTGAATCTCATCTGTAAAGGTTGAGTATCTTTTCAGTTCCTAAAGCAATTCCTTTAAATTGTGGATATGACAGGTCTTCAGTTGTCCTTTCTGAACACCTTCTGAAAGACTCAAAGAATTCTACCTCTACAGAGGGTGAGAAGAAAATCCGGGTTTAGATTTATTTGAAAAGGTTTTACAACTACATATCTTGGACTTCTGGTAGCACAGATCGTTACTGTCTCCTCGGGATGAAATGGAGAATGATGTTCTGTTGGTCGGTGCGCTGTTGGCCCTGCAGCTTGGTGAGGTTGTGTGTGTGTTTCTCACTGAGTTGCTGTTACTCCAAATGGATGGGGTGAATGGGCAATAGCACGGAGTTGTCAAGCTGACATTCAGTGTCCAAAACTGTTTTTAGTTGTTACAGTGGCACCCAATGGCCTTGCTCAGCAACACCCGGTCAGCTTTTGAGAGCGCTCGCACAGTGAAGATGCAGAAGTTTTTGTAAATTAATATTTGTATAGATTTTTTGGCCTTTGATACAATCAGTGTTTACGTGTTGAACCGAGGAGATGCATATAAACGCAGAGCTAATGAGTTCTACACAGTGAGTAATTGCTGTGCTACTGGAAAGCTTTAAGTCCACGCTGTTTGCTGTATTGGTGCAATTATTCCTTGGGCGGTCTGACTTCTAACAGTGGCCTGAGGTTAGGTTTCAAATTAAAGTCTTTAAAACATCCCTGCAGAGAAATCGGGGTTTGGAGCTTTCTGGAGCGTGAAGGCAGTGGTGCTGTCCAGGGCACAGCCCTGATGGTGCCACATTGGGTGTCATCCAAAGGTTTCATTCACATCGCTTATGCTGTCCTCGGCAGCGCGACTCTTTCAGAAGTGCCCTCTGCGGGGTTTCTGCAGCCGTGGCTTCTCATGTCAGTCTCGAGCTTTCTGCTTCACCTGTCTTGATCTTTGAATGCCTCCCCAGTTGTTTTAACTGGGGCTCGTGAAACGATGACTGAAATTAAATCAGCCTATAACTTTTGAAACCTTCCACTCTTTCCATGTTTTGGGGGTCATATAACAAGCCCCAAGGCCTTTCTAACTGCTCCTTAGGTATTTTGGCAAAACCACTCCCTGTATAGCGGCACTGATGCTTGTGGAGATCTGGGCAAAGAGGACAGGTCAACTGCTTTCTACTGCTTTGCTCAGCCGCCCCATTTCCCAGAGCTTTCTAAAGTGCTCGTGGCAGGCTGCGGCTTGCTCCAGTGGCTGCGGCAGGGGGGATTTGAGCAGGGGCTTGGAGCAGGGCACCTCCAGAGACATGGTTCCAACTTAAATTTCTCTCCATAATTCTAGTAGTGTTGGAAGACTTTGAGCCTGAGTTAGCTTTGTTGCTGGGAGCCCCCACTTCGTACGCCAGTGATGGGATTTGAGGGTAGCTGTGCAGCGTTTGTATATAAAGAGCTGTAGTGCTCCATGCATTCGTTTCAAGGTTTGATTTCCTGAGTGCTGAACCTCTGTAGTGGAGGACAGTGGCACCTCTGCAGCTCCTTTGTGCAGAAGGCACGTCTTGTCGTTTGTCTAACCCAGAGCCGCGCAGGTTAGCAAGCCTCCTATGAAATGAAGGAAGGTGTAGCCATTCATCTTTCAGCCTAATGGACCACAGAAATTACAAGCTGTAGCATGCAGCTTAATCTTGCCACAAGGCAGAGTGCTGCATACTTTCCCTTCAATTTATGCATGCCGTGCCTTTTTATTAAATGTAAAAGAGCAGTTGACAGGATTTCTCTGGAGGACTTGCTTTGGCTATACCTGGTAGATAGCCAGCGCATTTCAATATATAGTAAAATGAATGACGATGGTTTCTTTACTATTCACAACAACCACCTTTGAAATTTGAGGACAGAGTTATGGACTATCCTCTGTGTCGAGCAGCAGAGGAGAGCGAGACGGCTGTTTTAGTTTTAACCCTGCAGATGACCCACTTCTTGAAGTATTTCCGTTGCTGTTACAAGATGCAGCAAGGGCTGGAGCAGCAGTCGCGCATCTGTGCTTGGTCAGGCCTTCACCCAGGGATGGCTCTTTGCCACTTTCTTTTCTCTGTTCATCCTTGTATTATAACTTTGAATTGTCTCTCTGTTGTTGCAGTGTGCAGAGGAGTGAATGCCCCATGTTGTGTTAGTGCCTGTCTACCATGCTGGCCTGTCTGCCAGGACCAGGTGACCTCTCCTTTCAGCTTCTTTCTTACACGCAGATGAACACTGGACTTCAGAAATGTGAGTGACGTTTTGTCTGCAGGATGTGGTTAACTGTTAAATCTGGCTCTGGTACAGCTGTGACGTAAACATTTAGGATACAGTGGAAAAACTATTTAAAGTTAGAGTCTTTCTTTTGTTATGTCTTCAAGGCATCCATCAATAATGGCTCTCAGAAATCGCTGTGGAAGTTCATGTGTGTGCAGCAAGCTCTCCCCCCCTTCCTGGCTTTATAAAGGTTAATTTTGACCACAGCAAGACAAAATGCAAGTGAGGTTTCTGTGAGATTTGTGCCTCTTTGCTGAAAACATTTTGTGCTAAAAGTCTGCCAGCTGACTTGCTTCTTAACAACTTTTTCCTGGCCCTTTTTCACTTCCATTCATTTAATTACTCGTAGACACCAGTAGAAGTTGGATCAGGCTAATGCAAACCTTTTGAGGTCAGCAGCTCTGTTGTTCTACATACCTGGGGCATATACTGCAAATATTAGTGATCTAGCCCTAATTACTAAAGTTCAAAGTTTCCATCTTCTTTCTGATGTCTCTTTGGTGCCTCTGAATATGTGTCTGCAGAGTACTCTGATAATTCTTTTTTAACTTCAGTCATTTTTTTGATAGTCGTAGTAGTATTTTGAAGAAGAACTTAGGCTTGAGAATGTAAGTTTACTGGCTAGAGTTTTTTTTAAATTGTACTCTGTCTCTCCTCATTATCACTGAAGTTGCACGTTGATTGTTCAGCTGAAATTTCAGAAACAGCAAGGTTTCTACATATGATCCGTGTTTTAGGGCTGTGGCCTGTCTCTTGTATTTGAAATGCGCATTGGGAGATCTCTGTACCCTCAGTTTGCTTGGTGGACTCATTGCTCTTTAAAACCAAGTAATTTACACTCCAGTTACAGCTAAAATTGTTACTGTGTTAAGACCTGTGATGCTACTGAAAATAGGTAAGGTAATTGTGCAATTAAGGGTGACGTGCTTACAGTCCTGCTGGAGGTGAATGACACTGTTCACGTATACACTCGTGCTCCCCCCTAGCACTTGCCTGGCGTTTATGCTGACTCCACGGGCTTGGCAATTGTAATGACACTTTCGGCAATAGTAAAAATCTTTACTCACAGAAAGGATTCAGCGGATGGTGTGAAACTTGGCGTTCCCCTCCTTTGTCTTTTCCATTTCCAGTTTGAGCTTTGCTGACCGAAACGCGCTTATTCAAAAGGTAGGATGTTGTGGTGAGGACGTGCTTAGGTCCTTGTATTACATGAAGTTCCTTTGGTGGCTTGGGAAGCTTAGTTCTGAAAGCAAATTGCTGAGGTTCATGTGAGGGTAGCTGTGCATAGATCAGGTATTTGCTAATTACACATTTACGGCAGCGTGCTGGTATGTGGGCAGTTTCTTAGCCTGATGGTATCTGATGCTGTTTCTGAGAACTGCTTATCCCCATGCTGAAAGCAATGCTGTATCCTGCTTAGTGAAGAGCTTTGGGTACTGCATTTAAAAGAATTTAGGACATAAAGTAGCTGGCAGGCACTGGCTGGCAGTGGTAATGCTCAGCTGTTCCAGTTTGTTCTGATTTATATGGAAAATGAAACTGCTCATACAGACCCTGTTCACCCCTGCTGCAGATGTGTGCAAGATTAATTGGTGCGTTTCTCTCCATATTGTATATGCACAAGTAGCCTAGCCCCTGGCCAAAGGAAAGCTGAGTTAATGAGCATTTTTAATGAACGGTGACTTGTGACTTTTGATGGGGGATTGGAAGCACGTTTTAATAATAGTGCTATTGCTTTTGTAAAAGGCACAGAACTCCACATGGTAGCCTTTATTTAGACTTACAGTGTTTGTATTAATAATTTTTAAAGTGTAGTTTTCTGGATCAGGCTTTTTATTAATGCTTAAAAATCCACATTAGCTCAATTATCTTTTTTCTTATTCACTTTCAAATAAAGGGCATTTTTCTTAAAGGTGGTGTGTGCAGTAGGAGTTTTGTAGATAAATATGCACGTATTTTCTTGCTTTAGAAATTGATCACTCCGGGACTTCCAATTTCAGTATTTTTCTTTGAATTCCAGCCTCCATCACAGGAGGTTTCAGGCTAACCCTGAAATTTGTCCTTGTCCATGCAGGGGATTTCTCACTGACTCTGTATTGATATTCTCTCCTTCCTCCTGGTGACTCCAGTGTAAATGTGGCTAGTCAGTCAGGGTACTTGAGTCAAGACCATTTGGTCAGTGTCCGCAGCCGCTTTTGGACATCACGGCAGTGCCGCAGGGCCTGGGAGATAAAGGGTGATTTTTTTGTGACAGTGGTGCAAGGTCAAGGTGAAAGGTGCTGCTTGAGAGCTCGGGGGGACGGGGGACACAAAAGAGAGGAGAGCAGGTTGGGACTGAATGTGGAGTCATCAGGTAAAATCGAGTTATTTCTAGGGGTGAGGGCTCTTTCTATAAAGCCTATAGAGAAACTGCTGCAGTTGAGATTTTTGTGCAGAAGGATGGGCACAGCTGGTTTTTTTGCTTGTCCCAACACAGATGCTCTCATTAGGGTAGGCATCCTGACGGCCTGTTTGTATTTTAATGTTCATGAAGATTTATCCATAGGCAGTTTTAAAAGCAGTGGGTTTTAAAGCCTTAATGTGAAATGCACTTAAAAGATGTTACATTAGTGCTGAGGTGAGGCAGAGAAATACATCTCCTTTCATGATAAAAATAACTCCAGTGGTGAGACGCGCACAGGAATACGACCAGATGAATTGGTTGCCACGGGATTAGTGGGAGTGTGAACTTGCAGCTCACCAATTTATTGGGGTAATTGCTCATATGCACAGCTTTATCTTATAGTAAACATGAAATTACTTTTCAACAAAAGTATTCTGCCTTGCATTTACCTTTAGGTAACTTTGTTTTCTCAGTGTAGCTTGTTCATCTGCCATCCTCCTCGTCATTTTATGGCCCGATCCAGAATTCTTGCAGCTGCACACAAATGATGAGTGTATTCTAATACCAGCATTTTCTTTTCAGTCTATTCTAGCTGGTTTTTCATTCACTTCGTGACCAGACCTAGTTGTTCTTTACTGGTTTGTAGGATACTTGCATGGGATATTCACACTCTTGCTTGCCCTGTAATGTCTTTCTATTTTCTCCTAATTTTTTGCTGCCTTATTTATTCTAGTCATCAAATCTTGCCTGTGGAACTATTAGTGAAGCACAACACGTGGGAAACCTTGGAAATACATCGCCTTGGTCAGGTCTAAGTAGGATAGCTGAGTTAGTCCATAGTAAAAGGAGCATAATCTTAGCTGTATGTAAAACAGGCTCTGTTTGAAATGGTGGTTGGTTTCAGAAGATTCTGTCCAAGGGATTTAAGAGATGGTTTGCCCTTTGGTAGGATGCCAAACTTGACGTTGGTACGTCGTTTAACTGAAGGGTTATTTTCTCTCGTCAGAGAAAGGAGTTCTTGCAGATTCGGGATTACAGATGTGTTGTAACCAATAGCTGCAGCCTATTCAAACACTGATGTTTTAGCTGCTCTCTGAAAGCTTCCATCGCAGTTCCCGTGTGACAGAAAAATAGATGCTTGAGTAAAAGAATATTTAGTGTATCTGTTCAGTGTTTATATTGACTGCCTAATTTGCTGATATACCTGTAGAAATGTGAACTAGGTTAGGGGATTTTGATGGTGTCTTAAAGTATCTACTTAACTTTTCATCTAAAAAAGAAAGCTTTATGTGACAATGGCCGTAACTGTAACATAAACCATAATACAGGCAGGAGTGGATTCCTTCGTCCATTGTTGATGTTTCCTCCCTGGTTCATGGGGAGTAGCAAGGGACATCTCTTGGGGAAGAAACAGAACTTAATGGGTGTGGGCAATGCTGAAAATAAAGGTTGAGAAGCTCCTGAAGGCCTTGGCTGTTGAGGCAAAATGGTAGTGGCAGAGTCCATTTGGACGGTCTTCTCTCCGTTGGGAGCATTGCAGCTTGCTCAAAAGGCCAGACAGAAACCACCTGCCTGCAGCCACAGGTACAGGGCTAGGAACAGAGAGGGTGTTCAGGTTCATATCAAATGAGCGTTTCCTTTGACCGAGGGAAAGGGGGGTATGTGTGTGGATGGCACAGAGAGTGAGGGTGTAACCGGCGCTGTGGTACGTGGTGTGCTGGAGACACAGGACTCAAAGCCTCTCATTTCACAGAAGATATATTTAATATTTCTGTAATTATCCTTCTTTTGGTATCCATCCTATTTTCCATTTTCTGGCCTTTACTTTTTGAAAGTGAGTGCTGTTAGAGCTGTACTGCTCTCCCTCACCGATGAAGACTGGAAGCTGCAGGTTGCAAAGAGAGAGATGGCTGGTTCTCGGACTCAAGCAGTGTTCAGGAGCCTTTTGGAGGCTATTTGCTTAAAAGAGTCAGAGGTGGATTTTCAAGAGGAAGGGCTGTTTGCCTGGGACCGTCAAGCTTTCTGCTGGAACGTTAGATTTCCTTGGGTCGGAGGGCCAGATGAGGGGCTGGGATGCTCTTGGGCTCTGGAGGAGCTGGCTGCCGTGTTTCCCGTTCTTTCAGCACAGCAGCAGATGGCATGGGGATGCTGAAAATTTTAGCAAAAAGTATGGGCGTTTTTTTCCAGTAAACTGTTTGCAAGGTTGGGGGGGGGGGGGGGGGGGGGGAGCAAGCAGAAGCAAAATCGGATTGTCAAAGCTGCAAGCCATTATTTGAAGATTATAAAAACACTTCTAAAGCAGTAGTCCCATAGGAGTTCAGCAGCAGAGCTGTGGTAGGGGAATGGCCCACCTCGCTGCTTGGAATATGATTATAGCGAGAGGCACACAAGCTTTTCCCTAGATTTCTGAAATTCTTTCCAGAAGCAGTTTGAGCTTGCAGGCGAGGTAGGTATCTGGTGAATCGGAGTAAGTGAAACCACACCCCTGTCTCCAGAAGTCTTTTGTCTGTGTCTGGGGAACAGCATGTTTTTAATCTTGTGGGGTAATCATGTAATTTTGCCATGTGATATTAGGATGCTG
This sequence comes from Opisthocomus hoazin, assembly GCF_030867145.1. Classification (NCBI taxonomy): domain Eukaryota; kingdom Metazoa; phylum Chordata; class Aves; order Opisthocomiformes; family Opisthocomidae; genus Opisthocomus; species Opisthocomus hoazin. Next base: position 12,028,030 of record NC_134433.1, on the reverse strand, counting down.
TCCTTAGCAAGGTGCCACACTGGAAATTCAGCTGAAGAAATAATGCAAGCTGTAAAACAATGCACGTGTGGCCTCATTCCATTTGCCGAACTTGGACTGACAAAGGCTTCCTAATGGACAGAAGGACACGCAAGGTGCTTTCAAGCACCTTGAAGAAGAGAACTCAGATGTAAACGGAGGCTTGAGCTGAAGTGCTTCGGATGGTTCCCACCACCGCATTACATGGGTTTAATGTTTAATCCAGAACTTTCTGATTTCTGAATTACACGGTAAAGATACTGAGAATGGCTTGAAGAGCTGTGGGGAGGCAGCCTTAAATTAAGAGAATAGAAACTAGCCCACCACTGCAAGCTGTAAGAAATATTTCAAGCTGGAGACAATCCAATGTTTTATAGCATGTTACCTGCTTTTGTCCAACTGTAAACATCCTCTGATGAAAACACTGGTTTTGTTTTGCTCCCCTGGGCAGGTCTTGCCTTAAGCTGAACTGGGGGTTGTGTTGGTCACCAGGTAATAAAGGGAATGAGGTATCTGGTACGCGATCCACTGGTCTGGGAAGATGAAGTTCTTGCCTTTTGATTCCTTGGAGATTTCCTACCCTTGTTGTGCAACTCTCTTGCCCTGGGGTTGATTCCTTGCTTACCAGGATTGGTATTGACAAATTTCCTTTCTCCGCAGGGGACACTACACAGAAAATGAGATCTGCACAGTATCCTACCCCAGCAGAATTGGATGCTTATGCTAAGAAGGTCGCCAACAATCCACTGACTATAAAAATTTTTCCAAACAGTGTCAAGGTTCCCCAGAGGAAACACATACGCCGTACTGTGAACGGACTTGATACTTCGGGCCAGAGGTACAGTCCCTACCCATCTCAGGCCGCCACGAAAACAGGCCTCCTGGCGATAGTCAAATCTCCAGCGAAAGGAATTATCAAAGACTTTGACGGGACACGCACGCGTCTGCTGCCGGAAGCGATGATGAATCCCCCTTCCACACCATACGTTGCACCTAGCACTTTAACCCACCCCCAGGCGCTTGCTCGCCAGCAGGCTCTCCAGCATGCACAGACTTTGCCGCACCCCCAGAGTATACCGCAGCCACAGACTTTGCAGCACCCTCAGGGTATACCACAGCCACAAAGCTTACCGCACCCTCAGGGGATACCGCAGCCACAGACGCTGCCGCACCCTCAGAATATGCAGCAGCCGCAGGGCTTGCAGCATCCTCAGACCATGGCACACCAGACTCTGCAGCACCCCCCGAATCCTTTGCTGCAGCCAGGTTTACATGGAAGCAGAAAGATGCCGGATGCAGACGCGCCGCCGAATGTGACCGTGTCTACCTCAACCATTCCCCTCTCTATGGCTGCCACCCTGCAGCAGAACCAGCCACCGGACCTGAGCAGCATTGTGCACCAGATTAACCAGTTCTGCCAGGCCAGAGCTGGCATTAGCACTACCTCAGTCTGTGAGGGACAGATTGCAAACCCCAGCCCTATAAGTCGCAACCTGCTTATCAATGCAAGTACCAGGGTATCTACTCACAATGTCCCTACACCCATGCCTTCCTGTGTAGTAAACCCTGTAGATCATGCTGCTGCTGCTATTCCTCCTGCCTCTGTTAATGTGCCCATGGTGAATATTAACAGGGTGCCGCCCGCGTACCAGAACGAAATCAAATCGGTAGCGTGGAACCAGCACCAGCTTGCGCATCTGCAGCAAATGTGTGGGGATGCTGCTGGGCCTGCTGGACTCGCAGGGAAGCACCCTCAGAGAGAGATCGCAGGGCAAAGTTTTCCTGGCAAGACTTCAAACTACCCTCAAGAACTGTGCATGGGCCAGTCGTTCAGCTTGAAGCCCCCCATCGAGAAGCCCACGCCTTCTCCGCCTGTGAATGGGTTGCAGGGACCCTTGCCATATACCAATGGGCACTATTTCCAGCCCCTCTGGAATAACATTCTGCCCACGCCCAACAGTGACAGCTCTGGGTCCCAGGACCTTGCCATGCCTTTCCACGGGGGACAGCCAGCAGGAGCGCCGCTAGATTGTGCAGGAGGGACTCATTACAGAGCTGGAGCTGGCCCATCCAGCCAGAATAATGTGATGCAGACCATGGATTACCTGAGCGGGGACTTCCAGCAGTCCTGCTTCAGAGATCAGAGCATGGCCGTGCTGGGAAAAGTCCATCGGCCTCCCATGAACCGAGCACCTGAACCAACCGATAGTCGAAATCTTCATATTCAACATCCAGGGTATAGATAGGCTGCAGTCACTTTCACAGACAAAAATTATAGGTTTAGTCTTAATTTTAATTAATAAGCAAGGCATTTTTAACTTGCAAACTTGTGTGATCATTATAGTAACCAATGGAAGAAAACATACTGTATACTTAAAAGCTTTGCTTACCTGTTATCTATCTCCTTTACGCATCAAATATTTAACATGCCTTTTCTTTCAAAGAATTTCATTACACTACTTCACGCCACAGCTGTTTCCTCACCGCAGAATCCCCTTTGTGCAGCTTTCGCCTTCTGCTTGGTAGCTACTTGCTGGACTGATGTTGAGTTGCTGCAGGGTTTCGCAGTGGCATCTGTTCACCAGCTCCGTCAAGAGCGAGGTAGCGTAGCTGCTTAAATTTCCATCTCAATTTCCTCTGAAGATTAAGAGCAACAGAATTTGTCAGGAAGCGGGGCTTATTTTCAACGCGAAAGCCCATTTCATTAATGCATTAAACATTGACCATTTGCACTGTCTAGAGGCCTATGTAATAGAAAAAGAAGCCTACATTTGAGAAGAGCTAGCTAGGGGTATGTATTTAGGCATTGATGTAGGAAGAAGCTTTTCAGCTGTTTCTCGCCAAGACGCCCGCATTTCTTGTTTAGACTTTGTCCAAAGTCAAAAGTCTCTAGCAGATTTTTCTGACACTTTTTTTTGCAGACAGGGTATGGAGGAGGAGGGAATGGTGGTTTTGGGACGTAGGCAGTATAGCTGCTGTAGGTAGCTGCCTTTTTTCTGCAGCGTATTTCCCTTCCCCGCTCCCCTTTCGCCAGTGTAACAGCTAACTTTGTCTGAACCCCTCGCTGCTAGGAGTCTGGCTGCCCTGATACGAAGGGAATCCAGACCCACTGACAACTCCAAAAAGGGTTCAGCTGCTTCCCCAGTAGCTAGAATTAATTTCAGGGCGAGGAGACGTAACTCCAGCTCGTCTCCGGTGCAATGAGCGGGCGTGCAGGGCGGCGTGGCACAGTCCCATGCCGGCAGCAGTACCGACGGGACGGGAGGCGGTTGATCTGAAGCCAAAGCTCTGCGCACGAGCCACTGTGGGACCGACGGTCCCATATTCTTCTCCATCAAAACGCCGCGGCAGATTTAATGGAACAATTCTCCTCTCTGGGAATTAGCGAAGCTATTTATAACATCCCTTTTTCCCAGGGTCTCAGTGCCTAACTGCTTCTGTTCCTTTCCCACATCGCTTCCAGCAGCTAGACGAGGCAGTGGCCATAGGACACTAACTACCGAGTAACCTCAGCGTCTTGTGCTCCTCGGTGTACCGAAGCATACCTTTCCTTTCTAATGGCCGAATTTGTTGTAAGTAGAAGATTTCTCATCTCTGTTAATGAGACTAATACTTGAACATAATGATCACAATCAAGTTTGGAAATTAAAAAAAAAAAAAAATTAAAAAATGCATTGATTCTTTATATGTACACTGGCTAAAAATATTGCTCTACACTGTAACTTTTAAGTGTAATATTTCTGTATGAATGTCGCCTGGTAGTGTGGGTTTGAGTAGCATTGTGTATGGGTGAACCCACTGGCCTCTGCCATCCACTGGCCTCCCTCACAGCCCTTTGAAAAACAAAGCCTTAAGTATTTGCTCCTTGAACTTTCCTTAACGAGCATGATTTAAAATCTTAAGACATCATACAAAATTTAAAAAAAAAAAAATAACAAGTTTTGAAGTGACGTCATAGTTGGCTAGAGACTCTTAAAAGTTTTTCGTAAATGGAAAAATTAGAAAACATTTATTTGTATTTTTTTAATTTAGACGTGTAGTCCTGGGCTGTAACAAATATTTAGGTTTCAAAGCTTAGCAGAGTACGTTTTCCGACTCCTTGCGTAAGTTAGTACACTTATATCATGTCATTATTTAAATTCTTTTAAGTGTACTATAAACCGTTCTTTAGTGGTAACTCTTTAGCAAAGTTAAGCAATTTGACTAAAGACGGATTAAATTATGTGTTGGCTTGTGTTGCCTTATATTTAAAAAGGAAAAATTGCCTGATTGTGTTATGCCAAATGATAGCAACATGAAGTCCTAATTTGTTGTTTATAATCGTATTCCTGCAGTCTTTGTGGAAACTGGTAAATATACATCTATGAAAGAACGAAAATCCTGAGGCTTTTCATGCAATATTTTTCTGAATACATCCTACCGGAAGCCAAGGTTCGAGTCTGACGCTGCTTCCCTTACAGTCTCCCCGTCGTCTCCCCCGTCCTCCTCCCCGAATCGATCTAGGGCTGTGCTATGACTTTAACCCTTCCTGCCGAGTTAGTCACTGTAAGGTGTTCTGCTACCTGAATACATACCTTTTTACTAAATAAAATCTTGGCATCTCCTCTGTTCAGTAGCCTGCTACAACTCTCAACCCAGACTGTTATTAAAAGTTAATTTTTTCCTCTTGCTCCTCTCCTGAGAGAGAGACCGAGTGGAGTCCCGTGTAGTGGTGTTTGTGGCAGCGGTTTCCAGGCTGGGGAGGTGTTGGTGGTGGTGGCAGCAGCTCTCGGGTGCTGGGGGTGGTTCCGCACGGGCAGTCGCAGGTAGAGCCGCGGCCTCTGAGACTGCCCCGGTGCTGCAGGACCGGGAAGCAGAAATACTCCCGAGACTCATCCAGGTGGGACGCTGCTTGAAGAACAGGAACCATTTTACCATTAAAATACACCAAAATATTTCCTTGTGTTCTAGAAGTCAGATTTTTGTTTAAACCAACCCTTCTCTGCTGCAGCAGCCTGTTGCTGATGGGCTCTCCTTCCTTCTCTTCCCCACTACATCTTCTGTGAAGAGAAACACAAATGCTGGCCTGCCACCTTCCCAGGTACAACTTTTGAGAGCAGACACCGAACACGCGGTGTAGGTACCCGGCATGGGGATCCTGCCATGGCCCTGTTGCTCACCACGGGGCGAAGGGGCAAAGGGACGAGCAGACGAGGTGCGTGGCAGGGCTGTGCTCCTGGGAGCCTTTCTCCACAGGCAATTTCGTTTCTCGCTCTGTCCAGTGTAGAACTAAAAGTAACCTCAAGGCCGGGGATGCAGCTTCACTCTGGGCTCTGCCCGGGACCCCGGCACAGACGGTCGCCTGCCCTTGGGGTTCACAGCGCTCGGCTGGCCCGTCCGTCCGTCTGCTCATCTGAGAGTCAGGGGCTTCCTGACCTCTGGCTTGGAACAGGGCTGCTGTTCCCCAGTGGGTCCTGGGTGCTCGCAGGTGGTGGTTCTGCTCCTTGAGCAGAGGCTCAGGTATTTTCAGATGTTTTCCTGAACTATTCACGCTGCCTCTTCAGCACCGAAACATGCCCTGTTACGGTACCAGGCTGATTTAGCAGAATATTGTTATCCTGATGCTTCCTGGCAGCTCCCTTCCCGCCTGGAGGTGGACGTTCGATCCTGGGAGGGACAAACATGGAAGTGGTGTAAACCCTTCCACGAGGGATCTTCCGTCTCTGACGTCTCTTGTCTTTGGAGCAGAAGCTTTGAATCTGTTTAGTCGCGAGCCTGGTTTGTTACAGCCCAAAGTTAACATTTTATACAGACACTTGTGAATTCTCTCTAAGCTTACGATGTGAAAGACGTCTCCGTGGGACTGCCGCTCCCGTAGAAACCAAACAGAAATGTTTGCTGGGCTCACTGGGGAGAGAACTGGGAATTGCTGCTGCATTTCATTAAACCACAGACTGATTATAAACACTGCTACGGGTATGAACTAGTATTTTTTTTTTTAAATATTTCTTAATTTTTTTTTTTGTCCACAGGAAAAATAAAAATCAAAAAAAAGAGAAAGAGAGACCTGGTCCCTCTGCCTCTTCTGCTGGTTTGATGCAGTGCGAGTGCGTGGGGCTTGCGTGGCGGTGGCCAGCAGCACCGGGAGCCACGGGGTGGGTGCTTGTTCCCGAGGGAATTTGGGAAGGGTCTGTGGGGGCTCCTGAGCTCTGAATGCATCGGGCACAGCCTGGCTTCCCTCCTCCGATACAAACACTTAGAAGGTCGGGAAAACAACAGGGGAGAGACAAAATCTCAGAGCCAGAAAGGTGCAAAAATAATTCTTAAAAAGAGGAGTCGCTGAGGAGGTGGTTGAAGTCCTGTCGAGGTGAACTCAGGGAGAGTTTTGGCAATGCCTGTGAGGGTTAGGGCTGTGCCGCGCCCGAAAGCTCGGTTTCCCCCAGCCGGGCAGGAAGCGTCGTGGGGAGATGTCCGGCTGCTCCAAGAGCTGGACCTGGAAGCTACTGCCCTTCAAAGCCTGACCTGGTAGCGCGTGTGGTAAACTCAGAGTCCTGCTTGTTTAGCATAACACTAAACACAGAATTTGAAAAGGGATTCATAACATTGCTAGACCTGGAAGATGGGAGCTGGGAGGGTTTTCTCTCCGTTCCAGTGGTCGCACATCTAATTTAGTGTGTGTGCTGTCACCTCCAAGAGCACCACAACCGCTCAGAATCCATCTCCTGCGCTTGCTGCGAACACCCGATTGTCATCGCCCCGCTGAGGGCAAGCCAGTGCCTCTTGCACTGCTTTCAGTGTTCCCAGATACCCCTGGTTCCCACATGCTCTTCCAGGAATTTGGGTTGAACCAGGCAGCTGAGCCGGGAAGGGCTCTGCTCACAGGTGCTGCCGTGTCCCGGCTCCAGCATCCGGAAACGCCGTCTCTGTCCGCCTGACCTGGAACACGGCGTCACTGAAGCTCCTGCGGTATCTGATTTCTCCATCTGTCCCCCCGACAGGAGGAATCCCTTCTGCAAGGCATCTTCAGGACACTTCTGCATCGCCTCTGCAGCTACTTAGACCTGTTTACCGGGGCGAAGCTCTGGCGCGATAATGAGCCAGCGGGGACTTCGGTGGGAGCAGCTGCTGCCACCGCCGAGGAGCTACCTGCAGCCCCGGCTAAGCCGAAGGCTTCTGGCAGATGGCAGAGTAAGATCCAGCCTTTGAAAACTTCTCCTTTAGGGCCAAATAAGGTTTTCTTCCAAAGATTTAATTGCTGTGTTTGGTCTTTTCCCCCTGCGCTGAACTCGGCGTGCCCTGGTAGATGGTGGGAGGACGCGAACGTTGCGTTTGACCCAAGGCGGGCAATGCGCTGGGATGGTCTCTGCCGAGAGAGTGCCATAGAATCACAGAATGGTTTGGGCTGGAAGGGACCTTAAAGATCGTCTGATTCCAACCCCCCTGCCATGACCAGGGACGTCTTCCACCAACCCAGGGTGCTCAGAGCTCCATCCAACCTGGCCTTGGCCACTGCCAGGGAGGGGGCAGCCACAGCTTCTCTGGGCAACCTGGGCCAGGGCCTCACCACCCTCATGGGGAAGAATTTCTTCCTAATATCTCATCTAAATCTGCCCTCTTTTAGTTTAGAGCCGTTCCCGCTTGTCCTATCCCTACCCACCCTTGTGAGAAGCCCCTCTCCATCCTTCTGTAGCCCCTCCAGGCACTGGCAGCTGCTCTAAGGTCACCCCGCAGCCTTCTCTTCTCCAGGCTGAACAGCCCCAAATCCCTCAGCCTGTCCTTGTAGGAGAGGTGCTCCAGCCCTCTGATCATCTTCGTGTCCCTCCTCTGGACCTGCTCCAACACATCCATGTCCTTCTTATGTTGGGGGCTCCAGAGCTGGACACAGTACTCCAGGTGGGGTCTCAGGAGAGCGGAGTAAAAGGGCAGAATCCCCTCCCTCGCCCTGTGTCCACGCTGCTCTGGATGCAGCCCAGGATACGGGTGGCTTTCTGGGCTGCCAGCACACATTGCCGGCTCATGTTGAGCTTCTCATCCACCAGTACCCCCAAGTCCTTCTCCTCAGGGCTGCTCTCGAGCCACTCTCTCCACATCATCTCGTGACGGAGGCCGTTCGGAGAGGAGCAACTGCTGCAGATGCTGCAAAAAAATCTGAGCTGGAGGAAAAAAAAAATCCTGCCCGATGCGGGGGTCCTGGAGGGTCCGCGAGGATGGGGGAGCCACAGGGAAGGGGCACGGTGAAGTCAGCGCCCTGGGTCTTGGCTGGGGGAACTGCGTCGGACGTCTGCTAGTGACAGCCGCCTTCCGGATGCGCTTCCAATGCGCAGCAGGGCCAAACTGCAATAAAATTACTGGAGTGCTTTATCTAATTAGTTTAAGGTAATTTCAAGGCAATTGGGTACAAGGCATGGTTTCAGCTGGGGTGGCTGTTAGCCCCGGAGACGCACGAGAAGGGAAGGCTGAGATCGCACCGAGGTGTGAGTTGCTCCCCTGTAAAACGCTCTCCTTCGCCCCCTGAAGCCCCTCAGCCCGGGGCAGGCAGACGGCTGGGGGGCCCCGGCCAGGTTTCTGAGCAAGGGTGTGCAAAGCAAACTCATCTTGCATTTTGCTCCTGATGAAATATTGATATCTGGTTTAGCCGTTCTGGCTAAGAAGCGTCAATAATCGGCGCAGATCAGGCATGAGCAGTAAATGACACGGTTCTGCCCCAAACGCTCCCTTGTCTGCATCCCGAAGGTTTTGTGGGTGTGAGAAGGCTTTGGGGTTCGGGGAGAGACGGGCGTCTCCAGTGTGGTCGGGGTCTGCAACAAGCGAAGGTTCAGCGCCTGCCGAGGGGCTGGGGGGGTTGTCCCTTGGTTTATGGGGTGTTTAAGGACACTTTCCTCTCTGGTGTGAGCATCCTGCGAGACGCCCGGCTGCACCGGTGGAGCAGGCAGCAAGCTGGCAGGTTCCAGGCCTTCAGAATAGACCTTCAACAACTTTCCAGGAAGTTTATTTTTTAAACTTGATATTTGAGGCTAAATTTAGTAGCAAATTGTTTTATTTTTCTCCCTCTTGCCCATGAATATGAAGAGCATCTTCACAGCCCAGGTCTTGCAGGGGATTTGCCCCCTCCACACTCGACGCGAAGACATGAAGGTTAAGAGGTGCTTGAGGATCCGGCTGACATTTCCAGCCCGGCACCGCGCAGAGATGAAGCCTCTGGCTGCCGAGCGCTGGGGTAAACGGGGCTGGCGTGCAGCTGTGCTGGTGCTGGGAGCTGCTGGAGAGCGGCACCTGACGGCAAATTCCACTTTTATGATTGGAGAGGGAAAAAAAAAAACAAATTCCCCAAGCAGGGAAAGCAGAGGGGGTGTAGATAAGTCCCTGGGCTGGGCAGAGACAAGGTCCCTGGCTCCCTGGGCTTGTTTTCATTCTTGGCTTCTATCACAGCTTTGTGTCACCGGGCTCTCAGTGGGCACAGCCAGGAGCTGGCATGCCGGCTTTCACCGGTGGCACGACACCCCGGCAGCTGAACCTTGTCGGTCAGCAACAACCAACCTGTGGATTTTCCTTTTTTTTTTTTTTAATGTAAGCAAGAGGAGGCTGCCAACACGCTGCCGTACTGCTGGGCTGTAGGACCAGGAGACTTCCTATATGGTGTGTGTATGATGTGTATACACATAAATAAAGTGTATATTATAAAGCTAAAATATATATATGAAGAAAATATAAGCGGGGCAGGTGCTGGCCAACATGTTCACCCTCACCCAGCTGAGGCCAGCCCGAGCCAGGCGAAAAGGCAGGCGAGGGCTCAGCAGCAGGAAGAGGGCCAGAGATGGGGAGAAGGGGTTTGGGGTTTTGTGGGATCTGGGGGCTCATGGGGCCTGTCCTGGGTTGATCGCCACCCTCAAGGGTGAGTTGTGCCCCCCAAGCCAAGCAGTGCCCGGGTGGGAGGTGTGGGACAGGGTGCGGGCTCCAGGCTGGGCTGTGGGCTCTGGGACAGGCTGTGGGTGCGGGCAGGTGCGGGTGCGGGGCGGGAGGAACCAGCAGTAGTGCGGACCTTGAGCAGGCACCAGAACAGGCTGGCAGCAGGCAGCGGTACAGGGCTGGCACTGGGCAGGAGTACAGGCTGGCATTGGATACCAGTACGGTCTCATACTGGGCACCAAAACTGGCTGGCATCAGGCACCAGTTTGGGCTGGCACTGGGCACCAGTATGGGCAAGAACTGGGCATCAACTGGGGCTGGCACTGGGCACCAGTTTAAGGCTGGCACTGGGCATCAGTTTAAGGCTGGCACTCGGCAGCAGTATGGGGTGGCACTGGGTGCCAGTATGGACACCAGTACTGGCTGACGCTGGGCACCAGTTCAGGCGAGAACTGGGCATCACTTGGGGCTGTGGCATTCAGCAGCAGCACAGGCTGGCACTGGGCACCAGAACTGGAGAGCATCGGGCACCAGTATGGACTTGTATTTGGCTCCGGTGCAGGACTGGCAACAGACACCAGTATGGGCTGGCACTGGGCACCAGTACAGGCTGGCACTGGGCCTGGTGTGCGCAGGAGGCTGCAGGGCCCTGTGGTGTCACCCCCCGGCCCTGGGGACGTGCCACGACCCCTGGGCACCAGGCCACCCTCCTGCTAGGCTGAGACCTGCTCGGGGGACGTTCCTGGGGGGGCGACACGGGGCATGGGGACACCCCGGCAGCACTGCCCCCCCCCCCCCCCAGCTCAGCCATTGCCATGGGGTGCAGCTAATTAGGGGCTAATTGTGTTAAACTGGGGCAGCACTAATGCAATTGTGGGATGAGACTGCAGAGACAGCAACCCCCCCCCCCCCTCACCGCTGCTGGGGTGCTTCGGGGGGGACACACAGACCCAGGGCCTGACCCAGCCGGGCCCCCCAAATCCCCCCGGTGCCCCTCCTGCCCCCAACCCTCACCCACCCACCCTTGCGTGCTCCAAGCCCCCCCCCCCCCCCCCCCCCCCTCTGCATCTTTAATTGCCCCCATGCTGCTTGGGATGGGGGTCAGGGATCACCCCCCTCCGTGCCCCCCAGCTCTGGCCCTCCCGGTCCCCAGCACCCACGGCTGCACCGCGAGCACCCCCGAGCCGGCAGGCGCTGGGGACAGGGGTCCCCCCCATCCCATCGTCGGGCGGAGGAAGGAGGCGCAGGCGGCCGTAATAAATACAAGAAAAGTTTATTGAAAAAAAAAAAATCAGAGGTGGGGAGGGGGCAACGGGCCCCGGCCCGGGGTAATAAATAACAACCGTGTTCCCGGGGGGCACCAGCTTACAAAATATGGCTCTGGGCAGCGGGGATCCCGTGGGGTCCCCAGCGAGGCTGGCGGGGGCTGCCGGGCACCCCAGTGAGGGGCTTAGGGGACCCAGCCCCCCGATACCCCCAGGCACCTGAGAAGGGGCTGCCCCGGGGGGCAGCTGGGGCTGCAGTGGGGGCCCAGCGCTGGGAGGGGCGGGGGGGGCAGCCCCCTCCCCTGCCTGCCCCGGAGCCACCGGCTGTGGCCATGGCAGCGTCCCCACGCCGGGGGCAGCGGCTGCGGGCAGGGGCTCAGCACCATGCAGGGCACCCCGGGCGGGCACCCGGCTCCCATCTGTCCCCCCCGAGGCACCAGGGCTCAGGCCAGGATCTTCTGGGGGATCTCCACTGAGGCTTTGATGAAGATGGCGTTGTCCCGCACGTAGTTCCGCTTCTTGATGTCCTCGTGGGAGATGAACTTGGGGTAGCCGAAGCCCAGGGTGCTCTCGTCCAGGGAGCTGCGCGAAGCCCCCGGCTTCTGGAAGTTCTTCCAGTTGGGATCGGGGTGGAAGGTCTCGGTGATGTGCTGGGGCTTGGAGAGGGAGGGGTCGCTCTGGTCCAGCAAGGAGAAGGTGACGCGGTAGGAGAAGGGCCACTCCAGCAGGTTGTCGTACTCGCCCGGCAGCACGCGGATGTAGACGGAGAGGTGGCTGCTCTCCCCGCTCCCGTTGCCGTTGAGGAAAGCCGAGACCTGGAGCTTGTAGCCGTACTTGTGGGTGTAGAAAGGGGGGCTGAAGAACTCGTAGTTGCTGCGGGCTTTGGCCTCCTGCAGCTTGCGGGTGTAGTCGGCGATCTTCCAGATGAGGGTCCCGTCGCTGCTCACCGACAGCTCCTCCACGTCGCGCCGCAGCTCCAGGATCTCCTGCCGCTGCCGGCTCACCAGCGCGCACACCATGCCCAGGTGCGCCTTGGTGCTCTCCTCCAGGTGCCGGCCCATGGCCAGCTTGGGGCACTGCGGGGACAGCAGGACCGTCAGTGGGGCACAGGACAGCGTGGGGACACGGGGTGGCACAGGACAGGAGGGTGCCGTGGGGATGTCGTCGGGTGGGAGGGTACCAGCAGGACACACAGGGATGCCGTGGGGACACTGCGGTGGCACAGGGACAACTGGTTGGGATGGCGTGGGGATGCTTAGGTGGCAAAGTGACACAGGCATGAGGCAGGAGAAGGATGGAGACACCGTGGAACCAGATGACAGAGCAGAACAGGGACACCACAGGGGATGGGACAGATGTCAGGGCAGGAGAGGCCCGGGGGTGCTGTGGGGCATGGGCATGCCACGGTGGGGACGGCACAAGGATGCCAGGGCAGGATGGGGCCCAGGACATGGGCACGGGGCCGGGGACACGCTCACCCGGTGCTTGCAGCCAGCTTCCTTGAAGGGGCACAGCAGCATGGCAGTGCTGCAGCTCTCCTTGAGGTGGGTGGGCACGTCCTCCCGGGCGATGCTGGGCGTCCCGCACTGGTTGGGACAGGGCACGGGGTACCGGGGACACTGGTACTGGTGGTTCTGGGGACAGAGGGTGACCGTCAGCCAGGGCCGGGAGCCAGCGGGGCGAGGGTCCCCGTGGGCCCCGTCTCACCTGGATGGTGTCGAAGACGAACTCCTTGGCGCAGTAGGTGCAGGGCTGGGTGCGCTTGGGGCACTCGGCCAGCGTGTGCTGGGACAGCAGGCGCCGCATCATGCGCGCCCCGCACTTGTTCTCGCAGTACACGCTCTCCTGGGGACACGTGCCCTGGTGGCCCTGGGGACGGCGGCGGCATCGTCACCCTCCGGCTGTCCAAGGGATGGGGCCACGCGGTGCCCCCCAGGGCCAGGCTGTGCCCCCCCATGGCGTCCCCCACCCAGGCTCTGTCCCTATGGCCAGGCTGTGCCTCCACAGTGCCCTGTCCCCCCACCTGGGTCCCCGATGGCCACCCTGCACCCCACATCCCAATCTCCATCTTGGCTAAACCCCCGCAGTGCCCCCAGCCAGGCCATGCCCCCGCGACACCCCTGCCCGCTGCATCCCCCATATTGTCCCCACCCGACACCCCTGCCCGCTGCGTCCCCCATACTGTCCCCACCGTGGCCGTACCCCCCCCCCAGCGCCCACCTCGAAGGCCTCCCCGGTGAAGTCGCTGGCGCAGAACTCGCACTTGACCCGGCGCTTGGGGCAGCCGTGCTGGACGTGCTCGGGCAGGTCGCGGCGGCTCAGCTTGGCGCTGCACCGGTTGGGGCAGGGGATGACGTTGAAGCCGCAGGTGCCGAGATGGGCCTGGGGGGCACAGGGACGGTGAGGGGGGGGACCCACGGGGCGCAGCCTTGGCACCCCCCCGCAACCTGCCAGCCCCCTACCTGGAGGTGCTTGATGAGCCCAGTCCAGCGGCAGCCCTCCTCGCTGTGGATGCAGCGGATGGCCAGGCTCAGCACCTGCGCCTCCAGCTCCGGGTCGGGGTAGATCTGGGGAAGCGGCACCGCGGCGTCAGCACACGGACGCGGCACACGGACCCCCCCCAGCCCAGCCTGGCCGGGAGCCGCGGGCACACTGCCCGGCGCCGGATCCCCCCCCGCCGGCTCACGAACAAGCGCCCTTTGTCGGGAGTGGGCTTCCGCTGCCCGGCCCCCGCGGCACAAAGCCCTCTCGCTTCCGCGCGGGCGGCTGTGCCAGGCGGGTGCGCGGAGCCCCTTGGCAGGGACGCGGGTGACGGGGACGTCCCCTTGGAGCAGGGCACCGGGCTCACCTTGGCATAGTCCAGGGGCAGCTGGTCCTCCGGGCACTTGAAGACGCCTTCGCTGCAAGACACAAAGAGGGGTCAGCATCACTCGGGGCTGGGGAACGGTGCGTTCGCTGGTGACACGGCCACCACGTCCCACGGGGTCCCCTCCATCCCACCCCAGGACGTCAGCGCTGCCGCTCTGCCGCCGGGTGCCAAATCCAGCCGCGGGCCTCCGGGAGCCGCAGCTCTAATCCGGCTCCATCTGTCTGAGCTGGGAAATGCCCCCGCCAGACACCCCCCCCCCCCCCGGGCAGCCCTCCCCAAACCAGGCACAGCGGCCACGGTCCCTGGGGGCCTGGGCCAGCCGCCGCGAGCGGTGGCACCATCTGGAGCCCCGGCAGCCCCCTTGCCTGCCCTGGCCCCCCGGGATTAAGACAGGGTGCCGGCGGGGGGTCACAGGCACCCACAGCCCCAGGTGCTGGGGGCCCAGGGGAGCTGGGGGGGGGGGGGGGCAACAGCTGGGTGCCAGATGTGCAGCCCGGATGTGCGGCCCCGGGGTTCCTGCTTTGCAGGAAACGGCCCCACCAGCCCCCGCGGTGAGCTGGGATGGGGGACGGGCGGCCGCGCTGCGTCTGGAGGGGTCCCCGGGATGGGGTGCTCCTCCCGAGAGCCGTCCCCGAGGTGGGAATGGCCCTGCCCAGGGGAGCGAGGGCTGGAGGGACGGGGACAGAGCCAAAGAGGCAGCCTGGCCTGTGACATGGCTGGCCAGGAGCCACCGTCACCCCTGGTCCCTGGGATGCATGTGGGTGACACCCCACAGCCCATCCCCGGCAGACATTGGGGCGGGAGGCCATGGGTGCTGCCCACGGGGACACACACAGGGACCCCGGGGGGCTCTGGTATCCCCGAGGTGGCTCTGGACGAGGCCGCGAGGTCGCCCTGCCCGCATCTCGTCACCGCGCGCCCTTGGCAGGCGTCGGCACGGCCTCGGCCGGGGCTGCCAAGCAGACGCGAGATGGCACGACCGAGCTGCCCGGCTCAGCATGCCTGGGCACAGCGCGGTGACATCCCCCGCAGCCACCGTCCCTGCGCTGGGGTGCCAGGGGACCCCCGGGAACACCAGCCCAGTGCTGCGGGGGGCATGGCCGAGCGTGCCCGCTTCGTTTGCAGCGGGTGCTTCCACGGGAGTCACCCGGCACCCGGCGAGGTGAGCAGCTCCCAGGTGGGGCTGGGCACCCAGCCTTTTCCGGGGAGCCCACGGCTGCCGTCACCCCACGGCTGGTGTCACCCCACGGCTGGTGTCGCCCCATGGCTGCCTTTCCTGGGGGAGCCAGCCCTGCCTGCACCCCGTGCCCGGTGTCGGGGTGCCGGGGAAGCGGGGACGGTGACCCGAAGGCAGCGCCTAATCCCCGACAAAGCCTCCCCATTCCTCACGCTCGGCCGGGCGGGGAATGCGCCGAGGCAGCGCCCGGGGGGACCGGGGACCGTCCTTGCCTCTGACCTTCGCGGCGTGCCGGGGTGCAGGGAGGTGATGGGGTGGGGGGGACCCCCCCGGTACACCCCCCCGGTACACCCCCCCGGTACACCCCCCCCCGGTACATTTTCCCCTCCCCGCACCGTGGGGCCCAGCCCACGAGTCCCCAAACCCGACGTGGTGCAAACGGGGGGGGTCTCGGTGGGGGGACCCCCTCGTCCGGCCGCCCCGGTAGCCCCGCAGGGCGGGTGCGGGCGGGGAGCGGAGGCGCTGCCTGGCACCGGCCCTGGGGAACGCCCGGTTTCGCAGAAACCCGCCCGGCAGCGGCCGTGCCCGCGGGGCCCCCGGCCCGGCCAAAGGTCGCCTCGACGGGGCGAGGCGCGGCGCGGGGCGGCAGCGGCACCCGGGACCCGGGGTGACGCCTGGCACCGGGGAGGGGGGGGGCACGGACAGCCCTCGCCGTGCCACCGTGGGACCCCCGGTCTCGCACTGGTCCCCGCAGGCAGCGCCGTCCGTTGCCGGTGCCGGGGCTGCCCCAAACCGGGGGGGAAGGGGCTCGGTCCCCCGGCTCGCACCCGTGGGCACGGGGACATCGGGGGCGGGGGACAAGAGTGGCCGGATCGCCCCCGTCCCCCCCCGTTCGCTTCCTCCAGCGGGGCCGGGGCAGGAAGGGGTTAAACACAGCCCTGCTCTTCCTCCTCCTCCTCACCGAGAGGGGCCCCGGCCCGTGACAGGGAACCCCGCAGCCCTCCCGGGACGCCCCGGCGCCCCGGGGGGGGGGGGGGGGGGGCAGGGGGTGCGCGGCCGGCGCGGCGGCGGCGGGGCTCACCTGAGGAACTCCTGCAGGCAGGTGTCGCAGAAGCGGTGGCCGCAGGTGGAGACGCGGACGGGCTCCCGCATGGGCTTCCCGCAGAGCGGGCACAGCAGCCGCCGCCGCGGCCGCTCCAGCAGTTTGTAGTCGTAGCCCGGCATCGCCCCGCCGGCCGCCGCCTCCGCGCCCCGCGCCGCGCCGCCACCGCGGGCCGGGAGGGGCGGGGCTTCCAACGGGGCCCCGCCCCGCCCTCGACTCCGCCCCCGCCACGCCCCCGGGCTCCGCCTCCTCCCGCCCCCCCCCCCCCCCCCCTCCGCCGCGGGGGTTGCGCAGCCCCCCGGCCCCGCCGCAGCCCCCGGGATGGGGAGGGAACACACGCACGGTCCCGCCGCACAGATCCACGCGTGTCCCTGCCACCGCCCGTGGCAGAGTCTGAGGGGGGCGGCGGCGGAGCTGGACACGGAGGGGCTGCCCTGAGCCCCCCCCTTTCCCCCCCCCCCAAAGCGGGGAACGGGCGCTGCGGGGACTGCGTCTTGCTGGGAGCTCCGGGTCGTGGTCCCTGACTCCCCCCAAGAGAGGGCTGGGAGGAAGGAGGATGAAAGG
Source organism: Opisthocomus hoazin (assembly GCF_030867145.1). Lineage (NCBI taxonomy): Eukaryota > Metazoa > Chordata > Aves > Opisthocomiformes > Opisthocomidae > Opisthocomus > Opisthocomus hoazin. Next base: position 12,011,150 of record NC_134433.1, on the reverse strand, counting down.
AAAAAGGAAAAAAAGGAAAACCCGCCTGGATGCAGCCCCCCCCCTTCAGAACCGGGAGCAGCATATGGGAGCGTTCCCCCTTTCCCTGGAGATGGAGCCGAGCAGATGACAGCCTGCCAGCACGTGTCAGCCCCACCAGCGCGGGCCCCAGCCGGCTCCCCGCTCAGGGCAGCAGTTGCTCCAGCCCCAAACGTTGGCAGCTTTCAATTAACAAATGGCTGAGGAGAGGGATTCCTGGGGGAGCTCCAGCGCTTGTCACTCCAGGAGCTCACGTTACCCCGCTCCCTGAGAGGCTCTGCTTAAAATAAAATCCGCCGGCAGCCCTGGGGGAAGGCAGGCAGCCTGCCTGCTCTCGCTGCCGGAGCTGCCAAGAAGGCCGTGGGCGGCTGATTTCTGGGGTTACCCCGCGGGATAACAGGTTACCCCGAGACTGCCCTGCCGCGGCCCGAGCTGCAACAGGCCTTCAGCTCCTGACACCCAGACACCGGGGAAGCCCACACCGGCGTGGGTCGAGCGTGAGCAGCCACCACGGGGTCTTTTCCGAAGGACGTGAGAGGCTGGCGGCCTGCTCGGACAGCAGAGAGCGGCGAGCTAAACTTTAACCAGCTCCCAGAGAGCCTGGAAAGCCGGCATGTAAAAACAAACAGCGGCTGGCGAGCGTACAGAGAGCAGCGGGTCGCACCGGGCGCCTGGGAGCTGTGACGGGGGTGACAGCCCGGGGTTGCAGTGCTCCCAGCTGGGTTTGCGCAGCGCTGTGACCCCCCCTGGGGCAGGACCCACAACCGTCTGGTTCTGCCACTAAGTCACCGCACGCCCCGGAGCCAGGCTCGCCTCCCCAGACACCGGCCCCAATGCACTGCGACCTGGCCCTGTCTGAAAACCAGCCCCAGACACTGCTATGGGAGCACGGTCGAGCCAGGACGGGCCCTCGGCCCTGCGTGTCAGCGTCCCACTGGGCGACGGGACCCCCCCGGCCTCTCCCGCACAAGGCACGGGACACACCGCTCCCACAAGCTCAGAAAGCCCGCGTCTCCGGTGACAGGCGTGAAACAGAGCTGAGTTTTATCACTCTTCACTGCTTCTCTTTGATGTTTTTAAATTTTTTCTTTCCTAACCTCGCTAAGGAGCATCTCTGCTAATTAGGCAGGAACTGACAAAGCCATCAGCAGGCGCTGGCTGTGCCGGCTGGGAGGTGTCAGACCCTGCAAACAAAGATCTCCTTTTCCCCTCTCCCTGACGAACGCCCTCCCCGCACTCCACATCACAGCCGGGCGTTTGCCTCGCACCAAGGGGAAGCTCGACCTCCGGGCAGGGCAATTCCCTCTGCGGCCCCAATATGTTCTCTGTCCCCCGGGCTGGGTCAGCCCTGGAACCCCTCTGGCCTTCTTCCCCCGGCCTCTCCCTGCCCTGCACCCAGCTCCATCCCTCCGCCTTGCATTTTACTTCAGCTGGAGGAGCAGAAAACCAACGCTCCGGCTTCTAAAGAAGTTAAGGCGGAGCGTTTCGCCCCGGGGAAGGGAGCGGGGAGAGTCCTCTCCCTGCTTCGGGGGGCTGATGCCCAGGGAAGGGCAGCGAGGCGGCTGGATGGACGGCAGCCGCACCTCCTGCCCAGCCTCGGGGGAATGGCGACGCGACCACGACAGGGGTGCCAGGCTCAAATCGGATCAGCCCCGGCATCAGCAGGCGGTTTGGGCTGTTTCCTGCTGACGGCGATGGCCCCAGGTCGGTGGGGTCGCATCGAGCACGGGGTGGGGATGGGCTCTCCCTGGGTGACGGTGACCGGAGGGGACCCAAGATGGAACCAGGCAGCCTCATCCTCCCCTACCCGCTCCCTTCTGGCCCTGCCTTCCTCAGCAGGAAGAGCCGCCGCGACGTGGCTGATCCACCACCAGCTCCGAGGGATGCAGGAACAAAACCAGGATCAAGGGAGAAGCCCTGAGACCTGCAGTTTTCACCGGGAGCTTCCGCGGGGAAACAAAGCGGCAGACGCGAGGAATGCACTGGCCTGTTTGCCCAGGCGGCTCTCTGCCTCCGGCAGCGCGGACATGCCTCGGCTTGTCGTTGGAGAGCTATTGTTGCTCGGGGCTGGGGGCCTCTTTGTTTCCTTTACCCTTTCGCCAGGCTTGGTCACAGCCCGGTATGAAATTATTCAAATCATCTCGCTGGGCTTCACAGCAGAAGCCCTGTACGGAGTGCGCAGGCTGCAAAATCCCACGGGCTCCAGCTCTTGTCGGTGAGCCCCCGGCCCAGTACAGAGCACACTGGTCCATACTGGTTCCCCCTGCCCAGAGCAAAGAGTCCCGATATTCAAGCCGGTGACACCTCCAGCCCCAGCGCTACCATGCAAAAGCATCGTTAAGCCATAACCCCCCCCCGGCCCCACGCCAGCGCGTCAGTGGGAACTGGGGGGCTGCCGCGGGGCTCACCGCTGGATTTGGCAGCCAAGCTGGAGCAGGGAGAGCCCGGCTCTCCGGGCTGCACGTCCCCTGCAGTGGTGACATTTTGGTGCCACCATTGACAAGACAAAGGGCAGCAGAGACCTCTGTCCTGCCTGACTGCCGTTCCAGTGAGGCCACAGCAGAAACACCAGCCCCTTCTTAGGGGATGTGTCTGCATGTGGTCTGGGGCAAGGGGAGCCCCGTGAGCTGAGCACAACAGAGCCGAGAGAAATCTGCTGCTGGAGGAGCTGGTGCTGCCACCAGCTCAGCACGGGGAGGAGAGGCACCGGCCCAGAAGGGCTTCGGGGCAATTTAACCCAGCCCTGCAATTACCCTGGTGCCCACGCTGGTCTGGGAGCGGAGAACACCTTCCCCTCCGCCGACACCGGGCTGCCGGAGCCATCCCTGTAACCTGCAGCACAGGGCGAGCGCCAAGGGACCGGCAGAGCCTTTGAACGCAAGTCAGCTTCCCGGGATAGCAGGGTGTAACCGCTTGAAAAGGCAGCTCCACAAGAAACAAAAACGGCAGGGAAAAACCCGTGCACCCACCCTGCCGGGAGCCAAACAGGGAGGCCACGTCTGCAGCCAGGGCCGCACACGCCTTTCCCGGCTGGACGGGACCTGCTCCCTTCCCCAGCCGGAGCCTGCGAGGCGAGGGAGGGAAGAGCAGGAGCCTTGCAGAAATTCATTACCTTTCACATGACAGAGGGATCAGTCGGTTTCTACCAGAGCCCGGCGAGGTTTCCCTCATTGAAAACAGGAAAGAATCACAAAAATAATTAGAGAGATTTCATCTCAGCCAGCTTATGAAAGCACTGACTTTATACACAACAGATTGGCAACAGCACAAAGATGGATGTGAAAGGCAAGAGCATTTGCAATGTCAGACAGATCAGAGACAGAAGCTCATCAAAAAATGGCCCACGGCAGATGTAAGTTAAAAAAAGAAAAGAGGAGGGAAAAAAAAAAAAGAAAAGGAAAGGAAACGACCCTTCTGGAGATAAAAACCATAACTCCTGCCTGTGACACGGCGATATGCCCCCTCCCGCCTGCAGAAAGGATCCCTGGTGAAAGCTCATCATCTCCCTGGAGAGAACTGGGTTAAAAAATTTCAATTACTGACAGTCGCTGGCTGTGTTTTTTGGCCTTCCGCTAGCTCAGCTGGGAGCCAGCAGGATTTAGGGGCCTGAGGACAAATGTCAGCTGGAGGATCCTCCGGTGAGCTCCTGGGGCCAGGGGAGGCTGTAACTGGAAAGCTCCGGGCGGGATCTGGGGAGAGCGAGCCAGGCTGCGCCGCGCAGAGAGGCTGCTCGCGCCGGGTTCGGCCAGCCGTGCAGGCCTGGACCCTCGGAAGCGTGAGGAACAGCTCAACAAACAGGTGAAACGTTTTAAAGGGGGGGGGGGATGGGAAAGGACAGACTTCTCTAATTAGAAAAGAGGTTTGCACTTAGTCACCCAGCGTAGCGCCTGGGGCCCTAACTCCAGACACTGCTGTGCAAAGGCTGACAGCCCTCTCAGACACCAAGCTGTCAGCCTGCGCTTTGTAACCAGAGACAGCTTCCACCGGGGAAAACAACCTCTGTGCTCCTCACCCTTCCACACAGGCACTTCCAGCAGGGAGGGGCAGAGCCCCAGCACGACCCCATTCCACAGTGCCGGAGCTCGGGGACGTCTGCCCCACGGCACGTCCAGGGCAGCGGCTCTCGGGCACCGGAGGCTGACAGCGACCCTCGTTGATCCGATGAGCGAGATCAGCTCCGGTTCCGTGGGAACCATCGTTAGGAGCTCCCCGTTTCCAGACTTCTGCCTTGGGAGTGCAGCTGAGGAGCTTCCGAGCCTGGGGACATGGGTCCGAGCCAGGCTGTAGCGGGCAGCAGCAGGACGGCAGGCGTGCTGGGCGTCTGGGGGACCCCCAGCACCTATATGGCAAGGCTGGATGTGGCCCCTCTCAGCTCAGCCTCACTGGGAAGGCGACTCTTCCACGGCAGCTGAAACACAAGGACCAAGAATTAGCCGTAAGCCGCCATCTCGACGAAGCTACAGGGAGCATGCCCTGCCTCACACAGCCCAGACACCCAACAGATGGGCACCGCAGTCCCTGTCCCTCTACCCCAGGAAGCTGCTGCAAGGCCACAAGCAGGAGGCAATGCCCAGCACACAGAGCCCAAGCAGGAGGAAACGCAGTCTCTTGAGGCTTGCGCCCTCCTCCTCCCCTCCAGCATGGCTGGCTTCTCCCAGTTATTCCCGTGTTTGCAGTGGGATTGAGAGAAGGGCGTAGCAATGGCCTCATGATAAAGTGGGTAGAAGCCCAAGCCAGTTAAAAACGGTGTTGCCTGCATGGGAGGAACCCGCAGAGCGGTGCAGAACTGCCGCCCCAAAGGTGGAGCACCTTCTCCAGGCCAGATCACAGCCAGAGCTGACAGCAGCAACAACATCAAACGTGTCGCCAGCCCTTGTGTTCTGTCTGGAGAGGTTTCCAGGCAGACTGAGCTACGTGAAAGTCCAGAGTCAGAATTCAGCTTTTCACAGATCTCTCGATGCTTTTTGCACCCTGGTTACTGAGGGATGCTGGAGCAGGCGAGGGTGCTGACCCGACAGCGCTGCTGCTGAGCCCGTACTTCCAGCAGCGGGAAGGAGGGTTGAAGTTTCACACCGGGCAGTGCAGAGGGACGGCAGTGGGGCTACGGTGGGGACTGCACGCTCAGACCCTGCTCTTACAGTGCTGCAGGTGGGAACCCACAAACCAGCTGCCACGGAGCACAGGGCGACTCCGGCAGCGGAAGGGGAGAGCAGCCTGCAGCCTTCCTGCAGAAACAAAACGCTTTTACTGCCGTGACAAACGCCCTACTTGTTCCCAAGCCTGGGGACTCAGCCATTCCCTGTCCCCTTCACGTGGCAGCACCCATCACATGAGAGCTCGGCACTCGCAGGGGAGGAACGGGAGCCATGGCCGACTCAGCTGCACCAGGGCAGTCAGCTGGGCCTCCTCCCCTCTGGGGTGTAATTAGCCTCCTTGAAGTGGGCCGGGACTGCAATCCCTCAGCCCAGCGCCGAGGCCATAATCAGCCCAGCAGAGGAGGAAGAAAGGCCCCTCCAGCAGTCTGGGCCAGGCTCCCATCGTACACCCAGGCAACGGAAGGGCAGGTCACGCCATGGGCACGTTTTAACTGTGCAACGATGCTGCCTTTGGCCCGAGCAGAAAAGAACCACAAAACCATCACTATCTTTTCCAAACCACAATGGAAAGCCAGCAGCCAAAATGACGCCTCAAATCTCAGCTTCTATTTCAGCAGCATCAATTAGAGAGCTGCTCTTTTTGGATACTCGGTGGACCGCCAGCACACCAGCTCCCCACTGGCCGCAGCCTGGCCAGCCCACCGGTCTTGGAGTGCCCGAGACTGCCTCTGCCGTCCCTTTGCTCCCCCAGCCCAGAGGAAGGGGAGTTTTTTATGGGCTTCAAGTTATTTCTATTCATCTGCAGCTCTACGGGGACTAGAATAACACCGAGCTTACGCGCCAGGGTTACTTGGTACAGCTCCGGTCACAAGGCATTGTGTCTGGCTGGGCCCTCACGGCAGCAGTCACAGTAACAAAGCCTCTACTCACGCTTTACTGCCAGCAGCGTGTTCCCGTGGCAGCAGGCTACGGAGGTCACCAGGTATGGATGCGTCTCCTCCAGCTGCACCGGCCTCGGCGCTCCCGTTTCTTCATCCTTCCTGCCCAGGCGTCCTCTGGCTCCTTTCCCCCACGTGCACACCTCGCCGTCTGCAGAGGGATATGTTCCAGGCCAGGTTGGATGGAGCTCTGAGCAACCTGATCTAGTGGAATATGTCCCTGCTCATGGCAGGGGGGTTGGAACCAGATGATCTTCAAGGTTCCTTCCAACCCTTACCATTCTGTGATTCTATGATTCTATATGTACACCTTGCTGCACACAGAGCTCAACAGCAAACAGGCCTCCCATCTCCCTGGTACCACCCTGGGCTGTCTCCAAGGCCTGCCTTGGCCACAGCATGGACTGCAGGCAGAGGAAAGCCAGGGCCTGCTGCAGCCCAGGACACGGGGGCTTCAGGCTCACCTGCTCCGATGGCCACAGTGAAGGCATCCCCACAAGCCACCACGCTGACCTTCATTGCCTGGAGCCCCACAACCAGGTGGGGTACGCGGCTGTTGCGGCAGGAGTTGGTGCCCAGCTGCCCGTGCTGGTTGCTCCCAAAGGTGTAACACTGGCCAGAAGCTGACAACAGAGATGAGAGAAACAACTGGGTGTCACCCGAGGAGGCACTGAAGCCCCTGAAGCTCTTTGCTTTCTACTGTGCTGAGCATCCTGCTCCACAGAGCTCCAGCATTGGGAGAACAGTGCTTCCTGAGCCTCTCAGAGGCCTCTGCCCACGGGAAACGGAGGCGGGAGGAAGACAGCAAAAATGCAGGTCCTCCTTCAGGGATCTGGGCACGCACCCCTCACCTGTGACTGCAGCCGAGTGCGCTGTACCGATGTCAGCACACACGATCGGCTCCTGGTTCAAGGGGGCCGACTGGGCACACATGAACACGGTGGCCTCTTCCACCTGGTCCTCTGGGGAAGGCTCCTCTACTGAGCTGATCTGATCTAGGCCCAGCTTGTTACACCTGCATGGGGAAAAGCACAGCTCAGAGCCGGCTGAACGCACCCTGGCGCAGACACCCCGGAGACAAATCCTGCTCTAGCATAACTGCACCACCAGCAGTGAGATGCTGGGCAGCAGGATCACACAGAGATGTCTTCTAGAGCCTCCTGCTCCCTCTTCCTGGACTGGACAGGCCCCGGAGGCCACAGGCAAGCTCTGGAGCATAGTCCCTCACACCCCCCCTTACCTGTTGCTCCCACAAGCAAGAATCTGGTTCTTCACGGTGAGGACCATGGAGGAATCGATGCCGCAGATGACCCTCTGAGCCTCGTGGTCTGGCGGGACTGTGACCTGCTGGGGGGAGTTGTGGCACTCCAGGGTACCCAGCCCGAGCCGACCTGCAGGAGGAAGAGAGCAGGGCACAGCTGACGGCAACACAGAGCCTGAGCACACCCCACGAACGACGGCATCGACACGGCTGCTGCAAGAGCCCAGCCTGGGACCTGTCACCAGCAAAGGCGGTGAAACCCAAAGCGCTGGGGCCCTGGTATGCAGTGAAGCAGCTGCAACTCACCCACACCCACCTAGCCTGGCACATCTGGGGGGGACTGTGGGCAAGCAGGGCCAGGAGGGGAGTGGGAACAGGCAATGGAAGGCACAAGCCCTGTTTTGTGAAGCAGGCATCTCTTACCATTATCCCCCCTGCCCCAGGCAAACACTTCCCGTTCGTTGGAAACCGCCAGAACGTGGGACGCACCACAGGCCACCTGCACCATCTCGTAGCCCAGCAGGGCCTCCACGATCTTGGGCTGGCAGGGGAAGAGCAGCAGCCGTCAGCCGAGACCTCCCAGCCTGCCCGGCTGCTCCCATCCCTCCCACCCGGCCCCCCCAGCCTCAACACAGCGCTGGCAGCATCCCAGTTTTCATCCAACACAAACACCAGAGAATCTTTTTTTTGTTCCAAACAGCCTTCAAAGGGTTTAGAGACTACGTGCACAGAGCGCAGAAGATAACGCAAACATCTCTGGGGCGGAAGAAAGCAGCCAGCGCAACGGTTTGGAGAGGGAATAGGTTCAGCCGAAGGGTTGGGATTCGCCCCCCTGCCCGGGCGGGGAGTGCCAGGGGCTGTTAACGCACGCTCCGAGCAGGCAGGGGCTTGGTGCAGCGTGCGTTGGCTGAAAGGCTCTTGTGCGGAGGAGCTGTGAGCTATCGGCTACATGTTCGTTAGGGTGTGGAGAGACCAGCATCTCCACATTTTGCCCAGCCCCTGCTGTGACCTGCTGTTAGATCTGACACCTCGCCATAGTGAGTTTCTTTCTCATTATCTTCTTCAAGTGAAAAGCACCATTTGTCGGGACCTGGCTGCTGCTCCCAACTGGTCTCCCCCCCCCCAGCAATAAGCACCGAGCAATTCAGCTCCGGACAGAGCAGGAACTAACGAGCCAGCTGACCACAGTGACAAATGGCACCAGTCCCTGGTCTCGGCTGGAAGCCATCGGCTGCTGCCACATTCGAGGGTAGGCGAGGAAGAAGCTGGAAGGGAGCGACGGGCCCTCAGCCCTGGTGTTCCGAGCCAATCGGAAACACACAGCTCTTCTTTAAATACTGGCTCTTTTGAAAAATAACTTTTCTCAGTGAACCCTGGCAGCTGCAGGCCAAGAGTGAAGCAGGCAGGTGTGTGATTGGAGGCAGCCTCCAAGCTGGGAGCCTGCCAACAGCAACCACAAGGCAGCTCTTGACTTCCCCCACGCTCAAAGGGATCATTGTGTAGGGGGGGGGAGAGAGAAAGCGAGAGGCAGGTTGGATTTTTAAAACCCGCAGTGACAGGGGGAGGAGGGGGAGGGGGTCGGATGCCAGAGCGTGCCTGGGATGCACGTCCCTGGAGCGGGGATGAGCCCTCTCACGTGGCGCAGAAGGCACGATCCATCCCCTACCCTGGGGCAGCTGCACGCCCAGCACCCTCACGACAAACCTGGCTCACGTCCGTGAAGTTTCCGTGCCCCAAACAGCCATTGCTGCCGCTGCCGAAAGTCATGATTATCCCCCTGTCTGGAAAAGCAGAAAGAAGTGGTGTTACTGGCACAGGTGAGGCCCTGCAAGGCACGCGCAGCCCGTGGGGCCGGCCGCGGCTCCCGGGACCCACTCTGACTCACGACTTGCTGGGGGGGCAGAGGCCTTGAGCAAGATTCCAGAGAGCAGCAGCCTCGATGTGCTGCGACAACTCGCCAAACAAACAGCAGAAGATAGGAGAGCGCTGAGATAACATTATTGCAGCTGTGTACGCAGGAACTGCTAACTCCACGGTCTGGCAAGGTGTTAAGTACGCAGAGGCGCTCACCGAGCAGCCACCCGGCAGCGGGCTGGCAGGAAGCTCCACGGAGAGGTAGGACAAACACATGCCTACGAAGTTTGCCAGCTGCATATCTGTCACTTGCTGCCCTGATCCCCAGCAGAAGTGCAAACAAGGCTCCCAAAGGACCACTGGGAGGGCTTTGCTGCACAAACACGGCCTTGGGCGGGTGTGCGTGCTCCCCTCCCAGCCAGAACGTCTCCTGGCCCACTCTAAGGGGGGCTTCAGACCCTGCCGTCCTGTGGCTGAGGACAACCGGCCCTGCAGAAGCTCACGCTGGCTTCTCACTGCTTGTGTCTGCATCACACTCCCAGAGCATGTGACAGAGAAAGGCTGAACTTCCCAGACACCCCTCACACTGCAGTCCCCAGGCCAGTTCTGGCTTCAGGTGACACCAGTGCAGCCAGGACAACAAATTTGTGGTCCTCCCTGCACCAGACAGACCTTTGGGACCAAGTTGACCAGTGTGGCATCACAGAAGGACCGTACGTGCCATTTCCGACCCCGACCTGATGTTACAGGCTACAAAGCCTTTTGTGTCACCCCAGCCCAGTGCACCTCTCGGGTTCCTCTCCGAGCAGGCTCCCCAGGCAGTCACGCTGCATTTGCAAGCCAGCTGCCATGCAGAGGGGCCTGGGACTCAGCCAGGTGGCAGCAGCTCACCTGTGAGGCAGGCTGTGAAGAGATCACCGCAGGACACGTGTTTGATGGTCACGCCAGACTGGCCCTCCAGAAAGCGGGACACAAACTGAGGCTGGAGCTGCTCGGTGGCTCCTGGGAGAGAAGGGCCTCCCGCAGCACCCATCGGGGAAGCCTGGCGGAGGGAAGACATGCCGACTGCCACACCTCTGTGCAGCAAGAGCTGTGCTGGAGAACTCGGAAAAGCCCACTCCCGCAGGCTTAGCAATGTCACCCATACCCTGGACCAGCCTGGGGGATGCAGCACTAGGGCTTATGCGGTGAGCAGAAATGTCTCCTCCTCAGAAATCGCACATCTGAGGCTTCCATGCCCTCTGCCTGCCCCAGGTTCCCCATCACTCACCTCCCACATGATGAGCCGTCCCGACTTGGTGACCCCGGCCTTCTGCGTCCTGCCAGCAGACACCTGCACCACTTCGGTGTTAAGCATGGGCAGGCGGAGGGGGGTGGTGATCCCGCTCCCCCAGGTGTAGATGGATGACAGCGGAGGAGGGATTCCTGTCCTGGCTGAACCACCTCGAACACCTACGGGTCAAAGAGAAATCATGAACCCAGAGCCCTGACTCTCCTCCCTCAGGAAGAGAAATGACAGCAGGCATCTGGTCTGGGTGCCAGCATCGCTGTCTGCCAGTAAGCATGGCCGGACCAGTGCCGGTCCAAGGCTGGCAAGGGGCTGCTGGGGAGCTCCCAGCCAGGGCTGAGAGCAGCACATGGGAACAGCTCCTTGCGTTTCATCCCAGAATTGAGGCAAGCGGCACCACGACAGCTCTAGCCTCATTGTTACCAGTGCCAGCTGCATTGCCCTGCGCCGGACACCCCTCCTCAGCACACCTAGCTGGTTCCCACCCTTTGCTGGGAACAGCAGAAACTCGATTCAAGGGTTCAAAATGTAGAAGAGGCAGCTGGAGAAAGAGCGCTGCTTGGTCCCCAGAGCTGAGGTGTCCCTGGGCTCCTCCAGGGCTCAGGGGAGGTGATGTCTCTGACCTTCCTCTCTCCAGAAGCTCAAGTGCCTCTCTGACTCCCTGCCATAAAAAGGAAAGCTCCTTCCCAGTGGAGCTGTGTTGAACACACCGTGCCAGGACTCACCCCGCGGCCTGGCGCTGCTCACTCGTCCCCCCGTCCGGCTGTGGGTCACTGTCGGCACGGGAGCCAAGGGTTTTTCAGGCCTGCCAAACCAAAATCCAGTCCTTAACATCAGCTTGGCCCCAGAGATCCTGCAGAGCCCTGATCACAGAAGGTCTGGGCAGAGCTACAGCATAAGCCACGGCTGAACGGCTCACAGAATGGCCTCAGCAGGTGCTTTGAACCACCTGAGAGAGGGGAGTTGGCATCAATTTGTTTCCCCCTGAGCTCACAACTCTCTATTCACTCTTACTGCGATGACAAGCCCACACCTGCCCTGGCACCTGCCCTGGCCCCGAGCCACGGGGCCAGGCTCAGCCCGCGGCAGCTGGACGTCGGGTAAGGCAGGAGAGCTGCACGGGGACAGTGAGCCGGTCAGACACGCTGTGGGCTGTGGCAGCCCCTCCCAAGGGACACTAAGGCGGCAGCGTCACTTGCCTTCTCATTTTGACACTGCCCACGTCGGTGTAGAGGTTTAGAAGGGGCCGAATGCAGATGGCCTGGGCCATGATCTCATTCAGCTGGGGCCGCTTGGAAGGATCCAGGTTCAGCATGCTGAGGATGAGCTGGCGCAGGTCGGGGCTGTATCTATCTGATATCGGGGCAAACGTCCCGCTCATGATCTTCAATACTAAGGCAGGAAGATTCTGGAGAGAAAACAACGGAGAGACATACAGTGGCTGGGCGGTCAGAGGTGAGGCCAGGAAGTTCTCAGCACTGCCCTCTGCCTTCACACCTCCAGGCTCAGCGAGAAGAGTGATCCAAGCATACATTTCCACCTCTGTAAGAGGCCACGGCTCCCTGCCCTACGTGTAAACCATATCCCTCTTACCGCAGCTTCGAAAGCCCTCTTGAGGCTGGCAAGTTCGTACAGCACACAGCCCAACGCCCAGATATCACTCTTCTGGTTGTAAGGTTTCCCTTCGCAGAGCTCTGGGGAGATGTAGCACGGCGTTCCCACAACCTACAAGAGACAAAGAAATTTACCACGACACTGTGAAACTGGGGCAGCGAGGTGGAAGGAGAAAGGCTGGGTTTAGAGCCCAGTGCACAGCCTAGAGCACCACCAACCGAAGCTTAGCTGGGCTTTTGTTCCCTGGTGTCAACATCTGCCTGACAACCTCAGTAAAAAACACAAGGATTTGTCTTTCCGGTGACCTCCTTTGCACATACACAGATTATCTCTAATTTTGCTCCTATCCACTGGAGTGAATCAGAGCCCAGAGGAAGGAGCGTGATATAAACATCTCTTCGGGCTAGACCAGGTGGGGAATGATACTCAGGACTCAAGCAGACAGAGGAGATTAAGACAAGGCAGGACGGCGGGGCACAGGCAGGAATTCAGCTGCCAAGTTTGTATCAGATGAGCCTGCAAACACCACCCTTCCCACTGTGACAGTGGGAGGAACCCTGTCTACCCTCACCAAACCCTGTCTGCCCCCACCAGCGGGCCCAGACAGCCCATCCTCTCCCAGGCTTGGGCTGACAGGTCTTTCTCACCTTTCTGCAGCCCACAGAGCTGCAGCAAACTTGGGCGTGAAGACATCAGCCTGTATAAACTCCAAGGAGCAAAGCAGCATGGCGACACTCAGATGTGGCCTACTGCAAGTATCTCAGAATCACAGAAAGGTAGAGGGTTGGAAGGGACATCTGGGGATTATCTAGTCCAACCCCCCTGGCAAAACAGGGTCACCTAGAGCAGGCTGCCCAGGACTGCGTCCAGTGTGCTGCACCCAACCCCGCTGCCTACAGCAGCTTCCAAGAGCCTATCGTGAGCCAAGACCAGAGTTTCCAGCCTGCTGCCACAGTGGTAAGCGGTTCCCCTGCAAAGCCAAGCCACTCACTGTGTAGGCTTTGCTCTTGCTGCTCAAGATTTTGGAGATGCCAAAGTCTCCGATCTTGACAATCATGCGATGTTTGTCCAAGAGGATGTTCTGAGTCTTCAGGTCGCGGTGCAGGATCTGCTTGGTGTGCACGTGGTGGAGAGCCAGGAGGATCTGCACGAAGAAGTGGAGGATGGTGTCCTCATCCAGCAAGGAGTTACAGCGCTTATGGATAAACTCCGCCAGCGTGCCCCCTGCGAAGAACAACACAGGGCTATCGGCAAGGGTGGCTGCACAGGGCAGCGCAAACCCAGCCTAAAAGCCGGGGGAATTTAGCCACAGCGTCTTAACAAGCCAAGCGCACAGAAAAAAGCACGGCCTGGTGCGACAGGCAGCACGTCCTCCAAGGCTCCCGAGCCTGTGCGGAGAACGGTAGCAGCACAGTTGGTGGGACACAGAAACAGCGAGAGAGAAGTTACTGTTGACACATTGTCAAAGGCAGCAGGAAAAGAAACGCTAAAATTACAGCTCTTCAAGGAGGACATGAACCTCGATGGCAGAACAAGATAAGCCTGTTCTGCAAAAGAGAATTCTTGCAGTCCGAGAGGCCCCTGTCGAGAAGGGGAGGTCCAGATTCAGGGCTCATGTACAGCTTTTAATGAACCCTCACGCAAATGTTGATTTCATCTTAAACTCCACAGTGAATCTTGTTAGAAATCACACCTTCCCAGAGCTGTGGGACCAGCAGCGTGGCCGAGAGCCGACGCAGGGAAATGCATGTGAAGCCAAGGGCAGATGGTAGCACACTCCTCAGCGACAGAGGTGTTAGAAATCTCTTTGTTTTGGACATGATTAGCAGGTGTAAGGCACAGAGTCACAGGGCAGTTGAGGTTGGAAGGGACCTCAGGTCATCTGGCCCAATCCCCTGCTCAAGCAGGGCCACCGACAGCTGGTTGCCCAGGACCACAACCTGACTTTTGGGTATCTCCAAGGATGGTGGCTCCGTAACCTCTCTGGGCAACCTGCACTCGGTCACTTAGCTCACGGTCAACTTGGTGTCCACCAGGACCCCCAGATCCTTTTCTACAAAGATGTCTGCGCAAGAGAGAGGTGTTTGGACTCTCTGGAGGTCCAAAGCACAGGATCTCATCAAGAAGCACAACATGGGGCCACAGCAGCCCGACCCAAGGAGAGCTGAGGACTTGGCAGCCCCAGGATCTGCTGAGGAACCAGCTGCAGGCACCGGGGGAGATCAGGGCCCACCTGGGGCGTACTCCATGGCGATCATGAGCGCCTTGTCCTCCAGGAAGTTCTCGTAGTACTCGATGACGTTGGGGTGGCTGAGCAGCTTGAGGACCTGGCACTCGTTCTGCGCCGCCAGCCGCTCGTCCTTACTCATCTGCTCCACGGGGATCTGCTTCAGGATCACCAGCTTCTGGTCAGCCTTGCGCAGGCACAGGTGCACGATGCTGCGGGGACACGGGCTCAACGCGGGGACGGGGCCTGGCCACCGCCCTGGGGTGACAACATGGCCCCTGTCCCCCCCGTTGCCATGATAACAGGGCCTGCTCACCCCCCTCCCCCCGGGGTGTCACACACCCAGTGCCGTGTCACCCCATCGCCATGGCAACAGCCAGGACCTGACACCCCCCCCCCGGGGTGCCAGACGCTGGCTGACCCCCGCGTTGCCATGGCGACAAGGCCCGTGCACCTTGTTGCCGTGGTAACGTGGCCTGCGGCCTCCCCCCCTCCGCGGTGCCACACGCCCAGTGCCCCCCCGGGGCCGCTCTCACCCGAAGGCCCCTCTCCCCACCACGCGGATCCGCTCGTATTTCTCCATCGCCGCCCCGGCCGGGCCCGGGCTCCGCCCGTCTCCATGGAGACACTTCCGGGAGCCGCTACGGCGGCCGCGGGCGGACGAAACAACGCGGGCCGCGCCCATCCACCCCCCCACCCCCCCCAACAGGGCTCCCCGCTCCGGTCGGAAGGGGGGGTAACGGCACCCCACGGCGGCCTGGCTGGGTCCCCCCGCGCCCGGGGGAGAGGGGTTCGGGGTGCCGCGGGCCTGCCGCCCCCCGTCCGAGGAGCCGCCATCGCCGCCGTGCCACCCCCCCGCGGCCACGCCACGCGGCCATGCCGCCATCTAGCGACACCGGGGCGGGGGGGGGAGGGGTGTCAGCGGGGAGGCGTGGTCAGAGTGGGAGGCGTGGTCAGGAGGAGGCGCGGTCAGGAGGAGGCGCGGCCGATGGGAGAGGCGAGGCCGGCGGGGAAGGCGTGGTCAACTGGGGAGGCGTGTCCATCCCGGCCCCGCCCCTCGGCCCCGCCCTCCCGCGCCGCCGCGGCCCCGGGCCGCGGGAGCTGGGCGCGATGGGCCCGGGCTGGCGGGCGCCGTCGGCCGCGCTGGTGGGCGGCAGCGTGGCGGTCTTCGGGGGACTGCGGCGGGCGGCTCGGGCCCTGCCCCGGCCCCACGCCGTGCGGAGCCGGCCCGGCCGCGCCTGGCGGTGGTGGAACCTCCTCGTCTCTTTCGCACACTCCGTGCTGGCCGGGCTGTGGGCCCTCTTCAGGTACCGGGGGGGGGGGGCGTTTGGTGGGTACACAGTCTGCGAACAGGGACGTGCGCTGCGGGGGCCCCCCCCGGGAGCACGACCCCGGGCGGGGAGGTCCCCGTGCTCCCCGTCCCAGCGCCCAAGGCTGACCCCTTCCTCCCCTCCTCCCCCGCAGCCTCTGGCACTCCCCGGAGCTGCTCTCCGACATCCAGGACGGCTACAGCGTCTCGGGGCACCTGCTGGTCTGCTTCTCCTCGGGTAAGGGACCCCCCCACACCCCACACCCCCCTTCTTCAGCCCCCGGCTGCTCCCCGCGCCTCCTGCCTTCCTCACAGGCATGGAGCACGCAGGCTGCCAGCCCCCGGCCCTCTCCCCGTGCTCAGCCAGGGCAGAGGCGTTCCCGACGCCTGGAGCACGGTCACGCCACCCTGCCCCTCCTTGCTGCTTCCCATCACCGCAGCAAGTGACGGTGTGCAAGCCAGACCGCCCCCCTCAACACTCTCTCCCTCATCCCGCAGGCTACTTCATCCACGACAGCCTTGACATCATCTTCAACCACCAGTCCCGCTCGTCCTGGGAGTACCTGGTGCACCACGCCATGGTGAGTACGGCCTGGGAGGAGGTGAAGGGACGGCACCAGGGAGCTGCCACGCACCCCGGGGCTCAGCCGTGCAGGTTTCATGCGCTGCGGTGGGGCAAGCCGGAGCCCTTCCCTCCACTTCGCCCCGGCTGCCAGGTAACAAGGTGAGGGTGCCCGGCAGGGCAGGACGCCTGCCAGCGTCGGCTCGGAGCGCTGGGAGCCAGACAGGCTGCCGCGCCGGGCGAGGGAACAGCCGGAGGCTGGTCCCAGCTCCCCGTGCAGGGAGGTGTAACTGGTTCTGGGGGAACTGGCTCTCCAGACTGGTTTTTCCTTGGCCCAGGTGCCTGGCAGGCTGCTGGGATCTCGGGGAAGGTGAAGGAGTGGGGGCAGCAGCACCGCATATGCCCAGACCTTGGTGGGGAAGGACTCACCTCCCCCAGGGCGAGGAGAGCTGACCCTGCTGTGTGTCATCCTCCCCCTCCAGGCCATCTCTGCCTTCGTCTCGCTCATCATCACCGGCCGTTTCCTGGTGGCAGCGATGCTGCTGTTGCTGGTGGAGGTGAGCAACATCTTCCTCACTGTCCGCATGCTGATGAAGATGAGCAACGTGCCTTCCCCGGTGCTCTACGAGGTCAATAAGTACGTCAACCTGGTGATGTACTTCGCCTTCCGCCTGGCACCCCAGTCTTACCTCACCTGGTACTTCCTCCGCTACGTGGAGGTGCAGGGCCAGGGCGCCTTCCTCACCGCCAACCTCCTGCTGCTCGATGCCATGATCCTCATGTACTTCTCCCGCCTCCTCCGCTCCGATTTTTTCCCCTCCCTGCGCAAGGGCTCTGCAGGGAGAGATGTGGATGGTGAGAAGTTTCTGATAGACTGAGACGTGCGCGCCGAGGGGGACCCAGGCTCCGGCTCCTGGAGGCCTTGGCCTCTCCAAACCTGCTCTGATGTGCCTTAGGGCTCACGCCCTGGCCCCGGGCCCTTCCTTCACCCGCTCTGCTGCCTAGAAGCGCTTCTCCGCTGGACCGACCCGACAGCCTCGCTGAACCACAGGGACGCTGCCGAAGCCAGGGGTACGGCCGGCGGAGAAGCAGCCCAAGCCGGCTTCCACGCAGGCAGCTGGAGGGCCAGGGGTGGCTGCGTTTCGCAGCTGATGGCCTGAGGGTTGCGATGGAAGGGACGAGTCCCTCCCATGGTGATGTTGGGTGTTACGTGCATTAAAATCGGTCTGGTTACTGCTGCTGCAGCACACCTGGGCTGGCTTTTCTGTGGGGCAGAGCAGGGTCTGGGGAAGGATGGGGGGCACGGGAAAGGACGTGGCCCCATTCCCAGCAGAAGGCTAGCAGTCCCCGAGGAAGGAGAGGGCACGGTTCTGCAGCTCGCTTTGCTCTAGGGACCCTCCAGGGACACACTCAAGCCTGCTGAGTCCTACCAGCCCAGGAGCACCGTGCTGAGCCTTGAATAGCAAGTCCCCATCCCTCCCACGGATGGGTCCCATCCCTCTTCCCCACTCATCTGCTCTTCCAGAGCCCCGGGGCTGCGCAGGGAGCAGTGGAGGGGAGCCAGGAGGCTGCCGAGCCTTGCTGCCATCCCTGACCTGCCCAGCGTCGAGGAGCCTGGCTGGGCTGCATGACTCACTCGGCAGCCACGTGAAGTGAAGCTGGCATGGGAAAGCCATGTGAGGCCACGGACTCTTCCTGGAAGACTGCTGCACGCTTGCATCCCCTCCGGAGCGATCATCACCAACACAGCGCAGCTCTGGGCCCTCCCCTGCAGTGGCAGCACCAGGCTGCCTCCAGCAGTCCCCCCAGAGCGGTGGGAGGAGATTGGGGCTCGGCTCCCCGGGAGAGCAGGCCCAGAACCGGCCCAGCCAGTCCTGTGGAGAACCAGAGCACAGGGAAGGCAAATCCTGCTGACGTGACAGCTCCGGGATTGCAGCGGACTGGCAGAAAGCAGTGGGGCTTAGAGACTCCAGCCCGGACCCTGCTGCAGGACAGGACCCATCCAACCAACCCCACCACCAGCCCAGCTGGGCAGAGACAGGCACTGCGGTGGAAATTAGCTGGTGATTAAGGGGGAGAGGTGGGGGATCACCCACCTTTCCTCCCCTCGGAGAGCGGGGGAACACCCCACAGGCCCCGGGTCCTGCCGGGACTCCCCAGCGTGCACCAACACCGCAGCGGGCGCGGGGGGTCTGTGCTGGGAGCAGCCTGGCAGCCGGAGCGGAGATGTGACACCCGGGATGCCGCAGGGGCAGGGAACTCTGCCAGCTCCAAACCCACCGCCTCGCCCCCTCCTCGCTCGAAGCAGAGCCCAGCAGCCCCGCACTGAGCTGCGGGAGCCCCGGCATGGCACAGCCTTACCCTCAGCAGCACACCCCAACAGCTTCGCATCTTCCCAGCTGCAACTTAACCCCCCGCAGCCTCTGTGCACCAACTCCACCTGCAAACACCCCACACAACCAAGCCTGTTACCCCTCACCCCAATCACTGCACCTTTCCCCTTGTCTCCTCACACAGATGGCTCTGCCCCAGCAGGTCACAGGCTCAGCTGGACCAGCCCACACTCCCACCGCCCTTCCAGCAGCATGGAAGGGTCAGGCATGACAAAGCTTCCCAAAGCAGGGAGCCCCAGCTCCTCACCGGTTCCCCTCCTGGCTTCCAGCCAGAGCATCTCCCAGCCGCGCAGCAGCACCGGCCGGGCCGGGGCAGCTGCGGGTCAGGCCGGCTGCCAGCCCGGAGCGAGAGGCAAGCGCAGCGAAGTGAAGAGCCAGACGGCAGCAGCCGCCGGGCTAAGTTGAGGCAGGGTCAGGGCCGACTGCAAGTCATGCTGATATGAAATCCCTCCGTGCTGCCGCACACACCCGCCCTGAGCCCCAGCTGCTGCTGCTCAGCCCCTTCCCAGGCTGTGCCCAGCCGAGGGCAGGAGGTTGGGTCACGATCCTCAAGCCCAGGGGCCAGCAGGAACACCAGCCCCGGGAGGGAGCGGGGCTGCCCAGGTCCTCGCACCCCGTACCCAGCAGCGGGGCTGCGCCCGCTGCTCAGCCTCACCCGGCTCTGCACAGCTGCCCAACAGCCCTCGCTCTCTGGGTCTCAAGCCCCTGACCCAGGCCTGGGGAGGGCGAGGGACAAGAGCCTGCGTTCTGGCCTGCGCCCAGGGTGCCAGCAGAGCTCTGCACAGCACCTGTGGAGCCGCACCAGCACCCAGGGAAGCAGCAGTTTCTCCAGGCAGCTTCTCACCCCTTACAGCATCTCCTGCCTCCCCTCCCAGCCCAGCCCAGCACCCCCTGGGCCCAGGGAGAAGGAGAGGGTGCTTCCAGACAGCCCACACTTCCAACCCCAGGTTTCAGAGCAGGCTGACTGCAGCCAGGGTCTGCCCACATAACTGCTTTCAACACCCAGAGCCACCCTCTGCAGACAGGGCAAGGGTGAGATGGTCAGCCGGCCTCTCCACCCCACCACCACAGCCCCCGGGCTGCCCCGCAGCCTGCCCTGGTGCCCCCACATCGCCCTCCCACCGCAGGCAGCTTGCAGGGTACCCAGCGCCTGGAGCTGCGAGCACCGGGCGAAGTCCCAAGCCACACAGCCCAGCACAGGTCTTCACCCCGAGGTCCCCAGGCGCAGTAATGACTGGGGTGGTTCCCCTTTCCACCCACCCCCCTCCCGGGACTCCGCCGCCCTCTGCAAGAGGCTGGAAGGAACTCGGTGTCCCCCAGCCCAAGAGCTCAATCACCCCGATCAGTGTTTGGTCACAGCTTTCATCTCAGTCAAGTGTAACCACACACTTGGGATCAAGTACCCCTCCAGGCCTTGCCGTACTTCACCTCCATTTCCACATTCCTGTGACTCTCCAAGCACTCTGAAAAGCCAGTTTAATCTACAAATTTGAGGAAGCAAAAAAAAAAAACTGCTGAGGCAGCAACTGCAGCTAGTTTGGGAACAGCCCTGATGAGGGCCACGAACCCCGGGAGGTTACAGGCGATGTTAACATGAACAGAGTGAGGGAAACCAGGCTGCAATTCACACGCTGCAGCGCGGGGATCGTGCCAGAAAAAAAACCAACCACGCAAAGTCCCCATGATGGGATTAGCTCGAGGGCTTCGTTGAGTGAAGCTTGCAGCATAAGCAAACAGCTGATGCACTCGGAAAACGGGGTGACACTCTGCTCGTGCCAGATCTGAACCACAAGCAGGTTTTTGTCATGGTTACCACCTACCTCCTGGGCGCTCCTCAGAAGGAAGCTACGTCAGACACCGAGAACACGGATCACAAACACGTGCTAATTACACAGGGCCACAAAATGCAGGGGGACACCAGAGGTCTCGAGCAAGCAGGGGTATCAGATTCGGAGCAGCGTCACCCCGTGTTCACTGACAGCTGATGGAACAGGTCCCCAGTGCAGAAGACCCCAGGGTGGGACTCTCGGGAGCAGGCAGCTCTGCCCACCCAGTGCCAGGCTGCAGCAGGAGGGAGGGAGGGAGGGAGAAACCCCTTTACTGAAACGAAGCCCCCAAAGTTCCCTGGGCGCTCTCTTTCACATGGGCCATGCTGTCACAAAACACAAGAGCCCCTCAGTGGTGTCACAGGGTTTATTCTCCTGTCTGTACAGTCCTCAGTAGACGCAGTTTAGATGATTCCGATCTGGAAAGAAGCAAAGCGTATTGAAACAGATGTTACGGTGGCAGAAAGGCAGAGCCTCCACCACAGACATCGCTGCCAGGGCTGCATCTCCCCAGGATTCCCCTCCTCCGAGGACAGGCTTCTTCCTCCCAGACCTGCCAAGTGCCTCACAGAACTGCTTCAAACATTTACTCCACGGTGAGCCCTGTGCTAACCCACAGCGCATTCCCCTGGTCCTGCCAACCTCAGCCACATCCAGCACTGCTCTGCCTGCTGCCTCCAGCCACCCGCACGCCAGAAACCCTCCTTCACCCAGGCCGGCAGCGCAGCAGTGCCCCCGGCATAACTCCCCCGTGTTAAACGAGCTGCCAAGAATGCTGTTAGGACAAATGCTGTGTCAACCCAGAGGCTGCAGGGCAGTTTCTGCACACTCCCTGCTAATACTCTGGAGTTCTTGTAGTCCCGTGGCACAGAGCCCCTCCCTGGGGGAGCTGGAGAACAGCAGGAATTCTCCCTCGGTCACTTTTCCCACCTAACCTCACATCTTCCAGGCAGAATTGCGTTTTGCTAGACAATGTGGTCTTGCTTCCGAACGCTCAGATCCTGTCTAAGCACAAGGACACTCCACAGAAATGCTGCTGTACCTGAAGCACAAGTACCTCACCTGTACACCAGGAAGAGCAACCAGACACAGGAGATACCAGACAATGGGAGCTGCAAAGTTTCAAAGATGTCTCACCTTGTTGGCTACATCCAGGGCATCATAATCTGGAGCCAGTCGGACATAAGCCTTCTTCTCCCCATCAGGCCTAGATAGCAACAGGAGGCATCAGTACAGGGGCACACAACTCCTCCCACCTGCTCCACGATCCTGCTATAGCAGTGTGCATCAGTGGTTCCTTTGGAAACATCACTTTACTCAGTGGTAAAAAACGTTCACATCATTTGCACAAGACTCCCTGGGTGTTGGAAGAGCTCCCCGATGCAGCTGACCCTCTAGTCTGCCAACATCGCCCAATTCCACTAAGATATTGGCAGACACAAGTTGCATTTCTCAAAACTTCAACACTGAAAACACTGTGGAGCTTACTGCCACACCCCCTGAGAGTACCCACAACTGCCGAAACCCACACATGTTCCCATCTTCTGCTAAAAGCCACTCGGGATTCTTGAGGCACTTCACACCCCCCAGCGACCTACTCTTCCCCTGTTCTCACCTGATCAACGTGTTGACCTTGGCCACATCGATATCATACAGCTTCTTGACAGCCTGTTTGATCTGGTGCTTGTTTGCCTTGATGTCGACGATGAAAACCAGAGTATTGTTATCCTCTATCTTCTTCATTGCCGACTCTGTGGTCAAAGGGAACTTAATAATGGCATAATGGTCCAGCCTGCAGGAGAGACCCTGTGGTTACCATAGGGCTGGCAGATGCCACCTCTGCACTTCAGGGGCTTTCAAATGCCATAGGTACCATCTAAAAAAAGTTTGGGGTGCATCAGTTGCCAAAAAAAGTTCTCATCACAAACTTTCAGGCTTTGGTCGCTTGAAATCATCACTTGCATCCCGAATACCCACCGCAGCACCCTGCCACCAAGGCGTGGGCTCAGCTCACAGGGCAGCAGGCTGACAAGGTGTCACCCTGGGACCTGCAGCAAGGCACAGATCCCCACACCGGCCCACGGTGCCGCCCCCAGCCCGGCAGAGCCCAATACCCCACACCTACTTGTTTCTCCGTGGGGCACTCTTCCGGGGGTACTTGGGCTGCCGTCGCAACCGCAGGGTCTTGGGCCTGCGGAAGGTGGGCGACGTGCGGATCTTCTTCTTCTTGTGGCTGTGGACCCCCTTCAGGACGGCCTTCTTGGCTTTCAGCGCCTTGGCCTTCGCCTCCGTCTTCGGAGGCACGGCTGCAACGACAGCTCAGTCAGCACAACCAGACTCTGGAGGACCAGGATACGTTCCCCCACCCAAACGGGCCACAGCTCCCCCCACCACGCAACCCAACGCGCGAAACCTCTCCATGCAGCCCACGCTCCCTCACCCAACCAAGATCAACCCCAAAAACGCCCAACGGAGTTGAATTTTCCCCCTTCCTCCAAAGAAACCGATCTCCCACTGCACCAACGGACGGGGGGGGCACTCGGTCCCTCCCCATCTCCCTCATCCCCCACAGACCCCGAGGGTCCCAGCGCTGAGATGGCGGGCCACCCTCTCTCAGACACCGGGGCCGGGCCCGCTGGTGCAGGCCTCTCCCGCCACCTCCACGTGCCCACGGCCCAGCACCGGCGCGCAGCCCTCCCTCACCCCACCGCTCACCCCGGACCCCCCCACACCGCCTCCACCCGCACCCCGCGGGACGCCCCGGCACGACCCCACGCCACCCGACAGACCCCACCGCCCCGGGACCTCACCCTCCTTCTTCGCCTTGGGCGCCATCTTGGCCAGGCGGAAGCCGAAAGGGGTCTCCCTCTCCGCGCCGCACGGGTTTATAGCCCCAAATCTCGCGAGAGTTCGCGTCCAACTCTCGCGGCGCCCGCCGGGAGTGGTAGTGAAAGCGCTTTGGTTCACTCGCATGAGCAGCACCACGCCCCGCGGAGCCTCATGGGAGTTGTAGTCCTGAGAGCTGGCTCTCCCGCGTCCCCGCCGCCTCGACGGCGGGGGGCCGGGATGAGACCCGATGTGGGGAGGGTTAAACGGGGTCCTGTCTGGTGGGTAACAGCGCGGTGGCCCAGCCCCAGAGGAACCGGCGTCCTGGCCCTTCCCCCGCCCCCGGAGAGGCGGGGGAGGGGCCAGGACGCCGGTTCCTCCGGGGCTGGGTGTGCAGCGCCGAGCACCGGTACCAGAGCCCGGTGATTCGCGGTAACGGGGACACCCCCCCGACGGAGGGGACCGGGACGGGGTGGGGACACGCGGGAACGTGAGGATACGGGTGGACATGGGGATGCATGGGACATGGCACGCGTGGGGACACGGGTGGGACGTGGGGACAAGCTCGCTCTGGGACAACGGGGGACCAGTGGGACGCGGGATGCTGCGGCTGGGGTGTGGGCACAACTGGGACGCTGGGACAGCGGTACCCTGGTGTGCAGGGACGTGGGGGACGGCTGGGACAAGATGGGGACAGCCACACTTGGGGACACGGGGACAGCTGGGACATGGGGACAGTGGCACCCTGGTGTGCAGGGATGCGGGGGATGGCTGGGACACCAGGGACAGCCACACGTCGGGACGGCTGGGACATGGGGACCGCCATACCCTGGGGTGCCACATTCGGGATGTGGGGACAAGGGGACAGACGTAGGGATGGCTGGGACACGGGGACAGCTGCACCCCAGGGTGTGGGGACAGCCACATGCGGAGGGTCTCGGGGTGGCTGGGACCTTGGGGTGGCTGGGACGCAGGGACAGCCACGCCTGGGGACACAGAGACAGCCGTACGCCGGGATGCTGTGCGTGGGGACAGCTGGGACATCGCCGCTCCCTGCTCGCTCTGTCCCCAGGCCTCACGGTGGCCCTCGTCCCGCCCCCGCTCCCCCCGGCCACCCCACGGGACGATGAACGTGCTGGCTCCGGTCCGCAGGGACAGGGTCATCGCCGACCTGCCGCCGGTGAGCAGTGTGAGGGGGGGGACACACCGGCCCGGGGGTGGCCTCGCTGAGCCCCCGTGGTCACTCCGGTGTCCCCCTTTGTCCCCCCACCAGTGTTTTCGGAAGGAGGCCGCCCTGCACGCCCGCCCCGCCTTCCACCCCACGGTGACCAGCGCTTGCCAGGAGCAGCGGACGGGGACCGTGGGGTGAGCCCGGGGGCGTTCGGGGACCCCCACCCCAGGGCTGGGGGGCGGGAGGGGGGTGGGAGGGGTGTGACGAGGGACCCACGGCCCCGCCAGCCCCGGGTGGGGGTCCCCGGCACGGGCGCCGCGTGGCTGCCGACGCTGCCTGCGTCACGGCGCAGGAATGCGGCGTGGGGGGGACACGGAGGGGGGTCCTGGCCGGGCTGGTGGCGGGGCGGGAGAGCGGGGCTGCAGGGCGCTGCCGGACACGGGGGGCTGCGGGCGGGGTGATGCACACACACCCCCCCCTCACCCCCCGACCCCCCAGCTGATGCGGAGAGGCGGGTGGGGAGCCCCCTGCCCCGCTGAGCAGCCACGCGGCCCCCTGCCCCGCAGGTTCAAGATCTCCAAGATCATCGTGGTGGGGGACCTCTCGGTGGGGAAGACCTGCCTGATCAACCGGTAACGGGACACCCCCCCCCACCAAGAGGCTCTGCTCGGGGGGCGGGAAAGAGACACCCCCCCCCAAATGGCACCTCGGGCTGAGCCCAGCTCCGGGTGGACTCTGGTGCTGGGCACCCCGTGGGGCAGGGGGCACTGAGCCCCCAGGGGTGGAGGGGCTGGGGGCTGCTGACACTCATTTCCCCCAGTAACAGGACCCCCCCCCACCCCGAGAGTCTCTGCTGGGGGGAACAGGGAAGAGACCCCCTCCCAAATGGCACCTCGGGTTGAGCCCAGCTCTGGGTGGACTCTGGTGCTGGGCACCCCGTGGGGTGGGGGGCACTGAGCCCCAAGGGGTAGGGGATGGGGGGGCTGCTGACACCCATTTCCCCCCCCCTCAGCTTTTGCAAGGACACCTTCGACAAGAACTACAAGGCGACCATCGGGGTGGACTTCGAGATGGAGCGGTTCGAGGTGCTGGGGGTGCCCTTCAGCCTGCAGCTGTGAGTAGGTGCCAGCCCCCTGCCCGCAGCCCCCCGTGGCCCCCCCTCACCTCCCGCACCCTCCCCCCAGGTGGGACACAGCTGGCCAGGAGCGCTTCAAGTGCATCGCCTCCACCTACTACCGGGGAGCGCAAGGTGAGGTCCCCACCGCATCCCACCCCACCGGCTCTCCTCGTCCCCAGCCTCACCCCTCCTTTCCCCCCCATCAGCCATCATCATCGTCTTCGACGTCAACGACGTGGCGTCCCTGGAGCACACGCGGTAGGTGACAGGCGGTCGAGGGGCTCGGGTGGGACCGGGGACGAGTGGGAAGGGTGGTGGGGCTGGGTGGGGAAGCAGGAGCTGGGTGGGAGGGCACGGGGCTGCTGGCGAGGCTGCGGCGTGCGAGCGAGGGGGTAGCGCTCGGCCGTCGGCCACTGGCCGGTGACGGTGGCCCCAACAGGCAGTGGCTGGCTGACGCCCTGAAGGAGAACGACCCATCCAACGTGATCCTCTTCTTGGTGGGCTCCAAGAAGGATCTGAGCGTGAGTGTGTCCCCCTTCCTGCGGGCTCCCTGCACCCCGGCTCGGGGGGGTCATCCCCGCCACCCACCCCCCGGCTCGGTTGGCAGACGCCGGCGCAGTACAGCCTGATGGAGAAGGACGCTCTCAAGGTGGCCCAGGAGATGCAGGCGGAGTACTGGGCTGTCTCCTCGCTCACCGGTGAGTCCCTGGCTGGGCCGGGGGGATGCGGACCCTGGGGTGCAGCCGGGTGAGGGGACGCTCAGGGGGTCTCGTCCCGCGGGGCAGGGGAGAACGTGCGGGATTTCTTCTTCCGCGTGGCGGCACTGACCTTCGAGAGCAGCGTGCTGGCCGAGCTGGAGCGCAGCAGCGCCCGCAAGATCGGCGACACCGTGCGTGAGTACCCCCAGCCGGCCCCACGCGGGTGCCCCCCCTGACTCCCCACCCACCCACCCTCCCTCTGCCCCTGCAGGGATCAGCAGCAACGAGAGCGACCTGTACCTGTCGGCACCCCGCAGGAAACCCAAGTGCTGCCAGTGAGGGGGCAACCCCCGGTTCCCCCCCATGCTCACACCTCTGGACCAAAGAGGGGGGGCCCTGGCTGTCCCCGAGGAGCTGCTCCCGGCCCCCCCAGCCCCCCAGCCCCCCGCCTGCCCGGGCACCCATAGCCGGGGCGGGCAGGGACAGCCATGCAGCTCCCTTAGCTATGCAAACCCAGGTACCGCTCGCGGGGGGAGATGCCAGCGGGTTCCCGTTTGTCTTAATAAAACCTTTTTTTATGCTTTTTAAGAAAAGTGTGGGACTGGGGGCCAGGGCCGGCTGCAGGGTCCCCCTGCCCCTGGGCGCAGCCCCCCGGGCTGGTGGGCAGGCGGTGGGAGGACGGAGCCAGGGGTGGGTGGCTGCTGCCGAGGCAGGGTTAGCATCCCTGGCACGAAGAGCTGGCAGTCCTGTGCCCCGCGGGGGGACACGCGGAGGGACGCGCGGGCTGCCAGCCCCCCGTCATTCCCAGCCAAACTGGTGGCGGTCGAAGCGGGGCTGCAGGCGGGGGGGGACGCAGTGGGAGCACTTGTAACGCTCCTGGATCCACCGCCCGCCCTCGCTGTCCTCGATGCAGATGGCCGCAACGCCTGCGGGGCAGAAACGGGGCACAGGGCAGTGTTCCTTCCCCGCTACACTGCCCTGGTGAGGCCCCATCTGGAGCACTCTGTCCAGTTCTGGGCTCCCCAGTTCAAGAAAGATGAGGAGCTACTGGAGAGAGTCCAGCGGAGGGCTACGAGAATGGTGAGGGGACTGGAGCATCTCTCCTACGAGGAGAGGCTGAGGGAGCTGGGCTTGTTCAGCCTGGAGAAGAGAAGGCTGAGAGGGGACCTTAGAAATGCTGATAAATATCTGCAGGGGAGGTGTCAGGAGGACGGGGCCAGACTCTGTTCAGTGGTGCCCAGCGACAGGACAAGGGGCAATGGGCACAAACTGAAGCAGGGGAAGTTCCGTCTGAACATGAGGAAGAACTTCTTCCCTCTGAGGGTGACGGAGCCCTGGCCCAGGCTGCCCAGGGAGGCTGTGGAGTCTCCTTCTCTGGAGATATTCCAGACCTGCCTGGACGCGGTCCTGTGCAGCCTGCTCTGGATGACCCTGCTTCGGCAGGGGGCTTGGACTGGGGGATCCCCAGAGGTCCCTTCCAACCCCGACCATTCTGTGATTCTGTGATTCCTGCTGCACCCATGGGTGCTCCCCCCCCTTCCTACCTGCCACGACCCCCCCCAGCCGCTCCACCAGTTGGATGGCCGCTCGCATGGTGCCCCCGGTTTCAACCCACTGGTCCACGAGGAGGATGCGCAGGCCTGGGAGGGGGCAGAGGCTGCGGCTGAGTGCCCGCTGCCCCGTGCCCGCTGCCCACGCTGGCAGCTGCCCCCACCACGATGGCAGCACCCCGCCGGCTCACCCGGTGAGATGGCGTCAGTCCGGACCTCCATCACCTTCTCTCGGCCCGAGTAGTCGGTGTAGGGCTGCGCCAGCGTCTGCACACAGAGGTGCCCGGCTTTGCGGATGGCCAGGAAGCCTTTCTGCAGCGTGGCGGCGGTGGCAGCGCCTGGGCACGGCACCGTCAGACCCCGCAGGGACGAGGGACGGGGACCCCCGCCTCACCCGCATCCCCACTCACCCAGGATGAAGCCCATGGCGTCGATGCCGGCCACCATGTCAATGGGGTCTCCCTGGAAGGGCTGCAGCAGGTCGGCCACGCAGTCCTGCAAGCCCTGGGGAGAGAGCAGCGGTGCTGGGTGCCCGCAGCCCGTCACGGGCACGGCCGTGGCACGCCGGGTGCCCGGGCAGCCCCGGGGAGCTGCAGCCCACCCCGGCACCCCCGCGGGAGCCGCCCGCCCCGGGCGCTGGGTACTTGCGGGTGGCAGTAGAGCCGGGAGGGGTCCAGCCAGGCATAGTTGGGACCTTTGACGTTGGGGGCCATCAGCGGCAGGTACCAGCCCTTCTCCCGGGCGGCAGGGACGTGGCAGAGGTCCATGCGCGGGGACGGCAGGAGCTGTGGGCACTGAGCATGCAACGGGAGTGAGACCCCCCACACCCCCCAGTCCCCGCAGGGCTCCCCGCAGCTCCGTTCTCCCCCCCCCCCCCGTTGTGGGCACCCTGGGGCCCCAGGGTCGCCCCGTACCTGGGTGCCGGTGGTGAGGCTGAGCCGAGCGGGACCGTCACAGGGAGCGTCACGGACAGCGACAGCTGAGCGGGGGCAGCCCTGCCATGCTGGGCCCCCCGCCAGCACCCTCGGCCAGCCGGACCCTGGGCTGGTGCCAGGCAGGAGCCCTGCCCGCGGGCCAGCAGCGTGCCCCCACCGGGCGGTCTCATGGGTGGGGGGCACTGGGGCTGGGGCATCTGCACCCTGCGCAGGCGTCCCCAGCACCCAGCCCCCCGCAGAGCAGTGCTGGGGAACGGGGTGGGCTGCACGTTGCCTATGGCACCCCGTGGGTGCGAGGGTCAGCAAGCCGGGGTGATGCTCGGGGGGAAGCCCCCCAGGCTTCGGGGTCTGGGGCAGTGCAGGGGCTTTCTGGGGCCGCACGTGTCCCTGTTGGTGTGTCCGGGTGCCATCCTGCCCTGCCGAGTGCTGGCTCCCAGTGCGCCCAGCTCCGTGTCCGGATTGTCAATGGGCTCGGTGGCAGGGGAGCCAGCCAAGGGGGACGAGCCCTGGCAGCCATGGCGGGAGCTCCGGGGCCCTGTGGGCTGCCAGCGCCGGCTGGGCGCGGGGCACCGGGGCTGCTCCTGTGAAAGGCGCTGTGGGGGGGACAGAGACATGGGGCCACAGGGACCATCTGTGGGATGGGACACAGAGTTGCAGGGAGTATCTCTGGGGTGGAACACAGGGCTGCAGGGACTGTCCATGGGACAGGGACACAGGTCCACAGGGAGCATCTGTGGAATGGGACATGGGGCTGCAGGGACTGTCCATGGAATGGGGACACTGGTCCACAGGGAGCATCTGTGGCATTAGACACGAGGCCACAGGGAGCATCTGTGGGATGTGGGGCTGCAGGGAGCATCCATGGGATGGGGACATGGGGCTGAAGGGACCGTCTGTGGGACGGGAC
Organism: Opisthocomus hoazin; assembly: GCF_030867145.1. Lineage (NCBI taxonomy): Eukaryota > Metazoa > Chordata > Aves > Opisthocomiformes > Opisthocomidae > Opisthocomus > Opisthocomus hoazin. Next base: position 11,981,560 of record NC_134433.1, on the reverse strand, counting down.
ATGGGGCCACAGGGAGCACCTGGGGGATGGGACACAGGGTTGCAGGGAGCATCCATGGGATGGGGACATGGGGCTGAAGGGACCGTCTGTGGGACGGGACATGGGGCCACAGGGAGCACCTGGGGGATGGGACACAGGGTTGCAGGGAGCATCTGTGGGGTGGGACACGGGGCTGCAGGGAGCATCTACAGGACAGGGACATGGGGCTGAAGGGACCATCCGTGGGATGGGACATGGAGCCGCAGCGAGCATCCGTGGGACGGGGACGTGGGGCCGCAGGGAGCATCCATCTCCCGTCGCCGGGGCCGGGGGCCGTACGGGGGCCGGCGCGTCACGGGGCGGGGGCGTCGGGGCCGTCCCGTTACCGGTCCCGCCACATCACCCCACCGGCTGCCACAGCAACGGGGCCGGGCCCCACCGGGAGGGGTAACCCCTGCCCTCGGGCTGCGGGGAGCGGCTCCAGCCCCCCCGGCACCCCGGGCCCCTCCGCACGGTGCCGAGCCGAGCCGAGCCGCCCCGCCTGGGCGGGCTGCCCGGCCCTATAAGTCGGCCCCACGGCGGCGGGCGGTGCGGTGCCATGGGCGCCCCGGGGCTGCTCTGCCGCCTCCTCCTCCTCCTCCTCCTCCTGCTGGCAGCCGTTCCCGGAGCGGTCCCCGGTACCGGAGCGGCCCCGCCGGGACGGCCCCGCGCCCGCCGCGGGCTCACCTACCCCGGGACGCTGTGGTGCGGAGCGGGCAGCAACGCGGATGCCTACGAGCAGCTGGGTAAGGGCGGCGGGGCCGCTGCTACCTGCCCCCCCATCCCATTCCATCCCAACCCTCCCCATCCTGTCCCATCCCATCCCACCCCATCCCGGTCCCAGTCAGTCCCCATCCATCTTAGTCCAGTCCCATCCCAGTGCCAGTTCACTCCACTCCTCATCCCTGTGCTAGGTCAGTCCCTGTTCGTCCCAGTCCAGACCCTACCTCAGTGCTGGTCCAGTCCCAGTCCACCAGTTCGTCTCTGTCTAGTCCCCATCACAAGGCTGGTCCATCCTGGTGCTGGACTAACCTGCTCTGCTCCCACACCCCATCCTGATCCCAGCCTGGTCACTCTCTTGGTCCTGGTCCAGCCCTGGTCCCCATCCTGATCTCAGCCTAGTCCCAGTCTCATCCCCACTGAGGTACTGGTGCAGCTCCAGTCCCCATCCCAGTGCCAGTCCAAGTCCCAGCCCCTACCCATCTCAGTAGGATTCCAGTCCCGTCTCTGTCTGGTCTAATTCTGATCCCAGTCCTAGCCCAGCTCAGCCCCAGCCCAGCCCGGACCCCAACCCCATCCAGCGCCAGTCCGTGCACGCGGTGCCCCCCAGCCCTGCCTGCACCCCGTGCCTTTGCTGCAGGGGAGCACCAGGACACGGACCGGTGCTGCCGGGACCATGACCACTGCCAGCATGTCATCTACCCCTTCACCGCCCGCTACGGGTACCGCAACCTGCGCTGGCACACCATCAGCCACTGCGACTGCGACCGCAGGTGAGCACCCCCGCCTCTGGCCATGCCCCGCAGCGTCCCTCCACCCCAGAGGGGTCCCAGCCCCTCCGGCAGCCCCCCCAGTCCCCCTTACCCCGGCTGTGCCCCCCGGCAGGTTGAAGGAGTGCCTGCAGCAGGTGAACGACACGGCCTCGCGGGTGGTGGGCCAGGCCTTCTTCAACGTCATCCAGGTGCCCTGCTTCGAGTTCGCCTACAGGGAGGAGTGCGTGGAGCCCTACCTCTATGTCTGGTGAGTGTCCCTGTCGTGGGGACCGGCCCCCCGCTCGGCCCCCCGCGGGCTCGCTTCACCCCGCTCTCTGCAGGTGCAGGGCGTACAACACGGTGGCCATCGCCGTGCCCAGGGAGCCGGTGCTGTACGAGTTCGGCGGGGAGCTGATCGACCGGGCAGCGAGGCCCGAGGGGGTCCCTCTGAGCCCTCCGTGGAGCAGCGCGGGTGGAGAAGCCGTCCCAGGGGAGCATCACGCTCGCCTGCTGTCCCCCTCCAAGGCAGCCAAGAAAGAGAGGAAGGGGAAGAAGAAAGACAAGAAAAAGAAGGGGAGAGGTCTGAAAAAGCAAGGCTCTTCTGAAAATGGGGAGCTGAGCTGTCCCACAGGCGCTGCCCCTGCTCATCCCCCCGCAGGGCAGGACCCACGGGCCCCACCGCTAGACCTGGGCGAAGCAGCCAACACCGTCCCGAGTGATGCCCTGGCGCAGGAGGGCTTGGGCAGGGAGCCAGCCCCGGCCCCCACCACCAGCGGGAAGAGGAGGAGGAAGGAGAGGAACAGAAAGAAGAGGCTGAAAAGCAAAGCCGAGGCAGGGCCCGCACAGGAGCTGCGGCCCTGACTCCCCCCGCGCCGGTCTCGGCTCTGTAATAAAGTTGGTCACTTGAGCAGATGGCGCAGGCTCGGCCCCGTCTCCGTGGGGAGGAAGGATCGCACCGGGGTTGGCTTCCCGGGGAAATCCCAGGGCTTATCCCGCTTGTGGGGCCGCGGGAGGGGGGCACCTGGACTCGGGTGGGCGTTGAGTGGGTTTGAGCTGTTCCTCACCGCTCCCACCAGCGCCTGGCACCTTCCTGGGCACTGGGGACGAGTCGCTGCTCTGGCTGGGGACACAGCTCCCGTCCCCATGCCAGCACGGGGCAGAACCCTGATTTGAGCTCCCCTGACACAGACAGCTGAGCTCCAGCTCCCCAGGGGTGCATTTCTCCGGAGGACCAGTTAATGAATTGCACCATTCCAGCTCCCTCCTCTGCGTAACCTGCTGCCTTCTCCCAGGCTGGGAGCAGCGCGGTGCTCCCACACCGCCAGGCTCCTTCTCCAGCCCCCAGCAATGGCAGCGAGCAGCAGGGGCCTTGTCCCCTGCCCAAGGCCCCTCAAATACTGTAGGAGAGCTCGTTGGAGTGGGACAACAGAAGCCTTTCCAGCCCTGGGACAAAGGCAGATGCCATCCCTGTCCCTGTCCGGGGGATGGTGGCCACTTGTTCCTCTCGCCGATAACTTAGCTCTGGGGCGAAGGGATTGAGGGCAGCGCCCGGGGACAGGGCATTGCCACCAGCCCCTGCACAGCGCTTCTGAGCGCGGCTCAGCCCAGAGTCCCCTCTCCTACCTGCTGAGGCCGGCAGAAAGCTCTTCCCGCCCCAGCATCAAATTCCAGAATCGGAAAAAGCTGTGGAGTGACGGTAGCCGAGCGCTGCCTCCTGCTTTGCCACGGCGCAGCCTCAGGAGATCAGACAACACTGCGGCCCAGGGAGCAGAGCTGCCCCGTACCCACCCCGCTGTTCCCGGAGGAGCGACCGGTGCCGTCCCAAATCCTTGAAATCAGCGGACCGTAAGAGGCCAGCGTGGAGATACCAAGGCTGTCGCGAGGCATCGCACGGCCAACGGGTGCAAAGTCCTTGCGGCAACCACAGCGTCACGGCAGGAAGGACAGACCTGCGGCATGCAGGCAGCTTCCCAAAAGTAGAGTTTTTATTGATGATAAGGGAAAACTGAAAACAAAGACAGCCAAAAAAAAGGAGCCGACAACGCACAACCAGCCCCCCCGCCCCGCACGGGTCCGACGCATCCCTGGGAAGGAGCTGCTCCCAGTCACATTCCCGTCACACAGATTTTGATGAAATAAAAAAACAGCACAAGGTCAGTACACCGGCAACCTAGGGCAGCCGAGGCCCCGGAGCGTGGTCCTCCGGCCTGGCCGGGGGGAACGCGACCGTGTCAGCCCCCCGCTACTGCCGAGGGGATGGCGAGGGAGCCAGGACCCGCGTTTCTCTGTGGAAACAGCTTTGCTTTGTCTCCCGGGTTGCCGCCATTCTTCAGGAGCATTTGCATGCAAAAAAGACCTTTGTTTCTCCAGATCTGCTGTTCTTGCTCATTTCCTAGCGAGAAGAGGCAAACCAGGAGCACTCGGCAGGAACAAAGACTCTGCTTCCACAGAAAATCCCTACTAACAAAGCAGGAGAGAGGAAAGTGTGTGCAGGAGGAACTTTCCAGTTCAGAAGCGGCTCCGGGCGCTGGCAGCCGCTCCGCAAGGCTGCAGCGGGCTGTTCCTGCCACCACCGCAGTTACTGGCATCGCCTGCCCCCTCCCAGGCCCCCCAGCACCTCTCCCAGCCCCCCGAGAGACGCGGGAGCTGCCCTGGATTGCGCTGCGATCTCCCCATCCGACGCATTCAAAGCCTAACATTATTTTTTTACCACTTCAACAGAAATCAGCTTCTCTGTGAAAAGTTTCGGCGCGCAGAGGGGCAACTCCAAGCAACAAAGGAAGAACGGAGCATCGACTCTCACCGCCGCACTCTGCTTCGAAGCAAACCCACTGCCGCGAGGAGAGGGCCGGCAGGCAGCACCGGCTGCAGCAGAAAACCGCTCCACTAGCGCTCAGTAGAAACACTATTTATTCACCCCTCTCGGTTACAACTGGGCAGGGTTAAGCAGATACGGAAGAGGATGCCATGCACGCCCGGCTGCTTCGCGTTCTCCACCGTAGAAGCGGCTGCTCTCGCAGCGTTTTAGCCCGTGTGTCTGTCCCGCGCTCGGGAACGCCGCTGTTTGCTGGCGCTTCGCAGTCTGATTAAAAAAAACCCACAAATATCAAAACTAAATAAATATTGTTCCAAAGGAAGCCAGAGGAGAGAGCGAGCCTTTGGTACGACAGCTGTGTTTCTCTCCAGCAAGGCCCCGAGCCCCAGAGCTGCTGTGCCAGAGCCCCACGAACACGGCTGGGGGTGGCACAGACTCCGCAGAGCCCGTCACGCGCGGAAACACGGAGCAAGCAACAACGGAAACTTCTTGAGAACTCCGGTTCGCTCGTCACAACCCCCGTGACTTTGCTTTGTGCTCTCGGGATGAGGCAAGCTGGCAGTCAGGGTTTGGGGGAATCCAAATGGAACAGGCTCGCTCCAGGCCGACGGTCTGCACTTCCAGCGCCGCTTGCTTCCCAGTCGTTGCGGTGAAAGCAGGCTGCCGTGCGTGTGCAAGGACAGACTCGTTTGACTTCACAATTACTCTGCCGAGCTTCCAAAGTGGTGAACCAGAGCCTGGAACACAGAGGCCGCTGCAACGTCCCTTCCTATGATATATTTGTATGTATATAGTATATATATTTAGACCAGCCCTGCCAAGTCTATTCATTCACTCAGGTGCACCTCACCAAGAGCCATTTCCCACCATCTCACAACGTATAAAACAAGAGTTATGTGGCTAAGGGAAGGGAAGTGATTCTCCAGTGTTCACTCCCCCTTCCCCTTCCTAGAGAAGAGAGTGGAGGTTACAGGTCCTATCGGTCCATCTCATCCAGCAGCGGCGTGGCGTCCCCAGCGATGGACATGGGCGTGCTCTCGATCATGGGGCTGGGAGATGGGCGAGGAGTCAACCTCTGCTTCTGTTTCCTCCGCTCAGCCTCCTTCTCCTGGAGCCACTGCTCGGCCATCTTCCCCCAGTCGATCGCAGCGTGACTGTTGGTCCTGCAACGGCACGGGCAGAAGGTGAGACAGGCTAGCGGGAGAGCTTCCCTGCCCCCCATCCCCAAGCGTCCCACCCGGGAAGGTGCAAGGCAACCCCACCACGCTGGTTCCACAAAAATCAACAAAAGCAATCAAGACGGGACACAGACGGATACATGCACCCGGCGCTGGAGGCACTCACTTTGGCTGCTGCCTCTGCCTGGAGCTGGAGGACGGCTGCGACTGTGTCTGGGACTGGGTGGACTGGGGTGTGGTGTTGGCCTGGAGCTGGTACTGAGGCGTCGTGATCGGCTGGCTGGGAGTAGTGTAGGAGTAACTGGGGGTCATCAGAGGGGTGGCCACCGGTTGCTGTGCGGGAGTAGTGAAGACCTGCAGAGAGCAGACACCGTTAGGGGACAGAGGGCAAACCCTGGCGGGCTGCGGGGCAGAGGCCCGGCGTGCTCCACACTGCCCTGCTCTCCCGGGATGCTGCTGCGCGCCCTCGCTGCCCCCTCCCACCCCTCCCAGAGCCCCTCGGCTGGGCGAGAAGATTGCAGTGACCACTGCCCAGGGAACAGGGGGCTGCAGGGCAGCAGCAACACCCTGCTAAGCGCAAGGCATTGGCTCCCCTGAGAGCCCCTGATCGCCCACCCAAGCTGGGCCAGCACAGCCTGCCTGCCTTGTTCACCCCGCACAGGGTGCAAGGGGAGATGCTCAAGGCAAGCAAAGGTAAGGGGTGCAAGAGACGAGCACAAGAGACACTTGGGGCAAGCCAGCAGAAATGACGTCCTGCACTGGGCATGAAGAACAGACGAATTCTTCCCCCGCGGGCTGCAGAGAAGGCACAGCAGCTCCCAAGATGGCTGCTTCCCACATCCCAAGCTCGCTGGCTCACTGTCCAACGGAGTGCTTAGTCTTTGCCTCCCGGTGTTCACCTCCCTTTTCCTTCAGCTTGTCTCAATGATTAATACTTCGGGTTATCCACACTCCCAGCCTATCCCCAGCTCAGCGTTTACCATGCCAAACTGTGTGAAAGCCTCCCAAGGTGGTCTAAAAGAGGATCACTCCTCCCTGCAAGCCTTGTCTTGCAGCACCTCTTCCATTAGTTCTTGCTAATGGCTGGGTGCATTTCATGTACCTAGGCACCTCAGTCCTCTTGCAGCTGGATTTAGCCTCGGGGTCAGCTGGGGAGCTGGCAGCGTGGGCTGGGAGGAGGCAAGCACCAGCACACATGAGGAAAGCCTTCAGCGTGAGCCAGAACTGTCCAATTCCATCTTATTCCCCGCAAAGCCTCTGGGTGTTCGGTCAGGCTGAGGTGTTCGCCTGCCGGTGCGGCTCGGAGATTAGCACGCTGAGCTGAAAAGCCCTGCAAACTCAGCGCATAGTTTCCCAGCTAATCTCTTCCACTGGCAGCTCACGGTGCCAGTTCAGGGGTACAATCAGAAGGTTGTGCACCCTCACCGCTGGACCCCGCCTCTCCACCCTGCCACATTCCTTGGGAGCCCGACCAATTTGTTACTTGCTCCAACTCTCCGCGGAGCAGGGCTGTGTTACGTGCCTCACTTCCTCAGCCACAGGAGGCAAGAAGAAACCTGGCCCAAGAATTCAGCCAGTCTCCCCTGCGCAGCACCCCGGATGCGCAGCTAGGACTGGATGATCCCAGGCAATGAGTAACCCCCCAGGCTCCCACTTGAGCCCCCATGGGGTGGTTTCCAGCAGTGGGGAGAAGCCACGCAGCACCTCCTCTCAGCAACTGAAGTGACACCTACGTGGTAGGCGCTGCTGCCGCCTCCGCTGCCTCCGTAGCCGTACTGACTGGACGCCCACTGCGCGGGGGTGGCATTCGGGTTCTGTCCCTGGCCTGTCACGGCAGCGATGGCGCTGAACATCTGGGAGGTCATGTTCTGCGGTAGAGCGTTCACTGCGCGGGTGAGGTCTGCAAGAAACACCCATCAGGTGGGACAAAGCCGAGCCTGAAGAAAGAGCTCGCCACCCGATTCCAACCAGGAAAGGTCTGCACTGACCTGCCAGGTTAATGTTAGCTGGAGTAGCATTAATGGAGGCTGGAGTCCTGGTCCGACTGCTACTGCTAGGGGTAATGCCTGCATAAAATACAAACCAAGAGAGACAGATTAGCTCTAGCAGAAGAGCTGCTATTGTCCTGAAGCTCAGGATTTGAAAAAACACAGGCAACACTTGTGTACTGGCAAGATGGTATTTTACCATCGAATGGTGTATGGGGGTTGTATGGTAGGGAAGGCTAAGGCAGAGGAAAGGGACAAGCACAGCTTTTGCCGCATGGCCCACTTGGCTGAAAGATTGACTCTCAGGACAGCTCTCAGTGGGTGCACAGAAGCCAAACATTTGAGCATTGGTTTGAAATTTCCCACATACGGAGTATCCTAGGATCTTCAGGGACAAAGAACATGGAATTTTCCTTTACTAACTGTCCCTATGGTGTGACACCCATGAAACAAACAGCTGAAGCACTCAGGTCTTGTGCTGCTCACCTGGAACAGGGTCCTGATAATGATCCTTAAACCATCGGAAGAGTCCGTTCACAGTAGGGAAGACCTGGCCCCGGTAGCGGAATCCTTCTGGCGTCACTGTCACATACTCTATCCTGTGAGGAGCAGTGAATGCAGGAGAGCACAAGAGATGACAGGCTGCTTCAGAGCCACACCCGCCACTGTACAGCACCCTCACACTAACAGGTCACAGTCAGAACGGGCAAGACCTACAAACTCAGGTGACAGCCATACTGATCAGGAACAGGTAAGACCTACCCAAGCCACTTCCATTCTGTTTTCAAACAAGTGCTCCAAATTGCCATGCCTTTCCACGCAAAATCTATCAATCACTGCTTATACCCCAGTGACAGCCCCTGCACAGGGCAGTACTGCTTGTGACAACCAACTTGTTAGAAACCCAGGACTCTCCTGGGTCAGATTTACTCCTCGGCATGTGTCCTCTCCTTTAGTCAGGAGGCCAAACCCTGGGTAAGGAGAGGCATGACTTGTGGGGACACTGGCAGAGCTGGAAGAGAAACTGGCAGCAATAAGCTGAGGTGTGGTACTGGCAGTACTCCGCTGCAGCTGCTGGGCTTGCCTCTCACTTACCTTGGTTTGCCTCGAGGCTGATATCCCAAGAGGAATTTGCCAGGTAGATCTTTACAGGCACTGATAAAGTAGGGAATAAATGTTGGCTTCTCTTTCTTGGTCTTTATCAGCAGTTCTTCCAGCTTCTAATTAGAGACAGAGAGAGGAAAAGAAATGCTCAAGGCAAGCCTGCATTTTTAGCAACACACAGGACACATGGATATCTCCTTCCAAGCTGCGGTCAGACCTTTTTCCCCCCAGCCCTGATGCCATCGATCCAACAAGGACCACCAACTGCACCATTTCTTTGCGGGGTTGGCGCACAAATGTCACCAGGTCACAGAAAGCCAATACTCTTCCTTCAGTGATATTTGCTGGCAGGGCAATCCTCTGCTGCTCTGTCACACCGCTGTAGCACACCATAGTCCCATGTCCTAACTCCACTGCTCCCACAGAATCCCCTGAGACCTACAGCTGGAAAGCGACTGCCAAGCCCCAAGCAACAAGGGGAAGGTCAGAGAGATCATCCCAGCAGCAGCTCACGCCAGACTCAAAGAGTTCAAGACCCATCCCGAGACAAAGAAATTTCTACCATGCTCCTTTATCTCCCACACGAGCTACCACAGCCTGGGACAGGCTCACCTTCTTGTCTCCACCGTTGCAGTCCTGATAGTATTTGTGATTCAACAGGTCTCTGGCAAAAGAAGCCATGGGCTGGACATAGCGAGCAACAATTTCATCCAGGTCTTCAAATTCCTTTGAACAAACACGTTTAAAGAGGTATTTAGGGTATGTGAAGAGGAACTCTGATTCTAGTATACAGCTACCAGTCATACATTCTGCACAGCAAGACTGGATGCTTTGGGACAGAAAAAAAGAGTTGAACATTGTCTAAGAATCTGGGATCGGCAGTGGAAGTTGCCCTCCAACAGCCTGAACACAGCTGCAAGGACAGAAAAGCTGTGCCAACCTGTCCCTGCCAAATAAGCACTTCTTCCCCACCAACTCCTTCCCAAGCGTGCTCTGCAGGGCTCTTACCTCTGTGTTAATCCAAAGCATGGAGCCCAGGCTGAAGGCATTCTCCTTGCCCTCTTCTCGGACATCCACATGCTGGTAAATCCCATCATTCACCTTCCAGGTGACAGTCAGGTGGTTCTCCCCCTTGCTACTTGGACGAATAATCACATCCCCTTGGTCCATGGTCTCCATCATTTTCTCAGCTTGCTTGAAGCTAATGTTGTGGAATGATGGGTGAGCAATTACTCTCTTGATGTACGCTAGAGGACAAAGAGGAGTGTTTAGGCTTCCATAAGGAACTGCTTTATTCCAGACATATGTCTAACTGTGCTTATTCTCCTGGATCACCCTGGGAAGGCTGGCATTGGGAGGGAGAGAAAAAACGAGAGACTCACTTGTTCGCTGTTGCTTTCTCTTCAGGTCTTCTTCCTGTTTGTGATCTGCTGCCTCAGAGTCAAAGTCATAGTAGGTGTCTTTAGGCAGCTTCCACTCATTGTTCTTATCCATCAAGTCTGAGGTCCTGCAGGTCAGGTCGGCACTGAACTTCTCAATGTCGATCTTCATAATCCTGCAGTGAACGGTCATTCCCACCTACGGGAGAGTGGCAGGCAAAGCTGCTCAGCACATTTGGCTGATACACCAGCCTCCCGGCGCTACAGAGCAATCTGTGCGGGGTCATGCTGCCAGTGAGGACGTATAAATTGCCTCACCTACTTCAGACCAATACAACCTTTAAAAGCGATCTCCAAGATGACCAGAATCAAAAGAGATAAAAGCAAAACCGGGCAGTTCTCCAGCACGTCTACTATCTGTGCTCCATACCACATAGCAAACTGCATGCCTGGAGGCTGAGGACAATTAAGTTTGCTATTTTACATATCTTTAACAATGGAAGCAGCAAAACTGGACTTCACAACATGCAAGAAAGCAGTTAAGTCTGTTCAGAAACAGAGTGGAAGACACCCAAAGGACTGCTCCAATTAAATGGAAAACAGAAAATACCACCACAAAGGACTGCAATGTCTTTGTCCAGTTAACCGTGCTGAAGTTAATGACTCTTTAAAGAAATGCTAAGAGACCTCTGAGCTTACAGGATTATCCATCACCTGTATGGACTGTCAGGGCGACCCCAAGAGACTGAAAAGATGTTAAATCTCTATTTTATCATGTGACAAAAATACGTGATTCTGTTTCTTCCAGAACCCCAACCCCTGTCCTGAGCAAGACCAGTAACTCTGATGACCTCCACAAATGAATTGAGACAGAAGAAAAAAAGCTACGGGAGAGGGAAAGTGACCCTTGCGTATCTAACAGCAGTTCTGTGAACTCTTTAGAAAGTCAGAAACAAAGGCCAGCTCTGCATTAGAATGCCTTCTGGTCTCCTAAACCCAGACTTTAGCCAGACTATAATAAATCCTCCCCCGGTGCAACATGTTAACTGATTAACATGGTTCCCACCAACTGCCAAGAGAGATTTGCACTGCAGGAGGAAGACACTAACCAGAACCTGAACTTGCTGGTGATTTAAAGTCCTTTAAAATAAGGTTTGAAAAGTCATTTTAGGGAACAGTGTTATTAATCAAACTCTGAATTTCTGGTATTGGCTCCACGCTCTTCCAGCTCTTGCTGGATATGTGAAAATCCACTACTTTCATACCTTCACCCTTTCTTCTGGCCGCTTGACCACCTTATCACTAAGAAATTTTGTTGGGATGAAGCCAGCGACGCCATTATCCAGACGAGTCTTCACTCCAATGGCCTGACCTGGGCAGGAACCACTGTCAAAGTGGTTCCAAACCTTCAGTAAGGCAAAAGTAAAAGTCATTCAGTATGGCAACAAAATAGCCCCAGCAGCTCACACTTAAACAAGTCTAAAAGCTGTGTCAGCAAACTGGTGCCGCCAGCAGAGACATGTGGAAAGGCAGGAGACAGAGGACTTCAACGAATGCTACCCAGTAATGCAAGCTTCCTGCTTCGGTTCTGCCCAGCTTATGGGGCTTTGCAATCAGGAAGGTCAGAACATTTTTCGGCCCTGAACACAAGCCTGCAGCTAGGGCTGGTTTCTAACGAACGCTATAGGGTTTTAAAGTCACGGATTATCAAGGCTGGAATTCAGCAGTGTTTAGAAGAGACCTAAAGTACAGCTGCATTAAGCAGCAGGGAGGCCAGATAAGTTCTTAAAATTGAGAAGCTGGCAGAACAAGCTTCTGTTCTCAGTGTCACAGGCACTTTCTCTGCATAAAGCACAATCCTAGACCGCAAATAATCCTGCTTTATATATTTGTAAAGAATTGGTCAGCTTAGCCCCAGGTCCACTTCACTTCTAGCCCAGTTCACTAAAATCCATAATGTAGCCATAAAGGACCTGCCAAATCTATACCGAAGCAATTAGTCCAATGTGGAACAGATTACATTTGCAGCCAAAGGCCACATTCAGGTTGGGATCCTGGGGCATTGCAGACATGAACTCGGCTCCGATACCTCATCCCTTAAGGACCCTACAGAACGCTCAAGCCCGCCGACAGCAGACTCCTGACAAAGGCAGGCCCATTAGGAAAAGCAGCCCCACCTCGCTGAGCTCTGGGAAGTTATCCTGCTGACAGAAAGGACACTGCCAAAGGCCAGTTTCGTCGTTCCGTATTGCCTGGTCGTAGCTTTCTCCTTGTGGCCGCCTGTGGGCTATCCCAGTCACATTGCAGATGATCATTTTACCTGTGGTGTGACGGAAGAGGAGAAGGAAAGAATGAAAAACTGAAAGCCAACTGCAGCGCTGGGCAGTTCCCTCGATCTAAGGTAGCTGTGCATGAAGGTGCTAGGAGACTACCCAGGTGCTTGAAAAGCTGCCTCACACACATGCAGCCACAGCACCGTCCCAGCATCACTCTCACCGAGACTGCTCCGTCCCGTCTTTACGCATCCTAAGTCAACTGAGGATGATGGAAACCAGGGGTGTAAATAGGGACGTACCTATATAGAAAGTCTCTGGAGTTTCTTTGGTCAGCATATTGAAGACCTCTTCTGTGTTTGGAGAACGGTATGGGGTTCTCAGGTCCTTGTACCTGCAGCTTAGTTCAGCTCGAATGTCGTATAAAGTGATATGCTTGTCACCGTAGCCCTGTGTGGTATTCAAAGGTTATAAAGCCATGAGAAGCAAGGAGATGGTGAACAGGGAATCCAGTATAAGTTATGAAAGAACTCAAGGAACTTATCAAACAGCAAATTTAAACAGGAGGAATGCACAGGGTACCATCAAATTGTGGAACTTGGTCACAGGATGTTGAGGAGGTCAAAAGTACCAATACATCCAGAAAAAAAGTTAGATCAGTTCAGGGAGGACAGCTTAAATAGTCTAACTACTGACTCCCATCTCCTTCCTCCATCTCCCCTAAGTGTACTTTCTGTAAGCACTTACTCCATGCCATTGTCAGACACTGAATACTCATCTTGGCTGTTTGTACATCTTACACAACAGCAACAGCTAAATGTTCAGCTCCTAACCAGGATAAGGGTCACCAGCTATAGACCACAAGCAACTGAGCTGGACCGCAGAGCTTCCCCTCTGTTTCTCAGCACCAGGAACCCCCCACGCACCTGTCTTTCCAGTTCTTCAGCAAAGGCATCGAGATCCAGGTCTTTCAGACGCTCGGGGTTTTCTAAGATCTCCTCTAGAGCTCCTGCGGGATTAGCGTCCTCTGCAGACTCATCGTATTCTAAGGCATCCACTGCCATTTTTCTTGCCCATTCATAGGTTTCAGGATGGACCCTAGAACCATCTAGGACTTCGATGTAGGAATCAGTGCTGAAAGAGAACCAAAGCAATGTTCAGATAAGGACTCTGCGGGGTTCCAGAGTCACCTCCTTCAGCTCAATAATCAATCACACCGATCAGCACCACTACTGGCTGCGTGGCTGCTTTGCCGGCGCTGCCCTCAGTGGAACAAACTACTCTAAAAAGGATATAACGAATTCTTCATTGCTAAATCAACAGGACCCAAGGCCAGACATGACAAATTCCAGTCTGCAGCTCCTGCACGGCAAAGATGCAGCCAGGCATTTCGGATGCTCTCTAGATGTGATCGCTCCGTGTGCTATGGCTGCTCTGCGAGCACACAGCTCTCTACAGTTTCTCTCCTCACACTAATCAAGTGTTGCCAACCGGCAGTGCAGCCATCTGCATCCAACTGTTTGGAGGAATCTACACTTTGCCCCTGGGATGTCTGGGATTTGTATTCTGCGAGAACCAGGCACCTAGCGGGGTCGGATCACTCAATGTAAGAATTCAGCCAGGTATCTTTCACAGACTGCTTTTCAAAGGCAAGAAGGATACTGTGCTTTCTCTAGGGCCTGCACATCTCCAACAAGCGATGCTTCTGTGCAAAGCAGTCAGAGATTTAGAAACTAGGTAACTGCTATCCTCCAAACACATATCTCTTGTTTAGTTACCAGTAACCTAACGCTCTACAAACTTCTCAGTATTGCTACTAGTTTAAGAGGAAGCTAAATTGCTGAGTTATACCTCAAGCTTGAGACTTCAGAAAAATAAAATACTGACGGTAGGACTAGGCAGAAACTAAGCAAAAGTGCACACGGATTACTGATGGACATGCACAACAACTATGTTAGGGAACAACTGTTTACAGTTTAGTTCCTCTTGACCACAAAGGGTCTTTCAAACCATAGCAAGCTATATAATTAATGTTCTGCAGCTCACATTGCTGTGCGAGTTTAGCTGCCCTTAAGAATCAGATTAATAACCAGCAATACCTGAACTTGGCCAGAGATCAGAGGGGCCACACAGAAACTCCCGGGCACACGGACTCCACAGAACAAGATTGTTCCAGCCTGTCGCTCATGCTAACCCCATGCCACGTACGACACTGAATGCAACCCAATACCCACCTATCGCCCAGTGATGCTGTGTCAATTTTGATGAAGCCAGCACAGTTGATAAACACCTTGGGTCCCATGTGACACATCGTAACCAGCTGGGTCCTGTTCTCCAGACGTGTGTTGTTTTGTTTTAAGATCTGGAGAGAGAGGTAATAGTATAAACCTTGCTATTCATATACAAGGGTTCTTCTGGAAAAGCAGAGGACTCACAGCGGACACTGCAGTGTTCAAAGCATCTGACATCATCAAGCCCATCACAACTCATAAATTGTTACTCCCTGCATGTATCTCAACATTGTATGAAAGGAGATGACTCCACATGGAACAGCTCCAGCCCTCGGGAAAAGCGTTGGCTTTTTGCCTCGTGTTTTCTACAGTATGGAGGAGTCTTGATACTGCAACAGTGGATCTGTTCCTGTGGGTTCAGGAGCTAGCTAGGATTGACAGATCTGCTGAGCTGCTTGGGTCTATCAAGGACATCAGCCCATGCATAGCTTCGGGGTTAGGCACGGTGAGGTAACACATGCTAAAATCACATGTCAACAGAGCTGTCAGCTGCATCTGGCACACGGGACCCTGACTCGCCTTGCAACAGCACTGCCATCAGGCCAACTCGCACGTTACTGGTGACGCATTGTTTCTGTCGGCAGGGACAAAAGCCTCCTTACCTTTAGCAGATGAGTGCCTTTGCGTGGTCCCAGGCCACACACATACTGCAGCAAAGCCTGGCTGTGAGGGTGAGCAATCGCCCGATTAACATCCACTCCCACCTCGTTCACACGGTTTATGAATTCGCAGTAGAGGGCATTCAGCAGTTCCTCCTTCACCACGTGCTCCTGACAGAAAGGAGAGGTGTTAGCCTCCCAAGGAGATGCATGCAACACTTTGCCAGAAGCAAGCTGAGCCAAACACAACAGACTGGCTCTCAGGAGCTGTACTGCACCTCAGAGTTACCCCTGAGAACAGCCTGAGGCAGGACGCAGATGAGCTAACAGAGGTAAAAAAACAAACCCAAAAAGAAAAGGTGCTATGTAGTTTGAATACAGCACAGAACAGGCAGAACTTGCACCAGTTCAACTTGGAATACTTTCATTTGACAGCAAGCTGTCCCAGGCCTCCCAGGCCACCTTCTCTTGCAGAGAATTATCTTCCTTGCCCAAGGATCTCACAAAGAAAAGTTACCTGCAGAGGGTGGAGTTTCAGGCAGAGAATATCCTCATCAGAGCTGCAGACCTGGGCAAACTCTATGAGAGGGTCCTGAATGCGGCGAGCAAGGGAGACTGCCTGACGCAGCAGAGGTGGGTAGTCCCGGAACTCATTCTGCAAGAGGCCGGAGAATTATGGAAAACCCTGATGGTGTTTTCCCATGTTGTAGCACAAGGAGCAAAACCACATCAGACAGCGACTGGACCAAGGGCAGCATTTGGTGCTCAGGACAAAGGGAGTTGAGGGCAAAGGCTCCCAGCAACCCTGCTGCAACTAGGAATGAAACAACCCCACCCACTCAGCTAAGCAAGATGTGTTTCAGACTACATCAATATCTACTTTGTACATCTGCTGGCGCTGATCACTTCAGGGAAGTCTAAGTAAGAAGTTTTGCCTTGATACAAAGATCAGTATATCACTGTCTAGATGGATCACTTGAGGCAGTGGATGATGCAAGGCAGGGCCAGCACAATAAATGGAGGGCGAGACAGCACAAATGAGGCACAGACTTAGGGACAGCTGGAATAACAGAAGGTTCACCTCAGACTTCTTGCTGTTCATGTAGAGGATGGCCAGCTCATTGTCCACCAGCTCCACTCCGATAGAGGACAGCTGCTGCCCTTGATCCAGCTCATGAACAATTCTCTTTACATCCTCCATCAGCATCTGAGCATCCCTAGGGAGAGATGGCCAAGGGGATTGAGGGGAGAGTGCAAAGCTGGGTCCTGGAATCACTTGGGGAGATAGTTCCAACCTCACACCATGGACAGAAACAGTGAAATGCAGGCAGGCATGAGGAAAGGACTGCAAAGAGACTGGGAAGTGGAAGGAACACAAAGACTGACCTGTTCTCGCCTGCAATTGTCACCACGTGAGGCTTCTTGTTCAGGAGGAATTTTTTCAAGGTTTCAATATCCTGGGCCTGGAAAGGAAAGCGAAGCAGTCAGAGTAGCAAGACTAGAAGGTTTCCGTGCTGAGCTAGCTACCAGTCCTGGGTTCCTATTTCAGAGGCCAAATCCTCCTCCACTGCCACCCTGACCTGAACATGGCTAAATGCCTTCTCTGCAGGCCTTGCAGGTCCTGACCACTGTAAGGACAAACAGAAAGGCTCTGCAGAGGAAAGACCGATGGCATCATGCTCTGGTGTTACAGGAAATCAGTGCAAGGATGGAACAGAAATCAACAGCCTGCCTCAGGCTCCAGGAGGTCTCACAGCCTCTCACCATTATAGCGTGATCAGGGAAAGAAAATTTGTGTAGCTGAGACCACAGAAACTCAGAAGCCCCCAACCAGCAGAACTCAGGAATGGCAGGGCCCAGCCACTCCCCGTAAAAGAAGCAGAGAAGATGAACTGGAATCTAACTGGAAGCAGCTGTTCTGCCAGAATAATTACAGGGTGGAAAAAAGGCAGTATTCCTGTGTGCAAGCAACAAGGCCTGAGCTGTCTTCAGAGCGACTATTCCTCTCCAACCCACAGCACACTGCACAGTACCAAAAGCAACGTGCAGACATTCATCTCGACAATAGCTGTGCCGAGGCTCACCTTCTTTTCCCTCTCTTCCTCACGCCAGGCGTTCCTTCTCTTTGTGAAATGTGGCAATCGCAGGAAGTCTGTAACCTCACCCTCTCCATTAACAAGGGCGCAAAACACGGGGTGATCCCTGCAAAACAGAGATCACTCAGACATGGAGGACTGCTAAAGCTGTATACGGATCCAGAGGCAATTCCTCTCCTCCTACCTGGCTGAGGAAAATGCAATGCCTAGCACCCGAATTCCCTTCCCTTGGTTTTCATCCATGAAATCATCATCTTCCTCCACTTGCTGATCAGGACGGTATGAAGCTACCTTTAGCCAGTTGTACAGCTTCCGGCTGCAAGCCTGGTAGAACACAGAGGGGGAGAGAGGAGTGAGAAAGTCCACCGCAGGTGCTTTGGCACAGCCCTTCTCCAGAGGGAAGGTCGTGGACCACTCATGGCAGCAAGACAGTATATTCTGCCAGGACTGAGACCAGCCCTCCGGAATCATGGAGCCCATCTTCCCTCCCACTGAGATATCTTGATTTTTTTCTCCATGCTTGGGACAGAACCAGACTCAAACCCCTGTCTTGCCACCTCCTCCCCCTTCCCAAGAGCCTGCATATGGCTTCTCAGCACTCTCGCCAGCACACTGCAGAACTATCAGCATTTGTAACCCAGCTCTGACTCAAAACCACCGGTCCCCATCTCACCTTGAGGACATACTCCTTGGCCTCCACCAACAGCTTGTTCTTCAATTCTTTAGCCATCTGCACATAGAGGAACTGGTTGAGGGACCGCTCGATGGCCATTGTACGCTGCCGATTCCACTCTTGCACCTGGTGGCTGAACTCATCCCGGTAATAGAACTGTTTGATTTCCTCAAAGTACGTCTGGTCGCTACCGTAACTACAAGAAATGAGAGGAGGAGATCCAGAAGGGCTCCAAACGCCTGCATTGACACCAGATTTCTGCACAGGGATGTGATAGCAGCACCTCAGATTCAGCAAGCTGCCTGGAAAATTTAGAGCAGAGCCAATCCTCCCACCAAACACTCTTCTAGCTGCAAAAGCTATGCTGCTAGACAGATCACAGCTGAACACCATGCTGGCAGCACAGAGAGGCCCACTCCGTGCAACACGGGGCAGCCCACAGCCACTCCAGCACACCCATACTACACAGTGTGGCTACTCAGATGTGCAGGGAAGGAACCAAGGAGCCACGCAGTGAGGCTGGCTGGAAAACAAGCGTTGTCTTTCACAAAAATCCTAAAGGCTTCGGAGTTTGCCTTCGAGTGAAGAAGCCAAACGTCTTCTAAAGTTTTCATTATGATGAAGAGAAAAGCAAGACCTTGAGAAGCTGCTTGGTTTTAAGGTGCAGAAAACCACCAGGCCATGACTTCCAGGAGCAGTTTGGGTTACAGAGGAGCTCTAACAGCACGGCAGCACTGGATGAACGAGCTCTGCCAAGGCATGGATGGCACAGCCAGTGAGGACTCACCCCTCCACTCCTTTCATGTCAATGCAGATATCTATAGTGAGCAGGGCCTCATCCTCTGCCAGGCTCATTTTCAGGAACTGGTCATCTCGCAGCTCCTTCACAGGCTTGTTCTTCAAGTATTTAAAGGAATAGGCATAGTGGGCTTCATCAATATCCTGGGAGAGAGGAGAGACAGTCAGCACCCACACAAGGCATTAAAGAAGAAAGACCCTTCTGTATACCGTAGCAGACGATGGTTTTTATTCAATACCCCCTCACCCCTACGCCTGCCAGACTGCATTTCCTTCCCCAGCAGGACAGTGGAATTTTTTCCCAGTCCCAGAGAAACAGAGACTGTTCCAATAATTGAAGGCAACATCTCAACAGCAAGAATCGGGTCTGATGAAATGCTGAGACTGAAAATGCGGCACGCTGCTGAGCTGGCCTCTGCAACAGCCCAGCTCACACGCTGCTCTAAGATTTATTCAGAATTGCCACTGACACAGAAGAAGTGTTCAGATGCAAAAATAAGCATTTGTACATCATTTAGATCCTTCCCTGAACTGACCCACAGAGTCAGAGCTCCCTTCCTTACCTTCTTCCCCTTTTTGGTTGGTGAAATGTTGATTTTAGCTCTTTCTTGGAAAGTCTGCCTCAGGACCTGCCTGACCAAAGGCTCTCTGGCTATCTGCAAAGCCACCATGTACCGGGCTCCTTCCAGCACAGCCTCAGGGCTCGGGAATTGACTAAAAGCAGAAAAGCAAGGTGAAGGCTTAGGACCTGAGAATGCTCACGGATCCCCTCCCCTGTGCCACATCCGCAGGACCTCCACGAAGAACCCCCCTCACTGACCTACAGACATAATCCTTGGCCAGCTCCAGGGGCTCTGCAGGGAACTGCTCTGTCTCGTGACGCTGGTAACTGTCTCGGAGATTCTCTCCAAACTGCTCAGGTGTCAGACCGAACTTCTTAGCCAGGCCATCTGGGGGGTGGAAAAAAAACCAACACGGAAACAATGAGGAGAATGGTACTGTAGCTTGTACTGAGCAAAGCTACCGGTCCTCCTTCTACAGGTAAGCCACACCAGCCAGAATAGCATGTGGGCTAGGCCACAACACACCACCAGCTCTGCGTGATAAAGCACAGCCCTTACCCAGCCCAGCTGTTTGACAGATGGTGTACATATCCCGGCGGGAAGCCTGCTTCAGCTCAGGCCCTTTCTGCTCATCATCTTCTGCATCCTCCCCTTCACCTATGGGAAGGATATGCTTAGCAAGGCCTCTTTATAGAGGCACCCAGACAACTGCAGCGTGTCACAAGCACAGCGAAGCGATAAAACACAACCTATATTATGCAACAGAGTCCCTGAATTCCACAAACACATCTTAAAGGTCACAGTAGCCTTAAACTTCATCAGGGTTGGAAAAACACCCTGAAAATGTTATCTTTTCTCCAGTTTCACTCTTTTGCAGTTTTAATAGCAGTATCTCCAGGTTGCACATTAAAACACACACCAAGGTGGCTGATCCTTGCTTTGGCCCCTGCAATGAGGGGTGGTATTTAGTGCATCAGAAAAGCAGCACCTTGTGTGGCAAACTTTAAGAATTTTCAGAGGTGCCTGGAAGATCTGGGACTAACTTGAGACGGAAGCGAACAGCCAAGATGCTCTGTGCAAACACATGGGTTTTTCAACAAACTGCCTTACTATGCTTTTGAATGAGGATTTTCAACCAGCCCACAATTAGGAGACTATCAAATCTGGGGACAAACCTTCCTCCTCTTCACCATCCTCTCGGATACGCTTTTGCTTCTTTCGAGCAGCCTTGGCAGCATTCTGCATCTTGGGGATGTCTCGCCCATAGTACAGCAGGAAGTGATTATACACGTCCTTCAGCTCGTCCATGGACTGCACGTCCTTCAGCCTACGGCATGCAAAGCCAGCATGTTACACCCCGCTTGCAGCTGAGCCGTGGTCAGAGCACTCAAGAAACCTGCTCTGGTACAGGTCATGCAGAGAGAGCACTTGGGCTCATCTTCCAAAAGAGTTTTAAATATTTCTCATTACTGGCTTTGTGGGGAGGCTAAAGTCAATGTACCGCTGTGGCCAGAGATCCAGTGCTGTTTCCGCAAGTTAACGTGCATTTTAAGTCATTTTGAAATGAGTACAAGAGTCACGGCACCATACCTCTCCATGTCAGTAGTATCCAGGGCCCTTATTCCATCCGCCAAGGGCTTGTCTGGGTCTGCAGAGATTTGTTCATACTGATAGGCCTGCATCTTCTCAAACAGACGTGTCAGGTTCTGCTTGCGGATCTTCAGCTGGGTCCACTAACACGAGAACAAAGATTTCCAGTGAAATGCACTATAGCTGTGTGTCACATCTGACTCCTCCCTTTCCAACCAGGGGCTCCCAGGATCTTGGGATATTTCTCGTATGTGACACACATGGCAGGTCTCATCTCAGAGACGGATTATACTAACAAAAAAAAAAAAAAATCAAGGTTTGGATCTACCCGAAAGTAGAGAAGAAACTTGCACTCCTTGCAGGAAAGGTCACTACATGAAAGCAACTTCGTGAAGAGGAAGGACTGTTTTGAACCCTCTTGTCAGCTAACCCTTTACCACCACAATAGCAAACATGCCAAAAAGGTAAAAAAAAGCATACAGGGTCTCCACGGCCAAAACAAAATCTGCTGTAAGTATCAGGCTAGGTGGGAAGACATGTTAAATGTTGGTGGGATATCAAGCAGTGAAAACACTCCTCACCTTCTCATCCCACTGCCAGACTCTCCACAGGTCGTTGATGTGCAGCTCTGGCTCCACATACTCCTTTCGGTAGAAGGCGATGAATGGGACCTGGGTCAGAAATGAGACTCATCACCACCAAGCACAAGCCTGGGCTGCTCCTGGCAGCCAGGAGTCCAGACAGTGCTTCTGTTCCATGTGGGAATAGACCAAGCAAGGCTCAATACTCTGAAATTCCTCCATCTCATTTAGCATCAATTTGTCCAGGATCAGGGAAATACGACAAGAGCAGCCCCATCAAACAGGCCTTAAAAACCTGTGTGGCCAGCGCTCACAGAAGATGAGCTGCACTTTCCAATGAAGCATCGTTTTGTCACAGGAGAGGCAACCAGGAATGGTACCTCAGCCCCTTCTAGTTCACTGCTCTGAATGTTTCCAGCAGCCTCTCTGCTAAACCTGCTGGGATAAGGGGACAGCAACTTAGACCTTATCTTGGTGATGGAGTTGTGAGTTACCTCAAAATGTTGATTTCTCATGAAATTCAGCGCTTCTTTAATCTTCTGGATGGTGCTGGGCCCCTTGCGGCTGAAGCTGCTGCTGGCTTGTCCACGGTCGAGGTAGTCACAAGTTTCCTAAAAGGAGAAACACATCGTGTTGATCGTATTCCTGAGCTGACCCCCAAAAGACCAGCCCTGGCTAAGGGTGGAAAATGGTGGTGCTTTTGTTAGCTAGGAGTGCAGGCCTAGCTACATGCTCCGATTTTAGACCACAGAGAAGCATCCTAGCCCTGACTGGCTTCAAGGAAAACAAAAAAGCAGCATCTGGCCAAGGTAATTGACGGGTAAAAGCAGATCATGGCTAACACTAATTTAGCCCTAAGTGCACAGTGGCTCAGAGATCTTTCAGTCATTCTTGACAATTATTCTTGCAACTTCTCTCTGTTCCTTTTTGTCCTGTTTTATGGACGTGAAAACCAGAAAGCAAGGTATATCGGGCACCACATTCCCCCGAGCAGACTCCTGGAACAATGTCTCTGGGCTGGAAATCTTCAGCACCTTCAAGTCCTCTTAGGACAGAAGTCCTAGGCATAGTCCTTTACCTGCAAGGAGATGGTGGGTGTCGCAAATGCGTTCCTGTAAATCCAGTCAGCTTCTTCCTCCAGCTCATCATCTTCAGCACTCTTCACCGGGATGGATCGCAACTGTGAAAAGACAACAGGATGAACAGAGGCATGTGCAACACCAGGGCTTGTGCTACCACGTCTTCAAGAAGCCTGGAAATCACTGTTTTGAGCTGCAGGTTGTTTACGGGGTCTCAGTACCTCCCACAACCACACAGCTGTGCTGAGGATAGCACTTCAATGCCTGCATCTTCTGAGCACACAGGAAACCTGCATCAGCTTTACACTAGGTAAAGGCAGCTAACAATGCCGTCAAAGCCTTGTGGAAAGGCCTGCAATGGTGCAAAATCTTCCGTGACAATTCTGAACTTCCTACCAGACTCCCAAACCCTCTGCAGCTACATCCTCTGTTCCAATCTATCTGTGCCTGTTCTAGCCTTGCTACCACTCTTCTTGCTGCAGCCACAGAATAACAGAACATAAAGCAGCTCCAAACCCTCTCTGGGCATTTAGTCCCAGCCAGTTCTCTTTCAGAAGGCCTGCTCTAATCATCGCTGACATCCGTGAAGACGACAAAACATCTGAACAGGCCACATATGGCCAGAAGACACTACACACAGCGTTCCCTTGTGCTGTGCACACTGGCATGGGGAAAAAAAGGCCCTTCTGAAAAGCTGGCAGCTTCAGATGCCCCATTTTACAAAGGAGGGTAACAAGCCTCTGCACAGAAATACATTAACATACACTTAAGGGAGACTGAAGAACATGGATTATTCAGGGAAAACCTGATTACAGGGTAAAATTAAGACAAAAATATGAGATAACAGAATGATCCCTAGCAGCACAAACAGGACTTCACCTCGAGAGCAGTAAGTCCCAATTGCTTGGACTAAAGTGCGTTAGAGAAACACCTTGTCCGCAACAGTTACGTGTTGGCTGGCACACAGTTAGGCTAGAAAACCCTACCAAACCTTCTCCAGCACTGCAGCTTCACTCCAGCTATCCAGAGACACAACTCACGGGGTTACTGACAGCACCCAGCATAAAGGAAGGACACCTCAGCAGAGCACAGCCCTGCACCACCCCCAGGAATGCAACACTGGCACCCAGTGGCCAAGAGAAACGGCCAGTGCTAAAACCGGGCTACAACAGCTCACATCACCGCTATATTTGAACGCAGTTTTGCGTATACGTTTGAGAGGTGGCATCTTCAAAGAAGGAAAAAGAGATGCCAAAATCCATGAGAAAGCCGGCCTGCGGGTCCCAGGCCTGCTGTACTCGGTGGGAGCTGAAATGCTTTCTGCCTGCACACCAGGACCCTCTTCCCTCACCTGGAACCTCTCAGGCATGTCTGTAATGCGGATCTCGTTGTCCTGGTCCGTTAGGTGACTGCTCTCCAGCTCACTGGGTTCATACATCTCAAAGATGCTACGCCGACTGACGCGCTTCTTGGCAGTCTTTTTGGGTCGTACACGGGTCTCCCCTTCGGCTTCATCATCCTCATACTCATATTCCTCCTCCATCTCCTCGTCATACTCATTGTACTTCTCAAACTCATCATAGTCAAAGTCCACGCCAAAGATTTCCTGGGCTTCCTGCAAAGCACTGCAAGGCAAAAACTATCGTTCAGCCCATGGTGCAGTTCACAGAACATCTTTCTAGCCACACGGAAGAGGCCAGACCACCTACGTCTAAGCTTTAGTTTTGCACCTAGCCTGAAAAATCATGGATAGGTACACAACTCTTTGAACTTGCAAATACTTCTCTTCAGGGACTGTTTTTGGTATCCCTGTAAAAAACGCAGGGGAGTAAGGACATTTAAGAAATCAGAGACTAAAAGCTCCACGCTTAAATTTACCAGGTTCCTCTGGGGAAAGAGACCAGTGGTATCCAACCACAAGCTGAACCACTCTGCAGTTGCAAGAATCAAGTAAGCTGAGCACTGTTTTTGAGGCTCCAGGTCAATTTCCAATCAATACTTACGCATCTGTGTATCCAGGAAGCTTCTTTCGCCACTTTGGCTTCTTCAGAGGTTGTCCATCATCATCCACAATGAAGTCATCGATGTCTGGACATTGAGAAGCAATTTAGTGGTCAGGACACTCACATATTCACCCAGTACCTCGGACAAAGCTCAGCTCAGTCAGTGCAGCAATGAGCCTCCACCACAGAGTTTGGCTGCCACTGGCTGTCAGTCTGCCCAGCTACCCACAGCATCTCCTACACCAACCTCAGACATTCCAGCAGCCTGAAACACGATAACAAGCTAGAACAGACTTCCAAACACAGGCAAAGCCATCCGGCAGCTATCTGCAGCTCAGGACAGTGAAAATGCAGTCAGAAAAGGCCTTGCTGCTTTGGACAGCAGACAGAAAGAAACCAAAACTCTTTCAGTATGCTGCTAGCAGCGGTGATGGGCCAGTGCTGAAGAGGAGAAGCAGGGCAGGCATGTGCTGTGCTACTAGGTACCGAACAGTGCCTTGATTTCCTTCCTTTGAACAATTTCCATTTTGGAGGCAGCTTAGGGGAGACGTTCAACCTCAGCACATGTAACGTGCTTCTGGACAAAGCGGTTTAGACAGCCAAACTAAACCTGCCACCCAGAAATGTTCTAAAGATTGGACTAATCAGACCAGCAGAGCTTGACCACAACAGGGCTACAGCCCTTGGTTACTTTATAGCTCAGAGAAAGTCTTAACTTGGTTTCTGTGCTTTAATCCTAGGACAAACTTTGGATGTAATTGGTCATCCATACTCACCAGATTCATCTTCCTCCTCCTCCTCTTCCTCTTCTGGTGGAGCAACAGGAGCTTCCATAGCTTCTCCTCCCTCCTCGCCTTCACCATCCTGAAAGATTTCTTCAGCAATGGCTTCCTTCTCATGTTCTTCCTTTCCATAGTCTTCTTCTTCGTCATCCTCATCATCGGACATTTTTCGCACACGTCTGAATTTTTGCTGCAAGCAAACAGGCTTGTTAGCACACATAATTCCTGGCACAGACACTCAAGGTCAGTGTGGTCTCTGCCAGGCCAGAACCGTACTTCCTCCGCAGGCCCCCGAGCTGGAGCAGGATGGAGCCCAGCCCAGGCACGCAGAGGAGAAGAGCCACCCACTTGGGAGCTGTGCTGCTGGTGACCACTGGGCACAGCATGTACTCAGCGTAACTGCCTGCTGAGGACTGCGTCGCACCCAGGCCTGTGTCGCCTGCGTGCCGTCACTACCAGTGTGACAAGCCTGGCTTGCTGTGCCTCTCGCGAGTGTTAGGGAAGGAGCCTGAGAGCTCATAATAGCCTGCGCCGACTTCGAGGTTAGCACCACGCAGGAGAAAGTTATTAGAAGATGGGCTCCTCCGAGACTGTCTTGCAGAGGTGGGCAGCGAGGAGTACAGCAGACTTTGGGAACCAGAAGAAAGTGGTTTTCAAACTCTAGGAAGCCAGTTCCCAGATGCCTGGGCAGGGAGAGATCCTGCTCCCTTCGAGCACTCGGCTCTCCCTTTCCAAGGGGGCAGGAGCAGACGGGAGGCACCACTCGCTCACTCCCGGCAGGAGCCCACCCTCCTGCGTGCCAAGACGCACCACACCATTAACAGCAGCACAGGAACACAACTCACTCTTTTGACTTTAACGCCCAAGTTCTCCTCAATGAGGTCAAAATCATCATCCTCCAGGCGGTCATCAAAAGCTAAGAGAAGAAAGCACAGATGAGTTACTCTCCCCCTTTACTGATCCAGGAATGGACCAACCAGTGAGAAGGGCACGGCTTACCCAGCCCACGCAGACACCCAGGGCAGAGGGAGAGCTCTGCTCTCCAGCAGGGCAGTGTGACAGCACTACACTGCAGCCTGCTACGAACAGTCACCATAAAACTTACTGCGCTTTCTCTTTTTATGGCCAACATCGTCCTCAGAGTCTCCAGAGTCACTGGCTTCTTCCTCCTCTTCCTCTTCCTCATCGTCATCATCATTAATGAATCCTTTCAGGTTCCCCTGCTCATCTTGATCATCAAGATTCTCCTCCTCCTCTTCCTCATCTGGGGTGGAGAGCAGCAAGTGTTAGACATGTACTCATTGGTTATCCACCGAGACTCCTTCTCGGCTCTGTGCAAATGGCATCTTCCTTCACACTATCCACGCAGAGAGTTTTAACTGAACACTTTTACAGACACAGAGCCCAGCCAGTTGCTCGTGCCAGAACCCCACTTCTTGTCCTGAGGTCTCATGCTCGCTCTGCAGAGGGAACAGGTGGTGTGGTCACACTAGGAGAATTCCTCTGCTTTTACTATTTACTATCAAATTGTGTGACTGCAAGTCCCAAGCGGGTGAAGCAGTGTGTTTTCCATTGCCAAATATAAAAACCGTCTAAGCACTTTGAGGAAGGGAAGCACTTAAACAGCTGAGACTATCAGCTACAGATGGCCATGCTATTACAGCACAGTTATTGCTCCATCTGCAGAGTCATGGGATGTAAAATAGAGCAGCGAGGCACACAGACAATTCGGCAGACTCACCATCCTCATCTTCCTCTACAAACTTCTTGGTTACTCTGGGCACCACCTCCCCCTCCTGGTTATACTCCTCCTCCGACTCCTCTGCTTCACTTTCTACGAAGTCAGACATGACTGCAGTGTCTCACACACTGCTCCACAGGAACTGGGGAAAGAGGAGACAGACATCACATCAGCTGAGCGAGCAAAATGCAAGCACTTCCCCCTGCCGGGTTCTGGAGACAAGACAGCTAAGGCAAGAGGGTTTCAAATTATTCATCCAGGCCCTGAATTACCCAGTGTTCACCTTGCCTGGACATCCCTGTCACCAGAGATTAGGCAAGAGAAGCCAGCAGCCAAGCGCTGCCAGCTCCTGTCAAGCCGTGTTTCGGCGAGCAGGACAGGACCCGTCACAGCAGCACCCATCACACAGCCCAGCTCCCGGCTGCGGCTGCCACAGCGCATGGAGCCAGAGGCCTTCATCCCACCCGTACTCTCCCATGTGAGCAGGAAAGCAACCCCAGGCTGCCACCAACGCTGCGCGGTGTTAGGCACACAGTCCAGCCAATTAGGATCTTAATGCCATTAATCCTGACTCACTTAATGAAGCCAGGGCGACCCCGCAAAGGGCCTTGACCGAGTTGCGGTTGCAGGCTGTTAGCAAGGCTCTGCGGAGCCCCACGGGGCAACGGGAGCAAGGGCTGGGGGGTGCTGGGGGCTGCCCGGCTCCACCACCCCACGCAGCCAGAGCCGGGGCCAGGATCCTCCAGGCCAGGGGCCTCTGTCCAGAGATTAGGAAGTAATAAGACACTACAGAAACAGGGTGTTTTCTATATCCAGAACCTTCTGTTCAACATTTTTCCCCAACTGAGGTTTCTGGAAGCAGCATACATCAAGCTTGGCACAAAGGAAAGTGCCTGCCCATAAAGGCATGGCTCAAGTTCTGTCTCTCTGAGCCTTCCACTTCTTGTGGTTACAAAACCTGCCACCATTTCTAAAATGTTCAAGTGATTTTTTTTTAGTTCCTTTTTACACACACCAACACCACAGAAGCTTACAAAAGTCAGATACAAGAAAAGACAAATCAGTTCCTCAAATGGCTGTGAAGATGGAAACGCCAGCCCAGAGGAAGCACCAGCCTTTGGGAAGGCACAATAAGAAGCTCGGAGGAGGTGTCAGAACTAAAGCCAAAACCTCCATGTTAAATTACATCTGCTGTAATTTCATATAAAAAAAAGGATGAGAAAAGAACTCCATATGCCAGGGAACGACACCTAAACAAATACACTTCAGACCGTTCCCGTAATCATTTCCCCACTGCACACAAACAGCTGAAGGAAATCGGTCCCATATCGGACAACCTGGTCAAGGCTTTGCCACGACACTTCTCATGTGTGGGACCTCTTGTTCTGCCCAGAGATCCACACAGCTGGTGCACAAACACAACTACTAAGAGAAAATCAGGGACTTTCTCAGTTACAGGAAAATTAAAAACTGTAAGTCCAATCTTGGATAATATTTTAAGTCTTAAAATACTAATAGCTCCAAAGGAATGCGTTGGCTGTATCTCATTAAAGAAAACCCACACCAAAGACAAGGGAAAGACCTCTGTTGGATTTTAGACACGAGCAGATAGCAGCTCACACTCCTTGGCTGCGGATGACATGGCTGAGGCGACGCTCCAGTCAGGCAGAAATCGCAGCGGGCCAAGGCTACGGCTCTGCACCCAGACAGGACATGGCTGCTGTGGCGTGGTGCATGGGCACGGGGCGATCCCCGTCCTTGAGAGCACACTGTAGCAGTCACACACATGTATTCAAGCATCCCTCTCAGAAACCACAGAATCAGAATCACAGAATCACAGAATGTTCGGGGTTGGAAGGGACCTCTGTGGGTCACCCAGTCCAACCCCCTGCCAAAGCAGGGTCACCCAGAGCAGGCTGCACAGGACCGTGTCCAGGCGGGTCTTGAATATCTCCAGAGAAGGAGACTCCACAACCCCCCTGGGCAGCCTGGGCCAGGGCTCCGGTCACCCTCAGAGGGAAAATAATGCTTCAGAGGGTGGTACGGATGCTAGTTAAACACGTGTTCCTGAAGCAAATGCCACTGATGAACTGTGTAACTAGATACACTAGAGGAACAGGAATTGTTATGATTACCAGCCTGTGTATGAATATTATGTCAACTTCACACTTTCTTACCAATTCTTCTCCTACACGTATCCATCAGAGTGTATTAATGTACGTAAAACTGCAGGCTGTGGCTTTTGCTAGAACATTTCCATTTCTACGTCTAATAACCTCATCTCCCTCCTGTCTGTGATCAACACACAAATCCAGTAAGAAAGAAAACCCCTTGTCATAGCACCACATGTAATTTTACTATTCTCTGCCAGTGAAGTGTTTCGCTTGCCATTCCGACTTCGTTCCTCATCACTTGTTCTACCATTTCCTAGCAACTCCAGTTCATGTCAAATCAAATTTGTCTGGACACAGGGAAAAAGCTAGGATTCAGGAAACCATCTGATTTAATGAACCAGCTGAGCAGGCTCCAGACAAAGCCAATCACCCACAAAACTGGGTGCTTTCAGCTCAGGACAGCAGGGATGCCACTTGGCATTGCAAACTGAAGCAAGGGTAGCTATTACCAAGGAGATGTTGAATCAGATACGGGCTAGAGGTGCCTCTGCCACCCTCCTCGCCAGCGAGGTCTTCAGCTGAAACACAACAGGACAGGAAGGCAGGCAGAGACCGCAGCCAGCGCGGACAGAGGTGCAGCAGCAGAGCTCAGCCCAGCGCCACTGCCCGGTGGGAGCCCCCTGAGCAGTCGGTCGCACAGGGAGACCCCTACTCCAGCAGCCCCACTCGTCCGGCTTGGGCAGGGTTTAAAGACTCCAGATGAGACCAGTCCAGCTGTATCACGCTCCCGGCCTTTGCTCGGAGCAGCACAGCAGCGTCTCTGTTCCTGCAACATGCTCCCAGGAGAGGATCAAAGATTGCTGCAGCACGGGATCAAGTACTAAATCACACTAGAGCACCAAAAATGCAGGGAGACCGTGCCTAATCCTCCACGTTTACCTGTACATGAGCAGACAGGCTCCTATGGGTGATAAATATACAGACAGCTTTACCCCAAAGACGTCCCATGGCCGCTAGATGCTGACGGACCACAGACGAGGGCAATGCAGCGAGCAGTGCTGCTGCTGCAGCAGCACGGCAGCAGCAGCGAGGGAAGCACGGGTGCCTCTGCGCCGAGCCAGGCACCTCGAGCACGGCCCCTCCTGGCAGGCAAGCGATGCCAGAGCAGCTCAGGGCTGAGCAACTGCATGACCTCCGCTTTCGACCACACTCTGGTCAGCTCAAGGGCACTATGGCAATCGCCCAGAGTCCACAGTTCCTTTTAACTGGGATGACCCTGGGCAGATAGCTCTCTTCGCTGTCGATACCGAGACCGCAGATCTCCGATCGGGTGGGCAAGGCCGGGCTGGACATTGGCTGCAGGCACTGCGGGCTGCCTCCCTGGTTAGGCAAGGCAGTGCCTGTAGAACGAGTGCTGCTTTGCGATGGGCCTGGGAATTGTGGAAATCAGAAATCAAATACCTGTAAAACCTTGGCCACACATCCAGATACCTGCTGGCTGCTCAGGACTGCAAAACATCGCAGAGCTGGAGGCAGACACGCCTTGGTACATTGTACACCAGCAAAATTTAACTCATTAGGTTTAGAAATGGAAAAGGGCAGCATCTGCAAAATATCAGAATACGTTACTGGAAATGCTCCTGCACCTTACCAGTTTCAGTGGCACTCCAGCAAGGCGAGGGACACGCACGCGTGCAGGATGGCATCGGGAGCGGCAGGGCCCCACAGGAGCTCCCCAGCCTGAGCGGGTGTGGGCTGAGGGACACCAGGAGCATCTCACGCTCTCCAGGCATGGGGATGCCAACCAAGGCATGGGATCTCAGCGGCGCTCACGGAATAACCAAGGCGTGTCCTCACAGGGAGACACATTTACTGTTCAGCAATCAACCTCAGGATATCAGCGTCAGGGCACAAACCAGCAAAAACAAGCGCTAATCTAGGCTTTACTACAGCAGTGGTGCTGAAGAGAAGCAAGTCCTGACTTCTCCCCATACTTCATGGGAGAAACTACATCAAGGCCCTGACCCATGCTAATATGGGTTTTGTGGGGGTGTTTTTTAGGGGGAGAGGGTTTGGACAAGGACTGTTTTAACCTCTGCCATTTCATGGTTCAACTCACAGTCCACTTAAGTTAATGGAGGTCCATGGAACCACATTGCCAAAGGCGCCACTGAACGGTTTCGTTCAGTTCTCATGTCCACACTTCAAAGAGAGAAGTTAAATTGGAGAGGATTCAGAAAGATCTGTGAGAATAAGCAGCCTGGAAAACTTAACTCAATTAAAACATCGAGCCTAAGGAAGCTGAAACTGTTAATTCTGTCAATTAAACGCTCATGAAATTAATTTTAGTACGGCCTGAGTACATCCACAGGAGTAAAAGACTGTGACAATAAAAAGCTTGTAAGGAAAAACCCAAACGAACTACAAAGGTAATGCCACTGTTTCACCCCCTGAAGCTCTCACAATGAAATCAACTCCAGCTTTCTTAATTTAAAAAATAAAACAAGACAAAAAAAAAAAAAAAAAAAAGAAAAGGCAAAAAAAAGCACCATGATATTGCTGGAATGTATGGATTTAACACTAATCACCAAGCAATGATCTCCAGGCTGCATCCCACCACAGTATTCAGACAAGATCATATTGGCTTCTTTTAATTTGAAGCTTATGAGCCTAACGAAACGTCCCCATGAAGCACTGTAAGGCACTCGCACCACAACAAAACACCCTCATGGGCATCTGTCAGCGCGGAGCTCTTCCTCAGAGCCACTCCTTGGTACAGGCAGGGACTCTGTCGGGCCAATCTCCGCTGGGGCCTGCCAGCCCTGATCTGGCATCAGCAACATATAGTTTTGTTTTTAGCTTTAATGGCTGTTTTACGAATTTCTGAAGTCGGGACCTCGACCAGACATTCCCACCCTCCTCGGCGGTGGGTGTGCAAAGGAGCACAGGGACAAAACGACGACTGGAGATGAACGATGCTGTGACAGGGGAAGTCCAGGCAGCCAGCGGCTGCAGCTCAGGAACTTCCCATACCTGCTCCGTTAGCTTTAGTGCTCCGCGTTGGTCCGGCTGCCCCTGATGCTACCGGGCAGTGGAACATCCTGTGGCAGAGTGCCACAGTTTCACAGCATGTTGTGCGAAAAAGCACTTCCGCCTGTTTATTTTAGACCTGCTGCATCATAATTTCCTGTAAGAAACAGAAAACTGATGTTCCCTCCTTGGCTTTCTCTGACCTGCCCGTGACTTCAGGCACCTGCATCGCATCTCCTGCCAGCAAGCTCCTCCCCTAAGGTGAGGAAGCGAAGGCTTCGCTTGCCCACAAGCCTGCTCCTCTGCCCCTGCCTTTTCCAGCGCTCCCCTTTGGAGAGTGCTGACCGGGGCCATCAGCAACATCCCGGGCACAAAGTGCCAACGATTTACGCAGCGGCGTAATGATGTTTTCTGCTTTGTTCTCTGCTCCTTTAAAGTAATTCCAAAATATCCTTTTTAAGCTACGGCGGGGTGTCGAAGGGATGTTTTAAAAGAAACAATTGCTGTTTTCAAAGCAGCAGCTCTTTCCCGAGCAGTAAAAGCTGAGGTAGAGGCAGCTGCTGCGGTGCTCGTTACCTTCACCACACCCACTGCCGTCATACCTCACCCACCATGCCAGCACTCAGCCACTCGGTATTATCTGGGCTCTACAACTTCCCACAGTCCGGTTTAGCCAGCCTGAATAATTCAGGATTAAATTTTCCTTCTCCACATCACCATATTCAGAAGAAGAAGACAAAAAAAGCAGCAGAGATGACCGTGAAACACCACAAACCGCCCCCCCCTCCCCTGCGAGCGCCATCTACCCACCCCCACCTTTTCTTGCCACCCCTCCCTCAGCCACCAACCCCCACAGGGCCCTCCCAGGCCGCTGCCCACCCGACCGCGGGGCTCCGGGCATTACCCTGGCGGAGCGGGACCCCCGGTGTACCGGCAAACAAAGGTCAGACCCCCCCCTCAAAGGCAGCCCGGCGCTCGCCGCCTCCATCACCTCGCACCCACCGGCTTCCACCGCGGCAGCGATGCTCCGCGGGGCAGGGGGGGCTCCGGCAGCCGGCCGGCCCCGGGGGAGCAGCCCCCTGTCCACCGCCGAGCCCCCCCCCAGCCCGGTCACCCCGCTGCGGCACCGTCCCCAGCCCCGGGAGGCTCCTGCTGCCGCCAGCCACACCCGCTGCCGGTGACCGGGAGCGGAGGGGTCGCCGCGGCCCTCACCCACCCCACCCCCCCCAAAACCGGGAACCGCGGCCCACCTCGACGCCGAGCACCGCCCCGTCCCTGCCGCCCTCACCGGGGTCCCGGCCCGGCGGGGCCGCCCGGGAGGCCTCGGAGCCGCCGCGGGCCCTGCGCGGCCCCGCTGTTTCCCTGGCAACCGGGCCCCCCCGCACCGGGGCGACGCGGGCCCTGCCCCGCCGCTCCCACCCGGCCCGGCGCGGCCCCGCTCCCGCCCGGCGCGGCCTTACCCGAGGCGCCGAGGGAAAATGGAGGCCTCCGTGGCGGCGGCGGCGAGCGAGGGGAGGCGGAGCAGCCGAGCGGCGACCTCCGCGCGGGCGGAGCGGAGCCACTTCCGCTTCCGGCGGCGGGATGGGCCCGGCGGGGCGGCAACACTTCCCCTTCCGGCGGCGGAATGGGCCCGGTGCCGGTGTTGGTGCTGGCGCTGGGCGCGGCGGTTCGCGGCGGCCCCGGCCCTGTCACCTGCGGCTCCGTGGTGAAGCTGCTCAACGTGCGGCACAACGTCCGCCTGCACTCGCACGACGTGCGCTACGGCTCCGGTAACGGGACACGGACACACGCGGGCGTGGTTACCGGTACCGCGGCCTCCGGGCCGGGCCTGAGCGCAGTTCTCCCCCTCGGCAGGCAGCGGGCAGCAGTCGGTGACCGGCGTGGCGGCGGCGGATGACGGGAACAGCTACTGGCGTGTGCGGGGCCGCACGGCGGGGGTGTGCGAGCGGGGCCGGCCGGTGCGCTGCGGGCAGGCCATCCGCCTCACGCACCTGGGCACCGGCCGCAACCTCCACAGCCACCGCTTCACCTCCCCGCTCTCCGGGAACCAGGTACCCGCCGGGGATGCCCCCGTGGCCCCCGGGCACAGCCGGGACCCCCGGGCCCTGCCAGGCCCGGCTGGGTCCCCCTGGTCCCCCAGTTCCTACCAGCCCCTACCGGGCTCTCCCCGGCCCTACCGGGTCCCCCTGGTCGCCCATGGACCTGCCAGGTCCCCCATGTCCCTACCAGTCCCACCTCATTCCCCAGTCCCTACTGGGCTCTCCGTGGCTCTACCAGTCCCAACCGAGTCCCCTGGTCCCCCGTGGCCCTGCCAGGTCCCCCTGGTCCCCCAGTTCCTTCCAGGCTCTTCCCTTCCCTACGAGTCTCAACCAGGTCCCCCATGTCCCTCCCAGGTCCCCCGTGTCCCTGCCAGCCCCAGCTTGTTCCCTAGTCCCTACCAGGCTCTCCCTGGGCCTACCAGTCCCAACCGGGTCCCCATGGCCCTTCCAGGTCCCCCTGCTCCCCCAGTTCCTACCAGTCCCACCTCATTCCCCAGTCCCTACTGGGCTCTCCCCATCCCTACCAGTCCCAGCCAGGTCCTTCTGGTCCCCCGTGTCCCTGCCAGCCCCACTTTGTTCCCCAGTCCCTACCGGGTCCCTCTTGTCCCCCATGTCTCTGCCAGCTCCCCCACGTCCCTACCAGTCCCACCTTGTTCCCCAGTCCCTACCAGCTTCTCCTTGCACCCCACCAGTGACAACCACACCCTCCCAAGTCCCAACAGAGCCCCAGTCCCAACCAGGTTCCCCCACCTTGTCCCCCAGCCCCTTCCTCTGCCCCCCTCCTCGTACTCTGGGCCCAGCTCAACGCCCCTGAGCCCCCCAACCTCCCTTCCTCACGGCCCCCAACCGAGCTCTTCTCCGCCCGCAGGAGGTGAGTGCGTTTGGGGAGGCCGGTGAGGGCGACTACCTGGACGACTGGACGGTGGTGTGCAGCGGGACCTACTGGGCACGGGACGATGAAGTGCGCTTCCAGCACGCCTCCACTGACGTCTTCCTCTCGGTGACGGGCGAGCAGTACGGGCGGCCCATCCACGGGCAGAAGGAGGTGCATGGCATGGCCGCCTCCAGCCAGAATAACTACTGGAAGGTGATGGAGGGCATCTTCATGCAGTCCAGCGAGGTCTTCAAAGCGGAGCAGTACCACGCTGAGTTGTGATGGACAGACGGACTGCCGCCGAGGCTCCGGGTGCTGCCCTGCGGCGTTCGGGGCCGCTCGACCCAGGGGGCAGCTCCTGTCCCTGTGTGGGTCTGACGCACGCCAGGACGCAGAGCCCCAAACCCAACACGAAGCAGATCCCAACGTCCTGAATTCAATGTGGAGCAGATCCTGCTGTCCCAAATCTGACACGTAGCAGATCCCCAGCGTCCAGACCTGACCCAAAGCAGAGCCCGACATCCAAGATCCAACATGAGGCAGGTCCCCACACCTTAAACCCAGTCCAAAGCAGATCCCGACATCCAGACCTGACCCAAAGCAGATCCCGACATCCAGACCTGACCCAAAGCAGAGCCCAGCATCCAGACCTGACCCAAAGCAGAGCCCAGCATCCAAGATCCAGTATGAGGCAGGTCCCTACACCCTAAACCCAGCCCAAAGCAGATCCTGATGTCCAGACTTGACCCAAAGCTGAGCCCAACATCCAGACCTGACCCAAAGCCAAGCCCAGCGTCCAGTCCTGGCCCAGAGCAGATTCCCGAACTCCCCAGCCCTTCCCTTCCCTCGTAGCTCCCTCCTCCAGCCCAGGACCCCCCCGCAGGGCTGCAGTCCCCCGGTACCCGCACCCCGGTTCCTCCCCCCGCTGTACCCCGAACCGCTCCCCGCGCCCGGCCGGGACCCTGCGGCCATAAACGAGCTGAATCCTCCCCTGTCGTGTGGCTGTTTGTGCGGGGGGTGGCGGGGACGAGCGGGGCTGGGGGGGAGGCGGACCCAGTACCCCCCCTGCGCCCTATCCCGCCGCCGGCCCCGGCGGGGCGCTGCCGCGGCCGTCACTCCGGGAAAGCGCCGCTCGGCCCCGCCGCTGGCCCCGCCCCACCCCGCCCGGCCCCGCCCCTCTAAGCGGCCGCTCCGGGTGCGCGGGCGGGCGGCCCGGCGGCGGCGGGGCAGGGGCGGGAGGGGGGGGGGAAGGCAGCACCGGGGCCGGGGGTCGCCATGCTGCCGCCGCTCCCCGCCGCGCTGCTCGGCATCGTCCTCGTCGCGCTGCTCGCCGGGCTGCTGGCGCGGTCAGGGCCTGGGGGGGGCGGGGAGGGTTCGGGAGGGGGGGGTGACTGGGCTGGGGGGGACC
The DNA here is from genome assembly GCF_030867145.1 of Opisthocomus hoazin. Classification (NCBI taxonomy): domain Eukaryota; kingdom Metazoa; phylum Chordata; class Aves; order Opisthocomiformes; family Opisthocomidae; genus Opisthocomus; species Opisthocomus hoazin. The sequence continues at coordinate 11,945,072 of NC_134433.1, read as the reverse complement.
ACGGGGCGGGCTGGGTGGGGAGAGGGGGTTTGGGGGGCCCGCGGGGCTGGGAGCGGGGTGACAGGGGGTTTGGGAGTCCCATGGGGCGGGCTTTGGGGTAACAGGGGGTTTTGGGGGCTTATGGGGCTGGCAGCGGGGTGCTAGAGGGTTTTGGGGGCCCAGGGGTCTGGTAGTGGGGTCAGAATGGATTTTTGGGTGCTCATGGGTCTGGCAGCAGGGTGCGAGGGGTTTTTTGGAGCCCACGGGGCTGGTAGTGAGGTGAGATAGGCTTCTGGGGGCCCACGGGGCTGGAAGCAAGGTGACAGGGGTTTGGGGGGTTTCACAGAGCTGGCAGTGGGGTGAGAGGGGGTTTGGGGGGGCCCACGGGGTGGACTTTGGGGTGACAGGGGGGTTTGGGGGCTTATGGGGCTGACAGTGGGGTGGTATAGGCTTCTGGGGGCCCACAGGGCGGGCTGTGGGGTGATACAGGGTTTTGGGGCTTTATGGGGCTGGCAGCGGGGTGACAGGGGTTTTTGGGGGCCCACAGGGTGGGCTTTGGGGTGAGAGGGGGTTTTGGGGGCCCATGGGTCTGGCAGTGGGGTGAGAGGGGGTTTTGGGGTGCTCATGGGTCTGGCAGTGGGATGACAGGGGGTTTTTGGGGCTTATGGGGCTGGTAGTGGGGTGACATGGGCTTCTGGGGGCCCACAGGGTGGGCTGTGGGGTGACAGGGGGTTTTGGGGGTTATGGGGCTGGCAGAGGGGTGACAGGTGTTTTTGGGGGCCCACAGGGCAGGCCTTGGGGTGAAAGGGGGTTTTGGGGGCCCACGGGGCAGGCTGTGGGGTAACAGGGGGTTTTAGGGGCCCATGCATCTGACAGTGGGGTGAGAGGGGGTTTTGGGGGGCCCACGGGTCTGGCAGTGGGGTGACATAGGCTTCTGGGGGCCCACACGGTGGGCTGTGAGGTGACAGGGGATTTTGGAGGCTTATGGGGCTGGCAGTGGGGTGCCAGGGTTTTTGGGGCCCATGGGGCTGGTAGTGGGGTGTCAGGGGGTTTTGGGGGCTTATGGGGCTGGCAGTGGGGTGATATGGGGTTTTGGAGGCTTATGGGGTGGGCTGTGGGGTGACATGGGCTTTTGGGGGCCCATGGGGCTGGCAGCAGGGTGAGAGGGGGTTTTGGGGGCCCACGGGGTGGGCTGTGGGGTGACAGGGGTTTATGGGGGTCCACGGGTCTGCTTGTGGGGTGACAGGGGGTTCTGGGAGCCCAAAGGGTGGGCTGTGGGGTGATGGGGTTTTGTCTGCTCATGTGGCTGGCAGTGGGGTGAGAGGGGTTTTGGCTGCTCGCGGGGCTGGCAGTGGGATGACGGGGTTTTTCAGGAGCCCGCGGGGGTTTTTTTGGGGGTGGCAGGGTTGGCTGGGGTAGTGTCACTGGTTTTGGGGGCCCATGGGGCTTCCAGGGGTGTGGGGAGACCCACAGGGCTGAGGGTGAGGTGTCGGGAGGGTGGGGCTACAGGGGTTTGGGGGGGTCCTAGGGCTGTGGGGCACAGTGCATAGGGCATGGGGGTGTCAGAGGTTTGGGGGCTGAGATGAGTCCTGTGGAGCCTGCAGGGGTGAGCAGGGGGTGTCAGGGGGATCAAAGGGGGGGTCCTCAGGGTTGGGGGGTTCAGGGCTCGTAGGGGGTGACCCTGCAGGGTCTGGGCCCCAGCTTGGGGCACCCGTGGTGACAGGGCCAGGCCCTGGGACCCCCCATCCAGCCGTGGGTGCTGGAGCTGGCACTGAAAGGGTGAAGCGGGTCCCCGGCCCCCGCGGGGAGGCTGACCCTGGCCTTCTGCCCGTCCCCGCAGGTGGCTGGCGTGTCGCCTGGCCGTCACCTGGTGCCGGCAGAAGCTTCACGCAGAGCTGAAGATTGGCTCCTTCGGCTTCTTCTGGGCCCAGAACATCAGCCTCAAGTTCCAGCGGGAGCAGCAGACTGTGGTGGGTACCCGGGCGAGGGGCCGTCACCGGCAGACGAGGGCAGGCGGGACACTGCGGTCATGTCCAGGCTGGCAGCAAATCCCTGCAGCCACGCTCGTGCTGCGCGGCCCCGTAGCTGGTGCCAGGCCCTTCCTCCCGCTGCTGAATTTGGGGGTTTTGGCGGCTCCCTGCGTGATGCCGGGCACTGGGAGCGGAGCGGGAACGTCGGGATGAGCATCACAAGGCAAAGCCAGGTTGTTTCTTCTCTGACCTACCTCTGTGTCCTTGCAGGAGATTGACAATGTCTGGATCTCCAGTAAACTCAGCCGGGAGCTGCCGTACGTACCCCCACCCCAGCTCCCTCCCTCCTCTCCTGGGGGTCTGGCTCATCCCTGGCCCCGCTGGCTGTGGTTCTGCTGCCTTTACACCTTTCTGCAGTCCCTCTTTCCCCGTGGTCAGCTCTGTGTGGGAGCAAGTCCCTGTTCTTTGAGATGGCAGTGTCTTGTGGGTGTCCTCGTGCCCATCCTGCATGTCCCCAGGGTGGGGGGCAGCCCTGGCCACGTGTGAGCTCTGCTAAGAGCTGCCCGTGCTGTTCTTCCACAGGCGCTACTTTGAGCTGTGTTTCGGTGAGGTGCGAATCCGCACGGATCTCCAGAAGGGCCCTGGGTTCCAGCCACCCATCCCGGAGGCTCCCAGGGAAGCCGATGAAGATGAAAGCAGAGCAGACCTGACCCTTAAACCCTCCCTGCTGAGGCTCCTGAGCCAGGTGAGGCACGGGCTCCGCAAGAGGCTGTTGGGGGCTGCCTTGCTGCCGGACATCCCTCACAGTAGCACCTTCCCCCCAGCTCTTTTCCGTCCACATGGACTCCATCAACATCATGGTCCTGCACGTGGCCACCTCGGAGTCTCTCTGGCACATCCAGGCCAGCAAGATGCGTCTCCTCCTGAATGGCGATGGGAAGAGGTAACGCTGCGCTCGCGTCCCGCTCTTCTCCTCGCGCCTGGTCCTGGGTCCTGAGGGGCAGGGGGGCTCCTCTGACCCCAACCTGGTGTCTCGCCTCTCTCCACCCTGCTCAGCAGCAGTGCAGTGTGACACATTGACCTGCTCCAAGGCCGGCCTGGTCCCTCTTCCCTTCACGGGAAGCTCCAGTTGTGCGCTCTCCAAATGATGAGTTGCTGCTCAGTGCACAGAGTTAGGGTGTGCTCTGTGCTTGGGAGGACTTGGAGCAGGGGCTTGGGGTCCCTGTGTCCCACAGAAAGGGGAGGGCAGGGGCTTGGTTCGGAGGCAGCAGGGCCCGCAGCCCCTGTCTGTCCTCTGCTCTCCCCAGCCTGACCTGCGAGGTGAGCCTGACAAAGGTGAACAGCAAAGTCCTCCGGAGCAGCCAGCTGGTGAGTGCTGGGGAAGGGAGAGAGTCAACGCTTCGAGCCTGGGTGCTGGCTCTCTGGGGCACCCTGAGGACCTGTTGCAGTGCGTCCCTGAGGCTGGGCAATGCTGCGAGGTTCCTGCAAGGCTCTGGGCTCTGTGCTGCGCCCGGCGCTTCGCCCGCAGCGTCCAGCAGTGGATGGAGGGAGGTGGGTGGCTGCCTATGCGCTCCCTGCCCGTGTCCCCATACAGGATGACGCCTGCCTGGTGGAGCTGGCCCTGGCACTCTCCCTCTCGCTGGAGATCAGCAGCAAGCGGCGGCTGGTGGGCATCAGGCTGCGCGTCCGGACCCTGCAGGCAGAGCTGCACGAAGGGCTCTTCTGCAGCCCGCTGCTGCACCGCATCACTGCCAGGGCCCAGCGCAGCAGCACGGCGGAGCAGCCCAGCGCAGGTCAGGGACGGGGACAGGGACAAGCCCTGCGCGGGGCAGGGGCCGGCAGTCCCCACGCTTGCCCTGGAGCTGGAGGGATTTGGCTGTGCCATCGCTGCCTCCCACTGCAGGGCGCGGGGGTCTGGGCAAGAGCCTTCCCGTGACTGTGTCCTTCTCCAGGCCCGGGGGAGCCCCTGAAGTCCCCGTCTCTGCTGAGCAGGGACACGCTGCAGCTCATCCCCAGGAGGGTGGAGGTGAAGCTGGAGAACACCAGCACGGTGCTGTCTATGAACAGTCAGAAGAGGTAAAGAGGCGGGTGGAGGGGAAAGGCTGTCCTAACCCCGATCGGTGCTGGGGACAGGGACCTGGGGACAACTGTGCCATTCCTGGCTCATCCCCTGTTCTGCCAGACCGCGAAGAGCGAGTCCTAGAGCCCATCCCAGTGGGAATGACGGAGCTTGGCCCGGGGCCGGGCCCTTGGGGAAGGAGGAAGGCACATGGGCTGGTTCTCCAGTCAGATGGCCTGATGGGATCCTCTACTGTGGGATGAGAGTGCTGGGCTGGGCTGCAGCTGGGCACTGGCTGGTGTCTGTGCCAGCGTGCCGGTCAGCTGGGGATGAGAGATGGGGAGATGGAGGACATGACAGTGCAGTTACCTCCAGCAGTGACTCCCTGCTTCTTCCAGGCATCTCACCTGGAGCCTGAAGCTGCTGCAGTTTGTATATCAGCGTGAAGAGGAGCAGATCCCACTGCGCAACTTCACGCCCACCTCAGACCTGGACCAAATGAGTGTAGACCTCCAGCTGGAGGGCAAGTAGCCAGGAGGGCATCTGTGGGACAGGGGGCTGCTGTCTCTGCCCTCTGCCACCCCTCGCTTCTGCTCCTCTCTCTCCCCAGAAGGCCTTCTCCTGTCCCAGAGCCGCCAGCGCATCGTGTGCCTCAACTCCCTGAAGACCAGTGTGCAGGTGAGTGAGCGCTGGGCACGCTCCTGTCCCCTGGGGGTGGCAGGTTTGGCTCCTGGCACGAGTTTTTTGCCACCTGGCCCTCTCCCTGCTCCAGGTCACAGCCATAGACCTCTCGGCTGCTGTGCTGCTCAACACCTGCATCATCCACTACCGCCACCAAGAGTTTTCGCACTGGCTGGGCCTGTTGGCACAGGAATACCAGTGCCGGGCGGTGCCTGTCCCCAGCCAAGGGCACAAGGGAAGGTAAACTCGGCCTCAGCGCAGCTTGTTTCCGCTTGCCTGCCGTGCTCTAGCAGGATACCCAGGCACCCAGCACCTTCTCTGCCCTGCGCACGGCCCGTGGAATGGGGAGGCTGGTGCGGAGGGCGGCGGGGGGTCCCCTGCGGAGAGGGCGTCCCTCTGGGTCTGCTCCCTGCCAGGCTCCGTGGCGCGCAGCGCCCCGGTAACAGCCCATCCCTGCTTGTCCCCTGTAGGAGCTATCCCCAGATCATAGCGCCCATCATCCTGTGTGCCTCGCTGTCCAACGTCAACGTGTCGGTGCAGCTCGGGGACACGCCGCCCTTCGCCTTGGGCTTCAACTCCATCTCCGCAGGTACGGGCTGGCGGCTGGCCCCAGGGTGGCCACTGGGCTCTTCTTGGGGGTCAGTGGCTCTTCCAGAGAGACACCAGGATGGGAATGGGGAGGGCCGTGCCGCCTCTGTGCTTGCCCTTGTCTGTGTCTGGCCGGGGGCTGCGGACCCCTGCCTGGTTGTGGCTGGGTTGCCCCAGTTTGGGGGCAGCTGAGCGGGCAGCAGCGAGCCCTGCCTGCCCTCACCCGCTCCTCTCTGCCCGCAGACTACCAGCACCTGCGGCCACAGAGCGTGCACCAGCGAGCGGTGCTGGCCGTGGACCACCTCTGCTGGCGCGTGGGCAACGACTCGCACATCCAGCGTGCCCCGCATCCCCCCAACATGCACGTGTGGGGAGAAGCCCTCATCCTTGACTCCTTCAACCTGCAGGTGAGGGGCGAGCCGAGGTGGCGAGGGGTGGCTCTTGGGGGGGGAGCTACATGTCTGCAACTCCATGCAGATGGCACATGGACGCGTGGTGGCATGGGGACATCCTGCAGCCAGAGAGTGATCCTCCTGTTTGTCCTGCAGGGCAGCTACAACCAGCCCCTGGGCATGTCCAGCGCCCAGTCGGACACGCTCTTCCTGGACTGCACCATCCGGGGGCTGCAAGTGGAGTCGTCGGACACCTGCACCGAGTGCCTGGCCAGGGTCCTGCCCCTGTTCTGCCCGCAGCCCAGCGGAGCTGAGCGTGCCCAGCAGCCGCCTTCTGCCTCAGGCGAGCCCTGGGGACTGCTCTGGAAGGTGGATCTGAAGGTGGAGGACATGAACCTTTTCACGCTCTCAGCCCTGGTGGGTAAGTAGCATCCAGGGTGATCCCAGACAGCTGTTCTGGAGCAGCCCGATAGTCAGAGGAACATGGCATGTCGTGGTGTGCGTCCTCCATGCTGCCTGCGCTGACGTGCCATCTCTCTAGGTGCTCTGGAGCTGCGGCTGGACACGCTGACCGTCCTGGGGAGTGCCGAGAGCTGCACAGTCAGCTTCCAGGGCATGGTGCTGGCCTTGGTGAAGAGCATCACGGAGAAGATGCAGCCGTGCTGCAAAGCTCCTGCCATCCCCAATCCGGTGGCCAACCTCTCCATGCTCTCTGTCACCTACCACAGCAGCATCCGCTCCCTGGAGGTTGGTTGGTGTGGGCCTTGGGTCTCTGCTTTATGCTGTACTGGTGAGACTGGGGCGGATGGGGCAGGGGGAGGATTAGCTGGCACCAAAAGGTGGTGGAGAGGAGAACGGGGCTGTGCTGTGCTGGACCCAGCGGTGACTTGGTGTCTGCGCGCTCTCTCCGCTGTAGGTGCAGTGCGGCGAGGGGCTGGCGGTTCTGTGGAGCCCACCTGACCACATGCACTTGTACCATCACACCCTGGCCACCCTGCAGTGCCACGAAGCCTTGTGGAGCGCCCTCGGCCACGGAACGCCTCCCTCCCCGTCCCTGGAGAACCCAGCATCCCAGCCGGCCACCCCTACTGAGACACCAGGGCCCCTCCAGCCAGATGGGACCCCCCCCAAAAGACTCCTGTCCCTGTCACTGGAGCTGAGCTCTGCCAAGCTCACAGCCTTTGTCTCTGAGGCCAACTACATCAGTCTGGCTGCTGAACGGACCTCCATGAGCTGGCACGGCGGTGCCTTGCACGGCTACTGCCCCGAGCTGGCCGCCGGCTTTGACGGACACAGCATCTTCAGCTTCAAGGAGGTGGAGGTGAAGCTGCTGCCGGAGCTGGAGGAGGTCATCTTGCACCGCTGCGCCTTCCCGACCCTGCGCACCCTCCGCAACCGCGGCTGGGCCTTCTCCTTTGCCAGCGTGACCATCGAGTTCCCCTACCAGTACGACTTCTCCCGCACGCTGGACGCTGCCGTGGGCGTGCAGAAGTGGCTGAAAGGTCTGCACCGGCGCGGGCGCCCTGCCAGCACGGCGCTGCCCCCCGACCTCCTGCTCAAAGTGACCCACTTCTCCTGGGTCTTCCTGGACGACGTCTTCGAGGTCAAGTTACGAGACAACTACGAGCTGATGAAGGACGAGAGCAAGGAAAGCGCCAAGCGGCTGCAGCTGCTGGATGCCAAGGTGGCCGCGCTGCGCAAACAGCATGGTGAGCTGCTTCCTGCCCGCAAGATTGAGGAGCTCTACGCCTCGCTGGAGAAGAAGAACATCGAGATCTACATCCAGCGCTCGCGGCGCCTCTACACCAACACGCCCATGCGGAGGGCCCTCCTCACCTGGACCCTGGTCCACCTGGAGCTGGTGGCCATGGCCGACGAGTCCTTCCACGGCACGGAGCGTGTGTTGGAGCAGATGAGGGACCTGGACAGCGTCAGCCCGTTTCCCCCTGAGGGTCTGGAGATGGTCATGCAGTGGTGCCGCATGATGAAGGGCAGAGTTGGCAGTTTCTTTGGTGAGTTGCTTCCCATGAGGGTGCCTGGTGGAGAACAGCACGGTGGGTGCATGGCCTGGGCTCCCAGCACAGGGACCTGCTGGCACCACGTGATGTGTAACCAAGCAGGGGAAGTGACTTTTGGAGCTTCGAGGAAGTGGGAAGGGAGCAGAGATGTGACAGGACAGCGGCTCCTGCCATCACCCGGAGTAGGGGAGCGGGGCAGTGTCCCTTGGCTGCCCCATCTCTCAGCCCTTGCCCTGCCCCGCAGTGCGGATCCGCGACTACCCGCGCTACCTCTTCGAGATCCGGAACTGGCAGCTCTCGGGCCGGCTGATCGGAGCCGAGCAGTGCGGCCAGGCCTGCTCCCGGCGCCGCCAGGTCCTGAAGCTGGGGCTGCCCTGGGGCGATGCGACGGTGGAGAGGAACATGCCACCATTGAAGTTCTACCACGACTTCCACTGTAAGAGCTGGAGGGGCAGAGGGGCTCTGTGCTGGGGTGGGGATGGGGCTGAGCAGGACATGCGAAGGGCTGAGCCAACCTCTGTGTCCGCAGCTGAGATCTCCCAGTACACCATCGTGTGGGGGCCCTGCTGGGACCCAGCCTGGACCTTGATCGGCCAGTGCGTGGATCTCCTCACCAAGCCCTCGGAGGACCCCAGTGCTCCGTTGCCCTGGTGGGACAAGAGCCGCCTTCTCTTCCACGGGGACTGGCACATGGACATTGAACAGGCCAACCTGCACCAGCTGGCCACCGAGGTGGGTGCCGCTGGGGTAGGGAGCAGAGCGTGGCGGGGGGCCGGCTCACACCTGCCTCTCCCCATGCTTGTCCTTGCAGGACCCCTACAACACCACAGAGAACATGCACTGGGAGTGGAGCCACCTCTCCTTCCACTGGAAGCCCGGGCAGTTCGTCTTCAAGGGCAACCTGGACATCAATGTCCGGACGGCCTCCAAGTGAGCGTGGACCCGGGAGCACAGGGGCTGCCACCACTGCGCGGGGGGTGACGGGGGTCTCTTTCCCCATCCAGGTATGACGACTGCTGCTTCCTGCACCTGCCCGACCTGTGCATGACGCTGGACCTGCAGTGGCTGTGCCACGGGAACCCCCACGACCACCACGGCGTGGTGCTGCGCTCCCCCGAGTTCCTGCCCGAGGTGCCGGTGGGGCAGCAGTACGATTCCTACCGTGCCTTTCGCTCCGAGAACCTCAACCTCTCCATCCGGATGGACCTGACGCGGCCCAGTGAGGGTGGGTGACAGCACCCTGGGGATCCCTCGGGGCTGGGGCAGGGCTTGCTAGTTTTAGCAATCCTGAACGGGTCCTGGGTTGGGTGCTGCCATGCCCTGCGGTGCTGGCTGACGGCAGGTGTATTCTCAGAGCACTCCCAGCCCCGGATCCTGCTCTACAGCAGCACGCTCCGCTGGATGCAGAACTTCTGGGCCACGTGGACCAGCGTGACGCGCCCCATCTGCCGCGGGAAGCTCTTCAACAACATGAAGCCCAGTAAGAAGAAGCTGGGGCTGCATTACAAGCAGCTGTCTTACACCGCGCTCTTCCCCCGGTTGCAGGCAAGTCCTGGGGACGGGGGTCTGGTGTTATCTCCCCGTTCTGCCTGCGCTGGGCTCTCAGCCTCTGCTTTCTCCTCCCTCGCAGGTGCATTACTGGGCCTCCTTTGCCCAGCAGCGGGGGATCCAGGTGGAGTGCTGCCAGGGGCACATCTTCACTCGCGGCACCCAGCGGCTCATCCCACAAGGTGAGTGGGAGCCCGGCCGCAGCACTGCCAGGCGCGGCGGGGTCCCGGCTGAGCCCTTTCCCTGTCCCCCAGCTGGCACGGTGATGCGACGCCTCATTTCGGAGTGGAGCATCACGCAGATGGTGAGCGACCTGAGCCAGGTCACCGTGCACCTCATGGCCTCCACTTGCGACGAGAACGCTGACCACCGGCTCGACACCCTGGTGAAGAAAACCCATCTGCTGAGCCTGTCCTCCCTCACCTACCAGCGGCACAGCAACCGCACAGCTGAGGAGGTACTGCCAGAAACACACGGGGCACGGCGGGTGCGACCCAGGCTGTGCTGGCCTGATGGCATCCGCTTGGGACAAGGGGACCTTGGTCTTTGGGTGCAACGAGGGAGGGATTTGGCTGGAGAGGAGACAGACCTTCAGGCCCTCTGATCTCCTGAGCGCCTGGCCAAAGGGACAGCTTGTTCCACCTGCAGCATTCCTGGTGTGCGTCCCTGCCATGGGGCTCTGCGGTGGTCCCCTGGGCTCTGGTCCCCATGCCCTGCCTGCGGTGACTGGCAGGGCTCCCGGCCCCGCTGTGTGAAGCCCATGGGCGGGGACTGCGGGTGGCTTTGCCGTGCTGAGGCTCTGACCCTCCGTGTGCAGGAGCTGCCCCTGCGGGATGGGGACGACGGTTTCCACACGCACCAGCTGCACTTGGTGGACCTGCGGGCATCCTGGACCACCACCAACCGGGACATCGCCTTCGGCCTCTACGATGGCTACAAGAAAGCGGCCGTGCTCAAGCGCAACCTGTCCACCGAGGCCCTGAAGGGGCTGAAGATCGACACACAGCTGCAAGCCAAGAAGCTGAAGCGGGGCCCGCTCTCTGCTCACTCGGTCCCTGCCCGAGTGACTGCTCCCATCACCAGCGGCCGTCCCGAGAGAGCCTCCTCAGGGGGTGAGCACAGCAGGGAAGGGAGCAAGGGGAAACCCGCACCCAGCGATGTGCACGCTAGCGCAAAGCCATGCCTGCCTTCACCCCATCGCCCCCAGCCAGCCCCCCACAGCCTTGCGCTGACCCTTTCCTCTTCTCCAGGGGCCTACATGCTGCAGAAGCTCATTGAGGAGACGGACAAGTTCGTCGTCTTCACGGAGGAGGAGTCGGGGGCGAGCGAGCAACTGTGCGGCATCGCTGCCTGCCAAACCGACGACATCTACAACCGCAACTGCCTCATCGAGCTGGTCAACTGCCAGGTAACCTGTCCCCGCGCTCTCCGCTCCCCGTGGCCGTGCTGCGAGGGGGGCCGTGCCTACCCCAGGAGGGCTCCTCTGACCCTCGGGCTCTCTCCCCCCGCAGATGGTGCTGCGTGGTGCGGAGACGGAGGGCTGCGTGATAGTGTCGGCCGCGAAGGCCCAGCTGCTGCAGTGCCAGCACCACCCCGCCTGGTACGGGGACACGCTGAAGCAGAAGACGTCCTGGACCTGCTTGCTGGACGGCATGCAGTACTTCGCCACGACGGAGAGCGGCCCCACTGAGAGGGAGCACGGGCAGCTCTGGCTGGAGGTGAGCGGCGGCGGGGGGCTGTGGTGGGTGAGCTGCGTGGGGGACAGGGAGAGCAGGGACAGCCAGCGGTGCCTGCTTGTGTCCCCAGGTGAAAAATATCGAGGAGCATCGGCAGCGGAGCCTGGACTCGGTGCAGGAGCTGATGGAGAGCGGGCAGGCGGTGGGGGGCATGGTCAGCACCACCACAGGTACTGCCCGCAGAGCTGGCTGCTGTGCCCGCCCCAGAACCACTCGGGTGACCCCCGAGACTGGAGATGCTGAGAGTGCCCGGCCTGTCCCCGGATGGCTCCAGGAGCTGGCTGATGCTCCAAGCCCTGCGCTGTGGAGTCCCCAACGTGCCGGGATGTGGTGCTCTGACCATGGTCCCCCTGCCTGTCCCCAGACTGGAACCAGCCCTCGGAAGCCCAGCAGACCCAGCAGGTGCAGAGGATCATCTCTCGCTGCAGCTGCCGCATGTACTATATCAGCTACAGCCACGACATTGACCCTGAGCTGGCCACGCAGATAAAGCCCCCCGAGACTCCCGTCAACCAGGAGAAGGAGGATCTGCTGAAGAAGCAGGAGGGTGGGTACCTCCAGGCAGTGTGTCTCAGTGGGGCAGAGCTCCGGGCTGACCCACAGGTGCCAGCTAAGTCCAGGGATGGTCTGTCTTGGCCTTGCAGAGGCCCCACGTGCCCTGTGTGTGTCCGTGCAGGAGCTGTGGACACCTTCACACTGATCCACCATGACCTGGAGATCTCCACCAACCCTGCGCAGTATGCCATGATCCTTGACATAGTCAACAACCTGCTGCTGCACGTGGAGCCCAAGCGCAAGGTACTCGCATGGCTTCAGGCCACCGCGTCACTTGCCTCACCCAAGCCAATCCTAACCTTTCCCAATCCCTGTGTCCAGGAGCACAGCGAGAAGAAACAACGGGTGCGCTTCCAGCTGGAGATCTCCAGCAACCCCGAGGAGCAGCGAAGCAGTATCCTACACCTGCAAGAGGCCGTGAGGCAGCACGTCGCCCAGATCCGGCAGCTGGAGAAGCAGATGTACTCCAACGTGAAGGTGAGCCCGCAGCCTGGCCGGGCCCGGCTCCCCGGGGTCCCAGCTCCAGGGCGGAGGGTGCTGAGGGTTGTCTGTCCTTCAGTCCCTGCAGGATGACAGCAAAAATGAGAGCCTGCTCGACCTCAACCACAGGCTGCAGCAGCAGCTGAGCCAGGAAAAGGCTGACCTGCAGCTGGAGAGTGAGGAGCTGAACATACTGATCAGGTAGGGGCCATCTCTGGCTTCCCCAGCATTGTGCCACCTTACCCCAGGGCTGCCACATCCCAGTGCTCCCCTCTTTGCTGCAAGGTGCTTCAAGGACTTCCAGCTGCAGCGAGCCAACAAGATGGAGCTGCGAAAGCAGCCGGAGGACGTGAGCGTGGCGCGGCGGACCGAGTTCTACTTCGCCCAGGCACGCTGGCGCCTGACCGAGGAGGATGGACAGCTGGGCATTGCCGAGCTGGAGCTCCAGCGCTTCCTCTACAGCAAGGTACCGAGCCGGCCGGTGGCACCTGCAGCCCCCGAGCCGGGGCCCGGGACGTGCGGGGCTGACGAGTCTGTGTGTGCGCAGGTCAACAAGTCCGACGACACGGCCGAGCATCTGCTGGAGCTGGGCTGGGTGATGATGAACAATCTCCTGCCCAACGCTGTGTACAAGGCGAGCGGCGGCGTGGGGGAGCAGCCCTGCACCCTGGGGACCCGCGGGTGGTCCTATCCTCACCCCAGCCACCCGTCCTCTTCCCCGCAGGTGGTGCTGCGTCCCCAGAGCTCCTGCCAGTCCGGCCGGCAGCTGGCACTGAGGATCTTCAGCAAGGTCCGGCCGCCCGTGGGAGGCATCTCCATCAAGGAGCACTTCGAGGTGCCAGGGCTGGGCTGGGGGGTGACAGGGTCCCCGTGGGGCGCGGGCGGCGTGTGCCTGGCTCTGATGTGCCTCTCTCCCCGCAGGTGAACGTGGTACCTCTCACCATCCAGCTCACCCACCAGTTCTTCCACAGGATGATGGGTTTCTTCTTCCCTGGCCGCAATGTGGAGGAGGAGGAGGTGGGGGATGAGGAAGACAAATCCAAGCTGGTGACGACAGGTGAGAGGCTCATGGTCACCCTCCTGCCTGGCACCCGAGCGATGTCCTGCAGCAGCTCTGGCCGCGTGGCCAGGATGTGTTTGTGGGCAGCTTCTGGGGGGCCACGTGTGGAGGAACAGGGACTGCTCATCTCCTCTGTGCGTGGGGAGCTGGGCTGGGGTCTGGGTCACGGCTGACCCCCAACCAGACACCAGCCGCCACCTCCCACCCTGTTTGTCCCAGGGATCCCCGTGGTGAAGCCGCGGCAGCTGATCGTGGCCGATGACTCGCTGGGCCCAGGGAAGGGAGTCGCTCAGGGACTGAACCGGACGTCGGGGGTCAGAAGATCATTCCGAAAAGCGCCCGAGGTACCTGCTGCTGCCTTGAGGGGGGAAGCTGGGAGAGCCCTGCTGTGGGGCCAGTCCCTTTTCCCTTGGCTGCAGGGCTGGGCAGCCATGTCCTCCCCCACTTGCCTGTCTGTTTTCTGTTTTGCTCCCTCCCATCCTTTACAACCAAGCACCTGCATGCTGGATGTGATCCCTGCAGCATCTCATTTTCTTAGCACCGTGCCAGAGCAGCTCTCACCTCTCTCCAGTGAAGCAGTGCCATGGCCTAGTGCCAGGCTGTCCCTTCCCTGCTGGTTCCTGGCTGTGTCCCCTCTCGTTCCCTGCTGCTCATGGTTCCTGCTCTGTCCCCAGCATCCTGTGGATGACATCGACAAGATGAAGGAGCGCGCAGCCATGAACAACTCCTTCATCTACATCAAGATCCCGCAGGTGCCGCTCTGCGTCAGCTACAAGGTGCGGGGACAGCGGGATGGGGCACGCTGGGGAGGGGGCACGGCCGCTCCAACTTAGGGGGGCCTGGGAGATCGTCCCACGCTGCCTGACACTGTTGTCACCCAGGGCGAGAAGAACAGCGTGGACTGGGGCGACCTGAACCTGGTGCTGCCGTGCCTGGAGTACCACAACAACACGTGGACGTGGCTGGACTTCGCCATGGCGGTGAAGAGGGACAGCCGCAAAGCCTTGGTGGCACAGGTATGTGGGACCCCAGCCCGCGGTGCCCCCATCCCGCTCGCAGGGAGGCTGCTGGAGCCGCTCTGCCCGGGGTGGACGTGGTAACCCCACGGTGGGCCACACGTTCTCCGGAGCGGGAGGCAGCCAGGCTGGCGCGGCAGCTGGGGCTCTCGCCCACCCTGAGGGGCCTGGGTGGGTCCGTGGTGTGGTGAGCCCCCTCCATCCCGGGGCAGGTGATCAAGGAGAAGCTGCGCCTGAAGCCGGCGGCGGGCGCGGAGGCCCGGGGGAAGCTGGAGAGCAAATCGGACGGGACCATTCAGCAGCAGGAGGAGGATGAGAAGGCACGTCTGCTCATCGGGCTGAGCGTGGGCGAGAAGAACCCCAGCAAGAAGTCAATCTTCGGCAGGCGCAAATGACGGCAGCACCCGGCAGGCCGGGAAGGGACTGGGGTGCCCCATGCTCCCCACTCTGGAGGGGCATCCCTATGGCTGGGGGGGCTGCGCTGCTCGGCACGGCGCTGCCCGAGCCGGGGCTCAGCCGCGTGCAGACCCTCGGCAGCCCCAGCGCTGCGGGGCAGGGGTGCGGCAGCACGGGGATGTGGGGCGCAGGGTGCTCCGGGGCCGCTTCTTGGGGTGCAGCCCCCAGTGCCAAGGGCTCCCGCGAGCCTCCCCCCTCCCTGCTGCGCGGGTGCTGGGCCCGGCGAAGCAGCAGGATCGCTCCAGGCTGGGAGAAGGGGGAACGGGACAGAGTTTAATTAAAGAGTTTTTAATTTGGAACAGCCCTGGCCCCGTGGGTCGTTATTTGCCCCCCACCCCCCTCAGCACGGCAGCACCCCACCCGCTGCTTCCTCACCCCCTGCCCTTCCCCGGGGGCACCCGGTCTGGGGGTTCGGGGGTCTCCAGCAGCATCTCCACCACCCCGGGCTCAGCCCCCTCTCCCGTCTCCCCCCGTGAGCCCACCGGTACCCCGGGCTGGGCCGGGGGCTGCGACAGGCGGGGTGCAATGGGAGGGGGGGGGGCTGAAGGGGAACCCCGAGGCGTGCAAGGGGGATGGCGGGGGGGGCCCGGTGCCAGGCCCCGGGGCGGGGGGTGGTCGCGGCCGGGCGGGGCGGGGCGGGGCGGGCCGGCGGGGTTATGTAAGGCGGCGGATTACCGGGGCCTGGGGCGCGGCGATGGGAGCAACCAGCAGCGGCCCCCGCCCGGCCCCGGCGCGGCCCCCCCAGGTGCGTGCGGCGGCGGCCCCGGCGTCCCCCCCCCGACCCCGGGCGACCCCCCCGCCCCGGGGTCCCCCCGCCGCCCCGCAGGGCCGCGCCGTGGGGTCGTGGGTGCGGGCGCTGCTGGGCCGCGCCGCGCCGGTGCCGGTGCCGGTACCGGGGGTCGCCCCCGCCCCGCGGGTCCCCGCCGAGGAGCCGCCGCTGCCCGGGTGGCCGCTGCCGCAGCTCGTCTCGCTTTTCCTGCCGGAGTTCCCCGTGCGCCCCTCCGCCCGCCAGCAGCAGCTCAAGGTGCCGTCCCGGGACCCCCACCCTCTTACCGGGGTCCCGGTGCGTTCTAACGCGGTCCCCGACCGTTCTACCGGGGCTCCGGCTCAGCCCGCCCCCGGCAGCCCCGAGCGCTCGAACAGATCCCTTCGCACCCCGCGCCGGGTCCCTGCACGTCCTACCGGGGTCCCCGGGTGTCCTAACGGGGTCCCCCGACCCCCCCGCGCATCCCGTGCCGCCATCCCAGGGTCACCCACCACCTCACCGGCTCTCCCCGCACGCCGTGCCGGGTCCCCTTCTACCCCCGTCGGGTCCCCATGCGTCCTATCGGGGTCCCGTGCGTCCTATTGGGGTCCCGTGCGTCCTGCTAGCATCCACGACCGCCATGCTGGGGTCCCCGTGTCCCTGTCCCCCGTCCCCTCATGTCCCATGCCTGGTGCCCTGGCCCCCCTGTGTCCCCCCCACCTGCCTTGAGTGCCCTGTGCCACCCCATGCAGGACCCCCCCACGCCCTGCCCTTCCCCGAACCCCCGTGCCCGTCCCCGTGGGGGGCTCAGGCCCTGCTCCCCCCTCCCCAGATCCTGGGTTTCGTGGCCAAAGGCTCTTTCGGGACCATCCTCAAAGTCCTGGACTGCGGGCGGGAGAAGGTCTGCGCCGTGAAGGTGGGTGCTGCCCCCCGACCCGTGGGTGCCCCGGTCTGCCCCTAGCCTCCCTCCAACCGACGACCCCTCGCCCCCCCCTCCCCAGGTCGTGCCCAAAGTGGAAGTGCTGCGCCGCGACACCCTCAAGCAGTGCAAGGAAGAAGTCAGCATCCAGGTTAGGGGGGGGGTCTAGGGGGGACCCCAGCCCGTGGCGGGGTTCGGGGTGGCAGGAGGCTGACGGGGCTGCAGAGGGAGGGGTCCCTGGCCCCCCTCCCCCGGGGCCGCTCACCCTCTCTGCTCTGTGTCCCCAGAGACAGGTCAGGCACCCGTTTGTCCACGGGCTGGGGGACAGCTGGCAGGGCCAGAGCCACCTCTTCATCAGTGAGTGACCATCTGCCGGCGGGCTCGCCTCGGCCCCCCCCTGCCCACACACGTGTCCCCGCCGCCCGCACACGTGTCCCCGCACACGCGCACACTCCCCCCGTGCCGCTCGCTGCCCCGCGGGGATCCAGGCGCTCAGCTGCCAGCTCCCACCCCGCACCCACCGCAGGGACGGGGACGCAGGGCTCGGCGGCGGGGCAGGGACCAGCGTGAGGGTGAAGAAGGAGCCCCAAACCCGGTGCCTGCCTGGCCCTAGTGGCCCTGATGGCCGTGCCACCGCGGTGCCCACGTAGCTCACGTGTTTCCAGTGTCTGCGTGACCCCGGGGACCGTGGCTGTGGTGCCTGTGCCACCTTGGAGCTCGCGTGGCCCTGGTGCTTGCGTGTTCCCAGTGCCCACGTGGCTCTGGTGGCCGTGTCACCATGGTACTTGCATGCTCCTGTGCTGCCCTGGTCATGCTCACGTCACCTTAGTACGTGGTCTTGGTGCCCACATTAATGCTTGTGCCACCCTGGTGCCAGTGTGGTCCCGGTGCTTGTGCCACCTCGCTGCTCTTACGGCCCCAGCGCTTGCACCACCTTGGCGCAGGGCCCTCGTGCCCACGTCACCTTGGTACGTGGCCCCAGCCACCCACTGGGCCCTCCGTGCCCCTGCCACCCCGGTGCCCCTCGTGCCAGCCCGTCGGTAAGGCGCGTCGCCGGTGCCGGCAGTGTGGACCTACTGCAGCACCGGGGACCTGCATGCGTTGTGGCGTGCCGCCGGGCGCTTCGCCGAAGCCACCGTCCGCCTGTTCGCCACCGAGCTGGTGCTGGTGCTGGGTGAGTGGCCCGCCGTGCTGGGGACAGCCACCTCCACCCCGCAGGCAGGGTCACCCGTCCCCGGGGGTGGGTGGCTGCCTGCCGGGTGCCGCAGGGGTGGCACCGTGCCGGGAGGGGATCCACGGCTCTGACGTCCCCATCTCCTCCCCAGTGTACCTCCACGACCTGGGCATCGTGCACAGAGACGTGAAGGTGGGTGGCAGCAGGGCTGGGGGGACAGAGGGTGGGGTGAGGGGGTCTCCAAACGCCCCAGCATGGAAAGGCCACCCCAGCGCCTGTCTGGTTTCAGATGGAGAACATCCTCCTGGATGAGAGAGGTAAGAGTCTGGCGGTGCTGGCGTGGGGACATCCCAGCTGTGGGGATGCCCTGTCCGCGGGGACATCCATGGGGCCCCACGCAGTGTCTCGCCCTGCAGGACACCTCAAGCTCACCGACTTTGGGCTCTCCCGGCACCTGCGATGGGGCGAGCGAGCCCACACCATCTGCGGCACCCTGCAGTACATGGGTAAGGGGGCGGTGGGGGGCTGCGGTGGGGGGCACGGTCGTCCCCCCCCAGGCACTCACCCGCTCACCCCCGCAGCCCCCGAGGTGCTGAGCGGGGGGCCCTACAGCCACGTAGCCGACTGGTGGTCCCTGGGAGTCCTGCTCTTCGCCCTGGCCAGTGGAGAGGTGAGGATCACAAGGTTGGGAGGGTGGCAGGGGCACCTCATGGAGCCCCTAAATCCGGTCCCTGCCCTCCCAGTTCCCCGTGGCGCCAGCGGGGGACCACGTGGCCATGCTGGAGCGCATCAAGCAGAGCAGCTATGAGAGCCCACCCACGCTCAGCCCCGCGCTGGCCCGGCTGCTCGCCGAGGTAACCCTCCCGCCTGGATTTTGGGGTCTCCATTGGCCCCCCAATCCGGATACCGGGGTCCCCACCGCTCACTGTCCTCCCTGTGTCCCCAGCTGCTGTGCCACAACCCCCTGCACCGCCTGCGCTACCTCCACCACTTCCAGGGCCACCCCTTCTTCCGCGGGGTGACCTTCGACGCCGAGCTGCTGCAGAAGGACCCGGTGGCGGTGGCGTTGGCCCCGCGGCCCCCCGAGCAGCCCCCGCCCGACCCTGCCACCTTCGCCGACTTTGACTGCGACCTCGCCGCCGCCCCGGGCCGGCCCTGGCCTGGCTGAGCCCCCACGGCCGGGACCCCCGGCACCGCTCAGGGACATCACCCCCCCGGCAGCAGCGGGTCGGACCCCCCCGGGCCGGGCCGGGGCCCCCCTGACCCGCGAGAGCAATAAACCCGAGAGCCGCGGGCACTGCGGGTGCTGCCCCGACGCCTGCGGGACCCCCGGGGGGGGGGGGGGGGGGGGTGCGGGGCTGCTCCTCTCCCCCCCGGGGCAGGGCTCGGGGCAGGGCTCGGGGCGGGTCTGGGAGGCCGCGCAGGGCTGGCTGCAGCGGGGCAGGCGCTGGGGAGCCCCGGGGTGTGGGGGGTGCTGGGCCCGGTCCCGTTATCCCCCCACCTCTTCCTCCCGGTGCGCCCTGTGCTCGGCGCTGCGCTGCACGGCGCGGCGGGGGCGGGGGCTCGCCCGCAGCCCCGCCCCCCCGCCCGGCGCAGCCCCGCCCCCCCGCCCGGCGCAGCCCCGCCCCCTCCGCCCGGCGCAGCCCCGCCCCCTCCGCCCGGCGCAGCCCCGCCCCCTCCGCCCGGCGCAGCCCCGCCCCCTCCGCCCGGCGCAGCCCCGCCCCTAACGACCTCGGCGGCGGAGTGACGTGTGCACGGAGCGGCCAATCAGAGCGGTGCGTGGTTTTCAAACGGGCGGCGGCGGCAGCGCGCGGGGAGCGGCGGCACCGGCACCGGCAGCGGCACCGTGAGAGGAGGGCGGGGCCATGTGGGCCGCCCAGACCCCCGCCGTGAGTGCGGGCCGGGGCCGGGGGCTCGGCACGGGGCGGGCGGGGGTCGGTCGGTCACCGGTTCGGGCCTCCCGGTGGGGCGGCAGGTAGAGCCGCGGGGGTGGGGGCGAGATCCCGGCGGGGCGGCCGCGACCACGCGGGGTTGCCCGGAGGTGGCTGGGGGGCGGCGGCCGGTCCGGTTCGGGCGGGAGCGTTACCGGTACGGGGGGGGTGGGGTGCCGCCGGTGACTCCCCCGGTGACTCCCGGTTCCCCCGCCCCAGGCGCAGCAGCGGCCCCGGCGCCCCCCCCTGCAGGAGCTGCGGCTGCAGCCGGCAGCCGAGCGCACCAGCCTCACTCCGCTGCTCCGCCGGCTGCGGCTCAAGGTCGGTGCGGGGGAACCGGGGCGGGGGGGGGGCGACGGGAGGCGGAATGACGGGGAGGGATGCTGGGGGGTACCGGACCCCGGGGGGGGGGGGGGGGGGGGTACCAGTCCGATGGTGGGGGAAATGGGGAGGCTGAGGGGAACTGTGGGGTGCTGGGGGGAAGGGCAGGGCAGCCCTGACACCCGCCCCTCCACCCCCAAATGTCCTCTAGGACCATGACTGCGTCACCCCAGTGCCCCGCACCCGGGGGCCCCCTGGCAGTGTCGCCCCGGTGCCCTGCACCCCAGGACCCCCTGGAAGTGCTATCCTGCCCCCCCCCAGCAGCACCCCCGTAGTGCCTTGCACCCCGGAGGCCCCCAGCAGCGCCATCCCAGAGCCCCCAGGGACTCCCATACTGGGGCCCAACACCTTGGAGAACCCCGGGAGTCCCACCCTGAAGCCTGGGGCCCCCGAGCCCCCCAGGAGTCGCACCCTGGTACCCGGTACCCCAGAGCCCCCCATTAGCACCAGCCTGGAGTCCTCTGGCTGTTCCACTCCAGGGCTGTGCGCCCCAGAGCCCCCCAGCAGCCCTGTGCTAGCCCCCCTGGGCAGCCCTGTCCTGGGGCCCAGCACCCCAGAGCCCTCCAGCAGCCCTGTGCCAGCCCCCCCGAGCAGCCCCATCCTGGGGCCCAGCACCCCAGAGCCCCCCAGCAGCCCCGTGCCAGCCCCCCCGAGCAGCCCCATCCTGGGGCCCAGCACCCCAGAGCCTCCCAGCAGCCCCGTGCCAGCCCCCCCGAGCAGCCCCATCCTGGGGCCCAGCACCCCAGAGCCCCCCAGCAGCCCAGTGCCGGCTCCCCTGGGCAGCCCCATCCTGGGGCCCAGCACCCCAGAGCCCCCCAGCAGCCCCGTGCCAGCCCCCCCGAGCAGCCCCGTCCTGGGGCCCAGCACCCCAGAGCCCCCCAGCAGCCCTGTGCCGGCTCCCCTGGGCAGCCCCATCCCAGGGCTGTGTACCCCAGAGCCCCCTGGCAGCACCACCTCAGCGCCCTGCACCCCGGGACCCCCTGGCCTCATCAGCTCCGTGCCTTGCACCCCAAACTCCCTGTGCAGCACGGCTCTAGCACCCTGCAGCCCCGGGCCCCTGGGCAGTGCCAGCCTGGCCTCCTGCACCCCAGGACCCCCCGGCACCAGCTCCACCCCGCAGGAAGCTCCCCTCCACGGCTGGCGACTGGCACCCACAGACCTCTCCTGCAGCCCCGTGGCCCCCGAGCCCAGGGCTGAGGATGGGAGTGCGGATCCCCCGCCTTGCCAAGGCACCCCCGAGGGGGGCGAATCCTCAGCCCCTGCCCCCCCAGAGCAGAGCCCCCCCAGACCCCCTCCCATCGAGGCAGATAGGTCAGAGCCTGCTGGGTCGGAGGCAGCGGCCACCCCTAGCCCCTCGCTCGAGGTGGCCCCGAGTTCTGTGTCCTGGGTGTTGCCGCTGGTGTGGCTGGAGAAGAGCCTCAACGCCTCGTCCTTGCTGGAGTCCCTGCGGCACAGCCTGACCCTGCCCGCACCACGGCGGGCCGCCGGGACCAGCGTCACCCCCGTGCCCACCGCGGCCGCCGGGACCAGTGTCACCCCCGTGCCCACCGCGGCCGCCGGGACCAGCGTCACCCCCGTGCCCACCGCGGCTGCTGGCACCTTCATGACCCCCCGGGACCTGTGGGAGAGGAGCACGAACACGTCCGTGGGTGGCCCTGCCTGCGCCAAGGACAGCGCTGCCGAAACGGACTCCCTGCTCTGGCAGTAAGTGTGGGGACGTCCCCCTGCCCCGGACAGGGCCGTGGCACCCGTGAGCTGTCCCTGCCCCAAGCCCTCTCTGTGTCCCCAGCTGTCCCCGGGAGCAGCTGAAGTCCCTGTCACGGGCAGAGCTGGAGGGGCGGCTGGAGAGCACCCTCATCATCATCGAAGCCCTCTCGCTCCAGCTGCGCGACTGGCAGGAGAGCCAGCGGCCGCTGCCCGGCGTGGGGCCAGCTGAGCAGAGGGACGCGCTCACGCAGACGGACGTCACCCGCCCCAAAGGGGTAAGAGTCCTCGCTGGGACGATGCCACCCCATTTTTCCGCGGCCTTGGCGCCATGATGGTGCCCACCGGGTGAAGTGGAGTGGGAGTAAAGCGGGGCAGCTGCTGCGGCGAGGCACGGCATCACGCGCCCGGCGCTGTTCCAGCGGCGTTAATGCGCTGGGCTCGACCCGCTGAGTTTGCTGGATTTGAACCCTTTGTGCGGGGAAACGTCCCTGGCACACGTGGTGGTGGGGGGGAGGCGGGAGGTGTCACGGCCAAATGGCTCTCGCCAGACCCCAGGGCGGAGTGGGGCTGGTGCAAAGCCCCCTCCGCTCTTCCGGGATGCCCTTAGGAGGAGGAGATCTACCACAACCTCTACCTGGAGCTGCGGAAGAAAACGGGGGCCCTGCAGCGGCAGCGGGCAGCGGAGCAGGACGTGCAGCGGGAGCTGGAGCAGGCCGCCGCGGGGACGGTGTGTCTCGGCGTGCGATGAGCGCGCCAGGTCTCAGCCGGGCACGGGGTACGTGTGCCCCGTGCTGCCCTGGGAGCGCGGCCTGAGCGGTGCCCCTGCCCCTTCCGCAGAGCGCCTGGAGCAGGCAGTGCCTCCTCTTCCGGGGCCTGGCGGATGCCGCGTTTCAGAGCTTGTGGGACGACCAAGAAGCCCTGGACCGGGAGGTGAGCCCCGGCGCAGCCAGGCTGGGCTCGCTTTCCCCTGGGGTTCGGGAGGTGCTGGCGCTGCCGGCACACGCAGCCGCCATCGGCTACACCCCGTGCCTCCCGGCGCCGTCTCCCCTTGCAGCGGGAGCAGGCGAGGGCCCTGGTGTCCCGGTGCCGGGCCGTGCTGGAGAGTGTTCCTGGCAAGCTGCGGAGCTGCCTGGAGGAGCGGGACACCATGAGGCAGCGAGTGGACGAAGCCCTCCGAGCCAAGGAGGAGGTAGGGAGGCAGACGGCACGGGGGACCAGGGCAGGCTCTGCCGTCCCCGTGCCTTTGATGGGGCGTCCTGCATCTCTGCCGGTCTCTGGTGCCCAGGGGGAGAAGCCCAATGTGGCCATGGAAGGCCAGAAGGGCTGCGGCTGGAGCTCTCGGGGTGGGCTTTTGGCTGGGGCTGTGTCCTGCGGGGAGCGGGAGCCCTGGGCCGCAGCGGCATGCGGGGATGGCTCCCGGGAGCTGCCCCTGTGCGACGCCATGCCCGGAGCAGCATCCTCCCCTCGGCAGGGCGATCGCTTCCTGGAGGTCTTCCGTGCCCACGCCAGCGCCCGGATCAGCGCCCGTGACCAGAGCCTGGCCTCCCAGCGAGAGCTGGGCAAGCTGCTGGCAGATGCCATCGACCAGCAGGTACCGAGCAGGTGGGGGCACCTCTGGCTGCCTCCTGCCCGGGTCCCCGGGGGGCTGGATGGGCATCCCAGTGTGCTGAGCCTGGGTGATGCTCTGAGCAATGGTCTGCGATGGGCTTGGGTCCGTCACAGGTTTCTTGGCGCCGCTGCTGGGAAGCTGCCGCAGATCCGGCCCTGGGACTGGCGCTTGCCTGCCTCCGTGGCCGTGGAATGTGGATCTTTCACGGCGGCGGTGCTGACCCATCTTTCCTGCCCCACAGGCGTCCCTGGCTGCCGAGGCTCAGCCTTTCCGGGAATTCATAGATGTCACCTTCGAAAATCTGGAGGAGGAGAGGAGAGCCCTGGACGCGGAGGTGAGGGGTGTCCCAGTGGGGGCTGGCAGCAGGCTCAGTCCCTTGCCTCCCCACCAGTGCCGCTTTGCTCCCCCTCGGAGCGCTTCGTGCCCTGGGTATGGCCGGCAGCCTGGCTCCCACACCCAGCCCCGGTCACGCAGCCGGGCAGAGCCACCAGCCGGCGTGGCCGCGCCGTGCTCAGCTCTGCCCGGTGCCGTCTCCCCTTGCAGCGCGAGCAGACAAGGGCCCTGGTGTCCCGGTGCCGGGCCGTGCTGGAGAGCGTGCCCGGCAAGCTGCGGAGCTGCCTGGAGGAGCGGGACACCATGAGGCAGCAAGCGGACGAAGCCCTCCAAGCCAAGGAGGAGGTAGGGGTTTGCCTTCTCCCGAGGGGTGCCTGGGGGTGTCTGGGATGCTCCCCTGCAGCCCGGGTGACTTGGGGCACCCCTTGGTGTGGGAGCACCCCATGGGGAAGAGCAGCCCAAAGCAAGCCCGGAGGGCACGGTGGCTCCGCAGGCGTCCGGCCAGCTGGAGGAGACCTCGGCGGCCCTGCGGGACACGGCGGCTCAGCTGGAGCAGCTGACGGTGACCAACTCCTGCCTCAGCACAGGTAGGGGTGGGTGACTTGGGGGGCTGGAGCGGCCCCCGTCCCCCCCAGCGCTGACGGCTCTGACCCTCGCAGACATGAGCAACCTGATGACGAAAATGGCCAACGTGGAGCAGGAACGGGATGCGCTGCAGCAGGAGAACGAGAAGCAGTGGGAGGAGATGGCCTGGTGGGTCTGAGCCCTGGAGCATGGCATTGCCCCCCCCTCCCTCCCATAGCCACCTCCTGCCACCCCTCATCCCCAGAATGCGGTACCCCCTGACCCCGTCCCCTTCCCGCAGGCTGGCACGGGAGAGGGACACCCTGCAGCGGGAGAGGAAGGGGCTGTGCCAGGAGCTGCGAGAAGCAACCGAGTGCCGGGAGGTAGGAGCTGCCCGACCCTGCCCACGCCATCACGCGCTGCCGGCCGCGGCACGGCCTCGCGGGAGCGCTGGCGGCCGGCCAGGAGCGGGATTAGCCCCAGCGCGGTGAGGGCAGTTGACATCCCGCACGTAGCACGGCTCTCCATCCTGCCCGGCGGCGATTCCCAGGGTGGGGGGGGACAACTCTCTGGGATAATTCCCCTGGCTGCAGGCGTGGTGCTGTCCCTCCGCCTGTCCTACGTCCCCGGTAAAGCACTGGGCTCCAGGGGTTGGTGTGTTAGCAGCAAAGCTGCCCCTAATTGGAAACAGCACCCTGAGGCGTGGGAGTGACCGTGCTGGGGGGTCCCAAAGGGCCCCCTTGGTTCTCTGTGCCCTCATGGCCGTGTCCTCCTACAGTTCCTTGACCAGGAGAACCGCATGCTCCGCACGCAGCTGCTGGAGGTGGAGGCCAAGCTGAAGTCCACGCTGGCTGCCCTGCAGGAGCGCAGCCTGCAGTACGAGGAGCTGATGGATTCCCACCAGTGCCTGCGGTACCGACCCTGTTCACCACCTCCGCTTGAACCCCTCCACTTTGGGAAATCGAGCTCCTCCTGGGGGGTGGGGGACAAACAGGGGACACGGCTCCAGTCACTGCGTGGTTGCCCAGGCGGGTGGAAGAGGCTGTGGGGAAGCCCAGCAGACCCCATCTTGGGGGAAGCTGCCTACATCTGTGGGGTTTGCACCTGTCCCCCTGGTCACGGTGGGAGGCAAGTGTGGGAAATGTCCCCATCCCACACTGAGGAGGGGGAACACTGCTCCCACTGAGGCTGATGTCATCCCGCAGGGAAGAGCAGGCTGCCCTCTGCCAGGAGCTGGAGAACACCAAGGCCGAGCTCCTCGACTTGCAGCTCAAGAGGGACAAGGTCTCCTGGTGCTCCACGGACATCACAGAGAGCAAGACGCGGCTGCAGGAGCTCGCCGCCTGCCTCAGGGCCGCTCTGCAGGAGCAGGTAGGAGCCCTGCCCTGGGGACAAGGACGTGGGGGTGGCCTGGGGAGGGTCAGACCCCTGCGGCTGTCCATGGCGTGGCTTCGAGACCCCCCAGCTCGCTGGGGCAGTGAATAGTTGTCACTAGCTGTGCTCCAGCGCTGTTCTCTCCCTCTTCTCTGAAGGATGAGGATGCCCCATCAAGAAGCAGAGCCTGGACCCCAGCTCCACGGACGCCAGGGTGGTGGACGCCGGGCTGGCAGACACCTCGCCGCGCCTGGACCCCTGCCTGCCGCACGCCGGCATGCCGCACCCCGTACCGCGCCGGGAGCTCCTTCGTGGGCAGCGTCCTGAAAGCGGTGTCGGGGAAAGGTGAGCTGGCACCCCGCTGCCGGAGTGCTGGGGTTGGGCATCGCTCCCTCCCATGCTGGGGTACGCACTGCTGCTGGGCAAGGAGGAGATCCCAGTGCCATCGCCGTGCCCTTCCCTGTGGATTCCCTGGTTGTTCCCTTGTGGCAGCCATGGGCTGGGTCACTGCTCTTGTGAGTGGCTGGGGCCTTCTCACAGCTCCCTGGGGCGGATGGGCGCGTGGGTGAGCTCCGGTCATGCTCCCTGCCGCACGCAGGGCTGGGCGCAGCACCTCTGCCCTCTCTGCTTGCAGATGCCGATGAAGCTGTCGGTGGTGGGAGTGCATTTTCCAAGGACAAATCTGCCTCTACACCAAAGCCAAGAGGTATCGGGGCTGTCACCCTGCTCTGGAGCTGCAGGGTTGCCTGCACAGGGGGATGAGCAGGCGTGCCTTCCTGCTTGGCTCCGTGTCCCCTGGGGCTGACGTTCCCTCCGTGCCGCTCATCAGTCTCTGCCCGGCCCACAGAGCCTGAAGTTGGTCTGCTGGAGAGCGTGAGGGAGCTGAGAGCCGTGGTCTCCGACCTCACCATGCTGAGCTCCCGCATCCAGGAGCTGGAGCAGAGCGAGTTCAAGGCGCTGCAGACGGAGATGTGAGTTCAGCAGCGGCTTGTGTCGAGGGCCGGGCATGGGCACTGCTCTCCTGCGGGCAGCCTGTCTGGGGTCTGCCTCTCACCGCAGCTCTGGGTTAGACAGCTCCTGTCACGGCTAGAAGGGCTTTTTCCAGCTGGCTGGGCTGGTGGGTTGGTCCCTCTCACCGTGGGGCTGGGTGGGATGCCCAGGAAGGGGTCTGGTACCCGGCACTGCCCTCGGCTCAACCCCACTGTCCTCTCCCAGCTCTGACCTGCAGCTCCGTCTGGAGACGGTGACAGCTGAGAGCCAGGAGAAGATGGACGCCCAGGCTGCCACCATCACCAAGCTGAACAAGGCGCTGAGGGGCAAGCTAGAGGTGAGCGGGTGCCAGAAGTGGGCCAGCGCTCACCCCAGGGCAGAGCCGAACTGGGTCGGGCGCTGATCTAGGACATGGAGAAATCTGGGTGACCGGCTCTGGCGGTGCCTCACGGGTGCTACTGGCTCGTCTGACCTGCTCAAACATGAGAAAACGCGCTCCCTCCCTGGGGTGCTGGGGGTGGCTGGGGCCGGGCGCTGCCTGACACCGCTGCTTCTCCCCCACAGAACGAGAAGGAGCTGCAGGACGTGGTGAAACAGCAGGAAGAGAAGATGCTGCAACTCATTGACAAGAGTGGGGAAGTCACGGTGCGTCATGGGGGCCTGGTCGGGCTTGCACGCCTGCGGGGTGCTGGCCACGGGACCCCACTCAGCATCTCGTTTTCCCCCGCAGAGGCTGAAGGGAGAGGTCTCCCAGCTGAAGCGCTCGCTCCAGCGCGCGGAGACGGAGGCCAAGGTGCTGTGGGAGGAGATGCGGGGGCAGGAGCCCAAGGTGGACGCTGCCTACGTCCAGGAGCGAGTTCTGCTGCGGCAGGAGGTGAGGCTGGGGGGCTGCCAGGGCTGTGGGCTCCTGGTGTCACCACTCCTCCATGGACAGGGACCTCTCCAGACCTCGCTCCTCGAGCAGGCGACCGGCAGGGGTGGCGGGGGGAGCCCCCCACCCGATGGCTCTCACCCCACAGCGAGCTCTCCACATCGCTCGCTCTCTTTGCAGGTGGACAAGCTGCGGCTGCTGCTGCTGGAGAAAGAGGATGAGAATCTGCTGCTCTCGGACAAGCACCTGGAGCAGGTATGGGGAGCCCTGAGGGGCTGCCCTGGCTCCAGTCCCCTCTCCCTCCTGGGCCAGTCTCTGCCCAGTTTTGGGGCAGGCTCCTGACAGGCATCTCCCACCGCAGGTCCAAGGGCTGGAGCTGAGGCTCCATCAGGCCCAGAAAGTGCTGAGGACCCACGAGGAGATGCAGGAAAAGATGAAAGAGGTGAGGTTTGTGGTTTGTCACTCGCCCTTGGTGTGACTGTGGCAATGCAAACCCCCATCCTGAACGCCGTCACCAATGCCACTGCTGTCCTCAGG
Source organism: Opisthocomus hoazin (assembly GCF_030867145.1). Lineage (NCBI taxonomy): Eukaryota > Metazoa > Chordata > Aves > Opisthocomiformes > Opisthocomidae > Opisthocomus > Opisthocomus hoazin. The sequence goes on along the minus strand of NC_134433.1, from coordinate 11,917,399 downwards.
TCCTGTCGGTGGTCCCTGAGGTGGCAGCGGGCTGCCAGGAGCTCCAGAGCCTGCTGCGGTACTTGGGCCTGAAGCCGGCCAGCGTCAGCAAGGAAGCTGCTGAGCCGCTATAGCCTGTAGCGTGAAACCTTCCTCCTCTTAATGCTGTAATTATTTATTGAATAAAGTTTTGTTGGCTTTCACCCTGCCTAGTGCACGGATGCAGGAAGCTCCCGGTGCCCTGGGCGGGGACAACTCGTCCAGCCTGTGCTGGCTGTGCCTGCTCTGTCCCCGTCACGGGGCATGGCTCCCTGCCACCCCAGGGCCTCTCCTTGGCGGGGGCCATGCACCCCCCTGCCCGTGCTTGCTCTCAGTAAGGTGCCACGTTCCCCAGGCTGACCCAGCTTCCCTCCCTAGGCCCCCGCTCCTCCTCCTGCCCTAGATTCCCCCTGGGCCCCCTCCTGCGGAGGGTGTTGGAGCCCCCACTGCGGGGCCGTGGGCCGTATGCCCGCTGTGTGGGGATGGTTCCATCTCCCAGTGCGGCTCCGGCACGCAGCATCCCCTGGGTCATGGCGAGCGCTGCCTGCCAGGCGCTGGGAGCTCTGCCAGCTCCTGCTCCCAGCCCCCTCCTTGGCCCCTGCTGCTGCATGGGGGGGGTCCCTCGGGGGCCCCCCAGCTCCCAGCACAGCTCCAGCCTTGCCTCCCTCCTCCCCTGCTAGGGCATCTCCTGTGGGATCCCCATCCCGGTGTTCCTGACCCCGAGGATGCTCCCAGCTGCCATGGGGGACGTGCGGCACCTTCCTCCCCCCAGCACGGCCCGAAATAGCAGCGCTCAGACAAGTGCTCTGGTTTTTAATGGCCTGTTTCTCCTGCCGGGGGGGGGTCACCTTCCCCTGCCCTCCGCCGCAGCCCTGCTGCCCTGTGCGGGGCGGGTGCTGCGGTGCACTGGGTGCTGGCACCTTGCTCTACCCTTGCACCCAGGAAACAGAGGTGTTTGGAGTTCCGTGTCCCGGGTGCGTGGGTGGCTGGCGGGGAAGCTGCGCTCGCTGCTTCCCAGCATCGCCTCCCTCCCGGCAGCGGGGTCAGATACGGCCCCCCGAGACGTGGGGCTGGCGTTGGGGACCCCAGGCTGTGGCCGGCTCTGGGATGCGGGGGGAGATGAGGTCCCCTCCCCGGGTTAGGGCCATGTGGGGTGGCTGAGCCCTCCTTTTACGGCGGGGATTCAGCGGAACAGGGGCCTGGCAGCGGGCCCGTGGGGTGAGCGGGGACACTGCTGCTGTCCCTGTGCCAGCCACGGGCGGCTTTTCCGAGTGGGAGCCGGGCTCCTGTGCGAACCCCCACCCTGTCCCGGGGGTCCGGGGCACTGCGCTGCTGGGGCTTGGCCCCTGGCAGCAGAGGTGACGCAGCTGGGGTCCCCAGACTGGGGGTGGCACAAGGTGGGGGTCCCTGGCCCAGAGGTGAGAAGGGGAAGGTCCCTGCCCGTAGTTGGCAATGGCAATAGGGGGGCACAGTGGGGTCCCGGGTGGTGGCAGCAGGGGGGCACAGAAGGGTCCCCGGCAGTGGAAAGGGGGTGGCAGGGGGGGTCCCTGCCCATAGCAAGGCACGGCACGGTCTGTGGCACAGTGGGGTCTCCAGCAGCCCCCGGGGTGGCACTGGGCTGGCACAGTGGGGTGCCTGGGTGGTGGCGTGGGGGGTCCCTGCCCATGACAGGGTGGGGGGGTGACTCAGCTGGGTCCCTGCCCGGGGGGGGACACACACACGACACGGAGGGGTCCCCAGCAGCAGCGGGGTTTGCAAAGGGGCGGCACAGCGGGGTCCCCAGCCCGCGTTGTGGCCGTGGGGTCCCCACCAGCCGCAGGCGTTGTCGCCGCCGGGCGGGGGGGGGGGGTGTGGGGGGGGTGCGGACGGCGGGGGGGGGCGGAGCGGGCGGGGGGGCCGGTCCTGCCGGGTGCCGCCCCGTCGGTCACGTAGCTCTGCGGCACCGCAGCCCCATTTACCGCGGGTCCGGAGCGCGCAACCCGCAGTCCGCGCCCGCCCCGCACGGTAAGGGGGAGCCGGGAGCCGGGGGGGGGGGTAGGGGGGTGGGCAGCCGGGGATGCAGCCGAGGGACCCCGGCAGTGGGAGCCCACTGCCCCATCGGGGCTCCGGGGTGTCTCCGTGCGGCGCCGCGGGCATCCCGGGGGTCGGGCAGGGCTGGGGGGCTCCGGGGCAGAAGGAGCCCCGGGCATGGGGGTGCTGGGGCTGGGGGGGGGCCCGGAGACCCCCTCTCTGCGCTGGCGCAGCCCCAGCCCAGGCGGTGCCGGCGGCGGGGGGAGCACCGGCTCCCCGCGGCATCCCCGGCCCCTCGACGGCGCCAGCCCCGGGGTACCCCAAGCCCCCGGGTACCCCCAAACCCCCGTAGTGCCGCCGCTGGGGTCTCCGTCCCCGGGTAGCGCCATTCCCGGGGTATTTCCAACCCCCCCCCCCCCGGGCTATCGCCACCCCCCCGCGCACCTCCCACCCGGGGTACCTCCAGCCCCGGGGTATCTCCATCCCCGCGCCCCCCGTTGCCTGCCCCGGCCCCCCCCCCGCCGAGCTGAGCTCCCTCAAGATGGCTGGGCTGGAGGCGGGCGAGCCGGCAGCAAAATGGCTGGGAGCTCCCCGGCATCCTCCACGAGGCCCTGCCCGTCCCGGGGCGAGGGCAGCCGCCTGCTCACGCAACGCGCCCGCCGGTCGGGGTCCCGGTGCCGTGGGGGTCCCGGGGCCCTGCCGGCTGCGGGCGCGTGGTGGGTTGGGGTGCGGGGGCCGCCCCGTCGGCGCGTGACTCAGCCCCCGTCCGCTCGCAGCCAGCACCGCCACCATGACGCACCAATACCCCGCGCTGACGGCCGAGCAGAAGAAGGAGCTGTCGGACATCGCGCTGCGTATCGTGGCCCCGGGCAAGGGCATCTTGGCTGCCGATGAGTCCGTAGGTCAGTGCGGGGGCCCAGGGGCTGGGGGGGATCTGTCCCGTCACCCCTTTTCCCCACGCCAACTGAGGGTGCTGGGTGCTGGCAGGGAGCATGGCGAAGCGCCTCAACCAGATCGGGGTGGAGAACACGGAGGAGAACCGCCGGCTGTACCGCCAGATCCTCTTCAGCGCCGACAGCCGGGTGAAGAAATGCATCGGGGGCGTCATCTTCTTCCACGAGACCATGTACCAGAAGGCTGACGACGGCACCCCCTTTGTCCAGATGATCAAGGACAAGGGCATCGTCGTGGGCATCAAGGTGTGGTGGGAGGGTGTCCGGTGGGTTTGTGGGGTGCCGAGGGTGCTTGGAGCGTGCTGGTGGGGCTCAGCAGTGCTTTCCCCTTCGCTCTACAGGTGGACAAGGGCGTCGTGCCGCTGGCCGGGACGGATGGCGAGACCACCACGCAGGGTAGGTGGAGTGGGTAGGGGGCTGGGAGCTGGGGGCTCAGGGCTGCGGCACTGTGGGGCTGACACACTGCCCGGCAGGTCTGGACGGGCTGTCGGAGCGCTGTGCCCAGTACAAGAAGGACGGGGCTGACTTTGCCAAGTGGCGCTGCGTGCTGAAAATCAGTGACAACACCCCCTCCGCGCTCGCCATCATGGAGAACGCCAACGTCCTGGCCCGCTACGCCAGCATCTGCCAGCAGGTACGTGTCTGTGGCTGGGCATCACCCCACGGATGGACATTGACCCATAGGATGGGTGTTGACTTAGAGGGCCAGGTATTGCCCCAGAGGAATGGGCACAGATCCATGGGGCTCAGCATTGCCCCCATGTCTGAGTATCACCCCATGGGGTGGGCATCAACCCATGGGCAAGGTAACACCTCATGTAGAGGGGCATTGACTCCCAGGACCAGGCGTTGCCCCATGGGGTGGGCATCACCCATGGGGCCAGGCATTGCTGCACGAGCCTGGGAACCACCCCACAAGCACAAGCATTGCTCCACGGGGCCAAGAGTTGACCTTCCCAGGTTGGGCATCACCTCATGGCGCCAGGCATCACCCCACTGGGATGGGCATCACTGACAAGGGTGGGCATTGAACCTTAGGGCTGAGCATCGCCCTCCGGGTCCAGGCATTGGCCCACATTGCCATGGGGCCAGGGCGATGCCCAGGGATGTCCCCGTGATGGCATCTGCCTGGTGTTTGCAGAACGGCATCGTGCCCATCGTGGAGCCAGAGATCCTGCCCGATGGTGACCACGACCTCAAGCGGTGCCAGTACGTGACAGAGAAGGTGAGCAGTGGGGTGGGCAGCAGGGCGGGCACTGTGCCGCGCTGTGCCACGCCGTGCTGGGGCACTCCATGCTGCTCATCCTCCCCAGGTGCTGGCAGCTGTCTACAAGGCACTGAGCGACCACCACGTCTACCTGGAGGGGACCCTGCTGAAGCCCAACATGGTGACCCCTGGGCACTCCTGCCCCACCAAGTACAGCCCCGAGGAGATCGCCATGGCCACTGTTACCGCCCTGCGCCGCACCGTGCCCCCAGCCGTGCCAGGTACCAGCACCGGGATGTGGCGGGGACCAGGAGGGGGATGCCCTGTGGACCCCCCGCTGCCATAACCCCGCTCTCTGCAGGTGTCACCTTCCTGTCCGGGGGTCAGAGTGAGGAGGAGGCTTCCATCAACCTCAACGCCATCAACACGTGCCCGCTGCTGCGGCCGTGGGCCCTCACCTTCTCCTACGGGCGGGCGCTGCAGGCGTCGGCGCTCAGCGCCTGGCGTGGGCAGCGGGACAATGCCACCGCCGCCACTGAGGAGTTCGTCAAGCGTGCAGAGGTGATGGGGATGGTCCCCGCAGGAGAGGGGTGCTGAGGGCTGCATCCCATGGGGTGGTGGGGATGCCGAGGGCTGCATCCCATGGGGGACACCGAGGGCTGTGTCCCCATGGGTTGGTGGGGACACCGAGGGCTGTGTCCTTGTGGGAGGGGGTACACTGATGACTGTGCCCCTTGGGACAGGGGATGGTGAGGGCCACGTCCCACAGGGTGACGGGAGACACCAGGGGCTGTGCCCCATGGGACGAGGGATGCCAAGGACCACGGTCCCCATGAAGGGGACACAGACAGTACTGTCTCTCGGGGACACTGGGGACTGCATCCCCACAGGGGAATGGGGGATGCTGTGTCCCTCAGGGAAAGGGAAGAGGGACGCCAAAAGCCACATCCCCTGGGGTGACAGGGGACACGAAGGGTTGTACCCAGTGAGATGGGGGACGCTGAGGGCTCTGTCCCGATGGGAGGGTGATACCAAGGGCTGTGTTGTTGCAGGGATGCAGGGGACATGAAGGAGTGTCCCCCCATGGGCTGGGGGACCCCGAGGGCCATACCCCCCTGGGGGCCACTGACATTCCCTTTCCCCGCAGGTGAACGGGCTGGCGGCGCTGGGCAAGTACGAGGGCAGCGGGGACGACTCGGGGGCTGCCGGGCAGTCCCTCTACGTGGCCAACCACGCGTACTGAGCCCCGGCTGGGCGCCCCACCGGCCCCAGCCCCCGCCCCGGCCCCCTGCCCACCACTGCTCACACCCCGCTTCCACCCCCGCCACCCAGGGGAGCCGCCACGTGGGGAGGGGAAGGGGAGCATGCCCCGCGGGCCGGCCCCACGCCGACACGTCTGCAGATGAAGTGGGGGGGCCTGGGTTAGCCGGCCCTAGGAGGGAGCCATCCGGGAGCCCCTTTGGCGGGGGGCTCCGGCCAGGCCGTGGGGGGCAGGAGGGGAGGCCTGGGGGTGCCCCTGCCCTGCCGTAGCTTCGCAGTCCCGGTCGCTGCCGCCCCTTGGGGCGCCTGTGTTGTGTTCGCCGTGTGCACCCCGTGTACCAAATAGCCTAACAACGAATAAACGGTAGAGACAGCGCTGTGCCGCCTGCTCCCTCGCCGTGGGGTACCCAGGGACCGTGCACTGTCCCATCCCGGGCAGCCCCGTCCCTCCGCTGGCTCTGGGTATCACCCGCAGCCTGTTGCGCTCACCCATGCAACGAGCTGTGCCTGGTCTCAGCCCACCCACACCCATCGTGGGGCTCTAGGAGGTGGGAGGGGGGGCTGGGCTCTCCCTGTGGGCCATGGGGGAGTGGGGAGCCCTTCACAGAATCACAGAATGTTCGGGGTTGGAAGGGACCTCTGTGGGTCACCCAGTCCAACCCCCTGCTGAAGCAGGGTCACCCAGAGCAGGCTGCACAGCACCGCGTCCAGGCGGGGCTGGAATATCTCCAGAGAAGGAGACTCCACAACCTCCCTGGGCAGCCTGGGCCAGGGCTCCGTCACCCTCAGAGGGAAGAAGTTCTTCCTCATGTTCAGACGGAACTTCCTCTGCTTCTGTTTGTGCCCGTTGCCCCTTGTCCTGTCACTGGGCACCACTGGGAGGAGTCTGACCCCGTCCTCCTGACACCCAGCCTTCAGATATTTATCAGCATTTCTAAGGTCCCCTCTCAGCCTTCTCTTCTCCAGGCTGAACAAGCCCAGCTCGCTCAGCCTCTCCTCGTAGGAGAGATGCTCCACTCCCCTCATCATCCTCATAGCCCTGCGCTGGACTCTCTCCAGTAGCTCCTCATCTTTCTTGAACTGGGGAGCCCAGAACTGGACACAGCACTGCAGATGGGGCCTCACCAGGGCAGAGTAGAGGGGAAGGAGAACCTCCCTCGACCTGCTGCCCACACTCCTCCTCATGCACCCCAGAATCCCATTGGCTTTCTTGGCAGCCAGGGCACACTGCTGGCTCATGGTCAACCTGTCACCCACCAGGAGACCCAGGTCCCTCTCCACAGAGCTGCTCTCCAGCAGGTCCACTCCAAGCCTGTACTGATGCATGGGGTTGTTCCTCCCCAGGTGCAGGACCCTGCCCTTGCCCTTGTTGAACCTCATCAGGTTCCTCTCTGCCCAGCTTTCCAGCCTGTCCAGGTCACGCTGAATGGCAGCACAGCCTGCTGGTGTGTCCACCACTCCTCCCAGTTCTCCATCCACCTCACCGACCACTCATCGCCCCCCGCCTCCAGCCCCTTCTCCCGGCCGCGGTGCTCGGCGCTGTACAGGCGCCCACTTGTCCCTCCGCGGCACCCGTAGGGGCCGTGAGGCCAATGCCCGCCTCCTCAGGGCGCGTACCGCGCTCTGATTGATGTTGCTGCCCGCCCGTCCGCGCCACGGCTCTCCGGACTCCACGTCTATTGGCCGGGGGGAGGAATGAGCGCTCTGAATGGCTGGGCTGGGAGTAGGCTCCGCCCCCCCAGCTTGTCCGGGAAGCGAAGATGGCGACGGCGGCGGCGATGGCGGCGGATGAAGCAGGTAGCGGCGGCGTCCGGTCCCCCGGCCCCTGTCCCCCGGGGAGCCGGGCCGGTGCTGAGTGCTGTCCCCGCAGAGCGGGCGCGGGGCCGGCGGGCCGCCCTCTCCTTCGCCGCCATCGCTGTGGTGCTGGGGCTGCCGCTGTGGTGGAGGACGACCGAGACCTACCGCGCCGCCCTGCCCTACGCCGGCATCGGCGGGCTGGGCCAGCAGCCGGTGAGCGCCCCGGGGCGGGGGGGGAGGTCCGGGGCGGCGGGGCTCGGGGGCTGACACCGCCGCCGCTCAGTTCCAGCTGGCCGTGCCCGTCGCCGTGGTCTTCGCCCCGGGGTCGGTGCCCGGGGACCTGCCGAGGCCGCTGCCCTTCAGGGACGCGCAAGAGATGGAGATCGCCGTGAACCGTGAGAGATCCCTCCGGTTGTCCTCCGTCCCTCCGGTGGCCTCGTCCTTCCCCCGGGGTGGGGAGGGTCCCTGCGTGCTCCCCTCTCTCTGGGGGAGCTCCGTCCCGTACGGGGGAGTGGTGGGGACAGCAGGGTGCTGCGGGGAAGGGACCCGCTCGCGTCCCCGGGGATGGGGCACCGAAGGGACCCGCTCGCGTCCCCGGGGATGGGGCCCCGGATGTGGCCTGGCTGGCAGAGGGCTGTCCTGCCCACTGCTCCCACCGGCCGAGGCCATGTGCCGGGGTGGGTCACCCCGCTGAGGTGTGCCCGAAGGACCTGGTGGCACGTGTCCCGCTGGGGCTGTCCCTTGGGGCTCCAGCGAAGGGCCTGGGGGCCGGGGTTAGCGGGTTCGCTCGGGCTTTCTCCCCCGGCAGTGAGGACCAGCATCACGTCCCGCTACGAGATGGTCTATCGCAGCACCACGGCGCGGGAGGAGGCAGCGCTGGGTGCGGCTTCTGCGCGAGGTACCGGGACGAGGGGTTGCAGCTCCGTGCGGGAGCAGGCTCCGTTTTCTGAGAGCGGCTCAGCAGAGGACTCGGCTTTGCCGTGCCTCACGGTGTGACGGGGATTGGAGTGAAATTCCCAACCCTGCTAATGCCTCCGTCTTCCCCAGAGGCTGACACTGCTCTGCACCCGCTGCAGGACGCCTCGCTGGGCTCTCTGACCGTGTACGTGGTCCCCGAAACCTCCTCTCTCCTGCCTCAGGTAGGGAGCAGCACCCTGCGGGGCCAGCCTCTGCGTGCTTCACCCCTTGAAGGTGCCCTGGGGGTAGGCATCCGTCCCCAGGCTGTCGCAGGTGGCACTGTGCTGGCCTCTGGTGTGTTGGCAAGAGCCAGCCCTGCGCCCGGCCCTCACCCCTGCCCCTTTCCCAGGGCGTCAGCGTCTATGTGGGGAAGCACCGCAGCGCCCTGGTGAGGGCTGGGGGGGGCCTGGCCGCCCTCCAGACCCGCCTCCGGCAGCTCATGCAGGTGATGTCCTTCACGGCCAGTTCCATCGCTGCCGCCCTCTCGGACCGTGCGCCCAACAGCCAGCTCGGCCTTGACGCCCGGCGGCACTTGAAATCCAGCCTGGGTACGGACGTGTGCCCCAGCTCCCTTCCCTGGCCTGGGCAAAGCCCTCTGGCTCCGGGGGGGATCCCATTCCTGCTGCACTTGTAGCATCCCTGGGTGTCTTCTGGAGTAACAGGCCCCGGGGTCTTCCCTTTGCCCTTGGCAGCTGCTCTGGGCCAAGATCTGTGCTGCGACGGCTGTGTGTTGGGGCACTGGTGCATGGCCTCGTGTCGGGGAGGGCGAGGGAGGAGGGGGTCAGGTCCTGCTCCTCTTGGGAGCTCTGTCGTGGCTGCACGCCCAGCCTCAGCATTGACAGGCTGTGGGTCCTCGGCAGGGTACGAGATCACCTTCAGCCTGCTAAACCCCGACCCCAAGTCCCACGCTGTGGACTGGGACATCGAGGATGCTGTGAACCGCTACGTGCAGCCCATCCTGGACAAACTGAGCTTGGTGGCCAACTTCTCTGTTGACTCGCAGGTGAGGGCCAGGAGAGGCGATGGGGGGAGCCCAGCCCTGGCCATGCCAGGTGCCCTGGGATGTGCTTCTCCGCCAGCAATGGCCGTGTTGTGTGCCTGCAGATCCTGTACTACGCTGTCCTAGGAGTGACGCCACGCTTTGATAAGGAGTCCTCCAGCTTCCTCTTGAGCGCCCACAGCCTCCCACACGTCATCAACCCTGTGGAGGCCCGGCTGGGTGAGCGCTGCGCTCCTGACCCAGCTCTGCCGAGGGAGGGGGGACAGCTGTACCTGTGGCCTGTGCCTGTTCCCTCCCCGCAGCACCGTGCCCTGCCGGGCTGGCGGTTCTGCTCAGGGCTTGCTGTGGAAGGAGGAGCCGGGCTCGGCTCTGTCCCGGCTCTGCGTGCGAGTGTTCTGCTCTCGCTGTCCCTACCAGGCAGGGATGTTCTGTGACTGTTCCACTGCAGGCTCAAGCGCTGCCTCGCTCCACCCCGTGCTGAACTTCCTGCTGTACGTGCCGGAGCGTTCCCACTCGCCCCTGTACATCCAGGACAAGGATGGAGCCCCAGTGAGCACCAACGCCTTCCACAGCCCCCGCTGGGGCGGCATCATGGTACGGGGCCGTGGTGGTGCTGGTAACACTCGGGCAAGGCGGCAGCTCCCCATCCCCAGCGAGCGCTGGCAGCCGTGCCAGCCCCAGGGTTCCAGCTGTGCCTCCCCAACACACTCTCCCGCAGATTTACAACGTTGAAGCCCCTGCTTCCCCCCAAGCCTCCCTCCCACTGCACGTGGACGTGGACATGGTGCGAGTGATGGAGGTTTTCCTGGCCCAGCTCCGGTGAGGACGCGCTCTTCACTCCCTGGGTCTCTGTGTGCTCTTCTTGCACATATGGAAATCGGGGCGGGGGGGGGGGGGGAGGGGTGTGTCAGAACAAGCTGTACCCATGCATCTCGTTGGCTCCTCGGTGGGCTCTGGGAGGCTGAGGGTGGCTCTTTGTGGCCTTTGAGGTGCTGACCACCGACTAGCGCTGCACCTGGCCCAGGGGTGTTGGCACGTCTCCCATCTCCCAAGGTTTGAAGCTCGTCTTGTCCTGCTGCATGGCCGGGAGGCCGTCAGGCGTGGGTTGAGCCCTGCCAGGGCTGGATGTACCAGGGAATGGGGAGAGCGGGGAGCGCCTGTGGGACTGCAGGCTTGTGATGTGGGCTGGGACCTTCTCCTCTCCTCCCAGGTTACTGTTTGGGTTGTCTTGGGAGGAGCTTCCCCCCGAGTTCCTGCTGGAGAGCCCGGGGAACGAGGGCCTGGCCGACTGGGAGCTGGACCGCCTGCTCTGGGCCCACACCATGGAGAACATTGCCACAGTGTCTACCACCTTGACCTCGCTGGCACAGCTCCTGGACAAGATTGGGAACATTGTCATCAAAGATGATGTTGCCTCTGAGGTAGAGCTGGGGCACCCTGAGGTGGGGAGTGGAGGCGGCTGGGTGTCCCTGTCCTGACCACGGGCTCTCACTGATGTGGTGCTGCCTGGGCCTGGCAGCAGGTGAGGCCCCCAGGCTTGTTCCTGTCCTCCCTGGCCAGGTACTGACTGCCGGGGTTGTTCCCACACAGGTCTACCGAGCAGTGGCCTCGGCACAGAGCGCCATGGCCGAGCTGGCCACGGGCCACCTGCACTCAGCTTTCCAGGCCAGCAAGGAGGCAGTCACCTCCTCGGAGCGGGCCTTCTTTGACCCGTCTCTTCTCCATCTCCTCTACTTCCCTGATGACCAGAAATTTGCCATCTACATCCCGCTCTTCCTGCCCATGGCTGTCCCCATTCTCCTCTCCCTGGCCAAGATTGTGCGGGAGACCAGGCAGCGTAAGAAGGAGCCCACCAAGATGGACTGAGCCCCTTGCTATGGTACGCTGCCGTGGGGCTGGGGCTGTCCCCACCTCATCATGGACCTAGGGCCTGAGAAGGCGCCCCAGAACTGTGTCGGGGCCGGGCCCGGCAGCTTGGTGTGGATCTGCCCTGGCCAAGACGCAGGAGTGGGAAGAGACACTGCTTTGAGGAGTGGGAGATGCTCTCAGTCAGGGTCCTGAGCTGCGCTCAGAGGGGAGGGAGGGGGCTCCCCACGCGCACCCCCCAGCCCTGCGCTGCGCTCGGAGCAAGCTGCTGTACAAATAAAGGAAACCCCAGGTGTGGGGGGAGGCTCTGCAGGGCTGTCAGCCTCCCGTTGTCCTGGCCTGCCCCCGCTCCCCCCCTGCTGCTTTGTGGGGTCTGGTGTTTGGGGGGGACAGGGAGGGGGTTCAGCTGGTGGGGGACAGTTCCTAAGGGGGTCAGTCTCGTGTTGGTGGGTGGTGGGGCAGAGCCTGCTGGGGCCAGTTCAGCCTTAATGGGGTCCAGCTCCTCCATTGTCTGTAGTGGGGGTGATGGGGCGTGTCCCCGCCGTTCTGGGGGGCTGTTGGGGACGCTCCCGGGCTCAGCCCCCCGCGGCGGGGGCGCTCCGGGCCCCTCGGAGCAGCCGGTGGGGCCGAGCCCCCCCCCCCTCCCCGGAGCGGGCGGGGCGGGGGCGGGGCGGGCGGCGATGCCCCTCCCGGTGCGGCGGGGCCCGGCGGCGGAGCGCAGCGGGGCCTGGGCCGCTCACACCGGCGGCGGCGGCGGGGCCATGAAGGTGAAGAAGAGCGCCGGGGCCGGGGCCGGGGCCGGGGCCGTGGCGGCGGCGCGCACCGAGGAGGAGCTGGGCCGCAAGGGGCTGATCGGGCCCGACGACGTGCTGGGGCTGCAGCGGGTCACCAGCGGTGCGTGCCGGGGACAGGGCTGCTCCGGGGCCGGGAGGCCGAGGGTCCACCCCGGGGAGGGGGGCTCCGGGGATGGGGAGCGCGTCCCGCTTGGGGCTGGCGAGGGAGGGGCAGGGGGAGCCGGTCCCCCACCTCCCCGGGGGATGGGGAGTGGGGATGCGGTAGCGCGGGGGACAGGGGCAGCCCCGGGGACGCGGCTCTGCCGGGGTGCGAGGAGCGGGGACCGGCCCTGGCCCTCTCCCGAGGGATGCTCGGGGCTGGGGGTGCGGTCCCCCCCCAACACTGGTGGAAGGAGAGCGGTGAGATGCTCCCCCGCGGGCCCCTCTCCTGTCTCTGCACCCCTCCGTGCAGGGCTGGGCCAAGCTGAGCCCCCAGCCTGTGCCCACAGCGGTGGGGCTGGGGGGCAGGCGGGATCTGTGGCTGCAGCGTGGGGAGGGGGGGCTTCACTGCAGCCCCATCCTGCAGCCCCCCCAGTTTCCCATTCCCCAGCACAGCACCGCTGGTCTTGAGAGCATCCTCAGGAGAGCGCGGGCGTGCGAGCGTGTCGCCTGGAGGGTTTGTTGTTCTCGGCGGAGCAGCTCGGTGGGGACCAGGCAGCTGCCCACCCTGCCTTGGACCCGTCGGGGCTGCAGCACGCCGGGCCGGGAGAAGGCACGTGCCTCAGCCAGGCTGGCCTCAGCAGTGCCCAGGGGGGGTCTGCCTCGCTGTCCCCCAAAAAGGGCTTTTTGCGTGTCCTGGGACCTTTGGGTTGTCTCTCTGCAGGCAGCAGGTTGGGCAGGGGGAGAAGACTTCTGGCAGGGAGGAGGGGGCTGGCCTGGTGTCCGGCTGTGCTCCTCTTTGCCTTGGAGCGCTCTGCGACGTGACGTTGGAGCAGGTTTCGTGTCGCAGGCCAGGGCAGTGCGGTGTGACGAGCCCTGGAGAGGAAGGATGCGGCTGCGAATCTTGGTGCGTGCAGGCAGCCCTGTGGGCCTGCATGTGGTGAGCAGGGTGGAAGGGAGGGCGGGAGGAAAGCCCCGCAGGGACTTGGTGTTAGCCCTCAGGAAGGGGATACGGAGGGTCCTGTGAAAGAGGAGCTGATGCTGGGGCATCCTTGGGTCCCCTTCTCCGAGTGGAGATGCTCTGAGGGGCTGCAGCAGTGTGATTCGCTTCCCTGGGCCCAGAAATCCCCTGCCTGTAGCAGGAAGAGCTGTGCAGCAGGCACTGAAGCGTACCGCCAGCACACTCGGAGGAGCAGCAGTTCGATGGGGAAGCCAAGCGATGGCCGCGTTAAGCGCTTTGCGTGCTTTCTTTACGGTAGCCTGCGTGTCCCTGCCTTCGGCAGCGCTGTCTGGAAGGGCTGCAGGCACATGGCCACCCCGCACCCTCGCTGCCGGGGCGTGCAGACCTCACGTGGCATCGCTCTGGCCAGCGCAGATGGTGCGCGGCTCTTAGTAAGCACCTGCGCTCCCAGGGCGCAGGGAAGGCTGAGCTGGTCACCCTGGCTTCAGAGCCAGGCTGGGAGTGGAGCTGGTTGTCGCCTGCCTCTTCCAACCATGTCACAGAGTGCTCTGGAGCACAGGGAAGATGTGAAATGCATGAAAAGGTTTTGCTCTGCTCCTGCTACGAGACTTGCTGGTACAAGTGCAGGGCAGGGGGTGTGGATGGGTCACGCCGAACAAGGACCAGGCGCTGTGATGAGCCATGGGCAATGCCTTCCCCTGGGAAATGCTTGTCTGTCCGGCTGGGTACATGGGAGCCAGCAAATACTCGCTGCACCTGAAATCCTCAGTGTGTGTTTGGGGATGCAGGTGTACAATACATCTTCGTTGAGCATATTGTACCTTACTTCCTAGAAATATTTTGCAGCACCCTTTCTCAAGCTCAGCTTCTCACCTGGTGGGTTGAACACAGAGAGCAAAGATACGATATTTTTCTGATCCTTAACATGTAATGATTATTTGAGGTGTTCTGTGGCCTTTTCTCATTTCCACATGCCACAGCAAGCTCTTAAAAACAGATTGCCAAAAATACCAGGGTGAAAACTGTTCCAGTCTTGTGCTCCAAGTGGAGGGTGCTGCAAGGAGGAGGAAGGACCAGACAGTGGCAGAGAAGTTCATGGCTATCCCAGCCCCAGCCTCTCCCTTGGAGATGCTGAGTTGGGGCAGATGTGACGCCCTATTTCAACAATTCAGATTTTGACACCAAAGCTGTGGTGCTCCAGATGGTTTGAAGTTGAAGGGGGAGTTGGTGATGCAGTTGCAGCAGAAAAGTCCTGGTGCCCTGGACATCCGCTGTGGTTCCAGATGGGGTATAATTCATCTTCATCCAAACTCGTGGGCCAGTAAGACAGTAGCTCACACTGTCGAGGGACCGCAGATAAACTGTGTGCTGCCCGGGGACTGGGGGAGGTCTGGCCACGTTTTGGTGTTGCTTCAGCAAATGAATCCCAGGAGAAGAAGTGTTAGAGGGGGGCTTGGTACTGCAGGAACATATGTTTTAGAAATGCTTACACCACGAGTACCCTGTGTGTTTCTGAATGGCCTTCCAGCTTGTGTGGGGAGAGGCAGAATCCCAGCTGCTGTATGGATCCAGTTACGCAAGGGACTGCCTAGCATGGCTGCCTGTGGCAGCAGGGCACCAGGCTTGCAACCAGGAGGGCCCTTCCAGCCCTGCACGTGCCTGGGGTGTGCTGATCTTCCAGATGCTTTTTTGGAACCAGGCTTTGCCATCTTGTGCTTGCTCTGCCTGCTGCAGAGCTTCTCCATGCTTCTTCATACACTGGGCAAATCTGCTCGCCCTTCAGCCCTGGGAGAGCTGGGTCTCTGGGAAGCCAAACTGCTGCTCGTGGTTGCTGCCTGTTCACCTGGCAGCGTGCGGGCAGGCTGTTAGCCCTGCTCTGGGCTTGGGCTCTAGGGAAAGCCCTTGCTTTTGCATCAGGAAGCACAGTGGGGCTTTCCTCTTCCAGTAGGTACAGCTGACAAATGGCCAGATGTTCAATGTCTCGGGCTGGGAGGGTGGAGGTGCAGGATGTGGCTCTGTGGCAAAAGCGTGCTTACTGCTAACCCAGAGAAACCCCATCTGTAACCAGCCAGAAGAGCCAGCTGGGCTCTGCTCTTAGTGTGCTTCTAATAAGCTTAGAGGGGGAGTTGTGCAAACGGTCCTGCGTATACTGCATCCTTTCAATGTTAAATTTACCAGCAGGTCGAGGGCCATAACATTTCCGGGCATGCTAGGGTCCAGCCTGATGGGTCTGTGGTGCTGCCCAGGATTATCTGGGCCT
Organism: Opisthocomus hoazin; assembly: GCF_030867145.1. Classification (NCBI taxonomy): domain Eukaryota; kingdom Metazoa; phylum Chordata; class Aves; order Opisthocomiformes; family Opisthocomidae; genus Opisthocomus; species Opisthocomus hoazin. The sequence goes on along the minus strand of NC_134433.1, from coordinate 11,902,178 downwards.
TCTGTCTGGGCCGGCTCTGGCGCTGCTCCAGCTGGATCAGGTGTAAGGCGAATGAACCATTTTCTTTGCAATTAGCAAGATTTGTTACTTGCTCACACAACTGCGGTTACAAGAAGGAAAAACCTGATGATGTGATTAGCTTAGGATTAGCAAAGGAGTAGGGCAGAGCTCAGTTCAAATTGCAATTAATTACCAAAGCAGGCAGAGGATCAGAGGAGTCTGTTGGCAGTTATTGGGATGTCGGTTTCCTGCGAACGCCGTGTCCTGCCTCGTGGAGCCAGCTGAGGAGCTGGGGCCTGTCATCTCCAGGCACTGTCCCTCGTGTCTTTGACCGTGCTGCGTCTCATAGCTTTGCTGGGTCATGCTGTGCTACTGCCATGTTACCTGCAGGGCAAGGTTAATTCAAGCAGAGCTTTAATTTCTTCCTCCATCTTTGGGGTTGGAGTCGTCGGTGGTCAGCAGAAAGATGGTATTACAGCCCCCGTGATGCCATCCCCTTTTGCTAGTGTGTGCTGGTACCAGGCTTCAGATACCTAATGAGAGGCAAGCTGCAGCCTCTGAGGCTTCCTTGCTTATCACAGCTTCAGGCACCTGTGCAGTTTGTCTGTTGTACTAGATTAAGGCTTATATTTTAAGCTTTATTCTAAAGCTTATTCTATTTTAGCAAACCAAAGGGTTAAATAATTGATTACATACTTGGAAACAATTACAAAACAAAACCTAAAAATAAGGAACACGCACTTAATAATTTCTGAAACTAATCTCTTCCCTGAGCTGTCATTTAGGATTTCTCTTAGACTTCTCTTAGCAGCTTTAGCTAAAGGCCGGCTTGGCAGAGAGCTGCCTCGACAGGTCCGTCGCAGCAGACTCTTTGTGGGTGACTTTCATACCAGTTTCCCTGTAGCGTTAATGGGAAGCTGATGTGTGCAAATCAATCTTCAAAGCCGCTCCTGGACCGTGACTTTCCTTTCCTTCCTCAATTAATTGGGAAAATTTGTTTTATTAGGAGCTCTGATGAGCCAGGGGTGTTTGTGAGGTGGTTAATGAATCACTGTTCTGAGTTGTCCGGGGCTGTGATGTGTAAAAGCGGTTTGCTATGATGACTTCTTGTGGCAGAGTGATATCCCAGAGCTGTGTCAAGCTGCTCGCACCATGACTCCTTTCCTCGGCAACACCACATACGTTATGAACCTTTTCACGGCTTTGTGATAATGCGCAACTCAAAGTGTTGTGCAGATGAAGTGGTTTTTTTTTAGTAGTCTCACAGTACAATATGGACTGTTAAGATTCCCAGGGGCAGCAGGATGGCGTGTGTGTAGCACAGGGTGCTGGGCTGGCAGCTGAGTGGGTTCCTCCTTCTGCCAGTGTTGTGGGTTTGGGCCATCCCCGGTGGAAATGGCAAAGGTAAGAGGAAAGCTGGGGGAGTCAGCCTGCGGATTTGGGCAGGGCCTGATTGTGCTGGCTTAGCCCTGCAGAAGAGCAAAGTGAGCTGATTTTGTTCATGTTGTCAATGCGGTTTCAGAGTTTGCGTGCAATCAGCATAAAGAAAGAGGCAGGGATGAGTGTTTGGATGCATTGGGATGGGGGAAGAGGAGCTCGATCCTTCCTGAACAAGGCCTGGAGGGCTGTGATCAAATTAATTGTGAGAGGGTGAAGTCTGGAAAGCTCTAGCTAAAAAAAATAAAAAAAGATGAGCAGCTGCCACAAAAAACAGCCTGGTGAGCCGTGCGCTAGGACTCGGTGCATAGTGTGGCAGGGCACGCTGCCAGGTAGGTACATCTTGGGGGCTGTGGGGACCTTTGTAAATGCCCCTGTGCAGAGCCTGCTGGGATGCAGCTCCCTGCTTCATTCACAACGTCGATCAGTAAATGTGCCGCTGCAGAAAAACTCCTGGTGCAAGATTTTTCCTCTGGGTTGCAGATGCCTCTCTCCCCATTTGCCCCCACTGTCTCTGATTATCCAAAACCCGTGGCTTCAGAAATGGAGTGGGTCCTGGCGGGCTTGTCTTGTTTCTCTGCCCTTCTCTTTAGAGGACTTCAACTGCTGAGGCAGAGGGCAAGGGACATGGTTTAGTTTTTTCTTTACCTGCACTCCAGTTGTCTAAGCAGGCATATCAATATTGCTCGAAACTTGCCCTGCCTTCCCCTTGAGGTCTTGCACGCTGTCCTGCGTCACTGCTTTGCATCTTCGTGCTATTTTTTCTCGCTTCCTCCTGAGACTCTTCAATCTGATAATCTCCTAATCTCCAGCTCCTAGTAATTCGTCTGCAGTTGTCTTTGCTTTATACCTGGTTTATGTCTTGGGAGCTGTCTTCAAAATAGCTTCTGACCTTGATGGCTAATGCATGTTAAGAAACAGGCCTGCACAGCTACAGGAGCCTTCTCATTCCCCAAATTCTTGTTATTGCCTTTGCTGGGGAGAGACATCCCTATTACAAGTCACTGCTGTTGCATCAGCGTCTTGTACAGCATCCTCCTGATTTACACCCATTTTCAAGACCAGATTCTGAGTTCTTTCTTACGCCAGGTACACTCTGCTTTTCTTTGTGGGCACTTAAAGCCTTAAAATAGGAGCTACCCAATCTGAGTTTAGACGCTCTGATGAGCACTGCAGAAACATCTGTAGTGTGAGAGGGGACACGTGCTTTCTCCTGGTTGCAGAGAAGCAGAAGGGATCTTGAAAGGAGCATGACAAGGTGTGCTAACCCTGTTGCCCATGAACTCCTCTTATTAAATGTGCCTGGTGGGGTGGTTGCAAAGGAAATCTGAAAATAAAAGATCGACTTTTAGCTTCCTCTGATGAGGATCAAACACCTAATCTCATCCTCTGGATAACTGAAATAACAGGGAGAGGGCAGGAGGAGAAAGTGCCTTCATTAGCTTTCTTCTTGTATTACCTAGCATTGTATGATCCCTCACCTTTTGTGCTCCTTTGTAACACCAGCTTGCTAAAACATATGACTGGAAATACGCACCAGAGTTCACAGTGTACCACGGTTCACGGGAGAATAGGCAGCGCCTGCTGCCATTGTCTAGGCTGTTTTGCTGGTTTCTTTTGCAGACTTGGTTGTTTTGGGGAGGGGAGGAAGGTTTCCTGGGTGAGAACTGGCTCTTCGCTGGGTTGGGCAGCGGAGGTTCCACCACAGAACTGTAAACAGCAAATGAGCATCCACAGTTTCTGATAACAAAGCTAGAGACCTATTGATGAATGCCTTGCTACCAATGACTGTTCGGGGTTTTTTTGAACTCACTTTTTCATACAATGGGAATAGGAGAATTCATGAGGGAATCTGTTGTGTCTGGCTCAGGAGGTCCATCACCTCTGCTGCTTCCTGAGACCACCACAACGTTGCTAATTGTGCTTCCAGACTCTTCAAAACCGTGGTAGATCTTAAGATAGAAAATGTCTCTAATAGTGGGGAGTTGCAGAGCTTTGGGCATGATACAGATATTATGGGAAAGAAGCTGCAGAGGCACCAGCAGGAATCGTGATGTGTGGGTGAGAAGTAGCTGCTAATACCAGGCTTGGGCAAGTTGCAAGAGTTTGCTCTTTGCTTTGAGAACAAGTTCAACTCAGTTGGTGAACTCTTTCCAGGAAGAGTTTGGGTGTGGAGGTCTGGGAGGTGGCGATTCTCTGGGCTTTAGGAAGGAGTAGGAAATGCTCCTCTTCTGTGACTTGTTTTTGCACTACTTAATGTGGGTGCTTCAGGACAAAAGCCAATCTGCTGGGTTTCCTAAGACAGTGCTGATGTGTCCATCCCTTGTTCGTTGTGCTCTCTGTCAGTCCTGAATCAGGTGCATACCGAGGGCTGGATCAGGGAGATACCAGGCTTATTTGGTTATTAACAGGGAAACAACGCAGCCTACTTCAGGGGAAGTGGAATAAACGAGAGAATGTTCTGTCCTGAGAGACCAAGCCTACCTTTCTTGTAATGATCCACTTCACTTGATGAGGTTTGAGCTGCCTTATGGCTAACTAAAATAGACATGGATGCTGCCTCCGTTCCCCAAACTGTGGTGATGGTGAATTGGGGTAATGAAAGCGGATGATACATTTAAGTGCGTCACGGAAGTGTGGGCAACCAGGCCTTACAGTAATTTAAAAATAAGTATGTATGGGATGAGATGAGCAAATTTGACAGTGCTCAACGAAGCAGAAGTATCTGCCAATTGCAAGCAGCCCATTCCCAGTAAGACCTTCCAGTGTAGCTGCGGGCTTCTGTTATGGATGGGGAAAAAACCAGCACGTGGCTACTTTGATTGATTTTTTTTTGAACAGGGAATTGCAGCAAGCAAATTTAATACAGACTGAGAGGAATATGTATACCTCTTTTTTTTTTTTTTCCTGTTAGGGGACTGGGCACTGCCAGAGGAGGAAAAACCACTTGATTGCAGTACTCTGGCAGCTAATCTTCCCAGATGTCATCCAGTTAGATACTGGCATGTTGATTTTTTATTTAAAAAAAAAAAAAAAGTTTAAAATATTTTCAGTGCAAAAAGAGTTGGAAAATATAGTGGAGGGGTGCAACATCAATGACAGGAGCCTAGTGGGGATTCTGCCTGGGGTTTGCTCCTCTTTGGTGACTCTTCTTGGCTCTCCTCTCCTCCACATGAGTCATGGACACTGTTACTGCAGCAACGCTGCTGCCAAGGAGGGGGATAAAGCTGTTGCCATGGTGCTGGATGGGCAGGAATTCTGCAGAAGGAAAAATACTTAATAATTAACTTGCAGACAAATGCAGCTTCAGACTTTGCCTGCGTGCTCTAGGGAAGGTGTCCCGGGCTCCCAGGCGACCACCAGCCTGTTCTGGTACAGCCCCTTGCCTTCATGGAGAGCAGCCGGGCCGAGCATGGCCAAGGGAGGGAAAGCCGGGACTGCGGGATGCTGCGCCTGCTTCTGTCAATTTGTGTTTTGCATGCGGCTGCTTGGAGCGGGGGGTTTTGTGGGATAGGTTAAGAATTTGGGCTGGCTGATGTGTTAGAACCTAAAATCATCATGTCATTGCAGGAGATCTACCTGCAATGGTAGATGTCCTGCTAAACGGATTGCTAAATGTTGGGGGTTGAAGCGAGGGGTTGGTTTAAATTTCTGTCCCATCTCCTTCGCTACTGTTAAAGACAGGAGAGAAGATTTTGTGCAGTTCTGAGGCTATTGCATCTAAGAGTAGGCTTGCATTTTCTTGTGGTAGTAAAAAGACTGGGCTTTTATCTTGTTCTTCCTGATAGGGCGGGATAGTGTGTTAGTTTTTCTTTGTGCCGTGTTGATAGGAAAGGGAAACCTCCTGGCCAAATGCCAGAGATGCTTCAAACACAGCTCACTCTCTTAAAGTCCATTCCTTTGAATGTTCACTGTCTCGTGGTGATGATGGAGAGCAGTAAAGTCATCTGGAGAGTGCGTTTGACATCTCTGTTCCTTGTAGCAGTGAACACTCAGACTCTTCTCCAAGTTAAGGAGATTTGCAAAGAATAAAAGGCTTTTAGGAAAGTGCAGGTGCTAGATGGGCCATTCATGCTCAGCAGCACCTAGGAGCAATCTTCCATAGTGCTGACTACAGGTAGCTTTGTCTCTCACTACCGAGGGACCCGATTTCTGTAATTACCGATCCTGGCATAAGAGCCTTGCGCTCTGGTAGTTGCAGTGCATGACAGATGGGATGTTCTCTTACTATACCACAGCAATCTTTTATTAACACCTTATCTATGGGATGTGCTCACCACTGTCTGTGAACCATAACCCCCAACCGTAATGTCCGTGCCTGCGCTGATGCAGGGGTTGTAACAGGCAGGTGTGATCTCGGAGTACGCTGTAACTTGTTTCCACACAGTCAATGAATAAGCCTTAGGTGGATGGATGTATTTGAATTTTAGAAATAGGAAAGCAGACAGAAATAAGTGATTAACTTGGACTAACAGCAGGAATTAGTAGCTGAGAAAGGGCTTAGAATTAGAATGTTAAAGTATTACTTTTACCTTGGAACCCCCAAAGCAAGTCTCCTACAACATGCAGATACACAGCTGTTCAAAAGCTAACCTGGCCTGTATACATACAACATTTATTCAGATTTGTCAGAATAACATAAGTTATTGGAGCTGCTTTCACTCTGTGCTTACACGTGCAGTGAAAATGAAGTAGTGCTGTGCTTGCCCCAGAGAGGAGGCTGACAGCCAGGCCAGGAAGCTGTCTCGGGGCACAGCGAGGCTGAAGCCGGAAACAATGACTTTGTCCCAAAGAGACCGACTCTGGTGGAAGCAGGGAAGGGCTCTGTTCCCAGGCTGTTTTCCTAATAACAGGGAAAGGCTTCAACACCATTTTCAGTGCTGAGGAAAAAAAGTCCTTTCGTGGGGCATCAGTGGAGAGAAGAGGCCATCCTTTGTCTGCAGAGGGCTGGAGACAGGGGAGGTGGCACCAGGGAGGAGGACGCTCCTCCCCCAGTTAAGTGCAGGCTTAGTGCTCACAAAGCTGCTTAGCACTTGTGTTCTGCCAGAGGACAGTTTTTAAAACGGGCAAAGCCTCTTACACTGGAAAGGCTAGGATCTGATACAGGTGCTGACGATTCTCAATACCCTGAGAGGAAATGGATGCAGGAGACGCTGGCACAGGGTTGGAAGAAGGTGATGACCTCCAAGTGCTGGGGGAGAGAAGCCCCTTCCCTGTCCCGTCCAGGCGGGGCGGTGTGAGTGTTCAGAGCTGGGACTGTCTTCACAGACCTCAGTTTTGGATTAAAACCCAGGTAGTAGTGGGAATGCATCTGGGCTGCTCTCACTGCTGGTTGTGACCTCCAAAGAGTAATACCTGGTAATTCTGATCAGCCTTCATTTAAATTTGCTTTCCTCTGCAGATTATTTGTGCACTCCAGAGGAAAATGTTTACAAGATAGACTTCACCAGGTTCAAAATCCGGGACATGGAATCTGGCACAGTCTTGTTTGAAATCACCAAACCAGCAGCTTCAGGTGAGTGCACACACAAAATAGTGTTTTCATGAACAAACAAATGCTAGCGTCTGCTTCCTTTTAGCTTTTCCCCCACTTTTTACTCAATACGTATCCCAAAAACAGGAGATGCTCTTGACTGCAAGAGGGCTGGGGTCCCAGCTTGCAGCAGAAACACGATTCAGGTGTCCTTCTGCACCAACACAGTGAACAGAACTCGTTGCTGCTGTATGCTTATGATTGCCATCTGTGATGAGAAAGGACAGATGGATGTTGTGAACAGAAGCAGAGGAGGAGGTCACCGTGTATTCATTTCTTGGCTGGTTATCAGCTAGAGTCCCCCTGTACATAGTTTAACTGTTAGTCTAACACCTTTCACTCAGGAGTCATGAAAACGGTACTTCCAAAAGGAAGAAACTTTGTCAGTTGTGCAAATCAGACAAAATGAAAATCTGCTTCTTTTTTTTCTTCATAATTTTTAGGTGGTACTTTGTAACCACCAAAGTGTTATCTGTTGCCAGTGGTAAGAAAAACTCAGGGCAACAGTTCTTTTCCTGATCAAGCACTCTTAAAAATCTTTCCCATCTCCCTGCAGGTGAGAGGCAGTTTTCTGTAGCTTAGAGACAGCAAACCAGACCCACTAAGGTGCAATGGCTTGTTCAGAGGCACACTGCAATCCCGAACCAGAGGTCGGAGCAGTAAGTCACTCCAGAAGATAAGAAGTGTATCAAACCAAAGGGCCATCTGGCCAATACTCTGCCTCTGAGTTAGCAGTAGTGGGTGCCTTAGGATAGGAAGAGGATAAGCACATCATCAGGCTTTCTCAGAACAGTTTCCTGGCTTATGGGACTCAAAAATGTACGATTGTGAATATTTTCACTGGGTTTCTGTTTCTCAGACGACTGTGATGGAGCTTTACTTTGCGCTTTTCCAGAACGTGACCACAATGACAAGAAGGACATTGACCCCAATGCTGGACGGTTTGTACGCTATCAGTTCACCCCAGCTTTTCTTAGACTTCGGCAAGTGGGAGCCACGTAAGTAATTGCTCCTGTGCTGCTTTTTCTAGTACAGGAAACAACTGAAATCTTATAAGAAGTGGCTCCTGCTTATTGATCATGCCAGGAAGCTGATTTAATAGTGATCTTTTGTTATTATGAGGATCTCCAAACATCTTTGCTGGATGCCTTGCTTTCTCCATCCCTCTAGCTTGTTTATTTGCTTCAGGAATAGGCGTGGCATTGAAGAGGTTATTACTAAAAGGGGCAAAATAAGGTGGACCAAGCGGATATTCCAGCTCTTTTCTGCACATTTATAGTTTGTCATAGACTCTGCAAATTTTGAAAGGTGTGTCTGCAGTCTTCCGCGTTGCATTCCCCAAAAAACCTTAATCCATAGATGCACGTGAAATGGTGAAGTAGTGTTTGACACCTTAAGCACCCAGAATGCTCTTTGACATGGCTGGTAGTACCGATTGCATCCGTCAATAAACCACACCAAAATGTGACACTGAAAGTATCTTTCTGTAAAGCTTCAGGCCAAAGTTACTGCGACTGTAATACAGGTGATGGAGTGTATCATTTCTTTAGTAAAAGTTAGTACTGATTACTGTTAACTACACTATTACTGCTAACTTACTACTAACTACAGGTTTATCTGCAGTTAAATAGCATGCATGGGGAGATGCAGTTTTCAACTTGTGTTTCCTCTTCTGGCCCTCCAAAGAGCAGGCTGGTGGGCTAACTGTCTTTACCGGAGATTTTCGAAGGACATTGGGTCACAGTGCGGCAGGTTCTTTCTTATATTTGTTTTTCTCTACATTCACTTAAGTTTAAATTAGTAGATCTAATCAAGAGCTTTATGCCCATTGCTGTTTTGTCACTAAGTCCATGATACTGTAACTGAGCATGAGTTGGAGTTTCTAGCAGAAAGCTCTTTGATTCAGGTACATAGAAATCATTATTTTGGATTTGTGTAGGAGTGCAGTTTGATAGGTCCCTTCAGCAGCAAATGTGTACTTCACAAGAACTGATGTGTAGTAGCCTTGCTTAAAAAAAAGATAAAAATTTTTGAGAGCTTGATTAAAATTCAGCATTTGTTTATGATGCAAAAGAATGAAAATTCATTGTCAGAGAGTATATTTAGAGCAAGTTTGCACATTACCACTTCTTGCTGATCTTAAAGATGTGCAGCATTTAGATTTTGTTTTGGAAGAAAAAATAGTTATGTATCAATTAGCAGCTCTATTAGCAGCCACTATTTGGTTAAAATGGTATATACCCAACTTTTGATTTGTGCCAAACTAGTAACACTGTCTTCCTGGCTTACTCATAGTGTATCATATGTAACTAATACCTGTCTTTCTCCAAGAGGTTGTGCTTCATGGTGAGAGAAGTTAGAACATTGTGCTGGCTAAAACTTGTCCCCCTTTGCCACTTACAAAGCAGGAACAGAAGAAAGACCATTTTCTGTAGATCTGGCTTTTTTTTCAGTACCCACCAGAAGCATTAAAATGACTTCTATAAAAATGCAGTGCAGTAAGGAATGTCTAGTGAGTGATCCAGTGAAGTGCCGATCCAGTGCCAGTTGGAGGGATCTTTTCTTCACTGAAGATCAGTTTGAGACTGTAAAATTCTTGCATGTCCTTTTGTTTTTCTTTTTGAGTAAAAAGACTCAAAGTATAGTATAATCTATGATTTGTAGTGCTATGTTGTGTCCCTGTAGCATGCTTTTTCTCAAAATCATGGTTAGTACCATTGCTTTAGATTTTTGGTTTTTTTGTAGAAGAGCGCCCTTGTGCCTTTCAGGAATGGTTGAAAATCTTGCTTAAGGAAGAAAGCTCATTTCAGTCGTATCCTTCTTTTTCAGGGTGGAGTTCACAGTAGGGGACAAACCCATTAACAACTTCCGCATGATTGAGAGGCACTACTTCCGGGATCAATTGCTTAAGAGTTTTGATTTTGAATTTGGGTTCTGCATCCCCAGCAGTAAAAATACCTGTGAGCACATCTATGAATTCCCACAGCTCTCTGAGGATCTCAGTAAGCTCCCTTTAATTACTGGGTTAGCACATAGTGATGTTAATCTAAGGTAGTTTGAGGAAGCCCTTTCTTAAGAGCTCTTTGTAGAAAGTGGGTGGGGTAGAACGCTTCCAGGTAGTTTTGTATCTGTGTTTTTTGTTTGTTCATTTTTAATTCATAAAAGGGAAGCTTCAGTGTTGGGGAGAAAAAAGATGATTGTCTTGTAAAACTATCAAAAAAACTAGGATTAAAAAGGCATCCAATAAATGGATGACTTAAATGTTATGTTCTGTTTTAATATTTGATGTACTGTATTGATAGCTTGAGAGGTTTTAGTATGAGCATAACTTTTATTTTCTCACCTCTCTCCCAAGACACAGTAGCATCAGTAATAAATCTGTGTGACCTTACGTTCTTTACAACCCCTAATCGTGTATGTCAGCACTAATATTGCAGCCTGTGGAAAATACAGCGATGCGCTGCTGCTTACTTATTTTCACACCTGAACAAATGTCTTCTGAGTTAGCTGTTTTATCACTTTTTTTTAAAACAAAAAAAACCCCAAAACCAAACTCTAGTGTGATATTGTTTTGGGGTTAGGTTACGCTTTGTATGGTGCCTTAACATATCTGGATTCTGTTGGAGTTCTTTAAGAGATACTGCCAACGAATGGTTTGGGTAGGTTCCTGTTTTGGTTTTGTTTTTTCACTTGAGAGTTTGCTGCTGTCTGAGCAATGCAATTAAACGTAACAGAAAACCAGTGCAGAGCGTTGCCTCAGCAGGGCTTCTGTGTAACACGACTGATAATATTTTTTTTTCCCTTGCAGTTCGAGAAATGATTCTTCATCCATATGAGACACAGTCGGACAGTTTCTACTTTGTAGACAACAAGCTCGTGATGCACAACAAGGCAGATTATTCATACAGTGGAGGACCTTGAGCACAGGCTGGACATCCAACCTGCACTGGCCTTCCCTTTCCTATCAAAGTCGTCAGGGATACCAACACCTCCAGCTCCGTTGCCTACAGTGTCTGCCGGACAAGGATCCGCAAACAAAGGACTCTTTGCCACAGTAGGAGTTTCATGACTAAATTTGCAAGTGTCCTCTTTTTTGAGCTTTGAAGCAGACCCAGTTCTTCAGAACTTTAAGCGGTTCTACAATGGTAAATGATCTTTGGATACCACTTCCCTAAGTTCTTTCAGTGTCTGCTTTGAAAATGGCCTTGTGGGACCTGGGCGATTTTGCCCTAATTCTGCGGATTTGTGTTCTTGCCCTCAAGTATCTTTTAGGATGTGATTGCTTTCTCAGAGAGTGTAATCTGAGAAACCATGTGAGTGGACGGATGCAAATGCAGAGTTTTGTTTATTTGTTTCTCTTTGTGAATGCGTCAAAGGCACGGCCAATTTAACTTGTACATCCAGTTGAAAATGTCGAGCAGAACATCTTACAAAAGCAAGTTTCATCTTTAGATTAGTTGTCTAAATAAGTACCTCATCCTTTAGTTTTGTTCCTTCTCTGTAATATTCTGTTTAATCTTGGAAACACTGAAACTCACAGTGAAGACCAGGAGTTCAGTGACCGAGCTATTTTTAATATTATTTTACATTTCAGATGAAGGCAAAATAGCATTGAGGGTCTATGCACCTCCATAAGCATTTTCCATTAATTTAAGGTCTTGCAAACTGATTGCAGAATAATCAGGAAAAATGGAAGGATTTTAGCTTTATTTAACATTTTTACATAGCTAACATTCAGCCTGTTCATCGTCTGCTTTTTCCATGTCTATTTTCTTTCATCTCTGCTCAATAGTAAGATAAGGGCTTCAGCACTGCTTGTTAGAGCAACACTTTCAGTTGTCTAGGGCAGTTGGACAGTGTGGAATTTCCAATTTTCCCTTTGTATCTGAATTTGAAGAATGTTACGACAGTGTTTTCACTTTGTTTACAAATGTTTTGCACCAGATATTAATACAGGTGAAACAGTAAGTCTAATACTGTAGGACTTTAAGGCACAGCAAAAAATTAGCAAAAGCTTTCTCTTCAGACTCTGCAAGAAGTTTAAGACCAATTTTGGCCAAGTTTCTCAGTGTGTGCTTCTTGGAAAGATAGAAGTGCAAAGAAGTAGCAACATCAAAAGAAGAAACTAATGTACGTGAAATAAAACCTGAGAAGGCTGTGTGGCGCAGCCTGTTGTCATGAAACCCTTACTCTAAAGGTCAGTTCACTGATACTTTAAAAAAATAAAAGGCAGTTGCAGCTTGTAGATATTTCTATAAATACTTGATGTCTCCATGTCTAATTCTGTGAGTTTAAGTGGAACATTATATGTTAGCCTCAGATAGGTGTGATTGTAATAATTTTTATAAAATGCTATTTCCGGTTGTGATTAACATCTTTCTAGTCACACCCTAAGTCAAAATGAAATACAAATGGTTCCAAATGTAGCCATCTGCCTAAGAACAGGGAGGTTTTTGTGCTTTTATCGGGGTTGTGATCACTATTAAATGTGTTATCATTTGTATTTGGCTTGGCTTTCTCTAATTCTTAAAGAGGATTCAGTTTTCTAAAGAAAATGCAGTGAGTTTAGGTTATAGCACAGAAATTTTTATGAAGATGGATAGCTAAGAAAGTACGTAAAATTCACTGATTTTACACAACTAGCATCTTGTAGTAATTATTATTACAATGAGACATATTTATCACTGTTTTTTGACTCTAGTGTATCAAATCATGAAATTAGGGTACAACTGACATCTGTTTGAGACTTACAAAGAATTTCCTCATTATATGTATAATGCTTTGAGCTACTGATTACTAAGTTTTATAGCACAATAATTACTAAAGGTGAAAATAGTATTGAAAAGTCTAGGTCTCCCTGCCTCCCTTTTTTTTTTTTTTTTGTTTTGTTTTGTTTGCATCAGGGCTGTTAAACTGTCTATGTATTCAGGGACATTTTGCAAGTTTAATTATTTATGAATGTTGTTCCAACTCTTGAAGGAGAAAATACACTGATTTGAAGGCAGAAGTGAGGAGAGTGTGTGTGTTTATAACTAGCAACCTGTACAGGTTTTTTTGGGGTATCTTCCAGTTCTCACTGGCTGTTCATAATAATCACTTCTGTGCAGAAGATTTTTAAAAGTCTTCTAGCAATGGTGCTTGCCCAGAATCACCAGTCATACATTTGAAACAGATATATGGTTCAAACAGAAACGTAAGTCTCGGTGTATTTTGGTTAGAACAGTTGCACTTTGGTGCAGACTCTTGGGTTATGGTACTGAGTATCCTCTCTGTACAGCATATCATTGTCAGCTAATCCGAAACAGTCATGTTCTGCTCCTTTTTTATGCTACCTCCTTTGAAGACTTTGGACTTCAAAAACAAAAGTAGCTCCATAAAAATATTACTGTAATCAGCGAAAACTTGAGTGGCAGACATGCACTTTTAAAAAAGAACCTAGAGAAAGTTACCTTGTTCCCACCAGTGCAGTATGTTGTTGAATGGACTTTCTGACACTCTGCGTTTTATGGTAGGTTTGAGGTTAAACATAAGAGGATGAACTATCCACTACTCGTCTCCTGAATTCTGCTAACTGTTCTGATAAGTCAGAGTCTATGGGTAATAATTTCAGGCTAACAGAAAATTCAGTGTGAATCATATAGGAGATATTTTATTGAGTGAATTTGTTGTCTCCTATTATTAGGAATACTTTAAAACAGGAACGAATATTGGACATTTTCAATAAAATAAATTTCAACCTATCTTAGCTTTAGCTTTTCAGTTTGAGGAATTTTACTTTTTTTTAAAAGTCCCCATAATTTGCTACAAATAACAAGTTCTGATTCTTAAACAAAGGTAAATAACAAAACTTTCTGCGGGAAGTGTAATGAAGGTGCTTTTTTTCTGTATTCCACCACAACCAGTTATCATTGTTATCTCTCTGTTTCACTTGGAAACAGGTTGTTTGCATTTCTTTATGGTCATCTACATCCACAGTGTTTACAAACATGTGGGAATTGCTGTCCAGGGGAGAGGTGCCATTCCTTTTCTACCTGTTATGCAGCAGTATAATGTGTAGTCTTGACATGAGACATTATATTGTTGCACATAAACAGCACTAGAAGAGTGTTTCCTCAAAAACTTTTGCAGTACAAGTGCTGTTGTGATGCCACTTCTGTCCTTGTTTTGCATTAAAACTGTGTGCAAAACTTAATGTTAAAGACCACGCTTTGTACAGCACTGAACAATTCCAATTTTCATCTGAAAGGGAGCTGTGAGCTCTCAGGTCAGTTGTAAAATGAAACCCACATTTTTTCCCCTTAAATTGGCAGCTGATTCTTATTATAAAGCGGTTGAAAATCAAAGCTTAATAGCATTGTTTGCAGAAGAATGTGTTAGTCTTCCTGACTATTTATTATTTTGTATTTTAATATTAATCATTATTGGGTTTACTTTGGAAGTTCATCTACAAAATCACCCGATATTGGCTTTGGAAAGACAATTCTTGTGTTTTTTCTTTAGTCTTGTTTTAAAAATTATTTTAATTAGAACTACAGCTCTGTTTTAACGAGCCAGTCTGGAAATTTGGGATCTGACTTTCTGAAAGTGAAAGAAAACATCAAACAGCTAACCAAGATTATCTGCTAATAATGACTAGCTGTTTCCTGTCATAAACATGATTATACATGTACTTTACAGAGGGAATTCATCTTGGAAAAACAACCCAAGTCTGTGTGAGTGCTAATAGTGCATAATTTCTCTGAGAGACAAGGAAATTGCAACTCAACACATTCTTTCACTTTCTCAGTCTTGGATTCCTTTAAACTTCAGGTTTTTTAAAGAAAAGCAACAGGAATACATTTGTGGTTAACTGCTATGCTGCACAGTCTAATCATTTACAGACTTCAGTGGCAGAAAGAGAACAATGTATTTTTAAGATTAACACATGAAGTGTAAGTATGGTTTACTTTTAGAAACCTTGTTTCCAGAACAGTGACAAAAGCCAAAATTGTTTTTGTGAATGTTTTCTTTATGTGGTGACATTTATGAAATAACTGAATAATCCACTCACCCTGACTCAGAAGAATTTTTTTCTTTTCTTATCTTTTTTTTTTTTTTTTTTTTTTAATGTAGACAGTCTCCTCAAGTTTGAAAGCAAGGTGTTGGGGTTTAGTTCTTCCTCATCATCTCTCTCTCCGTCTTGTTGTTGAGCAGGTCAGTAAGATAGCTGTGTTTGCCACCTCTGTCCTCCATTTGAGTTTCATTTCAAAAATGTGTGTAGAGTGTCAAAACAGTGGCTGTCTGTGTGTGAAATGTTGCAAGCTACCAAATTCCAAATCCCTTCATTTTGAGCAAACAACCTATTAAAGTATATTGAGAAATAGTGCTACATGTTGATCCATAAAAACTAGGTTCCAATACTTAGTGACAAAAAGGGAACTCTTATTCATGCAAAGATTATTTGGGGGCTATTTAAGGTAAGAAAATGCTAATACCAACTCACTTAATATGCATTATAAAATTGTTCCATTAATTATTCATAACTGGAACAAAATATGGTTGACAGCTCAATTTTAATTAGATCTGATTAGGAATGAAACTATAGAGATTATTGCTATCCTTTACTGGGGGAAAAGAAGAAAGCAACTAGACCAGTACGTATTGCACAAAGCTAGACAGGTTTACATGCGTTGACTCTAGTGGTAAAAGCTATCTTTGGGAACAAATGAGGGAGAGGGACAAGGACAGAAAAAGAGTTAATCTCATCTACTTGGAAAGAAGAGCTTTAAGGCCATGGTAAGTGTAAATGCTTTTTCTCTTGAGTTTGAGATAGCTGGCAGTTTCTGTTAGCAGTTCTTTTCTATGCCCCTTGCACAAGCACTACCTAAGTTTTACAAATGTTTCAATATTAATCAGATATTAAATCTCATTGACAGTTCATATAATTTTCTAAACATGGAAATATATTTGAAGAGCGTGATACTTTAGGCCTCAAGTGCAGCTCAGTTGTTTTCTAAATCACAGGACAGTCTGACTAAGTGGGTGAAATTTTGTGTTTGTGTATCTGTTCACAAGCTATAGCTAACTGCCTCCCTAGAATCACTGTGTTAATGCCTACTGTGATGTCTGCTTGTATCTTAATGCTACACTGAGAAAACCTGTTTGAATGTGACATTGACTTTTTTGCATAGAATTGGAATTGTCTGTATTAAAATGTATTTATAAAAATATATATATTTTTTGTGGAAGGAAAGTAGGATTCTAGTAAATATATAATTGGGAAAATGTTAGAAACATTTTTACCAAGTTCATTTATAATTCTTTTTATCTTGTTATTTACCTGATTTGTTTCCTATAAGAACATCCACTGTGGCCCGTTTAGTGGCAATGCAATGCACTGTCATGCAGAGAATCTGGTTTTCAGAAAACTGGGAGTCTTTTGTTTCCTTTTTGGACAGTAGGAAACATAGTAAGTTGCCAGGAGAAAAAGGAACCTTGGCACTGAATCCACTTCTGTGGCTTTGGCTTCAGTAACTAGTCTGTTTGACTTGTTTGCAGCTAGATAAGTAGCTAAGAGAGCAAAGATTCAGACTTCAGGATAAAGAAAATTAGATGCTACAATTTAGTCTTCCTGTAGGAGAAGGAGAGTACTAAAATAAATTTATACGAGGATTGAATAGGGAGTACACTTGCTTAAAATTATTCATTATTGGCAGCTTAGTTATAAATGTGCGTACTAGGGAATATGCTTAACTTTTTCCATTACCTCGGAAAATGGTTAAAAAACATGTCACTTTCATTAGCAAGTGTTTCTTCTCCTGTAACAAATTGCAAAATGTAAAAAAACCTAAATAAATTATTGATCCTAGAAATGAAGGTGATTGTCTATTTTATTTAAATATTTATATTAGCACATGAAAACCATTCAGATTTTCATTTCAGATGTCTTCCATCAATATTTGAGCTCCAGTTTTGTGCAAATTTGTGTAACGAGTTTCACTTTCTGATGATTATAAACTAAGCAACGCATACGTAAAAACTCTGCAGTGGTTTGCATAGTTACATGAGTAAAATGATTAAATTAAAATTATTTTAATGGGATTCAGCTTTCTGATTCGTGAAAATATCTTAAGGCATAATTAAAATAAATTATTTTCAAATAATTTCCACTTATTTTCAAGTAAGTTCCACAGATCACAGTTATGCACAAGGTTGTGCTTTTGAAAAATCTGCTGGCTATACTATGAAGAATCAGTTTGTGAAGTTAATACGACACCTGCAATTGCTGTCCCTGCCATATTGACTAAAACTGAAACATCTGCGCAGATTGAAGTGAGTTGTATTGGGGTAATTCCGTCTTGATGTTTTTGATATTTCAGTCAAAAATTCCTGAGAATATCTCTTTATTTCACTGTGAAGCAGAACAATTTACCTACTCTCAGAGGAACAGAAATATATGTATATTTTTTTACATATGTACATTATTTTTTTAAATATCTGCTGTGACTCATTTTGATTCCTCAGAATTACAGGGGATGCCTTAGTATCCACAGTATACTGGATACACAGTATCCAGCAGAACAATTGTTACATACTGGAACTTGCAGAAGAAATTTATTAATACAAGGCTTTAACTTTTGGACTGTTACTTGGAGCTGCATGAAATACCTGCACTGAATTCTGCAATAAGGTGATGACCTGAGCACAGGTTTGTAATGTGACTGTTGTTCAGCTACTGCTCATCTGAAATCTGCAATGAAGATACACTCAAAGTCTGACATCAGTTCTCTTACAGGCTCTTCTAAATCAGAGGACAGTTTCTGGTTTTGCCTGTACAGGTTCTCTGTGGTTAGATGCTCTCTCCTGATTAAGCTTACTCTCGGAATTACCTGAACAACTGGAAGCATTAGATCTATTTTCTTAGAATTCTTGAAAGGACTAGATGCTGATTTCACTGAATACCTAAACAGAAGAGATAGTAAAATCAGTACTAATAATACTCTAATAAGGCAAGTTAAACAGTCTCTCTGATTTTGATGCTGAAGTATAATTACCTGGACTGGTTGAAAAACTTCTGAGGTTGAAAAGAACCTTGAAAAAAAAAAAATCCACGCTTTATTCAAGAGAAAATTTCCCAATCTTAAATGTCTGCCAGAACTATACTGCATTACCAGTGCTTTTTCATTTTTTTTCCTTAGCTAGTATGTCAGTCCCATTTATTAATAAATGTGCCTAATCATCCTGGAGATGATCTGTACCTCTTCTCAGATTCTTATTTCTGATGGCATTTGTCAGCTGCTTAGCTGTTGTGGCAAATCTTAGATGTTCACACCATGCTTCTATTTCTTTTGTCATTGTTCAAGGGCATTCAGCTATCTCTGACTGGCACTCCCTTAACATTTCTTACCTGTAGTAAGAACAATTCTCAGTGATATACTATTCCAGGTTTCCCAATGTATACCTTTAACAAAATGTCTGTTATTTTAAAAGGAAATTTTAGAGAATACAGAAGTCTATCATTGCAATAAAAACCAAAGGTATTTATTTTACCTATTTAAGTCCACAAAAAGGAGTAACTGCTTTGCAGAGATAATTTGTTTTTCCTTAACCATTGCTGCACAAGAACTTAAAATAGGAGGTGAAATCATGCTGGATAATGTATTTTAATTAAAACTACAAAGAGAATTTAGGTAGCTAGAGCATAATTGCAGTTGGATGATTCCCAGCCATTATTTTGAAAACTGACATGGGACCTTAAATCACAAAGGCCTGTTTTATTTAATAATAATTTAATTATTATAGTAGAGGGCGTAAACCATGTTAATGAAGCTTGCATATGAAAGTAATTTGTAGCAAAAAATAAAAACAGGCAGGGAAATTACAAACAGTAATATAGAAGACACATAATGAATTTTACTTTACAAAAGGAAGTTAACGCATACGGGAGAGAAGAGTTCTAAACACTTTCAGTTCTTCCTTTCCTACTGAGTGACAGAATGAATCAGAAGAGGGGAATAGTAAACTGGATATTTTATAATCTTTAGAGTTTAGCTATAAATAGTAAAAAATTATTCCAGATGATGAATTACTGGAATATGCCAGTTTTGCCATATTTACTGGAGCAGTTGTACACACAGTTGTACTTCCTGTACTTGCTTGGCTATAGAAATGTATGTAGCTTTCATTTTTTTTAACAAAGGCAAGACAAAAATTGGAGTAGCAAATCTTGGGCAAAGGGAAACATCTGGAAGTTATAGGCAAAGCTTTCAGTAAAACATCACACTGTTACATTTACGTATCACTTGCCAGTCCTGAGTGTCCTGTAAACTGCATGTAGCCACGCAAAGAAATGGGCGTGCAATGCATCTTTGAGCCTGCGTATGCAGCCCCTGTTTCAGCCATGAAAGGTGCGCTTCGTTACATGAACCAGACCTGACAGCTGGAAATATCTAGAACCTATTTGAGTAAAAAAAAGCCCACCAAAACTCAAACCCAAAACATTTTCTTAATGAATTATGTTGTGAAAGGTACAGCGTACCGCAGTTATGTAAATGTTACTCTGTTCACTGGCATTCAACTAGTTTTGAAAATCGTGGTTTTATTTCCCAAATGCATACCTTACCACCTTTATATATAATTAAGTGTCTAATTAACCCTGCTGACTGCTTTGATGTCTGTACACTTTCATAAGTCAGGAGAACAGAGGGTACACTACGTCCCCTAAAATTAAATTGTGTACAGTGACCTGATTATAAGTTCAGAGGAAATAAACCTTCTGCCCCAGACATCCCAGTCTCTTTAGCACCGAGATGTCGTTTACCTTTTAAAGACGTTCCCTCACTGCAGTTCATCGTTTGTCATAACCTAAATTTGAAATAACAGTCCAGAAGTGTTCTTCGCAGCTGACACATGCGGGCGGACACTTCCTGGGGCTATCTGGCAAGAAAACCTTGCAGGAAACACAAGCACAAGCGTCACCGCTTAGAGAACTTTAAAGAATATTATTTCAGCTAAAATTTTAATTTCTGTGAGATAAGTTAAAATGAGAAAGAATTTCCAGCCAGAGCAAAATCTTGCACTGAAATCATTGCAGTTTATCTCCTCAAATTAACTGGATTTTTGGTACAAAATATTTTTCTGTGGGTTCTGGAGTTTTTCTGTGTGGTTTTTTTTTTTTTTTTTTAATGTTCTAAAGTAATGGAATTAAAAGTAAGTATAATAAAAGCCTTAAGTAATCATTTAAGCAAGCCTGGTGCCTCAGACAGGCACAAACATGCTGGGCTTATTCATGTGGTTGAAATTAAACTCTGCATTAGCTGCCTGATGAGCGAGATCTGAAATTCTTTGTTCATCCAAATCATGCAAATTCCCTTCTCCGGGATTTTCTGTCACTGATTTGCTCCTACCCGAGAGCTCGGTGCGCGGCCGCATGCAGCCACCCCTTCACCGGCGCGAACGCTCGGGCGGCCGCCTCCCCGGGGGCTGCTGGAGAGGAAAGCCAAGCCCGCAGGAAGCGCAGGGCCGCGCCTGCCTTGTTTTTAGCTAATTACTCATCCCCGCCCGCTGCCAGGGCCTTTCACCTTTACTTTCCGCGCCCGCAACGCGCCTTTCCCGAAACCGCTGCCCTCATCCCCCTCGCCCGAGGCTGTGGCGGTGACGACCCCCGCTCGCGCCCAAGGGCCCTTCCCGCCTTCCCCTTCAAATCCCCATGGCGGCGGCGGCAGCGCCGCCAATCAGCGGGCGGGGCTGGGCGTCCCCCCCACTTCTCGCCGCCGGTCACCGCTCTCCCGCTGAGGCGGCCGGGAGCCGCGGGGAGGGCCTCGCTAAATCACCTCAGGGCGGGCGGTGAAGGCTGGCGTTCACGCCGCCTGTGCCTGCTGCTCCTTAGTTGACGTAATTAATTTTCCGGTGACGGGCGTGTGAATAAGAAGTGGGAGTGATGCGACTAATGACGGTCTCTGTTGTGCAGCCGGGCCTGATAGGTTTGGTCAGGAGTAGACGTTTAATGACTTTCCTCTTCTGTGCCCAGGTCAAAAACTGAGGGATTTGGAGTAGGAAATTTTCAGTTCATGTAAGCAGCGAAGCGTTTCAGCGCTTTGTTATTCAGAAGGCGGAATTACGGAGGTTTAATAGTGACTGCAGTCTGCGTGTCATTATTTATTGGCCTTGGGGCATGTCACGTGCTTTCTATGGTGAAAACGATCTGCAGCAAAGTTGGTGTCAACTCAGTAGCTCCTGGAAGTGCCTTCCAGCGCTTGGCATCTCGTGGCCTGGCATCATTCGTGGGGATCGAGCCTAGAAGAGACTGCTAGGCCAGCCGGCTTCCTACTTAGCTCTGTGCCCCTCACTGTGCTGAGCCCAAATTTACTTAGAAATCTATAACTAAAGGGTACTAGAAAGGTATCCAGTCTTCATACGGAGCTAAAGAAAGGTGAAAAATCATTATTAGACAATGCTGAATAGGACTTGGTGCTGGTTTCGCATTGATGCCTGTTGGCTGAGATCTGGCAGTTCAACATCCCTTCCAAATTTGTTACATTGGTATCTAGTATCTGAGATTTTTTGTCCATGTGCTAGCTGACTGAGAAGCAACCCCGGGGAAATGAATCCAGTATATATTAATGGTGTTCCTACTGCTGTTTGTTTTCAGTATTTTCTGTGTGAGCAAGTATTGTTTGTGTGTGTTTGTTTGTGTGGACAACAAAAAAGTTGCTCTCTTCTAGTTCTCAGGAGGACCGGATTTAAATTTTATTTTATAAACTAACGCCACCATTCATTATTTTAGCGAAGCACAAAGCAGTAGTTCTCAAGTAAATTTCTGCTCTGGCTGCATGTGGGAAACGGTTATTTAAAGCTTCCTTTTACCTTACTGCAGTGAAGGGGATGCATGGCAAACCATACAGTTCTTCTTCAGCTAGTGAATGTTTTCTGTTTGTTTGTGTTAGACTAGAAATGGATTAAGAGGTTAGCAAAAGCTTATGTAAAAGTGTTCACTGTCTTTGATATGTAGTAGCCTAAACACAAACATCTACACACAGATCTAGACGTATGACTGAAGTATTATAAAAATGGAGTATCAGCTTTGGTTAACTAAATTCTGGAATCCAAATATTTGTTTCAGCTGGTAGTTTGAAGTTATTTAAAAGTACCAGTAAGTCAGCTGCGCTTTTCTTTTCAAGCTTTGTGTACAAAGTTAGAGACATGAAGTAATACTGATGTGCTACGTAATACTTTGTCTGTTCCATAATACCTGTTAATCACTGTCGGTTTTAAGTAGCTCAGTGCTGTGCCAGGGTTTTGAAAGATTGTGCAAGGATATGGATGTATCTGAAAAGAACTGTATCAGCCAAAGCAAACTAATCTTCAGGGGTGATGGCTTTATACCAAGAACGGGAAAACATATGGGAGGCAGCCTACTTTACCCAGAAATCTTGTAACAGTAAATCTGGGCTCATGTCAAGACAAAAGAGCTTGAAAATGTAGTTCCAATATAAATTGCTATTATTTGAATTTTCTGAAGTTTAAATGAAATGTACAATAAGAAAAAGTTAAACTAATAAATCCTAAATACAGAATGCAAATTTTTTCTAATCATATGTTGGAGAGGGAAACAGTGAACAATTTCTTCTGTTTGGTAATAGGATATTTTTGTGGTAATAGACTATAGATTCTGCCCCCCCCCCCGACGAAGTAGCTGTTTGTGTAATATGTTTGGTTTAGGCTGATTAAGCAAACATCGTTAGCCTTGGACTGGGAAAACGTCATTCTTTTCCTCCTTTCTCCCCCTGTTTTCAGAGTACTACTTAAAATGATCTTTAATGCAGCGTTTCTTAAACAGATCTGCAACATGTGGAAAATACTTCTTTTATGGTAGGTACAAAGTAAGCTCTACAAGTTCTAAGAAAATGTTTACTGTGCTGTCAGTAGCCGTGTCAAAAAATATTTTAAAAGTACTTGCACAAGGTTAAGATTTTTTTTGTATTTTCTATATACACTGAAATAATAGCAGTTAAATGTAAAAATGTATATAAATAAAATAATTGTTCTAGAATTGTAATTTATAGTATGCTTCTTTCCCCATGCACCCATATTTCAATGGGATTTTTTGATGTGTACTGGGATCAGTAATGCTAAACTGAATCAAGACAATAAAATTCTAGATGTAAGAGTCTGAAGGGGGGGGGCTGAAGAGAAACCCAGAAAATTTATATTAGTTAATAACTTGCAGTCTTTTTTTTTTTTAAAAAAAGGACTCATTTTTTAATATAAGAAAAATAATGTACCGACTTCAAACTTCTGTGAAATGTCCAACCAATATGGAATGCATTCAGGGCAAATACTTTAAAGTGCTTAGAATAAATAACTTTCTATAGGGAGGACAAACCTTTCTTGTGTAGATACAGTATGTCAAGAAATTCAAGCAAAACACAAGAAAAAAACATGTTAAAGTGTTCTTTTCCCTTTTGTTCTTTGTCTGATCATTCTTCAAAGACTTAATACCAAGGAATACAGTATGACAATTAGATTTCTTTCTCTATTTCTTCCTCCCCCTCTACCTTGTGATCATGTGTATGGTCACAAGCATGGAATATATTGGTGCATCTGAGAAAATGCCCTAGCCTGCTGAGCAGAGATCATAGAGTACATGAATGACACATAGGAATTTACAAATCATGAATGAATTGCTATGCCCATAAGTTACAATCCTTTAACACAGAAAAAGAAGCATGGCTTTTCTTGATATAAAATCTGTGAATTTGGAGTTTCTGTAGCAGTTGTTTAGCTCATCTTGGTAATGTCCAGAGTCATACTGTTGATTTTAATGGATTTTTCATGTGCCTTGGATTTGCTTTAATCACAAATATTTTATTACAGTTTTGGTGTGTTTTGAGAGGGATGGACCCTCCTGATGCCCTTCATCTGGTATGTTCTCATGCATTTTCTTAACATCGTCTCCCTGTGCCAAATATAAAATATTGGGAAGGTTGTTAGTTCTGGAGGCTAATATCTTGCAAAGGTCTGCATCATTCTGTATAGTGACCATAATGTGGCTCACTGTATGCTACTCAGTATATATCATTACAAGGATTTTAAAAAGGGCTAGCAAGAATGTAATGCAAATGGTGATTGAAAGCAGTTGAAACTGAGTATCTCACTCCCTTAGGCCTCTGAAAATTTTGATCTGTGTATCTACTCTTTGTTGTCTGCAATGAAGGACTTACAAATCGAGGGAGTCTTACCCTGAAAAGTCCTTAAGGATATAGGTAGCTGTATGCAAAAGTCCTGCTGACATCAGAGTGACTGTTCACTGAAGTTAAGTAAATGCATTCGAGGAGTTTGAAAGGGTCTGGACAGATGGTCCTACCCAGTGGTGGGGGACACTGGCACAGTAGAGTTGTCTTCTGCTGAAGTCAGAGAGAGCGCATAGAAATGCACAGAGCCAGGGAAACCAATCTCATCACAAGCCAGATCTGCTGTAAACAGTCTAATATTTGTAGATAACATTATATACCAAATATTATTATTATTTTTGGCTTAGGAGTGATGTTGACATATTTTAGGGAATAATAGTAGCTATGTGTTGCAGAGCCAGCAGGAGTACAAAATCATGCTGCCCAAGTGCAGGGGAGGGGATTGGTTTGGTTTTGCTTTTCCTCAATGTGTGGGTATTTTAGGATATATTTATATTTATTTTTTCAGAAAAGGTATCTAGGATAATATTATTGCTCTTGGAGTTTGTACTTAGTAGGTATTTATTTGTAACTTGGTAACTCTTAAATTATACTGAATATAATGTTTCACAGCTTTATACTTACTATATGCTTTAGGCTTGTCATTTAATATGCACATTTTTAGTGATGTGGCATGCTTGATTTGTTCCTTATGTCTTTATCTAAATGTTAGGATGGTCAAGAACTGACTCACCTAGCTTTAGTATGTTTGCATAACTCTGTTCCTGCTGTTTTTTTGCATAGAACAGCTTGGCAACCTTGACTGCATTTCTCTTTCTGTATATTTTGTTTGCAGGAACGCAGAGGAAGAGGGGCTCAGCTGAAGTGAGTATTTCTGGATAGCTGCATAAGGGATTAGAAAGTTGCATCACGTGTTCTTCCTAAGACTTCTCTATGCGTCTGCTCCTCATCTGATCATGGTTTAGGCAGGGTTCAGAGTGTAGGTTTGAACTTGAGTTTGGCTTCAGTCGTAACTGGCAGTACACCCACTTTGCTGTGAGAAAGTGGCTAATTAAACCTGCACGCATTTATTTTAACAGTACTATTGCACTGTTCTACTTGGTCTGTACTTTTCTTTGTAATTTCTTGCTTCTTTTTCACAGTGTAAGTGACCCAATCTGACTCAAATTTTGACCTCCTTATTTTCTTCTGAGTTTCCATAATATGTGAATAGAGATGTCATTCAAGACACTTCAATATTTGGTTTTTTTGGTCTGTAGACCAGTGTCCTTTTTGTTGTTAAAAGTTCCTGCTCCATATTGCTTTGTTTTTAGATTGCTTCACTTGAAATAAAGCACTGTTCTGTCATGTCACAAGCAGCACCTTTACGGTAAATCAGAGAGAAGACTGTTCCTGAGAAACTGGCTACTGAAATACCTTAGTTTAGTTCATGCTAGGAAACATATGCTTTCCTAATGCGAGGGCTAGTTCAGCATCATCATAAACCCTGTTGGATGTATTAGATGTCAGCTGTATGTTAAAATAGAGATGCTCTCTGGATTTGGCTAACTGCAACAATTATTCTCTTTTTTATTAGCATTTTTCAAAGTCTTGATTTAGTGGTTGAATAATTCATCTTACCGCTCAGCTTATATGAATAAAAATAGAGGAATGAATGTGAATAATTTCTAGCAAAGTAAAAATTCTACAAAATTGTTTTGTTCTTTTTTATTAAAAAAACAGTTTTAAATTTCCTTTTAAACACAGAACTTCGATTTCTTTTTTTCATTAAAGTATATTTGTTGCTTTGGTTTAGTCTTTCAGCAGCTAGTCCTCTGTCTTCTAATACTTGCAGAATTTTCAGTTTATGTTCTTGTTTCTCAAAACTTAGAACTTCTTTCAAGGGGACTATGAATGTTTTAATATGCAGATTTTTTTTTTTTTTAGTGGTCTGTGGCAGATGTTGTTGACCTCATTGGCTCCAGGAAATAAGTTACATTATTGTTTGCTTTGACTTTTATGTTCATTTGCAAGCAGCTTTCATTTGAAAAAAAAAAAGAAAAAAGTCAATAATTTGTTTTCCTCTTATAGTCATTTGTTTCTGGAAGATGCAGAAGGCGAGTGGCTGGATAAAATGGTGTTGACCAGTTCAGCTGCTAACAATATTACCTTTAAATAGTTTTCAAAATTTTTTTAGTATCTGTCTGTAGAAAATTGTCATAATAAAGCTACATATCCTGCGGCTGAGTTCTGGAAAATATTGTTCTTATTCCGATGGACACAGTTTCAGCTGACATAAATCAGACAGGTAAGTGTCTGTGATGGTCAAGACTGTATTTAGACAAAATAATAATTAGGTTGGTGCGTGGTTCACATTAGTGCTATAGGTTTGGATCCAGAATTACTTAGGTAGGCAGGAGACACTGTATCCACTTCCATAAAGGCAGAGTAAAGCGTAGTGAGCTGTAGGTCGGGTAGGTTGCTGTGTGGTGTTCCGTTTTGGATGTTGACGTTGCTGTTGCTGCTGTTCTCCATCTGGCAGTGAGAAGGGAAACACTGGGAAGACGTTGGGGATGATGATATGAGAACCAGGGGATCCACAGCTAGGCTGTCATCTTTCAGCTCCTCCCAAAGATTTCCTGTAATAAAATGGATTGATTCAACTTTAGATATGCTTTTTGAAACATTGTTTTATGGGAGAAATTAGTAATTATACAGTGGTGTATGCTGTGTGTGTAGGTACTCTTAATCACTTGTGACTGAGAAAGTTGTTATTTGTCTGTCTCCATGATAAATTTAAGTCTGGGAGAAAGCAGCATTAATTTAAGAAAATTATTTCACTTGATAAATGGCAAGATTCTATTGCAAATGTATTCTTATGAAGCAGAACTTCTATTTGAAAAAACCCACTAATTCTGTAAGAGGAAATTGCCTCTGTTATCTTTATAAGATATGGAAGAACTAGTGGCACTTTATGGGACAAATCTGCAAATAATACTACTTTACAACAGGCCTTCTCGTATTCTTACGGTGTAGCGTTCTCTGAATTGCAAACTAAATTACTGGACATGTGACTGACCTGACAGATCAAAAGATCTGAAACATTACTTTTTTCTAATGTGTAGCAAGAAGTTTCTCATCTTTCCGTTGGATGTGCATATCACAGTGAAAGCATTAAATAAGTTACTGCAGGAGGGCTGTATTTTTCATGTTCATCATTGAAGAGTTCTTTAGTGGGGGAGGTGTCAGGGAGACTGTTGCTCCAAAGCTACAGCTGCCATCTGCAGACTATCAAATGGGGTAATACTTAGCTCTTTTGCTAGAAGTTGTTTGAATTTTTTTGTATATGTGTGTGCATAATGATGTTGTTCCAAGTATGCAGGCCTTATCTTAAGTTCTAGGACCTCTAATTTGAGATTTGATAATTTTTATAAAGAAGGAAAATAAAAAGCTTAAATAAGGTTAAATAATTTAAGGTAAAGGCCAAGGACAGCAGGAAGTTGGAATTGGACCATATTGGTGAAGCACACAGAATATTCACAGCACCAATGAGCATGCTCCAGATTAACAGAGTAAAATGGAAAGAGGTTGAGAGAAATGAGTGGAATGTGAGATCCGGTTGCCTGAAAGAGGAAGCAGCTGAAGATTCAAGAAACTGTGTTGTTAATCTTAGTAAAGCAATCTGGGCGTGGCAGGATTGTGGAATCTTTGTGACAGCACAGTGGCAAGGCAGTTGCATTCGCTGAGTCACGTAGATTATGAAGACTGTGGGTTTTGCTCTGTCTTTCAGGTTGCTTTGCGGACAACTTTTTGTCTGTGCAGGAGGGCAATTCTTGCATGTTATTTGGTGCAGCAAGAGCTTTATCCTTTGGAACCCACAGGTTTTATTTTATATGTATACATAAATATACAGATACACACACATAAACTTGGTGGGTTTTTTTCTTTTTGCATGCAAAGCTATGTTCTTAGTGTTCAAAATCCTGTACATTCAACTGATTAAATTATTTAATATAAAAAACTTTACTGTCAGTATTACATGACTAAGTATTTAAGAATACACCTTGGAAAATATAATTATTCAGGGCACAGATCATGAATGCCTTGTGAAGGAGTAAATAGCATTCTTTTGAGCAGAGATATAGAAAGTGTTTGAATAAATATTGTTAAAGAAAAATGTTAACATGTTAATTCAATCAAAAATATTTCTCTCTGTGCTCCTCACATGGCAATTCTCTTTATATGCACTAAATAGTTGTGCTTGAGTAGTTCAGTGGAAAATATGTCTGAATTTAAAAAATACATTCTAAGTACTCTATTGCAGTATTTAATATCAGCAGTCATAAGACTAAGCAGGATTTTTTTAAACTCTGGAGGTGAATCTGTAGCTTTCTTGGGAAACTTTTTAAAGATACAGTGCAAAATTGCACATTGTGCAAAATAACGTAACCTAGTGGTCTTTGTAGCAGTGGCAAGGACAAGCAGTTAAAAAAGGAGGACATAAGTGCATCTTACACAAGTTGGGATGTGATGTAGTAAGCCTCACTCTACAAAAGAGAAATGCCTTAGACACCTACCTTGGAGATCAAAATCGGTCAGGGACGGATTCAGAGCGTCGATGTCGTTGCTGAGATCCCCCTCCTGCATGAGCGTGTCCTGCATTGTCCTGGCTGTGGAGTGCTCCGTCAGCATCTTCACGCCGCAGCTGGGGGGGGTCTGAGCCGGCAGCGGCGAATCCTGAGTGATGCTGGGCTGAGTTCGGAGTTCACTCTGAGCCTCCCCAGAAGGGAACAGGGTCTGAGGGTCGGGTGACTGTTGCATTAATGTAGTTGAGATCGGAGGAAACCCCTGTGGTGATGTGTAGCACGCGGTTTGCTGCCCCCCGAGCAAATTCGGTACCGGGTTCTTGACATGTAGAGCTCCCGCAGCGTGGATGCTGTGCAATGGCTGTGGTACACCGGAGGAAAGGGAGGGCTCGCACAGGGAGTGGGGCTGGACTGCCATCTGCCTGGACAGGGATGCATTTGCAACGCCCGTCGGACTGCAGGACATCATCGAGGATCGCAGCTTTTCACTTTTGTCGCCTATCAGTGTGTCAAGTTCTTCTACAAAAGAAGAAAAAAGTCCATGACTTACTTGTTCCTAACAGAGCCTTGATCTTCATAGCTTGCAGCTAGAATTTTAGTGTTGCTCAGGAAATGGGTGAGTGGAATGGCAAACAAAAGTGCTAGGCCATATGTGATAAGAACTTCAAAAGCCTGAGACGTTTTTCTAGATTATCATTGCCAAGTGAGTATGCAATGAATTGCATTTCTGTGTTTAAATGTTGGCTATTTATCAGTTAATTTCAAGTTTTATTCTATATTACATATTTCAGTGTTGTTTTTATCTTAAAGTTTAGTGAGATGTCAAGAGAGAATGTTTTCTTAGTGAAGCTGCTTTGTGCCTATTTGGAAGCACTCCTAGAAAACCAGGTCTTATTCAATTCTGCTTTTTTTTTTTTTTTAATTTGTTTTGTCAATCACTTTATGACCAGGAAAAACTCTTAAATGCTTTCCTAGACTGTGTATCAATTCTCTTACACAGCTTGGTGCCTATTGCAAAGACAAGTTCTGGGAACCACTGTTTGAGAACTAATACACTAACGTATTACTGACCTGGCTTTGCCATACTCTTCCTTACAGCAACTGGGTCTTTCCTCTTCCATTTCTGAAGCTCCTCCTGCATCTTATCAATTTTGGCTGGATTCAGAGCCCACAAGCAGCCTTTCCGAGAAGAATTGCCTGACTTGTTTTCAACTTTCTCAAAGCATTTGTTCAGAGATAAGTTGTGGCGTACAGAATTCTTCCAGCCATCTGGAGCTGTCTGGAAAAACAAATCCAATCTAAGAATGGAAGTTCAAGGAAAAAAAGAAACCAATATATTTCTGTGTTTTGACTCGTGAGATTGTAAGAATTTCTGTTTAGATTATACTTTCTACAATATGAAACTGATACATTAGAAGGAAGCCACAAAAATGTTAGAGTCATGTTGCATGGAAAGAGAGGAATCGGGTAAAAGAGATCTTCTAAACAAGAAGGTTGGCCTTGGCAGAGGGACTGCTATATTTTTAAGAGTGAATTTGCAAATCACAAGCATTAAGTGTGTAAAGAATTGTCTTTTAGAACAGTGAACTATCAGGAAATATATCTTAATCTCTTTTGGAACACCTAGAAAAATTTCAAACACTTAACTGAAGGTATACATGCTATTTGGACTCAAATTAAGTGTCCAGACAGACTTCAAAAGAATTTTAGCGTGCTACCATAGGTGTAAATTTGCTAGCCAACTGTATAACCGAATGGTTTAATCACAAGCCCTACGAGTGAGACAGAGGTTTCTACATCTGATCACTGTATCTTTTTGCTCTGCACTTATTTTTAACTCAGTAGTGGAAGCTGGAAGGTTCGTTAAACTGAACAATACATATAAGCTTCACTGAAATGATTCCTCTGTTTTTGTTTAGGCCGTTTCTGGTCAATGAGGGAAACAAAATTCTCTCCTTTCCCTGAGGACAGTTTTGCATTCAACTTCAAGAATGGAAAGAAAAGAAAACCTAGTGCAAATCCTCTGTTTATGCAATTTAATTTTTACAATCTTTTTTTTTCTTCCCTGATTGCTTGTAAAAGAACTTTGAAAATGAATATTGCTGTAAGGGATAAAGAGGGAAATACCCAGCAAAATGGTCCTGCTCAGATTCTGATGGGAAATGCCTGTTTGCTTACTACTCTGAAATGCCAATCTTGAAGAAATGGCACTGTATGCTTTTATTGCATATAAGTTTTTCTAGTGTTTGTTTCTTTGATTTC
Organism: Opisthocomus hoazin; assembly: GCF_030867145.1. Classification (NCBI taxonomy): domain Eukaryota; kingdom Metazoa; phylum Chordata; class Aves; order Opisthocomiformes; family Opisthocomidae; genus Opisthocomus; species Opisthocomus hoazin. Next base: position 11,871,210 of record NC_134433.1, on the reverse strand, counting down.
ACTCATTTCTGCTTACTTAGTCATGCAACTAGAAGATACTGCCCATCACATTAAGGCTTTGTAAATTAGTATGCGTGTTCATATCAGAAGATTCCTATAGTAAATTCATGATGTGTCACTTCCTTGCTTTTCTTTTGGTAGGTACCGTACGATGCTATTTGTTGCGTATCTGACTAGAACTGTGTAAGCTCATTGCCACTGCACTGTAGTGTTAAGAAAAAAAAAAGGGCAGGAAAAATGGCTTGCTTTTATAATGGTAGAGATCAGCCTGAGAAACCCAGCTTCATTGTGATAGATACAACTGCTAGTCCAGCTAGACTTCCCTTGTTATTGTAAGGCCGGTTAAAAAAAAAAAATTGTAGCTTTACCTGTGTCAGTCAAATGATATTCTTTCCAAAAGGTCTGCATATGCAGAGATGAGAGATTGCAAGAGGGAGAGACTTTAGAGCTCATTGGATTACGGAGAGTGATCTTCAGTACTAGTGTATGTGAGAGCTTTTTTTATTCTTTTTTGTTTTAAAAATCAGTTTTGGATGCTTTTTCTTTTCTCGTTTCAAAAAAATCCTCACCTGTGTGTCATAAGAGTGAAAAAAACCAGTTCTCTGAAAAGTGGGTGAAGTTGTCTGTGTGCCACTATTGATTCATGTTCATGGATGCAAAATATTTGTCGTCATAATTGTTTATATCAACCACTGAAAATTATTGAACAGAGAGCACAAGAATTACATGTGATTTTTCCATAGTATTTTTAAGGAGGTTAAAAATTAAAATTTCCCTTTTATATGCATGAAGTTTCCTTTCCATTCTTATGCTTTATTAATAGGGAACCTTCTCTCCTAGTAAGCCAGCTTTTTGACAGTTTTAAAATTGTTGCCTAGTGTAACAGATTTCTTCTAAGACCATCTTTTAGAAATGGACTTGTGTCCATTTTTGCTTTCACATGATAAACCATGAATTTTTTGAACATACTTTGACAGAAATTCTACTTTTATCAGGAATGTAAAATCTGTTCTTTCCTAGTTTGTTGTGAAGGACTATCTTGTAGGTTAAGGTATTAACAGCCTTATTGAAGAATTTGAGGATCAAATTAAATACTTGCTTCCTTCATTAAAAAAAAAAATTATTTGTGGGCATTAAATACATGTTATTGACTCAAAAAAAATAAACTATTTTCCCTTCATAGCAGCACAGTTTCTACCCTTTTGGCCCACCTGATGTCAGCATTTCACTATTCTGTTAGCCAGTCCCATAGGTGAGACAATATGCATTTCTATTTTAAAAAAACCCAAAACATTTAAAACTCTTTCTGCCATAGGCTAACACTAAAGATGATGAGTCAGTTTTTTTCCCTCACAGATTGTATTCAAGTTGCTTTCTGGTAGTTCCAAAAGTGAACAAAACTCTTTCTCCTAGGTAAGACGTGTACTCAGCTACTGGATAAGCTGACCTGAAAGAACACTCATGTTTCTTGTCCTGCACATGAGGCTACACATACTCTGTCTGTATCTAGACAGGATAATTAGTATTTCTGCTAAGCACCAGAGAAGATGGGAGTGGCATGTGTTTCTCAGAGGTTTTCAGAATGTGTGGGGGTGTAAACTGTGAGATAGTTTTAGAAACATAAGAGCAAAAAGTACACAGATTTATTCTGGAGACTGCTGCAAGAAGTTGAACAGGTTCTTGCATTAAACTTTGTATTGCTGAGCAGCGAAAAATAGTCATTTACCTAGGTAGGCCCTGAAGGAACACTCAGGCAGTGTGTTCATGTTACAACTCTGTCACCAGTTTTTAAAGTTAATATTTGAATGTCTGTTAATGAACTGAGCTTTGGCTTCTGAAGTTCCTCTGGTACAATTGGAATCTCCTTGCTATGGCTCGCTTTTGCCATTACTGCATTCAGTGCAGTGTGGATGAAGCTGTGGGGAGTTGGACTCTGCAAGAGAATGCTTGCTGCTGTAAGTTCCATCAGACCACGGACCTTTCTCACCTCTTGGACCACTGGCAATAACTCCAATTAACAAGATTAAAGCTTTCTGTTAGACTCACTAATCACTACAAAGGAAAAAAAAAGGATGACAAGCAAAAAATATTATTGTACAGACCCATTGATCCTGACCGCCTCTTGAAGTTTAAAGAGTTCAGTGATCTTGCAAAACCCTTTCTCTTTAAATCTAGGTCTCCAGAGAAGGGAGAGGTACATCAAAGTAATTCAACTTTAGCTGCGTAGATATTTTTTTTTTAGGACGTAGGAGTTGGATTGCTCTGTTTCAACTAGAAATGAGACTGTTGCATCATAGAAACTAAATTTGCTGTGGTAGCGAATACAAGTTAATTTGACTAGGCTTGTATCATCTAATGTCTCCCAGCAAGATTCTGTGTACACTTGTACTCTGTTTCTCTCCAACTTAAATTGCTTCCCCTCCCCCTGTTGTATCCTGCTGTTTAGTGAGTTCTGGTAACAACAACAAAATGTTCTTTGCTGATTTTTGTATTGCATTATCTTGCTCAAGACTCTCCAAAAAAAGGAGGATAGAGAATATTAGCTTTTACCATATATTGGTTGTTCCGTGTGTTGCTGTAAAGACCAGAGGTAGACAGGGCTTAGTGTCTGTAAGAGTAGGATGTCCTTGCTTATTCTCCCCTGCTTATTTTAAGAATGTTTGGGATGGAACTATTCAATCGTTTAACTGTATTTGTAGGTCAAATGCAAAAAATAAAGCCAGCACAAAAAAGTGAGTGTTCCAGTAGTACCCCCTGCACAATTCTTTTCTTATAATGCATATGATGCTAGTAACCTCACTCTCATCAATATTTAAATGAATTAAGAAAGACGTGAGGATCTCCAAAGAAAAAAAAACCACCACCAAAAGCCGCTCCCTGTGGAACAGGCAAGTTTTGATAAATAATACAGAAAAAGTTTAGATTGGGTATAAAGCAGTTATTTAAAGCTGTGGTAGGAGTACACCTACTGTACAGATGAACATATGTATACACACATCTGTATGTATACACACAGACATATGAACATACACCTATCCATACACATTTGCACACAAATATCAAAATATATGCAATACACAATGTTTACACACTATATATAGTTAAGGAAGGATGTATATCTCCCTAATGTTTCTGCTGTGTCAGAATAACATCAGGACCAGGAAGGTGACACCTGGAAGAGTCACAGTCTTGTGTGTGAGGAATTCTGTGCATGTTGGCAGCAGTAGCACTTAGTTTGCAAGCTGCCGATTAATTTTATTAATTGATTGTGTTGTAAGGCAAAGGAGAATTAATTTCAGTTTGGTCTGATGCAGAAATGTGGACATGCCTGTAAAACTTATTTTTAATATTTCCACCTCTCTGCTTGAAACTTATGCTGTGTTTCTAGAAAATGATAATCGGATAAGAATGCATTATTTTGCTGTAGATGACGTGATTTGTGCATTATGCTCAGAAGCGTAGTTCTGCAAAATACCAATTTCAGGATGTTGTGGCCCAGGACCTTTTTGACAATCATCAAACTCTTTTCCTTTGGATTATTAATATTTCTTGCAACTAATGGTAAACACATGGAAAGTAGGGTTAATACTCTGTTAGGGACAAAATACAAGTCTTGAAATTTATTCTTGTTTTGAAAATGAAAAAAAATTTACAGCTACTATATTCTTGTCATGTGCCATTTTACCCTTCTTCCTTTCCCTGTTTAGATTACTGTCACTACTTAATTTCGTGAGTTAAGCCTAAAAACCAGTTGTCTCCCTGCGACTTACAAAGTTAGAGTGCTTCAGATTTGTTTCACTGGATTATGACCAGTCACGTTGCGATGGGATTCTTGAATTATGATGATAGATTTCAGTATCTTTTCTCCCTTCACTTGCTTGTAATGAATAATAGAGTTGCTAGTGATTCCTTTGGGAGGAAGTGTGGGAATACAGAAGTGTAATTTAGCTTAACAGTTCTTCCTTCATGATAATGTTGGCTTTTTTTTAGTCTGATTACTGACATGATTTTTTTGGTGGACATTATTTGTTCTTAGTGTCCAAGACCGTTCCAAATTTGTGCCAGAACATTTATTTTTAGGTATTCTTAGTGTTCTTTTCTTAATACAAATGTTCGAATTGTCTTTTTTTAGCTGCTTTATTGGTTTCGTTGCTGCATGTTTATTTGCAATAGGAAACAGGACAGACTCATGGTACTTTATTCTCATTTTTGGGCCTTGCTAACAGTTGCAGATCACCTGATCTGGACTTTTATTGAGATGTTTTTGGAGAATCAGCAATAATAAAGCTCTGTGTTGAGCTGCAGTCGATTCTATTTAAAATATTAACTGCTCTTTTTAGAATCTTAACTGTAATCCTTCTGCTGTTGGATCATGTGCTGACTAATCTCTTTCCACTTGCAATCCAAGTGCAAGAAACCATTCTCTTATAGCATGGATTTAGATTTCAATAGTATCTGCTGCAAACCATACACCCTTAACCTTCACCAACATTACTGTATAATTATGAGCTTAGTAGCATTTATCACATATTATACTTTTCTTTGTGCAGTGCATGCAAGTGGTGAAGTTGCCCAAGATGGATATCCCAGCTCCAGAACAGAGCAAGATAACCTTGAACCTCTGCTTCCGCATGAGTCTGGAGGTGCTGCTGATGGCAGAGGAAGCCCCAAGACCAGTTCTGCCTGATTTGAGGTCTGAGAGGAAGGAATGGATGTGTTTTTATACATATTTATCCCTTTTATGAGTTGTTAGTGAGGAATGGCCACTTTTTATCTACTTGTGATCATAAAGGTAGATAGTGTATGATTGATTTGATATTAATCTACTAAGAAATGATCCCTTTTTGTAGACTGAATCACCTCCCTTATTCCCTCTGCTGCCAGATAAACTGAGAGAGACTTCCCCCCCCCTCCCTGTGGAACTCACCTTAAAGTAAGGAAAGTGTTCCGTCATGAAATTGTAAATCTCACTGACTGGCAAGCTCCCTGTCTTGCTGTTTTTGAGTGCCATGAAGATGAGGATGCTTTAGGGAGAGAAAGAAAATTATTTTAGCCTGTTCTGCTTGACTCTCAGAAGCAGAAAAAAAGACTGTTTTTCACAGTGCGTGTAATTACTCTGGCTTTCGCTGTCATAGCATGAATATTGATGATGCTCAAAGTTTCCACTTAGTTGTTTGTAAGGAATTTCCTAACACTGGGTAACTTCTAGAGGTAATTGTCAGAGCGCTTATAGAAGGTCCAACCTGGGTTTAAAATAAAGTAATAGAAAGTGGAATCAAGACCACGGCCTTCAAGTTGTGCTAGTGTGTATTTACTTAATGTTGTGTTTGAATGCTTAAACTGATAAAGGCCACAAAGAGAATATCAAACTGACAGTGACAGGAAGTATAATTAAAATGTAGCTGTCTGATCTACTTTGTTAGACTGCCATATGGGGGCTAAACCTGTGTGGTGACTGGCATATCTGATGTGTTTTCTAGGCATTTGCTTGCCCTAGTAACTGGAGGAAAAATGTAGTTTAAATACAGGTCCTGGAAAAGACAACTAAGAGTGATTAGTCTCGTGCTGATGAAATTTGCAACACTGAAGATTTTGTATTAGAGAAATGTCTAGCTTTCATGGGGGTAATCAAGACTGTTCACGTGCTTTACAACATTTCATTTCACTCTGCCTTGGCCCCTGAGTCTGGAATGTGTTGTGATTCATGCAAACAGGACAGAGCACACTGGGAACAAGACATAAGAGTAAGCATATTATTGCAAATTATGCTGGAAATTGGCCATGGGTAAACAGTGTATTTCCTGTAACGTTAGGACTTGAAAAAATATTTCGTTACCTGTAGGAGTAGATGGGTTTGGGAAATAGAGGCTGCTGGGATTCTTGACTGCTTTGAGGAGCGATTCTTTGGTAAGGGTAGTGTGAAGAAGTAATATAAGTCACAGGATAGCTGCCTCCCGAGGGATACTGATGATACAACAAAAGAGATTTCACTTGGCTTAGCAACAAGCTCTCAAAAATATTTTTCTCAGTAACAGTATTAAACTCTCTAGTTCTGAGGATGTTGTCCTCTGCCTGCATTTAATAACTTATGCCAAGTCAGACAAAAAGTTGTTCTAGTGTGGTATCGGAAAACATGAATATTACTAGTTAATGCTTAAGAAGTAGAAGAAGTGGGGCATGCATGAAGAGGAACTCGCTAATATGTTGGCTGCTACCAGATCCTGTTGCCATGTGTTCCAAATTGAAGTATGTAAAAAAAGTACTCGCTTTATTATTGCCTGTTATGGTACTGAGTTCTTGTGAAAAATGGGAGTAACTGTACCCTATTGTCTCCAGATAATTCATAATTTTATAGACCTAAAGCATATCTCCCTTTAGCCATCTCTTTTCCAGTTGAAGCATCTTAGCCTGCTTAGCCTCTCCTGGATGTTGCACTATGCAGACAAATAAATTAATGGTATAATTTTATTTGTATAAATAAAAAAACCAAAGTCGGAATAAAGTCCTTCAAACAATGTGCACCATTATAAAATAAGCCTATTAAGTAAAGCCACTACAAGTATAGGAAGGGATGGGAAAGTTTTAATTGAGCCTTCTTTGGTTTTGTGTGCTGGCTTTTTTTACTTTTTTAGGTGGAGAGGGATAAAACAAGGTAAAAACTGAAAGTGTAGAAAATCTACTCCCAAGAGAACAGCATCCCAAAACATCTGTTCAATTTGCTGTTATTAGGCAAGGCAGTAAAACACCAAACAACAACAAAAGCGTTAGTGGACCAGTGACGTCAGAATAGATATTAAAGCAAATGTATTATAGAATAAGTTAGTGATGGCATTGCATGGGTCAGGAGAGTGGCACATGAGGTATTTCTTCCTTCCCAGCCTCTGGCAGCCCAGCTGGGTTTTCATATTGCCTGACTTGTACTGAAGCTGCGAGGCTACTTGGTGTCAATGGTTCCCTCATAGTCAATGACAAGCAACAGGCTTCTCCAAGAGGCCAGAAGTTTAAGTGCTGTTACCCACTACCTCAAACAGCTTCTTTTTCTCAATTTTCTGTACCAAAAACCTAAAAAGAATAGCTGGGACACCTTAAATCAAATAGCATTTATGCTACACTCAGCCCACCCCTGGGGACAAGTGACAGAATGCTACCTGAGACTGAAATGCTGAGTTGTCTCTTCAAGGGATCTCTAAGCTTGTCCACCTCTCAAGCCATACAGAAATGGCTGGCCTATCATGTGATCACCATGACAGACATATGCCAATGCAAAAAATAATAGGTGAAAGAGGGGAGATAATACATAGAGATAGTCTTGATTGCATCAGAATTTCTGCAAGTTTGCTCTTGATTTTTTAACACAGCAGCTGGTCACCTATTTTTCTTCTTTAAATTACAGTTTAAACCTGCTAGCAAGCAACTTTCAAGAACAAAGGAACACTACCCTGCTAAGGTAAGATACCATCAGTTGGCTCTTGGTGAGGCAAAGGCTCCCACTGAACTCGGAGCTCAGTGTGAGAGGCATTTCTGCCTCTTACATATGAATCTTTCCAGATGCCAGGGCTAGGGCACGGCCAAAATTAGGAGTCAAGTCATATACTATTAAAAATCAACCTGCATGCCTTCCCTAGTACTCAAAGGTTGCTGAACCCTGTTCTGGTGTTTCACTGCTTAGCTCTAGAAGTCCTGTGTCATGAGGTTTTTATCATTCCTCTGAAAGATGATTAGGTAGCTTTCAAGACTTGTTGGGAAAATTTCCTTGGTAGTTGGTTTATATGTCTCCTTAGTTTCTTAGTGTCATTCCTGGTTTTGGACCAGTAGCATCTGTTGCTCTTGGTCTTTGTCCACTTAAAATGACTGTGAGAGATTATCACATGCTTGCAAAAATGCTCGTAGTTTATTTATTTATTCTGGATTCTGAATAATTTATTTCAGTTTCTCAGTATTTTTATTGTTGTTGCTTGAGTTTTTGCCTGTTTTCAATGTTAGAAAGATAAACGTACTGCCTGAAATGGAATGTGGAAAAACATACTGAATACACTAATTTGTTTGCTTCGGTAAGCAGGGTGAAAGAAATGAGATGCACGTTACTAATCATGTCCTGCCTTGTTAAACGAAATACCAGGCAGAACTGCAGTCTCCAGAGCAGCTGTGAACTAATTTCTGTGTGCAGTTCTGTGCTGCCTGCTTTGTAGCATTGTGTGCAGATTTTTCACCAGAATAGAAAACTGGGCAATTCGTACAATAATTTTGATTTTATTGGTTTCAGTGGCTCTTTGAAAGGAAGGGACACTAAGATGGGACTGGTTGTGATGTCATCACCAAAGGCAAGACCTGGGTGTTTTAGGTATTATTTCTGTTTTATTAGTTTCATTACTCCTTTTTGAGGGAACAGAGGCTGGGGAATGGTCTGGTATGACAGGCTTGAGCTGGTTTTACAGTCGCACAACTGGCATGAAAGGTGTCCATGTTTTATGGTGGGTGGGTAAGTGACTTCAGTAAGTGCCTGCTGTTTCATTCAGGTCAGTAAGAAGTAATTTTTCTTGTGAGTCATCATTTGTGTTGTGTCCAGCAAAGGGGAAGGTGAGGCCATTTTATCTTTTGGACAAAATTAACGAAGAAGTTGATCTCTCTCATGCCTCTAATGAAAAGTGAGGCGTAGTTTGAACACCCTTCACTTCAGGCTAAAGGGCCTGTTCTCTTGAGTGTAACTTCCTAGTGATTTAAATTGCACTGCTCCATTCAAATTTGAAATGTAAAGTATTAATACTGGAGCTGCTTCATGCAAAAGATGTTATTTCACTTCTTTTCAGTCTTGTATTATATGTTCTTTCATTTCCCGGTATCTGATTATGGCACACGGACAGCAATTCTACCTGTTATGACTTTGGCTGCTTACATCTATTGTTTTTTTTCCTCTCAGTAGTAGAACATGTTGCCATACTTTTATTATAGTAACATTACGAAGCACAAATATTGAGAAGTCTAACAGAAAGCTGCCGCATGTAAGAGTTCTGTCACAGTGCCAGCCTGCAGGTGGATGGAAGACTTTCTCTTAGTGCTTGTTGTATCTTGCCTAGCAACTCCCAGAAGGTATATTTCAGCTTCAGTTTTGCAGGTTTTTTTGAATGTGGTTAATGCCAATGTACAGTAATAGTACTGGTATCAAATGAGTGGTGACAGGTGAAGGGTGCCTGCTTCAGAATGAATAAAGAAATTAAAAAAATATTCAAATGAATTAACAAGCTAACTGGAGTTTCTGCTAAAGCAACACACAAACCTGACATTTGTACTGTGTGTGAGATGTATGGTGCTGTGTGTGGCATATCCACAATGTCTGTACTGCAGTCCCAGTGGGGAACTAGTTTATGTTTGCAGCAGAGCTTTTGCAGCAAGTTAATCCTTCATCTGGGACCTTTTTTTTCTAAAATAACAATAAAATAAATCAATTTGTAAATTAGGATGGCAGTGTAATATCACCTTTCTTTTTATTCTATTTTAATTTTGTTATTAGCTTTTATCGCTTCTATTGGGGCTAACAAGAAAAAACAAGTAAATTAGTTATGATGGTGTTTATAAGAACTTTAAAGATAGTTACCTTTTTGCCACGTTATAGGGGAAAAAAAAAAGACTCAGTAAATTCTGGTTAGTGGAATGCCAAAGTGATAGGTAAAAGATAAAGCCAGGAGTGAGATTATTCTCTAGTTGAATTTCCGACTTAATGTAGGAGAACTGCTTTTTTCTGTCGTCCATGCCTTCTCTCATCTGTTTAGCATCTGTACACTTCTGAAGCTTTACAAGGCTACCCACTGCGGACAGTTGATACAAAAAGCCCTTGGTATTGAAACTGTTTGACCTTCAGTAGTACCTGGGTGCCCTAAGCAAATTGGTTTGTCCTTGTGCAACACCTGGTTGGAGAAGAACCTCCATACCCCTGAGTTTCTAAGCTGATTTAAATACAAAGTCCAGTTAGTGGTCAGGGGCTGGCCACAGCTGAGGGAGCAGTGAGAGAAAGGTGACAGGAGTAGGAACCTGATTTTAGAAGTTTATTTCATTTAAGTGTTGGTACTTGAGGATGCTTATTAAGCTACCTTGCCACACCATCCTATTGATCATTTTAACTGTCCCAGTCACTAAAAGTTCAGAAAGGCCATAGGAGTCCCTGATGCTTTCCAAGTAGTGATACAGGTAGTCCTTATTCTATTCCTCTCTATATCTGAGGTGTTATACACTGTAATAATGAGACATCTTCTTTTAAGTTGTAGTAGACAGGTGAGGCATTTGGAAGTAAAAGAAATACACAATTAAAAATATGAAAAAACACTGCTGAGGTATGGAATACTTTCATTTATCCTTAGTAATGTTTTACAAAAATATAACAAATAAAATTCCTAAAACGTCATCTGTGACAGAGGATTTAATATTGTTAATGATCATAAAGTTCTTACATAGGTCTATTCTTGTTCTTTATGGTCATTCATCATCTGTTTTCAGCAGTTACTTAAATTGCCTTATAAAGAAAATCATGCCAAAAATAACCTTTCTTTTTCCTCCTTAAAGACTAAATCCTGATGATGAATTGTATGATTACTATTTCAGTGACTCAGACTAGTAACACCATACAAATTAACAATCCCAGTGATATATCATAAGGTAACCTATTTTTTTTGTTTTCTTTGCACAGTTTTGAATCACTGCTCTGCTAGTGACATTTTTCTGTACTTCTTGAGCAAGTTGAATGAGATGGTAGAGCTGATTCCCCAGTATCAGTCATCAGTCAGTGGGATCTAAAGAGTTGTAAAGCATGTGAGCTTTTGTGTTCACATATTTTATATATATCAATTTTCTGCAAGTTTAATTCAGTTCTAATGGTTGGGATTTTTGGTAGCTGTGTTACTTTTGTATGTGGATTTCTGCCTATATATCTGAAAAATTCTCATTTGCCTTAATTTTACCTTAAATAAGTTTTGTGCTTGTTTGTTTTTTTCAGTTAAGGTGCTTCAAACATATTTTTATCTTCTTGAATGTGTTGCTGAAAATTTTACACATTGCAGATAAATGAGCATAAAAGAGGGAAATTTCATTGCATTGAACGGCACCCCCATTAATATCTAAAGGAAACTAAAGACATTTTGGAGTCATGAAAATTACTTTCTCTAATACATACCCTCCCTGTATGCCAAGTTTTCAACGCTCAGTCCACCACACTTGCTAACCTCTGTAGATAAGTACTAAGATCAAATGTAAGATTAATATATATATGTGTGATTTACAAAGATAATGTGTGCATACTGCTTTGAAAATGTGAACTGACATGTATTCAAATGACATCTAAATACATGCAGGGAAAACAAGATGTCAGTTACTCCTGTGCATTTTTAGTATTAATAATATAGTTACGTTACGGAAGAACAGTCTTAATATTGTGTGCTCTCATGCATCATCAGCATTATTGTCAATTATGCTTCACCTGAATAATCTTTCACTGGGGATGATGTAACAGTCAAATGATTGCAAAAGAGATGTGTGTGCCATCAACCACAAGGAAACTGAACATTACCTTGCTGTTAAAATTTTGCTTCAAAAATGTTTTTCTATGTTCAATCTGAATTTTAGGTATACAGTCGCATATATTTGGGGTTTTTTATTCTGAAGTTAAAGCACAGTTAATTCCCTGGGATCGTGGAATGCTGACAGTTATGTTAATAATTTGTCTGGTTTCAAAGCCAATTTTTTTGAGCATAGTGGTGAAAATGTACGTAAGCAGTACCAAGATCCAACCCCCCCCCCAGCAGACCATTTAAAAATGCACGTAGATATAGTTCTTTTGACATCTCATTGTCATAAACAAAATGTATGTATACAAACGTGGCTCCACAAACACAAATTTAGTAGGTAGTGTTTCATCTATCTTTTTGTATTATTACTATAATTATTAAACTGTTATAGTGCTAGAAATGCAGGGTTTTGTGGTCTTCATATTGTACTGACCTGATGGAAAGGATGTGAGGGGCAATACATCTGCTGCGCTTGAGGCTGATAGCAATACAAACCAGGCTGCCCTTCCAGTGGGGATGTCCTAAGCTTGATGTCTGAATCCTGCTAGAACATATTTAAGGGAAGAGTTATTGGAGAGAACACCTCAATTCAGAATAGAATAATTTGGTTAGTTACTGTTCTGTTTTTCATTATCTTTGCTATGCTTTTGGAGTTGATTCTGTCGCAGTAAGTGTTACATAGAATCTGTTTATATACTACTGGTACAAAAAGAAACATCTTTTCCTGCATGTATATGATTACTACTTGAAAAAGGAAATCCCAGTCCATGTTCCATACAAAGACTGATTCATAAATGTCAGTTTCTGTTTATCTTTTTTCCCTACATATACAATTCCCTGCATACTCCAGCTTTCATTCCTGAGTGTGCACATCTCTCTGTCTCTCTCTTTTTCGTACTCCTTGATTTTTATCTTGCAGGCTGTTAGTACCTCAAGCTGACACTGGAGTTTAGTCATTAGGTAGAGAGTGAGGTCTATAATGCACAGGAAGGAGGTGGCAGAGAAGAATCAAACTAGGCTGACTACTGAATTTGATTAAGATATAGGAAATATGGTAAGAATGTAAGATTCTATGGTAAGAATGTACGATTTATTTCTGCAGCTGTGGAAATAAACACAGCGATGTTGATCAAGTCTTAATTTCTCACAAGTCTGCCCAGCCGCCTGTCCCGGATTCCACATAGGAGGGCTCAGGTTCCTGGACGCTGAATGTTGCTGTCTTTTAGTTAAAATGCTGAGTGCACCATGCAGTGTGTGTGGTAACACTGGCTGCTTTAGCAGAGCAATTCAAACAAACTGCGTGCTGAACAGAGAGAGCTAGAGTGAGCTAGCTGGTAATAAACAGTGCAGGGAATTATGCGTCTTAAGCAGTGTCCTTATCCTCAGGTCTGGTGACTGACTTCAGGTTCCTTCCCACACTTAACATCCATGGCTAGGAATTCTCTTCTGAGAGCTGATGTCATAGACATCTTACTATTTCGAGGAACTAGTAGTGCTTATCCTTCTGTATTAAAGAAAGGTCATAGTGACCATCTTTCATAGTATAAATTAGTGTAGGGGTACATATTAGATTAGATGTGATATCCTGGCACCAAGCAAATGCCACACTCAGCAGTAATGAATGTCCATGCTATTTTGACTGTGAGATGAAGTTTTTCAGAAATGTCAGCTTGCCAATAGCATGTAAGCTACTTAAGAGCTTTGCAGTGGCGAGTACTGTCCCAGTGGAGATGTTAACAAGTAGCCAGTCTTCTCCTGAGTAGTCACGCATGCTTTCTTAAGGGCTTCTGCAGTGCTAGCTTTACAGTCTCTACATCTTGCAGCCTAGGGATTTGGGAAGAAAATGGGAATTTCTTCATCAGCTGCTTATAGGTTTTGCATTAAACTCATCTGACCTGGATGAGAGTTTATCCAGGAAATAAGAGATGTAGATTGATTTCCTCCTTAACCTGAATGGCTTCAGTCGCCAGATATGTACTGTGACAACATCCCTCCATTCGCTGTTGAATTGTCTTAAGCCAATTAAGATTATTATTATTTTTTAAAACCCTCTTTCTTTTGGTAACCCTCGAATTCTTTGCCTCACAGCAATTTAGAACCCAGTGGTTAGGGCCCTCTCCTGGCAGATGCAGTCATTGTTTTTGTCTGCAGCAAATTGTGAAGACACGCTTTACACTTTGGATCACAGCAGAGATACCTCGTGGAGATACTGGAGGGTAATTTACCTTGATTTTCAGGGATCTTGTGGTGCCCTAAATAGAGAGTTACCTCTATCCAGTGTGTGAATTAGCTCAGCTACCTTTACACTGCACATACCATAAACAGATCTTACATTTAATTTTAAGTAGTACTGATGTCTTAGAGCTTCCCTTCTATTTGCATCCAGAAAAATGCAGGGCAGCCTGCATTAGTAGAACTAATCTACTTATGTTCTCTGATACACAGGTCCTCATGCTTGAAAAATATTTTTGTGAAAATTTGTTGCTTGAAAGTACTAATTGATGACAACTACTGATATAAAACCTGTTGTCAGGAAGAATATGGACAATGAAGATTAATGTATTGTGTCTAGTGGAAAACCATTTGTTCTTGTGCACCTTTCTGAGGACTGTTTTACCATAAGGAAGGGTCAGAAAATAGAGAACTTTGACAAATAAATATGGATACTTGTCCTGAGCTCTAGCCTGCAACTTAGCATGAGACTAAACGTCCATGTAGTCACATAAAGAGATAAGAAAGTAATTCCCAAAGTATAATTTTGCCATTGAAAACAGGAAAAAAAAATTATAAAAAATACTGACCATGACTTGTGAGCTGTGATCTTGACCAGTGGTGCTGTATTGGAGGCTGTTACACCATGGTTGTTCTGTGGAGAGGTTTGGAATGTGTGTAGGAAATGACTCTGACTCATCAGGACCTGTAGATCCTGGTAGACCCTCAAATCCATCGATGCTTCTAGCATTTCTGAAGGGTGCAGCTTCTGGTGGGAGGGCTTGATGTGCTTCCTGGAAGACATCTTCGCTGATCTGCCTCTTGTAAGGGTGAAAGGGGTTTCTGCTGCTCTTGATAAACCTGTCATAATTTCCTACAGTACTTTCCTCATAACTGTACCGTCTGAATTTTTCAGTACTGAAAGACGCTTTAAATTTGTTCTTGCCACAGTGAATTCCTTGGCTTGTAGGATATCTCCCATGAATTTGATCTTGGGCTGGAGAAGCAGGGCTGGGGCTGTGAGAAGACTCTGAACTCTTCCTTTCTGTCCTGCTGTCTGATTCGTATGGTTGGCAGTTATAACTGGGATTATCCTGCAATGAATTATTGGCATTTATTTAGCATTAGTGTGAACAAATATTTTATTATTTTCATTATTTACAAAAAAGTACATTAAAAATATATTATTGATGGGAAGTATAAAATTACTAGTCCTAGCTACCTTCATGCAGAGAGGCCCTAAAAGATCTAAAGGATTTTCTGGTTACTTGGTATCCAAAACTGTTCAAAACTAAATTAATAAAAGCATTGAGAAGACTGAACTATCTTGGAAAAAACAGGATGTCTTAGGTAAATATTGACTAGTTGGTCTGACAATTTCAGGGAAAAGATGATGTATGATCAAGTGGTGAAAGATTCAATGACAGGAATATGGTAAGTGCAAGTCTTGTCATGTAGAAGTTTAGTCAAATAAGCTTGATCTCATTCTCTGATGGTATTACAAGCTGCCAGATATGTTGCTGGTTACATCACTTCCTTTCATTAACATAGCCACACTCATTCTGTGAGACAGGTAGGCTCTAGGCGGACATTTTAACCTTCATCCTGTTTCATCTCCTCCCTTCCCTTTTGCACTTTAGCAAAAATAAAATAACAGCTACTGAAGTGCTCTTTAATCTAGAAGAGAAAGGCTTAACAAGAACCAGTGTCTGGATGCTGAAGCTGAACACATTCAGCTTAGAAAATTGTACATATTTTCCCTGACAGCAAGGATGAGTAAGAACTTGGATGCCTTTTGAGAAGGCATGCTTAAGTCAAGAGCAGGTTACTGTGTTCAGTGAAGGGGAAAATGTAATTTTCTGTGTTACACAAAAAGTCAGACCAGATTATCAAGTGGTCCCTGTCCTCCTTCTCCCTCCAAATCCAAGTTGGCCTTACAGTATTTTAGGAGAACAAGTAAAGGAATGTATACCTTCATGGAAGAACCAGATTTCAAGAAGTCCCAAAGAGAAGCTAGCATAAAAGCCAGTGCTTTCTGCAGAGCAGAACGTGGCACAGCTTTTTCATTCATCTGCACGTGGGTCTGTGTGGTAAAGCAATTAATGTTTGTCCTGTCATGGATTCCTGCAGAAGGCATATCTAACCTCATGACACTTCTGGCTTCTCACATGAACACGAATTTACTCAGTTTGTAACTTCCTAATTCTTACTTTCTCACTCTCCTCTATAGTCCTAATATATGTGTTTATGATAGCTTTTGTTAAATAAGAATTAACCCCCCCCCCCCTATATTTGGTGTCATAAAGCTGTACGAATGGCAGTGCTGTCAGTTCTTCACCTGAAATTTTCATAATAAAAGTATGACAATGGTTATTTTTCTGGTGTTTGATAAAAAACAATGTTCTCTGTTGTACTTTTGTTATGAAAGATAAGCACAGTGAATATACAGGCAATAGGAGAGAGATCATTTTATGCCAAAAAATTCCTCTACTGGCAGGGAGTAGACAAAAAGCTTCTGATGTCTCTCTATCTGACTGCTTTTTAATTTATTTATTTTAGAAACAGGATGAGAATTACTTTATACATAGCATTTTTACTGGGTTAGTAGCTAGATGAATTGCCTGTTTTGTTTTTAATAGGATTTTTAAGCAATTGAATAGGAAATTTAGCATGGAGTTTAAGATTAGCTCAGAAGAATAACTTGAGTTTCTACTCTTCAACAATAAAGCTTTCAATGTTTACTTTTTTACCAGTTAAGTATGCTGAGATTTAGTACAACAATTGATAAATATTGCATCTGAACTTGTGCCTCTGTAGAAAGAGAACAGAACGGGGTCGTCTTACTCACAGTTTGCTGAATTGGGGATACTGAATCCCCCTGTGTCTTCATGAGGTCTTGTTGGTCCCTTTCCAGAGTGTCCGAAGAAGAAAATTTAATATTAGATTGATCTTGAAGTAGTGAAACCATTACCAAATCCACGTCAGATAGAAATGCTGTTACGAAAAAATTAAATTACAATAAATATTTTCTAAAACTTAAACCGTGAAAGAAACCATCCTGTCACGTACCGATGACTAGACAGTGTTAGATATTCAGCTGGACAATAACCCATCCTGCAGAATTCCTAATACCGTTGAATTATTTTTTTTTTTTAGCTCTCTGAGAAATGTTCTGTAGGTACAATTACAATGAAGATGTGATACAGACTGTATATGGATTTAGTACACAATTTTTATGAAGTCATCACTTTGTTTTCTATAGGTTCATAAGTTAATGAAAACGTATTGCTTTGTGGTTATGCAAATTTAGCAATATTGCTTTTTTGAGAGACTGTTAACTAAATGCACCCCTATTGCTTGCAGTGGGACTATATAATAAAAGGATTTTTGCTACCATAACTTAGGCTGATGGTTACTACAGACTTATGTTTTCGCTTTTGCTTTTTTATTAGTGTCAGTCCCTTCAGCCTTTTTGTTCTGTTTTGCATGATTAGATGTATATGAGCTATGTAAATAACGTCATCATTCCATACCTGCTCTTGTTGGTTGTATCTCCTCTCGTTGGTTGTATCTCCTCTCAAGTTCCCAATCTTTAATCTTTGGATATATGAAACATATCTGATGGTGTTCTTTGGATTAGGAGGAAGAAATTTAATCTTCTAATATTTAGTTTTCCACTACCTTTTTTTTCACAGTCCTTGTTCACGGTAACCATACAGTAAAACTACAAAAGGAGAACTTGCATTCTCTTCTTATGTCATGCACGTAACGCTGCACCAAATGTGTACCTATGTAAAGATGTCTTGTGTTCATATTTTAAATTTCAGATGTACAAGTTGGGGGAAAAAAGCTATTGTACTTCAAGAGTTAATTTGCAAAGTCTTTGCCATGTGTTTAAATGGCTGTTAGGTAAATAACTGAGGGGTTTATTAGGTTTGGCTAACAAAGATATATTGCTTAAAAATGTAGAAGACTTTTTTTGCCCTTACAGTTCAAAGAGAAATCTGTATTTATGATGAGTAAGACTGCACTGCCCAAGGGGATAAAGCACAATGGGGTTTGGAAAACAAGTATGAGGCCTATAGTAGTATATCAGGAAAAAATGATGTTAGATAAAGTTCAGAAATGTGTTAGGCTCAGCCTCTTCTCCCAGAAGCTTAACTGGGGGCTGATGAGAGATATACTTTGCACTGATGCTCATCTTGAAAGCAGCAGGTGGGAAAACCTACAACTGGGAAATACGTGTGTGTGTATACTTGTAAGTGTTCCATACTGGCTGCCCTCTTAGTGCTGGTTTCCCACTTATCTTCAGGTTATACAAAGCTGCGCCCGACCTCTCTTTCATACTGCAGTTTTTCAACCCAACTGCCTATTTTGTGGTCTTAAGCATTAGAATTTTATTTAAAGCTTTTTTACAGTTATGATTCTTGCCTAATGACTTTTGCATTGCAAGAGACATTTGGACATTTGATTAATGGCCACAAATAAAGAAAAAGGAGGAGCTTGATTTCAAGAAAATTGGATTAATGGAAATAAGAAAATAGGTCAGTCAAAAAGCTCTGATTGCAGAGTATAATAATGCCTGAAGCTTTTCTGTTCTCGTCATATTTACCATTAGGATCTGTAAGAGAACCAGATAAAAAGGAGCATTATCTAAAGGGTTATTTCAACAGGTCAGAACAGTCTGGCTCTGCTTACTGAAGGCAATCAGACTTCCTTTCTGGAAAAAGAAAAAAAGTGAATGTATCCTGGTTATTTGGACAGTCAATACAAAAGGTCCAGGAAAACCAAATTATTATTGTCCTTCCCCTCCAAGACTTTTGCTAGGTTCTGTTTATGAATTTCATTTTGCTGTCTCCTGGAGGCTGGTAGGAGTCTTACTGCCATTTTAATTCTGCAAACATTCTCCCCTGCATAGTGAAAGTGTTCTACTGAATATTAAACAAGAAGCAGCCTTGTACTAAAACAGTGTTCAGCTGATAATCTGCATTCAGTTGTGGTTATTTGATGCCTTTGTTGACAAACCATTTAAGAGAGATCTCCCACGTGGGGAAGAATCCCAGGTCTACGATCACAGTGCTGTTTTCAGTTTTCACATTAAGATCGGCACCATTCTTAAGCAGTTCAGTTGTAAACTGCCTCTTCAAGTTATCCTTACCCTAGAAATGACATTCTGTGGATGTGTCTTGCCATGCGAGAAAAACCTCTGGCCATGTACTTCTGACTTGCTCATTTTTTCTTGGAGTCTAAACTTCTCAGTCCAAAAGCCGTTTGCGACTTTACTTTCACTGATATGTATCACAGCAGGTTATGAATACAGATAAGTAGAAACTGCCAAATTAACATACTGAAAAATCTTTGCTGTTACTGTTCTTTAAATCTAGTTTTTTTGTTTTTTTAAAATGTGTGCTAGAGACACTATCTTCATTTTGTAGAAATAAATAACAAAAAACCCCCACTTTGCATTAATATAGATTCTAGCAAAGAGAAATCAGGCCACTTACTGACAAAACTTCTCTAAGAGGGAATATATTATGGTCAGTGAAGGTTGTCAATAATCAGGATTACAATAAATCATTTACAATAAACTGCTCCTGGGAGATGGAGAGCTTAGGGAAATCGTGGGTTGCCTAGATATAGGACTTGTGAAAGAAAACAATGATGCTTTGATTTGGAAGAAGGTATCTGATTATCCCAGATGTAGCTGGAACCATTTCTCCCCAGCCCATGTCATTTTTACTTTTGTAAATGTTGCGTGACAATCCTAGGCTCCTATGATAAGATAACTATCTTTAAAAAAAGAAAATAGTGAGAAACTGTAACCTCAGCTGAGTGTTTGGATAAGCAAGGTAGCAGCAGCTGATCTATTAGCTCTGCATGACTGAAGTCCTGTGGCAGCAAGCCATAGTTTAAACAATTCTTGGTTTTGTGTCTTTTCTGGATGTTGGAGGGCATTTTGCCGGTGATACACTTCACCAGAGCTCGGCACTGGGCCGTCTAAGCAATCCGAACTGCTCTAAACACTGAATGTTACTGTAAATGCCCTCTCCATCCCTTGGGGCTGAGATCAGTTTTCAGGAGAGGAAGGTGTGTTTGGATGTTCCCCAATTCGTAATTCATTCTGCATGCATGCCTTAGGCAGCTCACTGATCCTTGCTTGACACTGGCTTGTGTGATGTACTCTTTTCTCTGCCCCCTCCCCAAAACACTAAATCATCTTTTTGCTCTCCAAATCATGCTGATGTCTGCCAATGCAAGAAAGAGGTAACTATTAGGGAATTTTTTCCTGAGTCTTTTATGATCAAGGAGTCAGAGAAGCCACGAGGTTTTAGAATTCCACTTTTCAGTTTATAGTTAAAAATCTGCCCCCAATAATGTCAAGCTCCAAATATTGTAGAAGTGTTGAAAATTTTGTGACTAACACTTGCCATGTAGACAGGAATATTTCTACGTGTAATTATTCATATGGGAAACTTTCAGAAGAAAAGGAATTTATTAACAATCAGAAATTTTGGTGGCTTGCAATGATTGCAAGGCTTTCTTTCTAAGCTTACTCCTGGCAGATTGATGCTGAATGTTGTGCTGGGTCATGGCTGGTGATAGCTGTGATTTCTCTGTTGATCTCTAGCATTCTTGTCAGTAAGGCTTGACCTATTTTTAGGAGATGTTTTCAGGAGCAGGATTTCAATCTGCACAGCATAGCACTAAACTCTGATTCAGCCACATCAACTTCTTACTTCTTTCTTGCTTCTCTTTCTAGTGTGTATTGGACCTTTATTATAGGATACTTGAATAGTTTTTACAGAGCTTCTAAGGATTGTGTTTTCTTCTCTTCTGAATTTAGATGTGTTTGTGAGTCTTTGTTTAGTTTAACTGTGCTATTTTTGTTTTCCTATTCAAGGGTTCTGAGCTCAGTTCTTTCATGGTTAGCTATCAGTTACTGCCCACAATTACCTATGACTGGAAATAACTTTTGCATATTTGGTGGGAGCATGTGAAAAGTAAGCTTAATTTATCAGGGCTGGAGCAGTGATAATCTCAAGTATGGGTGAAGAAAGTTTGCGACCATGAGATCCTTTCTGCATCGTATTACATGGGATGTATTTGCTACCCTTTTATTAGTAACTGTTGAGGAGGAAAGAGGGTTTGGCTACAGCCGCATTATAGCTTGCGTGATGTTACAGCTCTCCCTGTGAATCGATTCCTATGGAATAGTTATTCTGAGAGTGATACAAATAATCTGATTGTTGCAACACTGAATGAGTTTGCATGTAGGTAGTTGGTTTTCAGAACTCCATAGAAGTGTAGATTCTACTCAGATAGATCTGGTTGTGGAATAATTCCATATGAATTTTGGTTTAAGACTTGTTATGTGAACTAACACTTGACTAGAATAATGATGAACTTAATTAGACAAAGCTAAACAGAGCAAGTTGTCTAGTGGAGTATTTCAGGATTTAGGGTTAACTCTAATGTCATTTATTATTTTCATTAGAGATTTGAGAGAAAGTAAATTGGTTTATAACATCCACATGTACTAGTAAATTAAGATTGTGTGTG
This sequence comes from Opisthocomus hoazin, assembly GCF_030867145.1. NCBI lineage: Eukaryota > Metazoa > Chordata > Aves > Opisthocomiformes > Opisthocomidae > Opisthocomus > Opisthocomus hoazin. Next base: position 11,849,887 of record NC_134433.1, on the reverse strand, counting down.
AACAGTTAGACAAATATTACTGAAGGGAATTGGGTGCTAGAAACATGGTGGCATTATGAAATAGCAAAAGCTGTAAAGACAAATGGAAAAATGATGAAGCAGCAGCAACCTGGATCTAGCAATTCTCTGAGAAATTTAAGAGTGATAGACCGTAGCGGTCTGTACTATCGTAGACTATAAAGAAGTCTGCCAGTATTTTGGGTCACCTACATCAAGGTCCTGAATTCATGTAAGAGAAGGATGACATTTATGATGAGATTATTCTTGAATTACTAGGGTTTATTTCTTTTCATTAAGGGCTACCTGTAGGCAAGGCTGAATACCAAGTGATCACTGTATACTATACAGAGACTTAGGGTAATTGCCACCATGTCCAGATGTGCTCTCAAGCAGGAGTGGTTAGGAGCTCTAAAACATCCAGCTGCTTGCTGGTAGGTGGAGGGAGAAGTGGAGTGTTTGCAGCAGGTGGTTTCATCTGCTGTAGTAACACATTTATAAAATACTACAGCTAGCTGTATAAACACTTTTCAAAAAAAGAGAGGCATATGTCCTAAATCTATTGTATGGAAAAAAAATAATTTAAGAGGTAGATCCAGGACATTTCTTTGTGTGGCTAAACATAGTAAAATATACAGGCAATTTTACTGTCACTGTGGCCTTTAGTCCAGGTTCCCATCCTTAGATCGGCATTTTAGCTTTTCTTTTTTGTTTATATTTTATCCTGCATCTGTTACTTCTGACACAACTGTGAGAAAGGAGGGGCATGTCTGTCCCTGTAGAGGACTTTGAGTTTGTGATTTATTACATTTTTAATGTATTTTCCACCCCACCATTGCCTCTTTTCCAGGCTAAAACTTACATAGTCATTTCTCATTCTAAAGCCATTCCAGACCTTCAGTTACATCTGCAGCCCTTCCTTGAACAACTTTGAGTTTTGCTAATACCTTTCTGGGATAGGAGGACCAAAACTACTTGTAGTGTTCAAGATGTAGGCCTGCCATAGTGTTTACACAGCAGATATTCTCCAAGTACACATCAATTCACTCAAAATCAAGAAAAGCAGATCATAGGGTTTCTCCACAGCTGCATTGCATATCCGGTTCATGTTGGGTGTGTATTTTCTCTCTAATGCTCAAGTATTCAATTATGCAGAAGTAGAAAACATGGCAGAAATTCATGCAGTATGGCTGAGATAACAACACTACAAGAACTTAATATTTCTTGTAGACTGGACAGATCCATCATTTGGGAAGCATTTGATAAAGTCCCTCACAGATGTTGAACCAATATAATTAACTCAGCAGAAAGGGAGCTCAGCATTGAACAGAAACCAAGCATGGAAAAATTTAGCTAAGAAGGTGAATGAGCTTGTCATTTGGACTTGGTTTTCCCCTCACCTTTTTCCTCATAATAAACACTAGTACATCTTTCCAACTACACCAGTTAAACTAATAATAAAAAAAAAGATTTTAGCTCTCCCTACCAGCTTTGCAACTCTGATGGGATTTTCAAAACTCTATCCTTTGCATACTCTGTCCTGTTTTCTGGATGAATGATTATGCTGTTTCCTGAATGAGGAGTATGAAATTTCATTGCCTTATATTAGACATCTAAGCATGAAGTCAGACACAGTTCCAAGAGTTGAAGTAGTTAATATGATACAGAAACTGTGTGCTTCTTTTATGAATAACCAACTTGGTTGGCAGGTCAAACCAGCACAAGAGATAACGGCGTAGCATGTTTATGGGCTGATCATAGCAAGTATGTAACTGAATTCTTTGTGCTGAATTCAGAGCAGAGTTTTACTCTGCAGCAGATCTGGGGAGTGGCAATGTATAAATGCAACAAGTATAGTAGAGCTGCCAGTACAATCATGTGACTTATCTTTGCTTCTTCCTATGATTTTTCTTTTTGTAAAGCAGCTATAGCCATTAAATTAAACAGCAGATAGAGATACCTTCTTTGGCTCAAAAATTCATGTACTACAGATTGCTGAAAGCTGGGAGAATATACTAGGGCATTAACACTTTGCTCTTTTCCAGGTATCACTCCTAGTCCCTGCATCTGTGCTTCACTCTTACCTTTTTTTATAGGTCTGCTTTGCATAATCTTTTGTTCCCTTCAGTGTCCCTTTCTCCTATCATTGTATAGGTTGTCTCCTTATAAGTATTCCTTTATCCATCCTCTTCACTTTTTTCTCCCTGCAATGAAATCCATGTCACTTTACTTTCTATTATCACATTATTATTTCTTTTGATATATTCCAATGTATCCCTTTCCCTTCTACTATGGCTATTCTAGTTCCTAGTTTTCAAGGTGGTCTACAGGTTATCCAGAATATTTTCTGTAAGATCTCTTTTTTTAAGAGTTCACCATTACAGTTTAATTGAAAGGCAAATGTCAGTTGGGGTTAAATAAAAATGCTAAGAGATGAGATTGGTTAACGTGTCAAAAAATGTGAGAACCACTGAATGGTATAATAAATAACATGGATCAGGAGTTGCAGCTACTCTGTACTGAACGTATAACATGTTGTGGCCCTATTCCTTGCTTCTTATGTGCTGGTGTAATAAACGTGATTAATAGTAAGCTGTTCCCATGAATTACCTATTGATAGCTTAGGGGCTCTGTGCAATGCGGTGTACCCTATTAACTCTCTTTGGGGAATATCATGCGGGGGGAATGTGGGGGACACAGAGCATAGATCCTTCAGTAGTCTCATAATTTGTTTTACATTCCTTTTCTCTCTCAGTGAGTCATGCTCATCTCCCTGTGACTTGAGAGTTCATCTTGGGATCTCATGCCATCTTTCTGTCTTTATGAGAAGGTGTGTATGATGATCCACCCTAATGGTTTCTGTTGCTGGCTGTGGCAGCATGTTTTATGATGGGTGTGGTACATTCCCATTTTCTCTGTTGTGCATGTACAGTATTCACCTTGCAGCCCCACCCGTGGCCACTCCCACCCTCCCACTGGGAATCGCCCACAGTAAGCTCTGTAATTACCTTTATTTGATCTGAGGAATGGATTTGGGAATCTTATTTGCACAGTGGTAAGCTAAGTATGTTAAAACAAAAAACAAAAAACTTTGAATGACTGATTCACTGAGCAGTGATGTGTTAAATAGAGAAACAGCAGAGGCACAGATAAATATCCCCTGAACTTGGTTAATTGAAGTGTTTTTGGAGTTTTTGCTTTGGAAATGTCTGACTACAGTTCATGTGTACAAAGGGGAATTTCACCTGTTATTGCCTGTTTTGAGTTCTTAATGTTAGCAGGCAAAGCTGCTGTAAGTTAAAGTTTTCATTGGAGCAGTTTCTGTTAGTTTTACATTGAATTAAACTGAATCAGTGCAAACTACAGTTTGTACTTGTTTTACATGTTTAGCCTGGGTTATGCAGTCTAGTTTACACTGGCCACCTCTAAGACTCAGTGAAGAAAAGAAATTGTATAGAGTCAGAAGTAACACAGCACTAGTTCAAGCATTTAGTTTCTGGGGAAAGCTTTTAAAAGAAAAAAAAAACCAAAAAACAGAAAAACAAAAAAAAATCCCAAGACTCAAGCTCTTTCTTTGGCTGCTTAAGATCAAAGGTCTTTCACATCCACCTAGCAACTAGTAACTATTTCAGCTAGCTCAGAGAAGCGCAGCTGATTTGGAGTGATGTATTCTGCTGACACCTATTCCTAGGCATGCATGAAAAATGTTGCATATAAAGTAGTAAAGATGGAGGAACAGGTAATGGAGACCAGTATTTATTTCTCAGGAGGGAACCCACCCTCCAGTCCGAGCAATAGCCTTTCTGTCCACAAAACTTCTTCTTTGTTTTTATATGTGCAGCGGTCAATACTGACTAGCAGGTTAAAGTATTTCAAACAGGTATAAGGCAGAAATTGGGCAGATGATTTGCTTAGGTTACCAGAAAGAGCTTTTGACAAGATGCCTCATCACAGGGTTTTAAGGGAGCTAAATATCCATGGAAATCCTGCATATCCACAGAAAAGGTCTTTGTGTGGATATATATTTGGTTAAAAGACAGAAAATGAAATGTAAAGGTGAGTGATCAGTTTTCACAAGGGAGGAGGTCACTGGTGCTGGGGGTGATCTTTAGGGATCTGCTGAGACTTTGTGTTGCTTAACGTATTCACAAAAAAACTGGAAAAATGTGAAAAGCACCAAGACAAAATTTTCAGATGATACTGTTATTCTGAATCATTATGATGAAGATTAGGTGGCAGGAACAGCAATAAGTAAACTTAAGGAGAAGTACAAAACCGTTGTTTACCGAAAATGCAATCCTAACTTACTTTTTTTTTAAATAAAATAAATTCTAAAAAAGGCATTTAGCTGACCTTTAAAACGCAGGAAAGAGTAATGATGGATAGTTCCATGAAAATGCCATCTCAATGATAATAGCAATCACAAAAGCGAAGTCAAGTGTTAAGAATTGTGAGGGAAAAAGGGGACAAATGATTCACTTTTTTTCCCACTGTATAAAACCATGATGTATTGCTGTCTTGAACTGTGTGCGGATCTGGTTCTCCCTCTCTCGAGAAGGAGACAGTTGTACAGGATAGGCTGAGGAGGGGGCTGCAAGTCTGATCAAAGATCTGGACCAGCTTCCAGATGAGGAATGATTAAACAGGCTTTGGCCTGGAAAAAAGATGACTGGTGGTGGTGATGGTGAAAGAATGAGGGAGACGTATTAAATCACAAGTGGCATGGGGAGGGTGAACAGGCATTGCAGGCAGTCTTTTTGTGATTCAACAGCTGCAGACCATCAAATGAGCCTGGTCGGAAGGAGATTCAAAACTAGCAAAACAAGGTGGTTCTTCACACAGTGTGTAGATGAGCTGTGCAAGCCCCTACCACAGGGTGCCATAGATGTAAAAACTTGTGTGTATTCAAGGGATGGCTGGACAACTTCACGCAAAGGAAAATCCGTTGTGGCTTATTAAATGTATGGACACCAGCTCTGACTTAACAGGTCCATGACTTGCAAACGATGTTTGCAGTTTTTGTGCTTTTCTCCAGGCATTTAGTCTTGTCCGTTGCTGGAAACAGGACACTGGGATAGATGGGCCTTTGGTTTCACCCAGGAGGGATGTTTTTCAGTATCATGTGCACTGCATTGCACACTGTTTGAAACTCATAAAACCAGAGAGTGTTTCACGTTTCAATGCCATGAATTCTCTGCAGTGTACAACTTAACATATTTCCAGAGAGATACAGCTACTTACCTGCAGAAGCAAACACTCTAGTTAGGGAAAAGGGGGAGAGAAAAAATTTTAGGGTGAGGAAATAAAAAGGCAAATGCTTGAGTATCCTCACACTCTTCCCTCCCTGCAGTCAAAATTACAAAGTCATTCACACCCCAGCATCAAGTTGAGAAAGGAGTTTTGTAATTTAAAGCATCAGCTTTGGAATACCAGGAGGAGCAAGGCAGACAGACTGAAGAATAAATGAGGGACAGTTTGGAGATTAAAGAACTTTATAGGAAAATATGGCCTGACATTGTTTTGCAAAATGAGTAACACAAATACGCTAATCCTTTAGGATGGAACAACTGCTGAGAACAAGACGATATACAAGTGACTTGAAATTAGGAAGACTAGAAGAAGGGGGGAGGGGGAAGGAAAAGCAAATCTAATATGGTGAACAAAACAAGAAGTTGTGCATGAAGGCATTAAACTTCCCAGGAAGGATTATGTTCATTCTTTGTAAGCCTTGGAAAGCATAACGTCTGTTGTTAATATAAGTGCAAAGGAGGTTCCCGGGGGTGAAAAAAGATCTGAAAATGAGGGCAGTTGTGAGATAATAGGCACGGCTAAAACCATCCCTATTAACAGTTATGAGATAGGAGACCAGCCTCTAAAACTGTAAATATGGCCGTATCTGACAGACTAAGTTGCACCAAAGTTAATTCGCCCGATTAACCTTCTCTCTGCTTCACTGCAAAGTGACCAATGACTGTTCTTCCCCTTTACCCTCCCCACTTTACAAGCACTCACTCCTCTGCTACACCCACCCCTTTTCCCAATGCCTAATTTATTCCTGGAGTCTATTTCTGTTTCGTAAACACTGCTTCTGTTCTGTTAAAAGCAGAAGCGTCAAGAACAGCTATTTGATTTTTAAGTTAATTTTATTTAATCCTTAATTTTATGCTATTTTAACTCTTTTGGGAAAAATCTGCAAGCTTTGTGAAAACTGTTTCTTCTAAAAGAAGAGCAAAACAAAGCTAAGTTTCTTTCTCTAGTTCCCTTTATTCCTGGTTATTTAAAAGCACATTGTTCAAGCCAGCAGGAGTTAAATGCCCGATGCAAAAATTTTGGCAAAATAATGTGGTTTGTTCATCTAAGATGAACTTTTCAGCGAGGTCCTTCTGCCTTGTGAAATGTGACGTCTTTTGGCTATTATCTGACTCAACAGGAGAGTGGTACTAAGTAATTAAAGGTCCCTGTGCTCAGAAAAAAAACCACTGAAAAGAAAATGCAGAAATTTGTGCCATCCATCCTCCTCTTCAGGGGCTTTAGTGCACCTCTTCAGGGCTTAAATCTCAGAAGTTTTCTATCAATAGGGTATCTAAGAAATGGAGACCGTGACAGTAGTGTTTTCTATGCTTAAATATTTTGACTTTTTAATGAATATCTAAAGGAACAGAGAATATCCTTCAAGAGTTGTAAGTGTGTTGCAAATAGTGTATCTACTTTCCACTGCTTCTTAATAAATTCTGAATTCTATCTGTTTGTGTGTCTGTCCCCATCTCCTGAGGTGATCCGTTCAGGGTAAGCAAGTCTACTGTATTGATAGCTGAGACAACAAATATTCTTTCTGTTCTAAATGATGGTTAATTCAAATATCTTATGGTAAAGTGTTTAAAAAAAATTAAACCGGATTAAATAAACCACAAAAAGTAGAAAATGTGAAGTTGACAGCTTTTTTAGGAGAAATCTGGTTCTATTACACAGTAAGTAGGCTTCCCCACCTCTCACTTAGAGGAAGGCCTCGGTGAGTTCAGCAAGTAGAGATTTCCTTTGCCACAAAACACAAGGTAACAACACCCTTGAAATAAAGGAAAGGAATTTCACAGAAACAGCAAACATCCTAAAACTGTGTGTGCAGAAAACGTGTTGCAATAACCAGTCTGAATAAACAGTCGCTGTTTCACTGAGGATGCATCATTTAAGCAAGAGTGTAGAATTATGTATGCATACTTGATGCTGTTACAAAATTCTTACTAGAGATGAAAATTAGAAACAAGAAAAAGGCTAAAATTAAACAGGAATCATGTAAGTGTTGCATTTTTCCCCTGTACTCCTGTTACTTTTGGCACACATATATCATCGTGCAGCTTATGAAGCACAAGAGATTCTTCCTGGGAGACTCATCCTCCCTCTAACACGGATTTTGTCCATTCTCTCCTTAGTGTGAAAAATTAACTCCTTTCTTGAAATAGAATCTTACGTTTTTGGGAGCAGCTAGATATAAAGAAGTTGAAACTATGCTCATTTCTTCTCTTGAAGTATTAAATTTCAATGATACATAAAACATAATTAACTGATCTAAGGGGATTACCACATTAAAGAAAGATATTTTAAAGTAAACATGTTACAAAACCCATTCTGTTTTCTTATACATAAAAAATAATGCAAATTAAACTTTTTATAGGTGTTTGTTTCCAACGCTTAAAGCACAGCTGATAAAGAATATTCATTAAGGGACTAGAAGTAGAGTTTTATATTATTACTAACTCTGTCCTCAGAATAGTAATTTCAGGAGAAAAATGAGAAATGATGTATTAAAATATGTTTATATTTTATAAACCACCCACAAATCTGGTAACAGCAACAACTCAATGTTTTCCTTCCTCTTAAAGACCTCTACATGTAATACAGTTTTTCATTCATTCTGGTATTTTAGCTTTTTCAGATTGGCTAAGCAAGTATAGGACTAAATTTGTAATATTATGGCATTTTGGGGGACTGTAGACTGTAACGCAAGAACAGAACATAGCGTTACAGATTCCACAGAATGAAAAAAAAATCAGGAAGGGAAAACAGGGTCCTGAACAAAGAGTGTGCTGCTTGGAGACTTTAGGTATTTATTAACAAAGTAACATCTTGAAATTAAATTACATATGTTTTATTTTAGACTTTCTCATTTGCATTCACATATTTATGCCTCTGATTTAATATTTTTTCCAGTTGAACCTAGGATTTTGTATGGTAGTAACTATCGGTTAAGAAGTGTGGAACATGTTCTATAATCAAGGAGATGATGTGGGTTTGGGATTAGTTTTATCTGAGGCTGTGTGAAATAAATTTCTGTATGAGAAGCTTCTGTCAGCTTTAGTTATTCTTTGCTGGTGAAGAGACTGGTCAGCTACTGGAAGCAACCTCATACTTTGCTTCCTTTGTCAACTTGTTTTGTGGTCACAGTAGCTTCCTAGGGCAGATCTCATGCTATGGTCAAAGACCATTTTTATCTGTGTTTGGGAGTCTGTAAAGCAGATCTATAATGTGCTTGGTTTTTGCAGCTGTTGTTTCCAGTTCATAACAAGATCTATATAGCAGAAATACCATTGGAAAGATTCAGAGTCACAGGAAGGCTGAGGCTGGCAAGGACCTCAGGAGATCATGTAGTCCAACTGCCTCTGCCCAATGCCAGCTCAGCTAGGTTAAAGTGGAGAGAAGAGTATCAGAAGGAAAATAGCTGAAAAATAAGAAGCACTTGCCTAGTTTCTTCTGTCAGGAAAATCTAGGGTCTACGTTACAAAAAACATGCATGTTTGTCTGAACATTAAACATCACTCCTGAACGCATCATCACATCTGACCTGCTAAACTAGGGCAAAGGAATTCTTCATATAGGTTCTCTTTATTTGGTTTTCTGTAAAGTATTCCTTTCCTTCTCTCTTTCCAAATTAAATATTGCCAGTTATCACTTCTCTTATTGTGATTCTTGGCATATTTTCTGAGAAACTCAGTGCTGCTGGAATAGTGAGTATATAAGAATTGCGTTTTTTATTTTATCAAGTGCATAATTTTGCATTGGTAGTTAGGAAAGAAAGGTGGAAACTTGATTCTTACAGCATCTAAAATCAAAAGTAAGTATCATAGATCCATCATATGCTTATTTTTCGGAATTCCATGATGGTAAGATTTGATTATCCATATTGGAAAATTCAAGGAGCTCACTCCTGCTACATCCTACCTTCAGCTTTAGTATATGTGTATTTCTAGTTTCAACCTTTTCATTCTCTCTTAAATTTTACTTTGTCATACTTTCTCAAATCTTTTAGCTTAACAGTGTCTTTATATGTGGGGAAAAGTTCTATTTATGTATACCTAATATTTTCATATTTTTGTTGAATATCTTATTTTTAAAATTGACTTTTTCTGTGGAGACTTTCAACAAAGAGGAACAGCATCACTTTGAGACAAATTTTGTAGTCCCCTTTGCCGTCCTTTTGAGCCACTCTGCATATATGCATAGACAAATCTGGCTTATTTTCCCTGTTAAAAAGTCTGCTGTTGTATTTTTATAGGGTCAGGAAGGAAAACAAAACAACATGTGACCAAATTATGCTGTAGACCATTTTTTTTCTGTCTGTTAAGTTGTTCGTCTGCTGAAAACTACTGCTAGCCAATGCATGTCAAATTAAGCTGCGGGGTACTCTCACCTATGTGAGAATGGACAGGAATCTAGGAAGCCATTACTAGATTTCTAGTGATTCTTAGCCATTAAATGAAAATTGTGTAAGGCAAAGAGTTTTTCCATATGAGTAAAGGTATTTTGTGATGTGTACTGAACTGATATATGTCTATGGAGAGTAAATTCCCATAGATTTAAATAAGTGGTATTATTGCTCAACACCTCAAAAGACTGTGTGTAGACTATCCCAGAGTATCTTGCCTTAATCGCTAATGTTGAAAATGTGGGCCCTAGAATGCAATTTTTGAGTGCTTTGAAAGGCTCTTATAAAAGATGTTAGGCAATAGTATTTCTTGTGTGTTACCAAAACAGAATTCAGATATCACAAAGCTGACCCTAAACCCATATGGTAGATCAGGTGCTTGCTAGACACTCTGCATTTCAAAGAAAATAAACCCAGCCCAGATCTAGTCCTGGGTGGAAAAGTAGGGCATGCATTAATTAGTGACCTTAAAGTACAATGGAAAACTAACGGGGCAATGCCAAGTCAGAGTATGAGAAATTCTGGAATATTAATGTTTGCCTCTGATCTCATACATTGAGGAATATGTGTGTTCTCACCTCCCAGAGGACAGGGCTGAGGCTTTTTGATGTCTTCGGGTTCAGTGGCCAGAAATAATTTCATTCTAGTGAATTTAGAGAATCAGCTGAATTAACTACAGAGCTGCAGGTCTCCGAGAAGTCGCTGAGTGTGAGTGCCATATCGGAAGACTGAAAGGGGGTAAATATAGTACCTGTCTTGAAATTAGAAAGTATGAGGGAATTATAGATGGCAGATTTAACTTTAATTCCCAGAAAAGTACAAAATTTAAAAAAACCACCAAAACATTAAACTACGGGGGAAAAAAGACAAAAGTAAAAGCTATCATGTATTTACTAAGAAGAAATTGTCGTACCAGTGTAGTTTCCCTTTATACTGGCCTTGTAAGCAGAGGAGGATGTGTACAGGCAATACAGCTTGACATTAGTGAGACTACTACGCTGTCTCTCATGACTTTTTCATAAGCAAACTAAGAAAGTTTATTTTAGATGAAACTCTAGTAGAGAGGAGGTAAAGCTGGGTGGAATAGAGCATTAAGAGTAGTTACTGCTTGTCAGAATGAAAGGACATTTTGAGTGGATTTCTTAGAGTCTGGTACTACTTGGTATTTTCACTAATGTCTTGCGTGATAGACTGGAGAGGAACACTAATCAAATTTGGAGACAGCATGAAGATGGAAGACTTTGCATATGTATTTAGAGGACAGGATTAGTATTCAAAAGGGGTCAAGAAAAATGATCTGAAGAAAGTAAAATGTGGTTCAATAATAACTAAGCTCAACATCTAGGCAGGAATAATAAACTCTGTAGACAGTGAATGAGAACAAGTGAATAGGTAGCAGTTCTGCATAAAAAGATCTTGAGGTTTTAATGGGTTACAAGCTGAACCTAAATCAGCCATGATGAAAATGAAAATCTGTAATGAGAAAGGCAGACATGCTAGCAGGTATAAGGTACTTGCAGAAGCGTATTCTGCGAGACTTGTGAAGTTGACTCCTCTTGGTAAAGAATCAGCTCGAGGTTTGTGTCCAGTTTTGGTCGCTGCATTTTGAAAAAATGGACTCCAGTTTGGAGTCCATAGGAGAGAAATGAGAATTGTCAGGGACCTAGAAAATGTGACTTATGAGGAAAGACTTACAGAATTAAGGTTGTTTAGTCTGGAAAAGAATTTATATTGAAGGACATCCCAGCTCTTTTTTTCCTCTCTCGTTTGCTCTTTTCTGCAGCTTGGGAGGACAGTGCCTAGCTGTTTAATTATTCCAGCTGGGAAAATAGTAAATTATTTCCTTCTATGAATTACTTACATTCCTGGGAGAACAGGTTCCTGTCTAATATTTCTGGCATCCTACCATTTGCCCACAGAGGGGAATGTTGCAGGGACCTGTCCTGGCAGGTCTGTTGAACCAGCAGTTAAGAGTTTGCAGGGCAGGGATACCTACCCATTCCAGGAGTAAAGTACGGGCTAGGTGTGGAAGTTGTAAGCTGACACTAGATGAGCTCCTTTGAGAGGCTCTAACAAACTGGTGAGGCAGCAGTACAGAGGGAAACAAATTGGGTTAAAATGACAGCATGTTTAGCTTCATTACATGACTCTGATGGAACCTCACCCTATATGCTTCATTCATTTCTGAGTACTTTGCCAACAGAAAGATAATAATGCTCTGGATTGCAGTAGCCCTGTCTCATCCAAACATCTTAAAATGATTTTACATATATTTACTAAGCCTCAGAAGACACTGCTGAGATTTGTAAAGACTGTACAGGGATCACTTTACTAACCACATGTTTAGCAGCTACCTTCAATACTCGTCAACATTTAACAGGGCACAAAGAATTCAGGTTCCATTTGAAAATGTTAGGGAATTTAAGCAAAATATGTATAATAATCTTATGCATTCTTACTTTGTTTATATGATGCAAAAGCTAACGTTGTTGTTCCGTGGACAACTCTAAAGGTCTTGCATCCCAAATAAAATAAAGAATAATATATTATATCATAGTTATTCGGAATATGTGGCTCTTTTAGATATTGATGTGAAGGAAGAATAGTGGCATATAAGCCCCTAGGGAAGAGGGTGTTTGCAAGCAGCTAGCAAGCACAGTGTGCTGGATTATAGTGAGGTGTCTGAGCTTTCTCGGCATTGTGGAATGAACCACTTGTAGTATCTCCTGTATGGCCAGGAGACTTAATTGCACAAGAGGGGTGCAAGAAATGGGCTGCTTTGTACAGGACTTAATTGATTAAAAAGAAAACAACAAAAAACCAGGATGTTTGTCTATGGGGTGAGGAGCCAGTTAGGGAAGTAGCAAGCAGCTGGCTATGATTATGAGGGCACGATTTGTATCTGAAATGTGGCAAAAGGGTTATTTCCCTAAACTTATTAAAAGTGGCATAGTGTCTTTGATAAATAGAATTGGTCAAGACTTTGCTTTTAGTCCTTAATGTAAGCAGCATCCTGTCGTTAGCACTGTGTTAGGGCATTGATTTAATAGTGACTCAGAAGAAAGAGCAGCACCTCGCAGCTCTGCTTCCTAAGGCAGGCAGAATGATGCCATTCTGTGGTGATTTATTAGTGGCTCCTACTCAGGGTATTCCAGCCTCTTTCAACCTTGCATAGCTTTTGAGAACTGCTAGTTTGCTTTCAAATCTTACCTGGATGGAGAACTGCCTTGGAAAGATGTGGCACTGGCCAGACTCACAGGTGTAGGAGAGGAGGATTTTATTTGTACCTCTCACTTAATCTGCACTATCTCCATAATTAATCTTTTTGTGTTTCAAGCTAATGATTTCTGAGGTGCAGGAGAACAGAGAGGTGTGTTTGACCCAAATCATAAAGCTCAGGCTTTTCTGAGTAGCAGCAGAGGACATGGCCACAAAGAGTAAATCCTATGGAAGTTATCTCTATTTACTATTTCTGTAGCTTATAGACACTGACCTACCAAACACTGTTTCACTTATGCCACATCTAAAACAACACTTTTCCTTACTTTCCAATGGACACAGTCAGAAAGAGCCAGCTCCCAAACTTTTTGCGTGAGTGAGGCGTAAGCTGCTAGAATATTTTGCATCTGTAATTGTTTGGTTTATAAGCAGGACAGGGTAGTATGTGTAAAAATTCTTCATACACTCTTCAGTGCTTTAAATCCCTACCTTTTAAAAGCTAAATACATGGGGTTTTTTTTTTGTTTTGTTGGGTTTTTTTGCAACTTTATGCCTTTTAAATTTTATTGCATAGATTACTGCAGAATTTCTGTCTACAGATCTAGCGGTGGTCACTCTGGGCTGTAATCAAAGGCTCTTTTTGGTTCTAAGATGAATCAATGACCAATATTTGTTGCAGGACTAGGAAATTTCTGTTTCAGATTTTTTGGAGGCCGCATCACTATTTCCCTGTCCTTGGTCATTTTAACAGCCTATGAAACTAGGCTATGGGATTGATTTCATGATTGGAAGTAGTCCTGCATGACCCCACTTCTTGTGTTAAATTTCTGGAGTTGGTGGCCAAAAACGTGAACATGTTGTTGTTGTGGTTGATGTTTAGTTTCCAGGAATCCTAAACAACTATGTTTTCTTTCTATTTTTACAAAATAGATATTATAAGAGGACATAGTGCCTTCTCTGGGGTTTTTATGAGTCTTTCTCATTATCCCCTTCAAAAACTGTATTTGAGCAGAAAGCTTTTCTGCTAAAAAAGAAAAAGCCTGTTGTTACAAGGAGTGGATCAGAAACATTGCTTCATGTAGATGTCCCTCTTTCTACGCTTTCCTCTTTCAGCTCAGTGTTTTGCAGTAACAGCAAGTATCTTCATGTATTCCTGGCATGTTCCTATATTACACCTATCACAGTGGCATATAGATGTTTCCATTTACTCCCCGGAGTACTCAACTGATGCCTATATCGGTAACTAACACGTGGCTCCAGTTATATCTAGGAACGTGGCAATATTATACAAGTATCTGTGCACATGGACAAGCTACTACTTTCTCACACTACGCTTTAACATTTGAGGTGAATGTAGATGCACAAGTTACCAGGATGTAGTACCTTATTTCATTTACATTAATATTACTTCTACCCACATTCATCTCCCCTCACTGGGATGTAGGATAAACAATGTGCGTTAGTTGTATATTTTCTTGACTGCATATATAATACAGGGTATCCCCTGGCTAAAAGCAAACTACACAATCCCTTACTCCTTAAGATATATGTACTCTAGATATTGAATAATTTTTGTTCTTCGATGCTCATAATTAATGAACAAAATACATTTTCAGCATTAAACTCATCCAGTTCAACCTAGCTCGTATCAGTATTCAACTTAGAAACATATAATTTGGATAAACCAAACTGAAACATTTATAGAATAAACTCTAATTCCCCTAGATCTAATCTGATGTCCAGTAAATTTGCAGGAGGGCCAAGAATGAATGGTGGCTAGTTGTTATTTATAGGACTGATAATTATTGTGTTTGTAACACAAACAGTTTCTTTCTTGCTGGAAATCTAACAGTCTGAAACTAAGAAGTAAAAAGAAAGCAATATAATTCCTGTTCATATAAAGAAATAACAAACAAGTTTCCATTTGCAGTTCTCAAATGTAGTCATTTCTGCAGTTAACACATCCTAGCTTCTGTCTGGATGTTAGTCCAGTCACCTTTCAATATAGGAGTAAGTCTAAAAAAAGTTTTCATCTACTACTACAAAACCTATGAGGAAAAAGTAAGATTTAAAACAGAGGCTGTAGTAGAAGCAAGTTTGATTTCAAAACATAACTTCCCAAGTTTTTGATTCGCCATTGGAAAAGTTTGAAATAAATCTATTATGAACCTGAGAGACATGAGACATTCCACTTTTTTAAAAAAATACTTTTCTTGGTTTGTCTTTCTGTTATTTAATTACTTTTTTTTTAGGTAATGGTAAATGCTTCCAGCTTACTTTGTAACTATGGAACAGAAAATAGCTTAGATTAAGCTGGTGTACACCTGAGACAAGAAGAGCTATTTTTTTTTTTTCCTTTGGGAAATAACCTACAGTCTTCATTTCTCCCCGTGCTAGACCAATGGATCTATTAACTTACCTGGTATTTTCTTGACTCCTTCTCTTGCCAGCCTCCACTCGTGGCTGATAAATACCTATAGGAGTTGCCGAGGAACGGGATGTAGGTGCTGACCTTCCTCTTCCCTCAGCTTGAAGTTCTTCAAAGTCAGCCTCAGGGACTTCAGATTAAATAGATGAGCCAAGGCAAAAGAGTTCTGCTCCCCCTTCCGTTTGGCTTTCACGGCTGAACTCTAAAAAGCTATATGAAGTCGTCAGAGGTTTCCTCTTACCTTTTTACTGAAGCAAAACGGCGTGCTGCTGCTCCAGGACAGGATTAGGTCATTCAAACAGCCCTGCAGAGAGAGTGGAGGCTCAGCGGTACAGAGTCTCCAAAGGCTGGAAAGATCTGATCTTACATCAGGTGAGAGAAGGCAGCTGGCTAGGCAAGCCAATAATTATGATATCAGCTCTTGTTCGCCTCAGGCAGTCCTGCATTTAATAAGAATACAAATATGACTAAGCTGCAGGTTTTTTTTCCTTGTTCTCTTGGTAATTCTTCAGAGAAGTTGGGCAGGTATTGAGCTCTAACTGTCTGGAAAGAGAGTGCTCGCTCTCAACCTCTCTGTTTTTCTTTTGATTTAAAATACCCATCTGTTACTGTGTTTTGCAAACCTATTATTCTCCTGTGGTTATTAAAAACACTCTTTCCTGGCATGGCTTTTGCCATACTATCAGAAAGCATCCAGCTACCAGAAATAGGTGTCTTTCTTACATTTGTATAGTCTGAACTCTCATCATGGAAAGGTACTGTGGCTCCACCATAGAGTGTCAAAACATCTTGCACCATTTAACTGTAAGAACACTACAAGACCAGTACACTCAAGCTAATTTTCCTTCCCCAAAACAGAGTGCCTTAGCACAGCCATATAAATAGGACTAGGTTGGTGGAGTGTATGCATTTGTGTGGGCATGTATGTATATGTATTTATGTGGAGAGGTTTGTTTTTTGTGTGCAGATATGTAGAGACGAGTATGAGTTTAAATGTGCAATTGCAGGAATATGTATTTCTGCTGCCCTTACCTGCTTTGTGCACACTCTACAGTCCCCTACACAAACCTGATCACACCTACTATAATAATACTTACCTACCTCATAGGGTGTTGTGAGGATTAATTAATGTTTGTAAAGTGCTTTGAAGATGAAAAGCTTTGAATGAGTGCTAAATATAATTATCGTCATTCCACAAAACAGTAGAAACATCTTTGCGGCCCCCAGGTTATTGTATAGGTACACCCATGTTTATCTCCCTTGATTATGGTAAGATACTGAATAAGGTCTTGAAACTTTGATAAAAACGTGCTCTCTGCTTTGGAAGACATATTTATGGTCATGTTAAGTTCATGCTATGCATAAAGTGTTTTTGTGATTCCTGTTGCAGAATACATGACACAGATTTGTAATAGGAAAGATCTACCATGGCATCCACATGTTGTGATAATAGGACCAGTGGAAGAAAAGCCATATTTTCACCTGCGATTAGTTGTTTCCTGTCAAGAGTGTGCTAGTTTGATTTTATTACATGTCAGGAATTTCTGACACTAGAAATGAAGACTTTGTCAATTTATCTGCAGGATCTTGTAGAGATAGAAGGCATGGAGTATTGGCGGATATGCTCTTTCCTGTCTGGAAGATCTCAAAGATAGTGCTGCACAATTACTTGTCTTTTCCAAGGGTTTTCACATGTGACATCCCTCAGGGTTACATGTCTAAAGCTGGTGGGAGGGTTCTGAGATGGTTTGGGCTGCACTTGACATCTTTACTCAATTATCCCCAAATTCTGCACTACCTTTAATTTACGATTCTTGCTCTGATGGCTGAGATAGACAAACCTGAGATGGTTTTATGTTAGTAACTTAGGTACTAACTGCAATAGCCCAGAACCAAAGTAGGCTAATGGCCTGGTTATTAACCCAGTCTCTGTAGGGAGCTTTGCAGCCTGCCTTGAAATCCAGACTGCTGGAGCTATGTAGTTACTGGTGCCTAAGTTAGCTAGTTTAACATTAACTTGTTGGGCGTGTTTACCTGAGCTGGCGTCACAGGTCGATTGCAGTGCAGAGATAAGATCCTGAATGAAAGTGAACCACTGACTGGCAAGCATTATCTCTGCTTTCCTGGGTTAACTATCAGGAGGAAATACCTAGAGGAAAAGGGTGTCAATATTTGCTGCAAACTTTTCCTATTTCTTACCAATTTCTCCCAGCTTTATATCAGCACCCACCTTTGTGGACATACAGAGCACAGCCCACCTAGCAGTACTGCGTTGTAGTGTTTCTCCTGTTGACTGGCAAAACAGTTTTGTAGAGTTTGAAGTCAGTACTTTTTTTTTTTTTTTCTCCTCACAGATGTCTTATAGTCAGCTTGAAGAGTTGTATTAAACTAAAACAGTTTGGTCTTCAGGAAATGAAACCATATGCCACAAGCAAATAACAGAAGAGATCAAGAGGCTTACATCAGAACAAACTTAGTTTTGTCAGATCCAGACTAGACTATAGTAATGAGTTAACTTTAGATCTCTTCTTGGTCTGAGCTTTTAGTGAAAGACTAAGGTGTTCATTTGGTGTACTGGCAGCTATTCTAAACTGTTAAATTCTGTTCCCAGATCTGATCTTTAATTTTTCTGGGGGGAAAAAAAATGTAAACTGCAGCCATCAAAGCTGACAAGTAAATTTTCAAAATGCAAGTCAATAGAACCAATTCAGTGATGTGTAACTGAGACTACAGTTTGCAGTAACCATGTCAGCAGGTGAAAATGGCTCCTAGCTACTTTCATGAGAGTTCAGCTGCCCACTGAAGGTTACCAAAGGGGCAGTGCTGTTTGGTACTTCTATACAGTCAGTACTGCAGAGGGAAAAGAAATGACAGTCTGCAGAACTGACAAGGCATGATGTCTTTGTGAGATGTCCAGAAAGAGTGGCTCAAGAGTCTTGCTTCCGTATTTCTTTCCCTTGCTTAGGGAGTCATCCTGCATGATCTGCTTCCTGTAGTACTACATTTTGACATCTTGGCTATATGAAGTTACTTTGTAATAGAAGTCAGGAAAATATTAGTATCTTATTATTTTCCATAGATTGATCCTTGTCTCAAAAGTTTTTCCTGGACTAGCTAGTGCTCTTCAAAGCAGAGCACGGGAAATGGATAAGCTGAACTCAAAGGTGTGTGTGACACTTTGTGACCAGTTCAGAATGTGTCATCAATTTTGACATAAAATGTTCTTGGGCTTGGTTACATGGAAAACCACTGTTGACCTCGTTATAAACCTCTCCTGCTATATGCAATTGGCAAGAATGGTCTGGTTGATCTGGGTATTTGTCAGTGAGGAGTTCTCCCTATGAACTTACTTCATTTTGTGCTCAACCAGAGCATAAATTCATTCCTTTGATAAAATATTCTTATTTAATTTAGTAGTGGGATAATTGCTTATTTTTAATACATTGTTTATATTTTATTATGCAGTGATGGCAGCAATATTTGTTATCATAAATAGCTTTGTAGGCTTACAATTTTTGTATCCTAACATTTGGATGATAAGCTTACAAAATGACTTAAGACGTAATCTAACCAGCTATTCTGCCACCATTAAATAGGAAAAGTGGCCTAGCATCTCTCCCTTGGGATCACCTGAGGGAAGACACGCCTGGGTGTAACTTAACCGTCTGCTGTGCTGCCTTTAAATAGTAGTCAGGGCTTGCTTTTTATCTTCTGAGATATCCCTAGGGAATACACACCTTGGTTTAACCTACATACACTTCAGACCATTTTTGTCCCTAAGAAATAATTCCAAGTGCATTTATCTGGTAGTTTAATGTGTCTAGAAAAACACATTGGTAAACTGAACTTATCAATTTTAGCACTCAATATGTTTAGGAGAGTATCATTCTCATTCCCTTCTGAGCCTCTTCTTTTGACAAAACATACCTGTCTTTTGCCCTGGTGTTTTTACAGCTTAGAGGAGCTGTGAGTTGCAGTATTTGGTTGGAAGTCTGAAGGATAAAATTCACCAGGGAGATGTGAATTATAGGCTCCAAATGTGACACGCCCATAAGATGCTCTTTTGTTGGCATTTGCAGAACTTTCTGTTTGTTAATTGTTTAATCTTAAATTAAAATATAAAGAACCATTATTATATGTGAAATATCGTTTCCTGACCAGTGATTTAGTGTTGCCTATAAAGCATAGCATCTGTAGCAATGTGACAGCCACTGTAAGCTATTATTGCTTTGTTATTTTAGAAATGAGGGTGAGCTCAAGACGTGGTGTTAGACTTGACTCTGTGCCTTTCTGCTCTAGGTTAAATTCAGGTAGGTGATCTAGACACGTGCTATAGTCATTGTGTCATCTGGCAATATGTTTTGTTTTGCTTTTTTGACAAGACTGCTATTAGTATGCAACTTTCAATACAGGAGTGAGATAATTAATTAAAGATAGAGATATTGGACTAATGGAGTAGTACTCTCTGATTCTCCTCACAGGTTTATTTTGTCCCGTGCTTAGTTGTTTGCCCTTTATAAATCCTCAAGTCCATATGCCGTGTTCAGGACCCTGTATCGTTCCAGGGCAGCTGTTTTTTTCTCCTGTCCTCAGGGAGGAATACTCATTCCTCCTTGCAGCTGATCACTATATATGTGTAAAGTTTCAGACCTTGAAATTAGGTTGAAATGTCCTGTAACTTATCATAAACTTTCTTCTCTTCTCATAGAACATAAATTATGAAGAGTTGGCAGCATTCTGTCAACTGTCCTTTTTTTGTTGATATTGCACTTCAGGAAGAGTGTTTTGTGATTTTCTTCCCTTTTTTTGTTACAAGGTTAACAGAAAGAGAGAAGGCTTTCCTAGCCGGAAGCTGCTGGATAAGTGGTAGGCTGGCAGGCTGTCTTTGTTTGTTTGGTCTTATGCCATCTTCATTTTTGGCTGCCAGGCTTTTTCTAACATCAGAGTTGTGCAAAGCGAGGCTATTGGGGGAGTTTTGGTGACATGACAATAATAAGGAGAAAGTCTGCTTTACACCAGTTTTCAGGGCACAGTAATTTGATGAATGCGTTCTCTGTCAAAGTCAAGAACGTAGAAGAGCGTGGCCAATGCCAGAAGACAAATGACTGAATCCTAGAAGTGTTTCATTAAGCTACGTGACACTGGCACTGGAAACTTTGGTAGTGATATTGTAGAGAAAAAAACAGTTGGCTGATCCTCTGTCTAGTCTCCTCTAACTCCTCTATCTAAATAGGACTTTCTAAAGGTCAGACCACAGGAGATTCAAAGGAGAATGCTATTGCATTCAGGTTTTAAGGCCCTGAGGGACTGTGGGAGTTTCAAGAACATACAGAGCTTCAAGTGAGGCCTTTGAACTGTATGAGTCTTCCAAACCCAATCCTGTCACATCCATGATTTTGAATATGTTATGCAGGTTTGGCCACTTAGCGCTAAGGCATAAGCAATGAAATGATCCCTCATACATTAATTGATATTATTGCTTCTAAGGCTTGCTGCCTGCTCTTTATTTTTTCCATTTATTTTAAACTGCAAGATGATTTCAAAGGTGTTGAATATCCCCCACCTACCCCAAATAGTGCATCTTTTAGTTCTCAGGCTATTTTCTGGTCTGTTCCTCCTTTCTGATATTCTGTCATGAGCGTGCAGCATCCTTTCTGGAGTTGTGACAGAGTTTAGAAACATTTGTTTGTGAATGACAGACGATATTGCTTTGTGGTACAGATGAAGCATGTTAGTGATTTATTGTACTTCCATACTCTGCAACCCAAGATGAAACACAGTTTTTTCCTGCACTGTTCCTTTACAACAGCTGAAGAGAATCTGTTTTGAATTATTTGAGGATCTGTCATGTAGCGCTCAGAACAGAGGAGTGCACTCAGGACCTGCAGTACTCCTCAGCTTGCAGAACCTTCTGTATCCCTCTCAAAAAAACAAATGATTTGCTAACAACAGGAATATCGCTTATGTATTTGCCTTGCTCAGTGTATTTTCTGTAGAAGTCTAGCAATATTGTAGCCAGAGATAAAACAGTACACCTCCTCTGTACCACAACCTTTAACCAAGTTTCTAACCAGTTAGTGACATGATTGGTTCTAAACAGGATGATTAATGTTTAGCTAACTAGAGGACAGCTAACAGTGTTTTGCTCCTGCCAGAGGCTGAGGCTAGCACATGATTATCTTCTTATAACTGGCTTGGCAGAAGTGTGTGTGTGTCGGTTTGGTTTTGGGTTTGGTTTTTTTTTTTTAGCCCCTTAACCATGTCTAATAACCAGTACAACTGGTCCGTCTTCTTCCTTTCTTGGAGTGTGCTTGGATGTTCCTAACTACAGTGCTCCATAAGCGGCTAGTGCCAATACATGCACGCCCTTTTAGCGTTTCTCCACTTCCACAGACTTTGGGAGAACATTTGTCCCAAGCTTCCCAAAACACACTGACAATATTAATATAAGAAATACAAATGTGTAAACAGGATTCGTAGAGTTGTATTGCAGAAAAACTGTTTTAGGAATACAACTCAAATTTAGTTCTTGAAACATGAGTTTCTTATGAGCTCATGAAGAGAACATAGTTATATCTGCAGTATTTATAGGCAAAGCTGACAGGTGCCTAACATCACCACTCCAAGGTGTTCTCTCAAATTCTACTAGCTATTATTGTATTGATTTTGAAACGGAAAGTGGGAAGAGTTTGCCTGGACATTCATAAGGACTAGCATACTTGAGTTTTTCTTACCAATTATAACGCAAGCACAGCCTGGGATGAATTATTTGACACAGTCTAGGGCATTGCTTGGGTTTGGGGAAATATGCAGCACATTCAGCAGGAAGGTTATGGAGCTATACCCGGCTGTTAGTCAGCGTTCTGAGCTGACCTTCCTAGCTCATGTATGCAAGACTTTAGAGCCATCAGGTCAGTAATCAGAACTATATGAAAGAGGTTTCCTCCATCCCGTCCAAAACCTTGTCACATCTTGCTTGGGCAATTCTTCCTTCACCTTTATCTTCACACACAATAGTGGAAAATGTAAAACCCTGGGCTTCCACAAACAGCAGTTGAAATCATCCCAGAGGTATTATCTTAGAAACTAGAAAATGATTCAATGAAAGAAGGAATGAATCATATAAATACTCAAAGTGTTGTACCTCAGCAAAGTCCCTCCCTTCTTAGTACAAAGCGAAGAACAAAAGCAGGCTGCTGCCTGGCATGGGCCCCTCCTAGATGACTTACTGGGACTGTGAAATCATCAGAAGCCTCAGAAAGAAGTGCTTATGCAGCGTTTATGACTTGATTTTCTTCTCTTCAATTCTGTGTAAGCATGGAACTGGTAGCTGTGTTCTCTTGAATGCCTCAATGTATTCTAGAAGATGGATAAGGAAGGGCATGGACTGAAGTAAACATTTTGTGTTTGCAGATTTCTGGATGGCTTTTATGTTTCAAAAACTGAAAAAGGATTTTTAGAGTTAAAATGTATTCCATGGAAGAGGAGGCATAAACATTCTAAGGTCATGAAAATACAAACCCACATTTTCATTGCTGAGGATGATTTTAAACACTCTTCGAAAACAAGTAATGTGAAATTGTGTGGTCTGTTCAAATGGAAAGTTATAATGGGAGGTAAAAATCCTGAACAGCCCATTAATTCCCATCTGGCAGACAAACTGAGATTGCTTTAGCACTTAGAGGAGCTTCAGTGAGAAAGAAATATTGATCTCAGATTGCTAGATTTGAAGTTAGATGTGTGAGATACGGGAGTCAGAGTAACCCACTACAGAAGGTATTTAGTGCAAATTATTTTTCGGAAGATCATTGTACAAAAGATGAAAAGAAATAAGGAGCATAAAAACAAGTAATTGCAAGTGAAGTGTTCATTCTAAATTGTTTAAAATGTTTTGTCTTCTTAAGCAAGTACTATGAGTTCATGTGATTCTCCAAACGTTCCAGTCTGTAAGGTTTCGTAGGAAGCAGTAGGATTGGTTCACCTCCACTGTCAACTGCTTGTAAGTCCTTAGTTGTAATAGTTTGCTCAGTAAAATGAGAATCCACTGCAACTGCTCTACATTGCTTGAATGTCTCCTTGCCAGTGTTGTTTTTTTCTTTCTTATTTTTTTTCTCCTGTGTTTTTTTGCACAGTGTGCTTTTCACTCAGGCTCTTGTGACATCAGTGGCGAATGTCTGTGAGGAATTGCCTCAGGCCAGTGTGACTTTCAAAGGATAAGACAATTTGTTACCTTGCCAATGAACAGTTTATTACATTTCTAATTATTGTTATTAGTCTTGCAGGTGGTGCCATGCATGATATTTTTACAACTGCCAAAGATGCTGGTTCTTCTTTCATGACAAAAAAAAACCTGAGTAAGACTTAAAGAAAACCCAGGCATTCTGCTGTAGTACATGTTTGATAATTCTTTGTGCTACCATGCTACCATGGTGTATACAGCACCTAGCTATTTTTAAATCTGAAGCTGAAACATAATGATTCTTGAAAGATTTTGTTGTGAGAACAATTGTAATCAGGGTGTGTTAGCAGCCTAAGTTAGGAAGGTATCTCTTCCTCCCTCTCAAGCCCTTTCTTCTAATCTTATTGCTCTACTTCTTGTGTAAATTAAAGACTCATCATATTTATAAACTCTTAGAGTTCATGTTAATCACCACCTAAGAACACCAATATTCCTCTCCCAATGAACTAAGTTCCTAAACATAGAGACTTTTCTCTCTCTGGTTTGTAGGATTCCATGCAGTCAGATTCAAGAAATAAAAATGGTAGAAATACTATGTGCATTTCAGTATGGGCTAATGCAATACCATACTGTGCCTTTTGAGCAGCACAGTCCAGTTCCACCCAGTGCTATCTGTACAGAACAGTTGATAAAGCGCATCATGCCTTTTGCTTTGTCACGTATTGTGTGGCAAAACATCATTTCTTAAAATAGTTTCACATTGCTTATTCTGCTTCAGAAAATACTGAATGATTTCATGTCACACTACGACTAAAGAGAAGTTAATTTGAAGGGAATAGAGCTAGGAAATAAATTTGCTGTTTTCATGGCCAGCACTATGTGTGGTCTCATGTAATCGATATTGCAATAGCAGCTACTTTGTTCTCATTTGTGTGATTACTATCTTAACAAACATGAAGCATATTTTTCTGTCATTCTCATGATACAAAAAAAAAAAGTTGTTCTTGTAAAAAAAAAAAATTCTTTTTATATATAACCCACTTTGCTGCTTTCCTGTTTGCCCAGGAATATCAAACAATCATACTCAGGAGAACCAGACACAGGATTTTACTGTACTACACTTCAGTTCGAGGAACTAAGGAGACGGGACAGCCTTCTTGTCCAGTTGTGTCTCTGTCCCCTGCCTTGATGTTTTGTGATATGGCTGTGTTGTGACAAGACAAGTTTCCTTAATGCCACATTTATGTCCTCTAAATATGGAATGTAAACAGGCAGTAACAGGAAATTAAGTAGTGTGTCCTGTAAGGAAAAAAAATTGATATAATGGTTTGGTACAAGATTTAATGTTTTTGTCTTTCTGTGACTTGGAGGAACTGGAGCTGTGCTAGAATTGTTTTGGGATTTGGCTGACTTATGTATGCACCCGCCAGAGCTCCAGGTAAGAACTGATCTTGCTGGAGCAGAGAGCATGGGCATGTTTTGGAGTCATTCCCTGCAGGGGCTGTTCAGCAGGTACAGTAGGCCAAAAGTGGCACTGATTCAAAATAGTGGCTAGAGAGATATTACATACTTGACTGCACCTGGTGCAGAGGAAACCAAAGATGTCAGTCCCCTCCCCTTTCCCCATCAATTGTCTGAGATACAGGTGTGTGGTTACAGTGTAAACAGACCAAAGATTTTTCTTCTAGGCTAATAAGCTGCACACATTTTTTCTTATAATATCTCTGCCAGAATATAGAAGCATACAGTATGAAGTCCTGCAGTTCCACACACCCTGTGCACACGGTGGAGAAAGACTTTTGTTTCTGCAGACAGAACCCACCCCTCCGGCAGCTATACTTCATTTTTTTCTAAATATATTTCAGGGATTGATTTTTCTCTTGTCCATACACCATGCTTTTTATCGACTGTCAGGGGATCTTAAATTAAGAGATAATGTATGAGCATTAAAATTAAGTTTGTTTTTTCTGTGCTATTAACTGATCCTTCTGTTGTGACTATCCAGAAGGACGGTAGCTCTAGCTGTGGCCATTGGCTTTCGCCACTAGAGGAAAAACTGTTCTGTCTTCGTCCCTAAGCTTGTAAGCTGCATTGAGCAGTCCAGTCCCTGAAAGTCATCTGAACAAATTCTGATGATGTTACTGTTTGCTGTGTACCCTGGATAAAGATGTAACACTAAAGGACTTAACAAGATTGTTTCAGATTGGCTAGGTAGTACCTTCTGAGACTACTATTTCTTCAGTACCAGTTGTAGTGCTTGATACCACAACACCGCTTTCTTAGGTGTAAGGAGAAAAGAAAAAGCACACGTGCGAGGAAGCTTGCATTGTACAACCGTGTTATCTGCAGTGCAGACAAATGATTTATGATTGCATGTTTCATGTAGCAGGAATGATATTGCCAGAGGTAAGAATAAGGAGGAAAATTCAAACTCCCTTCAGGTGACAGACGTCTTAAAAATAAAGAGGATCCTTTTGAATTTTCTGGCAAGTCTCATCAGGATAGTCCTACAGCAAAGAGGGAAATGTGACTTTCCCTTTGCAGTTGCTACAACTGCTCCAGAATAACCACTACTCACTGTCTAAGATCCCCATGATAGGCAACCAGGGAAACTGCTGCCATAACAGCTAACTGTACGGAGACTGTATTCCTCTTCTGCTTTTGCACACAGCTTGCTCTTCTGACATTGTGTAATTCCATAACAATATGGACATTAGTTTCACAGAGACCTCTGACCACTTTCCCTTTTGCTTTAGAGAAAGAAATGAGAAGCTCTGTAATCAGCAGGATTAAAGAAATTTGGTGTCCTAGGGCTTTCTGTTCCCTTCCAAAGAATGGAAAGCCCTAGGTCCCAGTGGCAGGTATTGGGAAAACTTGAAATTGCTCTGCTTCTTGTAGACTAGACAGGGATCGAAGGAAATGAGGAAATTCCTGTAATGCTCCTAGGCTGGCAGGAGAACCTTAGTACTAATCTGAAGTCAGCTGAGTAGCATAAACTTGAAGCAGTTGATCATACTCAATGTTAATATTTCAAGTACAGTGCTATCTAAAATAGTCACGACTAATGCTTTAAGATAGATACCTTACTCAGGCATACAAGGTCTGAGCCTTGAAGCAGTTGCATCTGCATCACGCATAACAATATATAAGGGTTGAACTCTTGAATTAACTGTTCTGTGCCTTGTCTATTTTCAAGTTAGTTTGTGGTTCCTTTTCTTCTTACTTTTTGACAATTTAAATGAATTTTTTATTTAACTGGGTTGATTAATATACTTCATATTTTGCAGCTGTTCTGTCATGCACTGCCTTTGAAAAGCATTCTTCTTGTTCGGTTGCTTTCACCTTAGCTATTCAAGGGTGTTTTCCGAGGAAGATCACCACCAGCCTAGGTGCTTGGCCTGGATTTGGGAATTTTGGGCATGCGCCGGTTCAGTGTCTGCAGCCACTAGATGGCACATTGCAAGAGCAGCTGCACGTCCTGAATAGCAACTTGACAGTTTCAGTCTGTTAGTATGATTAAGGGATAAATAATGCTAAATGTTTCTTTAATAGGAGAAAATGAACAGCATTGACAGTAGTGATTAAGTTCTATTAAACAGTTGTTATTTTGGACACCAGGTGATTAGTGCATTCAAACCACTTTATTTCCAGACTTTGGCACCTTGGTCATTACTAACTCAAATCATAAAGTTCAGTGAATCAAGTTGTAAATAGTTTTATTGGTTACGTGTTGGAAAAAAATTGAGGGTTGTGAAATGCCTTGATGATTTAAAGTTACGTATTTCCTAAGTCCTTGTATTTCTGTTTTCTGTTCTTTATTTGGCTATTCATCACTGCAGAAATTCTAAACTCTGTTTCTGCCTTTGCAAGCATTAAATCCAGCATGCTAATTGAGAGCAGAGAGTTGTATTCCTAGAACAAACATGCCGAATGGAGAGAGTTGGGGTTTTGGACTAAGATGAACACTACTACCAACATGCCGTAGTTATCTGAAGGAGGAATTACCTCCAGGGATGAGAGTGGAACTGCTCTTACAGCTTCTGGAGAAAGGTCCTTATTTACATACATGCTGATGACAATTGGATAAAACACAGGACCTTCATGTTTCTGTTGGTGTGTATTTTGTTTTCTGAAAATATTTTTCATATTTTTGAGGATTATATTATGCCTATTATTAGATAAGGCTTCCTTCAAAGCAGTTTTTTGGTTTTGTGGTTTTGTTGTGGGGTTTTTTTGTTTTTTTTTTGTTTTGTTTTTTTTTAATGAAAGCTTAGGAATTAAATTGTAAGATCCAGATACATTTCAAGGTTTTGGTGCTATAGAACAAGGCTTCCTTGAAGTTCATTTTAATAACTTTTAAATGACTGGAAGCAAATTTTTGGTTTCTCCAAACCAACTTGAGGATTAAAAAGACGTGCTGGCTTTATCCTGTTTTGGCTTTAAAGTTGTTATGTGTTCTGTGAAGTCTGTTTATCATTTCAGTGCTTAATGAAGTGACCTTTGCATCACTTACATGTCACTTTACAAATTTCTGTCAAGATGTTCATGACGAAGTGCCTTTCTCAAATATAAGCTATTTTCAGTGTTGTATTAGCCTACTTAAAGTTCATCTGGTTTTCTAGTGTGGTCATGTGTCGTAGAAATGTGTATGTTTACCAGCATAAGTCTTTTGTATTCTCTTCAGTGTACATGTATGTGCCTGTAGAACTTGCGTGTGTGTGTGTGTGTCTGGGCAAGGCAAGACAGCACCATAACTCCAGGGAAAATGGAGGAGGTGACTGCGAGTCACCCACTTACTCACTGGCATATACTGTGGGAAACCTGTATTTTGTGGTTTTGTAGAGCACTTGCTTTTTGGACAAGGCAGGCAAGAAGGCAGACATCCCCTTCTCATCAAGGAATTTATCACTTACAACTCTTATGTAAAACAAATGTAGTGTCAACTCTGAAATGAAGAGCTGCACTGGAAATCACACCTAACTACAGCAGGTGCTGAGCTGGCAGTTTCACAGAAGATTGTGAAATTTGATCACACAATGGGAAATTGAGCCACTCCTTGAGGGCAATATCTGGAAACATAATGGGGAACCACCCTTCAAAGGTGATCTGTGTAATAATGGGGCTTAGAAACACTTTCTACCTGCTTTGCTTAGAAAATTATGAACATTTTTAATACTGTTACTGGATTTTGCACAAGTACACTATATTTAGCTGTACCTCACCTAGTCCTGCGCTCAGACACACCCAAGGCAATAAACTGCCTGGTGTGTACTTGCTACTACCATCACTTCAAGGTGGAAACCATTAATGAAATTTTCTGTTCTCTTTATGTGCTGGTGTTATTGTTAGCTTCTCTTCTCTGTCTACAGACTACAACTTTTCACCTGTTTTCTCTTGGAAGCTGGGCAATTGTATACCCCTTGAGTAACTTTCACTGCAGCCATTTTCTGGTAAGTCTCTAACCTTTATATACTCATACATGCTAGTGAAGATGGAACACCTAGCATTACTGCACTGGCACTATGACACTCTGTGCTACTTGATGTTTCCCTTCTTCCTTCTTGAGATTGCCATAAAGATTGCACCTGTGCTCCTGCATGTACTTATGCACACCACAGCCTCTGAATAATGTAGACTAATAGAAAAGACTTCAAAGAATCATAACACAGTTTTAAAGGGCTGGAAGGAGAGGCTGATGGGAAATGTTATAAAAATTCAACATTTCCTGCTTAGCTAAGCAGTTGTTTAGAAGGACATGTAAACTATGTGCATGTATTTCAAAGAAAACAGAAACCAAAAAAAAGCAATGCACACTGCCCTGATTCTGTAGACAAAGAGCAAAGGAGGGAGAGGTTTGCAGCAAATCATCTGCTTGAGTTTGTAATTTTGTTAGGTATGCAGACACAGGGTGAGTGGGGTAATGAAAATATTTAGACAGATTTGGGTGTTATTTGATAGAGGTAAATGCAAAAGGAAAGAAGGTGAGTAGTTTAGCAGTGACCTGACCAAGTCATTATGTGATTGAAATCAATTACCCAGGAGCTCATTAGCAAAAGAGAATAGATGTCCTTCCTTCTTGTGCTGTGAATATTCTATTAGATCCTTATCACATTTCAAATCAGAACACTATCTTTCAAAGCCACTGAAGGGTTAATACCAGACTGTTCTTTCTGAGACAGTGATTTTCCAGAGCAACTGTGCTTGTCAGGCCAATGAAGCTATCAGTGCAAAGGCAATCAGTGATCAGCAGATACCAGAATTGTCTTGACAGTTGAAACTGGAAGTAAACTACTGCAGGTCAGTGAATTACAACATTTTTAAATCAAACATGCAATGCACTTTGCCCTGGTCTCCTAACAATAAGGATACAGAAAGAAAGAAAAAAGATGTTGAAGAGCATGCATAATATTTTAGAGTGAAATTCACTCCCATTCACTCTCATTGAACCAGTATGGTTCACGTGGGATTTCAGAAATGTGATAGACTGTGCAAAACTTAGGTGGGCAACAACGGAACAAAGCATTTAGCACAAAGTTCAGGGGCAAGTGTTGTATAACTGATCTGTCTGAACCCAACATCATTTATGGTACTAAGTGCTTGGTTTGTCAAAATGACTTTGGATATTCCAGTATCTTTGTCAGTTTGGTCATTAGGAGTCTGTGTGCTACTGAAAGTCAGTTCGAGCAGAGTAAGGATTAAATATTTGACAGTACTAAAGGCTCTTGAAAAAGAAGATCTTGGTTTTGAGAGTCCAAAATTGGGACTCTTTTGAGTCAATTGAGAAAACTGGGCTCTTAATGATAAAGTAATTATTACTTTAACGATAAGAGAAAATCAATTATGCTATCTTCTCTGATTATTTCAACATATTTTAAGGAAGCACAGAGACAAGCAGTTGGTACATGGAAGACAGAAGTAGGAGCAGTGACATATAACAGGAAAAATCTCCGTAACACAGGGGGTACAAAAAAAAAATCTTTAATATAATCATATGTATTTTAGGATACACGGATTCTCCTCTTCTCAAGAGAATATTGCTATTCTTATTATGACCTTGCAGGTTGTAATCTTACATAAATAACAATGGGACAGATATTCTAGGAAAAAATGGTCTTACATTCATAACAAGTGGACCGCAAATAAATATGTTTCAAAGTAATGGAACAGGCTGACAGTATGTGATTTGTCTGTAATCATACAACACGTGCTTTGCTGTGAACGCCCATAGAGTATATAACAATCGTGTACATTTCGAACATATACACAGAGGCCTGTATAATCATATACAGGTAAATATTCACATTAGTTGTGACAGTATACAGATATATGTATGAAATCAGGTACATAGTCTCTCTCCTTCCTTTTACATACACCCCTCTCTTCTTTCTCACTGCAGATTTCAGACTTCACAGGTGGAGCTTGAAAAGCGATGTAACTAGTACTTGGTGAAAATCTATGCCTGCTGAAACAGAAAACGTTATGGTACCTGGAACAGTTGAAAAGCCAACGATTACCTCGTGTTACTGCTGGGGTGAACAAAATTGCCTGTGAAACAGCACTGTTAGGCAATTTTATTGCTGTTATCAACTGAATGATTTTGCTTGTAGGTGGCTTGTCCTTTTCCACAGAACAGGCCTGTCTCTTAACCACTGCTTTGGCAAAACTTGTGTAGATGATAGTCTTGCTCTCATTGCAGTCTTAACAGAAACAGTTGCTGGTTCCCTTGTCTCACCATATTACAGGCATGTACCTGTCTTATTTGCCCAAGATGGGAAAGTTTGCAGTTGGAACAAAGATGAAGCCCAGGTGTTGATGGCTAGAGTTATCGTCAGAACTCCTAGGATGTTGAGTACAAACCCAGCTTTGGCCTAGAATTATAAAAGAGAAGATTTATTAGTTGAGCTGAGTACTTTTTTCCTTTACTGCTGATTAGGATTGTTTATATGGCTAGATTTTCTCTTTGGCCTTTTTTCACAGCTCCATCAGAACTCCAGCAAATTACATTTAAGCTGGTTTTCTTCACAAATATAAATTGTGTTAGGGGAAAATGAGTTCCTATTGGATGAAAGTCTTAAACTAGAAGTCATAAAATCCTTTTAATCCACTTATGTAGGACCTGCTCTTCTGAATTTGCATCTGTCTCTAACGTTACTTCGGATTTCTTCTTGGATGAATCAGAAACTAGAAAAGTTATCAAGAGATATGGCATCCTTATCCATTTTTCCTGAACATATTGAGAAAGGGCATCAGGGTAGCCAAGTGAGATGTGGTAGGCTTTCCCCTAGTCCCTGCAGAAGGGCTGTGCGGGTGATAGGACACTCTGACATCCCTCTGATCTACATTTGGGCTTTTTGAACAGTTAGACATTACCATTTCTCATTGACAGCAAGCTCCTGTTGGAACATCTCCAAGAGGCCTTGGGTGTTTTTCAAAAGCTCAACAGCATCTTTATAAGGCTCTGTGTACATATTAGAGTCACTGTGACCCTTTATTAATTCACACACATATGTTCTTCTTTCCATTTGACTTTAGCTGAGTACAGTGAGTCTTCTAACATTCTTTCAAGAATAACCAATATTAGAAAAAGGAAAGAACAAAACTAGTCATGAAAATTCTGAAAAAAATGCTCTTTTGCTCACCATATCTATAACCTTCAGCTGTCCATAGGAGAAGACAATGGCGTTAGGAGGAGTGGCCACTGGAAGCATGAATGCCAGCGATGCAGAAATTGTACAGGGAAGCATGACATAGAGTGGGTTGAGGCAGATCGCTTCAGCCTGTGCAAGAAGGGAGAGCAAAGATGATGGTTTCAATCTACAAAAATGCATGGAAATCTTTTGGTGGAAGACCGATTGTATTTGTCCATCTCAGAAACCTTGTTGTTCCACAAACACTGCAGCCACTCATATTTTGGTTCTGCTTTAGAAACTTGTAGCCAATGTCTTTATGCAGCAGATGCAAGAACTGATTTTGTGGTCAGTGCTTGCGTTCCTGATTGTGGAGTGCAATCACTCGTGCAGTGTAAATTAAGAATAATGGTTGTATTCAACTGTAAAGCTAGGAAACAATGTAGAGTGGCTTCAAACTGGTTAAGAACAAAATTGAATTATCAGGGGAAGCAGGGTAGCCCAAACTCTGAAAGCGAGTGGATCAGTTAGGGCTTAGCTGAAGTCTGTGCAAGAAGATATTGCTGGAGCTTCTTCCAGTTTCTACCTGGAACCGGCTTTTAACACTGCAACACTATGTCTACCCCGGCAACAAGAATCTCATGTGGAAATGCAAAAGTCTGAATTAGGTCATAGAGCCTGACTAATGCTATCACCTTCAGAGACTTCTGGAAGGCTAGTGGTCGGAGTGAAATACAGTAATGGAATGTTGCAGGGAAGAAAATGCTGCCACTGCTGCTGTCTCTATGCAGAACTAATAGGGAAAAACAAGTACAGCTGGCAGTGACCTCGTGAGGTTGTTTAGGCCAGAAGGCAAAATCTAATATGCCAATGAATTTCATCCCTTTACTTTTCACGAGCAACGATTTTAGAAAGGTTGAGCTAAGCACGGTGTGTGTGAATATATATGCATGCACATACATATATGTATATTTTAAGTCTTGTATTCCTGATTGGATACATGAACTAGTGCTTGACTATGTCAGTCAGTTTTTATAATTGAGCAGATGTATGCTCAGAACAGAGTTGAAAGCTGTTCTTATAAGAGTATTTTATAACGCTGGAACTTACCATTGAAGCCAGAATAGGAAGGAAGAGGGTAGTGGTGGCCACATTGCTGGCACACTCGGTGAAAGTGGCAATCAAGAGGCACAACAGGAGAGCGATAGCTGGGTGAGGGATTTGCTGCAGAGGAGACAGTTTGCTACCTAACCATGAAGACAGACCAGATTCCTGTAACAGAGGAAAGAGGTCTGTTGGAATAGTAGGCTGGAGAAGAAATGGCCACATCACAGTCCAGCTACATTTCTCATACTAATTTTACCTTTCTTTCTTATAGGAGTTCTCATACAAGCAGCTTTCTGTAGAAAAGCATGTAAGAGGTAATGCTCATAGACCCAATAATTTGGTAGGTTAAATAAAAATAGATGTGCTTTCCCTTCTGAAGAATTTGAAAGAAGATACTACATTTACAGTACTTTATTGATAGAAAATAATTATTTCTCTGTTCAGGCCAGATCAATATTCTGATCAATATTCGAGGCTTTTTTTTTTAATTCAAGCAAAGATTTTTTAACTCACTTCTAAAATACCTTCGTATGTCTTTGCAGATATTCTAGTGATTTAATATAATTTCATCACATTGTCTGAGATCTTGATCAATCATCTGAAACTTTTCATACCTTTCAGCCTTCTGAGTCACTGAAAAATACCAGCATCTTTCCTGTCATTCTGTGCTGTAGTGTGGGCATTGTTATTATTCAGCTGTTCTTCCTGTCTTGCTTCTTCATGTGTTATGGCCTAGCTTTCTTGTGGGTTTTGCAACCTCCATTCTTCTTCATGTCCTCCCTATTTCATATCTTGGCTACTTCAAACTGCCTCTTCCAACACTGAAGAGTAGGTTGGAATCTGTCTTGAAAAGACTAGTGTGATTTGCTGTCCTAGGGCAGGATCTGCTTTACATAAATGATTACTGATAGCTGTTTTTCAAACTTGTTGTTAAAAATGTCTAGCCATGATGTTTCCAAAATCTCCCCAGATCATTTTTTTCAAGTGGTTAACTATCTTTACAGTTGGAACATTTTCCTGCTGCTTAGCCTAAATCTCCTTTGCTGCAATTTAAGCCCTTTAGCACCATCGGAATATAAAACAGTATACTGTCTTCCCTTCTGCAGCAGCTTTTATGTATTTGATGACTTATTCTAGAACAAATTAATATAATTTCTTGAATTTCCTTTTCCAAACAAGTTTTCCAGAGATCTGATCATTCTTACTGCCTTCCTCTAAACTTTCTTCATATAGCCCACTTGTTGCAGGCTGGTATCCAAAACTGAATACATTACAGTACCTGAAGACTTACCAGTCCTGAGTGGACGGATTATATATTACACGTCTTATGTATGACATTGCTACCTATAGTTTCCAGTTGTTTGCTTTTTTTGCTCAGTAACAGTATAAAAATATTGACTACAATAAGGTGTATGAGTGACTTTAGAACTTCTGCAGTCGTTTCCACATCTTGCATTTATGGTATTTGGTTATTTCTTCCTGTTTCCCATGTTGAGTTGCATCCTTGTTTTCTAGAAACGCTTTTACAGGTCATTGTGATCTTTGAATGCTAAACTAGTATTTCCAGGCATTTGAAGCCTTTTCCAATTTGTTTATTGTCTGTAGATTTAATAAATTTATTGTCTGTTCCATCATATAAGTCATTACTGAAAAATAATTTGTGGCACTGGACTGCTAGCACATGCCTGCAGAATTATATCAGGACATCCCTCAGTTTGACAGCCAGACGTTTTCATACGCTCCCAAAGGTTCTTTAGCTGGCTCTACCTTTGTCTTCTAGTAGTTTAATTTAAATCTTATTTCCATAAGTAGTATGGTTGAAATAGTTTGGAGACCCATCCTGGGCACATTATCTCCTCATGCTTGCCACATCAATTAAGTTTTATTGAATAGGACCATTAATGTATTGGGGTAGTTTCTTAATCATCCATTTTTCTAGAAACACAGTTAATCATGCTGCCTTGATTGGTAGTACCATCCCAGTTGCACAGGGAATAATAAAGATTTGTTCTAATCACAGGACTCCTCCTACGGATCGTGAAGTTTATCCTACTGCCACTAGCTGAGGAAATGCATGTTTGGTGCTACCAGCATGCCCTCTTGCGTTCTGGGAGAGCGTGCATGAAAAGCAAGATGGAAAACACCCAAGAAGACACAAATACCAGGTAAGCGGAGGAATGTTACCTCACTGCCTTTGGCTAAGGCAAAGCCACCTCCCAGCAGAAACACAATGTTCCATGGCATTTTCTGGTGAACTACTTTCCAGTCCAAGAGAGGTGGAGGTGCTCGGAACTTTGATTTGCTGCCTAAAATCCAAAAAGATTTTGTAAGCCATGTTACATTCTCCAAAGAAAGGGAGGACTTCTTGGTGGGAGGTGAGTTTAGTCTAAACATCAGGAAACACTTCTGTCAGCAACATCAAGTAGACTGTGGAATTATCTCCTAAAGCAGATCATGAGACCCTCAGCAACAAAGATTTTAAAACTTGACTTGCAAAAATATGAATGAATGATCTGTAGCTGCTCCAAGAGGCACAGTAGAATAACGGTAGGAGTGAGTTAGAAGTATGGCAACATATCTGCAGAACTGTATGTGTTTCTGTTAAGTCATATATTCTCTCCTGAAGGCTCCAGCTTCAGAAGATTTTACATATGTGTCTGCTAGTGTCTGGAACACTGCTGGGATACGAGTTTCCTGCTTAGTTAAATTACAAGAAACAGAGGACTTTTATGGGATATATGCCTTGCCTAGCCTAAAGCATACAGCTGTAGCTATGCAGGAAGAGCAGTTTGAAATTGTGTTTAACGTTTGAAATTTCCTTTCTAAATCTAAAATGTAAAACTCCCTGTGTACTCAGTCTGACAGTTGACTTTGATGCCTGTAGTAAACTTACCTGTTTGTTGTTTGTCTCTGCCATTGTTAGAAATGTTGGAAGGGATGATAAACAACAAAATTGAAATGAAGATGGCAACTGTAGCATCAGTGACATAGCTGCAATAGATCAGTTAGAAATTTAGTCTAGCTGTGTTTTCGTGTTTAGGAAACCTAGCCTACTTCATTTTTATGCAAAGTGAAGAGGAAAAGTGATGATACCTTGTATCATTTTTGTTGAAAAGAACTGTTGCCCAACCTGGTATGAAACCAGGGTCTCTTGTAAACCAGAGCAGAACCAGTAGGATGAAGAGGATCAAAACTGCTGTTTCTGCAAATTTCATTGAGCCCAGTTTCTTGCACTCTTCCTTGATAATGCCATAGGCCTGTTGCTCCTTAGCCTTTTCAGAGGCATTTGCAGCACAGCCAAAATTCTCCCGAAAACTAAAAATAGAAATAGACAAGAAATATCAGAGAAATGTGCTAGATACCCTCAGAGTTAAGAATCCAAATTTCATACTCAGTCATACTTTTTTTTAGACACATGTATTTACATACACATATAGAAATTATATATAAATTACTATCATAGCATCAGCAGCCATAGGTGTTGGATAGTAACTGCATTGTTCTGTGTATTGCGAAGATGATCAGCGAGAAGATTCCTGCCCCTAAAAGTGCATGATCTAAGCACAAACAGGTGTGCTGTCTGGACTCACGGGGAAATCACGACAATGGTAGTGTGATTGACAAAGCTATATGATCACCAGGAAGTAAACAATTGCAAAGCTTTTTAAAATGGCAGAAAAGAAGAAGTTTGAAAGAGGAATTTGAAGACAAAATTACCATTTCTGGTATTACAGCGCTCTTTCCATTTGAAAGAAAGGAGGTTGGGGATAATACAAAAGTGATAGGCTAACTATTAAATAGGTAGGTAATGCAAACCGGTTGTATGGGGTGATTAGCATTGGGAACGAGTGCAATACTAATCCTCTAGGTCTGTAGCAACTCTCGTCACAAAGGTATTTATCAGCTATATGTAGAAATCAATTTCCTGGTTTGAAGCACAACAATCTTTCAGGACATGAAAGCAATGCTGCAGAAAATATTATTGCAGTTATAACTTCTTATTTTCATCTACAGAGTATATTTACTTGGGATTTGATCAGGTTCCTTGGAGAAAAAGTTGCAGTATTTTAATAGATACTTAGTATGCTGTTCTGCTAGACTCTGTTGTGGGTGAAGACTTTGTCACTTGCAGTCTGGCTTTCAAGCATAGGCTCATCAGTAAAAGTATCATTTGTGTTACAGCATATAATGAGTACTTGATAACAGGCCTGTCAGCTGTATTACAGTGTGTAAAGGGTACTTACTTAAAGCCCAAGTACAGTATCTGCAGCCAAATCCACGTCAAAACCAGTAACACGATCATGGTGGGGAAGGCAAAGGAGAACCAAGAGGCAAAGTTGATGATATTGCCATTGTTAGGAAAGAGCCTGTAAAATGCAGGTGGCTGTTAGCATCCAAAATGCTGCACTCTCTTCTATATTTACTTAATGATTCAGAAAAGTGGAGGTATTGTGAAGCCCACTAAGAAAGAGAAGATAACATCCCGACAAAGTTACCAAATTGATATTTTCCTTCTCAGTGTTGGCCGGGAAGCAGCTGTAGCAGAATGATACAGTTTAGTGGGTATGTAATCCCAAATTCAACCAGACTTACTCATCAACTTGGCCTTGCAGTATCAGATTTGGTGTTGTCCCAGTCAGAGTTGCAATCCCTCCAATACTGGCTGAGTAACAAATACAGAGACACATTCCCTTGCAGAATTTCTTGTGCTTCTCCTCTAGCAGATTTTCATTTCTCTTTCTGTCTTCCTCAACTGTCAGGACATGACTACTACCTAGGTCCCAACACAGGAACAACAGAGTTAGAGGAGCTAGACTGGATAGGAGAGATCTTCTCCCTGTGTAATGAAGTATTTCAAGGCTAGGACACAGTGGACTCAAAGCTGAAAGAGACAAATTTCCTCATTTTAAGGCTGGTATTGTTAATTCTTTGATCTTCTGTCCATTTTCACTGCTTGTCTTGATACAGAGCAGTTTTTCAGAAGAAGAGAAGTTGAAATATGTGATAAAGTCTGAACATACTGCTGACAGTTCTCAGTGAACTAGGGCAATGTCAGAACTGCACACGGAGGGGCGAGAGGCAAGAATTCAGGAAGGTACAACAGAATCAGAGGGGTTGGTCTGAAGGGAGTTCATTCTGTACCAGCACCTGACTGCTGGCACTGAGATTTACATTCAGAAATACTTAGGTTTGTCTCAAAGATTGGAGGAGGGCAGGACAGCTGGTAAAGAGATATTGTTGCATGACTGTATATCTTTCTAATCTAAAGATCATTTTAATCCCTAACCTTCTGGCACGAAATAAGCCAGAAATGTTGCCTCGGGAATTCTGTATTATCTTATAAGTTACACAATACATAATAATTGAACTAACATAAATATATAGGGAAATATCAAGCCTAATATAAAGGCTTCAGCTAATGGAGAATTTGTACATTTTGTGGTTTTGTTGATTAGTTATCATTTCTTCATATTTTCAATCCGTTTCTAACTTCAGCCAAGTCAGTAGATCTTACTGTGCTTTTGTCTGATTCATGGAAGAGCCTCCTAAATGCTATTCAATACAGTCAGGATGCTTTAGGTACATTCTTCTTTTAGAATTTACTAGCAACTATAATTACAGTGAAGAAGGCATCAGGTCATCCTCCATTACCTCAAAGAGGAAAACACCCATCACCGGCTCACCGTTTTCCTCTGTTTCTTTGGAGGTGTCTGGTTTAGTTGACTCTTCCTGCAGTTCAAAGGCTTTATTGATGTTTTCGGATGCTTGGCCAGGTGTGCTACACTCCACTTCCGACTTGTGCAGCTGTTCCAACACGGCT
Source organism: Opisthocomus hoazin (assembly GCF_030867145.1). Classification (NCBI taxonomy): domain Eukaryota; kingdom Metazoa; phylum Chordata; class Aves; order Opisthocomiformes; family Opisthocomidae; genus Opisthocomus; species Opisthocomus hoazin. The sequence goes on along the minus strand of NC_134433.1, from coordinate 11,810,812 downwards.
TGTCCTATTGGGACCATCATGGCAGTGGTGGCAGTATTGCTGATCCACATCGACAGGAAGGCGGTCACAATCATGAAACCCATGAGAAGTCTGAAGTGAAAAGGGTTCAATAGGCCAGTTCAGGACTCAGCGATGAAATGCCCTTTTTTTGTTAAGAAGCTTTGGTTACAAATACTGGATTTGGAAAATGTTTAGCAATTCACACCTAGCAATTCCTGTTACCCTAGTCTGCTTTGTGAATGAGACTGTAAGAGTTAACTTTTTTTTTTTTTTTCAGCCAATTCTGCTTTTACATTCCTATGACTAGGACAGTGGGAGCTGATACCTTGGACCAAACAGTTTATCTGGTCAGTATCCTGCTTATTCTGCATGCTTCCGAGGAAGACATACCATCTCAATAACACATATTAATGTACTATAATGTGTTTTGAAGAGGAATTGCAAACTGAATTTGATCTCAAATGGCAATCATTTTAAGCCATAAGAAAGATGATCTCTTATTTTGTAATTTTATCCCAACTCTATAATTTAAGATTCTCTTCTTAGTCAGGTAAAACTCTAATCCTTGTTTCAGTATTACTATGTTATTTGTCTCAAAATTATTCTTTAGATGAGATGTAGATTATATATGAGATGAGAAGGGATTTATCCTGTATGCATTTTTATTCTATTGCTTTGTAATTTCCTTCAGTTATTCCCTCTTCTCATGATCTGAGACAAATTAAATAGGACCATGTAGCTTCTGCATAGCTTAAAGTTCTAGTCTAGTGAACATTTGTTGTTTTCAAAACAAGCATCCCCATATTTCCTCTTCTCTTTGCAATTAGTATAACAGTTAGAGAGTATATGTTTTCTGTGTTTCAGCTGTAGTCTTTCCTGATTGTCTAAAGCTGTGCTTCTGGCCAAGTCTAGAAGCACCTTTATCTTTTCAGAATTGACTCTCTTGTTGCCATTTCTCCACCTAAAGTCATTTGGAATTCAAAAAAGAGGCACCAGGTCTCTAACACATCAAAGGATCTCCATTTGCAAGGTTTGCTCAGGCACTAGCTCACTTGGACTGTAGAAAAGTGTTGTAGGATATGATTTGCAGATTCACATAGGAGACTAAGGCAAGTCTGAGACAGGAACTAATGCCATGAAGTCCTTTATCCCACAGCATTTTCATGACTGTTACTCACAGGGCTGGTCTGACACCAGTGATAAGCAAGACCCACAGAGCAACGCGCTTGTGTAGCTGCCATTTCTCAATAGCGATGGCCATCACAAGTCCCCCAATAAAAAGCATGTTGGTGTCCTTCAGGTACTCCCGGCAGACCTGTAAAGTGGAACAAGGGAGAGAAAATAGTGACAGGAAGCTAAGAGAGAAGGCATTTTCTGAGGGAGGATCTTGTTCGGAAGACATTAGCATGCAGTAACTATGGATTGCATCTAAACAGTGAATTTGATTTCAGATTAGCAGCTCCACCCAGAGTTCACTCTAAGCTGATGCAAGTTCTGTTCCATAGAGAGAACAACCGTTTCTCTGTGTAACAATAGTGCAATTTTCTCTTCTTTGCACGACACTCTGGAAACAATTCCAGAATAAGAGAAGATGACCAATAAATACATAGGCAAACATGTATAGAATAAGATCTCTTACTGTTGTTGAATCCATGATATTCATTAGTGGGAACAGCAGGACAGGCAAGAGAGATGTGACAGCCAACGGCAAGGCTTCCGTGCACCAAAACAGTGCCATCACTATGATCACGTAACCGCATTGGGCCTCCTGACAGAAGAAGAGTACATGCAGTCAGAACAGACTGTACATCTCACGCTTTGAGAAGGCAACAGCCCGTAATTATATTCATTGCCTGATAAAGGGATTTGAGAAAAGGTTATTTTCTGTCTTTCTCTCCCGTCTATCCTCCTACCTATGCAGATCCTAATCAAATGACAAACTATTCAACAACCTTATCAGAACTATGAGGAAAATATTGAGGCCTCCAAAGGGGAAAACCAAGAAACGTAGGAACAGAAACAAACTGATGACTTTGAACCCTTCGTGATAAGGAAATGGCAGTCCCTGCACAGACTTCTTGATTTTGCTGATAGTCCTATTTTCTTTTTATATGTTTCTGTCTTTGAGTTGCAGAAATAGTTACTGATCCAGCCAAGGTTTCTCCACCTTTTTCCCTGCATGTGACCCAGATGAACCCCAACTAATTTCAGCAGCCTGGATTCCTTGTATTGTAAATACTTTTATTTATTTTTCATTGGATTTTTAGCTTAGTACAGACTTTGAAAGGTTCACTGACAAACTAGTCACAGATCAGTTTCAGCTTCCACTGACTTTGACTCATGTCTCTGAAGAAAGTATGATCCTCTGTTTCATGTTATTTTTTTTTTTTTCCTGAGAAAACAGGACAACCACTTTGGACAACCACTCCAAATTTTATGTAAAAATATTTAACTCAGTCCTAGACACTAAAAAGATTCAAAATAACATGTCACAACTGATTTTCATAGGGCTGGGCTGATGAAGAAAGCAAGAAAATCAGCATTGCAGGGTACAGGGTCTTCCTCATTTTGGAACTAGTGCAATAATGGGCACCAGCAAATCCAAAGGAAGAAAAAAGTGGTTGTGTGGTTTTGGATCAAGGATGTCCACTAAAAATACACTGGACAGCATGAGTGAAAACATAGTGATGCTTATTGAGGAAACAATGAAGAGATGGAAATTGTAATGGCTAGATTACAGCCAGGAGCTGGAATAATGGCTGGCAGGATCAAACTTTGTGATGCTTTAGAACACGCTCTGGACTTCTGAACATGGCATGGAAGTTACAGAGCTGATGAAGGGAGAGGATGAATAGGGAGCTGGGTAGTCTGGAGGAAAGTAGATGATAGCAATCCAGGTGGTAAATTACCAAAGCAGCAGGGTTGGAGAGGTAAAGCTGAAAGAGATTGATGAAGAGATGAAAAGATGCCTTTTTGAGCCTCATTTTCAAATGAGAGCAGTAAGAACCTTAGTTATACATCCCATTAATCACTGAAAGCAGTTTCCCATGTTGATGATCCTTTTTCTCCCATTTTTGTTATTAAGAGATGCCACTGGATGCCTTTGGAGAGGCTGTAGGCAGGGCTTTGGAACATGTGTTGGAAGCACAGTGCTATTCTCTTCCGGCCTGCTGTGAACAGGTTCTCAGTAAAAGCTGGAAGAAGGTTTTTCACGAAGTCAGTTGTCCTGTAAGGACCTTCCTCTGTCTTTAGACAAAATTGTTAGCATTTTTTGCTCTCATTTGTAACAGTTTAGTGTCTGTTGCTGTGTCATTATAGGGCAGGTTAATAGCTCAACAGAGCAGAAAAATGTGAAATTCCACCCTGTAAGTTTTCTGCTTACAACTCTGCATGCTGAGGTACCAGCTTTTCCTGCTCAGCAGTACCACGAAGCACAATTCTAATGCAAGAAATCTTACAGATGGCAAAGCGAAAAGTCTAGGACATTTTACATTTTTGTGTTGTAGCTGGCTACATAGAAACCAGAGAGAGTCCTTTTCAAAGAGGAACTGAACCAAGACTGCCAAATCACTACACAGGCAATCCCAAGGACGTATTGTATGGTAACAATGACCCCAGCAAGTAAGTTCAAAGTCGTGGCTTCAGGAAAAAAAAAAATCTCTTTCTGGCTACTTAGAGCTTTTCCAATCCAGCTTTCATTTAACTTCAGTAACTCTTTTGCCTATGAAAGTTAACTAGCAAAAAAGTACTTTTTCTGTTTTGCTTCTTAGTAAGCTTTTAAGTGATAGTTTAAGCTATTTTATTTGCATAGCGAGGGAATAAAAGGACATGCCTGATCAGTCACCACATTTCACCTCAAGTGCCACTTTATCATTCTTGCTTGCAATCCTCTGGTCATAGCTCCAAAGTCTCTGATAACACTCAGAAAACGAGCTGTGAGGAAGAAAGAGCTTTGGGACAGGCTGCACAAAAAGACAGGGAAGAGCTAGTGGAGTGAAGAATGAAGCTTGGCAAAGGAGACTAGAAACTGGGAGTCAGCAGGGATCGGGAGACAGGCAGGCAGAGGCCAGAGGAAAGAGCTAGGACCTGACATCCAAAGAGCAGTGACAGGAGAGGTAGATGGGGACTAGCTATTTAATGATGGGACTGTAAGAAGAGACCTGAAGACCAGAGATTAGATCTGTCTGCATGAAGAGATTGGGAGTGAGAGAAATAAGCCAGAGTGAAGAAGCAGCAGAATGCTGGCAGTCTGCCTACTCACAGTGCTCGGTTGAAAGGATCAATGTCTGAGAAATGCCTGCCTCACTACTACAGGGTTTTGTAGTTGACTTTTTCTGAAGGAATCCTAAGCAAGGTGTCTTCCAAAAACTTGAAAGTTTGAATTTTAAATCATTGTTTGGAGAGATTCTTACAGAAAGATGTTAAAAAAAGAAGTGAAATACATATCATTTTGTCTTTATGTATAAGAATGCCTTGTCCATCCAACCAAGAAAAATGCCTCTTCTATCTGGCAATGACAACACAGAAAAAATGACAAGAGAATGTGGACTGGTTACTTCTAGAAATTCAAAAGGGGGATTAAAATTGGGACTTAGATTGTAATTTACATTCACACGTCTGAGCTTCAGCATAGAACATCTTTGCTAAATCAGTTAGATGCAAAGCAAAAGTTACAAAATTGCATGTCACTGGCATTCCTCTAGAATCTGCAATCACAGATGTGTCTGTTCATCCATCTGTGGCTTTTATATTCCGCCACTATCAGTAGTCAAAGGGATTTTCTCAGAAGATAAAGGTCTTCAAGCAATAAATGAAAGATGCCTCTGAGAAAGAATCTGTATGTTCTCTTCAGCTCTGTCACTTAACAGGAACAACTCTAAGGAGAGATTTAGAGATTCGGCTCTCAAATTCAATTTAAGAAGTTCTTACCTTGGTAGGAACAGCCAGAGGCAAAGGGAGAAACAAAAGGGGTACAAGAATGATGATCAGGTATTTCCTGCAGGCTAGGGTCATCTGCAAGAAGCCAGCCATGGTGCTGGAGCTAGCCCAGTGCTGAAAGGCCTGAAGTCTGCTGCTGGAGACTATATAAACACTCGGGAATATTAACCATTGACCTTAGGAGGCTGGGTGTTGTTTTTGGAACTGTAATCAGAGAAAGAAGGAAGAGAACAAAGAAGGGAGGAGACAGCAAAAGAGTGTCAGACCAGGAACTTTCTAAAGACAATCTTCCTGATAACTGGTAAATCCAGGAAAGAATTAACTCCTTGTGGTCCAAGTAAGTTTATTAAAAGCGTCCTGAAATTACCTGTGCTTTGTTTAAAGAATATTAATGTTTTGATCTTTAATAATGCCTTTTTTGAATAGGTACCATTATTCTTCCTGTAAAAAATAGGAACGGCTTCCTCCATAATAGGTTGAAAATTGTTTCAAAAACCTGTAGAATACTGCAAAACACACCTGCATCTGTAATACTCAAATACAGAGATTAGAAACAACTACACAGAACGTTACATAAACATCATTGTATTCACTGAGAAATTCGTGGGTAGCAAAATCCACTAGAGCAGAGCTCCTGTCACCAGATGCGACATCAAGTCCCCACGCAGGAACAGACCCACTGTTCTTACCACCTGAGAGCAGGGCCACCCACCTTTCTGTGGTCCAAGGATGACTCTCATGACAATTCTGTTTTCTTCTACTCAAAGAGCAATAGGGGAAAAGTTTAGGTCTGGCCAGAACTCGGTTCCTCCCACATGACAGCCCCATATGTTATAAGAAAGGCTCAGGGCCAAAGAGGGGACCTAGCAACCCTCTCTGACATAGCCTGTTAGATCTCAGTGGATTGAGAAAGACCTGGCTACAGTGTGTCACTTGGCAAACATTGGGCTATTTTTTTTTTCACCTTTGTGGTCTTGCAAGTTTATAGGTATAGCTTTGGTAGCTTGCAGGGTGTACTGGGAAAAAAGCAGAAAAGGAAAAAAGAAAAAAAAAGAAAAACCAGAAAAAAAAAAGGGAAAAATAGTGCTACTGGGAAATTATCAGCAATTCTTGTCCCAGTTGCAAGAAGCTTCCAAAATACAAGCAGTGAATTACTTGGTTCTGTAAATACGCAGGAAGGGAATTGAAGTTTTTAATGCCAAAGGGAGTGTCTTGTTAATGTCACTTTGTTGTTTTTATTTGGTAGATGCAAGTGCATACTTCAGATAATGAAGATAACATTTCCATTTGATTGGTATAAATTGTCACAGCTCTGTTTATAGCTTACTCAAGCAGAGAGAAAGAGAGAAGCGCAGTCATTAGGTCATCTGATGCCAGCTCCACAAAGAGCTTCTGCTGTTACTCTCTCTCAGCCCCTTTCTGCTGTGGCTTGTTCTCTTTCAATAACGTGCTTATGATTGAAAAACAGTGGGGTTTCAGTTGTCAGAGCTGCAAACTCAGAGCTCTCTCGCAAGCTTGACTTAGGCATGTTGCTCACAAAACCAGCATCATGTTAAATAGCTGCCAGTTGTGAGCTTTAGCATTTCACCCTTGATACACAAAGAATGAGAAAGATCTTCCAAATTAATTATATCCTCAAGTGTTTTTGCGTCCACTTAGTGTTGAATTAGTGTCTGAAAAGATGCAGTGACAAAATGAGCCAATGGCAAAGTGATTTTTCCACTTTCTACTTTTATGTCCTAAGGTTGCAATGAAAATCTAAAAGGAAGCCTCTTGTTGTCACACCTCTGGAACACAAAGGTTGGCCTCCAGCTGCAGTCTTGCCTATGGGATGGAAGTAACAGCGCGGGAGGACCTCAGCTAACGCATCGTGCCTGTTCTTTAGAAGCAGCACGTCCACCGCGATCGGTTCCCCTGCCACGGGAGTCCTGTTACTCTCAGAGATGCTGTAGATGCGCTCGGTAAGTGTGTGTGTTAGTCCAGAACGAAGGGTTGAGGTCTTCAGGGGGACTTGTTTGAGCTGCACCTGTAGCCTGTGAACAGGGGTGATGCCAATTGACATCGGTCTGGAGCTACCCCGGTTTGTACAAACGGGTTGATCTAACACTGAATTGTCTGCTTCCAATTTAAAGAACTTGGCCTTTGCTTACCGACCTGCTCTTCGAGGCAGACCAAACCTACCAGCAAGCTCAGCGGCGCAGCCGAAACCCCTGGCGTGTTACAGTTTGGAAGTTATTTTGTCTTTTAGACAAATAGGTATTTTCCAACGCGCTGTGAATCGACAGAAGTGGTTACACGTTGCTAACCACAACGGGCCCAGCCGGCGCTGGCAGCTGCGCCTTCAGCAAGCCCGCGGGAGCGAGCCCGGCCGCCCCGCACCGCGCCGGGCCCCGCCGGGCCGGGCACAGCCCCCCGCTCGCTGCGGGCCGGGGCGGGGCCTGGGCCGCCTCTCCCGGGCGGAGCGCGCCGCCCCCCCGCCCCGCCGCCATGGCCGCGCCGCCGCCGTCGGAGCCCCCAGCCCGCCGGTGCCCGCCGCTGCCCGCCGCCGAGCCGCTCCTCGTCCTGGCCACCGTGTCCCTCGGCCTGCAGGGCCCGCTCGCCACCCAGTACCTCTGGGACCGGCTCGGGGCCGAGCGCGGCTACAACGGCCGCAACGCCAGCGGCCCCGCCGGCTGCGGGAACGGCAGCGCTGCCGCCGACCCACTGCGGGAGGTGCGGGGAAGGGGGGGGGGGGGGGGGGGGGGAGCTGCCGCCGAGCGGGGGGGCCGGGGCGTGCCGGGAGCCTCAGCGCCTGTTTCTCTTGCAGGAGGTGGAAGCGCTCGTCTCCCACTGGAACCTCTGTATCAATCTGGGAGGCTTCTTCGTCGGGCTCTTCTCCGTGACCCTCTTCGGACCATGGAGCGACAGCGTGGGCCGCCGCCCGGCTCTCGTCCTGCCGGCGGTGGGTATGGCCGTGCAAGCAGCCGTCTATCTTCTCGTCATGTACCTGCAGCTGCATGTCGCCTACTTTCTCCTTGGACGCGTCTTGAGTGGCCTGATGGGAGACTACAACCTGATCCTGGCCAGCTGCTTCGCCTACGCGGCCGACACCAGCGACAAACGCGCACGTACATTTCGCGTCGCCATCCTCGAGGCGTGCCTCGGCGTCGCAGGCATGCTGGCCAGCATTGGCGGCGGCCAGTGGCGCAAGGCTCAGGGGTACATCAACCCCTTTTGGCTCGTGCTCGCCACCAGTCTGGCTGCTGCTCTCTACGCTGCTTTCTGTCTTCAGGAATCGGTGAAGCAGCGGAAACCAGCCAAGCTGTTCACACTCCATCATTACAAGGCCGTCTACAGGCTGTACACAGCCCCGGAACACTCTAGCTGCAGGCGGAAGCTCGCTCTTTACTCCCTGGCTTTCTTTCTTCTTGTCACAGTACATTTTGGAACCAAGGACCTCTTTGTTTTGTACGAGCTTGGCTCCCCTCTCTGCTGGGCTGCAGACCTCATTGGGTACGGCTCAGCCGCCAGCTACCTGGCTTACCTGAGCAGCCTGGGAGGGCTGCGGCTGCTGCAGCTCTGCCTTGAAGACACCTGGGTGGCCGAGATAGGACTGATCTCCAATATTGCTGGACTGGTTGTGATTTCTCTTGCTGCTACAACACCACTGATGTTTACAGGTGATGCTGAGCTCTTAAATCCCCATATCTCAGGCCCTTAGCTTAGAGATGACAGTGGATGCAGGAGGGCAGTGTGCTTCCGGGAGTTCAGGCATGCGGAGGAAGTTCTGCCTCCGTTGCAGCTCATGTACCAACAGAACTGTGGCTTGCCAACAGCACAGCTGGCCGAACGCTGAAGCCAAAAGTGCAACCATATAGTGCCTAGAATATTAGGTTTCCCAGAAGCCATATTACACTGCAGGTGCAGACTAAAGTGCATTGTGAGATGCAGGAAGGTGAACTGGGTCTAAATATAGCAGGGAGAAACCACCTGGCTCTATAGATTTCTGGGACTGACTTTGGAGACTTTGTTTTTCAGCTAAGCTTTCCCTAATGTGCAATATCTTTCTCGCAGGTTATGGGATTCTGTTCCTTTCCATGGCAGCCACTCCAGTCATCAGAGCCAAGCTCTCCAAGCTGGTCAGCGAGACCGAACAGGGTAAGGAGTTGGCCAGTACGCTTAAGCCAGGTCCTGAAACACTGTTTTCTTGGAACATTGAAACCAAACTGCTTTGGGAGGTTAGGACTTCCCTGGCTGCTTTGGTCTCCTGCGCCCCTGCAGTTACCCTCAGGCTTAGGGTAACGCTTTATTTTTTCGGAATAATTGTCATTCATCCATTTAGACTTGCTACATTTTCAAGATGAGGACAGGAGAAGAAAAGCAAGATGATAAGTATTGCATTCAAGCATTTCCTTCATTCATCTGTTGGTTTCCAAAACTTCTACAAGGAGCAAGAGTTAAAATGGATTATACAATGAGCAGAAAATCGTGATTTCCCTGACCATGACTCTTTTCTGTAGATCAGTAACAGTAGGAAGAAACCTAGTGTTGTTAGAGAGTTATATCATTGACCATAATGAAAGATCATGGATAACCCGTAGGAGGAGTATATTTGCCTTTCTTCCAGTAGTTTGTTTGGAGAGCTTACACTTGCTGTTAAACACTGTGTAGGAATACCTCTGCAGGCAGACAGAGGGGAGGAGGGAATCGAGGTGGGAAAGATCAAAAGGTGATTTTGCACAATTCATGTTTCTTATATTAGGATGAAGGTGACACACAACACCAGGTTTATGATGCTAAATCTATAAAAAGTGCAGCCTTCTGCTGTACTTAATGTTTAACAAGCGATAAGATGTGCTTGGCAGTAAACAGATCTAGATAGCCCCATGTACAGCATTTACAATCCAGCTGATACATAATATCCCTGATCAGCTCTAGGGATACAGATTCCGGAGGTCCCTGAGGTGGTCCTGGCTACAGAGAAGTTGAGCTTGACGGGTTTGGCCTGCCAGGCCAGCACAGTGTGCCTGATCTCTGCTCCCAGCTCTTGTTTACCAAATGTGACAATGCAGACACCTTTTTTCTGGTGGGAATTGCAAACCCTTAGCAAGATTCACAGAATCCCATTGCAGGTGATGTGTTAAAAATGTTTGCAGACAGGGCTGTCTGACCATTAACATCTCGTATCTCTTTTCCAGGTGCTCTCTTTGCTTCTGTTGCCTGTGTGGAAGGGCTGTGTTCGCTTGTGGCTGCAGGAGTGTTCAACTCTCTCTATCCTGCCAGCTTGCACTTCATGAGGGGATTCCCGTTCCTCTTCGGGGCTATAATTCTTCTTATTCCGGCAGCTATTATTGGGTAATTTACTTCAAATTTCTTAACTTTGCCATAGGATCTGTGAAGTGTAAATGAAAAACACTATTTACTCTACTTAGGATAGAGACTCACAGTTTTAAAGGCGTATTTGCAATTATGCTTATGAGAGGGTGTTTCGTGCCCCAGTAAGCAGAGGTGCAGGTCCATTTCTTCTGTGTCTGAATCCTAGCGATAACCTGCAGCCCAAGTAAGGTAGCTGCCGCCATTCAAAGTGCTTCAAAGTCTCACTCAACCCTCAGAATGGAATCCAAAATCTGGAGTTGAATTTGAAAGTCTTCCTTCATGAAAGAGATGGAGTTCTCTTAGCAGTCTCTCTTCCTGTTGTTTCTCTACTAATTAAAGGAAAAGTTGTGTCATGATAGGAAACAAATCCCCTGGTTAGTCCTGTGAGTGAGAATGTGTTGGGATTTGCAGTAGAAGTGATACCGCTCCTAGCAGGGTCATTTTGTTCTGTTCCTTTGAAACTTTAAAACTCACTTCATTCAGCGATGTCCCAGTGTGCCTTCGTAGGCTCTAACTGTTCTTTCTTTCTTAGGTGGATAGAGATCTGGGACTCAAACCATGACTACAGTCACTTCTCAGATGCTTCAATAACCCCCGCAAATGGCTGAGCAGGAGCTTAGCAACAAGGAATTGGCCAGCTCAGCAGCGTCCATCTGAAGACTGCTCTTTATTCTTCCCTTGAAGGACAGATTAAGTGTTGGAGGGATACCCTGCTTGTCCTTACTAATTTTTTAATGCCAAGTAGTTGGAAATCATGGCTCTGACTACCGGTAGGAACTTAATTTGCAGATATGAATGCCTCCTTGCCATTGTGTTGGCTCATCTGTCAGAGAAAACCCAAGAGACCCAAAAGCCAATCAAGAGTAAAAGCTGTTGTTGGCCATTTGCAAGGCTGATTAGTGGTTTGGGGTTTGGTGGGAGGGAAGGTTCTATGGCATGCTTTTAGTGGTGAGAGAGGGCTGAATTCTCCTTTAATTGCCAAACATGTTCCCCTGTGAGCACTGCAGTGTGCAGCAGATGAGCTGTTGGTGTGGATGAGGCCCAGACTAAAGCCTGCAGAGCAAGACTGAAGCAGAGGTACCCAGCAGCGTGCTGCTGCTGAGGAGGAAGATCTGTGCTCCGAATCGATGTGTTGTCAATAAAAGTCACATGAATGTTACGTGCCAGACTGGGCTCCTGCAGAAATCCTTGTGATGAGCAGTAGTTTAGTACAGGAGTGCTCTTGCTTTATTGACTAATCTAGCTTTGGTTTCGCAAGTTAGAGGTGTCCAAGGGCAAGAATCTAACACATCAAGAGCTTGTAGTGAGGAGTGCCGGTGGCACGTCCTGCCTGTCTGTCTGCTCAGCCCAGGATTTCAGAGGTCCTTTTGAGAAGTAATAGCTCGTCTGAGAATATCGTGGTGCAAGTAGGTGCCTTAATTGGCAGTTGCCAAAACTGATGAAGTTAAGGCTAAAATTGACAAAATTAGGCCCCCCTAACTGAAGACCCTTACATTACCAATCCAAGGCCCCAGCTTTGATCAGTGTGCTCTAGCGTCGTGTGAAGTCGCTGCTCTGCGTGTGGCAAGGCCAGAAGCAGTCCTTCATCAGTACGCAGTGCTGTTGGGATGGGCTGGTGTGGTGACAGGACCAGTGTCTTTGCAGATAAAATTTTTTTGTTGCATGGGGCATAATTTTATGCCAGTGACCTCACTTCTGCTGCCCTTCTTGGAATGTGTTGATGCCAGCAAGCAAACCTCCCTGTTCATGGTATTCATAATTATTCCTTTCAAACGATTGACTGTATTGCCTCAATCTTATTTTCTTCAAACTGCCATAAACCAGCAGTTCTACATTGCACACACTGTTCAGATGCATGAAGTAATGTCCTTAGCTGTGAAATTGCTTAGCAGACACGTTACTTTCAGAATGAATAAAACCTCCATTCTCTTTTATGGTTCATAAAAAGATAGCTTTTCTCATACAGCTGTTAATGTCATTTGTCCTTGCCCCATTCTGTGCTTCTCTCTATTATTTTCATGCTGCTTCTTTCATGGAAGGCTCTGCAGTAAAGAAGCAGCACCAGGAAGTTATCTGCCTTGTGGAGAATGAGCGTGTGAGGGTCCTGAGTTGGGAAAAATGCAGATGCGGGACTTGCAAGCAGCCAAAGCTTGCTTTTCCTGAACACCAGAGTAAAGCTCGCCAGGAGTACTGTAACCTGTTGTTGAATACGCAGTAAATGCGAGATGCTTATACAGCATGATTCCCTGTTCATTAGGAGTTTGTGATAAAAGCAGAAGTGGGGAGTAGAGAAGCAGGAGATGGAGAAGCAGGGAGGCTAAAAGAACTTGGTGTTACGCCACTTGATCTGTGTAGTTATGCCTGTGGACATAGTCACGCGTCTGGCTGAGCCCAGAATTAGCCTCGCTGAGGAACAGGGCATGCTGTGAGTGTTGCATTAGCTGTTTTAACTGACCCTATTGTGAAGTAAGGCTTCTCTACCAACAGACTCCATGGACGCCAATGCTAGCAGCTGCTCAATATTGTGCAGTGAAGTGTAATTGTGTTCTGGCTCTGCTTTCCTGTTTGTGTCAGTGTGCTTGCAAAGGAGAAATTCAATAGGAACTATTATACTCAATTAAAAAAATTAAAACATGGTTTTTCTAGGCTGTCCTCCAAGAACTACAACCGTGAAGCAAATACATGATCCATGCATCGTGACTGTGGGCAGCAGGTACAGAGTCCCTGGGGATGCAGTGAGCTACATCAGTCCATGCAAAGATGAGCCTGAAGTGTGGGTGCCCACGGAGAATGGTGCCTGGAGAATGTCAGTTCTGCTGCCCGTTCAGAGGATGAGAAAGCATGACGGCAAGAGTGAGCAAGGGTGAGAAGGCTGCAGGGAGAGAAGCATGTGACACAAACAGAAGCGAGGTGGGAATTTAGAGTATAAACCGATTTATTAATAATGTCTAATAGAACAACTTCAAACACTTTCTGACATGACACAGGAAAGGAATAAGGAACAGTGAGAACAGAAGGAATCGTTTCCTTGAGACTGGAAGGGGCTGGGTATGGGATGTTTTGACAAGAGCAGAGCGAGTTCATTAAGGTGAAGACAGCTGAATGGTGGGGAAACAGGAAGAGTCAGTCTGGGCAGCTGGAGCATGAGATGGGATCTCGCTGCAGTGAGACGCCTAAGCTGTAGAGAATGAGTAAATCTCGACATCGAATGGTGGGTGAGGAGGTTAATTGCTAGAGAGCTCCTGGGAAACAAGATGCAATAGTCTTACTGTGTATTGTTGCAGGGAGAAAAATCCTTAGGACTGTTTGTGTGGGACTCCTTCAGTGGCCACAGAGGCCTTGACATTCAATCAGTTACTCACGACTTTTCCCTGAAGCAGCTCACAAGTGGCTTTTATCCTTTGGCGGATTCACCTTTGGGCTCATCTGCTGGCTTGCTCGTGTTTAATCTGGAGATTAGATAGATTCTATTCCTGGTGAATGATGGGTAGATATAGCTATTAACCTTTCACTGTAGAGCAAAGATGCCATTAACTGTGAGCTGATAAGAACTATCCATAAAGCTGTGATTAAGCACCAAAATTTAACTTTTCTTCCCCCCCCCCTCAAATGTTCATGGATCTAAGCCAAAACGAAATGTGTTTGTGTTTCTGCCTGTTAAGGCAGCAGCAAGGGGAGAGCCAGGAGAAGGACAAGGTGGCTGAGACTCCTCATTACCTCCTGAAAGAGCTGAGTTATCTGGAGCAGGGATGGGCAAAGGAGCTTGCTTCTGCAGGGTGGTGCATCAGCCTGGTCCCCAGAGCATCAGGACAGGCTGGTGTTCCCTGGGCATGGCTTGTTCTTCCTCCCATGTGTGCTCTGAACAAGGATGTCTGTTTGCATTACTAACTTTGCTCTGCATCAGAAAAGACAAGCTCAGGTAGGAGCTGCAATTTCTGGTGCTAATTGCAAAATGGCCTGCAGTTGAGAAACCTGCTGCCCCTCCACGCAGGTGTGAGAAGCAGGACAAGGCTGGGACCACAGGATTCAGGGGAGGTGCGTCAGGGTGCCTGTGGTTCTCCACTTCCCATGTCAGCAGCAGGCGCTGCCAGTCCTGCTCCCAGATGGTGCTCACACCTTGCAGCCTCTGCCTGCCCTTTGCATCGACTTTGCCCTTTCCTGGTATTTCCAAGTGAGTAGCTGCAAAAAGACCTGGAGGGTGCTGAGAAGGGGTTGGTAGAAAGAAACAAATGCTGCTTGGTATTGCATCCAGCAGAGAGCAGGGACGACCCTGAGCCTGAGGAGCTTAGCCAGGGCTGTCAGGTGAAGCGTTGGTCAGCAGAGAGATAGGCCAGCTCCTGGCTGAAGGAACAGACCACGGGACATCTGCTGTGGAGCAGCAAGAACAGAGTAAAATACAGCCAGTGTACAACAGCTCCACAAGTACAGTACAGCAATTAGCATCTTGCGTATCTGCATGGATGTGTTTTCCAGAGTCACAATCCGGTCTCCTATGTCCTATAAGCATAGACCTGATAAAGTCGTAAAGCTGAAACATCAGATGGAGGAAAGGGAGTTGTTTTAAAAGCACTTTTTGCAAAGACCTTGCCAAAACTTCACGTGAGCTAACCCCAAATTTCCGTCGCCAAAGTGAAGAGCACAAACTGGTTTTGCAGCATTAGGAGGTGAAAGGCCCTCAAGGAGGGAGTGAGCTCGTGTGATAAAGGGACATTACTGGGAAAGAGAAAGCTGCTGCTGAGTAGTTTAGATGCCTCTGTTGTTATCTTTCCCAAACACAGGGATTTTGTTAGGGCTTAGCTTTTATTTGCCCTTTCCTGCTCTCAGCTTCTGACCGCAAGGATACTCCCGTGGCACCCAGCAGAGGCCATATGATGCTTGCAGACTGTTCCCTCTCAGCTGCTCTTCTCTTTCCCGTGTCCTCTTGCGACATACCCCTCAGCAGCAACCCAGCTTTCGGTCCTCAGAAGATCCCTACTCTTCGGACATGCTTCTGGGGGGAGCTGCAGCCACGTGCGGGGATTGGGACAGTGTTGGTCTCCCTCGCAGCCCCAGCGTTGCTGGAGGCACAGCCTGCGTGTCCTGCTGCCCCAAGGGATGACATGGAAGACAACTCGTCTGTCTCAGATTCCACCAGGCAGCTTATAAATGAGAACTGGCCTTTCAACGCCGGGGGGCTTGCGTTTGGAGGGTGAAGGGGGGCTAATGAGCCACAGGCCTTGTCTCAAGCCAGGATACTAAGAAGAGGAAAAATCTAGAGGGAGAAATTTAGCCCCACGTAACAAGGGGGCAGCTGGGAAGTCTCTGGAGGGGGTGAGGCAGCTGTTCTGGTTCTAGGTCTGCCCCAGGGAGGGCAAGCAGTCCAGCCCATTCTCCGACCCAGCCGAGGAGTCCCGGGAGGAACGGCCCTGGAGAAAGCGAATTATTTTGTCGATTGTGGCCTCCTGGTACTCGTGGGACCACCTGGTTCGAGGGGAAAATTTCAGTTAATCTTTCTGTTGTGCGAGATGCCATAAGATAGCTCCTTCCTCCACCCCGGCTCTTTGGGAGCTCCCCTTTTCCCCCTGGAAAACAGAGAAACGCTGTCTGCTGCAGGAAAGCCTCCTCCTCTGTGCCCTGCCAGGCTGGAGGGCCACAAGCAGGTTGGGATGCCAGCCCAGGGTGCTGCTGCACGAAGGGGCAGCAGGAGGTGAGAGGAATCCAGGCGAACTCTGTCAGCAGCATCACTCCTGCCTGGAGGACTGGGGCCATGGGGATGGGCATCCTCCCAGCAGCAACGGGGTGGGGAGCGCTGGTATCCAGAGGAGCCCCAAGCGCAACAACAGCCAAGGGATTATGGTGGGGACCTTTGCTCCCTTCATGCTCTGGAGTCCCTGAAGTGAGTCACCTCCCCTTTGGCCTGTTCTGCCTCCCTCGTGTGTTTGTCCCAGTGTCCTTGTGCTCTTTGCTGCTGCTCATGCAAGCTGTTCTCTCCAGCTAGCAAGGAAACCCATAGCACAGGTTCCTTTTACTTACTTGATACCATTAAATTTCAGAACAGCCCTCATGTCCTTGGGAAGTGTTTCTGGGTCCGGCCACTCAAAATGATCTGTAACAGGTACAATGTTCTTTCCAGAGTTCAGGGCTGTCACAATCTCCTGCAGGAACATGTAGGTGCTCAGGCTATGGCCCGTGGCAGCTCGTCGCCAGCCCCTTCCTGCTCCAGCATCCACCAAGCTCCCGCCTGATGGCATTTCCTACCTTGTGCACCCAGTCCTTGCACTCGGGGTCTCCCATGCATTTATCCAGTGCGTTTGGGGAGAGGACCAGCACAAAATTGCGAGCACTCAAGACGCTCTGGACCAGCTTGTCTTCAAACTTCCCTGCCTCCAGCTTCTCCACATCGATGAACACACTGAAGCCGTGCAGCTGCAGGTGGACCTTCAGCAGGCTGGTGGTGAGAGGAGACAGCACTGTGAGCAGAGCTACTGCCAGTGCCTGGGCTTCCCGTGCTCTCCCACCACATTGGCTAAGACATGGTGAGACAGAGGAGCAGTGAACAGGCTCCCACAGAGAACAGCATGGTCCTCAAGACGCCAGCTGCCAGCCAGCCTGTGTACAGGTGTCTGGGCCCACGCAGAAATCACAGGGAGATGGACATTAACTCCCTGCTGAGATCCCCTACAGCCACACGAGCACAGTGTGAAAAAGGGTAAGGCAGCATCAGAGGGACAGGGTGGCAGTGACAGGACTGGGAACTGCCTGTCCACCGCGCAGCTTATGGCACATGCTGTACACATTTGCACTGCGGCTTTTGGCAGCCTGCAGCAATCCCCGGCTCCACACTCTGCCCACGACTGATCACCAGCCTTCACTCTGGGCTTCATCCCCACACCGCCTCATTGCCAGCAGGACTCACCTGGCCAGCTGCGACCCGGTGCTCCTCCGGTAGCTGATAAACACATCAGTCCCATCGGATGCAGTTTGCAGCATTATAGGGGAGTGAAGCATTTCTAGGCAGAGCAAACAGCAACCAAAAGTTAAAAGTACCCAACAACTCATCCCAAACAACCCTCGGTACTTGCCCCCACCCGCCTGCTTGGGCGCAGTGAGCAGCAGCGGGACCCGCACCCCTCGCAGCGGTGAGGATGCGGACGCGGTGGAAGCCCGTGTTGATGTGGCAGTCCTCCTGCAGCTGCTGCTCCGTCACCCGATGCAAGAAGTTGCGGTTGATGCCACACGTCAGCAGGTTGTACGTGTACTGACGAAACTTGGGGTCGATGCCGCCCAGCCAGTCGGCCAGGTTGCTGTGGTCGCAGGTGGAATAGTTCGCAAAGGTCTTCAGCTCTGTCAGCTCCCGTAAAAACCTGACAGAGAAACAAATGAAAGCCTGGAGTGGGGAGGGGAGGCTTCTGGACCAGGCAGGACCTAGAGACATTTGGTATCACATCTTTTATCTGCACAGGAGAGAGTGCAGCTGCATGCTGTGGTGAAGAATGAGCTGAAGAAATAGAGATGAACAACTGCGTGACTGTGGGAGCGTTGGTTCTCAGGAGACAGAGGTATGAAGAGCTCAGCGGAGGGAGGAGAAGCTCAGGTAAGTTCCCATCTTTCTGGGTAGCTTGCAGGATCCCACCTCCCCTCTGCCACAGGTGGTCTCTTGCCATCCCACACCTCTGCCGTGCATTGGCCCCACTGCAGGAATCCCTCTGGGACTGCACATGGCACTGGAAAAGCCCTGGAAGCCCAGGTTTTGCATTTTGAGGATCTATGTTCTTGTCTTTGCAAGAAGGGAAAGGCACAGAACTTTTCCCTGGCTCCTCTCCTGTGGTGATGACCACAAGAGAGGCCACCGTGCCCTGGTGGTGGTCCTACCTTTTCCGAGTGATGCTGGAGTCCATGCCCAAATCCTCCTGCAGCTCCTCCTCTGTCAGCCTCAGGAGAATGTCCCCATCCACCTGGTGGTCCTGCCAAGAGAAATCCAGGCTGAAAAGGTCCCAGAAAAAGCTGTTGGGTGAGATGCGTACACCTCTGCTGCAAGATGGGGCACGAGGGCCCATCCAGATGTCCCTCTCCCAGCACACAGCCCTACCAGGAAGCTCTGGCAGTATTTGTTGAATCCGATCTGCTGCAGCCATGTCTGCACCTCGCAGGGCTTCCAGTTGGGAATGGTGGGCAGGATGCGCCGAGGAACCTCCTCCCCTATTGTGCGCAGCACCTTCTTGGCCAGGGAGGAGGTTGTGCTGCTGGTGGAGTAGCACACTATCCTCTTCAGGCTCTGCGTAGCCCCAATCTCGCTGAAAATCTGGGGACACAAAGAGAGGAGACATCACTTTGCTTTCCTTCCTCCTCCCCACAACCTGTGCCAAGCCATCTGAGGACCGGGGTGCTCGGTAAGCTCATAGGAGAGCAAAGGACACCAAGATGCAGTTGTGGCAACCCTTCCCTTTTGCACCTCCTTCCTTCAGGCCAACCTGCCCTTTACCTTTGTTTTCTTCTGCCTGGTTTTGATGGCAGCCTCCGTGCAGAGGTAGAAGGCAGCGATGCACTGTGCTTCCAGCCGTGAGCTATCCAGCAAGGGCACCAGCCGCTGCAGGTCGTCCGCCGTCCTCCCCTGGCTATTGTCGCTGCTGCCCAACATCTCGCAGGCGAACTGCTCTGGATCCAGTGAGGCGATGAACGGCTCCACCAGAGCCAGCGTCCCTGAGCGCTCCACCTCCTTCTCGATTTCTTTGTTGGTGGCCAGCACCGTGATGGCCAGGCATGCATGCAGGCGGATTAGTTCATCATCTCTTGAGAACACCAGTGGGAAAAGCCACTCCGCTGTCCTCTTCTCGATCATCAGGCGCTGGTTGGCCTGCCCTCCGTACATGGCACAGTTGGCCAAGGCCATGGCACAGTGCCGCAGCACGATGGGGTCCGTCCAGCGGCACCAGTAGAGGATAGCATCCAGGCCTCCATCAGAGATGAGCTGGAAACAGGTCTCCTCGGTGTGTTTGAACATGTGTTCCAGGATACCAGCGACGCTCTGCGCCAGCTGGGGAACATCTCGCTCCTTGGCTAAGTTTAGAATCACTCCCAGACCGATCCGAGCGATCCGATCCCTGCAGGAAGGAGAGGCACAGGCAGGTGAGGGGCAGACAGCCGTGCAGGGAGTGAGAACAGCAACTGGTGTGAGAACTCCCCTGCGCTTCGGTGGCGTTTGCCCCCTGACAGCCTGATTCTTTCCTATGGGGCAAGCCTGCCAGGCTGCGATGCAGTGAGATGCAACAGGCTGGTGTTGGAAGAACCCGTCTGGAAGAGCTTGTGATGGGACAGGCCATGGGGTGTGCAGCCCAGGACCACCGCACCAGAGGCTCTCATGCCCGAGGTAAGATGTACATAGCAATTCAGAGCGCAAGGTAGGCTAATGCCAGGTTAAAAATAGATCTGCTTAGTCAGCTTTGCTGGGTGTGTGTGAGCTGCTTTGTGTTTGGGGGTGAAAACTCGTTTGTCCCTAACCAGTGCTGTCCTCTGGTGGGTCTCCTGGTCGGTGCCAAGGCCAGGACAGGGGTTCTACACCTGGCTGAGCAGCCATGCAGAACTGGCCACAGGGGCATGTGGGAGACGGGGATCTGCCCGTCCTGAGCTGGCAGCATGGAGGCAGCTTGGAGGAAAGCTGTTTATTGCTGCAGTCCTGCGCTTTCCTAGAAGAGGACAACAAGAGCCTGGGGGCAGGCGGCCGAGGGCCACCAGCTGCTGCTCTGCTGTGGCTGGCCTTGAGAGCCCCGTGCTGTGAGGACGGTCTTAAAACAACACCCAAATGGGGCTGTGTGCTAAAAGCACAGAGTGAGGAAGGGGGAAATGACGGGCTCTTGGCTGCCCTCCCACGAGTTTGCCTGGGGTACTGGGGTGGCTCCATCTCTGGCCTTAGAAATGACCCGCTTGGTGCCATGACAGAGCTGCTCTGCTCATAAGGCGCAAGCCCTGGCATGGATGCCCCGTCCCGTGCTGCTCATGAGGGTGGAGGTGGGTTTGGCCCCCAGCAATGGTGGGGAAAGGCACGCTGGCCTCTGTGCTGGCAGGCGGGAGGAGCATTTCTGGGAAGCCTGTGGCCTGCATGGCTCACGCTGACCTTGGGGTGGGTTTGGCAGCAAACACTGTGGAGAGCTCTGGAAAAAAAAAGCCCTCAGCCTAGAGCTGGCTCCAAGCCTGCACTTGGCCACAGAGCTGGATGACAATCACAGCCCTGCCAGGTCCCCGACTCCCCGCAGCCATGGAATGGAGCCAGGACTGGTCCAGCTCCCAGCTAAACACCGATGCTGCTGTGCAGGGATGCTGGGAGAGGTCTCTAAGCCAGAGTCTTGGACCCAGGGAAGGACCCTACACCTCCCTGCCATCGCTCGGAGGTTGATGGTGGGTCAGGCTATGGGGAGAAGGGGCTGGGGGCCCACAGCTGCTCTGGAGCCCTGGCCCATGAACTGCTCCTGGAGCAGAGATGGCAACTCCAGCAGCTGCTTTCTCTGACCGGGAAGATAAGTGCTGAATTCAGACCATGCCAGCGATGTTTCCTGGGATTAATTCCACTCTAATGCACTTTCCTGATTTAGCTGTTGCTTCTTTTTGCCTGCCAGTGCATGCAGCAAGGCCCAGGCTGCGAGTCCGCAACCTTACAGCAAGACACATCGCCCGTAAAGCTGGAGCAAGACCGTAGACTTTGGCCAGGCCTCCTCCACACGCGCCGAAAGCCCTGGCTGGGGCTGCTGGGCTTGGGTGCACCGAGGGAGAGCAGAGCTGGGAGAGCCATGTGCTTGCCTGCGGGGTCCCAGCAGAGAAAGGTCTGGTCCTCACCCAGCTCGCGGCAGGTACGTGGCTCCTGTCTGGGACCAGCACGCCGCAGGCAGTGCTGCTGGGATGTGCTGAACCAGACCCGGGGCAGAGCGGGGAGTTCATCTGTCGGGGTGCTTGCGGGAGCGCGTCCATGGTGTGGGAAGGGTGAGCTGCGTGCGGGTGCTGCATCAGCGCTGCTGTGCATTTAGGTGTGTTGGGTGCCGTGTGCGCACGTGCACCCTCATACACGTGCTCGTATACACACACACACAGAGGCTCCCACCCCCCCTGTGCCAACGGTGTCGCAGAGCCAGGCAAATACCTCCCACCCATCCTGGGTACGGCGCACACATCTCCAGCCTCTGAACCCCACGGGCTGGGGGGCTCCGAAGACCACCGACAGGCCAGCCTCCTCCTTACGGCCTCACTCCAGCCCTGGCCAGCAGCAGCAAGTTTCTGGGAACCAGCTTTGCCCTCCTCGTCCTGCTCTGGCTATGGCTAAGGGGGAGTCCTGTCTCATCCTTGGGGCCAGATGCTCGGGCCAGCCAAACTGACCCAGCTCAGCCACGAAGTGTTCTTCTCTAGGTGGCCCCAGGCTGAGGGTGGCTCATGAGGACGCCCCGATCCTTACCAGCATCCCTGAGCTGGGGCTGGTCCTCCTCCCTCCAGCCGTGGCGGGGACATTTCAGGCCATTGCGTGGGTGTGACTGGCAAGTCAGGGACCCCCGTGTGCGAGTGCCGGGTGTGGGGGGATGCGGTGTGGAGCCGAGGATGTTCGATGCACCGGGAGCACCCAGAGCAGGGAAATTTGGGGGGTGTGGGTGGGGTGGATGGAGGAAATCCCTGCTGTGCTGGGGTAGCAGGCGAGGTGCAGTGGGGAGGGCTGTGCCTGGCGAGGGGGCTTTTTGCAGACTCACCTGTTTTCTGCCACCAGGATCTGCTCCAGGAGTTTTCCTGCCTGGCACTTGGTCTCCAGCTCCGCCGTGTAGAGCAGGTTGAGCAGCAGGTCCAGGCCCCCTTCCAGGCGGATCACATCGCACAGCACTTTGGCCACGTCCCTCCCCAGCGTGGGCATCCCCCAGGCTTCCTCCACCAGCTGGAAGACCTCAGCGATGGCCTTCCTCACCTCGGTGGGGCTGCCCGCCTGCTTGGTGCAGGCGATGGCCCGGTGCAGGGCGGGCAGGATCCGGTCCAGGGCTGCCCGCACGTCGGTGTTGACCCCGGGGGAAACCTCCCGGTGCTCCCCGGAGCCGCCGCCGGCCCAGCTGCCCGCCCGGCTCACGCACTCGGGCACAGTCAGCCTCTCCGCACCCGCCATGGCCAGGAACCGGCCCAGGTCATAGAGCGAGAGGAGCACGGTGAGCACCATCGGCATCTCCTAGCGCGGCATCCTCGGGGACCCGGCCCCTCGGGGGGGACCTGGTTCCCCCTCCCCGCCCTGCCCAGCCGGGATGCGGAGCTGGTAGCCGTGGCGGGAGCCGCCTTCCCGGAGCCGGGCTCAGCATCCCGGCTCCTCGGGGGCTGATGTCACCGGGCGCAGGCACCGCCTCTCCGAGGAGGGGCTCGTCTCCGGGCAGCGGCAGCCCCCTCCTCGCTGCAGATGCTCCGGCATCCCCCAGACCCCTCCTTCCGCAGCCCTGCCCAGCCTGAGCTCGTCCCCATGGCCCGTGTCCCCCTCCCCCCCACCTTGCCCGAGCTGCCGCGGACCTGTTGTCCCCCCGCATCGCCAGGCAGGGACCCCCACGCCGCTTTTGCAGCAGGTCTCGCCGGGACCCTCTGCGACCGGAGAAGGGGGCACAGGGTGGAAGGAAAGGGCCGGGCACCGTGGTGGCCGTGGCCGTGTTCACGGTGAGGTTGTGGCCATCCTGGCACTGTGTTTTGAACTCGGGTGGTACCAGTGCAGGGCGGGTAAAGAGCTCCATTTTCGTGGCAGAGATTCCGGGTTTCTCTTCTGGGTGGGCTCTGCATTTGCATGACAAAAGAAAGAGCAGAGGCAGCCTGAGTCCCTTTTATTTTCTTTTTTCCAGGCCAGACGTGCTCAGGGCAGAAATGCTTTGGACGCTTGAGCTTAAATCCTTGGCTCCAAAACCAGGTTGTTGCCAGCTCAGACGGAGACTTAAATTCAAGTTGATGTTTTGATGCGACAGAGTCGCTTTTAATCCTCTGCATCCACTATGCAGGGGCAGACGGAGGAAAGGGACATTAGCTCACAGCGAAGGACGGTGGACAAGGCGACCTGAGCAGCACAGTACTGTGGGAGAAGCTCGGCACAGAACCTGTAAGGCTTTTCCTGATAAATTATTCTCAGCTGGGGGTGACGATAGGGGCTGTTGTGATATACAGAGCAGAGGGGTTTGCTACCTTGGAGAAGGCTGCTTCCAGGGCGGGGGGGTGTGTGTGCAGAATTCAGACCATTCCCTTAGACTTGTCCTGACAAACCCCGAGAGCTGAGCTTTGCTTTGCTTTTAGTTTTGCTTTGCTTTGCTTTTTGAGAGGGATTTCCAGCAGCGGCAGCCTGGGCTCTGGGAACGGGAGGGACTCCCAGCTTTGCCCTGGGGGATCAGCCCGGTCGCCTGAGCTCTCCTGGCTGGCTCTGCTCAGCCCTCGGCTGCAAGCGCTCCCCAGGGCCCCGTTACCCAAACCAGCCCCTCTCCTGGGCTCTGCTCCTGCCGTGCCTTGAGCACAGCAGCCGGGGAAGGGCTCACCGAGCCCTGGTGGGTCTGCGGTTGCTGGTGGTCAGGAGCCTGGAGCAGCAGGAGGGAGCTTTGTCTCAGCCGATCAGCAAAAGCAGCTCAGACACTGCCCAGCCCTTCTCCCCCCCAGCCTCCCCGCAAGCCTGCACCGTCTCAGGGCACTTGTGCCTCAGCCTGGATTCAACAGGGACGGGACGAAGCTTTAGTGCAATGCTGGGCTGGTGCTTGCACTCGGGGACGACGCCAGCCCTGCCACAGCTGAGGCTGGGTGCAAGGAGGGGGTGACAGGGCTGCAGGAGAAGACCTGCCCCAACAGCCCTGTCCCAACAGCCCGCATCTGGTGGCTGCTCGTGGCTCACCAGGGCTTTCCAAGTGGAAATGCCTTTCTCAACACCAGATCAAAGCTCTTTCCAGCAAGGGTGGGAGCAGCCGATGCCGGGAACTGCCTGTGACCGAGCTGGCAGAGGTGAGGCCCGGGGGGAAGCGGGCACCCTGCTCCGCTTCTTTGCTCCCCAAATCCTCAGTCACCAATTAAAGCCCAGAGCGGTGCTGCTCCTGCCCCGGGGCGGGGACGGACCCCACGGAGCCCCTGCCCCAGCAGTGCCACGGCAGTGGAGCCGGAGGCGGTATCTCTGTAGCCTCGTGCACGTTTGCTCCTTGCCCCTGATTAAACAAATATCCCGGAGTTATCAGGAGCTGCCGAAAAGAGCTGAGTCAACATTAATTAGTAACCAAAAAGATTGGCTGGAAAGGGAATGATGGGAGCAAAACACACAGGCTTGTGTTTGCCTACTGCAGTGAAAGTGCAGAGGGGTCCCGCTCTCTCTCCCTCCCTCCCGGCCGCTCACCTCTGGCCCCTGGTCCCCGCGCACAGAGGTGGCTCCTGCCCCATCCCGAGACGCCATGCCCTGGGGCTCCCCAGGTCTGCGCCTGGCCTGGCTGACATTGAGAGAGCTGAAATCCCGTGAGCAAGTCCTCCAAAACAGTGACATTTCAGGCAAGCATAAGCCCTGGGCTTTTCGCTTTGCCCTCCGAGCACTGCTCCCTTGTCCCCTCTCGTTAGGGTTTTTCTCTTGCCAAGACTGGGCTGGGAAATGACCTCCCCTTGAGACAGAGGCAGGGAGCTTTAATAGCGTGAGGTCTGCTATGAAATAAGTGTGGCAGAACCTCCAAACTGGTTCCTGGCTCTGGCCCACTGTCCCCTCTGTTCTCGGAACTGGTGCCCAGCCCACAGCCCGGCCGGGAAGGCGCTGGCAGTGAAGGCACGGCCAGCAGCTCTCAGAGCTGCCAGCATGCATGGGGACCTCTGTCCCACCCCAAATGCACCCAGCTTGGTGTGGGCTGCGGGGGATGCTGGGTGGGAGAGCGTCCCTGCCCCTCTCCCCTCTGCTCTGACCTTGGCCTGTTTGTTCTCTCCTGCCGGGGCAGGCTGAGCAAACAGTGGGTGCTGGGGCCCCGGCCACAGCTGCCCTCCAGCCCGCACAGTCCAGGAGGGCTGCGCTCCCGGCTGCCCAGGATGAGACTCCTCTTCCCGGCCCTCGTGCTGGCCCTCCTCGCCACCACCCGTGCTGCTGAAGGTGAGCCAGAGCCCGCTGCCAGCCGATCCTGCTCGCAGCTGGGGTGGGGATGGAGCAAGCACAGCTCCTGGGCTGATGGAGGGGCTGGGGAGCGCAGGCAGGGTGAGGAGGGGACCGGGTGGTGGCTGTGGCCATGCTGGCTACACCTCGCAGCATGGGAGGAAGGCAAGCAGGCAGCACACGGGTATCGGTGGTGCCTGGGCGAATCCCTGGCCATCCTGCAGCCGGACTGCTGGCGTGGAGCTGGGACTCCGGCACAGCCTGGTCCGTGGCTCCTGTCCCAGCAGGACCTGGGTGGGAGCGGGGAGAGGTGCTGCTGTAGCCCCCAGGGTTGGGGGATACCCATGGAGAGGTGGGGTTCCTCCAGCTGCGATATGGCCACATTTGCTTTCACCCCCCGGGGCTAGGCTGGGGTGGAGGTGCCGGCCCCACTGCCCACCCCGAGTTCCTCGTCCTGCACTGACTCTCGACTCTTGCAGACTCCTGCGAGGGCCGCTGTGACAGTGGCTTCGACGCGCAGCACAAGTGCCAGTGTGACGCCCTCTGCGTGTACTACCAGAGCTGCTGCAGCGACTACTCCACTGTCTGCAAAGCCAAAGGTACCAGTGCCACAGCTGCCCTCCCGGCCGGGACAGGGGCTGCGGGGGTGGCCACGGGTGCCCCATGCCACGGGGGCTTGGAGGGGTCCGTGCCGGGTCAGCTGCACCCACCCGTGTCCGCGGGGTGAAGTCAGCACCAGGATTTGGTGCTCAGGGTGCGGCAGCACCAGGGGGTTTCAGCAGCCGGCTCACTGCTGCCTGCAGCGTGGGGCCCTGGGGGTCCGTGCAAATCCGTATTGCCTGGGAGCAAGCGGCTCCTGCACCCAGACCTCGTGGGAGAAGCCCAGGGCTCCCAGGGACCAACCTGCTCCCTCCCACAGTGACCCGGGGAGATGTGTTTGCCTTGCCGGAGGACGACTACCTTGACTACAACCTCACCGTCGAGCTGGGCACGGTAGAGAGCACCGAGGCAGCCCCCACAGAACTGCCCACATTGCTGTTGCCGGCGCAGCCCACGCTGGAGACCACGCCAGGTCCCGAGGAGATGCTGACGGACGTGCCGGTGGAGCAGGTGCCCAGTACCACACCAGATGTGTTTGAGGAGCAGGAACCCGTGGAGGAGCCTGAGGAGCTGTGCAGTGGGAAACCTTTTGATGCCTTCACCAACCTGAAGAACGGCTCCATTTACGCTTTCCGAGGTACCTTGGGGACCTTTTCCGGGTGCCTGGGACACGCTGCTGCGCTGTCACCCTGCGCCGGTGGCTGTGGTCCCTCCTGCCGCTCCCACCTCCCCTCTCCCCTCAGGGAAGTACTTCTACGAGCTGGACGAGACAAGCGTGCAGCCTGGCTACCCCAAGCTCATCAGTGACGTCTGGGGCATCGAGGGCCCCATCGACGCAGCCTTCACCCGCATCAACTGCCAGGGCAAGACTTACCTGTTCAAGGTGGGCAGGAGCCTGGCTGTTTTGCTGGGGGTGCTCCCTGGGTGGCCGGCGTGGCTCCCCAACCCACCCTGTCCCCCTCCACGCATGTGTGCACATAGGGGCTGCCAGATATCCCCAAACCCCTGTGGTCTGGGGTCCCGGACTGCCACAGCCTCACCACGGGGTTTTCCAGCATCCGCTCACTCACCCCAGCAGACCCATGCCTGGGGCATGCAGCACCCAGTCCCCTGACCCCCCTCTGTCCCGCACCCCCCAGGGCAGCCAGTACTGGCGCTTTGACGACGGAACCCTGGACCCCGGGTACCCACGCGACATCTCCGAGGGCTTCGAAGGCATCCCGAACAGCGTCGACGCGGCCTTCGCCCTCCCTGCGCACAGCTACCATGGCAATGAGAGAGTCTATTTCTTCAAGGGTAAGGGGTGCAGCCCCCCATTCCCAGGCAGAGCACGGCACCAGCGGCCGTGGGCAGGCCACCCCTCTAGCTGCTGCCCCCCCTCCCCGAGTGCGTGCCCCCCACTAATGCCCTGTGCACCATCTTCTAGACAAGCACTACTGGTCCTACGACTTCGCCCACCAGCCCACGCAGGCCGACTGCGAGAAGTCCTCCCCCTCAGCCGTGTTCAACCACTACGCCTTCCTGAACCGCGACAGCTGGGAGGACGTCTTCCAGATCCTCTTCGGCAGCAGGATGAGTAAGGGCTGGGCCAGCCCTGGGGAAGAGGGCTGGCGGGTGCTAGTACAGCCCGTACTGATGGGGTGTGAGGGGTGCAGGCACCCCAGGAGGAGGGAGCGATGCCTGGGAGCGCAGGCAGGCTGGATGAGCCACCATGCTGGGCAGGAGCCTGGGCTGTGCAGGGAAACACCCCCCCACCCCCCCCCCCGGTCATGGCTGCACCTCCTGCAGCATCCCAGATCCCAGCCTTCCAGCCCCGCACCACTGAGCCTGTCACCAGCCACCTCGCACCGCTGGTGCTGCTGCAGACAGTTTATTCCCGCTGGAGCTGGAGATGCCATAGGAAAACCGCAGCTCTGGGCGAGAGAAAGCAAAGCTGGAGAGGGGGGCTCAGCAGCGCAGGGCTGATCCCAGCCAAGGGGGGAGGAGAGGGGCTGCTCCCGGCTCTGCCTGGCATCTGTCCCCGCCGCGCATCCCATCCAGGCTGGGATCCTTTGGAGCGTCCCCGCGGGTCTCAGAGCAGGTGTGGGGGGCTCTGTGGGGCTGGGCTCAGCTCACCCCCACGCGTTGCTGCCTTTCTCACTCGCCCTCTGCCTCTTCGCCAGCCGGGGCGAGCCGCCCGCGATACATCAGCAAAGACTGGCGGGGGGTGCCCAGTCGGCTGGACGCTGCCATGGCCGGCAGGATCTACGTGGCCTCCCAGCAGCCCCGGAGAAGGAAGTCTCGCCGCCAGCGCAAGAGGTACAAGAGCCACCGGTCACTCCATCTGGGTTTCTGGAGCTGGCTGAAAAATGACTCTGACTCTGCGGGAGTGGAAAGCGACTGGCTGTCGGGCTCCCAGTGCGAGACCCTCCAGAGCGTCTACTTCTTTGTAGGAGGTAAGTCTGGGGTGCCAGGATCTGGGAGAGATGCAGGACCAGGACCCCCTGGGGCTGCTGGGGCAGGGGGGAGGTCTTCTCTCGCTCTGCGATGTCCCCGAGCTCCAGGATGCGTTGGGAAGGTGCCTGGGGCTGGCAGCGAGGGCTGGCAGCTCCCTGCAGGCAGTCCTGACAGCCATCTCCCCTCTCTCCCAGACCAGTATTACCGCGTCAACCTGCGCACCAAGCGCGTGGACCTGGTGCAGCCCCGCTACCCGCGCTCCATCGCCCAGTACTGGCTGGGCTGCCCGCAGCCCGGGGAGGACAGCGTCTGAGCGGGCCCCGACCAAGCTGCCCGGCAGCGCAGCCCCTAGCTAGGCAGAAATAAACTGCGAGCGCCCTGCAGGCTGTCCATCTGTCCATCCATCCCGGGGTCTGTGCGGTCCTTGTAGTCCGAGATCGCTCTGGTCGTCCCCCCAGGTGTAGTGACCATGCGTGGGCTGTGCCAGATCCCTGCCGCTGGCCCCATCCACGGCGCGGCTGTGGCTGAGGCTGCTCAGATCTGCTCCGCCAGCCAGTCCTGTGCCTCTTCCCACTGGAAGAGAGGGACGGCACCAGCGGCTGCCAGCCGGGAGCCGGGGGGTCAGGTCTCCAGCGTCCCCGGGATCAGGTCCGCAGCCCCATGCACGGGTGGCTGGGCTTGGGATGGGTGCCCATCCCCGAGGGACCCCATCCGATGCGCTGCCCAGTGTCCCCCCAGCCACCCCACTCACCTCTGGGCTCCGGCAATCCCGGCCACGGCGGTGCCGAAGGGATGACCCTTGCCTCGGGGCTGGGGCAGCGCTCGGGGCCTGGCAGCTGCCGGGAGTGCCGCTGAGATGAGCTCCTGCTCCTGCCCCGGCTCCTGCCGTGAGGACATGTGAACAGACCCCGACCCACTGCCCCAACGCCCCCCACAACCCCATCTGATGCCCAGAGTGTGGCCCCAGGCCCTGGCTCTCACCGCTTCCCCGGAGGCGGGTGGGGGTGCCCGGGGAGCTGACGGGAGCCGGGCAGAGCTGTGTCCTCCTGGCTGGGTGGCAAGACGCTGGCACTTCCCTCAGGGGGGACTGGCAGTGCCTGGGGGCGAGCAGAGCGGTCAGGCTGCTCGCTGCGCTGTGCCCCCCCCGGCTCTGAAGAGACCCCTGGGGCCATACCTGGGACGCGGTGGCATCGGCTGGCCCGGGGCAGCACTGGGGGCAGCCGGGGCGGCCAGAGGCGGGAGGCAGCTTCTGCAAGAGGGCAGAGAGCAGCGGGTGGGTGGTTTGTGCATCCTCACCCTGCCGTGGGCACAGCCCCCCACGGGGCTGCCTGTGGAGCTTGGGACCCCCACGCTCACCGGCAGCCAGGGCCCGGAGGTGGGTGTCACGTCGGGCTGCTGGAGCCTCACAGGGTGGCCGGGGGGAACACGGGTGCTCCGGAGCAGGGGCCAGCTGTCGCAGGAGCTGCGGGTGACTCTGTGGGCTGGGCCAGCTGGGACTTCACTGCCGGGGTCTGGGGACAGCCGGGGCTGCCTAGGGAGCGGTGAGGGAGCAGGGCTGGGCATCGGCAGCCTCCGGCAAACCTCCGAGCCCTGCCCAGCCCCAGGGGGGTTCTGAGAGGCTGGGTGACACGGGGGCTGCCCGGCCGGGGGCTCTGGCTGCCCCGCCAGCTCCTTCAGCCCCTGCTCACGGGCCCTGTGCGTGCCCCCGTACCTCAGCTGCTTGTTCTCCACCACGAAGTCCCGCAAGAGGCCGTAGAGGCTGGGCCAGGCTGGGGCTGCCTCCGATGGGAGCTGCCCTTCAAGAGGGGAGCGATGCATCCCCGCGGGGCCGTACCTGCCCCCCCAGCCCGTCCATTCCCCCACCCTCATGGGGGGTCCCAGGACCTCCGTGCTCCTCGGCAGGCACAGCTGCTGGCGCAAGGAGAGGTTTTCCAGCTTCAGGGCACGGATTTCTTCCTCCAAGGTGTGCAGCAGCTTCTCCCGGGACACCTGGGAGCATGAGGGGGTGGCTCAGGGGGGTCCCAGCAGCAGGGCAGAGCACCCTGCCCGCAGCCCCTGCCCGCTGTACCCTGTTGGCCAGGGGCCTGGTGGTGACCCTCCGGGCACGGCTGGCATAGTGCAGCGTGCTCAGCGTCTCCGAGAGGCAGCGCGAGGACGGGGAGATGCAGGCGACCTGCCGACGAAGAAGAGCTGCAGGTGAGCTGCCAGCCAGGGGGTCACCAGCCCCCCTGAGCCTTCCCCTCCATGGGGCGAGACCCCAGCCCCCCGTGTCTCCACGCACCCCTGCCCAGCCTCCTCCGCGCACGCACCATCAGGGTGACGCCCGAGCCGCCCAGGGAGCGGGCCAGCAGCCGGGTCAGCTTGCTGTCCCGGTAGGGGATGTGCGTCCGCGTCCCTCGGGGTTTGGCCAGCAGGGAGATGCAGTGCCCTGCCGGAGAACGAGCCGCAGAGGGTGCTGGGGGGCTCTGACGGGGACCAGCAGCTCCTGTTCCCACGAGGGGGGGGGTCCCCCGACTCTTACCCAGTGCCAGGAGGCTGCGGTTGATGTTGTTGGCCTCCACGGAGAGCTCCCCACCGGAGCCGGTCTCCTTCACCCGCTCGCTGCCAGCCAGGTCCACGAAGCACAGCGTGCCCTGCTTGCTGGGGCAGGTGCTGGGCTGGGGGACCTGCGTTGGGGGGGGTGATGCTCTGGTCCCCCTCACCCCTTCCCCGTGGCCCACGGCAGTGCCTCAACCCCCGGGTCTGGGATCTGGCTCCCTGCTGCTCACCCCAGCCCCACCAACGCATCCTTGGGGAGGAGGATGTTACCCCCCCCGTACCCTGGGGCTGTTTGCACCCCCACAGAGAGCCTCAGCCCCCCCCAAGACATCCCCCGAGAGCAGAACACACGCTCACGGCCCGGCTGTGGACGTGGATGGTCAGAAGAGCGTGGCTGCGGCTCGAGTGCTTGTTGAGGGCATGCGCCGAGGTCTGTCGCCTCTGGGAACCTGCCAGGGGGGGATCGAGAGATGCAGGGGGGCATGACACCCCGTGCCTTGGCACAGCACCCGCTGCCCACCCCCTGCCAGGCACGAGCCTGCCTGAGCTCTGCGGCAGGACGGGGAGCTGCCATCGGAGTCCCACCAGCCCTGGGGATGGTCTTTGGGGGGGCTGAGTCCCCACATAACGGGTCTGGCACCCCCTGAACATGGCCCTGTCCTGCACCCATGGCTCAGCACCTTGCAGGAGCAGATCAGTGATGGCCTCCAGGCTCTCGAAGTCCACGCTGAGCTGGTTCTCCACGTAGAAGCCACGGGTTTTGCTCCATCGCAGGGGCAGAGAGCGTGGTGGCCCGGGGCTCAGCAGATCCTGGACCTGGCGGGTACGGTGGAGGGGAGGCACCGGGGGAGCGGAGGCACGGGGTGCCAGTGGGGCCGGGCTGCGCGGCCGGGCGGGCGCTTACCTGCTCGTTGTAGATCTCCACGTAGGAGGCACTGAGAGCCAGGTCAGAGCCATGGCTGCGGCTCTGCTCCAGGAGGCAGGCGAAGGACCTCTGCATCAGCCCCAGCAGCGCCGGGGCCGCCGGCTGCTCCTTGCCCTGTGGAGGTGCCAGAAGGGTGAGTGGTCGGGTCGTGTTGGCCACCCACCTGCTTCAGCCACCCCGGTGCCCGTGACCGGGTGAGAAGAGCCCATCCCACCATCACGATCCGGTCAGGGTGGGGGGATGGCGTTGTACCTGGGTGAGGGGTCCCATCAGGGTGTAGGTCTTCCCCGAGCCGGTCTGCCCGAAGGCAAAGACGGTGCAGGAGAAGCTGGGGGAGATGCCGAGCCTCAGGCATGGCCCCAGGCGGTGGCACAGGGATGCCACCTCCCGGCACCGCTCTGGCAACGCAGACCCACCGGCGAGGGCCCAACGGGTGCAGGGTGGGCTGGAGGGCTGGGGAGCGTGGGGGGCTTCGCCGGCACTCACCCGTCTACCGCCAGCTCCACCAGCTGCCTCATCCCGCTGCCTTCGAACACGGCCTCCTGCGAGGCGCCCGCGTCGAACACGGCGCTGAAGCCGAAGGTGGCATCGTGCCTGGCCGCGCTCACCTGGGCGCGGGGACGGCGGTGGCTCAGGGGGTGCTGCAGCCCCCACACCCCCCAGGACCCCGGTGGGGAGATGGTGCTCACGTGGACGGTGCCATCGCCAAGGCTGTGCACAACGCGCCGGTCACCTCGCCGCGTCTCCGTGCAGGTCAGCGGCCGGACCCTGATGGCAGAGGGGGATGGGGGCACAGAGGTGTCGCTGCCTGGGGACCCTCGGGAGCCCCACTGTCCCCCCGCCCCGGGCAGGAGGGTCCCCACCACGTCCCCGAGCCCTTCGCGTCGCCCCTTACCTCAGCACCACTCTCAGGCGCGTCTCTCTGCCCTCCACCGGGCCCTCCCGCTCCTCTCCGGGGCTCCTTGGGGGACCAGAGGGCAGCGGGGTGGTGGGTGCCCCCCGGCTGGGGACCCTCCCCGCGGGCAGCCCGGGGGCCGGGGCAGAGGGGCCCATGGTCACGCTGCGCTCGCGCTGTCCTCCCGTCCCCGCTGTGCCCCGCGGCCTGGCAGGGGACAGAGCACAACGTCCCCCCGTGTCCCCGCAGAGGGACCCTCTTGTCCCCTCCCAGCCTTCCTGGGGTGCCGGACCCCCTCCTGCTGCATCGGCCGGGGGGTTGCTGCCCCGGCCCTGCCTGCTCCAGGACCGGGTGGCCTCCGTCCCCTCCGTCCCCTCTGTCCCCTCCGTCCCCCCCCGACTCACACTTTCCCCCGGCCCGCTGGGAAAGCTTCTGACCGTGCTCCCGGCTGGGGCTCCCAGCCCCGCTGCCCCCCCGGCTCCATCGGCCCTCCAGCCCCCCCCCCCCCCCCCCGCTCGGGCTCCCCGCAGCGCCCGCCCGGAGCCACCGCCCGCCGGCCCTTGCTGCCCCGCACAACCGGTACCGCCGCTCCGGTTAAACATTGACCGGCGCCGGCCACGCGGGAGAGCGGCCGGACGGCGGGGGGAGAGGCGGGGGCGGGGGGGGCACCTCGGCCTTGGGAGCCGGGGAGGGGGCGCAGGGGGCTCCGGCGCCAGCTGGGGGTCCCCGACCCACCGCCCCCACCCCCCCCCGAGCATCCTCCGAGCCATGGGATCCTCGCGGGCCCCACCGGGGGGACACCAGTACGGGCAGCTGGTGGAGTTACTGGTCCCCGGGGGTGCTGGGGGGGGCCCCCGGTGGGGTTACTGGTCCCCGGGGGTGCTGGCGGGGGGACCCCGGTGGGGTTACTGGTCCCCGGGGGTGCTGGCGGGGGGACCCCGGTTCCCAGCAGCCGGTGTGGTGCCGTCGGGGAGCGCGGAGCGGGGACCGGCGCCGGGAGCCGTCGGGGAAGGGTGGGGAGGGGCAGCGCCGCCCGCTCGGGGCGGTCCCAGCCCACCGGGGGGGTCCGGGGGGGGCTGATAAAAGCCGGGGCGGCTGCGGCGGGGCCGGGGGAACCGGGCGGGATGAGCGCGGCCCCGGGCACCTCCCGCGCCCCCCAGCCGCTGCTGCGCTTCCCCGACGGGGCGGGCGGGCCGGCGGCTGGGGGGGGGGGCCGCGCCCCGGGGCCCTGCCCCTGCCCGGGGGGGGGGCCGCGGAAGCGGCGGCGGACCACGTTCAGCCGGGGGCAGCTGTCGGAGCTGGAGCAGGCCTTCGCCGCCGTGCCCTACCCGGATATCGCGACACGGGAGCGCCTGGCCGAGCTCACCCAGCTGCCCGAGGCCAAGATCCAGGTGAGCGCGGCCGGGACCCCCCCTCCCCGTCCCGGCGCCAGGACCCCCCCCTCGGCGGGGCCGCCCCGTCGGGGCTGTCTCACGGTGCCGTCCCCACTCCCCAGGTCTGGTTCCAGAACCGCCGCGCCCGCAGGATCCGCAGCGCCAAACCGGAGCCGCCGCCCCCGCCGCCCCCCCCCGGGGACCGGGGTCCCCCCGCCGCGCCCCCCGACGGCACCGCCCCGGGCCCGGCCCCGGCCCTGCCTCCGCCGGGAGCCCGCAGCCCCCCGCGGGGCCTCCCCACCTCACTGGGCTCCATCTCCGACCTCATCTACAGCGCGGCCATCACCAACCTGGGCGAGCTGTAACCGCGGTGGGGATGCCCCCCCGGCACCAGGAACCCGCCCCGGCACCAGGGACCCTCTCCCCGCACCGGGGACCCCCCCCAGCACCGAGGCCCCCTGGCTTAGCACCGCGATTTCATTAGGGCGTGAAATCACTGCTGGCCCCAAAGGTCCCGCGGATGTCATCCAATATCCTAAACGCCGGGGCAGCCGTGGCGGGGGCAGCTCCCCGGCAGCCCCCTAATGCCGACTAATCTTTTGGAAAAAATACCTTAATCTGCGGCCGTATCCGTGGATGATTGTGGCGCGGCCGCCCCTAATCCGCGGGCACGTTCGCAGGTGCCGGCAGCTCTCCCCGTATCGGATATTGCAGCGTGTTCGCAGAGGGGCTTAGCTGCCATCAGAGCATTAATCACCGTGTCCGGCCCTGGCCGGACTCTGCGTCGAGGTGCGTCCCCTCCGTACCCGCAGCAGCTGGGGGGCCGAGAGCCAGCCCCCCCTCTCTGCCCTGGCTGCCCGCTGCAGCTCCCAC
The DNA here is from genome assembly GCF_030867145.1 of Opisthocomus hoazin. NCBI lineage: Eukaryota > Metazoa > Chordata > Aves > Opisthocomiformes > Opisthocomidae > Opisthocomus > Opisthocomus hoazin. The sequence continues at coordinate 11,775,824 of NC_134433.1, read as the reverse complement.
CCTGGGCACCGACAGCCGCGGGCAGGGAGGTTCAGCAGCCCCTGCCCGAGGACGCCGAGCTGCCGCAGGCAGAGCCGAGCCGGGCGCCAACACCAGCGCCGAACGCCATCGTCCTCCCGAACCATCAGTCCCAACATGAGCTGGGTCAGGGGCTGCCACAGGGGAGAAAGGCCGGCAGGGCAGCGCGGGGAGGCAGAGGGGGCTTCGGCAGGAGCAGGACGCGGGGTGCGGAGGCAGAGGGGAGATACGCGGCCCTCTGCGGCGTCTCGTACGTGTCAGGTCAGCGTTCCGCATAGCAACGGGCAGGAAGAAGGCTGCAAACACGCAACGTTATTTATTTCCAAAATAAAAGGGCAGCAAATTCACAGGAGAACGGGAACGGCAGGAGGTAGCGGCCCTCTCCGTGCTGGGGCGGTGAGAGTCCTCAGCTGTTCCCTCCCCTGTTCTGCAGCCGCGGGATTTTTCATCCACGATTCATTCTGGGAACGTTACGGAGCAGGAGGCGGAGGACGGGGCCTGGGGAATGCGGCAGCGCTCCCGCAGCAGCAGCAGGTACAGGCAGATGGCGGAAGATAAACCTGCCCCGAATTACTGACTCCTGGGGGGGGGGAGGGGCAACAGCCTCCAGCACGAGGTCGTGCGTGATCACAGCTTCCCAAGGTCCCCTTCGAGGGTCCGCACCATTATGTACAGCTCGGCCAAGCCAACCACCGAGGCCACGATGACGGCTGACAGGACGTGCTGGGGATGCAAAGTGAGAGATCAGCGACCCGGCGCAAGCCCCGAGCTCCGGCGCGGGTGGGCTGCGGCACCGCGGGCTCACTCACCGCCGCGCTCTCGGCGAAGACGTACTGGCTGCCCAGGTACGCGCAGGCGAAGGCGGCCGCCACGGTGACGATGAAGTTGAACACGGTGATGACAACGGCTTTAACGGAGCGAACTGCGGAGCAGGGGGAAAAGATGGCCGTGCCGTTAGGTCAGGCTGGGAGAGCAGGGGACGAGCCGTGAGCCCGCGAGCGGAGCCTGCCGCTGGCTGCCGCAGCTGGGCGACCGCGAGGATTGAGGGTTCACATGCTTCACGCCTCCAGAAATATTCACAGGAACGGCCAACAGGCCGCTCCTTCGCTCCAGGAACGCTTTTTTTGTGCATTAAAACCTTCTGGTGAGGTTTTCGGAGAGGGAAGGGCTGGCTGGTGTCGCCGCCAGCAACGCGACGCCCCTGTGACTGACCTGTAGGGCCCCACTGCGGGCGGCAGCAGCGCCAGCAGCCACTCACCTTGCCTCCCAAACTCAGCCAACGTCCCGTTCATCTCCTAAAAGAAGGGATTAAACCAACTTGTGATCAGCTGTATTTTCATGTTAACCGTGTAATAAAAGCAATGCCGCTGCCCTGTCCTGTCGCCACGACTCGGGAGCTGAGAGCCGCCGGGGTCCCCGGGCTGCGGGGAGCGGCACTGCCACAGCGCCCGGGTCTCCCTGGCTTTCTGCTTGTGGCCCGGCTCCAGGACGCTGAGGAGGGATCGTTTCTAAGCAAAGCACTCTCAGGGTGCGGGCAGCCGCTTGCTGGTGGGTTCTCTGCTGCGGGTTCGTCTTGAAGAGACACTGCAGGGTCTCACCCTGCCACCCGTGTTCCCGCGGCTGGCGAGAGCGGAGCGTCGTAAAGCTCTGCCCGCTCTTTGTCACAGCGGACGCGGCGGCACATGGTCAAACACCGGGCGCCGGGGGGAGGCAGGGAACACCGCGCTGAGCAGACAGACGCGGGAACGCTCCTCTGCTGCGCCGTCGTTTGGAAGGAACCCCGCTGCCGCTCCTGCCCCGCTCTGCTCCAGCCACTCTGGCTCCCGGGGGAAGCGGCCAGGTTTGACGGCAAAGCAGATCTTCCCACAGGGGCTAACGCAGCGGGAGGACCCGCGCGGGGATGGAAGCGCCCAGGGACACCAGGCTACGCGTGGAGGAGGGACAGGCAGGGCGGGATCACGTCGGTAGGAAGGGACGCTGGCTTGTCCAAACAGTCACCGTGCCAAAAGATCTCAGCTCTTCCTCGGGAAGAACGAGCGCCCAAACACTGCCCTGGTTTCCCAGCTTTTACCTTGACATGAACGATCTCGTTTTAAAACTGTGATGAAAATGTAACCATTCAGGTGCTCCCAGTAAAACGTTTGTTGTCGGTGCTCCGTCTCCCGGAGGAAAACCTGAGATCCTGGCACAGCGAGCTGTTCCCCAGCGTCGGCATCTCTTCCGTTTCACCATCCTGGTGGCCCTGCCCCGCCTCTGCCCTCAGCACCGTCCGCGCCCGCCGTCCCCGCGCATCTGCAGGGTGCGCTCCTCGACCCCCTGCCCCGCTTGCTCTGTGCTGCCCTGGCTCTGCGGGGCGACTCTGCTGTCACTCAGGCTGCTGGCGGCCGCGTGCTGGGGGAACGGATCCCGGTGCTCACCTGGCCGGTGATGTTGCGGGTCATCCGCCGGTACTCCTCGTTGGCCAGCTTGGCCTTTATCCGCTCCAGCCGGGCCACCAGCTCGGGGTTCTGGGGGAAGGGCAGAGCCACCGTGAGGGCCCGGGGCAGCCGCTGCCTCCCGCGGCCCCTGCCCGGCCCTCACCTACCCGCGGTGGCACCGGCACCTCGGGCAGGTGGATCTCGCTGCCTTCCAGGAGCTGGTGCAGGTAGAGCGGGGACCCTGCGGGGGGGTGTAACGAGCCGGTTAACGGCGGCCCGGCCGGTCGCGGCCCGTCGCGCCAGGCCCACCGCGGCCTACCTGCCTCCCGCAGCGCTGCGTGCAGCCTCCGCAGCAGGCTGAAGGGCACCAGGGCGCCTTCGGAAGCCAGCGCCTCCTCCAGCTCGCCCCGCAGGCTGGCGGGCACCCCCTCCAGCTCGCCGCCCTCCGCCGCCCGCCGCAGCCGCCGCCCGGCCCGCACCGCCGACGCCATCTTGCCCGGCCGCCGTCACCTAGGCGACGCGGAGAGCCATAGAGCGCGGCGGCGGGCTAGAGCGGCACCGCGGAGGCTGCCGGGAAGGAGGGGCGCGGTGCATTGTGGGCTGGCGGCGGGGCGGGCCCGGCGGAGGGGGGGGATGTCGGGCTGCGCGGCTCGGCGGTGCGTGGCGGCGGCGCTGGGCCGGGCCCGGGCCTGCGGGGTCCCGCTCTGGGAACCGGCCCCGGCCCGCGGGCTGCGGGGCCTGAGCTTGGGGGGCGCCGCGGCCCTCCCACTGCTGCTGCTGCCGCCGCGGAGGTTTCTCTCGTCGCGGTGAGGCCTGGGGGGGGGGTGGTGCGGGGGCGCTGAGGGGAGGACGGGGGGTGTGGGGGAAGGCAGGCGGGGCTGCTGGGAGAGGAGGGGTGACAGGGCAGCCATGGGAGTAGTGGGGCTGTCGGGGGGTGGGGGGGCTCCGTGGTCCCGGAGGGAGGCCCGAGGAGCTGGGGCTCGGGTGCTGCGTGTGCCCAGGCCCGGGGCCGCTCCAGCCCCTGCGCGCCCACCAAACGGCCTCTGTGCTCCCAGAAACCGCGCAGAGGGCAAAGTGCTGGAGACCGTGGGGGTGTTCGAGGCGCCGAAGCAGCACGGCAAATACGAGACGGGTCAGGTAAGCGGTTCCGGGGAGCTGGGCTGGCCCCGCAGGCTTGTTCTGTCGGGTAGCCGAGGGATTTACCCGAGGGATTTACTCGTACGGAGGCTGCTGTCTGGTAGCAGAAGGCCAGCAGCTTCACAGTTCGGTGCTCCTGCTCTTTGCTGCGTCTGCAGTTTGTCAGTCATCTGACAGTAGCGAGTTGATAAGAATCTGCAGGATGAGACAACTGTTCCTGCAGTGGCATTTGCTCCCCTGGTTTTATTTAAGGGTTTTCTCCCTCTGGCAGCAGAAGAGGCAGCCACTGAATTTGAGAAATTACAACTAAACTTGTCATTTCTGTGCTCGTGATTCGCAGATGTGTTTCTGCGTTCCTGAGCGGTCTCTCCCATGCCGGTCTGCTTTCTGCCGTTCTATCATTTTATTATTGGTTTAGTCGTCTGCCTCTGTGGGATAGGGAGGACACAGATTTCTTCTCTCATCCCAGGCTGTTTCTGTTCCCTCTTTTGTTTGTGCTCTGGGTTCACACAGTGGTGATGCTCCCTGTGCTCCTATCCCATGCCTTCATACTCTTGTAAATGTGTCTAGTTTTACCTCAGTTAACAGATTTTTTTAAAATACCGTCAGAAAAGGGCTTCTGGCTTCAAGTTTTCTGTTGTATCTAAGTTGATTAAAGCTTGCTGTGTATTGAAATGCAGTTATTTGTTCGTTACAGCTATTCCTTCACAGTGTGTTTGGCTATCGAGGAATAGTCCTGTTTCCCTGGCAAGCCAGGCTTTATGATCGAGACGTGGCTTCTCCCGTCACAGACAAGTAAGGATTTGTTCTGGTTTATATGTTGTACTGTTACATTTACATCTTGGAGCAAGTTTCCTGGTTGGGGTAGATGAGTCTGTTTAAGGAGGACAATGGTACGGATCTGTTTTGCATGAATGTAAACTGAGAGAGGTGCTTAAAGAAGAGACACTGCATGAGTGTTAATTTTGTGTTAATTAGAGACAGGATGGAAGTATGAAGGATGAGAGTGTGTGTGAAGGAAAGAAAATAAACAAACAATGAAACAAAATAAAACATGCTCCTGGCATTCTTTCTTATAAAAAAGCCCCTTGTGTTGCTTTTTGAGTTAGGCCTAGGCTCCTGTGCTAACATTGCAGGCGGCCTCTTCTGTAGCTCGCCAGCGAGTTGGATTTGTCGGCTGCCTCCCCCGTTTCAAGCCACTAGGCCAAGTTCACTCTTCTTGTGGAGCGAGTTGCTCTGCACTTCCCTCCCCTCCTCCATCCATTTCCCCCCTGCCGGTGTGGGAGCTGTGCCGGGCGTTGGGAAGGAGTGAGGAGCAAGCAGGGAGGGAATCAGAGAGCGGTGGAAATACCTGCCCCAAACAGGAGCAGGAGGAACTTCTGAGCTGCCTGTGTTGTGCCTGTGACAAACACCGCTGATCGTCAGCTCGGCTCATCTATTGGTGTGTGGGTGGCTGACAGGAGTTTAACTGGGATGGAACCGAGTGATTACAGACTGTGAAATGTATTTTCGAAAAAAACCCAAGCAAACAACATTGTTTATGACTGTGGTGGGTCCTGGTAACAAGAGCTGGCTGCCATCCAGCGCTTCAGCTCCGTGCTCTGCTTTTCTCTTCAGGAGCGAGAACGCGGCAGGCCATGGTTCCAAAGAGGTCAAGGGCAAAACGCACACTTACTATCAGGTGCTAATAGATGCCCGGGATTGTCCGCATATAGTAAGTAACCAACAATCTTGGCATGAACTCAAATGTCTTCTCCTATACGAATGCTTTAGATGGACAGGCACTGAAAGGAAATGGCTGTGATGGCTAACTTGAGTCTTTGTCCTGGAATTGTTTGGAATGCCAGGACAAATTTGTTGTGAGTTACGTTTTCCCTGAGAAAGATAATCTGGAGTGTCATATGACTGCTTTCTGGATCACATTTCTGACCTCACTTCCTTATCCTTTTGGTGTTCCTACTCTGTTGCACGTAGGTTACTATGAATGTGGATTGCAGCACTGAAAATGCTCTTCACTTGTTTGAGTGGAGAACTAATCTAGAGTAATTAAAAGGAGAAATGTTCTGAGGTGAATTTAAGTACAATAAACATGAATCACTTCAGAAACCACAGTAGTAAACTGGAATGTGGCTGGAAACTGGCCCACAACAATCCACGCAGAAGGACATAAACCTCCCTTTTTCTCAGTCCCAGAGATCGCAGACAGAAGCGGTGACGTTCCTGGCAAATCATGACGACAGCAGAGCGCTCTACGCCATACCAGGTGAGTAAAACGCACCTGTAACCTCTGTGGAGGTGTGGATTGTCATGAGGGGAGGGCAGAAGAATCACCAACAGCCAGCTTCTGCCAGCAGTTCCTACAGGACCTTCCCGTCGTGGATCTGTCTGCGGTTTAGGGCTGGGTTAGAAACAACAAAATGACTAAAGTATGTGAAGCCCTTTTGGACAGGTGGATGTTGGGCACATTGGTCAAACACAGGCATGCCTGCGTTGAGCTCTTGAGACACAGATCACATACGTGTACCCGGTGGCCTATGGGCTGTTCTACTTTATTGTCAGGACAGCTAGGTCTCTCCTTGTCCTGTGCATTTTCTGCTCAAAGTCCTTTTGTGACAGGGCAGTCACTTCCCGGGCAGTGTATATTTATCAGAGAAATCATTTCATGGAGACATCTCACAGGAGAACGCTGCCAAGGGTTATTACTGGCCTGTTTCGTCCATTCTTGCTTGCAGTCATGGTATTAGCATTGGCTGCTGCTGCCAAAATCCTTTTCTTCTCACCAGTGTGATCCATTTCTCTGCTGGGAGATTTCTGAGCTGCTCTTCGCTGGGGAAGTTCAACAGCTTTCGGGGTTTCTTTTTCAGGTTTAGACTATGTAAGCCATGAAGATATCCTGCCCTACAGCTCCACTGATCAAGTGCCCATCCAGCATGAGCTCTTTGAGAGGTTTCTCATGTACGACCAAACAAAAGGTAATTTCTGGCTTCAGAGGGAAATCTTTAGGGCCAGATAGTTGAGGTGTTCAGTGATAAGTATCCAGAAACCTTGGATACAGTGAAAAATCTTGGTCTGGTTTGGGGTTTGTTACAGGAAAGCCTCCTTTAATTTTTTAACTATGTGAAAGGAGGTGCTCTGAGGAGAAAGGAGTTGCTCTGAGTTTTTGGTGTGCCTGTCCTCATAAACTCTTGTCTTTCCCTCCCCACAGTTCCACCTTTTGTAGCAAGGGATACACTGTGTGCGTGGCAGGAGAAGAACCACCCCTGGCTAGAGCTCTCTGACGTGCACCGAGAAACCACAGAGAACATCCGCGTCACCGTCATCCCTTTCTACATGGGCATGAGGGTGGGTCCATGTTGTATGTCGCTGTGCTAGTTCTGTGAGCTGTTTAACTTGTGTGTTTTTTCGAAGACTAGTTTGCTGAGTGAAGGTACCTTCTGCTAGCTGGAGAACTGACTTTTTAATCACAGTTGTAATTTCACTGTTGTCATGCTCAGCAGAGGTATGAACATGAAAGCGTTTTGTCATACATTTTTGGAGAACAGCTCCTGCAGATTGGCTTTTGCTTGTTATTTGTAGGATGGGAAATAACCTGTACTGTTCTGCAGAACAGCATTAGCAAGATATGTAGGGAGGCTTGTGAGTGGTCCTTTACTGCCTCAGTCACAGATAGGCGTGTGTGTCACGGGGGTGGGGGCACCGAGGCCATCTGCCCTGTAATGACAAACGTGTCCATTATCCTGCCCAGTGGTGAGGTGTTGTGGATTTCTACCCCTGCTTCCTGGCTCTAGTGCGGGTTAGAGGGTTTGGCTAAAGTCTTCTGGATTTAGCTGATAACATTGTGCTCTTTGTAGCGTAAGAACTTCACGTGGACCATCCAAAGTAACGAGGCTCCAATAGACCTCTGAGTGGGAGGGCTGGGAATTACCGCAGCAGTTTGAACTCCAAGTCCAGATGAGCACAGCTGCCGGGGAGCCTGCTGTGCCGTGTCAGGTGGACTTCTGGTGTGGAACTGCAGCTTCTGTGGAGCCCAGCTGATGTTTCTCCTAACCTTGTCAGAAAAACAGATGCCTGAAGGCAAGGAAATGGGTGTTTCTAGATCTGTAGAAAGTGCGTGATTAACATGGAGATCAACCCTCCGTAGTCACGAGATCCTTGCAAATCTCCCACCTCATGATTACATGTCTAGAGCAGAGCCTGTGCCGGGCGGTAACTGATGGACTGCTTCGGAGAGCAGCTGTCTGTGTGCTCATGTGAGTTGGCTGCGTCAGTCTGGCGCGGAGCGAGAGCCCCTGTGCTCGTGCTGTGCTGACAGCTGAAGAGGTTCTGGCGCTGAGCATTGAAGGGCAGCTGCTAAAGTCTTTTGTTTCTCTTGACAGGAAGCCCAGAATTCCCATGTCTACTGGGTAAGTGCCTTTTGCTTCATGAAGCAGCTAAAGGGAAGGAGTTTTTCTGCTGTGGCATCATTACTGTGTGATAAGCTCTGAGCGAGAGTCGCCCTTGCCTGGCAGCTGTTTTGCAGTATCGGCTGTGTGGGTGATCAACTGCTTGCAGCTGATGGCAGTTCTTCCTGACAGTCTTTCTTCTGTCCAGTGGCGCTACTGTATTCGCTTGGAGAACCTTGACAGCGAAGTGGTGCAGCTCCGAGAACGACACTGGAGGATATTTAGCTTGTCTGGCACCTTGGAAACGGTCAGGGGCCGCGGCGTTGTAGGAAGGGTAGGTATCGGGTGGCTTCTGCTGGGAAGTGCAGCCCTTTGCTGGAGTCCTCTCACTCGGGCTGGTTTGCCAGTAAATTGCTCAGTGGGCAACAGAAACGGGTGGAATAGAAAACGGGCAATGAAAAAAAAAAAATCACACGAGCTTTTCATCTGTCGTTAGTGTGCATGGAACTGTTGTAAGTATGCACCAAATGCATCCTGAGCGTTAGGGAATGATCCTAAATAACAGAGAATGGGGAGACTGGGATAATACGTGATCCCAGCACTACTCACTGGGCAGGCTGTTTGCTGTGTAATAGGTAGTGATGCTCAGGTGTGGATCTCCCCTCTTTTTCTCCATGCTCTGTAAATTTCCTGTTGTTGCTTGTCTGTGGAGAAACTTTAAGATCCGTTGCTGATGCAGAGTGGTCTCTTCTTGTCTTCGCAGGAGCCAGTTTTATCGAAAGAACAGCCGGCGTTTCAGTACAGCAGTCACGTCTCCCTGCAGGCATCCAGTGGTCACATGTGGTAAGAAGCAGTTAGTGCTGCAGTAGTGGTTTAGATGTAGGACCCCACAGCGCTGAGCGGGGACGCTGTTTGCAGTCTGGTGTTACGGCTGAAAAGTGGGTGGAAGTGGACTGGCCTGGACATATTTGATAGTTAAAATTTTTCTGAGCTCCTCTATAGCAGTATCCCAGTGAGCAGCAAGAAGATGCGTTGATTCTTTGCACCAGGAGAGCTTCCAGGCTAATTCATCCCCCTCCTCTGGTCTGTGCTAGGCTGGATTTGAAAAGACACGAAGCAGTTCTCTGTCATCCTCTGCTGTACTCGGTTTCTGTCCCTTCCAGTCCTTGGTCCAAGAGGCAAGGCTTCATGCTGGTGCTTCCCCAGGCAGCAGGGATGTGTGCACTGGTACCCTCTCTCTTTGGAGGAGACTGGGCTTTGATTCTGTGACTGAGTGAAGCTGGGCAGTTCTGTGTCCTCAAGGAGTTGACATGTGGGGTTATTCCCAGCTTAGGCCAGATCAGGCCTTCAGTCTGTCTGGTGTTCAAGTCCCCTCTTCTGTAAGTGCAGGTGGGAGAGTGCTCAGCTGAGTTGTTCTTTTCCTGTGCCGCAGGGTTACAGCAGTTTCCCTCTGTTTTGCATTTCAGCTGGGTTAGCACAACTACTGTCATCTCTGTGTGGACAAGAAATGCAAGTCTGCCTCTTCCTCTGTATGACAGAACTTTGGGGCTTGTGTTTTTTGAGTAAATCGGTGTCAGATTCTTGGAACTGCCTTTGAGTTGGGAAAAGCCAGAGAAACAGCTCTTGCTTATAGGATACACCCCTGGTGGCCACGTTAAGCATTTTGAATTGCCTGAATGCATGCCCTGGGGAGTAAAACCAGCTTGTTGAGTAGTTTTTCCCTCTCTGCATGCATCCTGCAGAGAAGGAGACAAAGGTTCTGCAGCTCAGAAGCTGCTCGGTTTGACTTCTGGTGTTTGATTGTGTCCTCTCCATCATGAGAACCTGTTAGTTTGTCTTCACGATCCTCTCGCCCATGTCATGTTCTGCAGTACAGGCGTCTGTAGTTCTGTGTGGTAAACAAATTCTTTGCTTGTACAAGGACAGGCAGATTCAGTTCTGAAATGCAAAGCAGAACCTATTCCAAATTACGTCTGTGATGGGGTTTCATATTGTCGCAGGCTTCTTACCCAGTGGAGCTTCTGCCAAGAAATACAAATCTGAATTTACATGTAATCGGTTTGTAAAAATAGCTCTGGTTCTGTCCCCTGTGGGGTGGGAGTTAGGTAAACACTGCCGCAGATGCGTGGAGCGCGCTTACCTCCTGGAGGCTGCAATCACGACATCTTTATTCAGGAAATGTACATTAGAGATGTGATGCAAACCACCCAGGAGTCTTCCAACAGATGAGTCATCTTGGCAGGCAGATGTCCTTGCTGCTGAACCGATGTACTTGCTGCTGGACCGGCCTTGCAAATGCAGCCCCCGAGTCCCTGTGCAGGATACAGAGGAGCTCACGTCTTACCTTCTAGCTGATGACTCCTAGCTGTGTTTGTCCCTGGCCTCAGCGTGATCTCTGCCATTATTTTGCAGGGGTACTTTTCGATTTGAGAGGCCAGATGGCTCCCACTTTGATGTCCGAATCCCACCCTTTTCTCTGGAAAGCAACAAAGACGAGAAGACCCCCCCCTCCGGCCTTCACTGGTAGAGCAGACTGAGTGCCGAGACCCACAGAGACCTGTGTGTGTTGTAGACCTTCGCCTCCCCTTTACACTGCAGCTAAGAACACGGAGCTTTTAAACCTTTGAAACCATTTGTGTTTTAACTGTTGTCTAATGGGGAGGCTTTTTTGAACTTCAGTACTGGCTCTCTCGGGCTGCTTGTAAACATAAGCTGTGTTAGAGTTAACCCTTCCTTTTGCGGCACCTGCTGGGGTTGGAGCTGGGGGGATGCAGATCTGTGCTGCCGCAGAAGACTGGCCCCCCACTGCAGCCGGCCTGGACCCTTTCCAATGTGTTGTGAATTCTCTGCAATGTGAGGTTTCTCTAATAAACTGGCCCTTCCAGTTGCAACCAGTCTTCCTTTATAAACCAAGGCCTAGGCTTCGCATCCAGCCTGCCCTGGCTTGTTGCTCTCCCCTCATTCATGTGCAAAGTGGAGTCAGCGCAGACTTCTTGCTGCTTCAGAAGGCAGCAGTGAGGCTGTTTTAGGCAGCAGGAGTGTGAGCTCAGCCTTCCTGCAGTGCGGCTGCTGTCAGGGATTTAGCCAGCGTGTGGCGGAGCAGCCGTGAGCTCTGCTCCCTGTTGCGCAGCTTGTCTGGGCTGTGCGTTGGAGCGATGCGAGGCCCTTTTGGTCGGAGGAGAGAGCGCAGAGCGGGGAAGGTGGGTTGGCAGGTGGTGCTGAGCAGGCTGCTGCGGGGTCTTGTGTGCGTAGAGCACCGGGCTGCGCGTTGTGATCGTACAGGAGCGCCGACGGGGGCCCTCCCCCTGCAAAGGCTTGCCTTGCGTCCCAGCTGCTAGAGGGTTCTTCCCGGCTCACGCTGCGGCTGTAACCGTGTTTCCTTGGTAGATTCTGCTCTGGCAGGAAGAGCTTGTTTTAGCCTGCAGTGCGGTTGGCCACGGTGAGGTAGTGCTTGGCTTTCTGCTCCTGCTTGCTCGGCGGGTTGTCATTTTTGGTGGTCTGTGCCAACGGCCCTGCAGAACTGTGCGGGTCAGCGAAACACCTGCAAGCTTACGATGTGTGGATTTTTTGGCAATTTTACTTTTACATGTGAAGGGCCTGGTCCACAGTGCAAATCGGGCGTTAGCTCTTTTTACAAGCCAGAGCGGCTCTCAGCAGCTCTGTGGATTGCAGAGATCTGGAGAGACATCAGCCTCTGTGGCGGGACTCTTCTGGCTGTCTCTGGGTTTCCAGACTTCTGGATGACTCGCAGGGGTGGAGGTCGTTGGCTTTGCGATAGGAACCCTAGGCAGAAAGTTTCAAACCTTGCTCTTGCTTAAATGACAAGGGATAACTGACTTGCAGGACATTGTTTTTTCTTGACTCAGCAGTATCCTAGTTACCCTCTCTGCCCCTGAGCCTTCTCTGAGCAGCCTCTTCGCGTTTGGCTCTGCAAGGCAGTGCTGTGGGCCGTCTTGGCTGATGGACAGACAGTCTTAGGAAACGAGAGCGGGAGACGCTCACGTGCTGTCCCGCAGCCAGCGGGTACCTGTATAGAGAGACTTAATTACTACTGCTTAAACAGTGTTTATCTGTCACCGGTCTCTTGGTTTTGTGTCTTCCTTCCTGTCAGGTAGGACACGCTATCTGCATTGCTTTTAGGCTTGACAGGTTTTGACAGCCAGCCTGCTTTTAGGGGTTTACAAAGGATCCGTAAAGAACAGCCCGCAGCAGGCAACCCCGCATTGCTGCTGTCACACTGATTTCCGTGCAGGAGCAAAAGGGGGGGAAGGATGCCTTGTGATCAGAGGAAACAGGGACCTGTAGGAGCCTGCCTTTTCCCTCCCATGGAACTGCTCAGTCGGGATCGCCGTAGCAGCTGCCCTGCCCCTCCCTTGGGTTACTGACTTCAGCTTTACTGGCAATTGCAGCACCGCTGCCTTTAACCCTCCTTTCTGGGGTGCTGTGGGCCTCCTGCTTCCAGGAACAAGCAGCGAGGGCTCTGCTGCCGAGCAGAGGGGTGCTGGCCGCAGGGGCTCTGCCAGCGCTGCGTAGAGCAGCTTCGCAGCGGCGAGGCGCCCGGGGCCTGCTGGGCGTGACCGGCCCTGGAGCGGGCGTTCTGGGCTGGTGAACGGCTGGCAAGCGTCGCGGTGCCCGGCAGCAAGCGGGGCTGCGACATGGCGGCACGGGGAGGGCGGGAGTGTTCCCACGGAGCCCTGCGGTGGGTGCTCCCTCGGCCGGCTCCTTCCCGCGGCGCGGGCGGGCCGGCTCTCGGCGGGCAGGCTGCTTTCCTGTGTAAATACTTGTACAAAGAGCTCATCAATAAAGCGCTGAAGGCACGGCTGTCGCTCCCGGCTCTCATTCCCGCCCCGCGCCCGCCGTTGCTCCCTCTCATTGCCGCCCTAGCCCGGCGCGCCGCCATCCTCCCTCCCTCACGCCGCCATCTTAGGGCGGGCGCGGCGCGCTCCCGGCTTGCCCCATGGCGCCGGAAGTGACGCGACCGGAAGCGCTGAGGAGGCGGCGGCGAGGAGGCAGCATGGTGGCGGCGGGCTCCCACCGGGCCGGGCCGCTGAAGCAGCAGAACAAGGCGCACAAGGGCGGGAAGCACAGCGGGTCGGCTCAGCGCCGCGCCAGGGGTGAGGTGGGGCGGGCCCCGCAGGGTTCCCCGCCGGCCCTGCGCTCCGTGGCCCCCCTGACCCTTCTCTCCCCGCAGGCCGCGTTTCTGTCAAGGCCCAGCCCCGCCGGCGGCTCCGCGACCTCAGCAGGGTGGACCGGCGGCACCAGGCCCTGCAGCTCCGCCGGCAGCGCAAGGAGGCGGTGAGGGCCCGGGAGGAACCGGGACGGTGCGGGGCTTTGCGGGGGGGGCAGCGGGAATGGGGCCGGTGTGGGTGCGCGTCTGTGGGGATGGGCCAGCGTGGGCCTTCGTGGGGTGGGCAGGAGCTGGGCCGGGGAGGGGAGCGGGTGCCTGGGCCTCTTCGGTTTGGGGCAGGTGAAACATTGCTGGAGCGAGCGGATCGGGGCTGAGGTGCAGAGGGATCTTGAGGGGCCGGGCAGGGGCTGGGACTGGGGTCCATGTTCTGCGGTTGTGCCCGCACAGGTGCTGGCGGAGAAGCGGAGCTTGGGCAGCAGGGACGGGCCCCCGCACCTCGTGGTTCTGGTGCTGCTGCACAGCAGGGCCGCAGCCCACGACACCCTCCGCTTGCTGCAGAGCCAGGACTCAGCTGTTATCCGTGTGGATGAGGGGAGAGAGAGTGGCTTTGCGCTTCTCTGCCCCCGACTGAAGCAGCGCTGGCGCTTTGTGGCAGCACAGGCAGGTGAGGTAATGCTGTTGGTGTGGTTCTTGGCTCTGTGCCCCTGGCAGCCCCAGTAACAGAGGTGTTTTGCATGCAGGAGATCTTCACTCTGTTTTAGACCTAGCAAAGGTCGCTGACTCCCTCCTGTTTATCCTGGATCCTGCAGATGGGTGGGACAGTGCGGGGGACTACTGCCTCTCCTGCCTCTTTGCGCAGGGGCTCCCCAGTTACGGTGAGCGAGTGAGAAACATTAAAGGGCTTCTAGGAGGGTGTAGTTCAAGGGGGTGCTTAATGGGGATTTACTGCTGTAGTAGTTAAAAACTCTATGTGTTAATAGATGATCATAGGTCTTTGACCACTCTGTTTCCGAGCATAGAGCAGTCGGGTGAATGCTATTGTCATGCTGCGTTCTTGTGTTACTGCCCTGGCAGGGGAGTGCTGGAGATAAAAGGGCTGTTCTAGATTTAGGCCTCTGGGCGCGTGGTTGTGGGCGTCAGCATTGTAACGGCTGTTCAGGCATGCAGAGTGAAGATGTTCAGATGTTTTCTTGCCAAGTTTAGTTCCTGGGTCCTTTTTTCCATAGTCTCATTTAGTCTCAAAATCTTACCTGTAAAGACAGATTTTCTGTCCCAGTTGTTCTTTTGAATGGGTGAAACTGCCTTTGCACCTTGTGGTGTTTGGTTGTTTGGGTTGCTGATATCTTGAGTTTCTCCATGCTCGGTGACAGGGGTATGAGAAGGTTTACTGTCTGATCCTGAATTCTGTTCTCTGTGCTGCTTCGTAGCTCTTGCTGTCCCAGGAGGCACTGACTTGCCACCTAAGAAGCGGGTAGATGCCAAGAAGAAACTTGCCAAAGCCATTGAGAAGCGCTTTCCTGAGGCTAAGCTCTTTTCCCTGAACACGGAGCAGGAGTCCTCGCTGCTGCTGAGGCACCTGGCCACCCAGAAGCAGCGGCATCTCGCTTTTCGGGACAGGCGGGCTCACCTGCTCGCCTATGCTGCCGAGTTTGTGCCCGGTCAGGAGAGCGACCTAGTTGGGACCTTGAAGGTGTCTGGCTTTGTCCGGGGACAGACCCTCGACGTGAACAGCTTGGTGCATATTGTGGGGCACGGAGACTTCCAGATGAGTCAGGTGGATGCCCCCCCTGACCCCCTCTCTCTGAACCCCCGAGTGGTTAAAGGACAGAAGAGGAGTCAGGACATGGAAATACAGGTGTGTGGGAGGTCAAGGCTTTGCTGGGCTCCTTTGAACGCTGTGCTTCTAAACTTGCATCAGGAAAATACAACTGGGTGTATGTGGTCAAGGGGAGGGGAGAGGGAGTTGTCTTAGAGCCAGCAGGCCTGTGTTCTGTCTCTGAGCTGAGGTGCCTTGTCCACAGCATGTAATGAAGCTACGTTACGACGTAATGAACGTGAGACTGAAGGGAGTTTCGCTTCAGAGTGATTGTTAGCTTGAATTGGGTGTGTTCACAGCTGGGAACTCTGCTCTTGCTCTTCAGGATGACTCTGTAAACGGTACCGATGAGATGGAGGAAGATGTTAAGGTCCTGATGAAGGCAGATCCAAGCAAGCAGGAGTCTTTGCAGTCAGAAGTGGTTCCTGATCCTATGGAAGGGGAGCAGACGTGGCCTACTGAAGAAGAACTGCAGGAGGCAGAGGGTGAGTAGCCACAATACTTCTGTACCTTTTTCTTGTCCCTGTTAAGAGGGTTGTTAGAAATCCTCTGTCACCAGGACAGCTGTGAAGAAAGGTGCTAGCTGGAAGCCCAGGGCTTCTGTTCCCAGTCCCGTCACATGACTCCCAGGCTGGGTGGTGTGCCTGGCAGTTAGCAGGGCTATGTTTTAGCTGCCTTTTCTGGGCCCTGAGAGATTCTGTGCTGGGAAACAGCAATTCTGGTCTATAGCTGGTCTTGGCTTTCCTGGTGTAGATGTTGCTGAGGGAAAGGAGAATTGTTCCTGTATTAACCATTGGTGGGAATCCTGCAGCTTCTCTGAAGGCGAACAGGAGGGTGGTGAAGGTCCCCAAAGGCACATCCAAGTACCAGGCTGCCTGGATTGTGGATGATGGAGAAGGCGGCAGTGAGCAAGATGATGATGATGACGAAGATGATGACATCGATGATGATATGATGGAAGAGGCAGTTTCCCAGGTACCTCCAAGAGCTGATCTGCAGGCGATCTCCAGGGCATATTCTAGGACAGTCCTGTCCTTCGAGATTGCTCCGTGCACAAGCACAACACAGAGCCAGGACTTGCCTGAATTGCCATTGTTAAGTCTCTCACGGTATCACGTTGCTTCTCGAACCTGTTAGATACCGAAATGAGGGACTGTGGTGTAGCGTGGGTCACAGTTCATGCAGTGCGAGTGCGTGCAGGGCTTGCAGTGCTGCATGGACATCGATGGAGCGCGTGTGCTCAGGGGTCCTGTGCTGTCCTGTGTGTCAGGAGGGTGAAAGCAGCGAGGAGGAAGAGGAACCTGCAGAGGAGGAGTGTGAGACCATGACCATTTCCGAGTGCTTGCGGGACGACCAGTATGACGAGAAGGTGGAGGAGGATGAACAGATGCTGGAGAGATACAAACAGGAGAGAATGGATGAAATGTTTCCAGATGAGGTGGACACACCACGTGACGTACCTGCCAGAGTCCGGTAAAAAACAGGATGGTTTGCTGGGAGAGGAGCTGGAAGGTGCCGTTCTATCTAGTTCGGTGAGATAGGGCAGGAAGCCTGTGATGTCTTAGCCATGGTGTCTGAACCTGGCTGAAGGACTCTTCTGAAGATTCATTCCTAGGCTCTGAGGCTTCCTGGGGGGGGCAGTAGTTGGGCCCGGGCAGCTCCCTGTGGCGGGGAGAGCTGGGTCTTGACCTGGGAGAGGGAGGAGGATGGCAGAGCCCTGATGCAAGGGCAGATTGATTTGGGGGCTTGGCTGCTGTTTCTGGTTCTCTCTACCCTAAGATCTTTTCTGAAAACTGACATTTGCTTTGCTCCCTTTGCCCTCTCTGAATGTGTGAGTCCCTGTGGACCGCAGAAGGTGCTGGCCACACACCTCAACTGGTGAAGTCACTGGTCTTTCCTATTACCTGTTCTCTAGGTTCCAGAAGTACAGAGGGCTGAAGAGCTTCCGGACTTCTCCGTGGGACCCCAAAGAGAATCTCCCAAGGGATTATGCCAGGATTTTCCAGTTCCAGGACTTCTCCCGAACTAGAAAGCACCTATTCCGGCAAATAGAGAAGGAGGAGACTGAAGGAGCCTCGGTAGCTCCCTTTTCTCTTGCTGATCTCTTCCCCTACTGTGTTCCCTTGCTCCTAACAGAAAAGACTTGTCAGGGAGGTGGCTGGGTGGATCCTTCAGCCAGCAGGTTCTTAGCATGAAGCCATAAGTTCAGATGACATTGTTCTCCAGAATTCCCTCTCTAACCCAGGCACATGTTACTTGTGACATTTTTCTATTGAGAGAAGTACTCACAACAGTCCTCTCTTGGCAGGTTGGCTGGTACGTTACGCTTTATGTCTGCAATGTCCCTGTCTCAGTGATGGAGAGCTTCAAAGAAGGGAAGCCCCTAGTCCTGTTCTCATTGCTTCCCCACGAACAAAAGGTGATTAAGTATGGCCCTGCTGGCGTATTGTAGGTGTGCAGCTCGTTGTCTGGTTCCCTCAGGCTGCGTGGGTTGTAGAGGTTCTGGCTGCAGAGGGTTTGGGCTGAAATCTCCCCACATTGTTTGAATTTCCCTTTGGTCAGAGCAGGCTGAAGCCAGGGGTGTTTAGGCTCAAGTGTCTGGGCCTGGCTGAGGTGTCTGCATTGGTGACCAGTGGTCCTTTGGGAAGCTGTTGTCAAGGGCATTCGTCTCTGCTGCGACGTCCCGTTGCTTTCTGCTCTGCTTGCCATCGCTCGCCTGCCCTGCTGTCAGCCCCTCACAGTGCTGCCTCTCCTGCAGATGTCCGTGCTGAATTTCCTGGTGCGTCGGCATCCGAGCAACAGCGAGCCAGTGAGGGCAAAGGAGGAGCTGATCTTTCACTGTGGGTTCAGGCGCTTCCGAGCATCCCCACTGTTCTCCCAGCACACCTCAGGTCTGTCAGGGACCGGTGGGGTGGGCACAGTGTGCCACGAGGTGGGGCTGGGGTTTCTAGGGCAGGAAGCCTGTGATGTCTTAGCCGTGGTGTCTGAACCTGGCTGAAGGACTCTTCTGAAGACTCAGTCCTAGGCTCTGAGGCTTCCAGGGGAGGCACTAAATATTGGGGAGTGGAAGGGCTTGGGCAGGGCGGCTCACTGGTCCAGGCAAGGTGGCGGCAGGCTGCTCACAGTGAGCTGGTCGTTCAGAGGATCACCTTTGTTCCAGATACTCTGTGCCAGCAGAATGAGGGCTGGTTTGTCAGCTTCTTTCCTAAAGCACAGAGCCTGTTTGCCAGGGAAGAATGGGCTTGATGGGGTTTCCCAGAGCTCTGAAGACTGCTCTTGGCCTGAACTGGATCATTGCTGTTCTGTCCTAGCTGATAAGCACAAGCTGGAGCGTTTCCTGCGCCCGGATGCTGCCCTGGTGGTGACTGTTTACGCTCCCATCACTTTTCCTCCTGCCTCAGTGCTGCTTTTTAAACAGAGGAGTAACGGTAAGTCAGTAAGAGCTGAGGAGGTGGTGTCTGGGAAACAAACGTTAGCAGGCTGTTCACATACCCCACTTACAAGTGCATCTATCCAGTAAGCGTGACTTGAAAAAGCTGTCCCCTTCGTGCTGTTTGAGAAGATTAACGCATTCCCATCCCCAGCATCGCTGGCACCGTTATCTGGCCCTGCTCTGGGCCTGGAACCATTTGGGGAAGGGGGTTGTGCTGGGGGAGGAGGTGCTGGGGGAGGAGGTGATGGAGACGTCTTCTGTGGCACTCTCCTGGTTCCTTAGTGACTCTGCCTTGCAGGAATGCATGACCTCATCGCCACAGGTTCTCTGCTTTCCGTGGATCCAGACAGAATCGTCATCAAGCGGCTGGTGCTCAGCGGCCATCCTTTCAAGATCTTTACCAAGACGGCTGTCGTGCGCTACATGTTCTTTAACAGAGGTACGGGCCATCTCTGTGTGGTGGGAGGAGGGGGTGTGGACGCAGAACGGCTGCCCCTGGGTTGGTGCAGCAAAGCCCGTTTGTCACCTGCCTTTTGTGTTTGATCTCCAGAGGATGTGATGTGGTTTAAGCCAGTAGAGCTCAGGACAAAGTGGGGTCGCAGGGGACACATCAAGGAGCCGTTAGGTAGGTTTGGTTCTGTGTTATCTCTGTGATGCTGGGCAGGATGTGGTCCTTTTGGCCAGGAGAGACAGCTAATGGCCTCTCCTGCTCTCTGCCTAGGGACTCATGGTCACATGAAGTGCCACTTCGATGGACAGCTAAAGTCCCAGGACACGGTACTGCTGAACCTCTACAAGCGCGTTTTTCCTAAGTGGACTTACGACTCCCATGTTCCGGAGCCCGTGCCGTGGGTGAGGAGCGAGAGCGCGCTGCCAGTGCAGGAGGTGGAAATGGATTAAATCTTGGTCATGGCTAACGCAGTTTGTGCCTTAGCTCCCCGGATGCTGTTCTCAGCCCATGCACAGTGAGGACAGCACTGATGTCGTGGACATGTTACTGCTGGGGTCTGTACAGGCGCAGCTGTCTCATCAGCTGCTGCTCAGGTACCAGCTACAGCTATTTATTTTAATGGAAAATGTTTTAAAAAAACAAATATTTAAGTGCCTGTGTTTTGGTGGTGGCCAGCTGTGGAGGCCACAGGGGGAGGCTGTGTGTGCACCCCTCATCTTGTGGACCCCGTGGCCCACTGGGGCTGTTGTCTTTCCCTTGTGCCCTGCCGTAGCGGTGGGTGCGGGGATTTTGCTGTTTCGAGAACAGGAGTTTGCTGGAAATCAGTGTGATGCTGAGAAAGAAAAGCAAAGTAGCAGCTGGGGAGAGTGACTGAGTGTGGCTCGCTGGAGGCCTGTCCCAGAGCCGGGTAGCCCTGGAGGGGAAAATACGCTGTGTCCAGGCCCTCCCAGCAGCGACTCTGCGCTGTAGGGATCCAACACCAGCTTCCCTTATCCCTTCACAAGAACTTCCAGACATTTAGAGTTGTTCATCTGTTTTTAGTAGTGCACAAACCAGACTGCACAAATGCAGCGTGAGTTTTCCGCTGTTTGAGACGCCGCTCCGTTCTCATTCCGCTTTCCCAGGGCGGTCTGTGAGCCAGGTCAGGGAGCTCAGGTCCACGTTTCCCCCGCACAGCACGATGCAAACGTTCTCCACGTCCCGGGGGACTGCCTGGAACTGCTCTGAGAGCACGGCCGCCACTCCCACACCCGCTGTTGGCTCAATCAGCAGCTTCATCCTTTCCCACACCAGCCGCGTGGCTTGCTGTCGGGACAGAGCAGCAGCTGTCATCCCAGCAGCGAGCGCAGGCTGCTCCGGGAGGGCACTGCGTGTTCTGTGTGATTCCGTGATCTCTCCCAGGGAAAGGGAGAGCGGAGCTCCCGCCAGCCCTTTGCAGCTGGAGACAGCGTGGGTGTTGCACAGCTGCGGTGGTGTGCAGGGGCTTTATTGCCCTGGGAGAGCGGAGGGGTGAGAGTGGAGGGGCAGAGTATGGATGGAGGCAGCTGCCTGCTGGCAGCTCCCGTGGGAGGGGAGCCGGGAGTGGTTACCTTGATTTCTTCCTCTGAGACTGTCAGGACATCATCAACCCAGTCCCTGATGATGGGCCATGTGTTTGGTCCGATGCTGGTTTTAACGGCGTCCGCGATGGTATCCGGCGGGTGAAGGTTGGGCGTCAGCTCCCCTCTTACCTTGGACTGGTAGCAGTCATCTGCGTTGCACGGCTCGGCACCGAACACTTTCACATCTGGTCTCAAAGCCTGCGGAGAGGCTCGGTTTAAACGGAGCAGTGTTGCTGTGCGCGCAGGGGGCCAAGCAGGCCCTGCAGCCCCCAGGGGCACGGAGACTGCCCCAGCTGCTGCCAGTCTTCGGGAGCCCTGCCCTTCCCACGGGGAGATGCAGCCACCGCTGGCCGGATGAGCTGTTGCCTACCTTGATGGCGACTGCTATTCCTGCAATCATTCCTCCGCCTCCGACAGGAACCACCACTGCGTTTACCTCGGGCGCCTGCGTGGAAAGGAAGCGTGAGTGAGTGCTTCTGGCACTTCTCACCCCCTTTTTGTGGCACTCCTGCCTGCGAGGAGCGGAGCCCTGGGCCGGGCTGTGCGTTTCCCTCACCTCCTCCAGCACCTCCAGGGCGATCGTGCCTTGCCCCGCGATCACCGCCAGCTCCTGGTTGGGGTGCACCATGACCCCTCCTGTCTCCTGGACTACGCGAGCTGCTGTCTCGGCTCTGGACTAAGGGACAGAGAGCAGATGGTGGCCTCTCCGTCTGGCTGGGCCATGGCCCTGGCCGCTCTCCCCTGTGCCTTACCTTGTCGCTGGGCTCGCACGGCACCAGCGTGGCCCCGTAGGTGCGGATGGCAGCTTGCTTACAGTGCGGGGCTGTCCGGGGCACCACGATGTAGGCAGGAATCCCTGCGTCATGAAAGAGGTGACAAATCCAACAGCCACAAAGCTGCGAGCAGCCGGTTAGTGCTGTGGGAGCTGCGCAGGCTGGGCTGGCGTTGGTGGGTGTTCAGGAGAGGGACGCTCTTGCTTCTCTCCAGGGGTGGCCGGAGCCGCTTCTGCCCAGGGACCCAGCTCTGCGTGTACCCCTGAGCCTGCTGCTGGCTCTGGGATGGCGCTGGAGGTCGGGGTATGCCTCACCTTCCGCCTGCGCAGCCCAGGTGAGCGCCTGGCCGTGATTCCCGCTGCTGTGCGTCACGACGGCCCGCGGCCGCCCCGCTCCCGCGCGCTCGCTCTCCTCGACGAGGCTCCTGACGGCGTTGAGGGCTCCGCGGCTCTGGCAGGAGAGCGCAGCACCCTCAGCGCCAAAGCCCGGGGGGTCTTCCCTCCTTGCAGCCTCCCCTGGGCAGGAGCCCCGGGGCCCAGGCCGTGCAGCCATGCCCGTGCACCTTGAAGGACCCGGTCTTCTGGAAGAGCTCGCACTTGAAGAGCAGCCGTCGGCCGGCCAGGCGGTCCAGGGCCCCGCTGGAGAGCAGCGGCGTGCGGTGCAGCCGCCCGCGGAGCCGCTCCTCAGCCACCCGCACCTCGGCCAGCCCGGCCATGTGCCTGCCCGGCGCCGCGCGGCCCCCCAGCCCCGCGGCCAGCGCGCATGCGCGCGGTAGCGCCTCGTTGTTTTTTTGGCCCTGCGCGGCCGCCGTCCGTTAGCCCCGCCCCCTCCCCCCGGCGGAGGGAAGATGGCGGAGGGGCTGGAGCGCGTCCGCGTCTCGGCAGCCGAGCTGCGGGACATGGTGGCGGCGCAGGCCCGAGCCGCGGCCGGCGGCGGGCGAGGTGAGCGGGTGGCGGGGACCGGCGGGGCGGTGCTGGGAGCCGGGAGCCGCCGCTCGGGGCTTCCCCGCTCCCCTCAGCGGCACCTGCCCGGGGGCGGGCCGGGCCCCTCGGCCTCACCGCCCGGCTGGGGCTGGGGTAGGGGCCGGGGCAGGGCCGGGCCTGCGTCCTCCCGGGGTGCGAGCAGCGGCCGCCGGCGGGGCTTAGCCCGGGGGTCGGGTCGGTCCCTGACCCCCGGGGCCTCTCTGCCGCCGGCGGGGCCGAGCCCGTGTGGCGGTGGCTGCGGGTCGGTTGTGCGGGCTGGTGCGCGGTGCTGACGGGGGGAAAAAGTTGAGGAAACGCGGCGTGGCTTTGGTCAGAAGTTTAATTGCTCATCGTCCGGGCTGCGTTCTCCAACGGGTTTTTGTGTTGCTACCGTTACGGAGCGGTTAGAGGGGAGAAACGTTACGGGGTGGCGAGCGAGGGGGGGCAACGCGGCTTCGTCTCAAAGCGATTCGCTGGCAGGGCAGGGCGGAGAAGGCAGCACCGGCAGGCAGCGGCTCCCGTGCCAGCGGCAGCCAGGCAGCGGCTGCTGAAACCTGTGGCACGGAAACTTTTGTCTGGCACTCGCATGTGAACATTCGCGACTTGTGTTGTGCTTTATCGGTCGCTTTCGCGGCTTGCTGGCTCTTTGAGGCAGAACTATTGCAGGAGATGTTTTGTAAGTGAATTAGGCCAAGGATTTGGCCGGTGTTGTTATACTTTCTCATTTCCTCGTTTGCTCGGTGATTTCCTGTGCACCTTGACAGAGAATTTCAGATCTGTTCTCTTGGACCTGCCCTGAGGGCGTTAGGCTCTTTGCCTTTACTTAGTATTTCTCCTTGAATATTTGTAATGATTTTTTCCCTGGCTGGTTTGTGGTGGGAATAACTTAATTCTCTCCATTTTTACCCAGAAAACATCAAGGAAGTGAAGGAGCCGAGGCATCGCAAAGACAACAGGCGCCCAGACCTGGAGATTTACAAGCCTGGCCTCTCCCGACTGAGGGGCAAACTCCTGCTACCAAAGCATGAGGCCTCAGAGAAGGAGAGGGGCAGAGCTGAGGAGGAGAGCGCCAGCGACAAGGTCCCTTCGGGAGGAGGCGCTCCAGTCATGGAGGATTTCGGCAAATGTGATGGCCCCAGGCAGAATGGGCCTTCACAGGAAAATGAAGAGACAGAGACTAAAGGTGGTCTTCAGAGCCAGGAGAACTTGTCTAAGCAGCCCGCTCCGGATGAGTGGGTTCCCAAGACGACCAGGAGAACCAAGAAGCCGGACCAGCAGATCTACCAGCCTGGGAAACGCCTGCACTCAGCTGCTAAAGAACCGTCCCTGCGGTCAGCTACTGAGGAAGTCACCAGTAAGATGGAGCAGCTGAAGGTCGAGAGAGATGAAGAGACTGAGAAAGGTACTGGGAAAGACAATAACAGGAAAACCAAATCAAGCAAGGAGGAGAGAGAGGGGAGCCAGGCAGGGGAAGGAGCGAAAGCCTCAAGGGGAGAAAAGGGAAGACGAGTAGAGCGGAGCGACAGGATAAGGAGAACAAGCGACGAGGTGATGCGGGGAAAGCTGGGCTCTACCAAACGGTATTCCCGCTCCGACAAGCGGCGGAGCCGGTACCGCACCTGCAGCACAAGCTCAGCTGGAAGCAACAACAGCATAGATGGAGCCCCGCTCATGGACAGGGCGGAGAGGCGACAGGAGCGTGCCAGAGAAAGAACACGTCCTAGGAAGCAGCTCTCTGCATCCTCCACTGACTCCTTGGATGATGACAGAGTCGATGAGGCAGAAGCATATGTCTCCAGCAGGAACTTGGACAAGAAAAAGCGTTCAGAGCAGAGTCAGGCTTCTAGGAGTGAGAGCGAGTGGAGCAGCAACGGCAGGGAAGTCAAGGGGCCTTTTCGAGTCACATTTGACAGCAAGACTATGAACAGGGATATCAGTCTGGCAGATACAGATAAAAAAAAGCCCCTGAAGGCGTTTGTTAGTTGCAATGACTCAGAGGCTTCGGAGGCGAGGAGCCAGAGCAGAGAGCCCCAAGGGAGGGGCCGTGGGATTCTGTTCCTGCCTGCCAACACGGACCTCTCTGCCAGCACCGCGGGCTCCCCTGAACCCAGTCACCCTGGGCCCAGGCTCCTGCTCGGCGGTGCTGGCAGTAAAGGCCCCCGAAGCAGGGGCCGAGGCGGCACTGCTCGCAGGCTGTGGGACCCGAACAACCCGGACCAAAAACCCGCCCTGAAGAGCCAGACGGCTCAGCTTCACTTCCTAGACACGGACGATGAAGTGAGCCCCACCTCTTGGGGGGAAGCCCGCCAGGCCCAGACATCCTACTATAAATTCCAGAACTCCGACAACCCGTACTATTACCCTCGGGCCTCCGGCCAAGGCCCGCAGTATCCTTACGGTGGGTACTCCCTGCAGTATCCCATGGGTCCAAGCAACGGTGTGTACCCAGGAGCCTATTACCCTGGGTACCCTGGCCAGGCGGGGCAGTACGTGTGCGGCCCGCTCCCCCCAACTCCTCTGAGTCCCGAGATGGAGCAACAGATGCGGAACATGCAGCAGCAGGAGCTCAGCAGACTCCTCCGTGAGGCTGGGAACCAGGAGCAGCAGCTCAGCA
Organism: Opisthocomus hoazin; assembly: GCF_030867145.1. Taxonomy (NCBI): domain Eukaryota; kingdom Metazoa; phylum Chordata; class Aves; order Opisthocomiformes; family Opisthocomidae; genus Opisthocomus; species Opisthocomus hoazin. The sequence continues at coordinate 11,751,092 of NC_134433.1, read as the reverse complement.
ATCTGCTTTCCAGAGACCGCATCAGCCCAGAGGGGCTGGAGAAGATGGCCCAGCTGAGGTTTGTGGCTGTGCTGTAGAGGGGCGTGTGACCGAGTCGTTTCCAGGGTGAACTGCTACCAGAACTGTTATCCAGACAATGGTGCTCCTTGGGGACTGGGTAGACTGGAGAAGTTGGTGTTTCACAGACTGGGAGATGGAGCAGTGGCTCGCTAGCTTTTAATATGCTGGGGCTGTTTCTCCTGTGCCGGTGGTGTGTGGGTATCGGAAGGAAACTGTGGGTGAAGATACCATTTATCTGGGCTGGGAGCTAAGCTGTGGCTTCTTGTGGTTGTGGAACGCCTTGCCCGCGTTGCAGGGACGTGGGGGAGCAGCACAAGCACTCGCTGCAGCTCATGGATTCTTGCTCTTGCTGGAGCTGGTCTCTCTCAGTGCTGGGGCTCTCATGTGGTTTCGGTATTTGCTGGCGGACTTCTGCTTTCTTACCTGTCCCCCGTTATCTGTTGTCTGATTTGCATTGCAGGCTTCAGGGGTGGTGACTGTCGGCTTGTGCTTGCGAAGCGTTGCGTGGGTCCCTGATGCTGTCTAGCGGTGACAGCGCCTTGCGAGCGCCAGGTCGCTTTGCTCTTGACACCACTCAGCCCTGTGACATGCAGCGGTCCGGTGGGAGAAGCCTGGTGATGCCAGATAGCGAAAGAGAACTGACACTGGTGCTCTGGAGGGTAGTTAAGATGGCTGTAGCAAGTTTCTGCTTGGCATCTTTCTCATTTACTTGTGACCTCCACGTCTCTGGGGCTTCTCTGGAGACTTATTTTCAGAGCTGACTGGCAGCAAATCTGGCAGGTGAGCTTGTTTCAGGGCTCGTTCTGTGTTTTGGGAACTTGTGCTATAGACCACAGGGTGGGATGTGTCTGTGCTTGGAGCAGCGCTTGAGGTTTCAGGTCTTCCTCAAGGTGTCAGGGTCACCCAGAGCTGTTGTGTGGAGGGAGAAGCAAGGCTGCGCAGTGCTGCTGTGGCCCGTGTGAAGCCCACCCTGCCCTGGGAGCGCGGACGTGGTTGGCCCCGTCCCTGCCGGCAATGTCCGTCCGTCCCGGTCTGTCTCCTGCCTGGGTCTGGCTGTGTGCTGCCAGCCTGCCTGCGGAGCTGTGTGGGGGCTCTTGGGTGCAAGTGCTGCCTATCAGGCGTCCGTCTGCGGAAACATCTCGTTCGCTTGGTCAGCGTTTGTGCTGTCCAAGTGTGCGCGTGCGGAGTTTGGGGACCGCGTGGGGTAGGGCAGCTGAACCGTGCTCTGTGCCTTGCGCAGGAACCTGCCAGCACCCTGCTCTGACTCTGTCAGGCTCCTGCAGGCATTGCCATCTGGCTTCGCTCCAGGCTTTACCAGCTACACTGCTCTACTGTTTTCTGTAGGGCTCAAAGCCTTACGAGGGATAAGGCTGCCAAGGCAGTAACAGCTGAGGATCCCGTGTAATGTAAACTTGCCCCACATACTGAAGAGCTGTTTCTAGCCTGCAACTATGTTATTAAATCCGGGGGAGGAAGTCTGCTTTAGTGTCCGGGCAGGGATGTAGGTAGCTGGCAAGGGGAATGTGATTTCTGGGACTCTGAGTCTTTATTTCTCGATGTTCCCATCTCTTGTTCAATTTCTGAGGAATCAAGGTCTCTGTTTCTGCTGTGTTGGATGAAAGGGAGGTGGGGATCATTGTAAAGGCAAGACCTCTCTTGCCCTCTGGTTCTTTGTGTGTTTGTTCCTGTCCCTTAGTAGCCAGACTTCGTGCTCGGAAGGAGCAGAGCCTGGCAGCACACGCTTTCTCTGCGTCAGTATGAGGAGACACCTGTGCCTTGCTGTTCCCAGTGGCAGAACTTTAGCAGTGCTCCTTGCTCTTTGGCAGGCCCTGATCCTTCCTCATGCGTACGTAAAAGGGAGATGGTTCTTTCAGATTTGCCCTCCTGGAGCAGGAAGGGTGTTTGATTGCAACAGCTTCTGTCTCCCCCTGGGCCGTGAGTGGAAGCATCCGTTTGCTGTAGCGTGCGAGCTGGCTGAGCTGCTGACATCTCGTGCTCGCTGGGTGAAAAGCCGCAGGTGGCTCAGCACGTGTTCCTGGCAGCTCAGGCCTGGGCTGGGCAGTTGCTGTTGTGTTGACCGCTGATTGTGTTTCGCTGTAGGGCAGAGATGCTGCAGCTGTATGAACGGTGCATCCTGATGGATATTGAGTTCTCCGATACCCAGAACGTGGACCAGCTGCTGTGGAAGAACGCATTTTACCAGGTGATTGAGAAATTCCGGCAGCTTCTCAAGGACCCTCAAGGGGAAAATGCTCAAGAAATTCGGAACAAACTGCTCCAGCTTCTAGATGAGGTAAGAAGAAAGAAATGTCCCTGGACTCCACTAAACCTTTGGGTGGGGTAGGCTGATGTCCAGAATGGGATGGTATGGCTGGACAGCTAGCCCTCTTGGTCCTACTCACAGCTCTGTTTGCCTTGGACCGTGCTTGTGCAAGGAGAATGCTCAGATAGGTTATGATTTAGTGTAGTAGGTGGACGTCTGTTATGATTCAAACTGGGCTTGTTTTGATGTGTTTTATATTAATTAGGAATTTATTTAAGCTCACATGAAATGAACATCCTGAATGGGAAATAACCAGAAGTATTCCTGGAGGTGTTTGTGCCATCTTTATCAAATTTGCTTAAAACTCCTTCTGTTCCATGGCAGCTCAGTTTGCTCTTTGTAGAAGGTAGGCTGGCAGATCCGAGAGGATGTGTTTTACAGAATTAGATTGGTGGGAAGGGACTGCTGGAAGGCTTTAATCCAACCTCCTGCTCCAAGCAGGACTTCTCAAACAGTAGATCAGGCTAGTCTTCGTTTTGTCTAGCTCAGGCTTGAAAACCTCTGAGATTGGAGATCCTCCGACCTCTTTGTTGGTTTCTAAAGAGAAACAGCCCAGACCTCAGGGAGAGGGATCTTTCTTGCGCATGGCAGGGATGGTGTGGTGATTTCGTGCTTGTCGTCAGCGAGCTTATAACATCCGAGTATGTGTGCATTTTGCAGGGCACTTCTTTTTTTGATGGCCTACTCCAGAAGCTGCAGGTGTCATACCAGTTCAAGCTCGAGGACTATATGGATGGGATGGCCATCCGCAGCAAGCCTCTGCGGAAAATGGTAGGTTGGCTTCCTCCTGGGATCTGCTTGTCCTCTTAATTGTAGGCAGCACGCTGAACTCAGTGTGCTGCCCTTGCCAAGAGGTAGGCAGCTGTACTCGGAACAGATGTTGGTATGTTTGCAGGGAATCGTTCTCAGCTGTTAGAGAACTTGTTGAACCAGCTCTGGTGCATTAACATTTCTTGGCTTCCTTTGTAAAGAACAACATTATTTTGGTACTAGCTCTGTGACCAGGGCTAGTAGAGGGAAAGAAGTGTCTAGAAGTACATTGGCTTTGCCTTAGATATTGAACATCTCTTATTTCTGTCCGTGGAATCCAGAACAGTGAACAAGGAAAGCTAGCAGTTGCTCTGCCTCCCTGCCACTTTACAGCGTGTTGCCCTGAGCTGTGAGTGCAGGTGTGAGGGACAGCTGGGAAAGGCTACGGCAGTCCAGCTCCATTCCCAGAGATGTGTGTGTCTAACAGCTGTCCTCCTCAGCTTGGTCGTGGACTGAACAACTCCCTTCTGGAGAGAGATGGGATGTTGCTGCAAGAGAGGAGGTGTTTGGGGGATTGGCTTGCCCCTACAAATGCTGAACCAGTGCCATGGAGCCTTGTTATATCATTCTGCTGCCCTTTTGTGAGACCTTCAGTGTGTCAGTGACCTCTGAGCTCTCTACAGTCCCTGTGTGCTCACTGGGTCTGCAGGTGAGCCAGGGCTGCGCAGGGCCCGCATGATGTACTGAATGCTTCTTTCCAGGTGAAGTACGCGCTGATCAGTGCTCAGAGGTGTATGATTTGTCAAGGGGACATTTGCCGATACAGAGAACAAGCAAATGACACCACAAACTACGGAAAGGCACGCAGGTATTGTGTTCTTCATGGTAGTGCTGAGCGCAGCTCTTTCTCTGTCTGCGAGGGATGTATCTCATTTCACGCTTTAACTTGCTTCTAGTCAAAGAAGTCTTTCCATGCCTCCTTATTGTCTCGCAGTCCTGTGAACCTGAAAGATGTAGCCTAGGCTGTTTTGCTGTCCCAGAGAGCAAGCTGGCAGATCCAGTCTTCCTCCAGCCATCTAGTAGTGTGCAAGTCGTCCTGTGCTGATCCTGCAGCCGGGGGGGTTTACGTATGCTGTTGAGGCTGGCAGAAGGCTGTTGTGTTTGCTGGTAGCTTTTCAGCTAGGAGAGGTTCCCGTATGCGTCTCGGTGTTCTGACTGCGTGAGGAGTTACTAGCGCTTGTTGCTTCCTGTCACTCTTGTTTTGCCTGGGATACAGTCCTTTCTCTGATGTTTTTTCTGGAGCAAAGACTGGTTGGGGTGCAAGTGGGCCCTGAAATCTATGCAGATCTGGAGAACAGGGCAGGGAAAGCTGTGTCTTCTGGAGTCTGTGGATGTCGTGGTGTATGTTGGTATCTCTGAGGGGAACATAATGGCTTCATGATGTGTCTGAACAGTGTTGATGGATCAGTGTGGCATGATATAAGCTGAAAAGTGGATAATACAATTGAGGGAAGATAGAGAGGAGAATGGAGACATGAGTGGACTACTGCTGAATGGATCCCTCTTCTCTTGGGATGATTAAGTATCTTGAAAATACTGGAAACGAGCTAAAAAAACAGGAAGGTTTGATCCTAGCTGCCATGGAGCTAAAAAGGGGACCAAGAGAGGAATGTTCCCCAAGTACCCTGTTCTCTGTGCCTGAGCCTGCATGGGGACAGCGCTTGCTGGGTCTGGCTAAATGCTCATCTGCAGGCCGAGCCAAGAACGTTTCCTTCTGCAGCAGTATCTGCCCCTGTGTCTTGTCCGGTGCCCTGACGGCTCTCCAGGCCGCCGCGGGCTCGCTGCCTGTGCGTGCTCTTGCAGGCAGAGGGCACTTGTGCAAAGGGTCTGTTCCCTGCGGGGCTGCCAGCCCTGCGCTGCGAGCGGAATTCTGCACCCTTAGCAGCAAGAAAGGCAACCTGGTGGCCTTTCAGTAACTCTTTCTCTCTGGTTCTTCCCTTCCTCAGCTGGTACCTGAAGGCTCAGCAAATTGCTCCCAAAAACGGCCGCCCGTACAACCAGCTGGCGCTTCTGGCCATCTACACGGTAAGATGCTTGTCATGCAAGGATGTAGCAAGCACAGGGAGAGCCTCTGGGATGGCTGTGAGATTCCATATGGTGGAAAAAGGTATTGTTTAGGGCAGTGTTCCCAGATGGTGTTTTTTAAAAAAAGAAAAAAAGCTGATGGCAGGGTGTGCTGTGTGGATTCCAGCTGCTGTGGCTTCAGGCAGCTTTGTTAGATACACGCTACTCCCCGAGGCTATCAGCATTATGGGAACTGTTCTGTGGGCTGTTGAGAGCGCAGATGTTTTAACAGTGGGTTGTGTTTAAAGTTTTGGATGAGATATTTGTGCTCAAGACTGTCCTGTTGTGTGAATGCTGTTGCTGTTTGCCGTGTCTGCACTGGACCTGTGGGCACTGATCTAAGCAACATCCGCAAGCAACTTTCTTAGGTGTCAGTTTGGAAACATGGCTGCTCCAGCCATGCAGGGAAACTTGCTTCGAGGAAGATTTGACAGCATGTAAGGGAAACATCAGGCTGGGACACAGGGGCTGGTAGGCATCTGCCCATTTGCAGTGCTGAAAGATGTTGGTTTAAAGCAGAGCAGTTCAAAACCGCAGGGTTCAGAAGAGCATTTGCTTTGTGGCTGGCAATGACCTTTCTGACTCCCGGGTGCGGGGTTCGGAGCAGCAAAGTGTCCTGGCCTCTGTGGTGGTCAGCAGCACATGGGCAAAACCCTGAATGGCTGCATGTCTTGGGAGCGTAAAGACTTGGGGAGTGCCCTCTCACGGTGTTCCCTGCGGCCAGCCTGTGGTAGGGAAGACGCTGGGAAGTTGCTCGAGCGTGAGGGGATTTGCCCAGCGGCAGGCTGAGATGAGGGGGCATCCTGCCTCACCCTTCGGTCTTTCAGAATCTCTGCTCTTTGTTAAACTTGTGTGGAGTCATTTCCTTATTCATGGTGATGTTGAAAAGGATTATTTCCTGAACTGTCAGGAATTCAGTATTTATACTGTTGTCCTTTACCATGATGTCTGAGAGGCTGTTTTGTACAAGCCCCTGGGTTGATGGCTTCTGTAGCAGCCTCAGGGCTAGAGCAAGCGCGTCTGCAGGCTGCGGTGTGACCTGCACTCCTTGAGCCTGGCAGAGGGCTCGTGCTTTGTGCTGGTGGTTGTAGGTAGCTGCGAATGTGGATGGAGAGTTCAAGGTTCTGCTTGTTATGGTGTTTTGTCAGCGTGTCTGTCTGTCCCAGGCAGTACTGGGCGAGAGGACACATGTGCTGAGGGAGAGGGAAGGCGAGGTATGTGGGAGCTTGGGTCTGAATGCCCCAGAATGAGTGGCAGCTCTGAGTCTGGTTGTGTTTTCGCAGAGGAGAAAGCTGGATGCTGTCTACTATTACATGCGCAGTCTGGCTGCTAGCAACCCCATCCTCACAGCCAAGGAGAGCCTCATGAGTCTGTTTGAGGAGACAAAACGCAAGGTGAGTCTTGGAGCTGAGCTGCAGGGTGCTAGCTGTCCTGTGCTGGAGAGCTGTGGTCCAGGGAGGAGGGCGACGGTGGCTTTTGGACGTGGAGTCACCACTTACCTACTTCTAAGAAATTCCATGCTGAGAGTCAGATGAGAGAGGCAGCCTTCAGAATGACGATGGCCTTGCTGCCTCTCCTCGGACTGCTTTTGGGGTTGTTTGGGCAGCTGAATCTCCTGTTCCTGGGTCACAAACTGTAAAAGAGCCAAGCTCAGCAGGGGCTGTAGGTTGCTGTGCTTTGCAGCATGGCCTTGGCGTGCAGCACAATCATTGCCTCATCCCAGAGGTGCCCCAGAGAGGCTGCAGTCCCTTTGTGCCCCTGAGGGTCACCCCAAGTCAAAGATACAGCGTGTTGGCTGTCACATGCTGCTAGGACTGGAAACAACTTTTCTTGTCCAGGGCAGTTGGAGTTGAAAACTGCTCACCTGCACTGTGTTACGGTGTCAGAAACCAAATTCTGGACCTGTCTATGAGCTACTGTGGTTCCGAAGCAGGGGGAAGGGCAAATTTCTCCATATAAATGAAATTGTGTACTTTTCCTGACCCGTGATCGCTGGATGATCTGAAACTGTCCTGCCTGCCCAGGCTGAGCAGATGGAGCAGAGGAAACATCAGGTGCTGGAGCTGAGCCCCAGCCGCCGGTGCAAGGGCAAGAAGTCCACGCTGCGCCAAGTTGGAGATGATGCCACGCGGCTGGAGATCTGGATCCATCCTTCCCACCCCCGCTCCTCCCAGAGCCACGAGTCCAGCCGGGATTCTGAGCAGGACAACGGTCTTGGGAACCTCAGCCCCAGCGACGTGAGTACTGCAGGAGGCAGCAGTTGGCTTTGGTGTCATGTGTTTGGAATGCGGTGGAATGACACTGGATCTGTTTTGCTTTCCTGTTGCTAAATTTTCCAGTGTTTTGGCTTCCCCTATGGGAGCTGCGCCTGGGTCAGGCTGAGGAGCTGGTGACCTCGTGCCTCTCATGTTTAAGGCATGTTGTTACCATCCATTTCTTGGCAGCGTGTGCTGGCGTGGCTGATGGGGAATAGGAGGGGCACAAGCAGAAGATGCTGTAAAATGCCTCTGCTGAGGGCTCTAACTTGGGTGAGGTTGCTGGTGGGAAATTAGGTCAGATGCTGAAGACCAGGGTGAGGAGTGACCCTGTAAGTTTGGAGGCTTGTTCTGGAAGTGGGTCACTTGTCCCGGTGCCAGATGATCGGAGTTTTGCACTGGGGGTGTGAAAGCCGTTGTTTTAATTTCTGGTGTAGGTGTTATGTTTGCATGACTTGTTCTGCTGAGAGACCAGACGGGTGCCTTTTGCAAGGATAAAATAAATAATTGACGAACGGTGCATCTCGTCGGTCTGTTCGAGCCGTGTGCCTTGCGAGAGGAGCCCGAGTGGACTCTGTCAGGCCCAGGAATGCGGGCGAAGGCAGCGGTGGTTGGGAGCTCATCCTCGAGGAATCCTTGCACTGCTTTGGCACATGCAGCCTGCGAGAGACCTTGCCAGGGAGCTCTGGGCTGCCTGTCCTAAAATGGCTGTTAAGGATGCGAGTGCAGCAGAACTGGGAAGACCTTCTCCGCAGACTGCGGGGCCTGGAGCCGCTCGGATGCGATTGCACTTTTATAACTTGTTTGTGACTTCAGCTGGGTGGAACTGGGGTGAAGTCTTGGAGCTTTGAAAGATAAGCTCTGGCATGTTGCTGCAGCGTTTTTTAGATGTTACTGCCCTTGGTTGTTTTCCCTCTCCTCAGCTTCTCTTCTGGAGACCTTTGCTTCCTCAGCATCATTAAAAGGAACGTGCCGAGCTTTAGCCCCTCCATAAATCATTGATGAAGATGCTTTGACATAAGATGCTGTGAGTGTTTTGGAGGCGCTAGGGCTTTCTCTCTTGCGGCGCTCCCGTCTGAGGTCGCGTGACAGCTAGCAAGGCGGGGGGCAGCGAGATCTGGCTGTTTATATGGTTTGGTTCTCTAGTGCAGCGCTGTTTGCTGGAGCTTGCCCTTGGTCTGTGCCGTGAGGGGCTGCGCTCTCCACAGGGTGGGCCGCTGGCGACGCCTGGTCAGGTTCTGTGTCTGATTACTGCCGTTGGTCGTGATTTCTTCCTCTGTTTGAAACCTTGGCTCGTGGAAAGCTTTCCCCACTGACACCGAGCAGGACACGCGGTCAGAAATGCGGGGGGAGCTGGGGCGCGGGTATGGGCGCCTCTGGTTTCGGCAGAGGTTTGTGCTGGGGCTGGCTGCGCCCGCGGTGCTGCGGCCGGGTCACCGGACCGCTCGGGGCTGAAAGCAGCCCGGGAGAAACGGGAAAGCGGAAACCGGCGGGGCGGGGGGGGGGGCCCGGAGCTGCGGCCGCTCCGGCCCGCGCGCCGCCGCTGGGGGGCGCTGTCGGCCTGGGCACGGCCCGGGGGTGGGGAACGGGGCCGGGGGGCCGAGGGGGTCGGGGCTCCTGCCCCGGGGGGGCTGTTCCCAGGGGATCGGCTCCTGTCCCGGGGGCTGTGGGGCCGGGGAATCGGGGCACCTGTCCTAGGAAACCTGTGCCCAGGGGATCGGGGCTTCTGTCCCGGGAGACCTGTACCCGGGCCGGGGGATCAGCTCTTTTCCCAGGGGACGTGTGCCCTGCTTACGTGTGGTTTTGGAGAAATGAGTCTTAGCTGTGCCATCGCCTCCTTGGTCCCTTTCTTGCCAGCTTTAGCCCTGGCGAAGGCTGAGGCAAGCCGTGTTATGTCGTTTGTACTGACAGCTGTGCTCTGCAGGTAGCTACTTGGGCATCGGTCTTTATGGCGCAGAATGGAGCTTTGCAGGGTAGAACGGGGGGATGTTTAGCTTTCAGAAGTGGATATAACACGGCAAGCGTAGCCCCTAACAGCTCTGGAGATGTACAGGGCAGAGGCGTGTGAGAGAGGCTCCTTCTGCCCTGCAAATGGAGGCTGTTGCTTCAAACCTGGCCCAAGCCAAAGGTAATGGGTGTTTTCACTGCGGAGACGCTGGCTGTTTCACAGGTGACAAGAAATTGATTTGGGATGTTTCCTGTCCTCAGTGGTCGCTTTCTTCACTGTGCCAGCAGTTAGAGGTGCCAGCCCTGTGACGTGGCACGCTTGGCAGGGGGATGCTGAACGATTACTCTCCCAGGACCTGCTGATGTGCGCACTGTCCCCGTCAGCAAGCACAGAGTCTGCTCAGCACATGCACGCACGTCTCTTCTCAGTGCTGACTTTATTTTTCCTTCTGCAGCCCTGTATAAAGACACAAACATCATCACTTTATTTCAGGGTTAGGAGCCAATGAATGGAGTTAATAAAGCCTGATGTCTGCAGAAGGCCAGGTCACGCTGCAGCCATTGCTGTGACAAGAAGAGGTGGCGTGCAGTGCTGGCAATTTGCCTTGCCACTGTACGTTTAGGTAGAGGTTTGGCATACCTGCTTCTTTCACAGTTTGCTACATCATGTGTTCTAGGAAGGTGCAGAACTGGAAGAACATACGATCTGTCCGCAGCAAGGGGCACGCATCTCTGTTTGGCCCCTTCCTCAGTAAATGGATTTGACACTGCTGGCATGGAGGGCCTGGGACCGTTTCAAAGTGAGCTGAAGAAGTGTTTGGGTTGCAGCCTGGCTGTTTTGTGCTTAGGATTTTGTCTGTTATACCCACAGCCTTTTGGGGTTTCATTCTGTGAATGGTTGTTCTTCGTGGTCTCTTGTACGTTGCATGTTTCTAGGCGTGCAGTGGCAGGAGAGTCCAAGCTGACCCAATGCTCTGCTTACCTGACAATATCAGGTCACTGCATTTGAGATTCCAATATGAAATGCAAAAAAAGAGACTGAACAAATGAACAGTTGTGTTGCTTTTCTGAAAAGCATCTGGACAGGACAAAGTGAGCTGAAGAGCCAAGTCTCTGCCATTTCTTCTCTGCCACTGGTTTCATTTGCCGTGGGTCTGTATTGATCTTGAATGTGATAGTACCATATGCAGCTTACTGCGCAGACTGTGAATTGGTAAGGTAAACAGGGCAAACGTGCTGTCAGTCTCTTGAGAAAGTGTTAATATTACACTGAGTTTGAGATTTTAATCACTCCTGTCAGGAAATGCTGAGTTAAGGTTCCCACAGTTGCTATTGCCTGCTGCCTGTGCTCTGCAGTAGATACTTCCTCGTGTTATCACGCGGCGTGCATGCACTAATAAAGAATACTCCATAGCTGCAGCTAAGATTAGGGAAGAGAGGTTTTCCCTTGGCAGAATAGTAATTGAATAATACTTCTCTCCAGATGTCTGGATACTTTAGCATCATTAAAGAATTAAATCTCCTAGCCTCTTTGTGAGAGGTCAGTCTTGTAGGGCCATCGAAAGTTTGGTTGGGCCACTCAAAAAGCTCTTAGGAAAGCTGAGGCCAGAGTCAAGATCTGCGCGTCGGCTGCAGGAACCTTCCTGATTCCCCCAGCCTGCTGATTTGGGACACAGGTGTTGCATTTGCCTGGCACTGGGTGCCCGTGAAGCAACAACCCCTTTGCAATAGCAGAGAAATTGTGGTGGAATCATTAGCTCACAAGTTCAGAGCAGGTTTTAACCTCTGTTTCTTTACACTGGCTTTATCTTCAGCAGCAGGGAGTACGGACAGTTGTTGTGGGGTTGCTGAAGGTTGAAGAACAACAAGGTTTCCACAAGTGAGTGGTAAATACCACCAGGAGGTCTACCAAAAAAAAAAAAAAAAGTGAGGACAAAGCTCTGTCAATATGCTGAATATAGAGGGTTTCTTACTTTTGTGTTTCTTCTATATGGCCTACTGTGCTCTTCTTGGAAGCTTGTTGTATGTTCACGTGTCACTCTGTGCTGGTAATGGGTGCATGTACCAGGGGACAGAGCAGCGATGTCGGAGCTGTAAGCAGCGCGTATCTTTGGGTGCTTGTTTGTATCTTCTTTCAGATGAGTAGTGCTGATCTCCTTTGGACCTCTGCATCATCTTCCATCTCCCAAGTCGTAGAAAATCAGATGAGGGGAACGGTCCTCTGCGGCTGGATGAGGGCACTGTCCGCTCAAAGCAGAGGAGGTTGAGAGCTGTCCTGCTTTTTTTCCTCTAGGTCAGGATTCAGCTAGCTGGAAACTTATCCAGCAATGCCTGGTGGGGACCATCTTCACAGCTTGCTCTGATTGGTTTCTTTCTGAGATGTGACATGTCTAAGGATTCTTACCTTTTGTCTTATTCAGTTCTTCTGGCCTGCTTGGTTTTATTTGACTTTGGCTGCTTCACCTATGCACCATGATGCTGCGTCCACTTACACTTCTGCTGCCCAGTCAGGGTCCAAGGCTGGAGAAAGCACTTTAGGGAATGCCTGTGCGTCCAGGAGTGCTGGGGAGTCCTCAGGGCTGCCGAAGTCACTGCCTTGACAAAGGCCGTGTGTCCTTAGTGAAAAGGGTCACCGTCCTAGCCAGCTCCTGCATGTTTCACATCTGTTTTTCCTTGGTGGTGTTTGTTGCTTCTGCTCTGCGCGCTTGTTCCTCTTGGGCAGCAGCCGCTCGGGTGGCTGGGCTGGCTCCTTCTCCTGGCTGGTTTCAGTGGGGGCAGTTTTTCATCTGGGGGAGCGGTCTGTTGGGTTCTGCGTCTGGAGAGGGGTGTTTCTAGGGAGCAGAGGGATGTTTGGTAGCAGTTCTGGTGCAGGTTTCTTGGCCATTTTGTTCTGTCAGCCTGTGCTTTGCTTGGACCAGTGGCACACGGGAGCGGTAGTGCCCTGTGTTCAGAGTTGGGGTTGCCTTTTTGCAGCTCCCTGCGGTCCTTCGGAGCACCTGGTTTGTTAAAAGGCCGTTGTGGTGTGCGGTGGGCATCGGTGAGCCGCGTCCAACTTTGCTTGTGCGCGTGTACCATAGAGGCAGCCCTGTCTACTGAGAGCGGCTCCCTTCGCTCTCAGCTCTTTTCTCACCTTGTAACTCTTTTGCGTTACACGTGACTAGAAAGAAGTGACAGGCAGAAGTGGAAATAATGTATTGCTGTAACGATGGTTTTTTTTCCATAGAGATGCATGGATAAGAGGCTGTTTGGGAACTCACTGGGGTGGCTGCCCCCGGGTCTGCTGCTGGGCTGGTGGGAGCATTGCTCCGCACTGCCAGCGTGGCTGGGTGCCTTTTCTCAGGACAGAGAGATATTGATCTTTCCTGTGCAGGCTCTTCTGAATAATCCCTGCTGGCTGAAGTACCAGGCTCCCTCATTTGCTACCTCCATGGTGTCAGGTGGGCAAAGTGCTCAGAATAGTCCTTTTCTAGGAGCCTCTGACGTGGAAAAGAAGGCGCTGAGGCTGTGCTCCTTGTTGAGATGGGCAGTATGAACGTGCAGGCATGCCTGCCTTCCACCCGTTGCTGGGACATGACTCCCTGAAAGGCTCACTGTGCAGGCTGCCCACGATGCCCCAAAAGCCTGTGCTGACTCTCGCATGCTGTTAGGGTTGTTTTTTTTACCGAACGCTGTATGCGTGCGCAGAGAGTGGAGGGAGTGGAAACCGCTGGACCGGCAGTGCCCGAAGGTGGCCAGCGGGCTGTCTGCAGAAGCCATTTCTCACGCCTGTTAAACATCTGAGCCACACCAGACCCGTGGTGTAGGTGTGTCCCCAAAGGGAGGGGACACACAAGGGAGTGTCCCCTCGGTTTTTCTCAGTGCGCCAGCTGGTAGCGGGACATACACAAGGTCTCAGAGCAAGGCCTTGGGTCGGGCTGCCACTGGCGCCTTGGCACGGGAAGGCGGCTTGTTTGAAATCAGAAAGGTTGTCGCCTCTACGCTTAGGTGCTCTCTAGTGTTTGACATGAGTGATCCCATCTGTGGTCTGCTGCGTTATGGTCTGCCCTTGCTGTCAGGGGAAGGCAGTGCTTCCCCTCCAGCCTGCTGCTCCTTGCTGTATTTGATCCACTCCTTTGCAGTGCTGCGAGCCTCCGCTGAGCCTCCCCTGCGGCACAAAAATGAGCAGAGACGCGCTCTGGGGTGGGAATGCTAGGCATGAGCAATCAGTTACAGGCTCCCCCTCCTGAGTTCTCTCCTTTCTCCACCACCCACATGGAAAAGCAGCACGAGATGTTGCATCCTTAATTGTTGTGCCTGAAGCGGGACTTGTGAGGGAGAAGCTTGGAGTTCCCTCTGTCCTGCCCAGGCAGCCTCCTTTCCTCACCGCTGCAAGCTTGCAGGAAGCTGTTGGGTTTGGTTACTCATTCGTGGAGGTCAGCACTAGGTCTGGGTTTTTTTTTCCTCTGTGTTTAGGAAACGGTTTACAAACTTGTTTTGAGCATGGGGAAGCTGGTGGCGTGCGAAAGAGACTTCTCAGCCTCGTTACTGCTGGACTCACGTTAATTCTCTGCCCTACCTCTTTTTCTGTAATCTCTTTCTTGGTTGGCAGCATGAGTATTTCTGAGTGCTTTCCACAGCCTGCGACCCCTCCGCCTCCTAATATGACCTCGGTCACCAAACCACCTTGGGCCTTTATTTTTACTCTAGCCATTTTGTTTCGCGTGGTGAGGTTGGTTTCTTTCGCCTAGCAGTGAGAAGACTTCTCTGCGGAGGAAGTAAAGGAGTGCCAGGCTGCAGTTGAAACTGGTTAAACACTAAAACCACACTCCTAGCCTCTCTGGGTTTGAGACGTGACATTCAGCCATGCAGCTTAGCACTGGCTTTTTTTGCCTGCCAGTTGTGCACCCTCCTCTGTTGCACTTAAACTTTTTTTTTTTTTTAATAAACTGTTTTTTACGTAAAAATGCTGGTAAAAACCTTCCCAGCTGCAGTTCCCGCGTTAGCGATCCAACCAGAGATGCTGTTGCACCTTGCCTGGCCTCGTGATCCTCCGTGGATGCTCAGTGCTGCTCTGCTAAAGCTCCTGGAGCTCGGCAGAGCTCTCAGAGCCTGGTTACTGATTTAGCCTGTGTGCGCATGTTGTGTAGAACCCACATGTTGCTTTCCAGTGCAACCTGACCTTTTGTCACTACCCAGAAAGTGAAGGCTAAACTATCAGTAAGAGTTTCCAGAAGTTGGTGTTGATTTTTTTTTTCCTTTTGTTTTTAGACTGTGTTGGTGGTTTTATTTAACTGTGAAGAACAAGGCAGGGGCTAATGTTACTTGAACGGGAGAGACAGCGACGTGTTCTCTTTCTGGTAACAGGCATCTGGTGCTAATGTGTGTAGCAGTATCGTGGTGGATCAGAGGTGGGAGCACTACGAGGACATCAGTGACTGATGCCTGTGTGAGGGGCTCTGCTCTATCCCAGTGCTCAGAGAGGCTGCGGTGAGGGGAGAGAGACTTCAGCTTCCAACAAGCTTCTCATACTCTAAAACCAAGTACAATCATCCAGAAACCGCCTTTCCCTGTCAGTCACTCTTTCCTCATTTCCTCTCCTGCCTGTGCTGATCAGCCAGGGATTTGTGTGTAACCGAACCCCCTCCTGCTGCTGCACGTTAGTCCTTTCTCGTGGCAGCGGATTTGATGATCCAGGCACTGCAGAGTGGTGTTGGGAGGGAGAGTTTGCACTTCAGACGTGAATCCTGCCAGAATTGGCAGTACGAGTAAAGGAAGTAAAATGCCTAATAGCAGGGTTGGGAAATTTCCCAGAGCAGGGTGAAGGCTGTAGACAGTGATTTCTCTTGAGCTTTTCTGCTTTGTTAGTCTGACCTTGATCTTTGTCTGCAGTTGGCCCAAGCCAACTTTTTCGGCTGTCTGTTGTACACTTTATGGGATGGGCACCTCGTATTCCACAGCCAAACCTCTTAATTCTGCCATGGGGAATGTTTATTTCTCCTCAAAGTTGAATGAGCCATTTCCAGACAGGCTTCGTATCCACTGTGGAGGTGGGTATTAGGAAAGAAACTTCCTTCCGGAGGATCAGGGAGTGGAACCTGCTGGAATCTGTGTCATTTCCTCTGTCCTTGGCTCTACTCTTCCTCCCTGGCAGATTTTGTCGCTGCATAATTCAGAGTGGAGAGGGAGATGCCTTCGTGCCCTGTGTGATACTGCCCAGGTAGAAGTGAAGGCTCCACAGTTGCTCCAGGAATGCAGCTGAGTGGACAGCCACCTCCAGGCGGTGGGAGCCCAGGGCACAGGCTGGCCGTTGAGCGGCTCCCGTTATCCCGGCTGGGGAGCGTGGCTGGGGGAGCGGGAACGTGAGGATTGCGTGCAGTAATGCTGTCATCCTGCTGGAAGGCTCTGCCTCTGCTCAGCCTGTTGTCCAAATGTCTTCTCTGTTGGCCGGACTCCACCCTAAGCCTTGCAGGGTTCAACCTTCACCTTTCTTAATTTCTCACATTCTCTCTCTCCTTCGTGCTTTAACCCCACAGATAATCTGTTGCGGGGTAGTGAAGAAGGCTGACAACGCCCGGCGCTACATTTACAGATCGCTTGTGACCAGAACTCATCACACATTTCTTGGTGTCAGTTTTCTATCACAGGAAGAGGATGCTGTTTACTCCTGGCAGACAGCGTGTGTTTGAGTATAAGCTGCTCTTTGCTGGTTGGGGCTGCTGCGGTGCAGAGCACGTGGCCTCTGCCTTACCTGCTGGACAAAGAAGGGCTCTGCCTGGTCATCTCCCTCTGAGTGCTTAACCAGGTGCAGCCTTGAAGAGCTGAGCTTGTATCCTAAACGACCTGCAGCACCAGAGCGAGTTTGTGAAAGGTTTTATGTTGAAAGTTAACTTGATATCTCAGCTGAGGACTCTCTGGCATGTTTGCATAGATTCGTAGAGTTTATGGCCAGCAGGGACCATTAGATCATCTAGTCTGATCTCCTGTATATCACAGGTCCTTAAATTTCACCCTGCTACTCCTGTATGAAGCCAAATAACTTGTGTTTGGCGAAAGCAAAGCTTCCAGAAAGACATCCAGTCTGGAGACTCCACCCTTTTCCTGGGGAGTCGATGCCAGTGATAATTGTACTGGTTCTGAAACACTTCTACCCTCTTTCCAGAGTGAACGTTTCCAGTTTCTGTGCTTTGCTGTTCTGCGGGTGTAAAGAGCCCCTAAGTACCATGGAGGCACTTTGCACCCTGCAATCGAATCGCCTCCCAGTCTTTTTTGATACACTAAACAGATCGAGCTGTTGAAGTTTTTGACTGCAAGACATCATTTCTAGCCTTTGAATTACTTTTATGGCTGTTTTTTGGACCCTTTCCAATTTCTCAGCATCCTTTTAAAAATAAGGGCACTACAACTGGATGCAGTACTTCGGCGTCAGCCTCGCCAGCGCCGTATGTAGCTGTGCGTGGGCTGTCCAGTGCCTGCTTGTGCATCTGAGGGACGCGTTAACCCCTTTTAGCGGACCTTGCTGCTCCAGTCCCTAGAGCCTTTCTGGAGAAGCTGCCTTGGGCATGGTCTCCTGGAGACTTGATGTGACATGATCCCAGATGTGCAACATGACATTTGATCTTGGAAACCCCCAGATTTTGAAGCGATTATAATAACCTTGTGTGAATGCGCTTCAGCCATCGTTACTTACTGCTCCATTCGCCTGGGTGTCGCAGGCAGTTTGACAGCAGAATTTGCTTTCAGGTCATTGATTAAAAACCTGGCTGATGAGTCTTGTCAAAACCTCTTTCCACCCAGTTCAGTGAGGGTCCCTGGAGACCACTGGTTTTTAAGAGGTTACTTAATCAGTTTTTAATCTATTTAATTGTAATTTTTTTTCCAAGAATGTTGCATGTTACTAATTCATAGAAACCAAACGTAGATACAAGCTTGGTTGAAAAGGAAATAGAATATTTATATGCACGTTATTTGACCTGTTTTCCTTAAATTGAAAGTTCTACTAGTAAATTCGTTATTAAATAATGTTAATTTATTGGTCAGGTATTTGTTTTGGAGCCAGTGAAGTCACCACTGCTTGATTTTTACGTTACTAAAAGTACATTACTAATGCACAATTTTCTTGCTTGTGTTTCTCATCTCACCTGCTCCATGCAGTGATGAAGGGAAATATCAAAAGCTCCTTGGTTTTGCTGGGGGCCTTCCTAAATGGGTCTTTTTCTCTTGCTGGGTTGCTGACATGCAGCTCTTACAGCCATGAGATGTGTCCTGGAGCTGTAGCTGCTGCAGTCCAGAAGATCAGGAAGCCGCAGGAGTGTCTCAGGGTCTTTTTCCCTGGAAACTAATTTTGTGTGTCTGAAGTCCACAAGACATCAGGGTTCTCTCTTTCTTCCATGTCGTAGCAAACTGGGTTTTACATGTGTGCAGTGTCTGATGTTAAGTGTCAGGATTCTCACTGGAATTGCTTGTAATGCTACAGAAATTAACCTGGTTCAGCGCAGGACATTGCAACTGCTAAACTGAAACCTGCACTAGAACCCGTGGCAAGAAGAAGCCAAGGTGAGCTCTGTATCCATTTGTGGTTGCAGGTGGTATGTGAAGAGGAGTGATTAGAGTAATTAGCCCAGCTGGAATTTGCCCGCAGCTCTGTGGCCACCTTGTAAATACTGCAGAAGTGCCTGACAGCCTTAATAGCCCTTTTGTCTTTTCTCCTTTATATAGGTAGCCATTTGCACAGAACACTTCCCACCACCACTTTGTTGCGATTGCACCTGTAACAGTAAAAAGCTCCTCCTGGTATCTTGCCAGTCGAGCCCGCTGCAGCGTCGTGGGCTTTGCAGGAAGCTCTGTATCAGTGCTTGCTGTTGTTTCAGCAAGATACTGCTGTGGAAAACACCAGCCAGAGCTGTGCCTTTCAGGTTTGCGATGGTGTGGGATAAAGGCTCAGGCTCGTATTTGGAAGGCCGTCTTCGGGGGAGATAGCAGGCTTGCTGCTGCTGTTGGGCTGTGTGGTGTAAAGCTCTGAAGGAGCTGCCTGCGAAAGAGAGGGATAATCTTAATATTTAACATGGTACATCTAGCCCTTGAGCTGGGAGTGAGAATATGGCATGATTTGGGTGCCTGGATGTTGTTTCACAGAGTTCTCAGCAAGGAAGCTGTGCCTGGAAAAGCCTGACTGCCCCAGAAACCCTGAAAATATTTGGGTTGAGTGTGGTACGTGTTTTGGAGTGGAGTTGTGTGGCTCTGTGGTCTGTATCCCAAGCCCTTGTCGCAGAGGAGACCTCCAGACTCAGGAGAACGTCCCGCTGGGCTCCAGTCCCTTCCACTCCGGTGGAGGCAGCGCATTTGTTATAGGCAGTTTTGCATCTGGTCTCGTGATTAATGGACTTGTCTTTTGCAGCCTATTTTGACTCTGACACCACTTTCTGCTCCACAGATGCTTTGCTGATGTTGAAGAAAGTTTGCCTCGCTTGATAAAGACCAGATCCTGAAATTTACTTCCAAACCTGAAGTAACAATTTTTAACTTGAAATGCTTTTTCCCCAGGAGTCGCCGCTCCAGAATCCTTCCCTTATTTGGTGCCTCCTTCACAGCTAGGACTGATGCTCAGGTGCCAAAGCTCTGTGTGCTCCTCGCAGTGAGCCAAGTGGGTCGGTGCTGGGTTCGAGCATGGCAGCTCTGCTTCCCGGCCTGGTTCGTGGCGCTCCTTTTCCTGCACACCCCGGTGGCATTTCCATTGTTTCTGTGCTGGGGTGGGGAAGGCATTTTCAACCCTTTTTGGTCAGTGCACAGTCTCTTGAGGTTGAGTCTTGCTTTCTTCTTTGCTGGCTCAAGACACGACAAACCTTTCCTGAAGCTGTCTGACCGCCTCTGTTCTGTGTGTTGTCAGGACGTACTCCTCGTGGCCTCTCGGTGATTTGAGCTGGCTGTTCCAGGACCGTTGCTATCTCTACACTTAGCCGCTCTGCGAGAAGTTGTTAGTCACTGTTGATTTCTTCCATGGTAACAAATCCAGTTTGGTTGGCGGTGCGGTGTGTGAATGCTCCCCGAGCAGCAGTGGACTGCTTCCTCTGGTGAGGTTGCCTCTTCCCAGGTGGATTTAGTCTGTCTGCACATGCTGACTCATGACAGCCAAAACAGCTGTTTTCAGCTTCAGGCACTACTGTGTGCAGGGACCCCTTCTTGACAGCTGGTTTGTTTTTGTAACTAATGCCTTCACTATATGCTCATAACTTCCATATCTGTGATGCCCACTTTTCAACTGGAAGGGCCAAAATCCATTTTTTGACATAGTTTTCTTGTTGTATAAGCCTTACTTCACGGGCTTTTCCCAAGCGACCAACTGGGACCAGCCAGATTTGCTTCCCTGGCCCAAGGAGCAAAGGTGCCCCCAAAGGGCAGCGATGCAAGTGCTCAGGGAGCCCTGTCTTCCCCTGGCATCCTGGCGTCGGTACAGGGACCATTTTCAGGAAAGCTTTGGAGGTGGCCACCCTTGGACTGCAGTGAGTGAGATGGAGGCAAGGAGTTGTTGTGGGCCTTATGCTAGCACCATAAGGGCAGCGAGCACGCTCGCGGGGCCGTGGGGAAGTGTTCCTCTCCGCCGTGTGAATGCAGAACAGCAGGTGACAGACTTCCTCCTCCCTGCCCTGCAGCCTGGCCGCTCGGTGGAAGTCACTGTTTCCCTCTCGCCGTGAGAAGCGGAGTTGGATGGGAGGAGCAGGGAGGGCTCCCGGAGACTGAGGGGCAGGTGACTCACTAGAGAAAGAGTCATTCAGAGAAAAGCCCAGTCAAAGCAGCCCGTGGCCTTAGCGTGAACTCGGAGATGAAAGGTCCAAAGTTAAGTGATGAGCTCATCAAAACCTTGAGGCTGTGGGAGAAAAAAGTGGCGAGAGAAGTGTGAGAGGTGCCTGCTTGAGATGCCACAGCGCTGGGGCACACAGGTCTCTGCCTGGGCTTGCTAAGTTCGTGCTTAAGTTGGCAAGAGGTATGCAACATGCTTCTTTCCTAGAGGCAGGTATCCTGCTTCCTTTAAAAGTAAAAAAAAAACCACATATTATACATTCACATGTCTGTGTCCCAGTTCAGCACTGGTTCCTGTGGAGTGCGACTGGTTAGTCCTTGGGATTGCGAGTGAAAAGGCTGGGTGTGAGACTTGCTCTGAGAAGATGGGGGCGAAGCTGAGGTCCTGACAAGCCCTCCTGGAGCTGGGTGTCTCTGGGGGAGCACTTGGGGCACATCCCCGCAGGACGCGGGCGTCACTTTCCATTCGAGGTGGGGAGTTTTGGTACTCCCGCGCTGCCAGTAAAGTGGTGCGAGGATTGCAGGGCGAGTGTTCCCGGGGCTGTGGGTGAACGTGGGCCTTCGAGAAAAACTTCTACCCCAATTTCTTCTTTCCCCCACGTGCAGCCTGCTGATTGCAGCGTTGCGCCAGGCTTTCCAGTAGAGATGGGTCAGGCCACGAGCTCCTGCCCTTTTCCGTATCCTTCATCAGAGAGCATGAGCACGGACCCCCCTCCTGCAGCTCCTGCA
The DNA here is from genome assembly GCF_030867145.1 of Opisthocomus hoazin. Taxonomy (NCBI): domain Eukaryota; kingdom Metazoa; phylum Chordata; class Aves; order Opisthocomiformes; family Opisthocomidae; genus Opisthocomus; species Opisthocomus hoazin. Next base: position 11,730,131 of record NC_134433.1, on the reverse strand, counting down.
GGCAGCAGCAGCCCGTGGGCATGCTGTGGGGCAGAGCTCTGCCCGCCGCCCCACCAAGGCTCTTGCACCTCAGCTGGGGGCTCAGACATGTTGGGCTGTGTCTCTGTCAGGGTGTCTGATCGCAGCTGGAGCCACAGAGCCTGTCACAAACCAGCTTTCGACCTCCACACGCAGTTGCCTGAAAAAAAAGGACGTGTTAACGGTTTCAAGCTCTGAGCTGCCCTGGTGTCCTGAGGAGGATGGAGGAGAAGCAGCTATATCCAGACTTCACTGGCAGAGCGAATAAGGGCTTTGCTGTGCTGTCCCAGTATTCCCCAGTCTCTTCTGGGTTTCATCTGCAGAGTCAATAAAATGGTGGCAAATGAAGTCAAGTTCCAGTGGAAAGGGCTCTTTAGGGCAGCAGTAAAATAGTGAGTAAGCAAGAACCCCGTGCTGCGGGGGCCAGTTTAATTGGTCTGGCTTGTTTTATGAGACAGGTTTTATGTTTAAACTCGCACATGGCCCAGGAGCGACTCTGCAGCAGGGCATCATTCTCCTGCATGGGTCCTCCGGGAACGCAGCCGGGTTAATTACACCTAACCCAGCAATCGCACCTCGCGGAGCCGCTGGCATAAGTCATGGCGTGAGCTGAGGGGTTCCACAAACGCGGGTGGCAGGCAGCAACAGAGCTAGGGCTGCCCATGATAACCGTCCCCTGCAGCCAGGCCTGCTGGGGGTCTTGGTGCTGCCTGGGGCCATTGGCCCGTGGCCATCTTGCACCCTCTCACGTGTGCCCAGCTCTTGGCTGGGCATTGCCACAGCTCTGCCTGGTAACCTCATCCTCCCTCTGCGCGTCTGATCCGCCCCGTGAATGGAAGTGGTTTCCCTGACCTTAACAGAGGCGTTCAAGAAATGAAAATCTTGGGCGAACGGCAGCGGAGCGGTGGTGCTCGGACTGAGTTGCTCCTGGTCAGCATCTCGCCGCGCGGTGCTCGGAGCCTGGCTTTTCTCACCGTGCTGAGGCTGTGCAGGTGCGTGGGCGCGAGAGGAAAGCCTCTGGCTGTGGAGAAGGTGAGAGCGGGGCCAGTCCACTCCTGGCTGACACAGCCACCTCCAGGGCCTGGCACAGGGACGACTTACCCACCCACGGCCTTCTTCAAAGCCCTTGAGATAATGACTGGGAAAGCCCGGAGCTCTGCTGAGCTAGCAGAGGTGGCTTAGAGCAGTCCTAAGTAATGAATCAAGTCGGGTTTTGATGGTACCGGACCTAAGCGGGACAGGAAGGTGCCATCACGCCATGTGCTGCCGCCAGCTCCCCCTGTATCTCCTTAGCTCCATGTTGCTCTGCTCAGCATCGCTGCTCCAGGCTTTCAGGGGCTTTTCTGATAGATCTGAGCACCGGCTCCTTTGCTGTAGTTGCTTAAGGCTGGAGTTAAGTGAAGGGGCACAGCCTCACCCCAGTGCCCCTCACAAATGAGCACTCCTCGCTTTGCTCCTGCACTCGCTGTGTTGGCTTTTCTACGGGAAAACATTGCCGAGAACATCCCACTCCCTCTCCACCTCGACCAGAGGCTGCTCCCAGCCTCCACCGCCGTCACGGAGCACTAGACAAGTTGCTTCTGTTGGTTAATTTTTGGGTTGGTGGTTTGGTTTTTGTTTTTCCCTGTTGATGGGAAGCACTGGTGGGATGGGCTGCCTTTGGAGACTGCTTTTGCCCAACCCGTTGGGCCGCGCTGTGTTGGGAGCTGGCAGGGCACGGAGGAGCGGTGCTGGGTGCCGGTGCTGCGAGGGAGCGCGGGGCTCAGCAGAGGGTGCTGTGTCTCCACCGCCTCTCCCTGCTCCAGCTGTTTGGCACTTGCCCGTGCCTGTGTGCATTGTGTTTGTAAGAGTTTGGGCATGTCCATTTGGTTCCCATCTCCAGTGCCACCCCCAGCATCCAAGGCCAGGTTCTTCTGTCACTGGGGACGTTCTTAATTCACAGGAAATCGGAGAGAGTTTAATTGTTTTCTCCTTCTTTCTCCTTTTTTTTTTTTTCCCATGCAGCTGAACAAAAGGTTCATCCTCAGTTTTCTCCATGCCCATGGGAAGCTGTTTACCAGGATTGGGTAAGTGTGCAGGATGTTTATTTTATTTTCCTACATTACAAGTCTTTTTGGAATTTAATATTGTTAGCAACTAAGCTGTGTTTGGAGCTGAGGGCACAGGGTGTGAATTGTTGCAGGCCTAGCCTCCTGGTTCTTATTCTCCTTACCCGCCCTCTGATCCACACTGGTTAGTGTTTGGCTTTTGCTTCCCCACCTCAAGGCCCGGTACTGCCTGCGCTCCGGGACCCTCTGGCAGAGGCTGAGCCTGGATGGCTGATACGCACACAGGAGGAACTAGAGGCTATTTTCTCACTCTCCCATCACCTAACCATGCTCCCTTCTTTTTAATTTCTGGTTTTACCCCCCCTCTTCTATTCCCCTCTGCTCTCAGCCAGCGGAGAGGTGGCTCTGGGGGGCTCTCGGTGGCTGCTGCCTGCAAGGAGCACAAAGCCGTCAAGGCAGAACCACGCGGTGGCTGAAAGCAGCCGTCCGGAGCGTGTCGAAACAAGTCTTGCCCTTCATCTCCTCGCTGCCATTTCAGTGAAAGCCTCGTAGCTGAGAGCTGCCCTGGCTGTGGGAACTGGTTTACACAAAGTGCCCTTGGCAACGTCTGTCAGAAGCTGGTTTCAAGTGACTGAACAGCTACTCTTGAAGCAAAGCAAGCCTGACTCAAGCCTGGGCTGTGATCCCAGCCTGGGGGACATCATTCTGACCCAGAGAGCAGAGCTCAGCCTTGCAGCTGGTGGGCTTCCCATGGAGCTGGCCCTGCTGCAGGTCCTGCCCGGCCCTTGCTGTCAGGTGATGAGGCGGCTGTTGTAGAGAGACCTCGCGTGGGTCCAGGCAGTCTGTGGCAGTGGTGGTCTCTGCTTGAGCCTGCTGGTGCCTCCTAAGCAGATGTAGTCTCATGAGCCCTTTTGGCTCCTTCAGTCTCTTGTGGAACCAACGGCTACAAGTTACAGGGCTGAGGGACCTTTTCTAGGCCACTGAGGTAGAGGTAGTGTGGATGTGACGTGGCATCTTGTCCCTGCAGTTGTTTTTTTGACCCAGATGTATCATTCTCTGCCTCTGGGCCTGTCCCCTTCCCCTCCTGGAACGAGGAAGCGCAGTAGTGCAGGACACAGCACTGATCCTGCCATGCAGCCTGAAACCTCGGCGTTTGCTCCATCCAGCACGCTTTCTGCGGTGACCAGTCAGGAGTGGCACCTGCTTGACTTTGGACCCTTCATAAAGCAATGGGAAGTAGGAGGCGTGCTGGCCAGTTTTTTTGAGATCTGGTTGTCTGAGGGCGAGGGGGAGAGCAATCTGCTCGCTGCTGGTGCTGTTGCTCTCTTCCTGAGTCAGAAGATACTGATTATCAAGTTGCGGGCAGCAGGCTGGCCTGCACTGAGGAAGCAGAACTGGATGTCCTCCTGCCTGCAGGAGAAGAGGAGGAAAGCTGTGAGAGCCCACGAAAGGTTTGGTAACTGCAGCATGTCTGTGCCGGAGGGCAGAGCGTCCGGGGAGCTGCTGGTCCTCAGCTCTGCGGGGCCGTGCTCGCGGCCGAGCTCCGGTTGAACGCGTGCCAGCGAGGGGATTAATGGGGATGTTGCAGAGATTGCTTGCACATTTGGCTCCTGAGACTTTTGTGAAATTAAGATGCAGTGTTTGAGGCGGTTGCTTCCCAGGACAGTCATTTAGAAAACCCAAGTATGTTTAATGGTAGAAGATCCCCTGAAGTACTTAGAAGGGAACTAGAAAGTAATACCATGACACAGGAAGAGAAAATCGTCCAGCCCTGCTAAACAGCTTCCGCACTTGAAATAGGTAAAAGGTGAGGAATAACCGAGTCCTCTTTGGGCAGGATCTTCAGTGATTTATCCGTAAAAAGTACGGAAAAGATGATGTTGCCCTAATTGGACTCTTTTTCTCCTAAAACCACAGGTAAGCAATTTATTAAAAGCTTCCGCTCTGCTCCTGACCTGCTGGTTCTGAGCTCAGTGGGGTTACTGCGTGCTGTTCCAGATGTGCTGCAGTATCAAAGCACAGCTGGCAGGGCTGAGGAAGCCCTCGCTCCTTCTTGTTGTTATTCCGTGGCAGTAACCTTCATCTACTCGCTAACAACCTGTCCAGCAAAGGGCTCCTCCATCCCCGGTGTGCTGTCTGCCCTAGGAGGATGTTGCTGGATACGCTGGATGTGGGCTGAGATTTCTCAAAATTAGAAAGTCTTTAGAAGCAATCAGTTTGCTCTCATTCCCTGGCTGCGCCCCAAATCCAGGGAAGTTGCCTCTTCCAGGGGGAGCGGTGCTTTTGTACCGGGAGAGCTGCTCCATTCTGCACAGCTACAAAGTACAAGGGGCCTGTTTGTTGCAGCCCGTGTTTGTGGGAAGGTAAGAGAGACTTTGAACGGCTCCAGCACATGGTGCCCGGGGAGAGGGTGCCCCTGCTGCTAGGCAGAAATGGGTGTTGAAAGGCATCTGTGAAATATGGTTAAGAAGAGAGCCATTGCTATCTTTAAAAATAGAGCCGGTTACTGTCCCGAAAGTCTGTTGGGGAAGCCCAGCAGAATTGCCCATGTGGGTTACCAGAAGTGGCTTGTTAATCCAGCCTGTAGCGTGCTGATACCACGAGATCTGAATCTCTCAGGGGAAGACAGAGGAAATTGCTATGGAGGCCCCTGAGGTTGCCTGCCCCGGCTCCAGATGCCTCGCCCACTGCGGATTTTGGCTCCCTCGCTCCGGTGTGGGCACACTGGTACGGTGTCGCTGATATCTGGAGCGGACGCTTGCTGCGAGAGAGATACTCCTTGGTGGATCTAGCTGTGGCTTTTTCTAGTGTAGGGGCAAGAAGTAACACAGCAAGCTCAGCAGAAGAGGTGACGGGACAGGAGGACCCTCCCCCTCCACCCCCCAAGTAGTTTGCAAGGGTTTTGGCAGGTTCTTGGTTATAAGGTTGTCTTCATGGGATACCAGGTGAGGACTCTCTTTGGGAGGGCAGTTATGAGCAACCACGTCTCAGTCATTTTTGTGAGTTGACTCTGCTCTTCTTTGCAATCGGTTTGTTTTCTGACCCCGCTTCAGTTTGGAGGTTGCTGAGGATCCAGCAGTTCTGATAAGTAACCTCAGCTAATTCCCTTAGCGATGCCAGATGAGGAGAGGGATAGATGTGTCAGATTCCCGTGGGCGCTTGTGAGCGGTGTTGAAAGCGCGCCCCATCCCCGGCCGTGGCACTGCAGCCGCTGGCTGCTGTGTCCTGATGAGCGACAGCAGCTCTGCGTGCTGCAGGGACCAGCTCCAGCTTTGACGTTTCCAGCAGCCAGACGAGGCCAGTCGTTAGTCTGCGAGTCCCTGTCCTGTGGGGCTCTTAAGTGATGAAGTTTAGGGGCTCAATCACAGTGCTGAGGAGTGTGTAGCCTGGGGGGACAGGGCTGGCAGCCATGGAATCCGACCGCGCAGCGAGGAGCCCGGGGACAGGCACTGTTCTGGAGGAAGCGCGCTCTGGCCGGCATTCAATGCACTGGAATTGCCACATCTGCAATGTGGCACCAGTGTGTGCAGTTTGCTGCAGCCTTGGTTTCTCGGGAGTCCCATGGGCTGCTCCTGGTCCAAGTGAGCTGCTGGCCTCTTGGCACCCCTCCCAGATTGGTAGAAGTCAGTAGAAAAAAATGGTTGGTCAGAAATGACTCATAAAGGCCGTGTTTTCCTGCCAAAGGAATGCTGCCTGTTGGTCCCAGAGCAATCCCTTGCTCCCCTCTCTAAGGAAGGCTTCGACTGCCCCCGGCACAGCCTGCACCTTCATTCTCCACAGCTTCTGGATGGGAGACGGCACCCCACGGGGTCCCCCTTCCCTGGGAGACAGCACCCCGGGGGGGTCCCCCTTCCCTGGGAGACATGACACCGAGTAAGCTGTGCCGACTGACTGCCCTGTGCCCCGGGGCGTAGCCTGCGCTCTACAGACTCTTTCTCTGTCTGCAGGATGGAGACTTTCCCTGCGGTGGCCGAGGAGGTCCTGAGGGAGTTCCAGGTCCTGCTGCAGCACAGCCCCCCTCCCATCGGAAGCACCCGCATGCTCCAGCTTGTGGCAATCAACATGTTTGCAGTGTACAACTCCCAGCCCAAAGGTACCACGTGCTGCTTTAGGGGAACCGGGCTGGGGGTCAGCCGCTCTTTGTGTGGCCGAGTTGCTGGTGGAGAAGAGTCAGGGGGCCTCACCAGCTGAAGACAGATGGGGAAGCGGAGCGTTGGTTGGATGCCTGGGGGTGTTGGCGTGTGTAGGGACAGCAAAGAGACGGTGTCTGGGCCTCCGTGGAGCTGGATGAAGCATCTAAGGAGTGAGGTGGCATCACATCTCCTTGGAGCCTGAGTCATTGAGCACAGAAGCAAGGCGCTGCTTGATGGCTCTGCCTTCCCAGCGTTTAGCTTGGGCTGTGCTCGATGCCCACGCTGGCACCAGAAGGGCTGGGAGGATCTCGAAGGGCCTTGACTGTGGGGAGAGCGGCATTACCTGTGACTGCTTGTGTCCGTGCAGGCAGTTGGGCGATGCAATGGGAGGGAGATGGTGCTCTCTGAAAGGCCAGGCTGGAGGCTATTCCCTGTATTAAGACACCTAGAGATCTGGTACTACTCCTCCCCTCCCCTCCTCCGTCCACCCGAGAGGCCGTTATTGGGTTTAAGGTGTTGGTCAGCAGAGATGCCACCAAACCAGAGTCTCTTCCACTGGGTTTGAAATGGTGCTTCCCCGGGACGTGTTTTTCCCCTCGACACGCACAGCGGCAGGTGCCCAGGTCTGCCTGAGCCGCCCGTTTGGGAGCAGGGACGGGGCTGCGCTCCCTTGGGTGGGAGGAAGCAGCGTTTCGCGTGCCGATGGCTTGGGATTTAGATCCCAAAGACGGTGGCCTCCAGCTGATGGATTTCAGTCAGAGCCATCGTGTGGGCGAGCGGGCTGAGCCCCAGAGAGCCGCTGCTGGAAGATTTCTCCCTTGTGAGCCAGTTGGCCGCTTGTCAGACCGGTGGTTGGTGGCCGAGGCCAGCTGATGGAGCGACCCGGCATCTGCCGGGGGGCTGGGAAGCGGCTCCCGTGTGCTGTGCCTGCTGCCGGGCCGGCCTCGCAGCACCCTCCTCTCCCCGGGGAAGCTCTGGGGGAGCTGTCAGTGCTGCTGGCGGGGCAGCCTTGTCCTCCCCACTGCCAGATGCCAGCAAGCGACGGTGTGTTTATCTTTGAGCTGCAAAGTACTTAGCAGCTATGAGCAAATGCCTCTGTGCCACCCCCCAGAAGGTGTATTAATAGCGGAGTCTGTGCCGCAGACGGGAGCTGGTGGTGAAGAGAGGCAGAGATTTGTGTGGGCTGTACGGCAAGCCCCTGTGGCAGAGCTGGAAGCGATCCCAGCTCTCGGACCACTGGACTCTGCTCTTCCATCCGTAGCTGAGTTGTGGATGCGTGTGAGTGACAGAAAGGGAGCGCTTTTTATCTCTTGTGAAAAATAAGTATTCTCAGAGTTTTGTGCCTCCTGTGTGGGTAACTGCCAGCTGCTCCCAGCTTTCGGATCCCTGGAGAAAGCAAACCCGTTCCTGCTGGGGACCGCAGGCTGCGGGCAGAGCAGGTGGTGGTGTTGACGAAATGCCGGCAGGTCGGATGGCACTGCGGCTGCCATCTGATGCCTGGCACCCTTCAGGGATTTCCCCGAGGGCTCCTTGCTCTGGTGACCCTAAAATATGGCTGAGAATATTGTTGGCAAAGCAATCCCGTTGTCAGCACAAATGCCCTGGTGGTCTCTGAGTGCTGGCACAGCCCGGGGTGGGCTCGGCGCCGGCGCTGTGATACTGAGAAGAGCTGGGTGCAGAAGAGGGGGGGGAAACCGAGGTGCCTGGAGTTTGAAAGACAAGCAAGAATATTTGCTGAATTATTACGAAGTGCCCAGCACAGAGCGAGGGTGTTGGCTCCTTCCCCGAAGTGTGGGTTGCTGTGGGCAGGGGACTGGCTGGAGCACGCGGCAGAAACGGCTGTCGGGAAGGTGCGGGTTGCCATTTCCCAGCACATGAGTCACCTCCCCGGGCTGCAGTAGCATGGGCAGCGGCGGGAGCGGGTGCGAGGGTCCGATCCACCCCTGCGGGTGTGTGGGAGGCTGGGAGGGTGCGGGGAGCGGTCCCACCCTGCCTGCGTCCCAGTTGCCAGGCAGCATTACTGGGGAGTCGCGCGCCGGGCTCGCCATGGTCAGAGCTTGGCTGCGTCCGCTCCGGAGAGCTGGATCTAACTTTGCAGTTGGACCGAATGACCTCCAGAGATCTCCTCCTACTGAAATCCCTCTGCAAATCTGGGATCAGAGCGTGTCTGTGTCCTTCCCATCGCACGGGCCTGTCTGACCTTCAGCTGCGAGCTCTCGGTAGCAGGAGGGGATCTGTGGCTTTGGGGCTGGGGAGGGAGGTCTGTCTGAGAGCCTCTCTTCCCTGCTGTCCGGGGGTAGTTCTCTCTGGGGATAGCTGCTCCTTCCCTCCCCCGCCGTGTATTTCCAGGTCTCTGGAGCCGCAGCTACTCCTGAGAAACTTGTAAACTTGCTTGCTTGCCCCGTGTCTGGCGTCTAATGAATCCCTCGTGCTGGGATCCAGCGGTGCTAGCAGTTGTGGGGTGGTGTTGCCGGCGAAACAGTCTTGACGTGGTGAACTTTTACACAGTTTTATACCCATGAACATGAACTTTTAATCGCAGATTCAGATATTAAGAAAAAGGAAACCTGAACAATCAAATGCTTTAATAAACACCTTTCCTCCCTCTTACTCAGGCTGACACCGAACACCTATCCTGCCCCATCTCAGTCTCGGCTTCTGCTGGTTTCACTGTAGATTGTGCTCGGTCTGTCCTGATTCCTTCAGTGAGGCAACAGGCAGCACAGGAGGTTGGAGCCTCGGGTGTAACGGTTTATATCTGCTGCTTTTTGCTTTTTACTCATTTTTGTTCGCTGTGGTGTGGGTTGGCTGTGGTCCCTTCGGGGTGTCCCCTGTCTGGCAGTTGCCATGTGTCATCCTGCGCATCTCTGGCTTCTACCTGCTGCCACTCTTTCGTAAATCAATCTGTGCAAGGTCACCCTCTGCTCTTCTGACAGGCTGGCTTTTTGGGGGTGCAGTGGGGTGTTTAAACTGGTTTCAGAGCCAGCCAGCTGTGAGCAGCACGTGGCGTTTCACAGCCTTCTCCCACGCAGGTCGCTGCTGCAGCCCCCACCTACCTTGCAGCGTGTGCCCGAGGCAGGGCTCGGGTGAGTGCAGGCAGGAGCCCCGGGGTCTGCGCCCGGTGCAGGTAGCTGAGCTGTGCTTGGCCCTCGGGGGCAGCACCAGGCATGCCGGAGCTGGTCTCAGCTGCCTGTGCAGCCGGGCAGCACTGGGAAGACCCTGGGAGATGGATTGGGTCTGTTGTTTTCTCTGACAGAGGAAGCCAAAGAATTCCCACATGAAGTGCTTCCCGCCGCTGTTCGGCATCAGACGGCGTGCTCCTCCGAGAGAGCCGCTCTCCCCGTTGTCTACTGAGGCGTGCGGCCATCGAGGGCCCCTCTGACCTCCTGGCTGCCTCCTGTCAGGAGCATTCAAGGTGTGAAAAAGCAAACCCGTGGGGCAAGGAGGGCCCACCCAGGGGAGGGAGGCAGACAGAGAGGGTCGAGCTGCCTGCATGGCAGAGACATGCAGTTGCTGGGGCTTTCCATCACAGGACATGGGTGACTACCAACGTTGTGGGCCATCCTGGGCTCCGACTGGGGCGGGACCTGTGTGGGCTGGCCTGTTTAACAGTTTGGTAGCCATCTGCACAACCAACTTACAGAGAAGCTTGGATCCCTTTATCCCAACCGCAAACATTCCAAGTATTTTAATTTTTTTTTTTAATTCTGTAATTTGGGGAAATAAAACTCTGGTTTCTGAAAAGACTAATTGAAGCCGTGCTTGCGGCAGGGGCATCTCGGTGAGGGGAGAGAGAGAAACCCCCTCCCAGCCCATCTGTGCCCAATTTACTCCGATCTGGCCTCTCTGAGGCTTTTTTTTCTTTCTCTCTCTCTTTAATAATTTGTTTTATAATTCCTGGAATCAAACCCATCTCAGACACACTGTTTTATTTTACTGTATTATTGGATTATACTTCCTATAAATCACTGGATGTTATTCATAGGCCACCACCAGAATAACTTCCCCTCTCCCCCCGCCCCCGACGGCCCCGCATTCCAAACAAGCGCTCTCCAAAGTGGGGGTGCAGCAGCGCGGGGCACCCTAGAGACACTTCCCGGAAATCCCAGCAAATTTGCCTGGCTGCGGGTGTGAAGCATCAGGCTGCAGCACCTGGATGCCTTCTGGCACTCGGGCCGGTCGCGTTGTGCCGTGTGGAGGTTGTTAGGAGGTCGGGCTTAGGTGGAAGTGGAGAGGGGAGGGGGCTGCCATATGTGCATCCTCAGCACATGTAGGGAATGAAGTTGCATCCCCCGGGGCCGAGCAGAGTCGGGGCACAGAGGCACGGAGAGGTTCTGGCCAAGCACGTGGCTTTAGCTGAGGACTGGGAGAGTGGCTTGTGTTTCAACCAGAGGAACGTTATGGCAGAGCAGGGTGACGAGCCTCTAGGGCATCTGCTCTGCTGAAGCCGATGAGGAGGAGGAAGACACGCTGCTTGAGCGGCAGTCGCTGCCGAAGCGCCTGTGGAATGTGAGGAGGGCTTGAGGGGGCAGCCAGTGTGGCAGGGTCAGGCTGGGCTTTGGTTCGCAGCCCTCCCGGCTCTGTCATCTGGAGTGGAACGTGGTCGGGTTTTCTGTGCGAGATAGGGTTGGCTGGGAAACCTTGACGGCTTGTGCAGAAGGGGAGGATTCACATCCCACTCCCTGCAGCAAATTCGGAGCAGCGTCTGTCCGCTTTCTGCTGCCACACCGGTGTCCTCAGGGCAGTGGAGAGCAGGTCGGTGCTGCACAGGCCACTGGGTATAGAGGTACTCTGCCTGGCTCGCAGAGAACTGCTCTTAGACAGTGAGTTTCTGCTAACTACAGCCTTTGCAAGGGTTTGCTGGTGTGCATGGACCTGCTTGCTCCTTAAAGACCTACACCAGCTTCTGAGATGTTGATCTGGACCAAGTCTTCTTGATAGGCACAACAGAGGATCCATAGGTTAGTTCAAATCAACTGCAATGTCTGAGCATGCACAGGACTTCCCCTCTTGCATGGGTGTTCAGCCCCCCAGCCTGGCTGACGAGGACGCATCGAACCCAAAGGACCCCCTGAAATCAGCCTGTGCTTTTGTGACCAGCGGCCTGCTCCGCTGCCGTGCTGCCGCGGTGCGCGGCCCTGCGCTGGATGGAGCGCGTGTTCACTTTGCTGACCGCAGCTGCTCTGGCTCGCAGGTTAAAGCACGAACCCTTAAAATATCCCCGGAAACGCTGCAGGGGCTGGTGGTGTGTCTGCCCTCAGCAGAACCTCATCTCTGACCATCTCCACGGTTCTTGTTTGGGTTTTGATGCTCGGACCCAGCTTTGCTCAAAGAGCTGACTGCAGCATCAGAAAAAGACTCAGCGGAAGCATGTACCGCTCTTCGGCTGCAGCCACATCTCGATGGCTTCTCATGAAGCTCTGACCACATCTTGCATATTGGAGCAGACTAAAGGTGCTGGGAGTCAAACGCAAGGGAGTCCAGTGCGTTTGACTGAGTTTAAAAATAAAGCAGTGCTGTGGACGGCTGCCTTGGTTTGGTAGAGTTTTAAAATTAGGCACAAAACAAAGCTTAATAAACCTCAGGCTGAGACAGCAGAAGCAGCAACTTGATCTTCCCCTGTCTGGGGTGCAGAACTGAGTCCTTTTCGCCCAATTCCCCTCGTTGCGCGGTAAATAAGCGCGTCACCAGAGCGCAGCTGGCACCTTCGAGCAGGGAGCTCTGTGGGCCGTGACAGCTTTGGGCATGACAGCTGGGGGGTCGGTGAAGGTGTGTAGCAGGGCTGTGTCTCGGGCAGGCTGAGAACCTGCAGTCCTGTGCCCTGCGGAGAGCGGAGCCTGAGGTCCCTCCACCTGCCTGGGGGACTTGGTTTTGGCGTGCAAATACAGCCCGCTTGAGGCAAGGAGGGTGGAGCGGGGCCGTTTCGTAACCGGCTTTCTCTGGGGTGCTAGGGCTTCGGGCATCATACAGCAAGGGTGGGCTGAAGCGTCTCTGCTGAGACCACCGGGGTGCACGGGCAGTCGCTGCCTGCCGATTCCCTGCGCGAGTGGGTAGTGCTGTCTTTAGCGAGGTGCTGTTAAGACCTAACGCTTCCCAAGGCCTCAAGTTTGGAGGAACTGGACATCAAACTCATCCTTCCCCTCCCTTCACGTTGCTGCCCTTACTCGCTTCGGGTTTGGGTTGTAACTGGGAGAGGAGGGCTGGCTGGCACCAGTGTCTGTCCCTCCCTGTGCTGCCTGGCTTGCACGGAGGCTCCGGAGCGAGCCGGCACTGAGATGTCGCTGTCTGGGCGAAGGGCTTTTACACTTCACCCGTCGCTGAGTGGTGCCTGCTACTCGCCGTGCCCAGACCTCGGCCGTGTGAGCGAGGCGAAGGGTTGAAAGGGCGCAGGGATGGTACCTGCGTCGCTCATCTCGGGCGCCGCACGGCTTCCTGCGCTGAGCCCTGCTGAGCCTCTCCAGGGACACGGACGTGTCCGGAGGTGGCAGCCCACCCTCCGGAGTTTGTCCCCTGAGCCACTGGGGGAGTTGGAGGTTGGCACAGTTGCCGGGAACTGTCGGCGCCTTTCCTTTCGGGGAAGGAAGCTGTCTCGGACTTGAGACACATCAGCAGAGTTCAGGTAAAATACTTTTGGCCCAGATGCGGCTTCAGAGTCTCGCTCTTGGGCTCTTGAGGCTGGTGGCAGCAATGTTTAGACCAAAGTCTTCCTTTGCTTATTCCCCTCTGTTTCCTGTTTAAACGGCAGATTGTCACATATTTAGGGATTTATTTACCGTAATTGGAGTTATTTTCCTGGCTGCTGGCTTCTGCCCTCTGATGCAAGACTCCGTAGTGAAACGTGTGTCCAGAAAGCCATGTGACTTTTTTTCCCCTTGCCACAAGTGCCAGCAGGAGATGCAATAGTCAACACGCTGCAGGGAATTTCCACTTGCAGTTCAGGTTTCTGAAATCTAGATGTTGGCTTTGGAGGCGGGAGATTGAGTAGGGCTTTGTGGCAGGGAAGGGAAAGGTTTCCAGCGAAACCGAGCGCTTGCTGGTGTGTCAGACTCTCCAGGCCTGCCCTCCAGCCGAAGGGCAGCAGAAGTCCCTGTTGGGAAGTGTCGGGTGAGCTCGCTGGGGACCTCTGCCCGGCCTGCCTGTCACATGAGCACATCCTGACGTCTGCCCTGGAAGCTGTTCCACCAAACGCAGGGTGATACCGAGATCTCATTTCAGGGCAACAAATGGAGGGGAAATGATTTGTAATCAGAAAGCTGGAGTCTGCTTTACAGCCAAGCTTCGGCAGCCCAAGTGGCAAGTCAGGACAGAGCCGGTGACAGGCGAGCGCAGGTTGGAGGGGCTTTCGTGCCGCGGTGCCACCAAGGCACGGGTCAGCCCTGCGAACGCTGGCACAAACCCACGATTTGGATGAAGCAGCAGTGTCGCTGTATGAAATGAAAGGCAGGAAATGGAACGTTGGCACGTGGCGTCCGTCTGTCCTGCCGTAAAATGAGAAAGGAGGTGCCTGAGGCAGCTGACCCAGGGCTCTGCCTCACCCCTGCTTTGGTGGTGGAGAAAGAGGGGTGCCAGGGAGCCGGAGCGGGGTTGCACCAGGTGCAGTGGCTTTGGTGAAGCTTTAGATGTTTGCACCGTGACAGGAAATCCTCTCGCTTTTAAAGACATGTTTCTGACTCTTTAATGTGCCTTGTGCCTTTGATTTCTGTGTGCTTCTGAGCAGCACAGAGTCAATTACTGTATTTCTGTTTAATTCTCTGAGAGAACATTGTATAATTAGGCTAATTATGGTGCTTTGTGAAGTTGTAAAATTCTTGATTGAGCTTGCGGGGCTGTTTTATAGCCTGCCAGGTGTAGGCAGGGAGGGCTGCCTGCCCCGTGCCCCGTCCGGGTGCAGCCTGCCAGCTCGGTGAGGGTAGCTTCCCTCCCGGGGCTGCCCGCGGGCTCGTCCCCTGCCAGCTCCGTCCTGCCTCCGTCTGCCTGCAGGCTGCGGTCCCTCGGTGAATCGGGTGCCTGGCGAGCTTCAACTGGGAGCAAGCACCCTTGGGGGCTCCTTGAGATCCCTTCTTGCCTTAATGCTGAGAAAGCAGCGTAGCCAAGGCTGTGTTCCTGCTTGACCCCATGCGGGTTTACCCCTGGAGATCTTTCATTTTCCCTGGTTAGGGTGTGCCAAGAGCTGTGCGGCAGGTTCTTGGAGCACGGCACTGGTTCTGCCCGTACTGGTCGATGGGCAGGGGGAAGGCAAGGACGTGTTCAGCCTGACCTTGAGGACGCTGGCTAACGTGATGCTCGGTCCAGCTCCGCAGCCAGTACGGACCACAGCAGTCTCACCTTGGTGGAGTGACAGCCCGGAAGGTACGTGACCGTTCTCTCACTGAAGGGGCATTTTTAACGCTGATTGATGTGGCTCGTTGTGGCTGTGGTTAACGTGACCGTGGGGCTGGCTCTCAGGTGGAGAGGGCACGAGTGATTTGTCTGTCGCTGAGGCTGGCAGGGGTCTCGGGTGTGCGCCCTCAGGTCCCCCAGCCCGCGGGGTGGGACGAGAGGCAGGAAGGAGTGTGGGGTGCGAGGGAGATGTTCCGTGGGGATGGCTTCAGCTGTGGGATTTCTTCGTTCCCCTTTCTCCCGTCCCTCCTGGGAGCGTGTGGTCCCCTGACCCTGCCTCGGTGAACTCCCGGTGCTTCTCCGGTGGGCCCGGGAGCGGAGCTGGGGAGTCTTGCGTAAGCAGCGCCTGCTCTCCGGGTAATGGCGCGGGGACGGAGAAGGAGGAGCCGGCTGCCAGAGGCCGGTTGGGAACAGCATCAGCCCCTCAGAGCAGGGCCTGGGGAGCCAAGGTCTGACCAGACCTCGTGCCTGGTGCTGGGAGTGGGGCTCGTCCTGCCCGGGGGGCCCCAAACCGCGCGTGGGGCCATGGTGGGGAGCGGCGAAACGCTGCCACATGGGCTCGTGCGTCTTTAAAAGCAGGCGAAGCGGAAGTGATGCTCGGGCCCATCTGCGCGGGGAGCGGGAGACGCGCCCCAGCTGGTGCGAGGCCCTGGCAGCCCCGGGAGCTGCCGTCTGCTGGGGTTTACTGCCGTCTACGGTGGAACACGGCTTGGGGAGGAGGGGGTCGACGGCACCGTGCCAGTCCCGGTTCGCCTGGCCTTCTCGTTCCTCTCTCCTCCTCCTCCTCCCCGCTCCCTCCAATGCTTTAAAGTCACATTTCCAGGCCAGACATAGAATTAATCTCTGGGCACTTCACATTGCTGGCAGCGCAAAGCAGGATGTGGGATCTTTTTTTCTCTCTCTCTGCGTCTTGGCTGACTTTTTTACCTCTCGAAGAATTTGGAAGGGCCGTGAGATTCCCCCCGCCCCCCCTCGCCTCGGTGCCGTGCAGTTTTTCAGCACGCTGATCACCCTGCTGTGGCTTCACCCTAATAGATTTCATATGCTGACACAGTTGACATCAGTACCAAACTATTTTACATGTGATCTGGTGTATTTCCTGAGGAAATCTGCAAGATATTTATTAAGAACTAATAAAATAAACCTCTCCATGAGCTTTTAGGTAGTTTTCAGTTTTTCATGTCTCTCTCGTTTCCTCTTATCAATGAGTTTCTATTTTCTCCCTCTTCTCTGACCATTGCAAAAGGAAACAAAAATAAATGTTTTAAACCGTTCCTGAATGGACACTGGGAATATTTCTGTAGTGATGTATTAGCAAAGTTGTATTTTTAGTGCTGTATTGTCAAGACTAAAAATATCCCGCTGCAGTGCATCCTTTTTATAGGGCTTTGTGTGTGTGTGCGCGCACGCGTGTGTGCGCTGAACATCGTGCAGGTTTGCACCAGTGTGTAAAGGTCCGTGGCTTTGTACGACTGCAGCGTTGCCTCCCCGTCGCAGCTGGACTCCATTAGGCCTCGAAAATTAAAGTAATCCTGGTTAAGAAAGGGAAAAGAAAAAATTAATCAATCTCGCAGAGCCGCGTTTCCCCGGCTGAGCCTGGATACGGGTGCGGCAGCCCCGCTTTGAAAGACTCCGGCAGCCCGGGCTCGTGTGGGCCGGCAGCGCGCCGTGGGCCGGGGGCTTTGCCACTGCGTTCCGGCCACGGACGGGGTTCCCTGCCGCCGGCGTGCAGCGCACTGGGAGCCGCGGCTCCGGTTCCCTGCTGCCGGGCTGCGGTCACCAAGCGGATTCCTGCTCGGTTTTCGTGCTCGGGGAGCCCTTCGGGGCCGGGAGCGTGTGTGCGGCTGGGAGCAGGCTGGATATTTCGTGTTTTAGGAGGAATTTTCTACCTTTCTGCTATTTCTGTCTCCTTCAATTAACTGTGTCTGCAATGGCGAGAACCCAAGGTGGGAGGTGGGCTGGGAAACTGCCTCCCGTCCATCCCCGCAGCCAGCGCCGGGGGACCCCCGCTCCGAGGGCCGATCCCCCGCGCCGCGATGGGAGGCGGCTCCGTCTCTGCCGCGCGTGATTGATGCAGCCGTTTCCAAATATAATTTGCTCGCCGGTTCACGTCCGCGGATACCCGGCGGAGCGCTGCGGCCGTCGCTCTGGCCCCCAGGCTTAGCCTTGCGTCACAGGTAGCGGGTGCTGCGAGTGACGGGGGACCCGATGGCCGTCCCCGCAGCGCCGGGCGCGCGGCATGCAGCGATTTATGGACCGGTGCGTCGCACGCTCCCCCTCCGCCCGCCTCTGCTCTCCTCTGAGTCACTCGCGGGTGCCTCGCTCTGCTGTCTGCTGCCGTCTGCAGAGCCGCAGCCGCTCGGCTTCCTGTAGAGCAGTTCAGCGAAAGCAGTAATTAGGACCCGTAAAAATTTATTTTATTAGCAAGAAGTGTTGGTGGGTAATTGGCCATAATTTGAACCCAGCCAGATTGGAGATTAATAAAAAAAAAAAAAAAAGAAAATCACAGAGATCTTTTTACCAGAAACGCCAGGGTTGTTACTTGCAAACCCTTCCCGAGGCGGGTGGGACGGGACGGTGGCTGCGGAGAGGGCGGCCGGCAGCGAGCGCCTGTGCCGTACCCGTCCTTGAGGGTGTTCGACACTGGCATGGGAAGAAAGGAAACCTTGTTTTCCAAGAACTCTGCTCTTTCTCAGCTTGATAAGCATTTAAAATAAAAGCTGCACAATTGGAATTGGCAGAGCGTCCTCATTCTTTTGTCTGTCTGTTTATTTTTTTCCCCTCATCCCTCGACATGTGTGCTACAGCCCACGGTTACTGCACCCCGCAGAACCACAGGCCCGGAGCTCTGCAGCCGCGCGCCGAGCTCTGCCCACCCCCAGCCTGGCTCTTTGAAGCCTGGCAGAGCAGCAGAGATCCGGCTCCGTCCCCAGTCGGGCCCCGACCCTGGCAGTCTCCTGGTGTCTGGGGCACTGAGGTATTTGATGAAACGTTGTCAGCCCCTTTCGGTTCCCCCTTTGCTCGCGGGGTGGCAAATCCCAGGCTCTGCTTAGAGCCCGAGCGGTGGTTTTGGACCCGGGCTGCGACCACGCTATACGGACCCGATCGCTTTGGTATTTATAGGCTTCGTTAGAACAGCTCGAACGTGGCCAACGCGTCGGAGCGGTCTGACGGCCGGTGCCTGCGTCCTGCGCGCTGGTCGCGACGGCTGGTGTCAGCGATTGGAGAATTAACCGCTCCACTCAGGGAGCGGGGAAGAGCCAAGCCCCTGCACACATGTCACGCTCGGTTACTGCTGGTTGAATCAGACCAGGGAGTTACTTCAGGTTACTAGTCCTGGTTGTTGCTTTGGTGTAAGGGATAGGGATGTTACTTCAGGTTAGTAGTGCTTGTTTTTTGCTTGGCAGCCCAGGCTGGAACCTGGTGTAACTGTTTCCCAAAGAATATTTTTGGTTTTAAAACTGAAGGTCAGCAGTTCGCGAGTGCTGCGCTTGCAGCCAAGTCTGTGGTTCGCCTTGTGCCACCGGGCCAGCAGCACTTGAAATCCTGATCAATTGATCTGCAACAATATGAAACCACGAAGGGTGACTGCCAGTTAAAACTCCCCGTCTCGCCCCATTTTCCCCACCCAAAGTGTCTTTCTGCCCATATCCCCTTTCGTGGTGCCTGTCTCCCTCCCTCCCTTTCGGCTGCGTATTGGAGTTTTTGTCTATCTTTTTCCATCTCTCTGTCTCTTTTCATAACAGTTTTTAATAATGTTTTAGTTAGTTCCAGCCTTTTCCCTCAATGGATCCCATTGGAAAATGCATTTGAAAGGAAACAGTTATACACTTCCCTTCCTTTGAAACTCTGTTGGCACCTTTTCCAGTGCAGTAAACCATACAACATGGATTTTCAAAGTTTCCAAACACAGACATGCTGGCGTTAAATTTATGAAAAAATATTTTATTCGGCTGTATAGTAACTATGAGTCTCTGAGCTGCTGGTCACAGTGAAATCGAAGCTCGCTTTGGAACTGCAACAGGTTTTCAAATCTCTGCAGGAAACGTAGCGGCGCTGGCTGTACGGGAGCCCGCAGCTCCCTCACGCCCTCCCGGCAGCAGACGAAGGGGGTGCTGGGGCACCCCGGGGCTGAGCCCCCCACCCTCGGGTGCGGCTTTTCCCTGCGGATGGCCCTCCTGGAAGCGGTGCAGCAGCGGTAGCTGCGGGGAGCTGCACGGTCATGCCAGTCCTAGCTCAAATCACAGGGGAAAAGAGGAATTTGGCATAAAACCGTTCTGTCTTATGCTCGTTAATGAACGCAGAAGGTTAAGGCTTTTTAGTTACTGAGTCCCGCGGTGGAGGGGCTCAATAGCCAGTGCGAGTGTGCGCGTTCGGCAGTCTGCATGGGGATTTGGGACCTGGGGGTCCAGCTACATGGAAGTTGTTGGAGCACTGAGATCATATTTTCTAATATGGGGGCTCGGATGTTAAACTTCCTGGAATGGTTTCTCTGCGGGCCGTGGTTTGTGCCTGTGCTCGCAGCCCTTCCCGTAGGGAACTGCTCACCTGACACCTGAGAACCTCCCGTTGTGTGGCACTGCTCAGAGCAGATTTTTTCCAAATTTCCACAGAAGACCACGGTCCCCATTCACCACGAGAGGTCGGGTGGGTGAATGTGGTTGTATCCTCGCAAGGACCGTTGTGAGGGTTTGTTTCCAAACAGATCGAGCCTCAAAGCCTGTGTTCGGCAACACTACCGCGCTCTTGAGGTGTGTTGTAATGCAGATACGGCCTCCTCTGATAGATGAGATGATGATGTGGCAAAGAGATCCTGGGCTCCATTTTCCCGTTGTCCTTTCGCTCATAAAATTCCTTTCCCTTCACAAGGGAGTTTTCCGGAGAAGTCACTGATGAAGTGTTATCGTGGTGCTCAGCGCTGCATGGAGCACAGGAGGACCTAGAAGGTTCAAGTCTGATTGGAAAGCGTAAACTCACTGGCTTCTGCCTTAAAGCATCTCAGTTTTGGGTGTCTTTCTGCATGGTATCTCTCTGCAAATGGGGAACTGAGCTCAAGGGAATTAACAGGTTCTCTAGTTTTTTGACTGCTCGCCTTGAAATGCAAGCGATGGAGATCTAAAAACATGGTCCTTCAGGAGCTGCTTTTGTTTGTATTCAAAGCAGGGTTGCCCAGCATCTGCACATTTCATCCCCTTGGTGTCACCGTGGCCAGCCAACAAGGGAGGGACGTGCAAATACTGACCGTGTGTTAAGAGTGGTTCAGGGGACTTCTGGATCCCCCTGGAAGTTCGTGACCAAGGCAAAGACAGAATCTAGTTCACCAGCATAGCGCTGAGCTGTCTGAATCCCCCAGACATTACCGTGTCCTGCAGCCCTCAGCCTTACTGAGTACGTGCACGCTTCAGCACATCAGAAAGCTCTGCAGGAGGGTCTCTGCGGAGTGTTAATTTTCTGTGGCAACTGAAAATGGTAACTTGAGGAGAGAAAAAGCAGTATGTCGTTGGGACTGCCTTGTAATGTGTAAGTGTGGGTGGAGTTAACTTGCAGTTGCATAGACAGCTCTAAGTCTGGTGTTCCTGACCTTTGAGCGCTTGACTTTGTGTTCGTGTAGCGGTTTTTGTACGTGTAATTCCCATCATTTTTAGAAAAGCGAGCTCCCCCGTGGAACGGGACTGACCTTGTCTAGGATCCTCGGCTGGCACGTAAATCCAGATTCACCGCGGCAGGAACGCTGGCCATCCGGGGCTGCTGTCCTCCGTGTGCACGAGATGCTGGGGGTGAACAGGACTGATGGTGCCGGCAGAGGAACCTGAGGGCCTGGACAACGGGCTGCCATGCTAACACCCAGCTTGTGCTGCTTTGGCCCCCTTTTGTTACCTGCCTTTGCCTCTCCACTGTCTCACCAGCTTGGTTTCTTCTTCCCTAGTTTGTCCAAGCAGATGAGCCAGCTGCTGCTTTGGTTGGAGTGGCGTGTGAGAGCTGTCTGATAGCGATCGCTCAGATTTCTGTAGGCCCCCACCTTGGCAAAACCAGGGTGGACGGAGGTGGCAGAAGGCACGCCCAGACCCCGCTGCCATCCCCTGCCAAACTTTTGGTTCTTGCTCCAAAGTGTGAAGGTGCTAGGGATTTCGCTGAAATGGTCAAAGAATTTTTAACTTGAGAAGAACAATATATTTTCCCTAACCTCATTCTGGCAAATGGCTGAACCTTTGTAGATGAAATTTTCCCAATAAATTTAGGTCGAAGAAAGCTTTTGGCATGAAGGATTGCAGCCTAAATGGTTAAAGTTTGGCAAAGTGGTTAGGAACTAAAATCAGGGTCTTATGATGGAAAGTGTTAGGTAAGCTTCACTGGAGGCAGAGCGGCTGGGCTGTGCCCCTCTCGGAGGGGTGTCCCGGCGCTGGGGACTGAGCAGGCGCTGGAGGTGGCAGGAGGCTGGTTCTGGAGGTGAGCAGGCAGGTCAGGCCTGCAGGCATCGGGTGAGGACCATGGGATTTGCTCCCTCCCTGGAGCTGCGGGGAGGGGCATGGGTTTCGCTTTACGTTTTGGCGTTTGCTTTGCAAACTGACACACTGGCGCTCGGGTCCCTCAGGAAGCTGTAAAAAGAAGAGCAGCAAAGCGAGTGAATGTGTTGAAACGGAAGCTCGGCACTTCGCTGTTCCTGCCCCATCAAAGGCTGCTTTCTCCGAGTGCGCCTGTCTGCAGGCGCTTTCTCTCATTAACTTTTACTCCGGGCTTGAAGCGCTCACCGGGGTTCACACAGAGGAGGCATGTTCCAGGCTGTCTGCCTTCGCTGCCAGAGACGTGCCCACCTCCAGCATGGGGAGGAGCGGGGTGGAAAAGGCTGCCTTTTATTTGCTGTGATTGTCCTGGTAAAACTTCACTCCGGGCTGGAGTAAATCTCTTGGGAAGCCCTGTTCACACCTCCTCCCCTGTCGTAAATAACATCTGACACAATTATGGTGGGGCGCATGCAGCTCCTGGGTGGGATGCTAGTAGCAGCTTGCCATGCCTGCTGCGCAGCGCCGAGCCGGGCTCCCATGGCAGCGCGCTCCCCCAAGCACATGTGCTGAGGAGCGTGCTTTCCTCGCTGGCCCTTTCGAGGGGAGGTTCGGGGCTCTGGCTGTGCAGCTGGCTCCTGCAAGAGGGGCTGACAGATCGGTTGCAGACAGAGGATACGCCGTCAGGGGTTTTCTTGTATCGGGCTGCATCGTCCTGCCTCACTGCTGTGCCCCTAATGCCTCTTTATGTTTCCATCATCCATGTTTTATCTTCTTTTGGTGCAGCGTTCCCTGTTTCGTCCGGATGCCCTCCCATGTACCGAACGCAGCTCGCCTTTGGGCCCTTTCACCCTTGCAGCCACTTCAGTCCCATCCTGCTTGTGCATCCTATAGCAGATATTCCCTCCGCAGCAAGAGACAGCTGGTGCCAGCCTGGTCTGGAGCTATATACATGCTGATGAGCTGTCTCGCCAGCTTGCAAAGACATACTTTCTTACGAGCTAGCCAGGAGTTATGCACGTTGGGGTTTGCCAGCCTTTTAGCTGCCAGACAGGTCAAATTCACACTGCTGTCAGTTGTTGGCAGCAGAACCAGCAGCTCCGGGGACCGCGCAGAGCCTTGAGGTTAGTGAAGATTTTGCTGTGCCTGTGTCGTAAGTCCTAGCGTCAGCGGCTTGGAGTGGCTCTGGTGAAGGCAGTGCTGAGAAATAATAGTTTCTCTGGCGATTCTCCAGGCTTTGCCTGTGTGGGTGAGACTGTAGGTGCCTTTGCCCCAGCTGTGATGGTCTGGAACTGGCATGTCTCTGTGCGAATGTGGCTAGTGAAAGCTGGCTCCCCGGGCAGGAGGAGTGTTCCTGACACTGCGTGGGGTGTTTCACTTCCAAAACTGCCTCCTGTAGCCTTGCTGGGGCCAGGGGTGCAGAGCGGGATCCTGGCCCTGTGGGCTGGGCCAGGCACCCCAAGCCTGGAGGGAGAGCTCCGAGTGCTGCTTAGTGCAAGTGGAAATGGCTTCAATCTGTGTTTTGACTGATGGGTCTTTTCAGGAAATTTCTGAGAATAACATTTCTAAAAATGGCTGCTTCTTTCCACTGATATTTCCTGGAAAAGGCTGCAGTTAATTTTAAACCACTATCCTTTTCCCTTTTCAAGTGGAAATGGCTCTGTGCTTGTCCTCAAGGCTAATGTCATTCTTTCTGGCCTAGTGTGGTGGAGAGGGACAGTGTGCCACCGCCCTGACCTCCTCTTGCCGGACCCATTTGTCTTCAGGGCTGGAGAAGTTGGGGTGCTGGGGGCACACTGTGCACATGTCTGCTTTCCCTGTGGAAATGAAGAACTGTCTCTCCCAAGTCACTTCAAAATTGTATTCTTTGTCGGTCACTCCTGGCCAGTCCCGAGTACACAAAAAAGCCGTCTCTGAAGTCATTCCATTGCCCAGCTCTGTTTGTCGGGGTCAGGAAGCAGATACTGAGCTGGTTACCGCACCCCAGGTGCGAGGATCCAGCCCTGTGCGTGGACGCTGGGCTTGGGGACGGTCAGGGCCAGAGGTGAGCTCCTGGATCAGCCGAGGGAGCTGGCAGCACAGAGCTGTCGTGGGCAGGCAGCCCCTTTGTGTCGGGCAGAGCATGGCTCTCGGGCAGGCTCGCTGCTTCGGGTGGGAATATGTCATTAATTTTTATACCTTCCCCTGTAAACCATCGACCCTTTTTATGATGTCATGAGGGATTCCTTAATTTTGCAGCTGCTTCCTGGTTACGTCAGAGAAGAGCCTCCCGTCCTAGAGCCCAGCGCTGCAGTCCAGAACGGCTGGAAACAAATGAAGTGTTGAATATCTAATGGCTTCCACAGGGAGAGCTGCTCCATCCTCCCCAGGCCCCCGGCATTCCTCACCTCCTAGGCCTCCCTCCCTCGGACAAGACCAGGTTTCAGCACAGAGCAGAGGGAGCCGCGGGCTCCTGGGCGGCCCCGGCTGCTTTGGGAACACGTGCGGCGAGTTCCCCGGTGCTGCTGCATGTCTGGGCGCTGCGGCCAAGACCCCCCGGGCCCTTCCTGCCGCTCCGTGGGGAGAGCTCGGTACGGGAAGGTGGATTGGGGGCATCCTGGTTACTCCTGCAGTCCGAAGGTCGCTTTGGGAGGGATTCAGCCGTGTGCACTGCAGGTGGTGGCGTTCAGCTCGGCTGTAGGGCTGCTGCTGCCGTCATGTCTGCTGCCTGTGGATTCAGAGTTGGGGAGCATCTTTCCGGCAAAGCTGCCCACCATTCCCAGGCTCTTTGCAGGGTGTTTGCCAGGGCTGAGCGAGTGCCTCCAGGTTCCCAAGCTTTTTCGAGGGCAGATGAGTGCGTGTGTGACTCGCCGGCTCCCAGCGGAGAGCTGGGAGTGCCCGTGACTCACAGGTCCCCCTGCGAGGGGGTGTTGGGGAAATGCCCCGCAGCTGCGAGCACCCCCCTGGCTTTGCTGTTTGATATTCCCGGCAGTTGTGTGCGGTCTCCACGGCGGTGGGACCGGCTGCCTGCGCCAGCAGCGCGGCTCTCCTTGCCCGCTTCCTGCAGACATCCCGGTCCCGGTGGGCTGCCCGGTAGCTCTGCCAACGCTTCGTCTGGCGGAGGGTGACTCACAGGGAAAACACGCTTGTGTCTGAGCGATAAGAGAGCAAACCAGTTGCCTTCAGGTGGTGTCAGCCTGGAGGTGACCAGCCTCTGTCTTCCTCCCCGCAGGGCAGCAGCCGGCCGGTGAATCAGTTGTCTGTGCCGCCGAGCCGAGCTGCTGACACATCAGCCGGGTGCCTTAGGCACGGCTCGCCCGCAGCCCTGCGCTCACCGAGCTCCTCCGCCTCCTGCGTCCCCTGGCCAGCCCATTATGTCATCCCCGGGACTGTGTCCGGAGACCCGTTCGTTCGCTTGATTGCCTTCGCGTGTGGTCCTTTACTGTGTCACCGGGGAAGGTGGGTTCAGCTGTTGCTCCCCGGGAGCAAAGCACGTCCCTGCTGCTCTCTGCCTGCGCTGGGGCCACCCGTTGCCAGCACCGCTGCCTGGAGCCGCAGCCCAGGTCTGGACAGGGAGGCTGGCATGGAAACCGTCTCGCTGGAGTCCTCCCGACCCTTGGCTAGAGCAGTCCAGTTGCCTGAATCAAAGGAGTGTGGTCTCCTTTGAGACTCTAACGCTCGTTGGCTGGTCTTGCTTTAACAGCGAAAGATTCAGCACTCCTTGTGTTGTGTCAGCTGGGATGGATGTAGGAGCATGTGTGCTGCTTGCTTGCAAGCTCGAGGGTTGCTGTGGCTCGCTTCCACCGCTGCCTCGAGCGTCCTCGGAGCGGAGCAGCTGGGAGCCCTCACTTCAGACCCCTGCCCCGTCCCCGCGAGCACCCTCCTGGCCGAGGCCACGTGGCCGGTGCTCGCTCTGCCCGGATTGTCCCTCGCAGGATTTCCTTCGGCACATGGCGCTCGAGCGGCCGCGAGAAGCTTCCTCCAGCAAATCCCCCTCCTCGGAGGCGGCTGGCCCTCTCATCGCCTGCTCTTTTCCCATTCCCATTTCCTGTGGCTGGTTGCGTTGCCCTAATAGAGGTTTGGCATTGCTGTTTTGCACACCCTAGTGGGAGAGGGGATGTGTTTATCACTTTTCCTGGAGATTATCTGTTTAAGCACTCTCTGACAGTTACAATAACAAGGGCAGCGCGTTGTGTTTCCCAGCAAAAGGACACTCGCTGCTGAAAGATGTATAGCACTAATTAGAAATACATAACATCCGGCCACATGGCAGCCTTCTCCCGGCCGCTCCATTTCCTGAGCTCAGACGACTTTGACGACAGTTGGTTTATGTTTTCCATGAATATAATGTTCTCAGAGAAACACAAATTTCTCCCTGTTACAAAAGTCCCCATTCTGTCCATCTCTCTCTCCCCCCTCCCCACGCCCCCTTCCCCCTGTGAAACAGGTAGATTTATGACTGCAGAAAGCCTGGGTTGGATCCTGCTGCCGCCCGGGTCGGTGCAAAGCTCGCAGCCCCGGTGCAGGATGCAGCCGAGAGCCCGGGCAGGCGCTCGCAGAGGGTGCTGCGGCAGCCGCGCTGGCCGACCCACCCCGCTCCCTGGGCTCTCTGCGAAGGAATCTGCCTCCTGGTAGAAAAACAGGACCCTTTGTGCAGACCAGCACCCAGCTGGAGAACAAATCCCTCTTTCCTACATGCGAAGAAACAGGAGGACTCTTCTGCAGCTCACGGTGTTTTCGTGATCTTCAGAAAACCCATCCCTGGTTCCCAGTTGCTTTTTCGCTGCGCTTGCCGTCTGATATTCATCAGCTCCCATTTTTTCCATCCCATCCCTCCTCCCTCCTCTCTCGTGTGCTCCGCTTCGGAGCAGATAGGCTGGACACCGGCTGGAGGAGCGTGGGTCCAATCTGCAGCTCGCAGCAAGCGGCAGTGGCTAGTACGAGGACGTTTTTTGGAGGTCCCCACGTGCTGGGTGGGAGCAGGGCAGTTGCTCTGCTGTGTGTAACGCAGGTTAGGTGTAAAGGAGGTAGGAAGATGGAGCATGCTCAGGGAGGTGAAATCCTAGAAGGTTTTAGCTGCTGAAATGAATTCCTACTGAATATGGAAAAACTGCTGTATTTCAGATGTTTATAGCTTGGCCAAGTGTGGACAGATTTCTAGTAGGACAGGAAAACTCTCTGTTAAAAAGGTTATTCTGCAGCAAAATCTCAGATCCCCTTTCCAGGATTTGCAGTTGCTAGATTAGCTCAAGGAAAAGGTTGTAAGTGTGTTTTCTAACAAGGGTCAGCCACGATCTTGTTTCCTAGCCTCATTCTCACAAGTAGCCGAGCTGGTTTGGCTAAAGATTTCCGAAAGAATTTGGGCTGAGGCAGGCACCGAGCATGGAAACTTCAGCTCCGATGGTTACACTCTGAGCCAACTGGAAAAAGGGTCTTACGAGTGGCTAGTGTCAGGCAGGCGTAGTAACACGGCGCTCAAAACCCTGCGTGCGAACAGTGTCAGAGCTCGTGTCCCGCTGGCGGTCCGGCGTCGGGAGCCCTAACCTGCACGGGGTTTGCCGAGGGCTGCAGGGCACTTGCTTGTGTTTCTGGTGCAGAAAGACAGATCTTCAAGGCAAATTCAGCCTGTGAAGTGTGGGGTGATGCAAATTACCCAGGCTGTTGTTTCAGGCTGCAAAGCCTTTGATGACATTGCTGCTTTCAAATACTCCGCCTGCTCTTTTTTAGCCCCGTGCAGCATTGCACGCACCTGAGTTTTGCTGGCATGGCTGTTGTGGGGCTACAAGTGATGGAGAACCAGGTTCAGCCTGAGAAAGCTCCCAGAAGGTGGGTTTTTAGGCCGGCTTGGCTCCCTGCCGTGGCTGCAGCACGGCTCCCTGAGCTGCGTGTCGGTGCAGCATGCGGCGAGGGTACGGGATTACCCTGAGTCAGTCTTGGTTGCAAACGCTGAGAGTCCCGAAGCCCTGACCTTAAGCTGTGGTTTAACAAGCAGTTATTTAGGTAGCGGTGCCAGCTTTACCCACCCTCCTCTCCCCCCACACAGCACCTTTGGTGGTGATGGCACAGCTGAAAGGTGACATTTCGAACCCCGATGAGCTGCGTGATCTGGTTCACAGGGTGGCTGCACAGGCGAGAGCCAAGAGGTGACGTGGTGACAGGAGCTGTTTAGCTGGTGCTGGCATTAACAGGGAGGTTTGCCGGTTGCAAGAGGAGAAGGTGGAGGGGGGGAACGTGCTGTGGTTGTTGGTGCACGACCTGGTGCCGTGCTGGATGATTTCCTGCGGAGCATCGCTGCTGCGGCTGCTGGTGGCACAGAGGAGCCACATCTCTGACCACCTTGGGGCCTGCGTCTACGTGGCAACTTCTTCTGCGTGCGATTTCTGTCCGTAGTCTGCCTGACCACCTCGGCACCGCGCCCCGGCTGGGTGTGAGTGCAGGAGGGTTATCTGATTACAGCCTAATTGGGGTTTCAGGGGAGGAAGTGGAGTGTGGGTTTGTGGCAGCTTTGGCTGATGAGGTGCCCTCGATGCCACCTGAAAACGTTTCTGGAACCAGGCTTTTGGTGACTGCCTGTGGGGAGAGGGTGCGGGGCTGCCTGTGGACCAGATGCTGTAGGGCTGCTTCTCCTGCACCCGCTGTGGATCTGGGGAAGCAGATCTGGGAATTCCAGGGTTTGCTGTGACCTGGGCAGTCAGGATCTCTCTGCCTGCCCTTGTTGCGCTGTGGCAGCTGGTGTCTCCAGGATATGGTAGTGCTGTTCAGCTGCAGGGACAGGAATCACCCAAGTGTTACTTCAGCCTGCAAGAACATCTCTTTCCGTGAAGTTTGTGTGGTAATGCATCGTGCGTTACCAGCAGCACAGACCATTGCTCAGCTCAGAGGTAATGACGCCCCGTGGGCTCCACAGCAGACGGGTTGCTCTGTCACCCCTTGCAGCATCTTTTCTCCAGAGTTGTTTTCTCTTGGTGCCAGGGTACGCTCAGCCACTTCATGCTGTGACCGAGAGACCTTGCTGTGGATGCAGAGAGATGGTTTCCTTACTGCCCATCACTCAAAACACTCCACAAGTTTCTGTCTAAACGCCCTCGTTTCATGAGTGCTCTGCCCTTGGCTTGTACCCTCACCTTGACAGTCTTCTGCAGCCTGGGGTCTGCCACCCCACCACCTCCGTGTCACGTAGTCGTGACCGCTGGCTCTGAGCTCCCAGCTCAGTGGAGGCCGAGGCTCCCTGCCTCCCGAGGAACGCGGTGAAAAGGCACAAAGAGAAAGTGTCTTCTGATTTATGGTGCTTTCCTCTTTTATCCTACAATTAAGCTCTTAAGAGCCTTTGCTTGCAGGGCTGGGAGCTGGAGCGCTGGTGTATGTTCGAGGGTCTTGAATAAACACCCACCATACTCTCACCTGGATGCTTGTCCTTCTCTGACAGGTCGCTGGGCTGGAGGAGCCTCCCTGAAATGAGGCTCACAAGCTTGGCTGGGGGATGAACTTTCAGGATGAAGGAGTTTTGTGTAACGTAAAGATGAGATGACAATGCCCACCGTGGCTGAGCAGGAGCCGTGGGGAAACGACCCTGAAATTCGGGTGTCCTGTTCCTCTTACCTGCACAGTGAGCAGCTTTGCAGGCTGTACCAGGGCTGAGCATCGTTGCCGTACATCGAAGCACAGTGACTGTGTGTAAACTGGGTGTGAGCCGACGGGCACGTGGTGCACGTCTGTAGCAATACGAGGTGTTGGATGGGGCTGTAGTGCTCAGCTTGAGAGAGCGGGTCCCAGGTGGCTGTACCTGCCACAGCTCACACGCAAAAATCATTTTTGCTCTCTTTTGGGTGTTTAATGTTGTATGGGGAGCTTGTAGCCTGCCAGAAGAGCTGCCGGTGGCAGTGGGGGGGCTGAGGCCCTGGCACCAAGCTTGGCTGTGACCACCACAGAGCACTGCTCCAGCGCTTGGAGCCGATCTCTGAAACGTGTCAGGGCTGTGCTGACCCTCAGCATCACGAAAGCCTTTTAAGCTTTGCCTTTTTTGGAGGGTGAGGACTTAGCTTTTGTACCAGCCCAGTCTGGGGGTGACTGCAAGTCTGGCTTGAGCACAGTGCCCAGAGTCCCGGGGTTGCTGCCCACCCGCCGTGCAGGGGTGCTTGCTGCAATGCCCAGAGCTGGGACTTGCCAGACTCAGGTGCGGCAGCACGATGGCCGTGGTCTTATCGTGTGCCCGTTGAAGACAGGAGGTGAAGAGAGTCCAGCATCTTGCCCGAGTGTGGGGAGGCGGGAGCACAGGGAAGACGACTGTAATTTCTTGAACTGGACTGTGGCCAGAGCACTGGGACTGACACTCTTAATTGTGGGAAAGGCTTCATGAAAGAGATTTACTGTCCCAGAGTGGTCACATCTTTAGTTTTATGTTTCCTCCAAAAGCTGACAGCCTCTGCAGTATGGCACTTCCTACCATTGCTCTGCGGCACCCACTCAGCCCTGGCTCTGGGAGCAGAGCACCCTCGTTCAGCTACCAGGCGCCTCTGGTGCCACCCTGGGTTATCCTCAGTGGTCTCCCCGCTGGGTGCTGAACTCATTGGCAGCTGTAAGAGCTGGCCAAATCAAGCCTACAGATCTTCCTCCTATTTTTTCCTGTATTTTCTAGGTGTGTTTTAGTCTTTTTCTGGTTGTTTTTAACCTCCCACCCCATTGCTCTGAAATAATTTACACTTTAAAAAAAAAAAATGTTTCTTCTCTGCACCTGAGGCATTTTGCTAGCCCCGGCTGGAACGGGGTCTCGATGTCTTGCTTTAATCCTCTTGCCCTTTCCTCAGAATCCCTGGTCTGCCACATCAGGGGAGTTCAGCTTCCAACACCTTCTCCTTGCCTGCACGCAGCTGACGCTCGTGTCTGCGACGGAGGTGCCTGGGAGACGGGGCTCTTTGGGGCTCTCCCTCCCCGTCCCAGCAGTGGGGCTTTGCTCACATGGGCACCGGACTGGAGTCGGTACCTGCATGTTTGCATTCTCTGTGCAAATCCTTTGCCTGGCTTGCGGCAGCTTTTCTCACGGTGGCTGCAGAGTGAGGGCTGGAAGCCCTGGTCCTGCAGCGGGCGATGTGCAAGCCGGCGAGGCGCTGCGGCAGAGCAGCCTGCGCAGAGCGAGTGGCACGGGCTGGTGGAGAACCCCGAGCGGTGCGGGTGGATCCCGTCCCACTGGGCAGCAGCTCCGCTCTCCCCCGCAGCGCTTCCCTGCCTCCCTCCAGGCGAGCCCCCGGCCAGC
Organism: Opisthocomus hoazin; assembly: GCF_030867145.1. Classification (NCBI taxonomy): domain Eukaryota; kingdom Metazoa; phylum Chordata; class Aves; order Opisthocomiformes; family Opisthocomidae; genus Opisthocomus; species Opisthocomus hoazin. Next base: position 11,699,824 of record NC_134433.1, on the reverse strand, counting down.
CGCTCCCCCCCACATCTCAAGGGAGGGTGTGAATTGGGGGCAGAGGGGATTCAGAGGGCAGAGGCTGCCCGTAAGGCTTAAAAATCTGCAAGCCAGCAGCGCGGTGCCTGAGCGAGCACGGGCAGCCCGGCGTGCCCCACGGTGCTCTCGGCCTCGCTAACTGTAACCCACGCCCAGCTCCAGGCAGTCCCCTCGAGCCAGCTCCCCGCTGCTCTCAGCAGCCTCAGAAGTGGTTTCTGGCTGGGTGTAGATGTGCCGGGGGGATTTGCTCTTGCTCCGAGCCGGCTCTGTTTGGAAGAGCTGTGGTCGTGTGGCATCTACTTGAGTAACAGCTTCAATTAAGCTCTCTTGACAAGCTGTTGTGTGACTGGTGCACTAATGGGAGGAACCCCCTCCTCAGCTGCTGAGGTTAAAACTCCAGCAGGGACAAAGATCAAACATGCAGCTAATTACCCTTTTAACACTTAAACGTATCCCCCTCCTTCAGGGGAAGGCATCGGCTCCAAGCAGCAGCTTCTGTGCTGGGAGCCCTGAGTGCTGGCTCAGGTCGGGCTGGCTCAGCGTGCAAGGTCGTGTTGGGCACGAGGCGGGCAGTGTGAGTGGAGCCTCTTCCCGCTCCAGAGCGGCTCCTTGACACCTTTTTTCCCCACTACGTGAAGCAATGGGGTCCAGGGCAGGTGCGAGCTGGAGAATCACCCACCTCTGCAGAGATCCCCGCTCCATGCGGGGTGCAGAAGGGGAGGCTGCGAAGGCGAAGCAAGATGGAGCATCTGACCTGCTCCGCACTGAACCCTCTCTCTGTCTCCTAGAGTGCGTCTCCGAAGACTGCCGCTCTGTCATCCAGGAGCAGGCCACGGCCCTGGGGCTCTCCATGTTTGCACTCTTGGTGAGGAGGTGCACCAGCCTGCTGAGGGAATGCGTGCAAGGTAAGGGGGTACCGGCAGGATCCACGCAGCTGCCCACGAGACAGCCTGGGGGGGTTCGGGCCCTCATTCCCTGCTATTTTGTACACCCCGTCCCATCTGTTGGGGCTCTTGGATTCCTCCCCGGCAGCCGAAGCTCTGCCCACGTTACAGCTGGATCACCTGTCAGGAAAGCCCCTGATGTTTGCAGGCAGAAACGTTTGGAAGAAAGGGATGGACGCAGGGCATACTTCCCAAAACTGGGACCTTGGGATCCTGTCTCTGTGACCCGTGCATTGGCATGCCACTGCCCTCAATAAAAGGGATCGCAGACGTCCCAGCTTGCCCCCAGGCCAGTCAGTGCAGGGAGAACAGATCTGTCTGTGCGCTTGCTGTGGGTTGTGGCTGTTCCCTGGTGTGTCCGAGGCTGGGATGTTGGGATCTGTGTCATGCATCCCCTGTCCCTGCCAGAGCCTGGCTCCTAGCTGCGGTGAGCTCAGCTCTCACTTCTTGTATTGCAGTTCAGCCACAAGAGATGGAGCAGGAGGATGAGGAGGATGACATCAAGGTCTCTGCCTTGCCCCAGGACCTGAAGGAGCTGCTCCCCAGTGTGAAGGTCTGGTCGGACTGGATGCTTGGCTACCCGGACACCTGGAATCCTCCTCCAACCTCGCTCGAGCTCCCCAAACAGTACGTGCATCCTCTGGTCTGTCTTTTGGTGTCCGCTCCCTCCCTGGGCAGCTTTCCCCCTCGCTCATGCTTACTCCTGGCTCTGGCACTCTGACCTGAGCACCCAGGAGAGGCTCACTGCGCAGGGAATGTTTAGGAGGCACTTGTCACCCTTGGTGACACAGTGACTTCTTCATTGATGCGTGGGTGGGGCTGAAGTGTCTCTGAGGGGACCCTTTGCTTCTGCTTGTTGGAAAATGTCCCATGAGCTGGGTTTTTACCTTCTGCTTGGGGTGAGCGTCTGCATTTGCTGGGATACGTCTCCTTCACGCGCTCTGCTGGCCCAGCCAGCTGAACAGGCAGGACCTTCCTGGAGCTCCAAAAGCCACCTCCCTTCTGCTTCAGAAAGAGCTTGTCTCTACCCCTGCAACACACAAAAGGGTTAATTTTCTAAACTGGCCGATTCCAGCCCATTAGTCCATAATGCGGACTAGGCAATTTGCATATTTTTGGACAGAAAATTGAGTGAAGGAGCCAAGTATGGAGTATGCGAAACAGTGTCTGAGCATGCTCCGTAGCTGCTTTCCCGCAGGATTTTCCATCTGCCTCCGGTACTCCGGATCCAGAGCCTGAAATCACGTCTTATTGTTAATCCAAAGGAGCCAGAACCCAGGGTGATGGGAAGGCGCATTAAGAGTAATCCAGCAAAGTGGCTTAACCATTAATGGGTCCCCGCTCCGTGCATCAGGTCCAGTCCTGCTCTCCTAGTTTATTGCCTCTTACTCCAGTTCTTTTTCATTTGGCTGAGGAAATGGAAATCTCACACAGGAAGTTCTGGGCCTCATTTTGTGGAGATGGAGTCTGTTTTCTGTTTGTCGGCTGCTCGGTGTGGGACCGCTGCCTGCTCATGTGAACTGCTGCCCATCTTTGGGCAGGAACTCAAACTGGGATCCGTCACGTGAGCCCGCGCGCACCAATCCCCCCTTCCCCTTGCGCTGCCGGCGCAGGGAGCCGCTGAGCCCTTGGCGACGGGCAGCCTTGAGATGGAATTTCTGATTGGGTTTGCGCAGCCGGCGCTCGGCGCCTTCCCCGGGATGAGCTGCCTCCCGCCCCGGCGAGGCGCGGGGCTGTGTCCCGCCGGGCTGCCGGAGCAGGTGCTTGCCCGTTGGGGTGGGAGGAGGCAGTGGTGGCAGCCCGTCCCGAGGTGTGATGGCGCGTAGGTCTCTGCGGAGCGGTGGGTATGGCTTGGGGGGCTCTGCTCTGCAAGGTCCTGGTCTTCTGGGTGGAGGAACCAAGAGTCTTCATCTTGACCCAACCGCTTCCCCACCTCGCCCCTCTCTGCGGAGGATGGCTGAGCAGCCCCTCTTGTTCCATCGCTTGCTCTGGGGCATGGGCAGCCTTCCTCATGTTGGCTCCCAGCTCCTCCGCCCTGGTGCTCTTTGGCTCACCAGGAGCATCTGTCTTATCCACAGCGAGGAGATGGGCTGCTTCTTCAGCCCGGACCTCTTGTGTGGACCCAGCATCGTGTGGCCGGGTGTTGGTGGTCCGGGACTCTGGGACAGAAGCCGCTGAGCTTCCCTGGAGGTGCGGGCAGCGATGAGTAGCAGGCAGTCAGCTCCGCTCTTGGACACTACTTGGGACCTGAAACGTTTTCCCTGGATGTGGGAAAGGAAAACGGGAACCCTGGGTGGTGTGTCAGCCCTCTGTTGACGCAAGCCTGCTGTCTGGCCTGGGGCTGCTCAGTAACCAGGTAGAGTCACCAAGTCCGGGGCTTAGATAGGAGCAGCTTCAAAGAAGTTTAGAAGTAAAACATGGGTCAGAGCAGCAGGCGTGTTGGAGTAAGCCAAGGTTTATGGGCAGGGTGAGCTCAGAGCATGTGAGGAGCAAGTGCAGATGCCAAGTCACAGAACTGAGTAAGGGGCCTGAGCCCTTTCACGCGTGCTTTGTGCCCCGTGGTGGTGGGACGTGCTGTGGGGTCCCCACTGGTGCCAGTGGAGAAGCTGTTTGGACACGCTGGAACCGCCTCCCAGCACTCCGCAGCCATCACTTTCAGTGCCCCTCGTCTCGTGATGGTGTGGGCGTGGAAAAGGGACAGTAAAAAAAACCCTGAAGCACAGGCAAGGCAAATGGCAAGGACGCCATGAATGTGCTAAAGCTTCTGGAAAAACCAGGCCCTGTACCCACCTGGCAGCCCGCTCGGAGCAAAGGCCTGGCCCAGAGCTTGCATCAAAGCGCAGCTCGTCCGGGGCCAGTGCCGCTGCCAGAATGACGGCCTGGGCTCGGGGCCAGCGGGGCAGCTTGTCAAGGCTCTGCCAGAGCCGAGGGCCCGGGCTGCTGGGGCTATACGTCCCGAGGCCTCCGCTCCCGCTGCGTTCGCCATGTTCGCCATCGCTCGTTGTTAGTAAGGGAGGAGAGCTGGGGGACTTTGAGAACGTCTAAACTCAGCCCAGCTGTGGCAGTTGGTTTATTGCTTTCAGCTGGTACTTGAACCCGGGTCCTGGTCTTGGAGTCTTTCCCAGGTTTAATCCCCGGAGCTTTCTCTGCAGCTGTATGACACTGCGCTGACCCCGAATGAGGATAGGAAAATAGAAACGGTGCCAAGCCAGAGTCTCTTTTTCATTTGGAGTCTGGCTGTCTGCCCATGACCAGGGTTACATAATGGGAAACATAGCTGGGGCTCTGGAGAGCCCGCGTTTCACCACGCTGCCCAGACCTTCGCGTTCTGATGCTATATATCTTCCTAATTGTAGCTCGGATGCATTTATCACACTGCTGGATTCGAGTCCTTACAATAAAAAAAAAAAAAAAAAAAAAGAAAAAAAAGAAACCCCACACCAAATTCCTCAGCTCGCTGCTTTCCCCCTTGGACAGAGGCGGAGGGAAGGTGTGAGGGGTGAGCGCTGCCGAAACCCGGCGCACGGCTGCGAGCCACGCAGGAGCAGGCTCTGCAGAGCGGGATGGGAGGCTCGGGACGCTGCGTCTTTGGGGTCCTTTTCTTGACGGTGGCTTGGAAATGAACCCCGGCTCCTGGCAGGCATCCTCTCCCTAGCTGGGGGCTCACCGGTCCCGAATTCAGCCTGGAGGAGAAGCTACGCCTTTCCCCCAAACCCCCCTCCTTGCTCTGGCACGTTCATCCAGCTCTTAGCCACACCTGCGTGGTCACCGTGGCTCAGGGGATGCACTGGGACATGTTTTCAGCCCAGAAGGCCGTAGAGGGATGACAGGCTGCCTAGATCCCCCTCCTGGGGCTGCTGCGTGTATTAGAGAGGCGAGGGGTGTCCTTCCCCTCTGCCTGTTTGGGAGCGGAGCTCGGCGAGCTTTCCCGTTGCTCTTTTCTCGGGTGTTTCCAGGATAGGAGCTAAACCTGACCATGGACATCTCTGCTTCAGAGCAGCAGTGTCTGGGGGTTGTGTGTCTGCACCAGATGTTCCCAGGTCTTCTAGCTGCAAGCAACAGTCACTTCTGTATCTTAAAATTAATTCTTATCTGCGTGTTTCATGGCAAACATTGCCTTGAGGTCCGAGCAGGAGGTTGTTTCAAGCGGTTGCAGTGCCGTGTAACCAGGTTGGAGCGGTGTCTCTCAGACCAACTGTCCCCAGGAGTAATCTGCAGAGACTGGGGGGTGAAAGCAGGGAGTCCTGGGGAGAGAGGAGCCGGGTGGATCTCCGAAAGCAGGGATGTTACCAGCAGTGGGGCGAAAGGCGGATCTCCGAGGAGGCTGCTGTCGTTCAGGTGAATCCTGAATCCCTTTTTGGGAAATATCACTGAAGAGCTGAAATGGGTGAAGAGGGCTGGGCAGAGGAGAGCAAAGCTTCTCCTTGCTGTGCTTTGTTGCTGCAATGAATCCATTGCTAAACGAAGCGTAAGAATCGATGGGGAAGCCACTGGTTAGACAGGAACAGTGCCGCAGGGCTGACCCTGGCGAATCTGCTCTCCTTCCACGCTGGAGCGAAGGGCCTCTCGGTTTGTGGAGACTGTCTGCAAGCATTTAAAAATGGTTAATTTAAACCAAGTATTAAATCAAATCCAAAAGCTCTGAGCACATTCTAGAGCTTACCTTCCCAGAGAGATCTGCCAGATCGCTCTCATCACATCGCTTTTGCGGAGAAGTGTCACTGAGATGGCAGCTCCCGCTGGGAGAGATGGACAGAGTCTTGGACAGGGGTGCCAAGACCTTGCTGGAGTTTGTTGGAGACTAAATGGAAAATCCCTTTTGCAGATCTCAGCCTTAGTTAGTAATGCTGGCCACCAGAGTTTCCCTATCAAGACATCAAAGCGACGATTTGGAGGTGTCTCGGTACTGTAAACCTGGCTGAGAATGAAGGTAAAGTTGAGTGAAGCAGAAGCCAAAAGTCTCCATGGAGAAGGGGGCTGTGGCGATGCAGGGGCTGGCTGGGAGGAGACTGCACCTCTCCCGGGGAGGAGAGCGTCCCTCTAACTCCGAAGGCAGATTCCTGGGAGAGGAGTGGGTTTAGGGATGCCTGGCTGGCCACAGGGACTGCGTGCCGGGCAGAAATCATTGGTGCCATGGGGCAGAGGGGTTGTGACCACCTCATCCCCACTCTGGGCAGCTGTATCCGAGTCCAGGGCCAGACTGGTCAACGCCTTCTGGGAAGAGCTGCCACTGCCAACCCTGTCTGTTCCTTGCGGAGGAGCTGCTCTTGGTTCAGCGTCCCCTGGGCCAGGAGAGAGGAGACCTGGGAGGGGGATGTGGAACACATTGGATGGCGGTGCAGGAGCTGGGGTGGGCACTGGTGCCGCCGTGCACCGGGAGCCGGTGGGTTTGCGTCGCCTGGCCCCGGCAGCGCGCGAGCCCGAGGCGTTTGCCATCTGCACGGCTCTTGGCGGCTGGGGAACACAATGCGGGGCTTCTTCTGCGCCGCGCTTTCCGGGTTTGTTCTGCAGCTGTGGAGTTTGAATGTTAGTGTTTAAACAAGCTGGTATTACACAGGAAATGGCCACCTCCACAGGCCCCCGCGGGCTTGTAACGTGGGGTCATTGTGCTTGATATTAATCACCAGGCAGCCCGCGCCCCGGTGAAGATGGTGGCTCACGCCCGAGCGCCGTGGCCGGCAGGGATTTGGCGAGCACCAAGCTCGCCTCGGCACCCTCCGCTCTCCCCGTGCTTCGGTGCGTGCCTTGTGCCGTGCGGTGATGCCCGTCGTGGGCATCCATCCCTGGCAGGAGCCGTCCCCGCACAGAGCCAGCCTCGCCGGGCCGTGCTCTGCCCCGGGCCGTGCTCCAGCCCGCGCTTGGGCAGCGCTCTCGCCGTCGCCTGGCCGGGCTGCGTCCCGTCGGCGTGCAGCTGGGCTGCGCTCACACTGACAGCTACATTAAACCTGGAATCCTGAGGCAATAAAAAAGAAATTAACTCTTATTTTTTTTTCCTGTCCTGGCGGAATAAGCAAATGTAAATGTGTCTGTGGGGAAGTGAATGAACCCCCGTTCTGAGGAAAGACCTCGTGCTAACCCCCTTCTCGCTTCCTCGGTTCAAAGCTCTGGGAGCCTCGTCGCTGTACCTGGGAGCTGCGTGCCTGGGCTCGCTGTCAGTGATTCGGGGCCTCCCTCTGCAGAGGGACTCTGAAGCCGTGGCACCGTGCGTACGCGGCGCTTCCAGGCACCTGGGCCTGCCTTGGCTTTGCGCAGAGGCTCCGGCACCGCAGCACCATTGGGTGACAAACGCCAGAAATGCCTGGAGGTGGCCGCGTCGTCGTCCTGGGAAGGAACGGTGGGGAGAGGGTGCCTGACGGGGCTCCCCGGGGTTGTGCGATCTTCTAGGGGCAGTGCATGTCCCAGCAGGAGATCCATGGGCTGTATGGTGTCAGGGTGAGCTGTTGGCCCTCGCTGGCTGTGCCGGTGGGTGGCAGCCGGTGGATGATCTCAGTGGTGCCAGGGCTGGGAGATGCGCTGCGGAGGAGGAGCTGCACCCGAGGGGGAGGCAGAAAATCGTCAGACCCTCTCTCAGCAGTGCTACCTCTGCATCGCAGGAGAAAACCAGAGCAGAAACGCCAGCACCTCCCCCTTCGCTGGCGTTTTTTGAAGGTTCTGCAGGGTGCTGCATGTGAGAGCCTGCTGCCCGGCTGCCGCAGAGCTGCTCGGGGTCGCGCTGCAGCGAGATCTTGCTACCCAGGGAGGGAGCACAGTCTGTGGTTTGACTGAAGGAAGCCCAGGGTGGAAACCTAACACATCCAGTGCAAATGACAGATGTGGCAAGGCACTGCGAAGCTGTAGGGAGCTGGGGATGAAGGGGATAAAGCGACAGGAACTATTCTCGCGCTTGAGGGGTGGTGAGGGGCTGCCCTGCCCGGCAGCGCTGCCGGAGGGGCTGGGGGCAGGCAGTGGCGAGGGGGAGAGGAGAGGCGACCGCTGCGCTGGGCGGCTGCAGGGGTGTTAGCAGCGTCGGCTCGGTGACGGTTCTCATGGTGTTTTTCTGACATGGGGTGCCAAGCGCTGTGGAGGGAGATGGCTCCTTGTACTTCGTCTGCGCTGCTGCTTCGCCACCACCCCTGCCCTGCTGTGGTCCTGCCCAGCATCCTGCTGCTGCTCTCTGCCTCTCTCCGGTCGTCTCCATCCCCTGCCTGCCGCCCTGTTTCTTGGGGAATACAGGCGAGATCGCTGCAGCGTGTTTCTGTCCCTTCTCCTCCGCCCTGGCCCCGTGCACCTGGCTGCCTCAGCCCCCCGGGAACCCTCGGCATCGGCGCCTGTCCCCAACACCCCGGCGGCTGCAGGCCTTGCCCCGTTCCTCTCCCGCGCCGACGCCTGCAGCCTCTGCACCTCCTGCATCCCAGCCGAGCCCTGGTCGCAGCCCGCGCTGGCGGGGCCCCCCCAGTGCTATGTGACCGGACTCAGGCAGCCCAGCCCAGTTGCCAGCAGGGCACTGGGGGAGGGCCGAGCCTCCCAAGCCCTGTGCATCTCCCATGGGCAGAGCTCGCCTTGGAGGTGGCCCAGAGCAGCCCTATCACATCCGGTGCTTGTCTCTGCAGCCTGGGCCGGAGGATAAACTATCAGGGCTGTGGGGCAGTGGATCATTCCTCTTATTATTTTCTTCTTTTGCAGATAGGGGTCGTGGAAAGTTCAGTTCCTTTTAACCCTCGCAGCTCTGTTTATTTTCCAGCTGGTAGCACAAACGCAGCGTTTCCCATTACATCACAAAGGGCCTCGGACAGATCCCTCCGAAAAACGTGTTGCAACTGTTTATTTTTTTCCATATTTAAACATTTCTGACAGCCAGACCTGGCTGAGCCAAGCGATGGAGCTTTGTGAATGAACCCAGCTCCTGGTGTCTGTGCGCAGAGGGCTTTGAAGGACCTCTTCTCCTCTGCAGCGGGCGGGCTGGGGCTGGCTTAGGGACGTGGGCGACTCTGCGTTACATGTGTGCTGATTACGTGCCGGGCTTTGATTAATGGCTCCTCATTCTGCCTGGCTCCCAGGACGCTCTTGAAAACAAGATGTTTCATTTCAGTGTGCTTTCCTGGTACATTGATTCCCGTAAATAACCGAGTGCAGACTCTGTCCACCTGGAGCAGTTCAAAGAGCAGGGGGCCTCCCTCCAGCCCCGCACTGCGCTGGTCACTGCTGCAGCCCAGCGCTTTTCGATGCCCCAGAGATGCAGGGTGGAGGAGCTTCTGCCACCAGAAGCAGATCAGGCCCAGTTTCCCTTGGTGTCGTCCCAGTTTGCTCACTAAAAAATCCGTATCTGAGTGCTTTTAGAAACGGGAGGAAGAAATACAGCGTGGTTGGCTGCAGTGCCCCCGTGCTTGTTGCCTGCTTCCCCCACGCTGGCCCTCCGTGGGGTGCTGGGCCCTCCCCAGGGTGTGCTCAGCCATGGGGACGTGTGGTGGGGATGCACGGAGAGTGGTCCAGGGCTGCTGGTGGCCTTGTGTTCGCACCCGGCTCCCCGCACGTCACCAGGAAGGTGAGACACTGCAGAGGCAGCTTTGCAGGTCACTCACAAGTGTTGAAAACGTGGCCAGAAGCAAAACACGGCTTCACCCCCCGTGGCTGGGGTTTAGCTAAAAAGATCTCTGTGCTTTAGAGCGTGGCTGCAGCACGTGATTGCAGCAGATAACAGCTGGGTGAAGGAGAGGGTGCCCCGGGCTGGGCTGGAGCCCCCCAGCTGCCTCTTTCGCCCCAACAGCAGCGCGGGGGATCAGTTTGTCCTCCCAGCAGGCTTTAAAATTGAGTAACCAGCGGCGTTTCTCCCATCTGGAACGAGCCGGGCTCCTGCCGGCGCTGCACGGGGAAGCTGCTTCCCACGCGTGTGCCAGCTCGGGAGCGGGCAGAGCAGCGGGAAGGGCGAGATCCTGGGAACCGTCCCCGTGCGGGGGGACGGGTGGTCGGTGTCAGCGCTGGCGGGCGAGGGTTCCAAGCCCTCGTGGGTTCGGTGCCAGCGCAGCTGCGTCTGGAGCCGTCCCGGTGGGGTAGGTTAGCAGCGGTGGTGGCGTGCCTCGCCTCGCCTCACCTCTCTGGTATTCGCTGCAGCATTGCAGGCAACTCCCAACGCATTCCAGCCCCGAATTGCTCACGTCTCTCCTCGTTCTCCCAGGGTCTCAGTAGATGTGTGGGCGACGCTGGCTGACTTCTGTAACATACTGACCACAGTGAATCAGTCGGAGGTGCCCTTGTACAAGGACCCAGATGACGACCTTGCCCTGCTTAGCCTGGAAGAGGATCGGCTGCTCTCGGGCTTCGTTCCCCTGCTGGTCGCCCCCCAGGAGCCCTGCTACGTGGAGAGGACCTCGGACAAGGTCAGCAGTAGGCCAAACATCCCCCCTCGATTCCTCCAGACTTTTATTCTTGGGAAGTTTTCTGTGCAAACGGAACACGATTAAGTCATTGAGAAGGGTGTTAAGGGAAAATATCGACCTTTCAGCCGCTGACATCCAGCTCTGTGTCATGAAAACCCCTCTCGACTTCCTCTGGTGTGTGTGTGCTCGCTGGCATGTTGTATATACGATCATTTCCTCACTTGTTTAAATAGTGCAGCTTGTGTTGGCAGTGCTCTCGGTGCACTCCAAATGGTTTGCATCATGCTTAAAGCACCCTCCCCCTCCCCCCGGCCACAAAACTCTGCCTTAGGAAGGCAGCCAGGACTTTTTTCCCTCTCTAAAGAGGAGAGTGATAAATAGGTGACTAGAGAGAAGCAGACACCATGTGTTAACGTACAAAAGGCTTTTAGGAATATGAAGCATTCCCCACTGCCCGCTCTCTATTTTCCTTTCTTTGCTCTAGGAGCCCATTCTAGCCTGAACTTTCCTTTGGCTGTTTGTTTTTAGAATAATGAAATCAGTTCCCTTGTTGATGTGGGGTTTTGGGTCTGCTCTCTGCCACCACCTGGCCAGAAGAGACCTGGGGGCTGCGCTTGGATAACGTGATGGGGGATGGAAGAGGCACAATGGCATTTGTTTTGCACGCCCTTGGAGGCACAGCAGGATAAGAGTGGCTCTCAACAGTTTCCTGCTCAGAGGCAGAATCGCAGCACCAGAAACGCTGCTCATCTGGGAAGCCGTGGCGTGGCCTCCCCGAGCGCTTGGTGCTACGAGAGGAGAAGTGGAGATGCAGGGGCTGGTTTCTGTGGAGAGCCTGCATGTGACAGTGTGCCTTCCCATATGCCTCTTCTTCTTGACATTTTCCTGAAATGATGGTGAGAAATTTAGGACCTTTGTCACAGAGGGACCCAAGAGGTGCGAATTTCTGTTTCACTTCTCTGTCTGCCCGGCCCGTGCTCACAGCATTGCCCACGGCAGAGGAGCACAGGGTCCCAGTAAAACTGAAGGCTCTCCCAGTTTGGGGAATCACCTTAGTCTGGGAAGTCACTGTGCAGGAACAGATTTTCAAGGCTCTGTTTGAAGGGGTTAAAATATCAAACATGTGGTTGCCGTGGCTGCCCTAAGGTAGCCTGTCTGCCCAGCGTGTGCCATGGCCTCACTGGGGTTCTGCTGGGGACAGTCCCTGTGCCCCACGCTCTGTCCAGGGTCTCTTTCCCCAGCAGGCAGGGGAGGTGGCTGAGCAGCCTGGGCTGTGCCCCAAAACTTGTGGGAGTGGTCGGTATTCCCTGAACTCTGCATTTTCTAACCACACACCGGTTTATTCGGAGTGCCATCTACCTGCCCTGCCAGGCACTTGCGCTCACGTGTGTGGAAGAATAGACAGATTTTGTGCTGTAGCTACACCTGAGCTTCTGAGCTGAGTTTTCTCACTGTCCTGGCTCCCTTTGGTTCTGGTGCTTTGTAAATGAACTGTGCAACACCACTGCCGGGAGTTGGTGCCCTGCACAGCGCAGCAGCAGCCGCCCAAGCATCCGGGATTATCCGGCACGGTGGTACCAGCTCAGCTCTGCTGAAGAGGCAACACAGAGCCCAGACAGAAGGAGCCAGGCCTGACTGTGTCCGTCCCCCTTTTATTTCTTTCTTCTTTTTTTTTTCCCCTGCCTCTGTGGGTGTTGTTTGCTTTGAAAGTAGCTGACTTTGGAACCGTGATCCCACCCAGCAGGCTGGGGCGTTCGCTGGTGTTTGTGCAGGTCTAAGTCCCTGCTGTGTGCCCGTTGTGCTGTGCCGTCTTCTGGTCTCTGCCTTACGCACCGAGCGCATCGCACGGAGGCAGACAGAGGAACCACCGCTAACTGGGACATGCTAAGCAGAAGCAGTGGGTTCTGCAAGGTCTCTTCTCTATCCAGTACTGACCAGTATTTTCATTAATGGTCAGACTGGTGAAACAGCAGGTGTGCGTATTCACTTTCCAGAGGACACCCAAGAGGATTAAGGCGAGGCCGGTGAGATAGAGCGGAGATCTCAAAAGCCTGACTTCCAAGAAGGGACTGGAAGAGCTGGGACTTGTTAGTCTAGAGGAAATTCGGGGAAAATGCAGTGAGCTGTTGCAGAGAGGAGGAGAACAAGCTGTCCTCCAGCTCCATGCTGAAAAGGACAGGAAGGAATGCAGCAAATTAGAAATTGCAGCAAAATAGATGAAGACTAGACTTTAGGAAAGGCTTCATACCTTTGGGTAGTTAAGCACTTGAAAGCAGCCTCCTTAGTGATTCTGCAGCAATCTCTTCAGCCGTGGAGATTTTTAAAAGCAGGCTGGGTCACTCTCTCAGGTACAACTTGGGCGGAGGGGAACTGCCTTGGAAAAGGAGACAAGGTGACCTCTTTGGGTGCTCCTACCTCATTTTCTGTGATTCGGTAAAGCTGTGGGAAGGGACTGGAGTGGCAGCTGCGTCATTACAGTCAGATGCCTGCCTTGTTCCACAAATCTTCTCCTTCTGCAGTATTAATGAAGTGAATTATTTGACTCACTAGAAGTGGGATGTTGTAGAAGGCGGTGCAGACCAAGCAGGGAAGGTAGGACTGAGAGGCCTGCACCCATATGCCTTTCACAAATGACCATGAGCAAGATACAAAAAGGCACTTGCCCGCAGAGAAGCCCCCAGTCCAACTTAGCCAGGGGATCCCTGTGTGTGGTCCCCTGTCCACCATCTGCTCCCTGCCCTCCTTTTAGCGTGCAGAGCCCGGGTGGATGTGACTCCTCAGCGGATGCACCTCTGGGCTGTTTGCAGGGGAAGGGTGCCGTGTCCGTGCTGAGCAGGGTGGCACGAGGGGGTCCGTATCCCTGAGCGCCAGTCAGGCGATGGCAGCAGGCGCTGCAGCGGAGCAGCTCTGTCTTGCACGCAGCACATCCAGCTGTGTGGCAGGAGCTTTCCCATTCGCATACTCCCTGATGGTTGCTGATTGACTGAGCTGCGAGCAGGTGAGAAATGGTGTTTCTGTGCAGCAAGAACTCTTTTCAGTACTGATCTTTCATTGCTGTTTAGCAGGAGCTTTTTTTCTGCACCCAATTTCTTTCTCTTGTGTTCTCAGTCTTGGCCCCGTTTTCAGCCCAAGTCCTGACAGTTCTTTGCTGGAGAGGCAAAGAAAATGTACTGCTCTTTATATGGCACCCTGTGAATGTCTTGTGGGCTGGGAGGAGGGTTCTGACATGCCAGAGTGTCTCTGGGGAGCTCGCTGTGGTACCTTTCCCATTGCTCGCAGGACTACGAAGAGACCATTGGCTTTCTACAGCAAGGATGATATCTCACCTTGCTTGCTGGTGCTCCAAATCCTTACCCCATGCTTTTGCACCATAGTTTTTTAATGAATTTGTGACATTTTTGGAGGAAAGGAATCTGTGGAAAGGCAAGACTGGAGAGTGTTGGGCTTAAAATGGTGTTAGGTTATTGGCTCCACCAAGAGGATGGTTGTTTTGTGAGCTATATAGGACAAACACTGTGCTTCCCACTTCTTTTTGTTCTCCACGTCCCATTTAGCAGATGGAGTGCAGTATTCAGCCAGAGTTTTGCAGTAAGTTTTTGAGCATTTGGCCTGGCTCGTATTTTGAGTGAAAATGTTCTGACTCCGTTCGTTGCCATGAAGCTGCGCGTTCGGATTCCTGCTGGAGCCAGTGTGACACTTAGAGCTTCCCATCGTCTCTTGCACTGTCACTGAAGCTTTAACCAACAAAAGCTGGCTCCAGGGTGATGTTTTCCTGGGCGTATGTTGGGCAGATATCCATTGCAGCTTGTGTGATGGAACACCATCGAACGTACCAGTCAACAGCAAACTATGCAGCCTGGTGCCTGAGCTGTCAGACTGTGTCTGCAGCGTTTGCAGCCGAAGGAGACGCTGCCAGGACCTCGGTTACCCAGCGTTGTACCCAAGGCAAGAGCAGGGAACAGCAACATGGCTGAGTTAAGGTTTGGGAAGAAGGAAGGTAACAACTATGGATTCATCAGGTGGCGCGTGGTGCTGCTGTAGGGGCTTGTAATGGAAAATGCTTGGGTTGTGTTGAGGTTAAAGCAAGTTCTAGTGAAGGTGCATCTGAGGTGTGCGTGGGTCTGTTCTTGTGCAGCCCTGGGAGCCTGGGACATGTCCTGGTTTCCTAAGCGCTCACTGAATCCCGTTGTCCCAGGAGCATCCTGCTCTGCAGTGGCCCCGTGGAGCTGGTGGCAAGGCTTGGAAGAGGGCTGCGGGTCGCCCGGCACGGAGCAGAGCAGGGAGGTCCTTCTCCTCTGTGCAGGCACATGGCATCACTGATTGCCCACACCCCTGCAAGCTCTGCATGGGCTGGACGTGGGCATCACCCAAGTGTGTGCCTGCAGCACTGCCACATGCCCCAGCCAGGGAGATGTGGAGGAGAAAGTGTTAATGTCGCTTCCCACAATAAACCTCTCGGCATGGGGGGTCCTGAAACCTGAGCCCCTCTCTCCTCCCCCAGCCCTGACACACGTTAATAAAAGGTTTTTAAACGCCAATAAAAAGGCAGCAGCCCCAGCTCACCAGGTCCGGGGCCCAGGGTCCTTGGGAAGGCACTGCACAAATGTGTTTTTTGCATTTTCAGGCTTTTGGCTGGTGAATAAGATTGAGGAGAAATACTCCTTCCCCTGATAACAATACAGTGAGACGCAGGATCAGCAGTGTGTGGATTAAAACCAGACGGTGCATGATTAATACATATGCTTATAGGGCTAGTCACTGCGGTTCTCTCCTCTCAAACAGAAAGGCACTTTTTTTTTCCCTCATGTGCATGCTCGTGTGTGGAGTGGACTGTCTCAGATACTCACCACTCAGCTAGTCTCAACCCTGTCTCACCTCAGCAGGCAAACGAAAGCCCTAAAATGCAAGGCTCTGAAAAATAACTATCAAGATTTTACTGCCCCAGACCTACAGCCTGGGTACTGCGTGGCTCCTCCAGCTCCGGGGTGGCCAGTTAGCTTCCCACATTTGGTGCCCTTCTTGTTTCGCAGGTACTTGCTTCCTGCTGTTTGCACTACTCACCTGTCAGTGCCGACAGCCTAAAATCCAAGCTTTGTTCTCCTTAGAAAACACAAATCTCTTTCCTCTGCACTGTCCAGCTCAAGCGGACAGTCCAAATTTGACGCTTGCTCTGGCTGCCCCAACATGTTCTAGATTTGCAGAGCTAGTTGCCTTTGATTTAGCTAATTACTTAGGCTTGGGCAAAAATTAGTCCTGTCTTGTTATTCACTTCACTTATTTACAGTATTTCAGTCTTCTTAAGACTTGCAGATATCTCTTGGCAATGTGTAGTCATGTCTGACGCTTCTTGGGAAGGGAGCCCCAGGTGTAAAAGCCAGGGAGGAATAGCTGTCAGCGTGACCAGGCTCTGTCATGCCTCTGAACACCAGACATTTTGTCCTTTCCAAGACCTAATGACTCCTGAGGTGCTGGGGATGAAATCCACGTTAGAGTGGCCAATGCTGAGGGCTTCTTGCAAGGCATCAGAGGAAGGGTAGCAAGACCAGGACTCCGAGAGTACAAACTCTTTGTAAGCAGAGAGAAAACCCCAGTGAGCAAATGTAACTGTTTTCTCAGCATCCTTTCCATATTCCCATTCCATAGCCTTGGAGCATCTCCCTCCAGCTGGCAGGCAAATGCACTCAGCCCATGAGAGCAAGAGCTTCCAGCTTGGAGTTTGGTCCAGAGAGGAAAAGGGAAACTGTGAGCGGAGATCGGAGCCCCAAGTAGGACAGTCCAAGGAGGAGTCATCCTTGAAAAACTCCTTCCATTCCTACCTCGGTTTCCAAACAAGCAGTGAAAGATCCCTGCCACAGGCAGCCCTGCTCGGAGTGGGGACTTGGCAGGAGCTGGCAGCCCCGAGGCGGCAGAGTTGGAAATGTTTACATTTTCTGACCAGTATCTGAACTCCATCTCAGCCTCGACCTTCCCTTTCATGTGGTGCCTTTAGATTGTAAAAGGCAATTAGGCTAAATTATGGGCCATCTTGGAAGATGATGTCACTGAGTGATGGAGGAGAGGCTGGATCTTATGCCACCAGGAAGGCAGCGTGCAGAATATCACCTGCTTTGAACTCCTCATCCATCCTTGGCATCTCCTTGAAGCACGAGTGCCAGGGCCTGTGCAGACGCCACGGGAGCCTCTCTCTGCCCTTGCTGGGTGTCGTTAGCACAGTGGGAAGCGTGGAGCCAAGTCCATGTCCCCGGGGCTGGGTGGCAGAGGAGGGTACACTGATGTGCTGTTTTAAACATAGCTCTATAGAAACAGGCATGAGTGCTGTCATGGTGACTGCTGCCACATCTCCTAGGGCATCTCCGGAGAGGTATTCTGTTCATTTATCCTTTGGTCTTGGTGTTTAATTGCTCTTTAAGCTAAGAGAATTTTGAGCATATTCTTAAAACTGCGTTTCTCTAGCTGAAGGTAAAGAGGACTCATGGCAAACAAGCGCTAGCACTGCACGAGGACACGGAATACAGCCCTGGAGAAATCCGCAATGTGGAATAATAGTTCAGGCTCTTAAAAGGGGGAGTGGGTTTAAAAAAAAAAAAAACTGCAATAAATCTAGCGAGTGGAATCTGAGGGAAATGATCCCATCTGGAAAACTCCAGCCCTGGTGCTGCTGAGGGCTTAAGGAGCGATGCAGATCGCAAAAAGAAAACCCTGCAGTCTGAGGATGACAGGCTTCTTAATTGATGTCCATTGCAACTGGTACTCTGCCAGTTTATGTTGGCCACCTTCCAGCGTGCTGTAATTTTGGGGCCAGGTGTGAAGCGTTTCTGTTCCATCTTGTTCCCAAGCACCTACAGAAGCCTCACACATCTCACTTGAGGCTGCAGCCCTGTAGGAAACAGCTGTACAGGTATAGGTGAAAGGAAGTGTCACAGCTGGGCTTGGAGTACTCCCCCGTGCCTTGCCGAGGGCTCTGTTTCGGGGGCCGCTCTCCCCCCGTGCCGGTCTTGGGGAGGTGGCCACTGTCACAGGCACACCTGCCTGTCTGTCAGCAAGGTGCTTTGAACATCAGGGAGCTTCTGGGAAGAATGTGCAGGTCAGAAACCTCCTCTTCAAAGAGGAGCCCACGGTGGTGTGCGTCAGTCCTGGAAGCGGGGAATCCAGCCTGGGAGAGCCCCAGATGCTGGCAAGGTCGGGGAGCTGTGGCCATCTCCTCTGGTCTCTTCTCCCTCGGGAAACCACAGGGAAACTTCCAAGGGAACAAGAGCAGGCCTTGTAGAAAGCACTCAGCCTTGGTTTCGAAAGGCTGAGAACCCATCAGCATCTTTAGCAAACTGCTGCAGGAGCCAATTTTAATTGCTGTTCAATGCATGCGTTATTTCCGGGCTAAATTTGTTTTGTTTGAATTTCCAGTAATTGAATTTTGCTGTATGTTGGGAAGCCCTCCATTGCTGCTCTGACCCCAATATATAAATGTGTCCCAAGTCCCACCATCCCCATCCTCCTTCGATAAACTGGACAGATGGTGTGAGAGATGTGATGGTGTCTGGGGCACGGTTTGGATCCCCTGAGCCATTCTCATGGTGCTTCTGAGCTGTGGCTGTAGGCTTGATGTGTTGCTCTGTGAGCTGCTGCACCAGCTTGTGAGGAGGAGGTGACCACTGCGCTCTTCTGCTCTCCTCCATACCCACCAGACCTCTGTGCTTTGCTGCTATCCTCCATACCCACCAGATGCTACCACCATCCCACACCCTTTGCTCCTAGAGGTACAACTTTGCATTTAGCTGTATTAACCAGCGTGTTGTTTTCTCCCGAGTAGGCAACCGAGCAATTTTGAGGTTTTTGACTGTTGGTGAATTGCTGTCTTCGGAGACTGGGAGAATAGGAGGTGGTGTCTAATCTGCAGGCTTTATCAGTAAAGGTTTTCTTTGTCCAGGTCACTGAACCTATTGTTAAGCAGCGTAAGCCCAAGTAAGCTTCCCCGCGGCCCCGCCAGGACTGCCCTCCTGTTTACGCTGACATTTTAAGACCTCTGTTGACCAGATTTTAATCCACTCTGTATCCTGTGCACTGCGGTCTCTGGGGCATACTAGCTTTTCACGTCCTCTCGTCCCAGCAGTGCAGAGTGCTCAGGCTGAGGACAACTGCCTGCCCGATGATGCACAGCTGTGGCATCGAGCTGCAGACACAGTGTTGAAGGCAGCAGGAGTTCAAAGCCGTGCAGCTACTGTCCCACAGCCAGACATTAACAGAGCCCACAGCCCTGGCCAGGCAGGCATGATGGTGAGGAGGAGCAGATCTAACAGTACCTCCAGTCCAGCACCCCTCTGCAGAGCTGGGGTCCTGCTGCTTTGCCTCTGTCCTGAAGCTGAGAGCTGGTGTGTGAGAACTGCAGTCTCACTATGAGGTGAGGAACCACCTGCCAACGTGTCAAGATCCAGTTACACATGTTCTCTTAATGCGCCTGTTAGCGAGCATGAGAGTGGCTTTGTGGTCTGGACGTGGCTTGCAGGGAAGTACGAGGTGCTGCCTTCCAGGCAGCCCCATCTCTTGGTGGGAAAGCGGGCAGGGAAGAACCAGCAGTTGCTGGAAACAACCTTCCCTACGCCTGGGATGCCTCTTTCCTGGCACCCGGAGGGAGCGAGCGACACGCCGGTGCATGGGAAAGCCGTGGGGAATTTGCTCAAGTGGCTCATGACATTTCCATCCCTTCCTCCCCTGCCTTCCCCCAGCCTTGGATCCACCTCTGCCTCTCCTCCAGGCTCGCCTTGGACTGGGCGCTTTGGCCACTGCGTCGGCTCCGAGTGAATCAGGCCGCCTGGGCGTGAGCCGTGCACGTGTAGCAGCACATGTGTGGTTCCTCAGCCAGAGCTGCACAGTTTGGCTCTGGTGTCAGCAAAAGGCTCTTTTAAAGTGTTTTCTGGAAGTGTGATGTGATCATCAGCTCAAGGCAGAGACTGGCAGGATAAATCAGCCTTCTCCCATGCCAGGTTTCAGGCGGCGTTGGATCTTTCTGTGTGGATCAGATGATGCTCGTTGTTGAACATCGTCGCTTCTGTCATCGTCAGGCCAGGTTTATGTAATGAGACAGAAAACTTATTTGTGTTCAGTCCTTTTGTCCTAAAAGCTGCCTGCAGAGGTTCAGCACGAACTCTTGGGAAACGGGCAGTGTCCTATTCGAGAGACTCGCTGACCGCGTGTTCCCGGAGTCGGCATCAGTGGAGCGACCTAGGAAAGAAGAGTCAAGTCAGGAAGTCTCCTGTGCGACACCTCCTCGGCGTACGCTGCACGCACCCTGCATTTCACTTGGGGTTTTTCAGCAGGTAGTGGTCTCACTTCTGCAACACCAACACCCTAATGGCACCGAACCTGCCGCATCTTGGCGGGACATCAGGCCCAGATAGTACATGGCTCTGCTCTGGCTGTAGAAGAGGTATTCACCATGACTTTAGTGCACTCAGAATGACATATTAGAGTCCAGACCTTGTGGAATTTGCTGATTAGCCTGTAAGTATATTGAAAGGCCTCATTAAAACACCATTAACGCTGGATCCCCTCCCAATGAGCCATCTCTTATTGCTACCCAGAGAAACCTTGAGGAAATGGAAAAGCTGCTCTGGCTGGTCGAGCTGATCCCTGGGCACAAAGTGTGGCCTCACCTCGGACAATCTTTGTGGTGCTCAAGACTTAATGTGGCGCTTCTGGTTGTGCGGGGGGTCCCTAGGACTCGGGGTTGCCTCTTTGCCTCATTCTTTGCCAGCTGGATACACCACCCCTCAGACTCTGTACTCCGGTGCTAAACTCAGTCCTTGACCTGACTCTTCGCCTCTGCCTGTGGCTTCGCTTCGAGGTGACCCTGTTTCACAGCACTATTTTGTGTTTGACCAAGTGAAATGCTTAAAACATGCCTGCTGAAGACGATGACGGCTGTGGTATCCACCAACGCAGCTATTGGAAGGACCTCAGGAAACCTGAAAAAAGACCCAATTAATAAGTCCTCATTGTTATCCTGAATAAGAAAGATCCACGTCCTGGGAAGCTTGCCAGAGAATTGGACTGGGTGGAATGCAGGGAGTGGTCAGCCCAAATAACAGATGGGGATCTACTCTGTCTCTACGGGAGACGGAAGGTGACCTCTGTCATTGAGCTTGGAGCCTGCTCCCCACGTTTCTGCTCCCAGCCGGACCTCGCGTTGTTTTTGTGGATGCCGAATCCGTCTGCCGGCACTGGGCTGAGTCTGGGCGCGGATGGAGAGCCCAGCTCCTGCGGAAGGCTGGAGCTGTAACCTGCGGTGTCCCCACGCTGTCGCATCCCAAATCAGAAAGAGAAGACACCGCCGTGGTCTTATTTATTGTTTTCTTTTCTCCCTATCATTGAAGTCAGAGCACTTCCCAGGCATTAATGAATGTATCTCCACAACACGTTATGACAGAAGGAAAAGCAATTTCCTTGTTAGAGATTGGCAACAGAGGTACGCAAAGCTGAGGGACTGACCCAGGTCCCACAGGAAGCCTTAGCTTCAGGATGAGAACAAACCCCTGATACCCAGGATTTCGGGCCAGCGCCTCAGCCCCAGGCCACCCGCGTCCCTTAGGAAGATGAGGGGCTGTTAAGTGAAGGTTCACTGGGAAGTGTTAAAATTCTTCCCAAACGTAGGCCTTGCATGAGCAACGTTACTGCTGCTGGTCTGACTGTATCTGTGGTGGGACACTAATAATCTGGATGTTTAATCCAGATAATCTAAACAAATTTTTCCCCATAACATATTTGCATATATTTCCTTAAACATAAGGTAAAACCCGTAATTTATTTAAATTAACAAAATTTGCAGTAACATTTTGCATACCAGCGTTTTACATAAAGCATTTTCTCCACCATATGTAACAAGTATTTTTCTGTAAGCTTATATATTATGGAGACAATAGTATTATTTATTTCTAGATATTTTGTTGATTTATTTTTTTAAACATTGCCAAACTTCACTGTGTTTGGGATAGGTAGATGCATGTATGAGCACAAATTCTTAGTATGAAGACAAAGATGTTTTCTGAGGTCTGAGAAGTTATTGCCTGCCTTGGTCTGCTTGGTTTGCGAACAACAGAACAGATTTATGTTTTGGTTCCATATTTATCTTAAGCGTAAGTGACGTACTGTTTATTATAGCATCCGTTATTATTGAACAAAAGAGATTTATGTCTATAGACAGAAGAAGATGAAGTTTGCTGCATTCTAATACTGAGTCAGTTCACCTGATATCTGGTCCACGCGTGATGTTTCCCGTGAAGAAGTGGCCATGGAGCAGCACTTCCAGGGTGCGTTGGGGACATGGCTGCTGAGGTGCATTTCTGGAGTGATTCAGTGACCCGCCAGCTGCCAGTGACGTACCACGTTCCTGGTGCTGAAGTCACGTTTGAAGATCGTGCTTGCACTCTTAAGTCATCCAGATGCTTCTTGAACTTGCACCCATTACCAGGTTATATCATTAGCTCCCTCTACTACCAGCAGTGGTTTTTAGTTCATCCTCTGTCCTAATGAACAAAAGATTTGATCAACGCTGATCTGAGCTTTGCAGAAACCTGATGGATGATATGCTCTCATCAGTCCAGTCCATGGGAGCTGAATTTGCTCAGCAGTTGCCTGTTCTCACGACTGCAACTTCAACCTTCTTCTACACACGAGCATCCTCACCAGCTTCCCTGTGACTTGGGAGTTGCTCGCTGGTGACTTCCCTGGCATGGGAAAGGAGAGACCTGGCAGGCTTCAGCATGGAGGGACACCTCATGTTTTGACAGTATGTCGTACCTGCTAAATGTACAAGAGGCTTAATTACCTGGGAAGTGCTGGAGTTATTAAGATAAATCATTCTGGGCTGGAGAGCTGGGAGGGAGTCATGGCTGGATTTGGCTAGGTGGGAATGGGAGCGAAGATCTGTATGGATGCGTTGGATGATTATATCATTGCAAGTGTGTAGATGGAGCAGTTGCTAAATGGAAAAGTGGGCAAAGAGGTGGAAATGATGGCTGAGGACACCAAGGGCCTTGCAGCTTCAAAGGTACCAGCATGTCACAGTGCTGCTGACCTCTGCGGCAGGGAACTGTCTCCCGTGCAATAACCGGCCATCGCTGCAGGGAAGTTGGAGCCTGATTTCCAGGCCGTTGCCTGCCTTATTCCGTGTCAGTGCAAGTCTTGTGTAGCTCTTGGGTGGTTTAGAGGCTGAATGCCCAGGACAGCGTTTCTGAAGGTTGTGTGAGTGATCCAGAGGAGACAACAGAAATGTGTAGATGTGGCGCTTAGGGACGTGGTTTGGTGGTGGACTTGGCAGTGCTGGGTTAACAGTTGGACTGGATGGCACCATTGGGTTTATGGTTGGACTCAAGAGTCTTAATGGTCTTTTCCAACTTTGATGATTCTATGTGAGCAGCTGCTGCTCTCCGCATTTCCTGTCCATGCTGTGCCCGGCGGGGTTGGCTTTTTGTGGCATGAGTGGGACTGGTTTGCTGTCAGCAGTGCGCAGGAGGACTTTGGGATCCATTCATACACGTTCTTCTTGATGTTCTCTGCCTTTTTGTTCCCAGTAGTTAGGTGAAGGTTGTTTGGCTGGCAGGGAGGCACCTTTAGGCTGCTAAAGGATACAAAGCGTGGCTTGGCTGATGCCTGTGTCCTGTGGGGTGTGGAGCATGCCTTCCTACCCTGGGAGGATCTGAGCATCTTCAGCTCTTAACCTGTGGAGACAGCAGAGCCCTCGTCATAGCCACTCTGCTCCACAGCATCTCTGGCCATCCTCCCTGTCTCAGGATAAAAACCAGTACTTTGGAAAATGGTTTATTTAAATGAGTTATTTTATGGTTTATGTGGGTTTTTTTGTCTAAAATGAAACATCTTGGCGTGCTAAAATGTGAGGACAGGAGAGAATTTGCTGGAACTTCTGAGACACTTAGCGTGTATGTGCTAACGGGATATAATTTCTGTCCTGCCATGTCTCTCCTCATACAGACTGAGCACATGGGCTGTTCTTGTTGTGATGAAATCCTGGAAGCCTGGTTTAGATGGCTTCAGGGCAGTGTGGTGATGTAAAGGAACCCTGGTAGACGGTCACCCCTCAGAGATGCACTACGTGCTCCCGTCCCGTCTTGGGCAGTGCTGCCCCTTCCTGCAGGCACCTCGCTTCTGTTCCCTTGGGCAGGATTCCCACTTTTCAGCTCTTCCCAGATTTCACCTCGGTTTCCCCCTTTTTAATAGGAATGCTTGGCCTCTTGCACTCAGACTCGGGGAGGAGCAGCTCGTTTCTGTAGCTGGCCTGGTGCCAGATGTCATCACTTCAGGCAGTGCCACGCTGCACATCTTCAGCAGTTTGAAATGGAGAGACAGATAAGATCAGCAGCTTTAGGTGATGGCATTGTTTCAAATAAACCATGCATGACCCAAAGCTTCCACTTCAAATGGGGAATGAAATTGCTTCATCCTTTGACAGCTTGCTCCATGAAAGAAATTTATCTTCACTTAATTGCTTTAGATCCCAAGAGGCTGTGTACAGTAATTTCTAGGAGATAATTATATCAAATTAAAAAAATATGTGACTATCCGACTGCTGAGCCTGAATGCAGTGGCCAGAGAGCAGGAAGGAAAGAGGCACCACATCTGACTCACGCTCACAGGTTATTGCTTCCCCTCCTTCTCGTGGTCTGCAGGCATGGCCCTCGGAGACCACAGGAGAGTGTCGGTGAGGGACTGGGTGTCGACGCGCTGAGCAGGGTGCTTGGAGCCGGGAATCCTGCTCTCCTGGAGCTTCTCTGGGATCCTGCCTTCGCTCCCCTGCTCTGAGGCCTGGCAGGGGTTTCCATCCCCATCCCTTGTCGCTTGTTGGGGACAGCAAGCCTCGCCAGGCAGAGCTTGGCAGTGCCTTTATCCGGTTAGTTCTCCTGTGTAGTTGTACAGTAGAGCTGAGGAACAAGAAAGCTTGTTGATTTAAAAATATGTATATTTAGAAGCAGAGTGTAAACTTCCTGCCCAGGCTGGGATTGGATTCTTGACTATGTTTGAGTTTCCAGTTTTCATTTCCTTTGCCCTCATACTTAACATTGTGTATCTCCCAGAGTGTGCCCCAGACTAATCTCTCCTTAACCCTCCCTCGCCCCACATTTTTCTCTCATTATTTGCGCATCAGTTCCAGTTCTTCCAGGAAGCAGCATATCTCCTGATGGTCACTCCGTGCCATGGCTGAGCCTGGGCTCCTGCAGGTCTCCTCCGTCCCTCTGGAAGTGACCTCAGACCCCAGCCAGTGGCAGACCCAAGCTGGGGACTGCAGCAGGGACAGAACTGCTGGCAGTTGCCATCCCTAGGAAGAAGATGGACTCTTGTGGCACAGGTTGAAATCCTGAAGGGACATCCCTCTTTGGGATGGGAAAACGTGGGAAGCAATCACTGACCACTTCCAGGTGGGGTAAATTGCTCCATCATCCAAATTTTCTTCTCTTTCTCTCCTTCAAATCAGACTGCATGCCCTCCTTGACTCCTTCATGTGACAGCTCCTGCCCTGCCATTGCCTTTACAGCCCGTCTCCTGGGGACAAAGATAGATTTTCTTCCCCCCCCCAGGGCCGTGACAATTTTTGTGTGTGATCCTGCGTGGGCTTTGAAATGGTTGTCAACGATCCTGGGCCAGAACTGAGCTCCTCCCCAGCCCTGTGATGTGCAGGCTGGTTTTTGAAGTGTGATGCCGCTTCAGCTGTTCCCAGGAAGTCTGCAGGGGAACTGTGTTTGTACTAACAAGGTAAAGTCCCTGTGTGTTTCTGGAGGGGATCTACTCAATGGGCTCTTTGATGTCATCTCAGTTTTTGGACTTACATCAAGTAAGCCTAAAAAGAAAAGAAATGTTTTGGCTTAGCCTAGAATATTTGCACCTGAGCAAGATGACCTGTGGCTGTCCTGGTGTCTGAGGAAGAAATCCATGGTGGTAGAGCTGCGACATGGAGCATGGAGACGCAGGGTTCTGGTCCCAAAAGCTGCCCACTCAGGCAAGCTGGCTCCTGGGGTTGTCTCAAGTGGTAAGGTGGGAGATTTGTCACGTGTAAAATGTCTCCTCAAGGCAGTCCTCAAACGTAGCGCTGACCCCGTGTGCTGTTTAGGATGCTGCTGATGGTTAATCTCACACCACCCCGAGCGCAGACAAAACCAGCCCTCTGAGGTGTTCCCCGGTGTACTGTGCAGTTTGGTTCATGTGTGCCAAGCTGAACAGCATCTCCCATCTCCCCGTGTCTCTAGAGCCTGGGGAATCTTATGTTGGGATGACCGTCCCCAAATGTCCTCATATTTCATGCGTTGTTTCCGAGTTCAGACCTCACAGTGCTGCCACGGGGCTTGCATTTAATCATCTTCTGGCCCAGCTGCCCAAGCCCAGCGCTCTCCAACAGGTCACACATCCTGATCTTCAGCTGTAGTTTGTCGTTAGCTTTTTTTAGTATGAGATGTCGGGACAAAGCTTGGCACATTGCAATGGTTAGCAGCGTCCGCTGCTGTCCTCGGTGACCTCTGCAGCCCAGATAGCCTTTGCCCCTTTGCGTCCTTCTTCTGGGAGTGGTTCTCGGCTGGTCTGAGGTTTTGGTCCCTTAGTCCCAGGCTCGGAGAGGGGAGGAGAGGCACATGGCACCAGTGTTTGGTTGCCCGAAGCAGGGAGACTCCTGTCCTCCAGCACAGCGTAGCTGTTGTGTGGGGACACAGCTGCGTAGCTCCATGACTGCCCTGATGTGCCGGTCCCGTAATAGTTAGCAACTGGTCAACTGGAAACGGGTGCTCTGTTGAGGACAGCGAGAAGTGGGACGTGGTCAGAGGTGAGGGACCAGCCAGGTTGCCCCTTGGCCCCTGGGCTGAGGATACGGCACCTTCTGCCACTGTGGGTTTTTTCTGTGCTTTCCCCTGAAAGTTACATCAGCAGCAGTCACTGTGTCGGTATCCTCGTCCTGCTTTTTCCTTTCTCTGCTTTCTTGATAAACTTCTTCGCTTCCTCTTTTTTGTTGGTGCTACTGAAGGATAGATCACCTAGAGCCATTTGAAATACAGTTTCTGCTCTTAATAGTTTCAGAGACTGGCTGCCCTGACAGCCAAAGCCGGGAGCCTTGGGGGACAGGCGAGGGGGCTGCAAGGGGATGGGCACGCTGGTGCAGAAACTGGCAGAAGAGCATTTAAGAAGCTGAGAAGGCGAGGAGCTCTCATCTGGCTCGAAGCTGCTGCTCACAGCGCAGTCGGCATTTTGTTTCAGAGGCCACGAGTGAATGAGTTAATGATGATCCCAGATGGCTTCAGAGTTTGCCTCTTGCCACCCCTTCCTGTTCCCCCAGGATCTCAGATGGTGGCGGGAGATGAAGTAAAATTCTAGAGTTTATTGTAAAGTTCATCTCTCTCCCGAAATCATGCTGGAACTTGTGCATGCTGTGTTGGCAGCTTCAAGGGGATGCTACCTGGTAATTAATTAGTTGTCAAGAGACAGCCCAGAGGTTCCAAGTCTTTATATTCCTGCTAATAGAAATTGCTCTGATTACATTCTCCCCCTTGGCTGGAGGGCTGAAGAGCGCAGAGCAGGAGCTATGGTCCATGGGCAGCTGGAGCACGCCTGCCTGTCCTTTGTTGGGACTCCTCTGAGCGTGCTAGCACACGCTTCCGTGAGCACGAGCCCCGAGGGAGCCCAGTCCTGAGCCCTGTCTTTGCCAGCCAGTTCTGCTCGTGTTTCTCATCACACCCTTCCCCTGCCTTTGCAGGTGAGCCCTGCCACGATTTCCTTTCAGCTTCTCCTCAGAGTCTTCTCTCGGCATCATCGTTCCCGTCGGCCCTTCCCCTGCAGCCCCTTCCCCAGCCCGAACAGAGGTGCTTTGCACGTTTTCTTCGCAGAGCCCTTTTTCTGGGCTAAGCTTAGAGAAATATTCGGTGTCTGCAGAGATTCCTAGTGTTTCTCTCAACCCCACTCCTGGTTTCTTCTCTTTGTCTTTATCTCTGTGCGCCTGCAGTTAGTCGTGAGCAGATTTAGGTTTCTTCTTGCAGAGAGAGGAGCGTGGTCAGGGAGCGACGTG
Organism: Opisthocomus hoazin; assembly: GCF_030867145.1. NCBI lineage: Eukaryota > Metazoa > Chordata > Aves > Opisthocomiformes > Opisthocomidae > Opisthocomus > Opisthocomus hoazin. The sequence goes on along the minus strand of NC_134433.1, from coordinate 11,672,459 downwards.
AGAGGTGCCTGGATTTTGCCTCAGCCAAGCAGGGCACTGCGCACATAAAACTGGTCTGGAGCTGGGTTATCCGATGGTTTGTTAAAGGACCGTTTACGTTTTTGTGCACTGCGTTATGGTTTTCCCACCTTTTTGCAGAGATTCTGTGCTAACAACTGACAATTTCCCCTCTCCCCTTCCTTGGTCGGTGTCTGCGTGTCCCCCAGCAGCCTGGTTCTGTCTGACAGCTTGAGCAGCTTTGTGCCCATTCAAAATCAGCATCTTTGGAGCTGAACCCCATCATCCATCCAAACTCTCCTCCTTATCATGCTTCTCTGGGCAGCACCACCATCCTGAGGGGAGTAATGGATGATGTCCCAGCTGTTTGGGAGATACTGCTCTCCTCCTCCCTCTGCAGCAGGACACAGTCGTGTTGTGTTGCATCCCTCAGCAACGTACTGAAAATCAAACCTTCCCGTGGCTCCAGGAGGCATTTCTCTGGGAAGGAGGTGCTGGGCTTGCCGAGTGGCACTCTGGAAACCTGCAAGAGTAGTGATCCAGCTACGCTGACGTGAGCAGACCTCTCCACTGATGCAAAATGGTTCATCTCAGCCCAGGATGGAGCTTGCTTTGTCTCGTTGCATCTGAGAGGACTCCAGGTTCCTGCTCCTCCCAACCACCCCTGGGTGGGCAGATGCAGCCGGGCCCGGCTCTTCTCCTAGCAAATGCAGCTCTTTGAAGCCCATCTCTGCTACCTTTGGGAGCAGCTCTGCCTAGGCTGATCCCAGGAAGCGTCCCATCCAGCGTCCCTCTGGATGCTGTAAATAAGCCGCAGCGAGCGGTGCTGCTGCACCGGATGCTCTCACGCCTGCCGGTGCCGTGCCTTCCCTTCCCACCCCCGGGGAGCCGGGCTCGACCCACCTGACGTGGCTGCCTTAGCAGACATATGGTCCCTTCTCTTTGTGTTTAGTTAAGTGTGGGAGGACTCGATGCTAGAACTCCTGTAGTTTTTTAGCTATTGTTATTGCTGATACGGCCCTGCAAGCAGACGTGGCAATTTTACAAGCGTGGCCCTGTCCCTAACAAAGGCAATTAGGATGCTATTCTGTTCTAGCTGGGAGGAGAGAGATTTCCAGTGTCTGGAAGGAGCAATCTGGAAAGGGCATAATCTAATGCAGAAGATGAAGACAAAGGCATTTTGAAGGCAGGATGTGGGGAAAACAGGGACATGCCGAGCTCCGAGGGCAGATCTGCAGCGGGGCTGCAGGAGCCCAGCAGCTCAGGGCGCAGGGCAGGGGCGAGCAGGAGAGGAGCAGAGCTGCGCGGCTCCGGGCAGGTACAGGGAGGTGTGTCGGCACGGGTGAAGGTGGAGAGCAGTGTGCTCTGTGCTTGGGCAGGAGAAGGCTGCTCTGGGTGAGAAGGGTGAAGGCTCAGGCTGCCGAGTGGTAAAAACCCAAGTGTGACAACTGCTGGCGTGTGATCCTGCAGAACAGCAGAGATGGAGGTGGCAGTCTGGACGTGTGGCACAGGGCCATCCAGTGACCCTGCGGCTGCAGAGGTGGCACAGGGGAGATGGGGGGAGCAGGAGAGGGTGGCCCGGCCGCCGCTGCCATGCGGCTTGGTGCGATTTGCCCAGGACAAGTCAGGAGGTTCTTTCCAGTCGCAGGGCTGGAGCTGCGTTTTGTACTGCTGGCTGCTTCCTCGCCTGGCTTTTCCAGCATCTGATCTGACTGTTTGCTTGTGATGATTTCAGTTGTTTTCTATTTTAGCTTCTGACCCCGAGTGCCTGGGCTGGGGCAGGCAGGCACCGTTTGAGAGCCGCCACTTGGCGGCAACAACTGTTCGAGCCGCGGACCAGCACCCATCTAACCCCTCTTTTCACACACTCGGAGCTTCCCAAACATTAACCTTTGGATTAAAATTTTCCATGCTTGGTCTCTCCCCAGATGTGATGTCTGAGCTTTGGTTTGGGTTCATGTTTTTCATGTTTGCTGGATTTCTGCTATGGGAGAATGAAAGAAATACTTTTCCCATTTAAAAAAAAATATATATATAGTCTCCATTTATTTATTTTTTTTTTATTTGGGGATTCACCAAAAATGGTTGAAGTTTGAGGCTGAAAATAATTAGCTCGGGTGCAACAAGCTTGTGTCGCAGGTGCTCAGGGACGTGCCGCAGCTCCAGGTGTGCGGCGCAGTGGGCATCACCGGCACAGCCCGCTCCAGGTACGCGCAGGCTCTGCCAGCGGAGCCAGGAGAGCCTTGGTGTGAGTCAGGCTGAGTAACTCCAGATTTGGAGGAGGGCGGCTGGTTTTTTGTTTTTTAGCAGAAAAAAAAAAAAAAACAAAAAAGAAGTTGTTTTTCAGGCTCCGCATGCAGGATCGCGATGCGCTGGGGACGCGCGGGCTCCCAGGCCGCGGTGAGTCAGGCGCAGGGCTCGCCGCGCTGTTTTCAGTGCTCTGCTCCACATTGCGCGTCGTGGCATCGTCGGGAGATGACGTGCTGTGGACCCAGCGGTACGGTCGCCCCGGGGTGGGAGGGTTGTGGCACGGATCCTGCCTCAAGGCCCCCGGGCTGTCGCTCCCCTCGTTCCTTTTGCGGGAGGAGCTCTGCTTCGTTTCGTGTGACGGCGCCCGGTGGCTGCATCTTTCCTTGTCCTGAAGCCGAATGCTGAGATCCCGCTCTTGACACCTCCTTGTCCACTTCAGGGCCACCTTGGACATGCTCAAGCACTCTCCATTTCCCTACATTGAGGTTTTTTTTTTTTTTTTTTTTTCTTGCTGGCTGCAGCAGCCCTGCTTTCTGCTCCAAGTCTGCGCGCTGCTCATCGGGTGGGGACCTGCGCTGCTCACACCAGCGCTTGTAATGTCTGGCCTGCAGCTTTGCCAGAGGCCAAAATTGGCTCTCGGTGCGTGGCTGGATCGCAAGGACAGTGTTAGATGGAGGGTGGAGTGAGCGAATACCCCTCTCTTCCTACTGTGCTTTCAGGAAATGTCTCTAATGCAGCTGTAAGTGTGAATGAAGTCAAAAGGATGGACCGGTGCCCCCGCTCCAGCCCACCCCACTTGTCGGGGCCCATCCAGAGTCCCCACCCTATTGTTCTGGTTCAGCTCCTCCGTTTCGAGGCAGGGGCCCTGCTCTGCGCTCAGCATCCCGCTCCCGGGAGGAGGAGCTCTGCAGAAAACAAAGACACAGCGAATAGTTTTCCTCTCCTACGAGCCGCCTTTCCAATTCCTCCTTCCCTTCCCTTCCCTAGGTGTGTTTGCAGCTCTTGGCCCGGCTGGAAGCGAGTGACTGTAAGACTTGGGCCATTAATCATCTGCCAAAAGAGCTGAGTATTGGTTATAAGTAGCAGAGCTGTGGTCGCTGCTTCCTTAGAGGCAGAGCAGGATCTGCGCGGGCTGGAGCCTTCATCCAGTGCGTAAAGTTACCTCTCTGGTAGGCTAGCGAAGCGTGTCTCGCTCAGAGCAGCCCCTCCTCGAAGAGGACATGGGCTCTCAGGCACAAGAACGTCATCGGGAGTCCCCTAAGTGGCAGCATTTCGCTGTAAAGCAAAATACAGCGTTTGTCCCTCCCTGAAGTGGCTGCTGGAAGTGGTGCGAGCCGCTTCCCGCCCTGCCCCGAGCCGCCGGGAGCGCGCTGCCAGTGTGGTTCTTGCGGTGGGTGGAAATGCCAGTGTTGCTAATATCGCTGGGGCTGTGGTGTCGCAGCCGACCGAGCTGTGGTGGCATTCTTCTGGTGTTATTACATTGCTTTCCCTGTCCCCACCCTCTGTTTTCAAGGGAATTTATCGGCGGCCCCAACAGAGGAGCCGACCGTCGGAGGAACACCTCCCTGCGCCCGGCAGCCCCAGCCCCGCTAGCCGGGCTTTGCCTGCTTGTTGCTTCAAAGCAAAGCTGCTTCTCTTTCAGCTTCCAAAGCTGAGGGGAGCTGGAGTGCCCCGAGCTCCCCGGCAGCGTCCGGGGCCGGCGAGGCGTGCGGAGCAGCAGTGGGGCAGCTCGGCGCTGACGTTGCTCAGTCTGCCTTCTGGTTTGCGGAGCGGAGGTTTCTCATCGCATTGCTCTGACTCAGGTATCTGTTTCCTCTGATGTGGGCAGCCGTTGCTGCAGCTTTTTGCCCCGGGCACGCAATTGCTCTGTGGCTCCCAAGGGTTGGTGGGACATACGGGAGAGCTCCCCGGGTGCTGCTGCGACCGGCCGGTGGCTTGGGTCCCTGGGGTGGTGAAAGCAGCTTTGCAGGAGCAGGATCCACCACACTGCTACGTGTTCTAAAGTTCCCCTAAAATCGGTGGGGCAAGCGTCCAATTTGTGTCCTAGACTAAAAAGTCTGAAGGAAATGAAACACACACAACCTGATTCGAGCTGGTGTGCGCTGCGTTAATCTGCGTTAACTCGGATTTCGGGCTGCCGCTCCCTGTAACTCGCCCACACAGCTGGGTGTCAGCTCAGGGACCCTCAGCTCTGCTCCCCGTCCAGCTCCGTGCAACGGCGACACCAAATTCCCTTGGTGCAGGGTGCTTAGGAGGGACCTTTTATGGTGTTTATTTGATTGTGTTTTCCTGGCTGAACAGCTTTCCCCGAATTCGTTACCATTCTGCCACTGAGACTGACCACTCTAACCAGTTTCCCTAGAGCGGGATCCCAGTTCAGCAGGTCTGGATTGTCACCCTCTGAGAATGGCTTGTGTCTGAGGAAGTGAAAACACCCGTGGGGAGGCTGCGAGCAGCAGCCAGGTGGGAGCTGTGCTGCTTTAGGGAGGTTTAGTGGTTCTCATTAAAACAGTCTCCTGTAGACTCAGAAATCCTAAGTTTCCCAAAAGAAGAGGAGAAAATTCCAAAGGCTTTCATCCTGGTTCAAATATCCACCAGGGCAAGGAGCTGTGGAAGTTAGAGCAGGATCTCAGATGACATTTCTGAAAAGCAAGCGTAATAGAGTGCAAGGATGAAATGCTCGGACCAGCAGTGACTGTGCCCTCTGCAAAGGCTTGGCCGGCATCTGCGCCTCTCCCGTGCCTGTGCGGAGTAAAGAAGGGCAGAGAGGGGGAATCACGGAGTCTGCCTGAGGAGCCCCTCCACTTTTGAAGCCTTTGGCACCTCCACGAGATATTTAAATGACAGACAGACATATAGGGATCTGTAAATACTCATTTGGTGCCAACTAAACCACAAAGAAGATACAGCATTTGTGGTCCAAGGAAGTTTAAATATTTGTGGTCAAACTTAAAATTCGACATAAAACTCTCATCTGCGATGGAAGGCGTCCAGGAACTGCATGGAGAATGTATAAGCTGTGTAAACTCTCAGAAACGGCTTCCTGACCGGCTCTGCCAGGACCAGGCAGAATATTCCAGCTCTTACCTCTCCTCTCCCTCCCGCTGGCTGAGGTCAGAAGTCAGGTCTGCGAGGGACGCAGCGGCCTGTTAACACCTCCGGGGGTGGAAGTCCGCCATGCCATGGGTGTTACCGGCTGACACGGTGGTTTCCTCGCTGCCTGTAGCAGAGGTCACACTGGAAGGGCGAGAGGTGGACAGTGCGGGCAGGGCAGGTGGGTGCTGTAAGGGTGAGCTCTGGTTTGCACCATTTTTTGCTATTTTTGTAGGGTAGAACCTCATCCCTGCTCCCCCGTTCCTGTGTTGTAACTCTTTTCCTTCCACCACCCAACTTCCCACTGTCTCAGCCCTCTGCTGCCCCAGACACTGGTGTCTTGTCCTGTGGGATAGTTACTCTGTGGGCCAAATCACGGGGCAGTTGTCTCCGTGGGGAAGTCCTTGCGAAAGAGCTCTTGCTGTCGGTGAGAGCAAAACACTGGCTGCCCCGCTGCTGTGCGCGATGCCTTCATCTGCTCAGAGGGTGCCTGGGTGAGGGGTGGGTGTAGGGTCCGGAGGGGCTGAGCTGAACCTCCCCAGAGCACTGCAAGGCATTGGCGTGCCAGGGATGGACACGCTCGGCAGCAGTTGTGCGTCTTCAGGGCTTGCTCCGTGTGAACGCCCGGGCGAGGCCAGCTCCCTGCTGCCGCCGCTCAGGAGGTGCTGTCTGAAACGGGGAGGTTGCCAGATAACCGCAGCGTTTTCCCAGCGGCATGGGCAGCCTGGACGTGGCTCCTGCCTGGCTTTTTTTCCACATGTCCTGAAAAAAGGGCTCTTACTGTTGCAAGAGCACATTGAGATTTGCAGTCGAGATGTTGGATTTGAACATTCATCAGCTGCATTTCCCAAATTCCAGGAGAGACAGATCCAAGCCCTGGCACAGGAACAGCCTCTGGTCACCAGCACAGTGTGGCCCCATGAGCAGACGTACCCGAGAAACGCCGGGGCTGGAGAGGTGCGGGCATGGACCGGCCTGGTCCCCAGCGTCTCCCGGAGCGGTGGCCTCAGAGGAAGGGCAGCGTGTGTCTGCTGGGAGCGGAGCGCTCCCCTTTCCCTTACTAAGCAATCCTCCCTTCCTCCACCAAAGAGCCTGCTAACCACTTTCTTATCTTTCTCAACTCTGCAAAACAATCTCTGGCAAGGCAGGCATCCTCCGAAATGGCAGAGGAAATAAATTCCCCCAGTCCCTGAAAAGGAAAAGACTGGAGACTCGTGCAGCAGGGAGAGCAGCCCGTGCCCTGCGGAAGCGGACGGTGGTGCCATGCTGGCCTCACTGAGGGTGCAGGTCTCGCCTTCCTCCTTCCCCAGCCTGGGACCACGGGCTTGGGACACTCTTTCAGGGGCTTGTCTTCCCTGGGTAGTGTTCCAGTAGGGTCTGCAAGGGAGGAGCAGAGTGGGCTCCTTCAGACTTGGCTTTACTCTGTGGCCTGTATTTTTTTCTTTTTTCCCCTGGGAAGTTTGGGGATGTGCTGGGAGCTGGGTGGGAGAGAGGAGGGCATCGAGATGGCTGTGACAGGGAGTCCCTGGCTGTGACTCGCTGTTTCTCCCAGAGTCATCTGCCTCTTTCAAAGCTGTGATCTTTAAACCCCTTGTTCTGCTGACAAACAATTGGAACGCGTGGTCCTGTGCTCAAGGCTTCACCTCGCAGAGCAGAAGTGCCCCAGATATTTCACAGCTGCAGGGATCGGTTTGCCCAGAACTGGGGCACGTGGCCACGGAGGGTGGAAGCAAATGCTTTCTCCGATGGAAATTCCTGCAGCATCTTACTGGAGGTGATGTTTTGCAATGTGGGGAAGCCCGTAGCTCTTGCTGAGCTGTTGGCAGCGATGCCTGAGGACACAATGAGAACCAGGCAGGAGCCACACTTGCAGACCAGATGGAACATCTCCATCACTCTGTGGAGACCTCCTGTACCCCATCGTCTTCTATGGGACTTCTCACCCAGGCTAAAGTCATGCTTTTCTCTTGTTTTGCTGCTGCCCAATAGGAATGGGCTGGTGGGAGTAAAGTTAAATCAGCCGACCACCCACCTCCTGCCTAGGAGGGGTCAGATGCAGCCTGGAGCCAGCTGCTCCCTACTGCAAAGGCTGCTGCTCACTGGAGAGACAAACTGACGAAAAGGTTTTTTAGCACATTTAACAGGTGAGTAAGGCATCAGGGCAAGTCTTTCCAAGCATCAGCGAAAGCCAAAAGCTTGGGTTGGAAGCCATCAGAGACTTTCCTCTCTGGGCTGCGTAGCTCCTCGTGCTTCAGAGGAGCCTGGAGCCAGCCCTCCGGGTCATCCTGGGCACAGGAGCTAGAGAGGGGGCTGAGAACGGCTTTCCATCCAGAGCACGTGCTTCAGGTGACTTTGGTATTGACTCTTCCGCACAAGTCACAGACGGTTCCTGCAGCACCCTCAGGTGTATTATGGGGTGGACAGGTAGCTTTCCCCAACTCTGTGGTAAGCCATCGCCAAGGAGGGGAAGAGGTGAGAGCAGCTGGCTGCACTGAGAGTCTGGAGGAGCCGGGAGATGGTTTGTAGGGCAGTGCCAGGCTGTGCCGCGGCACAAAGGGGACCTAGGCTGGGACCTGTGGCAGTGTGGGGTTTCCATACAGAGTTTTAAGTGTCTTCTGGCCTAGATCAGTAAAAATTCAGTCTGTATTCCTGCCCCACAGCCACTAGGTGCCAGTCAGGGAGAGAGAACTGGCCCCTGGCAGGCAGACGGCTCTGGGGAGGGCTGCTCCCTCGGCGTGCTGGTGCAGGGATCCCCTGCTCTGGGGAGGGCTTGCTGAGAGCAGGCTCCAAGCCCCAGAACTGCTCACAGCCTCCCCCACGTCGCTGGGTCTCACCTTCGTGTCCTACAGCTGCCAGCAGTGACAGTACCAGTGCCTTGGGTGCAGTCTGAAAACCTTCACGGTAGAAACCCGTGCAGGCTCCTCAGGGCTTCTTCTGATCTCTGACACCAGAAGCTGGATGACTCAGCTCAGATCTATCGCTTCGCGCCTGTAAATCACCCGTGCGTCTTCTGTGCATCATTGCGTGGGACAAGGCTGGTCTTAGCCTGGCAAACCTTAGTGCTGGTGGGCAGTTGGCTCCCTTCCTGTGCTGCTTTCCAGTTTTAAAGGCCAATTGTGGCTGAGCTACATGGCCAAGGTTGGAAAGATAGAGGCGTTTAGGAGGCCAAGAGCACATCTGCTCGGATGACTCGTCTGAGACCGTGTGCCCCGGTGCAGAGGCTGGAGCCAGGTCTCTGCAAGGCTCAGGGTGCTGGGAAAGAGGTTTGGCAAAGACGTTGGCTATGCTTTCTCTTTGGGAAGGCCCTGCTTTGCAGAGAAAGTGGTTCTCCAGCAGTGGCAATGAGGAAGAGCAACTGGAGTGGTTCTGAGCTTCTCTGTCTTCCCTGGGTGTGTTCTGGTGCACCTCTCTGCTGTGATGGAGCATCAGATATGGATGTGGTGAGTCCTTTCCCCATGTGTGCTCTCTGGTTGGTGCTAGGTGCTGCCAGCATGGCACTGAGTCCTGCAGAGCCAGGCAGCAGCGAGATACATCGCAGCTAATGGTGCCTTGGCTTGGGCCCCGTTGCAGCCACAGTTGCTCTCTCGGGTCGTGCACAGAGGTGCAGGCATGTGGGAGCCGCACCCACCGAGCCGGCTCGGTGTGGGATCAGCCAAAATCAGAAGTTTCTCTGCGAGAAGCTGTGGCTGAAGCCAGCTCTCAGCTGCAGAAACCAGGGTTGCGATCCAGCTGCGAGCGCTGCTGCCCAGCCGTGACGGACGCTTTGGCCCTCCCTACCCAGGTGGCCAACCCGCCCCAGGCTGCGTTTGGGGCTGGGCAGGGCGAGGGGCTCCTCGGGCCGCATCCTGGCCGGGGAACAAGCCCAGAGAAGCTGGGCTGTGATAAGTCCAGGCTTAAACCCAGCCCAGCTTTTGTACAAGCCTGTGAGATGAAAACCCAGAAGGGATGGGACCAAACCGAGCTCTTTGCTCTGCGCTCCTCCTCCAGCGCGCGGGGCCGCCCTCCGAGCTGGCTCCCCGGGGACGGGAGGAGGAGGCGCAGGGCACCCGGAGGCCTTTAAGCCACGGCCCGCGGGGATGTTTTAGCAGGGTCACAGCAAATGTTCCATCTGGGCCGTGTAGACACTGCGCGGTTTAGGTTGTTTGGGGCTCGCTTGGTTTCAGCGTCGTTCAGCTACTTCAGCTAAGCCGTGTTTAAAGCGATGTGGCAAAAACAGTGTTATCCCCATGCTGGATCGTGCTGGAGCTTGGCTCTGAGTCCTGGTCCTATCCCGTTCCCATCTCCGAATCTGGGATGGGATCTCTCCTTGCCATGACTCAAACTTCTCATGTCCTTTTCCCCTTCTGAATCCAGCTGTCAGGATGTGCTCGTGTCTCCCCCTCGCACACAGGAATGCAGAGCCGGCAATGGCAGCCCGTCCTCCGAGCAAACCCTGCTCCGAAGCCGCTGCCTCCTGTTTCCTTGCAGAGTATTAAGGTTTTGCCGAGAGAGAAGCTGCCGGGGTCCTTCCACACACCGCCAGCAGCAGCGTGGCATTGCTGGAGGCTGCCAGGGGTGCAGGGCAGCCCTCTCCGGACCACGACTCCCCTGGGATGGGGCAGGTCCCCGCGGCCGAGCGGGGCTCCCCTGGCCAGCTGGCTCGACTGCCGGAGGCTCTTTGGACTAACTGACAGAGTCTGCATTCCTGCCTCCCAGTTATTTGCTCTTTAGGACGCTGCGTAAAATTAACAAGTTGTAAAAGTTGATTGAAGGCTGCGGTGGGTGTGACAGTGATTTGCTTGGCTGTGGGAGAGCCGGGTGCGGAGCAGTGGGGCTGGCGGGGGGGGGCAGAGGGGTTGCCCCCCAGCTCCAGGCGCGCCTCTGACCCGAAGCAGGACCGTGGCTGGTTTCTGATGGTGACACCGGCCAGCACCGGGTGCGTGTGTCCCCCGGCACAGCGCTCAGAGTCCCTTCCCTCCCCATACATCTCCTGGAGGACCCATGCTGGGGTCAGGGCTGCATCTCCTTCGGGCCAGGTGCCGGCTGCCCGCGTGGGAGCCCTCTGCCCTCCCCTTGTTACAGAGCAGCACACTGCGCTGGGGGAAGCTTTTCCCCTCAGCCTGCGTTATCTGCGGAGGAAAACACAGCCAAGGCCACAGAGCTTTGGCAGATCTGGAGACCCCTCGTTAGACCTGGGGACCCTGCTCGCGCCTGGCAGCAGGTAACACACGCAGGGTCCTGCTGGAACTGGCACTGCAGAGTGGCTTTGAAAATCCAGCAGCTGGTACGGTTAACGCGCAGCCCAGTGGGTCTCTACAGGCAGTTAGCGTGTGTTAATGTGTGTCCTGCTGGGTCTTACTCAATGATTAGTATGTTAATGTATGACCCGTGAATTAGCAGCTGGAGTGCTAACGAGCTTCGTCAGCGTGCCTTAGCAGCCCAGCCGGCCGGTGGGTGCTGGGAGCCGGTGGTTAGCCTGGTTGATGCAGCAGGAGATTAGAAACCTCTGTCTCCGGGCCTGATGAAATCAGGATGGCGATCGGGGCTGCTGCAGCCGAAGCCACCTCCGCCCCATGCCTGGTCCCCAGCCACGTGTCCCCAGGAGGCACCACGGTGGCGAGGGGCTCGGCGATGCCTCGGTCGCCTGTGCCTCTGGGGAACTGAGCCCGGGTCACGGACGGGGGCACCAGACCACTTCAGCAATTCTCAGTTTCGGTTTTCCTTTGAGAGCGGCTGCGTGCGTGTCAGGCCTATTTTAATACCCAGCGATGACTTGAAGCCAGGCTTTCAGTTCCTGCTGTCTCACTGCACGGTCGGAGGGGGAAGGGCACGTGGGGCGGCCGCGTTCCCTGCCGGGGGCCGGGGTGTCTGCTGCCACGTCACCAAACACATCGACGCGGTGTCGTTTTGTACTTGACCGTTCCTTCGGGAAGGGTGGGCACGGCTCCCGGCGTCCTCCCCGCGCTGCGCTCCGGCAGCGAGGAATCGCCACGTGAGCCGGCGAGCGCCTTCGCGGCCGTCCCGCCGCTCCGGGCATCCCGACGCTGCCGCGGGCACTCGCGTTTCCACTCCGAAACAGGAAGTTTCTGACAAAAGCGGGCTGCTCTGCGGCACGCAAGGTCCCGCTCCGCCGCTCGAGAGAGACCTGGGTGCCAGTCACAGGTCACTTCTTTCCCAGCATCTCGGCGGCTGGGCTGCCCCGCGGCGGGGCCAGCCTGGCTGCCGGCAGCCCAGGGCTCTGCCCTGTCCTCCTCGAGCAGGACTGCACGTGATGGGGATGTGCAAAGCGTTTGCTCCTTCCCTGTTTTTCATTCGTGTGGGCTGGAAAAATGTGTTCATGAGACGAGTTGCTGTGGCATTATGTCATGGGCCTTCGGTTGGGCTCTTTTCTCCCCAGCAGATGAGCTGGATTGAAGCGTCGGGCTGTGCTGCCTTGGCAGGAAATCTGGTGTTTCCTACTTGTTTCTTCTTCAGGGGAGCAAGGAGCAAACCCACCTGCCCTCGTCCCTGGCCCCAGCCGTGGGTGAAGGGATCTCTTCTGCAACATGCCTGATCATTCCCAGCCCAGGATGCTCTGACAGCGAGATTTAAGCCTTTGCTGTGCAGAGATGGCTGCGCTGCAGCTGTGTCAGCACCCAGCCCTTCACGCGTGCGTGGAAACCTCATGGGTCCTAAACTAAATGCAATGGCTCTTATTTCTAGAGGTGTCTTGAGAAATCCCTTGGGAATGGTACCAGGATGAGGTGCCCATCTCTTCCCTACCTGGCCAGGCAGTTCCTGCATCCCCTTCCCCGATGCTGCTGCCGTCGGCTGCGTCCTGGCATCCCACGGCACGTGGCTGCTGGCAGCGGGGCTCGAGCCACAGGCACATCCCCACGGCCGTGCCGGACACAAGGGAACTGCAGATACCGGGACTGGAAATTCCCTGGGCTGAAGTCCCCCCATGGGAGCCAGGCCGGGTCTCGGCGGCGTTAGCCCGGCAAGCTGGGGATGAAGCAGGCGGTGAGGTTTCCACCACTTCCCCCGGGGCCGCTGCAGCCCAGAGCTCTCAGGGGTGGTGTTTCCCATGACAGCCATTCCTGCTTCGCTCTTCTTCTCCTCTTTCCTTCTGACTTTCCCCTGCACAGAATCGTTCCTAAAAGAGAGCCAGGAGGATGGAAATGTTCCTGCGGTGACACATGCTGGGATTGCTCCTGGCTGGATGTCCCACGCAGCAAAAAGCTCTCCCAGGAAAGAAGGTCCCCAGCACTTGACCTGCTCCTGGGGCTGCTCAGCCTGCGTCACCTTGTCCTTTGCTCCCCTCTGTCCCGTAGGACATGTGTTTTAGGAGCAGAATCGGTGGTTACGGGTCCCTTGCTCCCTGAAATACTACATTCTTGCCATGACCCTGCTCACACCACCTCTCCGCAGCAGCGACTGCCTCCGGCAAGGAGGAAGGGGCTTCTCCTCCCCCTCCACCTGTCGGCACAGGTACGGGGGGACGCAGGGTCCGCTGCAAGCGGAGGTGGCCCCGGCTGCTGGTGCGTGAGGGTGGCTCGCTCAGGCAGTAGCCGGGGTGGGAGGTTGGAGGTCAGAGGAGGGTCAGGTTTTTGACACGCACTACACAGCGGCACGGTGGTTAAAATTAGCCCACAGAGAGGAAACTGGCAGCGTTGTGGAAGAGCAGAAGTTTCCTCTCACGGCAGCTTGGTGCAGTGGGGCCGTGTGCTGCTGCCAGCCCTCCACTCGCCACGGCACGGCCCCGTCCAGGGCACGCACTGCCGCCGGCACGGCATGGCACGGGGACGAGCCGGTCTCTGCCGAACTGAGGACGGGGCGTGCAGCACTGCACAGCGTGAACATGCAGGGGCAGAGCAGGCAGCGTCCTGGCTGTCTCACCTGTATGGGGTCTGGCCCTCTCCCCGGCTTCGGGATCCTGGTCCTGGGAGCCTGCAGGGACCGTTCTGGGATGGGGTGTCTGAAGTGGCTTCTCTGTGCAAGCAGAGCAAAATCAGGGTGGTTTGAGGGGCCAGGAGGAACTCGGGCATCAACATGGACTGGTCTCCATAGCTTGTAACACTTCTAGCCCCCATTTGCTGACTTTCTCCCTGTAAATCTGCTACTCTTTGGGGGTGACACCAGTCAGCAGGAAGCACCAGGGGAGAGCTCTGCAGGTGCGGAGCCCCGCTGCGAGGGGATGAAGTCTGAGCCGGGGCGGTCATAGCGGAGGCACCGGCAGAGGCTGTGCCGTGCAGGACAGGGCCGCGGAGGCACCGGACTCCTGTGCTCTGGAAACTCGATTTGAGAGCCTCATAAATTGGATAATTACCCAAGCTATTGAGTTTCCTTCTGGCCAGATCCGTCCCAGCCTCCCTGACGGGGCTTCCCAGTTGGTCCGTGAGATGGGCCCGTGGGATGGGGTCGGGCTGGAGGTGAGGAGAGGCTCAGCTTTTCCCAAATGCCCCTGCCCGCCCGCTCTCGCACCTGCATCCCTCACCAGCTTTCAAGGGGGGGAGATTCTGGCGGTGGAGCCAAAACGAAACACTAAGGACAGGCCACGTCATTCATCTCTCACGCTTCAGCAGGACTTTCCCCGGTCTGGTGGGGCTGGGCAGGGGGCTGGGGCCGTGCAACCTGGGGTGTGCAGAGGGGACGGGACACGCTGCGCATCGGCACTGGGTGTGCTGACTTCGCCTGCCTCCTTTTCCCTGGGGACGGTAGGCTACAAGGCACAGACAAACCCCTCCCATCCCTGTTGAGAAGAAGAGGGGCACCCCGCACATCCCCACGGTGCTGTGGAATGCCGCCTGCGTCCCGCTGGGCCTTCCAGCCCCAAACGTTTCCCCCTGGCCGTTGCCTCCCCTTTGCACTGACTTTGTTTTCCTTTCCCTCTCCCCAACCCCCTGGTCCTCACCCCCTAGGTTATTGCAGCCGACTGCAAGAGGGTCACAGTGCTGAAGTATTTCCTGGAAGCCCTTTGTGGACAAGAAGAGCCTTTGCTGGCATTCAAGGGTGGAAAATATGTGTCAGTGGCACCCGTCCCAGACGCCATGGGAAAGGAAATGGGAAGCCAAGAGGGAAAACAACTGGAAGATCAGGTACCGTGCGGGAAGAGCGCGCCTCGGTGAAGGAAGAATCACCCCTGTGGGGCCCAGCCTCTGCCTGCCCTGCAGCTCCCGCTATTTATAGCTGACATAGCTGCGTGTGCATTTTATGGGGGGAGGCGGGGGGGGCAAATGGTGCACAGCCCTTGTCTCCCGAGTGTACTTCGCTCGTGCCCTTTCCTGCCAGTCCAACCCGCCCGCCTCTATCTCGCCCGCTGCTATGAGTTCCAGATGCTGCTTTTTCATACCCGAAGCGGGGGGGAGCTTTAATAACGCGCAGCGCTGCGGCCCCGGGAGAGGAGGTGGGCGAGGGGGTGTCAGGGTTCAGCTTCAGGATCAAGTTTATAGCCGTGGAGCTGGTTGCGGCGGAGGCCTGAGCTCCAGCCTCCAGCACACGTACAGGAAGAGCTGACATTGGCGCCCCGTCCCTCCCCTGCCTCTCACATCCTGATGTGATTAAGGAATTCAGCTCTTGTTTTTCTGCCCTTGCTTGTTCCTGTAGGCCTTGCTTCACTGCAGGCTCCGTGTGTGTGTTTAAGGGCCCTGCCAGCCGCTCTGCAGGTTGACTCTTTTCTTCTGTTTAATCTTGTAGTTGGAAAGGACAGGGAAACAGGAGAGAGGGGCAGAGGCGTTGGGAGCAGGGAGCTGGGTGGCCTGGTGCTGCCCAGGCTCGCTCCAGGTCCCCTCCCTGTGCCAGATGCTGCAGAGCCGGGCGGGTGTTGGCCCGTGCAGGGGACAGCATGGCGCTGGGTGGCCCCGGAGAGCTGGCAGCTGGAGGAGCCCAGAGCAAGAACGTGCTCGGCACCCTCCTTGTCCCAGCAGCCGGCTCTGGCTGACAAGGGGACAGATTTTAGGTGATTTTTTTGCATTGGGGCTCAGAGCAAAACCCTAGGCAGCAAGAGATGTCTCTGTAAGGTGGGGGATCTGGACCCTTGTCCCCTTCTGGAGGAAGTGCAGGAGGTGTTCAGGCTGACACTGCAGGAGCTTGTGATATGGGGGCATCTTCAGGTTCCACCCACTGTCAAGACAGGGATGCTTCTGCTCTCTGGAGCACTCCTCTCGTTGGGTTGGTCCCTGCTTTGAACAAACAGGGGCCGGAGGGTGGCTCCCTCCTGCCCCATCCCCACAGTCTCTGCTCGGCTGTGGGAACCTCTGCGAGAGCTCGTTGCACAACTCTGGAGCTTCCTCCTTGGGCTCCGGGTGCGAGGGAGCTTCCAGCTCGCCAGCGTGACCACTGTCAGCCTGGGCAAGCAGATCCCGACCCACCGCAGCAGATCTGCATCTGACACGCTTTTTCCCGAGGCCCTCGGACGACGCTGTCCCTCTGGCAGCATCCCCCGTCCCCTGTGGTCCAGGCTGTCCCGGCAGAGGGAAGTGAGCCGGAGGGCTCTGTCTTCCTCCTTCCCATGGCTAAAAAGTCAGAAGGAGAGAAGAGTGCGTGGGTCTGTGGCCAGGCGGGTGAAACACTGTGTAGTGTTGGGGTTCTTGAAATTAAGACTGCAGGCTCCTGCCTGAGCCTCTCCTGCTGACCCAGCACAGGGCAGGGAGCGCGTCGATGCTCTTATCCCTCTGGGGGATCCTCTTGCAGCCCTCTGGGAGCTCAGAGCAGGTCTTTCTGCCCAGGTCCCACCTGAGAATTCTTCCCGGCCCCATCACAACCCTTGGCTTTTGTGCAAGGAAAGGGAGATCGGTACTGGCAGGGCTTGGGAAGGCCCATGGCCGCTGGACTGGGGAGCAAGGGGGTCTGAGCAGGCCGAGGGGGCTGGCTGGGTCCGTGGCAGAGCCTGGTTTGTGGGCAGCACGTGCCTGCAGGCAGCTGCTGGCGGGAAACGTGTTGAGGAACAGGGACTTGTGGTCTCCCCTTTGGGCAGGGAGCCACTGTGGGGAGCAGCGAAGCCGGGTGGGGAACTTGGTTGTGGCTGATCCCCAGTTGGACACCAGCCACCGCCTTCCACCCTGCTGTGTCCCGGAGGTTTGGGTGCATAGGGACAGGCCAGTGCAGTGTTCACTTGGGGTAGGAACAGCACGGCCCGTTCTGGGGCCTCCGGTTGAAGCCATGCAAGCATACTGGGAAGGGTCTGCAGACCTCCTGGTGGGGAGAGCCAGGGAGGAGTCTCTAGGAGAGGGTGAAGATGCAGCATGGTCCAGAAGTGCCTGTGTGGGCAGGAGGTTGGAGAACCAGGGACCCTTCACTTCAGCAAAGACAAGGTTCCTGGCCAGCAGAAGCATGGCAAAGGCAGACTAGAAGTAGGATGCAAATGTTAACAGAGGAAGTAATTAACTATTAAAATGACTGACCTTGAGATGCAGCGGATTCTCCACCATGGGGAACTTTAAAATCAAGATTAAGCATCTCCTTCTAAATCATCTGTTCCAGCCCTGCTGGAATTTTTGGGGTGGGTGCAGGAATCTCTCTGGCCTATTCAGAGATCAAAACGGAGAAGGGGAACGGGCACTTTGGTCTCCTGCCTTCATGGATCCGAGTTTCCTTTCAAGATGACCAGCTCCTGTGCCTAGCCACGGATGGGGCAGCAGTGTTAGAGCAGCATCATGCAGCCCTGGCACAGGCAGGTGGGGAGAAGCAGCGTTTGCTCTGAAGGATGCACAGCCTGAGCAGCCGGGCAAAGCAGAGAGACAGGGAAATACCGTGGGTTTACAGAGCTGAAGCCTGTAAAACATCAGTGACTCACCCAAGGCCGTGGCAAGAGTTTTCCCAGTTGAGGAGGAGGGTTTGATTTTAGAACGGAGCTTTAAGCAGGGCTGCCCCTGCCCCGCCGGGTCGCTGCCCTCCCTGCCCCGTTACCTCCTGTCTCACCTTGTCATTTCCGGGAAGTTTACTATTTATTTGTTTTGCTTGCTTCTTTTGGATGTTTAGAAATAGTCAGTTGCCCATCAGCAGGTGGTGATGGACCATGCCTGGCAGGGATTTGTCTGCTGGAAGCAGAAGAGCAGAACGATCACGGTCCCTGCCACCAGCATCCCTTACAATGACTTCTCTCCTGTTTTTCTGTCTTTCTACATTTCCTGGAAGAAGGAAGATGATGTGAGGATTGAGGCATTTGAAGATGATTCTGAGGCTGAAGGCAGTGGAGGAGAGATGGACATCAAGGAGCTTAGAGCCAAGAAGCAAGCACTGGCCAGGAAAGTAGCTGAGCAGCAGCGTCGTCAAGACAAGATTCAGGTAGGACGGGCTGCGTGGCTGACGAGCTGCTTTGCTTTGGTGCATGGGCTGATCCCACCTCACTGTGCCGATGGTGCACAGCCGTTTCCCTGCCATGCTTCAAGACCAGTGGCCTCTCGGGATGTCCCGTAGCACCTTGACCTTCCTGCGTGTAGGTGCCCTGCGCTGCCTCTGTGAAACCCAGCAGCGAGCTTAGCTTTGCCTTTGGTGGAAGGACCAAATCAGTGTTGCTGTCCTCCACCTAGGGTAAGACCTGCCCTTCCAGGCCCTGAAATAAGTGTTTCAGGGACTCCTGGGACCCTTGTGAAGCCAGGCACAGCTTCTCCATGGAGCTGCCAGCACGCCCAGGAGCCCTGGCAGGGGAGTGCCGCAGCCGGTGGCTGTAGGGCAGTGCATGCCAGGCAGCAAGCGGTCCCGCTGCCTGGGGCAGAGGCTCCATGGCGTTGAGGCTCGGCAAGAAATCAGTTTTTCTGTGCACCAGGGCACAAGCAGACAGGGAAGAGGGTGGGACATGAACGGCAGAGTTCATGTGGGAGCCAGCGGCAGGAAAAGTAGTCTGCGAACGGCTGCTGCAGCCGGAGCGCTGCTTGCAAAGCGTTGCCATCGTTATGGGGACAAACAGACGGGATACAGGTGATCCTGGCCTGGCCCTGGCCTGATCTGAGCACATTTCCCAGTGGCAGCTGCTGGAGTAAACTGGTTGGACTTGGGGCAGACGCCTGGTGGTGCACACTGTTGCTTTAAGAGCAGTCTCACATGCATGGCTGTTGGCTGCCTCGTTTCTCGCAACCCCTCTTCTTCCAGCCTCGCAGCCCAGATGAGGATTTCTCAGCAGAGGAAAAATTCTCCCTGGCTCCCCTCCCCCTCACCTCCGCCCTCTCTAATGCCCAGGGCCCTTCACTTCCATAATTCTTCATTTTCCAGCCTTGAACGTAAGCCAGACACATCTGTCTGGCCATATGCGTGAACTCTGCAGTGTGTGCCGAGGTGGTTGTAAAACAGGGCTGCTGAAGGCCCTACTGGGAGAGCGTGCACATGTGTACCCTCCGGCTACTGGCGCCGGGCCCAGAACCACTGCGCTTCGCTTTTCCAAACCCACCCCAAACCTTTCAGATTTCGCCTTTTTTCTTTTTCATTTGAATTCTGAGCAATTCATATCAAGGCGAAGGTAGAAGTTGCGCCGGGAGGGAGGGGCCGCCCCCGCAAGCGAGTCCATTATTGTTGGCAGGTACCTGGGTCACATTAATACAAGGAGGAAGAAAGCAGCAGCGAACGAGTGAGAGATTGGAGAGATGGGCTGTAAATTAAAGCGGCCTGAAGCCTTCCAGCCTCCCAGGGTTGTTAAGCGGGAGGTGTAAGTAAATTCCCCACTTCCCACCGCCTTGTACAGACACAGCAAACAGGAACTGCACATGTTCGGGGAGGGCAGCGTGCAGCAGATCCCGGCCCCGGTGACCAGCCCAGCTGCAGCTGGGCCCCCCGGGATGGCCGCTGCCCATTCTGTGGGGAGAGTGGGGGCTGCCTGATGTTGTCAGGGGCTTTCTCCCCCCGGCGTGCTCCTCCCTTCCTCCCCAGCCGTGCTGGGGCCGATGCTCGCAGGCGGAGAGAGGTCAGAGCGAGGGTGTGGGCAGCTTCAGGGGCTGCACAGCTGAGAGCTGAGGTGCAGTTGGAGTCTGAAGGCGCGGGGTGGAGGAGAAGTCCTTGGGGCTTCGGTAAAGTCATCCAGCTAGCTGGGAACAGCCTGGAGCAGAACATGTGTGCTTGCCCCGGTCATCTCCCTGCCTTGGCACTGACCACACGGCTGGAGCCAGAGAAGCAGAGGAGCTCGGGTGGAAAGTGCTGCCTGGGAAGGCCAGGTCAGAGCCAGCTCAGCATCCATACCCTCCATTTTCCCTCTCTTGGCCTGTGGTCCTTGATATTTCTGATGTTCTCAAGAGATTTCGTGTTTCCTGGGACCTAGGGATCTTCTGCCTTCCCTGTTACAGCCTATTTCTCTTGTTCACTGCTCACCTATGGACTTCACGCATCAGCTGCTCTCCAAGTCCCCCTTTCATTATCCTGGGGACAAGCCACAGCTCCCTGTATTCATCCAAGTCCATCAGATGCGGCTCCTGTCTCGGCAGGGCTGAGAGCCTGAGCTCTCTGTGCACGGCCATGTGGCTGTGCCTGCATGGTGGTGAAGACTCAGCTCCAGAGAGCCCAGGTGCTGTGGCTGCCTCCTGTAGAGTCTGTGCTGGTGTGTGCAGGGACCCAGCATGCGGGGCAAAGCCTTCATCTCTTGGCCATCCGTTTTTTTTCTGTCCCCAAGGGCAGCGCGGTGTTATGGCCTCACCTGGGACTTGCAGAGTTGTGCTTCTCGCAGCTAAATTCACTACCTTCTCCCCAGCAGGTTTTCTTGCGCTATCCCTGCGTTTGCCATGCTCCCCACCTCTTGCAGCCCAGCTCTGCTGCTGATGGAGATCATCCACCCGACACTTGTCCCAAGTTCACTGCTGCTGCTTCCCTGCCCTGCATCAGCTGGCAGGGCAGCCCTGCGGGTCCTTGTTGTAGCTCCCAACCACAGCTAATGCTGGGGTCACATTTATACCTCAAAGGGGATTTGGGCTTCACTGCGCTTCTCCGGTCCCTGCCCTGGCTGGGTGTGCGCGGGACGGTGGCTCGAGCTGCTGGGGGAGTACAGGTCCAGGCAGGGTAAATGGCAAATGGAGGTGACCCTTGGCCAACACCAGCTGCAGAGGGAACAGGAGAGCTCAGCTCCATTCCCCTACCCGAGCATGGACCCCAAAACCATCACTCTGAGGGGCGGCAGATGGGCCAGAACGGGTTTAGGTTGGTCTCTTGTGTCCCTGTGGAGCCCTGCTTGCAAGGAGGCAGCCCTTCGCTGCCCAGCCATGGGTTATGTGTTGGCTGCTGCTCCCTGGCTCCGCTGCCAGCCTGCCTCTGCCCTCGCTGCTTGCCCACGTCACAGGCTGGTGACAGCAGCAATGTGTCCAGACGAAATGTAGGACCAGGCACGTACCGGGGTGCTGCCCATGTATCTGCCAGGCAGGCGTGTGGACAGGAGGAGGTGGCAGTGACGCTGCCAGGGCAGGCAGCGTTCTCCGGCGGAGCTGTGTCCCCAGCCAGCGCCGGGCCCTGCCGCGCGCTCCCAGCTGCCCCCGCCGCTTGGCCAGGCCCTTGGTCCTCGCTGTTCGGCGTCCCCTCTCCTTTGTGCCGCCGCTGTGCGCTGGGAGCGGTCGGGTTTCCTGACCGGTTGAAAACATCCCACCTGAAACATAACAGGCTCTTCCTCTGGATGCTGCTATTGTTTTGCTCAGCATTACAGAAGCAGCTTAACCGGGGCGGCCAGTTATGACATGTCTTCCCAAAATAGCCGCTCTCCTGTCCCTTCTGAGCCCACGGAACGGCCGCCCCCTTAAGATGCAGCCGCTCCTTTGTGGCGGTGGTGTGAGTAAGTGGCTAAATATAGCGGTGTCCCATTCACGCTCTCCGCGGCGCGCAGGAACAATGCCGCGGGTGCACACGCGCCGACACGCACCTGCCTGGGAGCGGGTGCCTGCTGGCTGCGGAAGACGCACACCCACCCACGGCGGCTCCGCCGCGGCGGCGGCCCCGGTTTGCTACCAGGCACGGGGCACGTTTACTCCTGAGGAAGACGCTGGAGACGAGCCTTGGGAGGAGGAAGCCCTCGAGCAGAGGCTGGAGAGGCATTGTTCTCGGCCCTGGAAAATCCGCCTCCGATCCCCGCGGAGCACGCGGGGCTGGAAGGGGCAGCGGCGCCGGGTTTCCCCGCGGTCGGAGAGCGGGTCGGGGCAGGAGAGGTGGTGGCAGGATGGTGACGGCCCATCCGTCCTGGCAGAACGACATGACCCTGGACAACCCTTCCTGAAGGTGATGGGGCATTCGGCTCTGCCAGGTTGCGGCTCTGGGCCCCTCCGCCAGCCCGGCACCGTGGGCAGAGGAGCTCTGGGGTCCGTGTGCGGAGCCCCAGGGAGGCATGGGGAGCCCTCTCCTATTCTGCGCTTGCAGTGGAGACCCTTAGGGTCTCCCCCCTGGCGCTCTGCAGAAAACAGCTCCTGGTGGGCTGGCTCTCGGGGGACCGGTCCCCTGCCCATGCTGGAAGCCGTCGGCGGGGAGCGGTTTCCGGGGAATCCCCCAGGTGATCCCAGCTGATGGATGAGCTGGGAATTTGGGACTGTGTGCGCAGGAGTGTCTGATCTCAGTGCTGCCACCAGCTGGGGCAGCCGGGGGAGCCACCTCCGGCTCCAGCCCCGCTCCTGGGAGAAGCCCCCATGGGCAGGGAGCTGCAGGTGGGAGCAGCTCCAGCTGCCCCAGCGTGTGGGTGCAGGGAGCAGGAGAGGGGGAGCTGCCCGTCCCCAGGGGGGAGCAGACAGCCCCCAGCCTCAGAGGTCCCCTGCCACGTCCAGCACTGCAGGGCCACCCTGCCAGGGAGCTGTGCCACGTGTTTAACCCCAATAAGACGAGGCTGAAATCCAGCCGTCCTGACGCACTTGGGCAGAGGCAAGGCTGTAGCTTCGCTGTTTGAACCGCGCTGCTCTCCCCAGGGTCTCCTCCGAACCCCACGTCCCAGCAGGGCACGCGGGCCACCATCTTGCCATCCTCACATCGGGGAAACTGAGGCATGGAGGGGACTGGCAGCTCGTTTCCAGCAGCGGTGGCGGCGCAAAAGCCAGCCCCCAGACACAGGCATCCCGCTCCGCGTCCCCGCGCTCCTCCTTCCTCCCCACGGGACCGTGCCCGCGGATCGGCAGAAGGGTTAACGCGACGCTCGCCTCCCGGTTCCCCGCACATGGGCTCCCTTTCATCTCTGGCACGGGGCCAGCCAGCGTCCGCATGAATCACAGGCCACTCCTCTCCCCCCCGAAACCCCTTGGCCGGAGGCTTCTGCAGCCTTTTACTCACACAAACAAAAATAAATCTCGCTGCCGGCCTCTGAACTCTGCAAAGGCGAGTTTCCCTCTGGCTCCCCGAGCGGCCCGGAGCTGTGCGCGGGGACTTGGCACGCTCCCCGCCGACCTCGCTCTTTCACTCCCGGCGCATCCTGTGTCCTTCTCTCACCGGGCGGCCCAGCGAGCGGAATGGGACGTGACGGCCGGCACAGGCGTCGCTCGTGGCTGCCAGGAATCGGCCGGGTATGGCCTGCGAAAGCTGCCGGGGCAAATGCCACACATGGGGGTACTGCCCCTCCCACCGCCATCACCCCCGTGCCCCCCGGCTGGAGGGGTGGGTGAGCTTCCTGCTCACACCCCACTCCTGAGGTCACCTGCATGGAGCGGGACAAGCCCCGGGGTTGGGGAGCCGTGTCGGGGCAGTGGCCCTTGCCCATGTAGGACTGTCATCGCCCGTCAGAGGCCGCGTGGTTCCCCTCCCACCTTCCTGCAGATTCGGGGCCGTCACCCTCAGAGGGAAGAATTTCTTCCCTCTGAGGGTGACGGAGCACTGGAACAGGCTGCCCAGGGAGGTTGTGGAGTCTCCTTCTCTGGAGATCTTCAAGACCCGCCTGGACAAGGTCCTCTGCAGCCTGCTGTAGGTGACCCTGCTTCGGCAGGCGTTGGACTGGGTGACCCACAGAGGTCCCTGCCAACCCCTACCATATTGTGATTCTGTGATTCTGTGATCTCTTCGGCTGCCGCACAAGGGATGTGCCACTTTGCTCTGCTTCTCTGCGTTGGCCAACAGGGCCCTTCGCTGTCCCCCCATGGCAGGTGGAGCTCTTGGAGCTCAGCAGGGCCTGTTGCCCCCCAGGGATGAGCATCTCCTCCCGCACCCCCAAGCCCAGGGGAGAGACCCCACCTGCCGCTCCCCTCTCGGCCGGGAGGCTGCGGCAGCGCCGTGCCGGGGTTGTCTCCAGGTTGTCCCAGGCTGTAGCTCTTCCCGTGCCGCCCGGGAGTGCCAACACCTCCCTGGGTGAAGGCAGGGATGGTGTCCGGCACGTGGCTGGCCGCGGCAGCATCTGTGTGGGGACACTGGTGCCATGGCAGCTGCCCCCACCCAATGGGGGATGTATATCCTGGCGCTGTCATGCCAGCTCGGCACTGCCGTGCAGCAGCCCAGACCTGGCGCGCTCCCGACTCCGCTCATCACCCCTCGGAGTTGGTGGGAGCTGCGGCCCCAGGACCGGCGCTGCCGGAAGGAGGGTGGGAGACAACTGGTGAGGTTATGGTTGCTGCCTCGCCTGGAGACACTTGTGGGAGGTGGCAGCATCAAGCCGCCTTGATTTAAAGCCAGATGACAACACTTGGAAATGGATTAAAAACCACTTCTTTCCATGGCCACGGCTGGCCCGTGCCGCTCGTCATTCCAGGGCGCCTCCGAGGCTTTGGCGTGGCTGCAGCAGGGTTCAGATCCTCACCCCGGGCAGGGGGAGCTCCCCATAACATTGGGCAGAACAGGGTCGGCAGGCGCCTCGTGTCCCAAGGCACGTCTTGCGGGTGCGAGCCTGCTCTCACCAGGGTTTGCATGGTGGATGTGTTCCACAGCAGTGCTGCTGTGCTCCGTGGGTGACCGGTTCCTATTAGAGGCAACAAACATCAGCGAGTCCAGGGAAGCTATTTTTAAGCAGAGGAAGCACTAGAATAGCATCCTGAGTTTTTTAAGCCTGTGGCTTACTAAAGAGCCCAAGTCCTTCGATAGCGTCGAAAGTCGTGTGTGAGCTCTTGGGTCCCATTTTGGCAACTGGCGTTGTCCAGAGGTCCAGGTGCAAGCCCGGAGCGTTGCTAGTGAGACCCAGCAGACCCTCCCCACGCGAGTGTGAGCACCTCTGGTCTCCAGCGGGTGCAAAGGGCTCAGCCAAGGACAGTACTGTGAGTTTTCAGGGCTGGAACCCACCTGGTTTCCCAGCTGGATGGAGTCAGAAAAGGCGCGTGCAGGAGCTGGTGGGACAGTGAGTGAGATACTCAGCCAAGCATCCCTGCCCCACCGACCTCCCCTCTGGCTGCCTGCTTGGGGTCCCTGTGTTAGGGTGCCATTGGCAGGACTCGCATGTCTCAAACTGGTTTGTTTTGGCTGGTTGTCACCTTGAGCCGTTCGCATTTAGGGCCCCAGAACCCCTGTCTTCCAGCCCCCTTTTCTCCCTGCTGTTTTGTATCGGGGTCAGTCTGTTGGCACCAGTGCAGATAATCCAGGCAACTGCCAGCCCCACAAATGGGGCAATTCCCAAAACACCTCTGTTTTCAAGGCTGGTCCCAGCCATTCTCCCCAGAGCCTGGGCTGTTTTCCTAAGAGACTGCTCTCTTGGAGGCTTTCGCCATCCCACTCACGTGTGTGCTGTGGACCTGCAAGAGCTGGTGTTTGAGGTGTGCAGGTGGGATGGATGCAGGCTCTGCCAGGCTCCTGCAGACGATGCCCTTGTTGCAAGAGGTGTGCCTGCCAGCCAGGCTGATCTTCTGCTCTCAGGGTCCACAGGTCATAGGGCTGACCTTCGACTTACTCATCATGTGTCCTTCTCCTCCAGGCCGTGCTGAAAGACCAGAGTCAAATGAGGCAGATGGAGCTGGAGATCAGACCTGTCTTCCTGGTCCCAGACACCAATGGTTTCATCGACCACCTCAGCAGCCTGATAACGCTGCTGGACTGCAGGAAATTCATCCTGGTGGTGCCCCTGATCGGTGAGTAGGGCCAGTGCTAGTGCAAGGGGCTTCCCCTCTCCGCCGGCACGGGCTGTCCCTCCGTGCCAGCTCCCTCTCTCCCTGCCCGACATGCCCGCAGTGCCTGTGTGGTCCGGAGCCCGTCGGCTCGTGCCGTGGGGCTGGCCTCCGTCCTGCCCTGTCTCGTCGCAGCCGGCGTTCCACTGGCCCACGTCGCCCTTCTCCCTTTCTGCCAGCTTTCTGCCCACGGTGCTCAGCAAGCTCCTCTCTTCCTGGTGCATCTGGGGGTGCCAGGGGCTAGCAGAGGCAGGCGGGTGTTAAATGGGATATGGAGGGAATTTTGGAGGGAGCAAGGAGAGGGAATTGTTAAACAGTCAGAGCAGATAGCTTATCCCAGCTGAGCTGGGGCTTAGGCAGCCTGAGCAAATGGCCGGCCTGTGTCCCAGCGTCTCAGAGCCGCTCAAGCCCAGCCCTTCTTTTTATCCTTATAAAGCTCGCAGTAAAACAGCAAGCTGGTTCCCGTTATTGGTAAACACTCACCCTGGCAGATAACGGCTGTGCTGCTGGGTGGTCTCCCAGGGTGGCGGGAGGCTTTGGTTAGATGCCTTTGCTCTGATTGTTTGATCGCGCTCCGGGCTGGAGGTAGCGTTCCTCCAGCCAGTGTCATTCCGGCACGTCCCGGTGCCAGCCTGGCTTTCAGAGGATCCCCGAGGGCAGCAGGAGAGGCTGGGGCAGGAGCGGGGCCGAGCCTCACAGAGCCCACAGCCTGCCCCGCTCCCAGCCGCAGCCCCGGGAGGCTGGGGGCCAGCTGTGCCCCGTGGGCATCTCCAGCGCCTGGGCAGCGAGGTGTGTGCTTCTGCTGGTCTCCTGGCCTGCAGCACGCAGGGGTGCCTGCCCTCAAAGCCGTTACGGGGCTTCCTTCTCAACTCCTGGTGTCCAGCAGACAGCTCTGCCTGCCGCTGAGCCAATATCCAGGTGCCACCCTTCCCCGCAGGGTGATCAGACCGGCTCAGGAGGGATTCCCGGGGCTGGGGACGGGACCCCTGGGTGGGGTGAGCAGGGCTGGCTGCCTGCCCAGCTCAGCGCGGGAGCCACCGAGATGCTCCGTGGCTTGGCATCACAGTGCCAGGGCTTTGTATGGATGTGAAGGGAAGGAAGCTGGCAGCACCAGCAGAGCCCAGGCAGCCCCGGGGGCTGCAGAGCTGTGTTAACACCCGAGAGGGCTGGTACCTGCCCTGGAGCCGTGGCTCTGCCTCCTGGTGCTCTCCTGCGCTGGCGTGAGGATTCTCCATCCGGACCCCAGCCAGGGGCAGCAGTTAGAGGGGAGCTGATAATCCTGATCCTGTCCCTGCCCAAGATGCCGCTGCCCTCAACCTGCAAAAGGAGCCTGGCCTGCCCTGCCCTGCTGCGGGCAGGAGGAGCGGCCGCAGCTGAGCACCTTCAGTGCTCTCCTGTCCTGCTGTCTGCCCGCACAGCCCATCGCAGGGGGACAGAGTAACTCGTCTCCTGCTGCCTGCTATGAGCCTACTCAGCCGCTGCTGAAGCACCTTGAAGCCAGCGACTCCCTGTCCACGCTGGGTGTTGGTCAGATTCCCCCATGTCCTGCAGGAAAGCCATCAGAGGTGAGATCCAAGTGCAGGCAGGAGGAACCCCACCCCTGGGGTAAGCCAGGGGCCCGGGGCTGCTGGGGCCAGAGGCCTTGGTGCCGTGCCCCATCGCTGGACCGGAGATACGCGCGGTGCCCTTCCCCGGCACGGAGCGCTCCTCCCCGCTCTTCCCGGGGATGCAGCAAGGGGTTAAGCACGCAGCTTCGCGTTGGGTTTGTTTCTCTTGCTCTTTAACCTGCTCCGTGCTCCTTGAGGCTGACCCCGCCATGGAGAAGCCAGGCCTGGTGCAGAAGCACAAACAAGCCTCCCCTTTGAAGCCTGTTTAGCTTGGAAGCAGGAAGGCGGATTTCGGGAGGGAATACCAGCTTTTCCTGTTTGATGTTCCGTTCTTGCACGGCTCCCCCCACCCCGGGCCCAGCCGTGCATTGTGTGGAAATGGCAGCATCAGGTCGGTAGCAAGAAGAGTCGCCGGCCAGCGAAGAGCGAGGCAGCTCCATGCAGCTTTAATTTGAATACCCAGACAGTGAGTGCCAGTCTCACCATGGAACAGAGCGATCACGCAGGCTCCCCGGGCAGTGATTCACAGCACTGGGGAGAGGCCTCAGACCCCGAGCTCTCTTCCCCGAACCCCCAAGGAATGCATAGTTCCCACTTGAACTCAGGACTTGGCTCCAGGCTCGGAAACAATCTTCAGAAATGAAGCCATGGCTGAAACACACACTGTGCGCACAGAGGCTCCCTCGCACACACGTGCACACCAGCTCTCTCGCGCGCCCGGCCTCGCGCACACGCAGCCCTCTAACGCGGTGGCGGGCGAGGACGCTCGTGCGCACATCTGGCCGCACGCTCGTGTGCCCGGCCTCGCCGCCAGCCGCCTCGGCGGCATCTTGCTCGCACGTGCGCGTTCGCTCGGCGAAAGGGCGGCTCTTCCAGCAGCCCCGGCGCCGGAGGGTGGGTCCCTCCCGGAGCTCTGCCGGGGTCCCTCAGGCTTCTGCGGGGCGCGGGGGGCCGGAGCGGCTGGGGTTGGCAGCCGTACAGGAGGCTTGACGGGCTCCAGTTAAGGCGAATGGGCTGGGAATCTGCCTGATCCTGGGCTCGATTCGAGCAGCATGTGGCAGGAAGATGTGCGAACACAGATGGGCGAGGTGTCAGAGCGTGTCCCCTGCTGGGAGCCGGGACGGTGGCTTCAGGTGGGGAGAAGAGGGCCAGGACTTGCGCGGGAAACGGTGCTGGAGTGGGAACTGCCCGCTCCCACGCGTGACCCTGTTCCCGCTTGCAGCCCTGCGGCAGGAGGGCAGCAGCTCTTCGTGTCTGAAATCGTGCGGGGAGCCAGAGGTGCGGAGCCAGGCCGCGCGGCGCGGGGCTGGAGGCCGTCGCCGTGCTCGGAGGCGGAGGAGCGGGCTGCAGGAGGCTGTGGTTTTCCCACACCTTCGGGCACACATGGAGGTGCTGTCAGCTGTGAGGTGGGAGCAAGGGGTAGGGGGCACGGCGCTGGTCCCGGCGTTTCGCAGGGCAGAGCGAGATGCCCTTAGGGAGCGTTGCCCACACGCTGCAGGGCGAGGTGCCTGCGCTCTCGGGGCCGAGCCAGGTGACCCACGGAGGTGGAAGGCAGCAAAGCTTTTCCAGACCCGCAGCCAAGTCCAGGAGTGCAGGGACACTGCGGCAGCTGAACCCAGATTTCCTGAGCCAGCTCCCAGTGCCCTGGCCCCGAGGCCTTGGCAAGTTGTGTGCTCCAGCAGCAGGTCACGAGAGCACCTTGTCCCATAGTAACTGTACCTCCTCTTCCTGTTTGAAGTGATAAATGAGCTGGACGGCCTGGCCAAGGGCCCGGAGATGGAGCACCGGGCTGCAGGCTATGCCCGCCAAGTGCAGGAGAGAGCCAGGAAGTCCATCGAGTTCCTGGAGGAGCGGTTCGAGAGCCGAGACAACTGCTTGAGGGCTCTGACCAGCCGAGGCAACGAGCTGGAGTCCATCTCCTTCCGCAGCGAAGACACCACCGGCCAGCAGGTAAGGGTCGTCCCGGCCCCAGGAGGACGGGGCACAGAGGTAGTGGTCCCGAGGGCTGGAGCTCTTTGCCACTGCCTCCATGGGGAAACCAGGGACCCTGGGGTCTGCGAGCTCTGGGCGGGGGTAGCTGCGTCCCCACCTTTGCAGGTGGCTGAGCAGGCTCCTCTGGGCTGCCTGTGTTTCAGCTCTGAGCAGCCCTGTTCTCCGCCGAGCTGTGGCAGTGTCTCAAGGGCAGGGCAGAAACCAGGGTGGCGGGGTTGCAGGGTTGTATTCCTGCCAGGGGGTGACGTTGCCCTTTTTTTCCAGGGAAACAACGACGACCTGATTCTGTCCTGCTGCCTCCACTACTGCAATGACAAGGCCAAGGATTTTATGCCCTCCAACAAAGGTGAAACATCCTCGTGTCCTCCTTGTCCCTTCTCTCTTGCATCCCACGGACCCTTCTCATTTCTCTTTCATGGCCCTTGGAGCCAATCCCTCCCACATTTTGCCTCTTTCAACACCAAGGTGCCACCTCCTGCCTCCGGTCAGCCCCAGGCTGTGGCCCTCTCACCGCGGTGCCAAATGCGCACCTCACCGTGCTGGGGATGCCCCAGCCTGTGAGAAGCTCACCCTAAATGTCCACGGAGTAATTTCAGGGTGCCGACAGCAGCGAGGAAGGGCCAGAATGAGCCTCCTCCCTGCAAGCCCTGGTGCCTCTTGGCCAGGGTCCTTTTCCCTCCCGATGCTTGGTTGGCATTGGCCACGTGTGCAGGGACCAGACAGCCCCCGAGCTGTTGCCAGGGCAGTGGGGATGGGAATCGCATCAGCAGCTGCCCAAGAAATCAACCCGCATTTGTCAGCGCGAATTCTTAGCAGCTTAACTTGTCAGATTCACAGAGAAACCGTCACCAAATGTTTATGTGCAAATGATGCTGAATTTTGAAATCATGTGGATTATGGGGAATGGGGCCTGACAAGCTGACAGCCTCTGGTTTGTAACAAGGAGGCGCGTCACCAGCGCGGAGCAGAGGATGTTTATTGTTACACATTTCTTAAAGTGTCCGCGCAGAACCTCCCGATCCCACTTTCGGCAGCCCTCGGCCCCGGGCCTGCCATCCCGCCGAGTCCCCGCTCCCCGTCCTCCTGGCGCGGGCCAGCACGGGCGCTCGCTCCGCCACCCTCAGCCCCGACACCGTGACCGTAGCCCGCGTTCCTGGCCAGGCTCCCCTTCCCCTCGTCCTGCCGCTCCCCGCGCAGCCAATCTGGGCCCATGTTGGACTCCCATAAACTCTGTTTTTTCCATTCCCGTCCTGGCTCGGAGGCACTGTGTTTCCTGTGCTCATAGGAACAGTACTCTGGTCACAGGACCCAGCTGCTTACACATACCCCATATGCTTCCCCTGCTTCGCACACACGTAAGCGTGGCTCCCACATCCCAGCCCGGCACATTGCGTGCGGGGCAGCTCATCCATCTGGGGGCAAGATCCCTTCGGTTATTTCTCAGGCTTCAACTCTGGCTGTCTGAGCCCCAGCCAGAAACGCCTCGGTGTCAGTGGCGTCTCCAAAAAGCTTCGCGAAAAATAAGGGGTTGGTTTTAGATCTTGTAATGAGATCACCAGAATAATAGCACCAGCTTCCTGCTGGAGCCAGGGTCGCGGGCCGTCTTCCTGGCCTGGGTCAGGCAGAGGGACCTCTTCTTCCCTGCCTGCGCTGCGGCACATCACCCTGTGCGGGCAGCGGGCAGCACGGGGGCCCTGGCACTGCTCGCCAGCCTTCCCAGCCGTGGGGCTACGGGCAGAGGTCACAAATCATCCCCCAGCCAGCACAGGGAGGGGAGAAGGCAGCCTTGGAGATGAAGTGTTGCCTCCGAGCCGTGCCAGGAAGCCTTGGCAGGGAGCGGGGAGCTGGGAGCGCTGCCGGGGTGCCGGGCAGCCCTGCCGTGCCTTGGGACGCAGCGCCCGGGGAGCGTGGCGGGGCACGGCGTGGGGCCAGCGGGCTGTGGGACGGGTGCGAGGGCAGGGGCAGAGCGGGGAGGTCGGAGCTTCACGCCGCTCTCGCTCTCGTTGCAGACGATCCCATCCATTTGCTCAGGGAAGTGGTTTTGCTGACGGACGACCGGAACCTGCGAGTCAAAGCGCTGACCCGCAACGTGCCGGTGCGGGACATCCCCACCTTCCTCAAGTGGGCCCAGGAGGGCTGAGGGGGCCGAGCGGGGCCGACGGCCCCTGAGCAAGTCACACAACCCGTTACGGTGGGAGACCGGCTCCAGCGGCAGCCCTCGCCGCACGCCGCCACCGCCTTCCAGCCCACCACGAACAATAAATGCCAGCGTCTCCGACCCACCCAGAATGGCCGTGCTGCGAAAGGCCCCCCCACCCCGAGGGCAGGCCGGCTGGGAAGGTCGTTGCTGTGGATGGTTGATGCGGAGGCTGGGCCAGGGAGGGTCCCACCAGCCTTCGGGCAGTGCCGGAGTGGAGCTGGGGAGCCCCGCTGGCCAGGGAAGCCGTGGGTGAGCCCGTGCCAGCCTTTCGCTTGGTTTGCTTGGCTGCAGAGAGCTCGAGCCGTGAGTCGGTGGCTCTTCGGGTTTGTAGGCTGCGTAGGGCAGAGACCGGCGAGACGCCGGCGTGGACGTCGGGATGGCTTGGTCTCGCTCGTGCCCCTCGGAGAGGCCGTGGACCTCAAGGGGGGGTTCCCCCCCGCCCCAGCCCGTGCGTCCTGCGCGGACCAGGCACCCCAGGCCCCTTCCCCGCCCCACACAGGGGGGGCTGCTTGCCGAGGCGCTTGCCCTCTCCCCTTGCAGGGTTTGCTTGTCGAGTTTCGTTTCAGATTTCAGTGTAGGTTAGTTTTTGGGTGTGTGCCCTGCCTGCTTTGCTGGGGGGGGAGGCTTTAAACACTGTGGTTCCCCCCACAGCTGCTTTCTGTTCTGCTCCCCAGCCCACCCCAGCCATTACCCGCCCCTTCCCTCCTTCCCCACACCCCTGAGTCCCGTCGCGCTACCTTTGAACACATTTTTGCCCCAAGACCCAGCGGGAGGCTAGCGAAACCCTCGGAGACCCCAGGACCGGCTGTCCCACCGGTCCCCTGCGTCCTCACATCCCCACGGGCTCCTCTTGCATTCAGCCTCAGCCCGTGCCTGGGGCTGGAGAGATCCAGGGCAGCACCCGGCCCCCCGCCGCTCACCCCGCTGGGAGGGTCCCCTCTCGAGTTGCCCCTTTGCCATGGAGGGACCCCACTGCCTCGTCACGGGGTCATCCCGCTCCGGGAGCCAGTGTGGGGTCAGGGTGTTGCTGAGCCCCCTCAACACCGCGTTGTCCCACCACCAAGCCCTCCCTTCCCCGGCGCCGTCACACGCCAGATACAGAAGCTGAAGAGGGAGCATTAACCCGTGACCCGGAGCCCCCCGGAGCTCCATCGAGCCCCGGTCCCATGAGCAGAGGGTGGGAGTGACCCTGAGGCCACCCCTGGTCCCCGCGGGGACGCCGCGGCCGTGGGAGGGGAGCGTTAAAGGTGGCGGAGGAAGCAGTAGGACGGAGCCCAGCGTTTTCCTTTCCTGCGTGGGTGGCTCGGACTCGGCGTCTGCTGCAGGAAGCCCCGTCGTTACCCCTGCGCCGGCCACCCGGCCTCGCGGCGAGGGCCAGCGCCGGAGACGGAGCCTCGGCAGCGCCCGGCTGCCCGACGCAGACCGAAGGCGAGCAGCTTCGCGCTCACCAACCCCACGCCGTATGAACGCGCCGCGGGGCAGAGCCTGCCCGACAGACTTCGGGGCACCCACGCCTGCTGCGGGGCACGGAGCCACCCCGGCGGCTGAGCCCACCCGGCCGCGGCACGGTACGGCGCCCGCAGCCGCGCGCAGCGCCGCAGAACACGGACTTCGCTTTCTCCTCCGCACCGGGTGTGTTGAAATATTTGGGGTTTTCTTTTTTTTTCTAAAACGGAGCTGCCCCAGGGCTGATTTGCGGGGCCCTGCGGCCCCGACGGCTGGCGGCCCCTCGCGCCATGCCGTGGGGCGCTGGCGCTGGAGCGGCCGCCATGACAGCGAGCGACGCGGGGCCTCGCCAGCCTGAGCGCCCCGTGCCTGGGGCCATCTGCGTGGCCGTGTTCGGGCAGTTTCATTAAGACAGTTTTAATAATTTTTAGTATTAAACAGCTGTCTGTGCAGCGTGTTGCTTCGTTTGCCAAGGTCGGCGCAGGGGTGGGCGCGGGGGGCTCTGGGGAGGGACGGTGGCGGGACGCGTCGGTGCTGGCGAGGACGATGGCGAGGATGATGGTGGCTCTGTTGTCCCCCCCAGCAGCCGAGGGGCTCCGGGCAGCCCGGACGCACAGCAAAGCCCCTCGCCTCCGTTCCCCACGCTCCCGGCATCGCACCCTGTGCCCCCTCCCACAGAAGGATGTGAGGCCACGCGTATTAATGTCACTTTATTGCTCGTTTCGTTTCGACTATAGAAAAAAAAAAACCCAACAAAGGGCGAGGAGCCCGTGTACAAATCGGACGTGATACGGGGGGGGCCGGCGGCCCTGCCAGCTGTGCTTTGGGTGCTGCTGCCGCCGGCCGGGGGGGTCGAGGAAGGGGTCGAGGGGGGCACCCGGGCAGCTCGGGCTAAGGCACAGTGGGCTGCGAGACCCCCCCCCCCCCCCCCCGGGGCCTCGTGTGCAAAGGAGAGGAGGGGGCTGTGGGAGGGGAGAAGCTTCACATTAGCCCCAGGCTGGGGGGTCAGGGCAGGGGCCGGGGGGGCGGTCCAGGCCGGGAGGGGGGGGCTTTGCCCGCACCGAGCAGAAGGCAAGGAGGGAGGGGGGGGTGCGACGGGGGTGCCCCGTGGGGGGGGTCCCGGCTCTCCCCCTGGCCGGCCCCCCCCCCCCCCCCCGCAGCCCCTGCCCGCCTCCCCGTAGCTGACAAACCGGACCGCTTTGTCTTTGTCGTGACCCCCCCCCGGCCCAACCCGGCCGCGCTGGGGACGGGCATCTTTGGCAAAAAACAACAAAAAAATTTTTTAAAAATATAATTAAAAAAAAAAAGACTCCAGGTGAGCGGCCGGGACCCTGGACCCCCCCCGGGCCCCAACCCCGGACCCCCCCCCCCCGGGCATCCCTGATGGCGAGGCGCTGGCAGGGCCCAGGGGCTCAGCCTGGGGCAGACCCTGCCCCGCCTCCCCGGAACGCGGGGGGTTCAGTGCTTGATCGCGATACCCCCCCCACCCCCGGGCACGGACCCGACCGCCTCCCCCCGCTGCTCGGACCCCCCCCGAGCCCCCCGGGGTGGGGTGGGGGGGACACGGACACCCCCAGCCCAGCCCCAGCCCGGTCGGGACGGCTGCCGCTAGCTCGGAGCTGTCGCGACAGCCGCGACAGCCTCGCTACTCACGGGCCCGCGGCAGGGACCGGCGGCACAGTCTGGGGGGGGGGGTCCTCACTCCCGGGGGGGGGGGCAGCGGCAGGGCTGGCCCCGAGGTGAGGAGCGGGCTCACGGCCCCCAAAGCCTCACAGCTTGTGCTTTGCTCCCGGCCCGGTGCCGGGGGGCCCGGCAGCCCCCCCATCCCCCCCCCTCCGCGGGGTCGGTCCCTGAATTACCGGCTGCCCCCCCCAAAGCAGGGTGCTCGTGGCGGGGCTCCCCGTCCAGCCGTCCCGGGGACCCCTCCGCCACCAGCGAGTCCTCCGGGGTCGTGGGCAGCACCGGGGGGGACGATGAGCACCCACTGACTGCCCTGTCGCCAACCCCCCCAGCTCCACGCGAGGGGAGCCCGGCGGGTCCCCCCCAGTCCCCCCCCCCCGGGCTGCGCCGGCGCTAGGGCGGCGAATATCGCTCTATGGTCCGGGCGGCCTCGGCGTGGAGGTGCGGAGCCTGCGCCAGCACCTCGGCCGCCTTGTCCTGGCTCAGCCCCAGGTGCTCGGCCGTGAACTTGGCCAGCGGGTAGAGGCTCTCCATGGCCTTGGGGTCGCTGAGGAAGTGCGAGGTGTGGGAGAGCAGCTCGGCCGCCTTCTCCTGCTTGAGCCCCAGCTGGTCGGCGGTGAGGCGGGCCATGGCGTAGACGCTGTCGGGGAAGTCCAGCTTGGCTTTGCCGTCGGGGCCGGCCGCGTGCATCTTCATGTGGCTGATGAGGTTGCGCTGCTGGGCGAACTTGCCGCCGCACACCTGGCACTCGTAGGGCTTCTCGCCCGAGTGGATGCGCATGTGCTCGGTCAGGCGGTACTGGCGGGTGAAGCGCATCCCGCAGGCGTCGCAGGCGAAGGGCTTGAGGCCGAGGTGGCTGCGCATGTGGCGGGTCATGGTGCCGCGCTGCGTGAACTTCTTGCCGCAAATGGTGCAGGGGTAGGGGCGCGTCAGCCAGTGCGTCTTCTCGTGCTGCCGCAGCGTGGCCGGGTCCTTGTAGGACTTGTCGCAGGAGGAACAGCGGTACGGCCGCAGGATGTCACCCAGCCCCGGGCCGCCCTTGTCCAGGAAGGGCACGGCCTGCTCGGCCGCCGCCTTGTGATAGAGCTCCTCTTCGTTGTGGGCCTCCACGTGGGCGTTGAGCTGCTCCGAGCTGGGGAAGCCCTTGCCGCAGGGGATGCAGACGTACAGGTTGTCGCCCAGGCTCTCCGGCTCGTAGCCCAGGTGGTTGCAGTAGCGGTCCAGCGCGTCGCCGGGCGAGGGGCCCTCGCTGCTGCCCGTCTCCTCGCTCGTGCTGTTGTCGGGCTCCAGGTCGTTGCTCTCCACGCTGGGGTAGCGGGGCTGCGGTGCCGCGGGCGGCGACTCGGCCTTTTCCTCCCGCTCCAGCTCCTTCTCCACCTCCCCCTCGTCCAGGTAGGGGCCCAAGGGCTCGTGCTTCATCCAGCGGTACATCAGCTCGCGCCCGTCGCCGCGGGGCAGCGGGGGCTCGGCGCAGGGCGGCGTGCTGCGGAAGGGGTCCGGGGCGTGGGGGTGTCCCCCCGGCTCGCCGCCCGGCGGGGAGTCCTTGTAGGCGGCGGCGTGGCCGGCCAGGAGGCCGGCGCTGACCGGGGGGCTGTCGTGCCGCGGGGGCAGCGAGGGTTCGCGGGGCTCGCCGGGCAGCAGGCGGTCGGTGGGCAGGAGCTGGGCGGAGGGGCCGGTGGGGCTCTTCTTGGAGAGGTCGAGGCCGCAGGGCGGCGAGCAGTGCCGCTCGGGGGGGCACAGCCCATGGGGGTGCAGCGGGGCTCCCTGGGCGGCCGAGGCGTACAGCTCCCCGCACTGCGTGTTCAGCGGGGCCACCGGCTCCACGGGCGGCAGCTCCACGGGCCGCGGCGTCCCCGAGTAGCATGCCTGGATGACCGGCGTGGCGGCTCGCAGCCCCCGTCCCAGCTTGTAGGGCGCGTAGCCCCCGCGGAGGTGACAGTACTTGCCGCTGCGTTTCAGCTTCTTCTTGCAAAGGGCCACCAAGCC
The DNA here is from genome assembly GCF_030867145.1 of Opisthocomus hoazin. Classification (NCBI taxonomy): domain Eukaryota; kingdom Metazoa; phylum Chordata; class Aves; order Opisthocomiformes; family Opisthocomidae; genus Opisthocomus; species Opisthocomus hoazin. The sequence continues at coordinate 11,636,301 of NC_134433.1, read as the reverse complement.
GGGGATCTGGAGGTAGCTGGCGGCGGCCAGCACGGCGCCCAGGCTCTGCTCGCCGCCCGGCTCGCACTCGGCCAAGCGGCCAGTGTAGATGAAGTCGAGGATGAGACGGAAGATGCCGGGGCTGACCATCTCGTGGTCCAGGTTGAGCAGGTTGTCGTGCACCACCAGCGACTTGAGGTAGGCGCTGCTGGCCGCCAGGATGTTCTTGTGCGCGCGGAAGAGCGCGTTCTGCACCACGATGATCACGTCGCACAGGAAGCCCTTGGTGCGCTGCGTGTTCAGCTGCAGCAGCAGCTGCCGCGAGTGGCTCGGCACCTCCATGGCGTCCAGCATCCCGCTCCTCGCCCGCCGCCCTGCAACGCACCGTCCCGTCAGCGGCGCAGGCGGCCCACGCGTGTTTGGGGGGAGGGGGGGGGGTTCGACCCGCACGTTGGTGGGGTGGGGTGAAGGGGGGGGGGTGGAGGGCGGCTTGGGGGTCAGCCCCCAGCCCCGCACGCCTCCGCGTCCCGGCTGCTCTGCGCGGCCGCTTGGCCGGTGCCACCGCTTATATGGGGGCTCGCTTCTCGGCGGGGCCGGGGGGGGGAGGGGGGGGGGGGGGTGGGAGGGGGGGTGAAAACCCCCGGAGGCTTTTGGAGAAAGTGACATCACCGCCGCCGCCGCCAGCGCCGCGCCCCGGCCCCCCCCCCCCCGCGCCCACCTGCCCCGGGAAACCGGGGGGCGGGGGGGGACACACACACACACACGGGACACCGGGACACCCCTCCGCCCCCCCGGGGCCGCCACCCGCCGGTACCCGCGCAGCCCCGTTACCCCGCGGTGCCTCCCCGGCTCTTCTGCTCCCCGGTCCTGGGAGCCGTCCGGGAGCCCCCCGCCCACGTTTCCTGCCCCCCCCCCGAGAGGTGAGCGGGGAGACAGCCCGGGATGGGGGGGGGGGGGGGGGGGGGGGAAGCGGGACCTCCCTTCCCCGCCTCTGCCCCGGTGCCCCCCGCCCAGGTGGGTAAAGCCAAGTGCCCGCGGAGCTGCTTTTTGGGTTGGTTCCCCCCCTTCCTCCCCATTTTGAATTATTTTAGGGGGTGTAGCCCCCCCCCCCCGCACCCCCCCGCTTTACCTGGGCGCCCGGTGGCCTCCGCCAACCAGCCGAGGGCTCGGTGAACTCTCATGGCTCAGCCCCGGGGGGGCCGCCGCCGGTTGCTGCTCCCCTCCACCCTCCTCCTCCTCTGCTGCTGCTGTTCCTCCATCCCCCGAGCTCCCGGCCGGTCCTACGGAACGGGAGGAGGAGGAGGAGGAGGAGGAGGAAGAGTTGGAAGCAGAAGAAGAAGAAGCAGCAGCGCTTGTTCCTCGGGGTTCCCGACGCCGCCAGCTCGGAGGTGAAACCCAGGCTGCGAACTCCCCCTGACCCCGGCCTGAACTCCGAGCAAGAGCTGCTGGCTGTTAAAGGGACGGCGGGAGGTTTTCCTCCTCCCATCCCCGGGCGGGGGCACCGACAAGCCGGGCCACCCCCCCCACCACCACCACCACACCCCCCCCCTCCTTCCCCTCCCCATCCCGGTCTCCTCCTCCTCCTCCGAACCCGTTTCCCCCCCACCCCGAGTCCCGTTTTTCTCCCTCTCCGACCGCGCCGTCCCCTCGGGGTTCTCCATCTTCGGGACATTAAGTTTTGCCCGGAGCCATCGAGGAGGGCCGGGAGCTCCCGGCCCCCCTCGATGGCTCCGGGCAAAAACCGATGTCCCCCCCCGTCGGTACCGCTCGCAGGGCGCCATCTAGCGGTTCCCGGTGCGCTCCACCCCCGCCCGTTACCGGAGCCGGCTCCTCCCCGCGCAGGTGCGCGGCGGGACCCGACGGGGCGGGCGGTGGGGAAGGGTAAAGGGGTGATTGGGGGGGGGGGTGAGGGTCCTGCTTAGGGACCGGCTGCTGTGTTTGCTGACACGCGTGGAAAAGGGGGAGGGGGAGAGCTGGGGTGGGTGCTGTCGTTGGGGGGAGTCGTTCATGGGTGTGGGTGATGTGGGGAACGTGGGTTTTTTTTTGGGGGGGGGGGGTAGGCAGCCGGGCATGATTTGTTGCTGGTGGGGAGGGAGGGTAGAAATGGCGGGGGCGGGGGGCGCAGCCCTGGCGCCCAGATGTGTGGCGGTGGCTCAGGGTGGGCCGGGGGGCTTGCGGCGGTTTGGGAGGAGGAGGAGGAGGAAGAGGCAGCGCCACGTTTCTTCTCGCTTCATCCCTCCAAGCTGTTCCCAAAAAGGCTGCTGGGCACCGCGGGGGGGGGGGGTGTGCATCCTGGGGTCCCCCCCCGGCGCGGGGAGAGCCGCCTCTCGCTTTGCACTTTCGCTTCTGCTTTCTCACGGCCGCAGCTTCTTGCACAACCCCCTCGTACAGCGAAGCGTCGTGATGGGCATGTCCGGGTCGGCCGTTGATCCTGGGGGGGTCCCGCTGGCACCCCCTGACCTGAGCAGGGCTCCCCGAGCGTCGGCCATCCCTCCCCGCTGCGGCCACCCTGGCTGCTCCTGGGGGTTTCACCCCATAACTCTGGTTCCTTGGGGAGTGGGAGCCAGCGTGGGGTCCCGGGAACTGGAGATGGTGGCTGGGACACGGTTTGGCCAGCTCTGAATTTGGGATGGGTGCTGACAGGGAGGGTGCATGGCAGTGGTAGCTGTGGCCCCCCCCCCCCAGCTCATTCTCAGATTCTCCTCGGATCCAGGGTGCCCCAGCTCACTACAGGGACACACCATGGGGACCCAGACGAGGTGGCACTGCCCACGGGGACCCTGCGGCGGGCGCATCCCAGGCACCGGCTCCGAAATCCCCCTCCCCGCTCCCCGTCGTGGTCTCACGCCCACGGGAAGCCCCGGGATCCTGAGAGCGGGGCGCAGGCAGCTCCTCGGTACAGAGCCACGATTTAATCCCAACTCCCCGGGCACTCATTTTCCCCCACCCTCCTCCTTTTTTTTTTTTTTTTGCCTCTTCAATTAACGGCTGGAAGTGTTTCAGGTTCTGGCAGCGAGCTCTGGACGTCGCTGTGAGCGATGGCTCCCGCGGGCTCCGTCCCGGTAATTTATGGGGCTGTGCTGTATAAATCACGGCAGCGAGCGGCTCCCAGACAGCTGCGTCCCCCGGGGCCGGCCGGGACCCCGGGCTGCCCCAGCTACCTGCTGAGTGACGCCGAGCCCGCGGGGCAGCGGCCGAGGAGGGGGAATGGAAAAACCTGCACCTTTTCCACCCTCTGTTGCAGCCCCTCTCCTGTTCCCGGCCTCTCCCAGGAGCGGAGGGATGCGGTGTCCGCTGGGGCTTGGGGCAGGTACCAGTCGGTGCCCGTAGGGGTTTGGGGCAGGTGGAGGGGGGTCGGATCCACTAATATCCCCCCTCCTGCCCAGCTCTGCCTTCTGGAGGGACCCCGAGGTGACCCCCAGCCCCAGATGGCCTGACCTGGCTTCTTCGGCCACAGAGAGCCCGAAACCTGCCCGGGACTCCCCGGGGACCTGCGGCACGCGCTCAGCCCCGAGGGACGGGGACGGCCGGACCGCGGGCAGAGCCAGCGCCGGCGGCCGGGAGTGCGCGGGGAAAGGGGCATTTTCGCCTCAATGTGCGGAGCAGATTGGAGCCAGCTCTGGTTAAGTCATTGGCTCTGTTGGGAGGTCTGAGCTGGAGCGTCTCCCGCCCGTGCCCCCTCCCCACGATCAATCAAAGTTGCAGCAAATTAGCCCAGATGCTGGGAGATTCGGTTCAAATCCAGCTGTGGTTTGGATCGCGTTCGCATGCCTGGCTTCATGTGGGACCTGGGCTTTTGGACAGGATACAGCCCCCCGGTCTCCGCAGGGCCCTGTTTCCCAGCGCAGCCTCTCCCCAAAGCCCACACACATGTCTTCGATTACGGCGCGTTGGCCAGCCGGGCCGCATCCGGCACCGCCAGGGAGCCTGCAGCCCCCGCTGGCAGCTCACACTTCATTTTCCCGGCGATGCCGGGGTACGGCAGCCCCCCGCGCCCTGCTCTCCTGGCCTCTGTGCTTACAGGGGGATGCACGTCCCCTCCGCCTGTGCTGGGCTGAGGCCGTGAAACTCATGACGGCGCTGGCAGCTGGGCGTGGATCGGTGCTGTCCACCTCCTGCCCTGCTCCCGGAGCCAGGCTGGGCCGTGGGGATGCCTGCGCCGAGCCCTGCCTGCTGCAGAGTGGGCTGGGGGCAGCCACAGGGCCCTGCCATGTGCTCCTGGGGTGCCCGGTGCCCCCCGATGTGATGGGAGCCCTGCGGGGTGGTGGGAAGGGCAGAGCTCCCCTGGCAGGACATGGCCCCCCACCAGCCCCTGGCTGCTGCACTGGCTATGGGGCAAGGCTGGGGTGGGCAAGGAGACCCTTTCCTTGTGGGGTGATGCTGGGGTTGTGCAAGGGCACCCCTTCCTTGTGGGGTGATGCTGGGGTGGGCAAGGGGACCCTTTCCTTGTGGGGTGATGCTGGGGTGGGCTGGGGGACCCCTTCCTTGTGGGGTGATGCTGGCATGGGCAAGGAGACCCTTTCCTTGTGGGGTGGTGTTGGGGTGGGTGGAGGCCCTTCCTTGCGGGGTGATGCTTGATGGGGCAATGGGACCCCTTCCTTGTGGGGCAATGCTGGGGTGGGCGAGGGGACCCCTTCCTTGTGGGATGATGCTTGATGGGGCAGTGGGACCCCTTCTTTCTGGGGCGATGCTCAGGTTGA